>NC_141921.1:17795416-19045416 GCF_057802395.1 Ceratotherium simum simum | reverse complement strand
ACTAAATGTAAACGAGAACATCAAGGTTATTCCTCAGATGTTTCCATTTGTGCTTCTAAAAGGCCGTGTACAGAGGATACCATGTTGGAACTTCTCTTACGCTTGAAACACTTAAGCTTGAAAAACTCAATAACACATGGATCTTTCTCAGGGTCATTGCAGGGGTACCCATCCAGTGGTGCTAAGTCTCTTCAGTCGGTTTCACCTAATATCTCAGACCTTAATTTTCAGAATCAAGATGAAAATATGCCAAGTCAGTACCTTGCGCAGTTGGCAGCTAAGCCTTTCTTCTGTGAGCTTCAAGGATGCAAATATGAATTTGTGACTAGAGAGGCTTTGTTAATGCATTATCTTAAAAAGCATAATTATTCAAAAGAAAAAGTCCTTCAGTTAACCATGTTTCAACATCGATATTCCCCATTCCAGTGTCATATTTGCCAAAGGTCATTTACAAGAAAAACACACCTTAGGATTCATTATAAGAATAAACATCAAATTGGCAATGACAGAGTAACTCACAAACTATTAGAAAATGAAAAATGTGATCATGAAGGCCCTTGCACGGTAGACAGATTGAAAGGTGATTGTTCTGAAGAACTTGGAGCAGTTCCCAACAGTAACTCTGAGAAGCCACACTGTCATTCTAAAAAGGATGAATGCAGTTCAGAAACAGATTTGGAGTCATCTTGTGAAGAAACAGAAAGTAAAACATCTGATCTTTCATCACCAATAGGTAGCCATAGAGAAGAACGAGAAGGAAGAGAGGGGAGAGGTAGCAGGAGAACTGTTGCTAAGGGAAATCTCTGCTATATTTTGAATAAATACCACAAACCATTCCATTGTATCCATAAAACTTGCAACTCCTCATTCACCAATCTAAAAGGCTTGATTCGCCATTACAGAACTGTACATCAGTACAACAAAGAACAGTTATGTTTAGAGAAAGACAAAGCAAGAACCAAAAGGGAACTTGTCAAATGTAAAAAGATATTTGCTTGCAAATACAAGGAATGTAACAAACGCTTCCTGTGTTCCAAAGCTCTTGCTAAGCACTGTAGTGACTCTCATAACCTAGACCAGATTGAAGAGCCTAAAGTGCTTTCTGAAGCTGAATCTGCGGCAAGGTTTTCTTGTAACCAGCCTCAGTGCCCTGCTGTTTTTTATACTTTCAGCAAGTTGAAGCACCACTTGATGGAACAGCATAATATCGAAGGAGAAATACATTCAGATTATGAAATTCATTGTGATCTTAATGGCTGTGGCCAGATTTTCACCCATCGCAGTAATTATTCTCAACATGTGTATTACCGACATAAGGACTATTATGATGATCTGTTTAGAAGCCAGAAAGTAGCAAATGAAAGGCTACTAAGGAGTGAAAAAGTGTGTCAAACAGCTCACACTCAGGGGCATGAACATCAGACTACCAGGAGATCATTTAATGCTAAGGCTAAAAAATGTGGCTTAATCAAAGAAAAGAAGGCTCCAATTAGTTTTAAAACAAGAGCTGAAGCCCTCCATATGTGTGTGGAGCAATCTGAGCACACGCAGTACCCCTGCATGGTTCAAGGATGCTTATCTGTGGTGAAGTTGGAGAGCAGCATAGTGAGGCATTACAAACGCACCCATCAGATGAGTAGTGCCTATTTAGAGCAACAGATGGAAAAGCTTGTCGTTTGTGTTAAATACGGTACCAAAATTAAAGAGGAGCCCCCTTCTGAAGCAGAGCCCTGTATAAAGAAAGAAGAAAATACAAGCTGTGAATCAGAGCACACAAAGCACAGCCATTCCCCAGGTGACAATAGCATACCTGTCCAGAACACTGATTCCCTTCATCCAGGTGAAAGGGACAGAGGTCAGAAAGGATGTACAGAAAGCAACCCAGTATTTGATGCAGATACTCTTCTCTACAGAGGAACTTTGAAATGTAACCATAGTTCAGAAACCACTTCTTTGGAACAATGTAATATAGTTCAGCCTCCTCCTTGTAAAATAGAAAATTCCATAGCTAATCCTGATGGGATTGAAAGTGGGACTTACTTCACAAGTTTCCAGCTGCCTTTACCAAGGATCAAAGACTCAGAAACTGGGCAGCAAAGTTCAGGGCAAGAAAACACTGTAAAAAATTCAACCCATGTCCTGAAAGAGAATTTTAGGAAGCATCCACAGCCTAGGTCATTTGATTTGAAGACTTATAAACCTATGGGATTTGAATCTTCATTTCTGAAATTTATTCAGGAAAGTGAAGAGAAAGAAGATGATTTTGATGATTGGGAGCCTTCAGAGCACTTAACATTAAGTAATTCTTCACAACCCAGTAATGACTTAACAGGGAGTGTTATGGCAAATAATATGGTGAGTGACAATGACGCTGAAGTTGACATACCTCATTCTTCCAGTGACTCTGCAATTCATGAGAACCTGACTGCAATCCCACCTTTAATAGTAGCTGAGACAACAACAGTTCCTTCCTTGGAAAACCTGAGGGTTGTATTGGACAAAGCATTAACAGACTGTGGAGAGCTTGCCTTAAAACAGCTTCATTATCTTCGGCCAGTGGTTGTCCTTGAAAGATCTAAGTTTTCCACACCAATTTTAGACTTGTTTCCAACAAAAAAGACAGATGAGCTTTGTGTAGGAAGTTCCTAAATAGCAATTTTGTTTTAGAAACAGACTGGCTCCAGCACTGCAACTTGGGGACAATTGCCAACTCGAACAAAGGCTGAGAACCAACCACACCATTGTTTAGGGTAGAATAGGCTGTGTATTTACATGAATGTATAATATCTATGTCAGCAGTATTGGCTGAGTCCATTAGCTCTCCAGTTGGTTTATTGATTGGGATTTTTTGTTTATTAAAAAAAATGGAACTGTACTCTTGTTTGGTGCTAATTAATACATCAAAATATATTGGGGCTTCCTTTTTCAAATTAAGTGTGCATGATT
This sequence comes from Ceratotherium simum simum, assembly GCF_057802395.1. Taxonomy (NCBI): domain Eukaryota; kingdom Metazoa; phylum Chordata; class Mammalia; order Perissodactyla; family Rhinocerotidae; genus Ceratotherium; species Ceratotherium simum. Next base: position 19,042,470 of record NC_141921.1, on the reverse strand, counting down.
GTATATGGAACAAATACTAAGATCCCAGGGTGGGAGGGCTAGGGAAAGGGATATGGAGTTCTTACTTGACTTGAATGTGCACCTGAGGGTGCTTTGTGTAATATATTGTACACTACAGCATCTTATATTTTTTGAGTTGAGTTTCAATAAATTACAATTTTTCACCCATTTCTTGTTTACTCATAATGAGTTTTCATGCCACATATAAGGTGGGATTGCTCTTATATTTTCTGGAATGTACACATATATTATCCAGTAGTTTTTCATTTCTTATTAATCAAACCATTCAGATCAAGCTTCTTTTCGAATGGCTGTTTTAAAATTTTTGTGGAAAGAAAATTCTAAGATTGAGTAATTAGCTCTGGGAGTCAAGATAGCTCTCAGAAGATGTCCAGGCGTTGTCCAGGTCGAAAGAAGAGGGTATGCCAAGCAGAACATGAAAGGCATAGCAAATTCAGAGGTATGAAGTCATGTTTCCAGGGAACTACAAATAATTTGATAGGCTGGCAGAAGAAGGGGCACCTTGGGGTCGATGAGATTATTGTAGATATAAATGGGCAGGAACCGAACCGTGAAGTAAGTTCAAACTCATTAGTTTGGAACTAAGTCCATAGGCAGCTGAGAGCCTTTGAAGGATTTTAAACAAAATAACGATAATATATAGATCACTTGAGTGTGATTTGAGGGGTAGAGAATGGAAACAGTAGATAATGACTGTTGAAGTAATTGAGGCAAACTTGGTGAGAGTCTGTACTGACAATTGCAGCAGAGGGACGAGTAGATGAAATTAAGAACTTTAAAGCGGATTGTTGGGCCTTGGAGGGTGAAAAAAACCTTTTGAGGAAAACTTCAAGATTCGTAGTGATACAACCAATTATGGTGAGAATACAAAAGAAAGGAATGAGTTCTGGGGAAGAGGGTGGAAAGCCAAGATGAGTTTGGTTTTTGGGTGTATTGAGTTTCAGTGGACTGTGGGACATCCATGTCTAATGACAAGGAAAGCCATATGTTTTTAAAAATACAGCAGCTTTATTCTCTGTTCCTTGTGACATTTTCAGCCACTTTCATTAGCTAGCAATGAAATGACTCAAGAGACTCCTAACATCCCTTTCTTATGCCTGTGGTTAGGATTTTAAGACCATTTCTCTGACCCTTAAACCTTGTTTCCTTGTTTTGTCTGCTCTTCAGGACTTTCATTCTGCCAGCTTCTCACCCTAAGAGTCTGAAGCACCCCCATACACAAGTTGTTTCTTGGCTCAGATTTCACTAGGTAACAGAAGATTCTTAAATAAGAATCTGTTGAAAGAAAAGGTGGCAGAAACAGTGGAACATCTTAGAGGCTGAGGCCACTACTGACTCCTTGGGATCTTGAGCTAATTTCTTCTGGGGGCTTCAGTTTTCTCACTTATAAAGTGAGGCAGTATAGGGCCCACCCCATGGCGTAGTGGTTCAGTGCGCGCGCTCCACTGCTGGCGGCCGGGGTTCGGATCCCGGGCGTGCACCGAGGCACCGCATGTCAGGCCATGCTGTGGCGGCGTCCCATATAAAGTGGAGTAAGATGGGCACAGATGTTAGCCCAGGGCCAGTCTTCCTCAACCAAAAAAGAGAGGAGGATTGGCATAGATGTTAGCTCAGGGCTGATCTTCCTCACACACAGAAAAAAGTGAGGCAGTATAGGTGATATCTCGAAAGGTCCTTTTCTGTGATCTGAGCATGAGAAAGAACTAGTGGCCTCATTTTTTAAGTTCCTCAGAATGGAGATTTTTAGCCCAGAAAAAGAGAAAGCTGCAGTATGTTTAAGACTGAACTATATCCATTCAACCACTCCCAGCTTCTAACCCCCTAGAAGGACCAAGTGAGTCCATTTGCAGTGGAATGAAACCCTAATTTTTAGAACCAAATTGAAAGTTTGTTTCAAGTACAGGCCCAAATGGTTGATCCTAAGATCATTTTTCTATTCTAGTTGGAGCATCTTGCTTCATTTGATCTTTATTGAAGACAGTTTTATGTTAAAACCAGTGTGTGTGTGATTATATAATAATATGGAACGTCAAAGGGTTATTTTTGAAGTTTTAGTACTCATTTTTACTTGATGTCTTTTTGAGATTTGTCCCAACCCTGGCACAGACCTGGAGGCATTGACTTTGTTTTCAAAGCATTTTTCAGTTCAAGAATGCCCCTTAAAATGATAGGTAGAAATAGAGAGTGCCAGACACTCATTCTTCCCTTTTATCCAGAATTCTCTTGCTTCACTGTTTCCCCATGTTCATGAGCACATGGGTGAAAGACGGTGGGGAACGATGGAGAAGAAAGTTTTTGATTAGGCTTCCTGGGAATTCCATCCTCAGCCTATCCTCTGTCAGTTCCAGGCTGCCTACTTCTGAGCTGCACTGCCAAGGACATAGTCATTGGAGGACAGAGTCGTTAACCGTATACTTAAGTACACACATATTTAAAGACAATTCCAGCTGCTTTGGGAGGTAAAAATATCAAAGTAAATTTGTCAAAGCATCTGCCATCATTGAGCTGTAATGTGAGGGCTAGGGCAGCTTAAACACTGTTAAAGTGTGGCAGTGGGCCAGCAGCATGGACATCACCTGGGAGCTTGTTAGAAATGTAGAATGTCAGGCCCCACTCCAGACCTTCTGGACCAGAATCTGCATTTTAGTAAGATCTCCAGATGATTCATAGACAAGTTCTAGCAGCAGTGGACTAGAATACAAAGTGGGAAGTGCTGTGAGAATTCAGGATAATTACACTTTTTTTTTAGCTCTTTACATAAAATCATGTTGAATTTTCATAACTCCATGAAGTAGGTACTGATAGTATCCTAATTTGACAGATAAAAACTTAAGATAGAGATGAAGTATCTTGCCTAGCTGATAAAAGCTAGGAAGAGGTGGAGTCCAGTTTCCAATCTCTTCTGACTGGAAGAATATCAAGGAGGGGAACTTAATGTGAAGGAAGAAAGATGGAAAGTTGCAGATGGTATTTAAAGTACCAAAAATAGCACAGTTCAGTGATTAAACCAAGTGTATTGTTTGTGAAAGTGAATAGTGAGAAAGTTTGAAGTGTAGGTAAAAGTCAGGTCATGCAGATCCAACTCCACCCATACATCCAGTGTTGACATTTCCTCGTTTGAGAAAGAGATGGAAAACTGGTGCATGTTGTTTCTCTGAATAACGTGACCTATGAAAAAGTCCATTTTTCTTTCTGAAAGAAACTTCTACAAGTCAGACAAGTTGCTCAGTCCCCTCTCCACCCCACAGGAGACTGATGCCTCCTGGCTTTATACTACTGATTCAGGAGCAAAGCCGTCTCTTACATAAAGCTGAGTCTAGAAAGAGTGGCCCACTCTACTCTGACCTGCTTGGTCTACACCTGCATTTGGAGGTCTGAACCACTTTGAGGAAGGTAACCAGGATAGTCACATAATTTAAAAACCCGTCAACCTATATTTGGCAGGTTTAGCCTGGAAAAGGAGACAAGGAGGCACAGAAAAACTATAGCTAAATATTTACTAAGCACATACCATCTGCTAGCTCCTGGGGATAAGAGTGTTGAACATGACACAGTAAGTTTCCTGCATTATGGAGATTAGAGTCCAGTAAGGAAGACAGACATTAAACAAAACCCTGCAAATAATTAGTTAAATGAAAGTGCTGCAGAAGAAGCTCTGTGAGGGAACCAAAAAAGAGGACAGGAAAAGCTTCGTTGAGGAAGCCATGTTTAAGCTGAAACCTGAAGAATCAATAGGAATTAGCCAGACAGGATAATCCAATTATGTGCTAAGGCTTTGAGGTGCAACAGCTTGTTGTGTGAGTGACATTGACAAGTCTAGTATAGCTAGAGTTGAGAGAATAAATGGGAAAGGGAAAGGAGAGAAGGTTGGATAGATAAGCAAGAACCAGGTATTTTAGTGCCTTGTAACCATGTTTTAGATTGTGAATTGTGTTTGAAAGGCAATGAAGAACCTATTGAAGGCTTGAAAGTAGGCGTTGCATAAGTCGTAAGTTGCAGTGCATAAGTCAAAAAGTCCTAATAGGGCATGATGTAGAAGATTACTGAGTGAAAGTGACTGTGATGTCTGGCTGGATGGATAGATGGATGGATGACACCATCTAAAGGTGAGCTGAGATGCCTTCCATAGTGAGAAATTTATCATTGGAGGTGTTCAGGTGTCCAAGAGGGGAGTCAAACAATAAATGGATTTTTTGGACTAGATTCTCTTTGAAGCACCTTATACTAGTGAGATTTACAATACCTTGTATTTGGTTATAAATGTCACCACAAATAATCGTTGTCCTTATCTGTATGTGTAGCATGGTTCTTTTACACAAATTATCAAATTCTCATTACAGCTCTAGAAGGTAGGAATTACTCCCACTTTATAAATGAAGATATTGAGCCTCAGCTCAAGTAACTTGCCCAAAATAACAAGGTTAGCAAATAGTCATATAGCCAAAACCCAGGTCCATTCTTCTCCCGAAAGCCTGTCCTCTTTACACCTACTCTATAAAGCTTCTGTACAAAGTACACAAATATGGTAATGGGCACTTGATGAATAAACAGTTTAGGCTATAAAGATATTTGGAATTCTAGAGGACTTTTCATTCACTTAAAAATTAATGCCTGGTATGTGCCAAGCACTAGGGGTACAGCAGTCAAAATGGACATGGTCCCTGTCTTCCTTGAGTTTACAATAGTCAGAGAAGACATATTAAAACAAAATTGCACAAATAACTAATAGTTTTAAGTGCTTTGAAAGTAAAGTATAAGGTGCCATGTAACAGGGGGATCTAATCTAGTGTAGGGAGTTGTGTAATGATTCAGTTGTCATAACCCTATCTTTCTCCAAAAAGTTTCTGGTTACCATTCTTTAATGGTTTCTGACCTATGTTTAACCTGTTATAGTCAAATCCCAAGTCTTTTCTGAGTAACTTTTATTCCTTGCTGGAAAGGATTCTGGCTCTGGTCAGTCACTAGCAGACTATGAGTTTAACATCAATAGCAGTCATTCCTAAATCAGTAGGTCATTTCAGCCTGACATAGTACTATATATTTCCAGACTACATTTTCTGGATGTGTCTCTAACGCGTCAAGCAATTTGCCATCCTCCCCTTTCTGTAGGAACAAAGCAGTAATTTCTTTTCCCCCAAGCTTCCCAATTCATGTTCTTTCTCTCAGTTAACCAGAATGAACAAGCTGGAATAGCATCAGACAATATTTTTCTAAAAATTATTTGTCATAACTGGCCCTTATTGTGCCCTTCCCCTCTTATTGGTGCAAACCCTCTTGAATTCTTGCTATCTTTGTAAGTGATCTCACAATTTATACACTGGTGTGTGAACTATCTTTTTTTCATGTAAGCTTTGGGGAACAGATCATACATTTTGTATTTTCCTTGCTGAGTAGATAGGTACTAGTCAGCAAATAATTGATTTGATAACATATCATAGAAGTTCTGGTGCAGCTTGCTACTGGTTACAAAGTGCTTAGAAAATTATACCATTTGTTCCTAGTATAAACCTTGTGAAGGAGGTGGAATCCTCATCTGTAAAAAGATGAGCAAAATAAGGCTCAAATATGTTAAAAGCCTTCCCAAATCACAGTTTCTAAACAAGAGTGACATGAAAAAAGGGAATGCTACAAAATGATCCATTGATAATGTCGCTCCACATTTACCAAGTAAACCAACTATTCACCCTTTAGGAAAGCCCTCTTTAAATCCTCTCTCTTCAAATCTCCACTGAACTTCAATTTTCTCATTTGTTACGTGAAAATAATTGGTGTCCATTCCATGGATTGTTGGAAATGTTTTATATCTTCACTGTCCAAGAGGGTAACCACTAGAGTAACATGCGGCTACTTAAATTTATAAGTCAAGTGTAAAATTCAGTTCCTCAGCCACACATCCACACTTCAACTGACTAGTAGTTACCACATTGGACAGAGCAGACATAGAACATTTCCATCATTGCAGAAGGTTCTATTGGACAGTACTGTGCTAGAGCTAGGACTTGCCAAAGATCAGAGAAAGCAGTATGACTGAACTGAAAACCCAGGCGAGTGCCTGGTGGTTTTGAGTGAGCAAGTTCAGTGGGTGAGTGGGAAGCAAGCTGACCTTTGGAACAGTGACATCACAAAGCACAACTCACAGTGGCTCCAGAACACCTGGGCTCCCAGGCTACTCTCCCTAACTCATATCTAGGTTCCTGAAGCCTCTGCACATGTAGTTTCTGGAGCTGCTGTCTTATTAAAATGTCAACATCTTCACCTTCTATCTGGAACACCATCATAGATTATCTCTCTCTGGGCTCGATATGGAATTGGCTACAAGCAACTCTTCTGGGAGAGACTAGTGTGCCTCAGCAAACAAATTTGGGGCCACTAGATAATCTTGCTCCAGCTGTGCAAGTTATCCTGGGGATTTCCTTTTTGATTTTGTTGGGAGTAGGAGTATATGCCTTATGGAAACAAAGTGTTCGATCAATTCAGGTTATACTCTTTTTGTTACAGAGAAATTTAAATAATTATAAATTGATATATGATTAGTTCTCTCCCATATTACTGCCACAGTTTTAAGACCATCAGATGAGCAAGAGTGGACCCTTGTCTCTGAAGTTGGTTGAAACTAGGCTATCCTTAAAAACTTTCACAAATTAGATTTTGAGCATAAAAATCCTCTTTCTCACAATGGTCTTTGGCTTGTCTTACAATAAAATAGATCAAACAAGCTCATAACCTGAGAAGGCAGCCTTACCCCCAAGTTTATTTAATCACTTATTCATCTTTAAGTGTCTACTATGTGCCAGATGCCACGTAGGGTACCGTTTATAGAAGTATAACTGGGATCTTGGTTTTGGCCTATCTGTTCTTACTGTGCGATTGCTCTGTAACTGATGAGGAAGCATGTACATCCATGTAGTCATCACGATGTTTTTGTTATTTCCTTGTTTTAACAAGATAGGGCTCTATAAATATACAGGGGCTCTTTTTGGGGATAGAAGTATCATTGGCTGGGATTATGAGAAACACTTAGGATTTTACATCTGTTTAATCACGCATAATAATACCTGTATTTACAGTATAGTCAAAACGCTTTGAGAATCCCAACAATTCCATGAAATAGATAGAGGTTATTTTCATATGACAAACAAGGAAACAGGTGCATTGAGGTTTAGTGGAAATTTAAAGAGGATTTAAAGGGGACTTTCTTAAAGAGTGACTGGTTTACTTGGTAAATGCTGAGAGAAGTTATTACTGGATCATTTTGTAGCATTCACTTATTTTCATATGTCATTACTGTTGAGGAATCAGTCACATGCATTCTCTTAACCTCTGAAAACTCCTCATGGTAGGCAGGGCAGGGATTATCATCTCCATTTTGTAGGTGAGGGAACTTGGTTATCACCTACCCAAGTTGACATAGATTGTAAAAGGTGATAAAAGCTGAGATTTGAACCCAATTTTTAGGATTCCAAATTCAATTCTTCTCCAAAATCTCACTTGATATAATCCGACAGACCTATATCCCCAACAGGGGGATATGTGTGCATTATACACAGATTTCAGTTAGATAATAGAAGAATATAAGGCAAAAAACCAAACTCTTACCTATAATTCTGGGTTCTGCTCTTGTTTGGTTAATGTTTAGCTCAATGAGAAAGATGAATTCACAGCACTCTGGAAAACTTGGCCAAGAAAAAGAGGTCGTATAACGAGTGGTTAATAGCATGGGCTCTGGGATCGGACTCCTGGGGCTTAAATCTTGATTTTATGACTTGCTGTGTAACCTGAGAGCAATCACTTACCCTCTAAACCCCAGTTTCCTTATCTGTAAGATGGGTTTGCTAACAGTGCCTTCCTCAGGGTTCTTGTGAGGATTAAAGGAGATATCGTATGTATAAAGCTTAGCACATAATAAGGACTCAATAAGCAGTGCCAGTTATAATAAGAAAAAAAAGATGATTAGGTTTTTTTCCTTATCCTGGCAGGAATCTATCCTATTCATTAAAAAATTTTTTTCCCATGACCAGGAAATCCAGTTTTTCAGACCACTGTGTCCTGAGAGAATATACATGGAAGTCAGAATTCCTGGATTCCAGTCCTGGCTCTACCATTTCCAAGTATATGACGTTAGACAACCACAGGGTCCAAACTGGAAAGTATCTAAATGGTTATCCAGTTCTGTTTTTTCTACATAAATAGGTCATGCATAGGCAAGGAAACTCCTAGCACAGAGCCCAGCATGTGGCAAACTTTCAGCAAATGGTATCTATTATTATAGTCTTTATTAATTAAATGCAAATAATAATCCCTGACCTGCCTCCCACTCCATTTTGTGGTGAAGATCAAAAAACGAAATAGGTGTAAAGATGTTTTGTTCAATGGAAGGGTTGGCACAGGGATGAGGGATTATTGTTACTATTAGGTTTTCGTTTTATTTTGCATCTATAGTAAACTGTGGCATTTAACATGAATAAACAAGTAACATTCAACTTCTGTTGTTTTATTTTAGAAAATATTGTTGTTTGTAATCACACTCTACAAACTTTACAAGAAGGGCTCAGATTTTTTTCAGGCTTTGCTGGTCAACCCAGAAGGGAATGTTCTCCCACTTCAAGACAATAATCTCTTCCTGTCCTTGGGTCTGCAAGAGAAAATTTTGAAAAAACTTCAGATGGTGGAAACCAAAGTGAAGGACCTGGAGGGGATGATCAGTTCCCAAATACCTGCCACGAAGAGGGATTGCTCCTCTGAGCCCTACTGCAGCTGCTCCGACTGCCAGAGTCCCTTGCCCACATCAGGGTTTACTTCCACATCTGAAATGTGATGGACTCCAACCTTTTCCAGAAGAGCACTGTTTCCCTCATGTGTGCGGTGGTGTATCAATAAAGACAGACAACTATATTGAAATTACCCTGCAAGGACTGGCTGTCTATTCAGTAGGGCCCAGCTTCTACTTGTGTGTGTGGTGGTGTAATGTGGGGTATAGTGGTGGTTAAAAATGTCTCTGATATTGTGGTGCCCACTCAGTAGGCTGGAGACCATAAGCAGCCATATAGGAAAGGCTAGCCAAACTGGAATCCATGGGAGTGGGAAAAGAAGGGAGAGTGGTCAGGGATGTGACCTTGAGCTCCACGTTGAAAACGTTGGATTGGATATAATAAAAACAGCAAGAAAGTGCTGTTTAAGGGCAATGCTGTGAACTGTCCTATACAGGTAGGCTGGCCCTTGTGCTGATCTTTGGCCTAAAGGTAAATACTGTATGTAGCCTAGGAGTCTCCCTGCATTAATTACTCAGAAATGGGCAAGGGTGAGGGTGGACATAAAGGAGACTGTTTAATTTTATCCAACTTTTACTGATACTGTGTGCTAAGCACTGTGATAATCCTTGGGAATCTGTCCTGAGTGTTTCAGGAGCACTCAGTTTGGCTGGTTGGACAGGTAATTTCAGAACAAGGAATTATAATACAGTGGAGTCATATCATCTTTTTTTTTTTTTTAATTTTTATTTATTTATTTTTTTCCCCCAAAGCCCCAGCAGATAGTTGTATGTCATAGCTGCACATCCTTCTAGTTGCTGTATGTGGGACACGGCCTCAGCATGGCTGGAGAAGCTGTGTGTCGGTGTGCGCCGGGGATCCGAACCCGGGCCGCCAGCAGCGGAGCGCAAGCACCCAACCACTAAGCCACGGGGCCGGCCGGAGTCATATCATCTTGAACTTAGGTGAATTCTCCTCTTGTGAATCCCAGCTTGGCAGGGGGCAAAGAAGAGAAGGAGGCATCTACCTGCTGTTCCACTCAATGAGTGTGTACTCTGATGAGAAAGATGGCCTACTGGGGAGAAGGTTGTAGATGGTCCCTTCAGTCTCAGATTCCACAAGCCTTATAGTGTATGCATTTTTGCCACAATGAAGGTGTTTACGGTCATCGAAACACTTTGTAACTTTCTGACACCTAAATGAAAATATTTCATTTGGTGTGCAAATAAAGAAATAGTGATTTATTGCCATGCTGGGGGAAAACTGGCTATGCTGTTCAACAGGAGACAACGTAACAGTCTCCCAAGTAGCATCTTCCTAAGGGACTTCCAACGGAAATTTGGTCATAATTTTTGTCCAGTGCACCGGCATTAAAATGCAACCCCTGTGTAAGATGAGACTTCACTATATAGTGCAAAAACAGGTCGGTGAATACAGGGTGGGGCTAGAAAAGGCTTTGCAGAGGAAGTGACATTGAGTGGTCCCATAAAGGATTACATATGCAGACAATAAAATGGGAAGTATTCCTGCTGGTGGGATCATCATGGAGCCATATAAAAACAAGAGTAGCTTGGGGCTGGCCCCGTGGCTTAGTGGTTAAGTTCATGTGCTCTGCTTCGTAGCCTGGGGTTCGCAGGTATGAAGCCCGGGTGCAGACTTACGCACCGCTCATCAAGCCATGCTGTAGCAGCATCCCACATACAAAATAGAGGAAGATGGGCACAGATGTTAGCTCAGGGACAATCTTCCTCACAAAAAAAAAAAAATTGAGGACAAGGAGATTTTCAGGGTGGCTGAAGACACACCCTCATCCTCAAATCAGCTTTAATTCATGACGTGGCGAACAGAACAGATGGGAGTTACCAACACTGCATTATCCGACAGTGTAAGTGAGACATTTGTTAACTATGCTGCTGAAGGAATGTCATGCAATCTTTTGAAGTCAATGTCTCAGTTTGTTGTGCTGTCTAAATTTCAGTGTCTTCCTGTGTAGTTGCAGGCGTCTTGTCTTGGTTACTGCTCTGGGGTATAGCAAAGGAAAGTGTCAGAAGAAGGGCCTAGAAGAGCAGACTGATGTCAGGTAATGAAGGGCCTTAAGGTCATACCATATTGTTGGAAATGGACTCTTGTAGGTTTTTAAACGGGAGTAACATAGATTTGGTAGTCTGCGTGGGAAACGAATAGAATGAGCTAGATGCAAAAGAGAAAACAGGCTGTGCATCCTGTTAGGGTGCATAGTGTGGTAAAAAGTGATGGGGTCACCTTGTTCCTGGCTCTCAGCTCCCCAGAAAGGATGTGTGATTCACACCACAATCATAAGAGATTGATAACAAGTATTCATTCCTAGTGGGGGTCATTCTTTTCTTGAGATCAGAGCACTTATGTCCAGGGCATCAGTTAAGGGAACTTGGATTCCTGGCAAGCACAGAATCAAGGCAAGATAGGGAAAGGGCTTGAGAGCTGTTTTATCATTCAGGTTAGATGGGGTAGATGAACTACCCTACACCAGTGTCCACCACTCAAGGGAGGAGAATCCTTATCTTCCAAATTCAGTCTCTTTCCTTTGGCTAAACCTGGACAATAGCCTGTTTTGAGGCTCCTATTTTAGTCTCCACAAAGACCAGCCCCTCTATTAGCACTATCTTTCTGCAAAGGGGAACAAGTAATTATTCACTTTCCATAATTCACTTCTTTTTTTTTTTTTTTATAATTTTATTTATTTATTTTTCCCCCAAAGCCCCAGTGGACAGTTATATGTCACAGTTGCAATTCACTTCTTTTTTCTTTTTTTTATAATTTTATTTATTTATTTATTTTTCCCCCAAAGCCCCAGTGGATAGTTGTATGTCACATTTGCACATCCTTCTAGTTGTATGTGGGACGTGGCCTCAGCATGGCCGGAGAAGCGGCGCGTCGGTGCGCGCCGGGATCCGAACCCCGGCCGCCAGCAGCAGAGCACGTGCACTTGACCACTAAGCCACGGGGCCGGCCCCCATAATTTTGCCTCCACCGTTACCACCCTAGTCCAAGCCACCATCATCTCTCACCTGGATTCTTGAAGTGGCCTCTTAACTGGACTCCCTGCTTCCATCTGTGTTCCCATTCAATTTATTCTCTACAGTAGCCAGAGATCATGTTACTCCTCTACTTAAAACCTTCCAATGGCTTCTTATTTCACTCTGAGTACAAGTCAAGTTTTTAACTAAAAAAGTGTGCATGATGGCATGATCCTCACTCCCCCTCCTTTTTACTCTCTCTACTCTTTCCACACTCTCTTACTATTCCTCAAATATGCTAAGAACTGTCTGACCTCAGGGCCTTTGCACTTGCTGTTCACTGTGCATGGCATACTTTTCCCAGATACTCACACGACTTCTTTTCTCCCTTTCTTTGGGTCTGTGCTCAAATGTCAGCTAATCTGAGAGGTCTCCCTTGGCCATCTTACATAAAGTAGTGCCCCTCGTGCCAACATGCTATATCCCCTTTTACCTTCTTTTTCTTCATAGCACTTATCACCTCCACTTTTACTGTTACATATTTGCTTATTGTCTAACAACCCCTCCATCTACCCCAGCCCACTATGAACCTAAGCTTCAGGAGAGAAAGGGGCTTTGTTTGGTTCATTGCTATATTCCCAGCACTTAGAACAATGTCTGGCAGTACTTAGCAGACAATATTTGTTGGATGAATGAATGAATCCCAGTCTTGACTTTTAAAAATCTCATACCAGCTTCCTGTTCCCCTCTCTCTTTAGACACATGTGACAGATCAACACTATGATGTGATTCTCCCAAGTATGGGGAGCCAGAAGCTAATCTTGATTGTGTACTTATTCAGAGTTACATCCTTTGCTAAGAGCTTTACATGATTTTTCTCATTTGATCCTCACAATACGAAGAGGTAAGTACTATTATTTTCATTTTACTGTTGAGGAACTGATGCACAGAGAAGTTGAGTGAGTTGCTAACATGTGGTGTAGCTGTGACTTGCACTCAAAGCAGCCTAACTCGAAATCTGTGCTCTTAGCCACAAAGTTTGGGTGGAGGAGCTTCTGCGAGGCTTTGGATTAACTGCAGCAGGCTGGATGGACCCAGACAGGGGAAGATAAGACTGAAGAGGACATAGCAATGAGAGCCCAAATGAGAGAGAATTTTGAAAAAACGTTTCCCTTCATATTTTTAAGTTGATATCTACAAGTTTTTATCATAAATTTAAATAGTTGCAATGCATGTAAATTCTACCAAATTGTAAATAATGACGATTTAAGATAAAACTGTTAAATCACTTTTTATAATGTATCCAACAGACTCTACATAACAATTGAATAACCACCATCATTCATTTAAAATTACAGAAGTTAACTCTTTAACATTTGGTAATTCTACATTGTTCTTTTATCATCCTTAACTTATATGTTCTACTCTTCCATAAAAGGTTATCCAAATGTAATACTTTTTATGTTTGAAACACCTTTTATTGATCACTTCTTTGTAAGAAAAATATGTATGTATTAAAGTAAAATTTAAAAAATTTTCCTGTAATTGTATGGCTCTATGTATGAGAAGGAATTCTTCTGAATTGAGTAATCATCACAATTATCTTTAATATATAGCTCCTCAAAATGACATGATTACAAATTCTGGTAATACATAAACATGAAACATAAAATTCTACTGGAAATGCATCTCTCAGTGAGATGGATGGGGCTTCCCCACCAATTAATTCATGTATCTGAATGACTATTTCTTACCACTAGATTAACAGAGTTCAGTTTCAATTTTACTTCTCTTTTGTTTTCATAGATACAGTGCCAAGAAATATTACTCACATAAATAGACGGGAACGCTGGTAGTTTTTAAAGGAATGTTAATCAATTCTTTGGTTTCCTTCTGAGTTATATGCCAAAAATCCAACAGTGTTCCTTCATCAGCTGACAGTTCAATTAGGTCCACCACTAATTTTGTTGAAAGCAAAGAACTGGAAATCATCTGACTTGCAAAAGAATTTGTTATCCTGTCATTAGAGTCTTTTACTTTCTCAAGTGACTTTTAATTATGCTGATTACTCTCGCTTAGAACCATTTAGGAACAGTTGGGAAATTCGAGATGTTAATTTCAGCACAACTTTTAGCATTACAATATCATTGTAATTTAAATACATATTAGTTGCAGCTGCAGATTTAGCTCAACTTGTAAATAATTATGCAAATTAGCAACGTCAGTTTGTGCAACTAACCACATCAGACCTATTTTTGGTCAGAAAAATTTTCACTTTTCAACTCAAATGTGTTAATAGGCGTCGCTGTGATATTTCACTTCCGAATTCCAAGACATATAGCTTTGTCTCAGATATGAGTTTGTCTCTAGATAAAGTAAGGTATTTCTAACCTACGCCGTCCTTGCTTTGCTCCAGGGCACGCTCTCAGGCAAAACGTCGCCTGACTTCACCTAGGGTGGAAAGGCACATTCCCGTCAGGACCGCCCACTCTCTAACGTGCCTGAATGCAGAACACCCTAATACCGGCCAAAATGCTGCACTTAGAATGCCCAGTCTCGCTCTTTACGATCCCTTTAGTCTTAAGGCATCCCAGGGATGAGCACACCACAGCCTGAAGAGCACTAGTTGAGAGAAATGATTTGTAGAGCCTGGGAAGTCGGCTCCTCGCCGGTTCTTGCCAGCCACCACAGGGCGGGAGCGGCGGCCCACTCCGCGTCAGTTCCCGCTTAGCCCCGACTACCAGTGGGCTTGTCCTGGCCGGGGACAGACAGTACAGCACAGGCCGCAGCCCAGACTGGGCAAGCCTCGTAGCGAAGGGAAGCAGTTGCCACTCGGGAGACCAAAAAGCGGATAGCTCCGCCGGGCTGGCTGGCCCAGGAGGGAAGCCGGAACCCTCGGCAGAGACCTGGCGTGGAAGGGAGGGGGAAGAATGTTGATGCAACGCAGCTCAGCACTATCAGGTCGCGTGCCGGAGCGGCGCCTGGCGGAGGCCGGAACTCGGCATCTGGGCTCCCACTCTTCTCGGGCCGGAAGTGAGGAAGGCGGGGCTCATCCTTTTCCGGCAGAAACTAGGAAGCTCTAGGGGGCGTCAGCATGGGGAAGAGTGTTCGTGTAACACTGCCGGGTGCGTGGAGGGGTGAGAGGGAGGCGGGTGTCGGTGCAGTGGCGCTCGGAAGGGACCGATATCGCTGTGACACTGCGGGGAGGCTCTGAGGGGACTGGTGTCAGTGTGGCACCGGCGCACGCTGAAAGAGCTGGTGGAACCGGGTGGCCATGGGGATGTGGGCGTCGCTGGACGCGATGTGGGAGATGCCGGCCGAGAAGCGTATTTTCGGGGCCGTGCTGCTCTTCTCCTGGACAGTGTACCTTTGGGAAACCTTCCTAGCACAGCGGCAGGTGAGTCTAGACAGGACCCACCTGGCCCCAACACCCGGCCAGCCCTCGGCCAGCCTCGGTCTCGACCGCAAGTCGCTGGGTGATTGCCTGGCCCCACAACCAGCCTCGACCCCCGGATCTCTGCTGAGTCTCCTGACTTGGCCCGATGGCGGGGTTGGCCTGGAGGGAATCTGGAGCCTCAGGGACGGTTTCCGCAACGTGATCATGGGACCCGGGCCGGTTAGGGCCTGGTGGAAGATAAGGCAGGGCTGCCGCTTTGTCAGGCTTGAACGCTTGTGCCTGCCCCACAGCTTTCTAAGATCTTCTGGCCCAGACTTACCTCCTTTATCCCTGGCAGCAACCCATTGAAAAGGAAGATGCTCATGTTTTAGAACTACAGTTTACCCACCACACTCGTGTAATCATGCTCCACCACCGGATTAGGAAACCATTTTCTGAAAATGAAGATTTCGCAGTCCTTCCAAGGACCAGAAGGATTTTCCTTAAAAAAAAAGTGTATATATGTTTTTGCCTCAAGAACAATATTTTCTTGTTTTTCTTAAAAGCATCTTTGTTATTTTTGTTTAAACAATTAAAGCCGTGAAATAGAAAGTTACTTAATAACCATCCCCTGGAGGTTATCATAATTAATAGATTGATAGATTAGAAAGCTAAACTTTTAAATGAGATTTTAAATTTAACTGACCGCTTTATTGCAAACTCGCTCAGCTGGTTTGCTTTCCCCACACTCTTCTATGTTGTCACTGAATTATGTCAACCATGATGGTTATGAAAACCTTCCTCTTTTTAACAGCTGAAACTCTTTCTTGAGATTTACAGTCTTTTTTTCTCTGCAAATTTGTTCTCTCGATTTATGTTCTGTGTGAATCTTTAAACTGCAGAATTTAACTTTTCTATATCTATCAACATCTGGATTATATCTTGATGTCTTCTTTTAGTCCAGGATATTCAAAGAGGTGTTAAGCCGTATCGCGCTAGGTTCTCTGAGGTAGCTCTTTGGATACCTTCGTTAGTGCAGAATCTTGTAGGCCTGGAGAAGCTCCTTTGCATAATGTAAACACACAGTATGTGGTGTCTAAATTGGGAGTGGGTACTGGACATCCATCTGTCTTACTTTAACAATAAGCTTAGTTACAGTAACTACTTTTCGATAGAGTCTTTACTCAATTATGCTTTAATGTAATGCCTTTACTTGAGGGTTGAGTGAAGTGCACAATTATATAAAGAAGCCATTTGTAAAACCACTGTAGAAGATGCGGTCCATTATATTGTCTGATATCTGTTCCCTGTGTTATGTCCCATAGGCTGAAATTACCTTTTAGAACTTGGTATAATGAGCAAGTTTGTCTTTCTTCAAGATCTGTTATGCTTCTATCTCTCACGCCTCAAACTTCCCTTAATTTGGCTTCTAGGACCAAATTCAGTACCTAGCCACAATATCTGTTAGTACTCATGGTTAGCATATTTGCTTCCTTCTCCTTTCCCTGAATTTGTTTTCTATATTACAGGATGTATGTTGCACCTGGAGTGAGTGGTACCCTTTGTGATGTTACAATTTTGGTGGACATAATGCAAACTGAAGTGTGATGACGACCTTGATTTTAATTTCACCTAGTCAGCTAGCCTCAGATTCTCTTGTTCCGCTTTTACTTTTCTGCATCAGTTGTTTTAGTGGTCAGTGTACTTGATCAAATGCAGTAGTTGTGTCTCTATAAAGCAGATTCAGCAGGCTTAAGTGATAAGTTAATGCTATAAATCATTCAATGTTTGATCATAAGTGACTAGAGTAATAAATAATGAGTTGGTTTGCCTGTTTCATTAAAGTGTTTTCTTCGAATTATTTCAGAGACGGATATATAAAACAACAACTCATGTACCGCTGGAGTTAGGACAGATCATGGATTCAGAAACATTTGAGAAATCGCGACTGTATCAACTGGACAAAAGTACTTTCAGCTTCTGGTCAGGACTCTATTCAGAGATTGAAGGCACTGTGAGTAATTTACTTCTTGGAGAGACAGTCTGTCAAATTATTTAATAATTTATAATGTTTGTTTTCATTTTCGTGTTTTTGTGACACAAAAGGGTACCACACCTACAAATCCCAGAATGCTTTCTTTTTTTTTTTTTTTTTTAAAGATTTTATTTATTCATTTTTTTCCCCCCAAAGCCCCAGCAGATAGTTGTATGTCATAGGTTCACATCCTTCTAGTTGCTGTACGTGGGACTCGGCCTCGCGCTGGATGGAGAAGTGGTGCCTTGGGGCGCGCCCGGGATCCGAACCCGGGCCGCCAGCATCAGAGCGCGCGCACTTAACCGCTAAGCCACGGAGCCGGCCCCCAGAATGCTTTCTTAACTTTTGTTATTGATAGTAATGGGTGTGGAACAAAAGAGACAGAAATATAACTGTCAACTTTTTCAACTTTAGTCAGTTGAAAATTGTAGAATATGGTAACTGTCACCCTGAGGCCAGGTGTGAAAAAGAACATTATGTTGTAAGTTATTCCTGTAGCAATCCCCACTTGTCTTCCTGCCTCTATCTTAACTCTATAACCTGTCCTCCACATTGCAGCCAAAGAAATCCTGAAGCACAATTCTGATCATGTTATTCTCCTACATAAAACCTTTCACTGGGGCCAGCCGTGGTGGCCTAGTGGTTAAATTTGGTGCGCTTTGCTTCAGCGGCCTGGGTTTGGGTCCCAGGTGCAGACCTACACCACTCACCTGTCGGTGGCCACGCTGTGGTGGCGGCTCACATACAAAAAGAGGAAGATTGGCAGGGGATGTTAGCTCAGGGTGAATCTTCCTCAGAAAAAAAAAAGAAATCCTTTCACTGGCTCACTGTTGCCTTCAGGGTGAAGTCTCAATTTCTTGGCATGGTCCTTTTTGATGTCCTTTTTGACCTGGCTATTGCTTACTTGAGCCTCATCTTTTTATTCCTTCCCCAAAGTTCTTTCCCTTTCTTTATTATCCGTCTTATACCTAACTTGGTTTCTTATGACTTTGAGTCTTTTCACATGCTGGTATCTCTGTCTAGGGTGCCCTTCCCCTCCCTCTTCAACTCTTCAATCTGTTCTCTCACTGGAAGCTGATTAATCCCTACCCTTCCATTAGGATCCGGCTGAGACATCATCTTTTCTTTTTTTTTTTTTTTTGTGAGGAGATCAGCCCTGAGCTAACATCTGCCAATCCTCCTCTTTTTGCTGAGGAAGACTGGCCCTGGGCTAACATCTGTGCCCATCTTCCTCCACTTTGTATGGGACGCCGCCACAGCATGGCTTGCCAAGCAGTGTGTCGGTGCGCGCCTGGGATCCGAACCGGTGAACCCCGGGCCGCCGCAGCAGAGCACGTGCACTTAACCGCTTGCGCCACCTGGCCGGCCCGAGACATCGTCTTTTCTAAAAAACCATTTGAAACTTCCGCTGTCCCTCAAGACTCGGTAAGGTAGCATCCTATCATTATTCCTATCAGAGTACTTATCACATTGTATTGAATTTGCCTGTTTACAGACTGGTAGTTCTTTAAAGAAAGGATATTTTAAGGTCTTGTTCATCATTTTATACCTAGTGCCTGGCATATAAGAAGCACATGATTCATATTTATTGAAAGAATGAGTGACAGGACATTTTTGCTTAGCAAAACAGGGCCAGTCTTACCCCCATGCTAAAAGAAGAGAGGCTGTATAGTGTAGAGCAGTGTTTTTTCATGATCTCCCCTAGCCCGTGACCCTGTACTTTTTTAGACATTCTTTTTCTGATCACCTGTCCATGAAATTTTATTTATTTATTTTTTTTGGTGACGAAGATTAGCCGTGAGGTAACATCTGTTGCCAGACGTCCTCTTTTTGCTGAGGAAGATTGTCACTGAGCTAACATCCGTGCCCATCTTCCTCTACTTTATGTATGGGATGCTGCCACAGCATGGCTTGATAAGTGGTACATAGATCCGCACCCAGGATCCGAACCTGTGAACCCTGGGCCACGAAAGTGGAGCACGCAAACTTAACCACTATGCTACCGGGCTGGCCC
The DNA here is from genome assembly GCF_057802395.1 of Ceratotherium simum simum. NCBI lineage: Eukaryota > Metazoa > Chordata > Mammalia > Perissodactyla > Rhinocerotidae > Ceratotherium > Ceratotherium simum. Next base: position 19,023,281 of record NC_141921.1, on the reverse strand, counting down.
ATGAAATTTTAATATCACAGATGTACTGTATATCTGTTTCTGTACTGTATGTATGTATATCTGTTATACATGAAGTAAGTTAAGATTTTTGTCCACCAAAAACCAGTTTTTGGTTTTCCACCTCCAAGAACAGTTGAAAGTGTGTGGTCTAGAGGTTAAGGTCAGACTCTGAATTCAGGTGGCTTGAGTTGGAATCTCAGCTTTTCCATACTAGCTATCTGACTTCAAGCAAGTCATTCAGCATTTCTGTGCCTCAGTTTTCTCATCGGTTAAAATCGTATGGTAATAAGAGTTCCTCATTCATAGTGTTGTTGAGAGAATTAAAATTAGTTAGTAGATGTAAGGTGCTTAGAACAGTGCCTGATCCATCGTAAGTGCTTCATAGTGGTGGCTGTTATTATTTCTATCATCATGATCATGATTATCGTCATTGTTCCTCCAGAACTCTTTTAGATCCCCCAGTATTACTGAGAGAAAGATTCCTAAATTGACAATAATTGAGATTGGCTACCATAATTGTTTCATCAGTTACAGAGAAGGAACTTGCAGTTTGTAGCTTTGTTAAATGATGACAAAATTGTCTAGCTAGTCACAAAATTTGCCTTGACAAATATAGAATAGTAAGACTAGCATGGTTAGAACCAAGTTATTAGAAACCTCTCCCATTTCTTCAATATGGTGGAAAATAGCAAAGCTTCTGGAAGAGTTAAATTTTGGTATTTTAGAAAAATTAATAAATGATCTGATAAGTAAAATTGCATTGGCTTTTGGGGTACCCAGTGATTGCTAGTTAATTAGTCTTTTCAATATTGATTTTTTGTCCTTCTGCTAGTTCAAGCCAGGTTTAGTTACTGGGATACTAAAGATTAGTATTGAAACTTGATGCCTTCCAATGAAGCCAGGAAAGGTAAAATTATTGTGAATTATATTTGGCTTTGGTTAATTTATCTGAAGCATTTCTTCTGTTAGGGACAGGGTCTAAGTAGGAAATCAGCCTTCGGAAGAGAGGAAAGTAGAGGTGGTGAATTTAGACACTATCCTCTTTCCTCATTGATGTTTGATTCTTTGACTTACCCCCCAGGGCCATTGTAAAATGACAGGAAAAACCTTTTCGGTCTGCTTGGTTGTCACCAATAAACAGTTCCAGGAAAGATGGGCAATAGCTTGGTTATTATGGTTGGTGACTGTGGGAATGGTTCAGTAAGTTCTAGAAGATAGAGGTAGGGAGATGAGAGCTTTGTAATGTGCTGTGCCTCAAACTAGAAGCGGTACTGTGGGGCTAAGTTTGGTGACAGTAATAGTCATCCTTATAATAATTTTATGGGTAGTGATTTTTGTTTCGTATATTGTGTTTTTTTTCTCCTGAGGAAGATTCTCTCTGAGTTAACATCTGTTGCCAATCTTCCTCTTTTTGCTTGAGGAAGATTGGCCCTGAGCCAACATCTGTTGCCAATCTTGCTCTTTTTGCTTGAGAAAGATTCACCCTGAGCTAACATCTGCGCCAATCTTCCTCTATTTTGTACGTGGGTTGCCGCCACAGCATGGCCGCTGAGGAGTGGTGTAGGTCCATGCCTGAGAATCAAACCTGGGCCACCGAAGCAGAGTGCACTGAACTTAACCACTAGGCTACAGGGCCAGCCCATATATGTTGTTTTTATATTTATTGTTTTGTTTGATATTTATAACAGTGCTCTGAGGTGGAAAGTATATGCATTAGTATTCCCTTTTTATGGATGAGAAAGCAAAGGCTCAGAGAAATTAAATGGCCTACCATTTAATGGCTAGGTGACACTAATAGATGGGATACCTGGATTTCAAACTCTGTTCTTCTGAGTCTTTAAAATTACATTGAAGAAACCATTCTTGAAACTCTAAGGAGTGCATCATGAATGTGCTAAATTTATCCTTAGGGAATTAGTAGCTATATTTACCGTTAGCTAGGAAGCACTTTGTGTTACTTTGAAATCCTGTTCTGTTTGAAAACAAGTTCATTAATTCCTATTTTGTGTTGATTAAAATTAATAGGTTTGTATGCTGTGGTCACAAAGAACAAGTGCAAAGATTAATTTAGACGTTTTTTCCCTCAGTGCTTTCTACCCGAGGGAACATAAGCAGAGGCCTTGTGTGACCAATTATAGGTGCCACTTTCACACAAATGTGACAGAACACCCAGAGAGAAAACATCCAGCCTCTCTGAGACAGACTCTCCTGAAATCTCAGAGAGGTCAATAAAGAGCCCTGTTAAGAAATGGAATAGCTGGGGAGTAGAGTAGGGCAGACTAGAAAAGTTCAACTTGTTGCTTCTCCAGTTTCTGTGTGTTTCTGAGTGAGCAGTTTAGCCTCTTTGAGCCTCATTTTTCTCCTCTTTGAGATGAGGAGTAGATAGATATTAAACCATATCTCATATGGTTTGTGGCAGGGACTAAGTGAGTGAGATAATGTAAATGAAGCACTTAGTACAGAGCTCAACATATAGCAATTACTTAGTCTTTGGGTTTCCTTGGGCGAATTACGTTAACCTTTCTGAGTTTCAGTTGACTCATCTGTAAAGTAGAGATGACAACGCTTCCTGCCCTGCCTGCTTTTACACTGGACTTGTTTTTGTTGGGATCATTAGTTCTTTTTACAGGACATCCCCAGGAGCATGCTCAGTGAGATTATCAATATAGAGAAACTTTACTGTTCACTCTGCTTTGTTTTTCATTCCCCAAAGTATACTAAACAAAGTTTGCAAGAGCAGTTTCCAGATACATTCACAGATGCATTCAAAGTTCACATTAAAACTACCCTTGATACTTACTTACTTATAAGCTGGACTTTTAATAATAGCTATTCCAGCCTTTCACCAAAAGCTTTATAAGTCCTTAATTCTGCATTATTTATTAGTATTGAGAATAGGATGAAAAAAATGCTATCCTAAGTCCATTAATTCAACAAGTGGAGCATATGCGATACAGTGCTGCCAAAGCATGTCTTTTGGGAAAACAGGGTCTACGTCCAAGATTGTTAGTTGTAGTAAAGTGGAAATAGCTGGATGTAGAGTTAAGGGAGTCTTTAAAAAAACAATTTGTTAAAACAGATTTTTTCAGACTTTGGTGTACATCAGATTGACCTGGAGACTGCTAAGCCCCACTTCCCAGTTTCTGATTCAGTAGTTCTAGGGTGGAGCCTGAGAATTTGCATTTTTAATACATTCCCAGGTGGTGCTGATGCTGCTGTCCAGAGACCATATTATTTAATAATTTTTTTTTTTTAATTTTATTTATTTATTTTTTCCCCCAAAGCCCCAGCAGATAGTTGTAGGTCATAGCTGCACATCCTTCCAGTTGCTGTATGTGGGACGCGGCCTCAGCATGGCCGGAGAAGCGGTGCGTTGGTGTGCCCCTGGGATCCGAACCCGGGCCGCCAGCAGCGGAGCACACGCACTTAACCGCTAAGCCATGGGGCCGGCCCCAGAGACCGTATTAAATCATGGTATTAAACCAACCCAGCATACTGGTAAAAATCTAAAAGAAGGACAGCTTCAGGTGTGGGTGAGATTGTGGGGAACAGGAACACTCAGGTACTGCTGACGGGAGTGTAATTTGGTATTAACACTTTAGAGAACAAGCTGGTAATACCAAATAAAGTTAAAAATCACCATGGATGGATCTAAAAAAATGTAGAATGTAAAAAGCAAGTTGTAGAATGGTAAGTACAATATGATGTCATTTATATCTAGTCTTAAAAAGCATACATAATTCACTGTACTATTTATGGGTACATACGTAAAAATGGAAAGTAGATTGGAAGGCTTCCTATGAAGTATGTGACAGTGCCAAGAACCCTCAAAACCACAAGGAACCACGTCTGAACTGAGAATATTGTGCTTCTAATCAAGGAGCATGATTGATTGTTGTATTCCTGAAACTCCACAGAAAGAAAAAATAAATTGATTCCTCTTGACAAAATGCCTTCAAACTGAGTATCTGTTGTGGGAAGTCATGTTTCTTAAGCATGTATTCTTTTCAAATTTTAAGAGCTGCTCCCTCATTCGAATGTCATGGTGATTTGGTGAATATCTGTCTTTACTTTATCTGCCCAAGACAAAGGGTGGTGCCGAGAAAGGGGCCTACTCCTATGAAACCCTGACTCCTACCTCAGGATTCACCTTTTCCTTACCGGGAGAAGGCACAGATATCCCATTCTGTCCCCTAGTTTGGTAAGTGGACATGACTCTTCACTTATACGAATACTAATACTTTGTCCTGACTGAAGAGGGCTGTTTCCTTTTAAGGAAAAGCCAGTTATGGAGCCATATAGCCTGGTTCAAATCCCATTTCTGTCACTCATTAGCTGTGGAATTTTGACAAATTGCTTAACCTTTCTAAGCTTAATTCTTGATTCATAAAGCCTCTGTTGTGGTCTTTTGGCAAAGTTTTTTTTTTTTCTCATGCAGCTTTACAGAGATATAATTCACACACCATACTAATTTATCCATGTAAAATGTACATGCAGAAATCTTTTACCAGTTTAAACTTGATGTCTCAGTTGGTTTGTATTCATCTACACGTATATTTTATCCTAAATAAGGTAGGTCTCTTTTTTTCTTTAGAAATAATTATTTTGTCCTTTTTTCTTTATAAAATGCTCTCATGTGATAGTTTCTAGTACTGTTCAAGTGTAACCAACATATGCCTTATTTTACAGCTTATTCTTCTCTTTGGAGGAATCCCTTATCTCTGGAGACTTTCTGGACAGTTCTGTGGCTATGCTGGCTTTGGACCAGAATATGAGGTATGTGATTGATTAGCATGTGTTTGTCAGAGTCTTTCTTTTTGCTTGGCTAGCTTTGTACTAAAGTTAATTTTTTGGTTCCTACCATTATTAGGCTTGCTTCTCTGTCTATACAGTCCTTGTCCACCTATGCTGTGTTAGGATAATGCTAGTTACTGTGGCAAACCCCAGAATTTCAATGGCTTATCACAACAGTTTATTATTCAATCACATAATGACCCAGAGTGAGTATTTTTTTGGTCAGCAGGTGACATTCTTCTATGTGGTAAGCCAGGGACCTAGTCTCTTTTCGTCTTATGGTTCTGCCTTCCCCTGAGTACCCCATAGTTCTCTGCATCCAACAGTCAGATGGATTGAGAGGATGGAGAAAGTACACGCTTTTCTTAACTCTCTTAGCTCCAAAGTGATACCTTTCCTTTGCGTTCACACTTCGTTGGTAAACCAGTCATTTAGTCTCAGATGCAAGGGGTGTGGGAACTGTAGTCTCTGTTTAGGCAGCTGCTTCTCGGGAATAATTTGGTGCAATGAAAGGGGAAGCATGGATTTTGTTGAACCCATGCTAAGTAGGTACTCTGTGCCACACACACTTAGCAGACACTTCAAGTGTCTGCTTTGGTGAAGACAGCGAGTGTATCTCCTAGAATCTCCAGTGAGCTGCTTGAGTTGACTACCCACTCTTCCAGAAACTCCAGTTACTAGGCAGAGCCTTAAACCTGAGACTCCCACCTGTAATGGATGCTGGGACACTACTTCTTGACTTTTCCTTGAAAATTGTCAAGTCTGTTCTCTCTTTCCTGACTCTATTTGAAATGATGGATCTCTTGTACACTTATAGATACCTTGGGCTTTAATTCAGCGCATCCTGAGTCCCTTTTCTGTTTACCTTTTTCTAAAGCAGTCAGACTCTTTTAAGACCTCTTCTTCCTGTGATATCTCTGTATTGTCACAGACAGACTCCTGCTTCTTACCTGCCATATGTGGTATTGCAGTTTACTTACATATTCTCTGCATTGTTTCAGAAATGATTTCAGGTGGTTTCATATGAACATCAGGAGTGACTCCTTATTCAGTTCTCAACTTAAAGATCACTTTCTCAGAGAGGACTTCCCTGATCACTCCATCTGAAATAGCATCCCTCTTTAGTGAAGCACATCACCTTGTTTTATTTTTTTACAGTCATGTGTTGCTTAACGACAACGATATGTTCTGAGAAACGTGTTGTTAGGTGATTTCATGGTTGTGTGAACATCACCGAGTGTACTTACACAAACCTAGATGGTCTAGCCTACTGTACACCTAGGCCGCATGGTGCTAATCTTATAGGAGCAACGTCCTATACACAGTCCATTGTTGACCAGCATGTCGTCAAGCAAGCTGCACAAGACTGTGAAGGCACCTACCACTACTTGCAGTTATCTTGTTTGTTTATTTGTTTACTTTTTATCTATCTCCTTGACAAGAATTTTAAGCTCTAAGGGGAAAGAGAGCTTATACATTTTCTTCCCTGCTGTGTCACCAGTGCTTAGAACAATGCTAGTCACAGAATTGGTACTCTGTAAATATGTGTTGAATGAGTGACCACAATCTACATACATATGCATTTAAAAAATATTCCTTACGTTAATGGGACATATTTTATGTAATGTTGTGAGACATTATTTAACAATGTTTTAGAGATCTCTTCCTGTCCACTTATATAGATCTTTGCTTTCTTTAATGGCTGCGTGGCCAGTCCTTGCTTTGCACAGTTCTGGTATACACGAATTTCAGTTGCCACAGTTTAGTTAAATAATACCAGTCCCTCAACAGCACAGTTCAAATTTCAGTTACCACAATATGTTGTGTGAGTAATTGTATGAAGTACAAACTTCCCTGCTAGCTCTTCAGTCCATGAATCACTGTGCGGATAACAGATGCTCTTAGTGATCAGTGACCAATCACGTCACTTTTTTCAAGTCTATCAGTAATTGGCCACTGCGCATCTGTTACTCAGTTATTTGAAGTGTGCAGTTGTGTTGCCTCCTGTCTCCCAGCTATAAATCCACATGACGTTCTACAAAAATGGATAACTGAAATAGGGAATTGGCCAACAAAGATGAAAGTGTACCAAAGAAATGAAAAATATTAACACTGGAAGTGAAATTCAAATCTAGCATATATGGACTTATAGAAGAAATAGCTGACCATGGGAATGCTGATGCTGCTGCCATTAGAGAGATTCTAGATATGCAGCCAGAGGAACTTAGCAATGCGACCTTATTGATGTATTGAGGAAAGTGGTTGTGAGAAAAACGATGAAGATGTCCCAGAGGTAGCATTACTGGCAAAAACTCTCACATTAAAGGATCTCTTGAAGATATTTCATGACATTGAAAGCTCAAAGGGGTAAAATGTTAGAAGCTGATCTAACCTTTGAAAGGAGTAAGGCAGTTCACCAAGGCAGAGAAAAGATACCCTCTCCACAAAGTAAGTTACACAATGAGAAGACAAGCATTGTTCAGACTACTCCTGTTTTTTCCAAGGAAATAAAACACTAATTCTCGATTTTTCTTCCTTTTTTTTTTGATGAGGAAGATTAACCCTGAGCTAACATCTGTGCCCATCTTCCTCTACTTTATATATGGGCCGCCCGCCACAGCATGGCTTGACAAGTGGTGCATAGGTCCCCGCCTGGGACCCAAACCTGTGAACTCCAGGCCACCAAAGCAGAGTGCGTGAACTTAACCACTATGCCACTGGGTCGGCCCCTCAATTTTTCTAATGTTTTAAATTATAGTATACTAAATAAATATTAGTTTTATTATTTATCCATATCCCTATATATTTAGACCTGACAGTAAGAGGGTCTTTAGTTTATTAACGAAAATTTTCAAAGATCACAATCACAATTTTTTATATTGATTCTTAAGCTCACTCTACACAGTTTGAGTTTGCACAGTCGTTTTTATGGTCATGCACTACTGTGTAAAGCGAGGACTGCCTGTATTCATTGTAAGCATTTATCATTTATTTAATTACTCGTTTATTGGTAGATTGGTTCCAAATTTTCCTTATTACCAATAATGCTATAGTGCACATCTTTCACCTAAATCTTTATGCATATGTATAAATATTTATGGAATTAACTGGATCAAAGGCTATGTGTAGTTAAAATTTTGATAGACACTGCCAAATTCCCTCCTAAAACAGCTTTTTTGGTTTATGTTCTTTCATAGCGTGTGAAACACTAGAATACCCTTTCCCTGGATCCTCACTAATATTTGTTGTATACATGATACATGATACATTTTATTTTTGCCAGTGTGATGGGGAAAAAATGTTATTGTGGTGTTATTTCATATAACTTGTTATTGAATGGAAAAGTCAGATTATAAAGCAACATACATAAATAAAAGTGTGTGTGAATATCCATACAGATTTTTTATGTGACTAATGTCCTGCGGATAAACCAATGTAGATTGGTTCAGTTTTTCTTAATTGCATATAATGGTGCCCATCCTTGTACATATATCTTTGTGCAAAAATTTCACATCTCTAAAAAGTCTGAAATAGTATATACCAAAATGCCAAAGTGGTTTTCTCTGGAGAGAATTTTGGCAATTTTTATTTCCTTATTTTTGATTATCTCTTAAGAAAATTCAGCAAGAGCACGTACTTCTCTTATAACTAAAACCAATTTCTACGTTTAAAAAAGAAGAAGAAGAAGAAAAATAGGCGAACCTCAGCTTATCCTAGGCATAGGCAGTGTCTTTTGGAGGACTTTCTGCTTTTCAAACTACCAACAGGGGGTACAATCAGTGTCCTTATTTTTCGACAGTGAGATGTGGCTCAGCCCTTCTCCACAAGTAATGGACCTAATGACTCAGAATGCTCCAGAGCTCTGTTGCCACATCATGAACATGAGATAGAATGAGTAGGTTCATCTTAGACAAGGGATAAATCGTGCCATTCAAGATGTGTTGGTCTGGATCACTTGGCCTTAATGTCTTAGGACTTTATTATGTTCTGTGTCCTGGAGCCTTGACCTGTTTCCCAATAGGGCTAGAGCTTTTTGGGTTGTACATTTTTGTTTGTCCATCGCCATAGATATGTCTCCCTTCACCCCTTGTGCCCACCCGCCACCCCCATTGCCCCTGGTAACCACAATACAGTTTTCTCTGTCCATGTGTTGGTTTATATTCCACATATGAGTGAGATCATACAGTGTTTGTCTTTCTCTTTCTGGCTTACTTCACTTAACATAATACCCTCCAGGCCCGTCCATGTTGTTGCAAATGGGACGATTTTGTCTTTTTTTAATGGCTGAGTAGTATTCCATTGTATATATATACCACATTTTCTTGATCCAGTTGTCAGTCGAGGGACACTTAGGTTGCTTCCACTTCTTGGCTGTAGTGAATAATGCTGCAATGAACATAGGGGTGCATAAGCCTCTTTGGATTGTTGATTCTCCCAGTAGTGGGACAGCTGGACGATAGGGCATCTCAAAAAATTAGAGGACGCATAGGGCATCCTCAAAAAATTAGAGGAGTCTCCATACCGTTTTCCATAGAGGCTGCACCAGTTTGCATTCCTACCAGCTGTGTATGAGGGTTCCTGTTTCTCTACATCCTCTCCAACATTTGTTGTTTTTTGTCTTGGTGATTATAGCCATTCTAACGGGCGTGAGGTGATATCTTAGTGTTGTTTTGATTTGCTTTTCCCTGATGATTAGTGATGTTGAACATCTTTTCATGTGCCTATTGGCCATCTGTATATCTCCTTTGGAGAAGTGTCTGTTCATTTCCTCTGCCCATTTTTTGATGGGGTTGTTTGTTTTTTTGTTGTTCAGTTGTGTGAGTTCTTTATATATTATGGAGATCAACCCCTTGTCAGATGTATGTTTTGCAAATATTCTCTCCCAGCTGGTTGGTTGTCTGTTCATCTTGATTCTGGTTTTGTTTGTCTTGTAGAAGCTCTTTAATCTGATAAAGTCCCACTTGTTTATTTTTTCTTTAGTTTCCCTAGTCTGGATAGGCATGTCATCGGAAAAGATTCCTTTATGACCAATGTCAAATAGTGTGTTGCCTATATTTTCTTTTATGAGTTTTATAGTTTCAGGTCTCACCTTCAGGTCTTTGATCCATTTTGAGTTAATTTTTGTGAATGGCGATAGCAGATGGTCCACTTTCATTCTTTTGCATGTGGCTGTTCAGTTTTCCCAACACAATTTATTGAAGAGACTTTCCTTTCTCCATTGTATGTTCTTAGCTCCTTTGTCAAAAATTAGCTGTCCGTATATGTGTGGTTTTATTTCTGGGCTTTCAATTCTGTTCCATTGATCTGTGTGTCTGTTTTTGTACCAGTACCATGCTGTTTTGATTACTATTGCTTTGTAGTATGTTTTGAAGTCAGGGATTGTGATGCCTCCTGCTTTGTTCTTTTTTCTTAGGATTGCTTTAGCTATTCGAGGTCTTTTGTTGCCCCATATGAATTTTAGTATTCTTTCTTCTATTTCCATGAAGAATGTCATGGGGATTCAGATTGGGATTGCATTGAATCTGTAGATTGCTTTAGGTAATAGGGACATTTTAACTATGTTTATTCTTCCAATCCATGTGCATGGGATGTCTTTCCATTTCTTTATGTCATCATCGATTTCTTTCAATAATGTCTTGTAGTTTTCATTCTATAGGTCTTTCACCTCCTTGGTAAGATTTATTCCTAGATATTTTATTCTTTTTGATGCAATTGTACATGGTATTATCTTTTTGAGCTCTCTTTCTGTTAGTTCGTTATTAGCATACAGAAATGCAACTGATTTTTGTAGATTGATTTTGTACCCTGCGACTTTGCTGTGGTTGTTGATTGTTTCTAATAGTTTTCCTACAGATTCTTTAGGGTTTTCTATATATACAATCATGTCATCTGCAAATAGTGAGAGTTTCACTTCTTCGTTGCCTATTTGGATTCCTTTTATTCCTTTTTCTTGCCTAATTGCTCTGGCCAAAACCTCCAGTACTATGTTGAACAGGAGTCCTGGAATCTGTTTTAGAAAAACTTTTCCATTTCCTGTTTGGGAACAAGTGCTAGAATAAACCATCCTGCATGTTATAGCCAGACAGATCTCCTTCCTCACTCTTCCTCTCTCCCTTCTTCCTATGTTTAGAAACTTATGCTGGTTGCATCTTTGCTACCAAGTGAAATATGCTTTGGTGGTAGGTGGTATACTCACATTTACCTTAAAAGAATCCAGTTTTACACTGAGGGGAAAGAGGGAGAGTGCCAGTGTGGTGAGAGGGAGAGAGAAAATGTTCTGTCTGCCTCATTGCCCTTCCACCTCCCCGAAACTCCCTTCATACTAATTAGCCCTTGTCCTCCACTGTCCTAGGAAAAAGTTTGTGAAGAGAAGTGAGGCAGTTCTTGGCTTTTGATCTCCCAAGACTCATTGTGAAGGCAATTAAAGTAGTTCTTGAGGGTAACTTTCTCTATTGGATTTTGGCTTTTTGTGAAAACTTGGGCACACTGTGCCCCACCTGCCCTTACCCATCTTTTTGGTGCTCTATTATAAGTTTCTCTGCCTGGTCCCAGCCAGGCCTGTCATCTTGTCATCTTCCATTTACAGGGTGCCTTTCTCTCTCTCCATGCTTTTGCAAATTGCATAGAATTCCTCCTCTTTTCCTCTTCTCTCCTGTCCCACTAATTTATCTCTTTCTTTACAGTGGGATCCCAAGTCTCATCAGCCTTGTAAGCCTTCCTTGAATTCACTACCATATGTAGCTGTCTCTAATTTTTTAGTTCTTTTAACCATTTTGTGTCTATGACTTCAGGTAATTTTCATATAATGCCTGTGTAATAAAAGAGTTGTTTGATTGCCTCCTTCTCTCGAAAGTAAACTTTGAGGGTAGAGATGATGTTTCAGACCTTGTATTACCCATAGAATCAAGCACATTGCTTGAGATAATAATAAGTACTCAGCAAATATTCGTAGATTTGTTCACTAATAATTCATTTGAAGAATGAATTAATATTATACCATAAAAACAGCCATTTTTTTCCTTCTTGTGTTTAGGTCACTCAGTCCTTGGTGTTTCTGCTGTTGGCTACACTTTTCAGTGCATTGACTGGTTTGCCATGGAGTCTTTATAATACTTTTGTGATAGAGGAAAAACATGGTTTCAATCAACAGGTAAAATAGAGAATGGAAATGTTTTCTTTTAAATATGAAGACCTTTTGTGCTTTTGTCCTCTGCTGGTAATAATTGAAACATAATTTGCTATTTTAGCACATGATTTAATTGAGGAAAAAGGAACTACAGATATGTAAAGATCGTAGTTTAAAGTCTTGCCATAAACTCTAATAGCACGAATGTCTAGTTTTTTTCAGCTAATAACATTTAAGTGAATTTATTTTAAACTGTAAAAGGCAAGACATTTACTTAATTGTCTTAGGCTACCTAGTGTCATATAATTTAGTCTCACTGCCTTTTAATTTTTAAACTTGCTATAATAATGTATCCTTTTATTCACTTACTAGTCATTTTAAAAGCAGTTTCTCAGTTTCTTGTGATGATCTTTTCTTTTTTCAGACTTTGGGGTTCTTCATGAAAGATGCAATCAAGAAATTTGTTGTGACTCAGTGTATCTTATTGCCTGTGTCTTCGCTTCTACTTTACATTATTAAAATTGGAGGTGACTATTTTTTTATTTATGCCTGGCTGTTCACATTAGTTGTTTCTCTGGTGAGTAAAATCTTTGTTGCGTTTTCTTTTACAAAAATTCCTTGGTGAGAGAACTGTGATTTAATCTTCATTAGCATGTAAACAGTTCTTAAGAAGCAGATGAGGGGCCTGCCTGGTGGCACAAGCAGTTAAGTGCATGAGCTCCACTTTGGAGGCCTGGGGTTTGCAGCTTCGGATCCTGGGTGCGCACTGATGCACCACTTGTCAAGCCGTGCTGTGGCGGTGTCCCATATAAAGTAGAGGAAGATGGGCATGGATGTTAGCCCAGGGCCAATCTTCCTCAGTGATAAAGAGGAGGATTGGCAAAGGATGTTAGCTCAGGGCTGATCTTCCTCACAAAAATAAATGAATGAATGAATGAATGAATGGGCGAATTGTATGGTATGTGAATTATATCTCAATAAAGCTGTTTTTTAAAAAAAAAAGTAGATGAAAGATAAATAGGTGGTCATATAAATTCCACTCTTGGTTTCTGCTTTTGGGTATCGAAATAGGAGAGTTGACTCTGACCATAGATTTTCTTCTCCTTATGCTGACTCTTACAGATCCTAGAAGTTAGTTGTTAGTTACTTTTTTTTTTTTTTTTTGGTGAGGAAGATCAGCCCTGAGCTAACATCCGAAGCCAATCCTCCTCTTTTTTTTTTTCTGTTGAATAAGATTGGCCCTAGGCTAACATCCGTGCCCATCTTCCTCTACTTTATATGGGACGCCGCCACAGCATGGTTTGACAAGCGGTGCAGCGGTGCGCACCAGGAATCCTAACCCGGGAACCCCAGCCGCTGAAGCGGAGTGCGCGCACTTAACCGCTTGCGCCACCGGGCTGGCCCCTGTTAGTTACTTTTAATGATCCAGTTGTCAGGCAGTTTTGGGCTGTGCATTTGTGAGTTGCCACCAGAATGGATGACTAAGTTTGATAATTTAATGACTCTGGACTGAGCTCCAATGCCTAAAAATCATGGATGTTTTGAAGAGAGAGTAGATTTAAGAGGGACGAGAAAAAGAAAGCATGAACGTATCTGGTTTTCTTCTGCCCTCCTTCTCCTGCCTTTCCCCTCCTCCTCTCTCCCTTCCTCCCTTCTCCTCTCTTTACACCTCTTCTCTGTTCCCTTCTCCTCCCTCCTTCCTTCCCTTCTCCCTCCTCTCCCCCACTGCCACCTCTCTTCCTTGTCCCTCTCTTTTCCTCTCACTCCCTCCACCCGTTTTCCCTCCATAGCATCTTCTTTTCCTCTTCTCTTGCCTGTGTTCTTAACTGCTTTACAACGCGCACATCTACAACACAATCAAAATGGTCTGTTCACGGCTTCCAGAAAATATCGTCTATCAGCTTTTCAACTCCACTGAGGATGAGGTTTATTGTAGTCTGAATTACTGTGATGCTCATTGCTTCTCTTCCCACTGGTTGGATCAAGATCAGAAAATTGGCGCGAGTTGGATTCACACATATCTGTTGTATGGCAAATTGAAGTGAAAGGAAAGAGAGCAGAGGAAATGCTCCACAAATGCTTAAGGAAGTACTGTTTCAACCAAAGTGTACAGTTGCAAACTGCAGATAATTAATTTTAGCAGACTAACCAAATAACAGACAGCACACAGTCAAGCTCCAGTAATTCTTTTTTAGCAAAGACTTCAGGTCTGTTTTGATTACACTGAAAGGCAGAGTTCCAAGTGATGACAGGCTTATGAAGTGTCAGAAATCCCCAAGAGAGTTTTGAATGGACCATTTGACTTTTCAGTTATTACCACCTAGAGACTACTTGTTTTGATTTAATTCATCAAATACATATTGAGCACTTACTATCTGGTACTATTTGGGGCTAGGAATAGTAGAGCAAATAAGATAAGGTCCCTGTTCTCAAGGATGGGGTTACATAATTGTTTTACTATAACTGAATCTGTGTGAGCAGTAGTTTTTCTTTAAGACCGTATTCATAGGTTGTTCTGACATTTACTTTTCAGGTGCTTGTCACAATCTATGCTGATTATATTGCCCCTTTATTTGACAAATTCACACCTCTGCCTGAGGGAAAGCTTAAGCAAGAAATTGAAGTAATGGCGAAGAGTATTGACTTTCCTTTGACTAAGGTGTATGTTGTTGAAGGTAAGGCTTCCTGGGGGTAAGAAGTCTTCGTTAGAATGGTTTCTTTTATTTTAGTACTTTATTCTTAAAACTTTAATAAAAGAATGAATCAGTTTTTTTTTTTAATAATTTGTTATATAAAGGTTAGGATTTTACACTTTGGCTTTTTAAGATTTATGGGAATTGATAACATAATCCAGGGGTAGAAACTGGTGGCCTGATGCCATTCTGCTCTTACCTGTAGGTATGTTTGGTTGGCTTTACAGTATTGTTTTTAATTTTGGGCCAAGGCCTTTATCGCTCCTTGTTATATCATGTATATTAGACTGGTTTATTCACTTCTGTTACCTTCCCGGCTCCTTTAGGTAGTTGAGGTGGACTCTTGCATAGTCAAATTCCATTTAGCAGTAGTTTGGGGTCTCATAAACAAAACCAACGTTATTGGCTTTATCTCCTCCAACAAAACTCTGGTGTTCTGGAGGACTCGGATTTCACCTGCAGATTACCAAAAACTGTAGTACCATTGGGTACTTCAGATTAGTTATACTCTGCTTTTTTCATGATTGCTTTTGAGAGTGAAGCTGTCTGTTAGCTTACATCAGACTACTAAAGTCTCAGGGAAGCCTACAAAGATGTAGAGTGAAACTTGTGTGATGCCGTGACTTTCAGAACCTGTAAATTAAAATCCATGTAAATGAGTGAGACTGGTTCTGCCTCTGCCACTTACCAGCTGTGGGATCTTAGACAAACCACCTCACCCCTGGGTTTCAGTTTTGCTTCCTCTAAACTGCAGTTTGGCAAATGTTTTCTGTAAAGGGCTAGTTAGTAAATATTTTAGGCTTTGCAGGCCACGTGATCTCTGTCACAGCTCTTCTGTAACTCTGCCATTATTGTACAAAAGCAGTCATAGAGAATACATAAACAAATGAGCATGGCTGTGTTCTAATAAAACTTTATTTATAAAAATAAGTGGCAGATTGGATTTGGCCTGCAAGCGATAGTATGCCCCTCCCTCCTCTAAACTGAAAAATCACCAGTGAGAAACAGCTGTACTGGATGAAGGAGTAGAAACTGAGAAGTAATTGCAGGTTCAGGGGAGAACAGAGATGGTCAGAACTGGAAAGAATGAACTAACAGCAACTAGAATAGTTCAGAAATCTCAGACATTTAGTGGCTTCTGAGGTTATACAGCCCAACTAAAGACACAATAGGGACATTTCTATGGGGAAATGGTAGAAGAATAAGCCAATTCATTCTATTTTTTTAGCCTCTGATATCACTACTTTTTTTTTTTTTTTTAAAGATTTTATTTATTTATTTTCCCCCCAAAGCCCCAGTAGATAGTTGTATGTCGTAGTTGCACATCCATTCTAGTTGCTGTATGTGGGACGCGGCCTCAGCATGGCCGGAGAAGCGGTGTGTCGGTGCTCGCCCGGGATCCGAACCCGGGCCGCCAGCAGCGGAGCGCGAGCACTTAACCGCTAAGCCACGGGGCCGGCCCATCACTACTTTTTTAGTTAATATTAAACTAGTAGCACACTAATCAGTCCAGTAGAACAATCTCTGAAGGGCTTTTACTGAAGGGGCAACCTAAGTTGCTGATCACTTAAGTTATAATCAGATAACATGAAATGACAGCTAATGATATGCCAATAGAGGTAATCAATAAGATGTGTGATGTATACCATCAGTGCTACATGATTTTCGATGAAATAGGAAAGGCTTTATGGAGGGTTATAACATGAACTGTGGACTTCATGGAAAATCAAGATCTGAGTAGGCGGAGGATAGCATTTCAGAGGTAAGGCTGTGGAGTCAGTAGGCTTGGGTTTGAATCCTAGCTCTATCACAAATTACCTGTGTGACTTTGGGCAACTTACCTTTGCTAAACAGAAGTTTACTCATCTATAGTATATGTTTTGTTGTTAATAATGGTAACAATCCTTAAAAATATTTTGAATGAATGTTGTTACTAACAATAACACCACACGTTATGGATTTGTAAAGTGATAGAGATATTGTAGTGAAAAGCCAAGATTCCAGCTCTCAAAAAATATCAGAGAGCAAGTGCTGTGCAGAGAATTAAACATGTGTGATGAAGAATGACTGATACTTTAGATTGGGTCATCAGGTAAGACCTCTCTGAGCAAATGACTTTAAGCTGAGATCTGAAGGAAGGAGCCATTCATTCTGAGATCAATGGGAAGACCTTCCAGAGCTTTGTATCTTCAAGAAACAGAAAAAAGTCTAGTGTGGCTGCAACATAGCAGGAAAGTGTTGTGACATGAAATCTGAAATATAGGCAAGAGTCAGACCACATAGGCCTTTAAATCAGGGTAAGAAGCTTGGATTTTATTTTAAGTTCATGGGGAAAGGCCATTGCATGTTTTAGGCAGGAAAATGACATGGTGTGGTTTGTATTTTTAATTTTTTTTATTTTTTAATTTATTTATTTTTCCCTTTTTCTCCCCAAAGCCTCAGTAGATAGTTGCATGTCATAGTTGCACATCTTCTAGTTGCTGTACGTGGGACGTGGCCTCCGCATGGCCAGACAAGTGTCGGTGTGCACCCAGGATCCAAACCCGGGCCACCAGTAGCGGAGAGCGCACACTTAACCGCTAAGCCACAGGGCCGGCCCTGGTTTGTATTTTTTAAATATCTTGGGTTGCTATATGGAAAATAGATTGTAGGGGGGGCAAGAGTAGAACCAGGGAAAACAGTTAGATTGTTGCAGTAGTCCAGGTAGGAGATAATGGTAGCTTAGACTAGGACAATAGTAATTTGTGGAGAGAAGTGGATGTGTTGGGGATATGTTTTAGAGATAGAGTTGATGGAATTTCCTAATAGATTATGTGTGAAGGAATAGGGGGGAAAGGGAGAGATCAAGGATAACGACCTAGATTTTTGGCCTGAGCAATGGGATAATGGTAGTTTACTAAGATGGAAAAAACTGGAAGAAGAGCAGGTTTGTGGGGAATTAAGTTCTGTTGGATATGTTACATTTTGAGATATCTGTTGAACACTGTATTAGAGTTCTGCAGGCAATAGTTAGTTGCAAGCAAGCAACAGAAACCAACTGTGGCTGATTTAAGAAAAATTCCTTATTGAAACAAGATTTGATAGCTCACAAAGTCACCAGAAAAGTTAAGTTTACCAAGCCTGGAAAATGGGCTGTTCCATAGGAAGACTAGGAACTCAGAATCACACTGCAGATCCAGTCTGGTGAGGATACTGCTGTTGCCTCCTGCTGTTGGTTTCAGCAGTTTGCATCCCTAACATCCCTGCCGCTAGCACCTGCAGAATTAATTCCTCACTGCCCTGCTTCTTTGCATAGTTAGCTAACTATTCAGAGTCTCCAGTGGGTGCATCTGATTGCCTGAGCCAGGATATGGGGTTAGCTGCCAGGAGTACAGGGAAAGCAAATATCTGGCTTTTTAGATTTCTCAAATGAGAAGTGGTCTCTCACAAGATTTACATGGTGTGAAATTCCCTAAACTCTGAAAGGAGATTCCAATACTGGGCAGGGAAAAAACCATACATAAGAATATAAATAACAAATATGTGCTATAGACATCCATGTGAAGATGTAGAGATGTCAAATAGGTAGCTGGATATATGAGACTGGAGTTCTACGGAGAGATCAGGGCTAGAAATTTTGATATGGAAGTATCTGGCACATAGATGGTGTTTAATGCCATGGATGAGGGCACTTAGAGAAGAGCAGGGGGCTCAAGTCATAGTCAGCAGGGGAGGAAGAGCCAGCAAAGGATGCAGAGGAGGAGAAACCATTGAGGTAGGAAGAAAACCAGGAGAAAGTGATGTTTCTTTTTAGGCAGAAGAAGAAAGTGTTTCAAGGAGGGAAGGTCAACCTTGTCAAATGCCGCTGAGGGGTTAAGATAAGACATTATAAACAAAAAATGAAGACACAGATGGCAAAGCCTTACATTTGCATAGAACACTTTGGTTTTCAGAGTTCTCGTTACTTCATTTCTCAAGTGGTATCATTAATCCATTCAGCAGACAAGCATTATTGAAGATATACTACACACCAGGCACAGCGATAAAAAAAAGCTTCCAGTCTAGGGCACGGACTCTTAAACTTTAGTGGGTGTAAGAATTCTCTGGAGAGTTTGTTAAAAGACAGATTCCTGGGCTCCATTCCCAGAGATTCTGACTTATTAGGTGTTTTTAGTATCTACTTGCAACAAGTGCCCCTGGGTGGTTTTGGTGTAGGTATTCCTTGGGCCACGCTTTGAGATACTTGGACCAGTGGGAGCTATTAAGGCATTAATTTAACTTTATATGCATCAGTCTGCCTACTTCCATAAATAACTTAAGGCAGCTTCTAAGAAATATATTTATACTTAATTTAAAAATTAGAATCAGAGAAGATATAAATGAGAGAGAAGTGTAAGACCTCAGAATGGTGCACAGCTTTCCAGATCCTAAGGTCTTATATTATTGACAAAATTGGATCACATGTTTGGCTTTTAACTTAAATCCTTACTGTATTCTAAAATACTGCCAAATATACTGCTATATATGTATAGAATATACTATATTCTAAATATACTGCTAAATGTACTTTACATTAGAAATATGAGTAGATACAAAATTCACATTTTCTGAGACATCTCAAATTCTCAAGAGAAATAAATTTTACCATTTCTTCTTTTAAAAAAAGTATAAGGCCGGCCAGGTGGTGTAGTGGTTGAGTTTGTGGGTTTGGCTTCCGTGGCCTGGGGTTCGCCAATTTGGATCCTGGGCGGGGACCTACTCACCGCTTGTCAAGCCGTGCTGAGGCGGCGTCCCACATAGAAGAACTAGAAGGACCTACAACTAGGATATACAACTATGTACTGAGGCTTTGGGGAGAAAAAAAGAAAAAGAAAAAGAGGAAGTTTGGCAACAGATGTTAGCTCAGGGCCAATCTTCCTCAAAATAAATAAATAAATAAATAAGTAAAAAATCAACGAAGTACATAAGTAATACTAATTTATACGGATCAGGCAATAAAAAATATTAATTGATTTACTTAGAATTTCCCATGTAATTTTTAATCCAACCCAGTGAGGTAGATAGCCTCACATCATAAACAGGAAAATAAAACTTAAAGAAATTAAGAAAGTTCCTTACATTTACACAACTAATACATGGCAGAGCCAAGATTTGAGTCCAGAGTCTGCTCTTAACCACTAAATTCACTGCATTTTGTAGAATATTTAGAAAATAAAGGAAAATATAAAGAAGACAATAAAAAATCAGCCGTAGTTCAGCTACGGTTAGCCACTGTTAAAAAATTTAGGTATGTTTTTTTCTAGTCTTTTTAAAAATAGCTTTAATTTTTTTCTGGTTATAGAAGTAAGTATACTTGTTTTAAAAGCCTTGGAAAAGAAAGAAAAGTATAAAAGAGGGAACAAAAATCCATAGTTCTAGAAGCCAGTGATAAACACTTTAATATTTTGACATATTTCTTAATTATCTTGTGTTTATGCTTTTCTATTTACATGTTCATTTTTTTCATGACAATAATGGAACATTATATACATGAAGTTTTATATCCTTCATAGTATATTGGTGAGCTTTTTCGTGTCTTGTTAAAATTCTTCAAAAGTATTATTTTTTCTGGCTGCGTAAAATTCCATTTCATAGCTTAACCATGATTTAATCATTCCACTACTCTTGGATATTTAGGCTTTACTTATTTACTTACTGCTGTAAAGCTGCAATGAGCATAAATATTTGTTGGCAAGACTGCAGGGAAACACTCTCTCCACTGCTGGTGATGATTTATGTTGATACCATTTTCTTCAGGTATTAAATAATTTGAAAATGTTAATCTCCTTTCCAGTAATTCAATTTCTAGGAGTCTCTCCAAAGGACCCCAAACTTTTTAATTATTTTCCATGCTTTGAACTGTCTTTTCCTTAGGATCTAAACGCTCCTCCCACAGCAATGCTTATTTTTATGGCTTCTTCAAGAACAAGCGAATAGTTTTGTTTGACACTCTACTAGAAGAGTATTCTGTACTAAACAAAGACATCCAGGAGGAGTCTGGCATGGAACCCCGCAATGATGGAGAAGGGGACAGTGAAGAAATAAAAGCTAAAGTTAAAGTGAGTTCTTCTTTTCCTAAGAGACCCTGGTTTAGTTTTTATAAACAGTTCCTGTGACAACTCAAACTAACATCAATTTCTATGTAGTGAGTGTTGAATTCAGGGGGACTATCAAATAAAAACACCATGGCCCCTTTATAATTCTGGTATTTGGGAGAGATTATCACTGTTATTACATGCTAACTGCCTTACAGGCTTTTACAGAATGTACACGTTAAAATTGGAAGCATAAGATAGAAAAATTATTATAAGCTATCTTTAAAACAAGGACTTTATATATATTCCCGATGTGTTTGATCAAAGAATTCCCACAGGCAGGATAAAGAGGAGATAAACACCTAATTTTTAGCTTCATCGAGACATAGTAATTATAGGCTTTGAAAATAGAGAGACTTGGATCCGAATCCTGGTTCTGTCATTTAGTAGCTGTGTTCAGGTACACTATGTAATTTGGTCAGTTTTCTTTTGTTTGTTTAACAAATATTTATGAAATGTATACTCTGTGCTGAGATACTTTGCTTGGCACTAGATAAAGAGGCAAACCTTGCTCTCAAGGAGCTTATAGTCTAACTGGGAGAAAATCATACAATCACAGTACAATATGATAATTGCTACAGTGAAGCTGTGTATGCTGGATGCAGTGAGAGCACGAGAGAAGACATTTCTTAAATCTGACCTAAGAGTCTGAGAAAGCTTTTTTGGAATCTTTTGCCGGATGAGGTCAGCTGATGCTGATTAGCAAAATCTAAAGTGCTAAGACTAAATGGGGGAGAGGGGGTGATGATAAGAAACAACACAAATTTAATCAGAAACAGTCACCTGTATTTGTATGTGTGATGGAATATGCCATTGGCTTTGGTGTCATTCAGAGATGATTTTGGATCTGTATAACTCTGGGCAAGTAAGTAAAGCTCTACACGTTTGATTTCTTAACTAAAAGGTGATGCCAGCAGGGTTTTTCACCTCGGCACTATTGACATTTTGGGCCAGATAACTTTTTGTTGTGAGAAGGTATTTTGTGCGTCACAGGATGTTTAGCAGCATCCCTGGCCTCTCCCCACTGGATGCCAGTATCAAACCCACCCCACCCCTCAGCAGTTGTGACGACCAAAAATGTCTCCAGACATTGCTAGATATCCCTGAGGGCAGGGGCTTGGAGGGCACGATCACTCCTAGTTGAGAAACCCTGGGCTAAAGATGCCTTTCTTTTAGGGTCATGAAGATTAGGTGAAATAATATATGTGAAATACCTTTTACTCCATTTTATACATTCTAAGTACCAGAAAATAACTGTTATCGTTTAAGCATCTGTTTTGACCCTAAGAAGATGGTCTAGTAAAGTCCCTAGCCTGTTAGAAATATATATAGATGGAACAAAATTCTGTGAAGGGATTAAATAGCATTGGGAGAGGGTTAACTCCTTTGATTGTTTTTATTTTTTTAAATGGGGTTAGCTCACCAGTTAGGATATTGGAATAAAAGACGCTTTGTTCTGACCAAGAGTCATAGGATTTTAAGCTAGGAAGAGATCTTAAGGTCATCTTATAAATAGGAAAACTGAAGTCCAGAAAGGGTAATTCAGTGACAACACTGGAGAATTATGCAAGTTCAGCAAGTCACCCTGCTTAAGAGATATCCACATACAGCGTTGATTACATTATAGCCAAACCTAGATGTTAGATGGTGGTCCACTGATTTTAAGCAATGTAGTGAAATTACTGACCTTTAGCATCTATAGAACAGTATTCTTTGGCTTAAATCTTAAAAAACATTGAGTAGTCCTTTGAAGTGTGTTGAATGGAGTTTGAGTTATTTTGCTGGCTTCTTGAAGAGCCTGCTTTATTTTGCTGATAACTACAAATATTTTAGCATCTGTGTATAAGTTCCATGATGAAAATACGTTGGACATAGTCCTACTCTAAAGAACCTGTAGTAGAGGAGACTAGATATGTATTTAATAGCCCAGAGTTTAAGGTGGAGTTTGGTAAATATCATGAGTGGCTGAAATAGTGTGGCTTTTAGAAATTAAGAAATTAATGCAGATCTAATGGTCAGACAGGTTTCTGAAAAGAGAAGACGTTTAAACTAGGCAGAATTTTGATTGAGGATGGGGCTTTTCAGGTTGAAGATATGGAGTGAATAAAACTATAGAGACAAAAAATGACACAATGGCTATTCTGAGACTAATGATTAAATGGATTCTTGTAGATGAGGATAGAAAGATAGGCCAGAAAATAACCGGTTTATAAAATACTTCCTGAGGACATCAAATGGTTGTTTCCAGTGGCCTGGAAAATTTAGATTGCTTTGGGTAGAGGCCAAAGCTTCTTTTAGGAAGATTAAAATTTGGTGGCAGCATATAGGATAGAGCAAAGATTGGAGGCAGGGAGACTTATAGGGGCCTATTGGGTCAAGAAATCAAGAGGAGCATGAAATAATGAGGACCTGCATTAGAGTGAGAGTCACAATAAAGATGGATTTAAAGTATGATTGCTGTTATAGGGAGTGAAGGAGAAGGATTGCTTTCCAGTGCATGTACCACTGGTGAGATAATTTTAGGTAGTATATCAGTATTTTAAATTTGAATAGCTGTATATTTGTTAATGTATTTAGGAAAAAGATAAAACTAGTATATTGTGATTTCATGAATATTGTCATTTAAGATAAGGCTAAGTTTTAAAAAGTGAAGTGGTTTAAAGAAAGTTATTAAGTAAATAATCACAGAGAGTACACAGATGAGGCAGAAGTTGAGTAAACAGTGATTTATTCAGCATCTCCTACTGAATGCCTACTATGTGCAGCACAGTAGGGGATGTGAAGATGGTTTTTTTTTGGTGAGGAAGATTAGCCCTGAGCTGACATCTGTTGCCAATCCTCCTCCTCTTGCTGAGGAAGATTGGCCCTGGGCTAACATCCGTGCCCATCTTCCTCTACTTTATATGTGGGACGCCTGCCACAGCGTGGCATGGCTTGATAAGCCGTACGTAGATCCGTGCCCAGGATCCGAACCCATGAACTCTAGGCTGCCCAAGTGGAGCATGTGAACTTAAACACTATGCCACCAGCCCAGTCCCTTGAAGACGTTTTTAAGTCTGGATGATGTAGAGAAGGTGAAGCATTTCATTTTTAACAGAAGTGTAAAGAAGAAAACTAAGTTTTCTGAAACCCCTCCTCTTAGAGGTAACAACTATTAATATTTTGATGAATGTGTCCATATTGGCTATTAACATTTTAAAAGATGTGTAGGACACTTACTCTCTGGAATTTTACCCTTCAGGAGACAAATAGAATAATTGGAACAACCTGTCTCAAAAGCAATTTAAATAAAAGGAAAATTAAAACTATATAAAAGCTATATAGAAAAGCTGCCCTTTTGCAGGAGAAAATAAGTATTTCCCTAACAAGTGTGAGCGTTATGTGAAAGTCTACCCAGGTGACAAATATAATGGAAAGGGCACAGGCTCCAGAATGTGGGTTGAGTTTTACCCACTACTTATTAGCAAGATGGTCTTAAGTAAGATATTTTAATTTCTCAGTTTCCTTTTCTTCATCTCTAAAATGGAGATAATACTTCCCATCCTGCACAGCTTGGTGTGGTGAGGAACAAATGAGTCAGTGTATGAATTTTATAAAAAGGAAAGTGCTATAGAAAAGTAAAAGACGTGTGGTACTTATTTCTGTTCTTTTATGTGAAATGAGTAAGGAAAGAAAAGAAAATCCAGTTTTGTCTAAGAATCTACCATAAATAAGCAAGTCTCCTTTTTGTGGAAAGTGATCCTTGTTTAAGCTCCTTTCATTCCATATCTTTGAATGTGACTCCATGTAGTTCTAAATAGCTTCCTAAACCCAGAGATCAATCCGAGAGACAAGAGCCTACGCTGTCAAATAGAGAACTAGTTGTTTTATAAAAGAATTCATAGTCCATATGGAAAGCAGGTAACTAGTGAAAACAGTAGCCTAAAGACTGTTACTTTATATAAAATGAGGCTAATGATAACAGCCTTATGGTAGTGGAGATTAATGAACTATACATAAAATATCTAATACATACAGTGTCTGGGCCAATTAGTGGGAGCAATTATCATTATATTATTTAAAAAAACACCCATATTTTTGCTTATTGCTAAAGTAATAGAAAAGTTAGAAAACATGAATAATCCAAGTAACCATAAACATTTTACTATATATATTTCTAGTCTTTCTAAACTATGATTTTTTTCGTCGTTCTCCTCTTGTTGGATATGTGGACTGTTTCCCGTTTTTTGCTGTTAAAAATATTCTTGCAGTGAATATCTTTGTATGTAAATCTGCAGTTGCACCTCTTAATTTCCCCCTTAGAATAGATGTCTACTAAGTGATGCTTTAATTCATTACTCTTTCTTTATGGCCATTCCCTGAAGGTACAAGTACACATGTGTCTCTTAGCCATTTAAGGAACTAGGTTAGTTTTTTCATTCTTTTCTTTCTCTACCAAATATACTCTGACCTAAATTCTAATATTTAAAAGGAAAAGAGATAATAAGTGTAAATACTATCTTACAAATATCTTTATTCTTTCTCATGCATCTACCCAGCCTCGCTTTAAGTGGTCATTTTCCTTAAAAACGACAAATTGGTGAAGGAGTGGGAAAGTGGTAGAATGTATAGATTCCAATAAATTTTGCTGCCTGTGTTTCCATTAGGTTGCATTTTTCTAAACTGTATGAAACAAAATCAATTCTGTGTTGGTGAATTTTTTTTGGACTTTACCCTTTTAAGTAGCTGGAGTTTATTTTAAAACCTGTAGCCTTCACTTTCTAGAATATATATTCTCTAATTGTTTGTTGCAGGATACTCTATATATGCCCAGTAGATCAAGCTTGTTTATTTTGTTCAGATCTTTATATCTTTTTTTTTTTTTTTTTTAATTTTATTTATTTTATTTTTTGCCCCCAAAGCCCCAGTAGATAGTTGTATGTCATAGCTGCACACCCTTCTAGTTGCTGTATGTGGGACTCGGCCCCAGGATGGACAGAGAAGTGGTGCCTCAATGCGCACCCGGGATCCGAACCCGGGCTGCCAGCATCGCAGCGCGCGCACTTAACCACCAAGCCACAGGGCCGGCCCAGATCTTTATATCTTTATTGATATTTTATTTGCTTGATGTTTCAATTATTGAGAGAGGTATGTTAACATCCTCTATTATGATAGATTTGTTGGGTTTTCTTTGCAAATCTGACAATTTTGAATTAATATATTCTGAGGAGATAGTATTATTGGTACATACAAATTTATAATTAATGTATCCTGCTGGTAAATTGAACCTTTTGTCATTCTGTCCTGACCTTCTCCAATAATGGTTTTTTTTTTTTTTTTAAGATTTTATTTATTTATTTTTTCCCCCCAAAGCCCCAGTAGATAGTTGTGTGTCATAGCTGCACATCCTTCTAGTTGCTGTATGTGGGACGCGGCCTCAGCATGGCCGGAGAAGCAGCGCGTTGGTGCGAGCCCGGGATCCGAACCCGGGTCGCCAGCAGTGGAGCGCGCTCACTTAACCACCAAGCCACGGGGCCGGCCTCCAATAATGGTTTTTGCCTTTAAATTAATTTTGTCTGACATTAATACAGCTACACCAGCTTTCTTTTGGTTAATGTTTGCTAAGTGTCGTCGTTTTACTTTTTTAAAACGTTATTGAGATAAAATTCAACCATTTTAAAGATTTTATTTATTTTATTTTTCCCCCCAAAGCCCCAGTGGATAGTTGTGTGTCGTAGCTGCACATCCTTCTAGTTGCTGTATGTGGGACTCGGCCTCAGGATGAACGGAGAAGTGGTGCCTCGATGCGCACCCGGGATCCGAACCCGGGCCACCAGCATCGCAGCGCGCGCACTTAACCACCAAGCCACAGGGCCGGCCCAAAATTCAACCATTTTAAAGTGTACAGTTTTGAATTAATATATTCTGAGGAAATAGTATTAGGTATATTCATCTTTTTACTTCTAACCTTACTGTCCTTATGTTTGAGATGTCTCGTACATAGCATATAGATAGATTTTGTTGTTATGGTTCTTTTAAATCCAAACTGACCATCACTATCTTTTTTTTGACAAGTTTAGTTCATTTATATATGTTGTGGTTACTGATATAGTTGGAATTATTTTTGTTAATAATTATTTTATGCCCTTTTTGTCTGACCTTTCCATATCCCCACTCTCACCACCAGACATACACACATATACCCTCCTACCTTTTTTTAGAACTGATTGAGTGTTTTTAAAAAATTCCTTTTGGGTGGTTATTCAGGTTTGGAGGGTCTTATATTACTCTTCTTTTAATGATTGCTGTTAAAAATTAAGCATTCTCACATAACTTAGCATCTTAAAATGTACAGTATCTTCACCGCTTCCTGAACAATCCAGGGACCTTACACACTTTGATCCAGTTACCTCTTTCCTCTTGTATTTTACTTTTATCTTGCTTAATTTTTACATCCCAAGTTAGCATTATTATTATTTTATACAACCATTATTTAGATTTACCCATATGCTTACCTGTTTCTTTGCTTACCATTCCTTATTCATCTCACACCATCCTTTTAGAAATCACTTTCCTTCTTCCAGAAGTACATGTTTTAGAAATTTCTTAGGAAAATTCTGTTCTTGTTTTTGTTTCACTCTCATTCTTAGATGTCAGTTCAAGATTGACTATCTTATTGAGCTGTTTATCTAAGCACTTTCAAGATACCATTGTGTTCTGGCTTACTTTGTTCCTGTTGAAAAAGTCTGCTCTGAGCTTATTGTCATTTCTTTTTAGTTCTCTCTGGTTGTTCTTAATATTTCTCTTTGATTTTCGTGTTCTGCAGGTATGGATTTCTTTATCTCAGTCCTACTTGGGATGTATTGTGGTTCTTAAATCTAAGGACTCATGTCTTTCCTGAAGTTTTGAAAATTCTTGGCCATTGTATCTTTGAATATTGCTTCTCTCCCATTCTCTCCACTCTATCTTTCTGGAATTCCTATTAGATGAATGTTATACCATCTCATCCTGTCTCCCACAAGTGGTAACCACTCTTTTATATTTTCTCTCTTTGTCTCTTGGGGCTGCATCTTTTAATTTCCTTAGCTCTACATTCCAGTTCACTGATTCTTTCTTGAGATATATTTAATCTATTATTTAACCAGTCTATTGTGTTTTAATTTTAAGGTTCTGTTTGGTTCTTTTTCAAATCAGTCTGGTCATTTATGGTAGTCTCTTGTTCTTCCTCATGTTTTTAGTTCCTTTATTTGTATAAAGCATACTTTTTTAATATTCTGTATCTGATAATTCCACTATCTGAAGTCTTATGGAACTAATGCTTCTCTTTATTATTTCTGTTCTTACTCATTGTGGCTTGTTTTCTGAAGTGTTTGGTAATTTTTATTGTGAGCTCATAATATGGTGCTGATCTTAATCTTCAAGAATCCTGAGGGGTCTGGGTTTAGGTTACAATCTTCAATAGAGGATTTGGATTTGCTGTCAGTTGTCCCAGTGCTACCAAACCAGAAGCACTTCAATATCTCAGCTTGAAGTTTTCTGGACCATGCAGATAATGATTTTGAATTTTAATAGGAAACTTTTCTTTTTCCACTTGGATGAGACTTCACAAAATTGAGTTATTTTTGCCAGCATATTTTTTTCTAGCTCACTCTTTGACTCAGAGTATAGCCCTTCATAGATTTATGCAAAGAATCTCCAATTTCAACTCCTCATCTTTGGCTTTTCCTTACTTTCTAATGAACTAAATTGTATGTTTGAAAGGATATCTGTTATAACCTATTAAGCATTTTTAGATGTTTGAGAGTTTTTCAGACTACCTAGTTAGTAATGTTGCCAGAGGCAGGTGTCTCGGTGTGTGTGTGTGTGTTGATGAGTGAATGTGTGTGTACATGTGTGAATGTGTGTATCAGATTAAATTATTCATCGGCACTGTTTACATTGAATCTGGAAAGTTTATAAACAAAGTTTTATTTGGCTCTGTAAATGTTATATTTCATCATTAATATGACTACACCTACCATGTATTTGTGTTTAATTATTTTGCAGTACTGTAATAATATGCAAATTGTTACATATGTATCAACTAAAATTGTTTATTTGATTGGTGAATGTTGAATAATTTACTTCTACATTCACAGTTGTGTAAAAGTTGAAAACACAAGTCTCTGACATTAGTCTACTTGGCTTCAAATCCCAGATTTTCCACGCATTGGCTGTGTGGCCATAGGAAAACTAGTTAACTTCTCTGTGCCTATATTTTCTTTTTTTTTTGCCCCCAAAGCCCCAGTAGATAGTTGTATGTCATAGCTGCACACCCTTCTAGTTGCTGTGTGTGGGACTTGGCCTCAGGATGGACAGAGAAGTGGTGCCTCGGTGCGCACCCGGGATCCGAACCCGGGCCGCCAGCATCGCAGCGTGCGCACTTAACCACCAAGCCACAGGGCCGGCCCGTGTGCCTATATTTTCTTATCTGTAAAGTAATAATAAGAGTACTTATCTCATATTTTGGTTGTGATGTATAAATGAGTTAATAAATATAAAATATTTGGCACAGAGGGCCTGGTAGATAATCACTGTTTAATAAGTGTCAGCAACTTTTGTTGTTATTTTTTTCATCTTTCCTGGCCCAGTCTTCATATGTGTTGAAGAAAAATAAATAAATATTTATTTATTAATATGTAATATATAATAAATAACTATATATATAATGTGATTTGAGAGGTTACACTAAAATTAAGAAAGCAGAGCTCCAACAAATTTTAACATTAATTTTTACTCTATTATAAAGTAACACAAGCATATTGTTTAAAAATTCAGAGTACCAAAAAGCTTGTAGTAAAATATAGCAGTCTGGGGCCGGCCCGGTGGCGCAAGCGGTTAAGTGCGCGTGCTCCGCTGGGGCGGCCTGGGGTTCGCTGATTTGGATCCCGGGCGTGCACCGATGCACTGCTTGTCAAGCCATGCTATGGCGGCGTCCCGTATAAAGCGGAGGAAGATGGGCATGGATGTTAGCCCAGGGCCAGTCTTCCTCAGCAAAAAGAGGAAGACTGGCAGATGTTAGCTCAGGGCCGATCTTCCTCACAAAAAAAATAAAATAAATAAAATAAAATATAGCAGTCTCCTGTTCCTCCCTTCTCTATGCTTCCCACTCCCTGCCAGTCCCCTCTCCCCCCAGATTTCAACTCTTTTAGCTGCTTCTTCTAACATTTACACATTTCCATTTTTCTAAATAATATATACATATGTATGCTGTCATCTATTGACACTATCTATTCACTTTCAGTTGTGGTAGATGAGGATTTAGCTCTCTTATCCTAACATCTGCTCTGCCTCTCCCTTCCCCCACTTCTTCCAATATAGTCGTGTTCCAGTTCTTGGTTTAATCAATATTAAAACATTATTGTAAAACAGTATTGTACCTATGTGATTATTATTCACTGCTGAGTATGCCTTACCTTTTTTCCCTCTTGCTTAGTAATTGCTTTTTTAAAGATTTTTATTTATTTATTTTTTCCCCCCAAAGCCCCAGTAGATAGTTGTATGTCATAGCTGCACATCCTTCTAGTTGCTGTATGTGGGACGCGGCCTCAGCATGGCCGGAGAAGCGGTGCGTCGGTGTGCGCCCGGGATCCGAACCCGGGCCGCCAGCAGCGGAGCGCGCACACTTAACTGCTAAGCCAGGGGTCTGGCCCAGTAATTGCTTTTTTTATTTTATTTTTTTAAATTTTTTTTATTGATGTCTTAATAGTTTATAACATTGTGAAATTTTGGTTGTACGGTTTTGTTTGTCAATCACCATATACATGTCTCCCTTCACCCCTTGTGCCCACCCCCCACCCCCCACCCCCACTGCCCTGGTAACCACAATACAGTTTTATCTGTCCACGTGTTGGTTTATATTCCACATATGAGTGAGATCATACAGTGTTTGTCTTTCTCTTTCTGGCTTATTTCACTTAACATAATACCCTCCAGGTCCATCCATGTTGTGGCAAATGGGACAATTTTGTCTTTTTTTATGGCTGAGTAGTATTCCATTGTATATATATACCACATCTTCTTGATCCAGTCATCAGTCGAGGGACACTTGGGTTGCTTCCACTTCTTGGCTATAGTGAATAACACTGCAATGAACATAGGTGTGCGTAAGCCTCTTTGGATTGTTGATTTCAGGTTCGTTGGATAGATTTCCAGTAGTGGGATAGCTGGATCACAGGGTATTTCTATTTTTAATTTTTTGAGGATTCTCCTTACCGTTTTCCATAGAGGCTGCACCAGTTTGCATTCCCACCAGCTGTGTATGAGTTCCCGTTTCTCCACATCCTCGCCAACATTTGTTGTTTTTTGTCTTGGTGATTATAGCCATTCTAATGGGCGTGAGGTGATATCTTAGTGTTGTTTTGATTTGCTTTTCCCTGATGATTAATGATGTTGAACATCTTTTCATGTGCCTGTTGGCCGGCCATCTGTATATCTTCTTTGGAGAAGTGTCTGTTCATTTCCTCTGCCCAGTTTTTTGATTGGGTTGTTTGTTTTTTTGTTGTTCAGTTCTGTGAGTTCTTTATATGTTATGGAGATTAACCCCCTGTCAGATATATGTTTTGCAAATATTCTCTCCCAGCTGGTGGGTTGTCTGAGTAACTGCTTTTTTTTTTTTAATGTGTGTAGTTTTCTTGGTATCATTTTGCTAATTTTTCTCACAACTTCAACTATCTCTCAGTATAATTTTCTACAAGGTCAATTGCACTGTCATCCTTATCAGTTTGAGTCCCCTTGTCCCTCGCACATCCCAGGAGAGATCTCTGTTCTCTTTCTTTGGAGTGGTTTCTCTGGAGTCCTGCTGTGGCTCTGATATTAGACTTCCCTCTGTGGTCACCCTTGATATTCCTTTTCTTTGGGTTGGAATCCATGTTGATTTACTGCCTTCTCTTGATGGTATTCATCCTCTGCTAGGTCCTTCAGGTTAAAAAGGTGATGTGATGACAGAGGGAATGTGATGATGGCAGCCCTCAAGAGATTGTCTTCTTTTTTTTTAATTTTTTTTCCCCCCAAAGTCCCAGTAGATAGTTGTATGTCATAGTTGCATATCCTTCTAGTTGCTGTATGTGGGACTCGGACTCAGCATGGCCGGAGAAGTGGTGCGTTGGTGTGCGCCCGGGATCCGAACCCGGGCCGCCAGTAGCAGAGTGAGTGCACTTAACCGCTAAGCCGTGGGGCTGGCCCCAAGAGATTATCTTTTGAGTCATGCTGTTCAAATATAGATGGGGTTACCCTCTATATCTGGTGTGTGGTTGTCCTTCCGGGATTGCTCTTTACTGTTATCTTAGAGATTTCCTTCACTTCTCTCTGTATTGGGCCTCCTGAATTCTGTATTCCATGACTTCTTGTTGCTTAATTTACTCCTTCCTTTTGGTGGAGAGAACATCCTCCAATACCTCCTGAGAAAGGCTGCATAGTAGTTTTTGAGATTTTTGAGTTCTTGCATCAAAATGTCTTCATTTTTCTGTCACTCTTTTCTGTCATTTTGGCTGGGGTATAGATTTCTAGATTGCAAATACCTTCCTTTCAGGATTATGAAGGCATTGTTCGATTGTTTGCTTGATTCCAGCATTACTGATGAAGTCTTTGAAGCCATTCAGATTACTGATCCTTAGTAGGTTACCTTTATTTTGCTCTTCTGGAAGCTTTCAGTGTTCTGAAATTTTACATGCCTTGGTGGGGGTCTGTTTTTATCCATTGTGCTGGGTATGCATTGGGCCCTTTAAATTTGGAAATGGAGGTCCTTTGATTCTAGGAAACTTTCTGAAATTGTTTTGTTGATGATTTCCTTCTCTCCGTTTTTTCTTTTCTCTCTTTTCAGAGTTCCTATTATTTGAGTGTTGGATTTCTTCTACTGAACTTTCTTCTCTTTTCTCCCCTGTTTCTTTATTTCTTTATTTCTTTGTTCTACTTACTGGGAGATTAACTCATCATCTTCCAATCCTTCTATTAAGCTGTAATTCCCAAGAATTATTTTTCTCTGAATTTTCCATTTTTACAGCATCTTCTGTTTTTCCATGGATGCAATATCTTTTTTTTTAATTAATTAATTTAGTATGTGTGTGAGGAAGATCAGCCCTGAGCTAACATCCATGCCAATCCTCCTCTTTTTGCTGAGGAAGACTGGCCCTGAGCTAACATCTGTGCCCATCTTCCTCCACTTTATATGGGATGCCGCCACAGCATGGCCTGACAAGCGGTGCACCAGCGTGCGCCCGGGATCCTAACCCCGGGCCGCCAGCAGCGGAGTGCATGCACTTAACCGCTACGCCATGGGGCCGGCCCCAATGGATGCCATATCTTATCTTTCTAAATTTTCTCCTTATAAAATTTCTATTTCTTCTGTATTGCTTTTTTTCTACACCTCGTCCTCCATCTTAACAGCTTATCTTATGTGTCTAGTAATCCTTGGTTGTCTACTCCTTAGTAAGAGAATGGCACTAAAAACCTAATTGGAATCTCTGAGCCTACAGATAAGGCTTGTCAACCTTGAGCTTCACTGTAGGATGGCCTGGGGGAGCTGTTTGTTGGGGAACCTGATTTTAGTATCTTCAGGTCTTTCCTGGTGAGTAGTCAGAGTTCCCAGGGAGTACTCTTCCAATCTTCTGCCTGGAGGGTAGTGTTCTGGGAGTCAAGTGTAGGGAGAAGGTTGGGTTGGGAGAGGGAGTCCTCCATATTCAGTGCACCATACCAGTAGGTAACCAGATACACAGTCTATTGCTAGTGTACTCTGGCCCTCAAATATGTCGAATCCGCAGTTGAAAGGTTCTCTTTTTTGTCCTTGCAGAGAGAATAGACTTTCAGGCTTCTGCCCGGATGAGGGAGTAGCAGTTGCCTTTTGGTGTGGAGCTGGAGACAGAATCTGGAGCTTTACCTGTTTCTCAAACAGCTCTCACCCAGTTTTTATTGTAGCCGCCTCCCCCTTTTTCCCCCAGTTCCATAAGTACCTGTGCTGTTAGTTCCCAAGCTCGCTGAAGACTCTGTAAATCACGCTGGTTCTGTTTTCTCCACTGCCGGCCTATATTCAGCTTTCTGGGGTCTGCTTAGTCCATTATCATTTGTCCATCTGCTTTCCTGCTCCCAAAATGTTGTTGCTGTTGTCACCTCACCTGTTTTCCCCATTCTTGTGAGTTTATATCTTGAAAAAATATCGTTTTATGGGGTTTTTGGAAGGAATAAAATTAGATGTAAATGTTCCTTCTGCCATCTTAACTTGAAAGTCTCAACTTTTAAAACAGCAATTCATGGTATATTTGGGGGGATCATGAGTGATATGTGCTTATTTGTAGATAATTTGGAAAATTGGAAAGATATAAAAGTTACAAATGACTGTAATTCTACCATATAGGAAAAACTGCTGTTAACATTTTGATATACCTCCAGTCTGTTTTCTCTATTTGTGTATTTTTTTTTTTTTTTTTTTTAAAGATTTTTTTTTTTTTATTTTATTTTTTCCCCCCAAAGCCCCAGTGGGTAGTTGTACGTCGTAGCTGCACATCCTTCTAGTTGCTGTATGTGGGACTCGGCCTCAGGATGAACGGAGAAGTGGTGCCTCGATGCGCACCCGGGATCCGAACCCGGGCCACCAGCATCGCAGCGCGCGCACTTAACCACCAAGCCACAGGGCCGGCCCTATTTGTGTATTTTTAAATACACATTACATTTTTTCATAATTGGAACCATACTATGTATTTTTAGTTTTGTTTCCTCCTTTCTCTACCTAGTAAACCATGTCACAACATAATCTTTTTTTTTTAATAAGGTTTTTTTTTTTTTTTAATTATTTATTTATCTATTTATTTTCCCCCAAAGCCCCAGTAGATAGTTGTATGTCACAGCTGCACATCCTTCTAGTTGCTGTACGTGGGACGCGGCCCCAGCATGGCCGGAGAAGCGGTGCGCCCGGGATCGAACCCGGGCCGCCAACAGCGGAGCACGAGCACTTAACCGCTAAGCCACGGGACCAGCCCACAACATAATCTTTGAAAACAAAATTTCTAATGGGTTTGTGATATGGCTGTCATATGACTTTGTCATGATTTATTTAACTATTGTCCTATTGATAAAGATTTATATTTTTTCCAGGTTTTTTTGGTAATCTCAATTAGACTGTAAGCTTCATGAAGTCAGGAAATGTCTGTCTGGTCCATGGTTCTTCATTGCTTAACCCAGTGTCTAATATGGAGTGGTTCAGAGAATGTTGTGTTAGGTGAATGAACAGTTTTGCACAGAAGTCTGATTGTAGAATCTAAGAAGGGATATTACTGGGTTAAATGGTATAGACTTTTTGAAGGTTCTTGATAATTTATTTTCAATTTGTTCTTTGATTCAGAATAAGAAACAAGGATGTAAAAATGAGGAAGTGCTTGCTGTCCTAGGCCATGAACTGGGGCACTGGAAGTTGGGACACACAGTCAAAAATATCGTTATTAGCCAGGTAAGTTTGGAGTGACAGTTCTCTTTTTATGGCATGGTAATCAGATCAGACGTCTGACAGGCAGGAGAGGTCATGTAGTAGAGAGGTTAAGACAGTTCCATAGCCAGGCCACCTGGCTTATTACCTGTGTGACTTCAGGCAGGTTCCTGAACCTCTCTCTGCCTCCGTTACCTTATTGTATGGTAATACCTCATAGGACTGACTTAAGAATTAAATGAATTAATACATATAAAGAGTTTGGAGTAGTACCTAGAATGTGGTAAGTGCTCTATAAATGTTTATTGTTGTTATCACCATCTTCACCACCACCTCCAGAGTCATTCAGCTAGAGGAACTGTGAAGATGAAAAGGTGTGAGCCTTGATAAGTTGGACATTAAAATGCTTTTTTAAAAACTTTTTTTCTCATTCAAAAGTCATTATACATCCATTGGAAAGAAATTGGAAAATGTAGTAAATATAAAGAAGAAAATAATTTCTGTAACCTTCCTCCTCTGGGTATTAATACCTCTAAACCAACAGAGTGACCACAGTTTTCAGGCTCTGGGTGAAATAGCACAATATATTGTTGACTGGTTCTGAGCATATGTTGCCTTAACTGAGTCTTAAGTGGGTCTTTGTACCTTTCTGAAAGGCTCACTGGTTCTGGGTGATGGATTACACGGGAAGACTTGTGAACCCCTGGAGGCACTTTCCTGTTGCCTTACCTCTTTAGGTATAAAAATGAGTTCCTTGGCTTGAAGCTGTTGTATGGTTCCATGGCAGTGAGTAAGACGTTAAATAAGTCCAAATCCAAGTTCAAAGTAAGTATTCAGTCTAATAAGGAAAATCACTGCCCTTTTCATAAAGGAAGGGGTCCAGTGGAATCAGCCTACCATGAGGTGATGGGCTGGTCCCTGAGCTGTGCTACCTTATTGATTGCCTCTTATACATTGGGCACTCAACAGAAGCCAGTGGGAGGATGTCTGTGTTGTTGATTCCCACCCCCCCCAGCCCAAAGCCCCAGTAGATAGTTGTATGTCATAGCTGCACATCCTTCTAGTTGCTGTATGTGGAACGTGGCCTCAGCATGGCCAGAGAAGCGGTGTGTCAGTGCGCACCCGGGATCCGAACCCGGGCCGCCAGCAGTGAAGCGCACACACTTAACCACTAAGCCACGGGGCCGGCCCTGTCTGTGTTGTTGATTAATCCATTGACTCCATACCTGTCACCTTGGCCACTTTGTTCATGAGCCCCTTGACCAAGTCCTAGTGTGGCTGGGGAAAGACGCTGGCTAACATCCACAGAGCGGGTATCTTCTCCACCTGATCATGGAGAGCCTCCTCTACTGTGAGACTCTTTTGGTGAACATTCACATTAGACCAAAGTAGTCTCATACTCTGGGCTAATTTTGGAAGTTTTCCCACATACCTCTTTTCCAAATCTCATTGTTAGCCATCCTCTGGTTTGTTCCACGGCCATGATCATCCAGCCTAGCCATTATTTGCCCACTGCTAGTGAATTAGTATATATTTCCTCAGCTCAGGTTCTCTCTCCTTCCAGACTGAGTGGACAGTGAGATATACTACTTAACGTTTTCCTCACTGAGAGGATTTCCTTTCACCACTGTCTTCCAGGACCATCCCTGAGTGCTTCTGTAATGCCACAACAGTCCACTTTCAGCTGGTGCCAGCGTATTGTATTAAGTTATTTGTAAAATAGGCTCAAGTTTTTTTTCCTCAATTAAATTATTAGAGGGAATTCCTCGTGAGTAAGGGTTGATTGAGGGGTGGCAGAGTGGCAGGAGTTGGCATGCTAGGAGTATGAGCCAGCCTTCATGACTTTATTCCCACTCCTTTATATGCCTGTACCTATCCCTGATGATGGCGTGCTTCTGGGCATACCAGTTTCCTGGCTAGGCAGATCAGCATAGCATCCATTTCAGGAGGAGCAGCTCAAGTTGCAGGATCGTGGTGTCCCACAGTCAGGAATCAGTCTCTAGGAGGGCCGAGTTGCAAACCAAAAGTTGTTTTTCAAAAGGGCAGTGGTTACTTGATGAAAATGGTATGCGTAGCTCATAATTCTAGGGGCCTTCACTGTGTGTTTTCTGTTGGAGCTTGTCACATGGGATCCACTGAGTTATAAGAGCTGAGTGGCAGAGCTGCTTGCATTTCATCCTGTGCCAGCTGGCGAGCCTTCTCATGCTCTGAGCCCCACTCTAAGCTGGCAGCTTTTTGAGTCACCTGGTAAATGGTTTGGAGCAGCACACCTAAATATGGATATATGGCCTCCAAGATCCTAATCTGCTAAGGGAAAAGAATGGTATTTGTTCTCCAACTTTACTCCAAGGAGTTGTATTTTGGTGCAGACTTTTGATTGTTGTTTTTGTCTCATTTATTGTTAAACCTAGATCTACTTTTTTGGACCTTTCTAACTATTCAGTACAGCTCCAGTGGTCCTAAAGAGAATTCAAGGGAAGGCTGTTTCTTTGGAGCCTCCACATCAAGGTCAGGTGGGAGGCCTTGTGTCTGATTATGGTTTAGTGCAAACAAAGGCAGAATCCATTCTAGTCCTTTAACTTTTTACAGACAGAAAGTATCCCATTGCTATTGACCACTTTAGACCCTCAATCGTAGGAGGCTCCATTTAAGCCTGTCCTTATAGTAGACTCTACAATTTATACACTTGGGGATGTTTTATTTTCCTTTCTACAATAAAAGCAAAACTATAAAACTACCTAAATAATTTTTTCTGTGATCACACTAACGCCATTCTTAAACACTGTGATGCCTTGTTCTACTTTTTTGGTAATACTGATCCCACTGTGAAACCACCTCAGCAATAACTTAGAAATTTTGTGTCCTTCGTTCTAGATGAATTCTTTCCTGTGTTTTTTCTTGTTTGCTGTATTAATTGGTCGAAAGGAGCTTTTTGCTGCATTTGGTTTTTATGACAGCCAACCCACTCTAATTGGACTATTGATCATCTTCCAGTTTATTTTTTCACCTTACAATGAGGTAACGTATAATCTTTAAAATTATCTCACGTATGCCATTGCCTCTTTCAAATCTAGAACCTTTAGGGTAGTGAGAAAAGAAATAAACAAAACTGTATAGTTTTAACAAGTAGATGAAGCAAAGTCTTTTAGTCCCTTGATTTACTGGCCAGTAGAAGAAAGTAGCAGAAAAACCCAAGCCCAAATAAACAAATGCTTACATACTGTTAGGGGAAAAAACATGGGGAGTTAGACTTCAGTGGTGAAAGCCTTGATATAACATGTACCTCAGAGACTTGGTAGGTGGAGATTAACTCTTGGAATGCTATGTCCTAGACCACATATTCACCAATACTTGGGTGAAAATCTTCTGTGTGTGAGGGGATAAAACAAGTAATAATTGAGTATATATGCGTGGCGGAATGAGGGAGGCCATATGACAGTGTCCCTCTGATTGTGTTCCCTGACCACCTGCATCAGAATAGCCTTGGGGTCCCACCCCAGACCCTCTGAGTCAGAATTGGGCCTTTATGATAAGTGAAGTTTAAGAATCACTGCTCTGTGATTGCTCAGTAGAGGGATTCTGTATATGTGATAAGACATGGATTAATGAGACTCTATTAACGAATCTTTTTTTGTTTTTTTTGTGAGGAAGATCAGCCCTGAGCTAACATCCATGCTAATCCTCCTCTTTTTGCTGAGGAAGACCAGCTCTGAGCTAACATCTATTGCCAATCCTCCTCCTTTTCTTCCCCAAAGCCCCGGTAGATAGTTGTATGTCATAGTTGCACATCCTTCTAGTTGCCGTATGTGGGACGCGGCCTCAGCATGGCTGGAGAAGCGGTGCGTCGGTGCGCGCCCGGGATCCGAACCTGGGCCGCCAGCAGCGGAGCACGTGCACTTAACCGCTAAGCCATGGGGCCGGTCTTCTGTTAACAAATCTGGTGATGGCAACATGTCATGATATTTGATAAGACTTTCAAATTAAGCTAAGAAATAATATTGGGGATCTTGAGATATCTCTATTCAGAAGAATTCTTTCTTGGGACAGGTTGTAGAGTTAAGGGTTTAAGATGAGCAAAATGAATCCTATTTCTGTATAAAAAGTGTGGTGGTGGTGGTGGGGCGGTTAGGCACCAGGAAAGAAGAATGAAGAGGAATAGTTCATATTTGTGTAGCATTGTCCACATAAACCAAACAAATTTTGCAAAGAACTGAGATTTATTATCTTTAAACTCTAAATGTTTTAGTTTTTAATTTTAACTTTTGTTATAAATATTTATAACATGCCTTGTACAGTTTGTTGCTGCTTAACGAGGCACAGAAGACTTCATGATGATACTGGAGCTGTGTCTGCTGTCACGGGTCAGGAGTGCCTTGAGGGCCACGGTCTGCTCTGCTTTTTAAGCGATTGTGCTATTTATTTATTTAACTAGTTTTCTTGTCTCTTCCCTCACTGTCAGGCCGGTCATCCTTGCTACCGTCAGTGTGACTCTCCGCTACAGTTATCATCCCTTTCTGAGTTTCTTCTTTAACCTTCCGTAGACTGGGAGATCAGACAATCCGACTC
This sequence comes from Ceratotherium simum simum, assembly GCF_057802395.1. Classification (NCBI taxonomy): domain Eukaryota; kingdom Metazoa; phylum Chordata; class Mammalia; order Perissodactyla; family Rhinocerotidae; genus Ceratotherium; species Ceratotherium simum. The sequence continues at coordinate 18,983,558 of NC_141921.1, read as the reverse complement.
ATTACATAAGAGTTACTAGATTCTGGCTGAGGAGAAGGGTCCTCTTGTTAGTCAAGGCATCCGTAGTGTTAGTGGTTATTCTTTGTGGCGTCTGATTGGGCTGCTCAGAGGGTTTTTGTTTTGTTTGTTTCCTTATATCGAGTGGTTGAGTTCACTTCAAAAATATCTAAATAAATGTGGGATAATTTGAAATGTGCTTAATCCACAGAGATGTTAGCAACTATTTAAAAATTCTTTGAGAGCCCAGGAGATTTATTTCAAAAAGACTAGCTACTTGAACAAAATCTTTTGTTTAATGTCAGCATTTAAGAGGTCATGATAGGAAAGAGGTATTTTCCTGGGGAAAATGGGAAATTTCCCTATTAAGAAGAATTTGGAAACCTACAGCAGAGCAGATAGGTGCAGGTTAGTATCTGCTTATGTTTTTATTTATATGTTAGAGTTCATATAAATAGAACAGTTTGCCTGGGACACTTAAAATTAGGAGAGAGAGAGAGAGACCAGTTAATGATTCTATCCAAAAAGTATATTCAAGATTTGGAAAGAAATTTCAGGCAGAATTCAGATACTAGATTTAAACATATCTGAAAAAGTATGAGGAACTCACAGGCTTTATTTTGAAATCCTGTGTTTACTAGTAGCAATAAGAGGTACAAATGAGAGACTTTTTTTAACTTTTCTTGCTGTTTTAATGCTGAAGTATGTTAAGGTAAATACTTCAGTATGCAAAGAAATTATTTTTCCCTCAGAAATATATATTTTCAAATGAAATTTGTCTCCTTTGTAGTGGTCACCTTTGGAGATTGAGTATTTAGTCTGGCAATGCTGCCATTGCTCAGAACACTTTAGAAAATTCAATTTTGAGACAGTCCTTGGAAGCTATAGCATATTTTTTAGAATATTCTCAGTGAAGACTGTCATTATCCTTTAAAAGTGGATAAATATAAAGAGTCTGAATATAAATCACCATGACTTAACTCAGCCTCTGAGGAAGGTGGTATGAGTGGGCTTTGGAGCCACCGAGAATTTCGGCGTTACCACCTTCTCGCTGTGTCGAACCAGTGTCTAACCTCTCTGAACTTCACCTTTCTCACCTGTAAAACAGGAGTAAGAGGAATTACCTTGTAAGATTGTTGGAGAATATGTAAAGTGCCTAACTCAGTGCCTGGCACATGGCAGATTCTCAAAAATGAGTATTTTTTGATAAAAATAACATTCACTTGGACATATGTCTGTTTCTGGTCTATTTGCTTAGGGAAAAAAAGCTTAATTTGTGATAATTCCCCCACCGTGGGTTCTCTAAATACTAGTGATCTTTCTTTTGGCCTGCTGTTTCTCTTATCCTAAGCTGAGCTTCCTCTACTGTCTTGGCTCATGAAACCTTCAGTGACAACAAAGAGGTGGGCAGTGGTTAAAACCTTTTTATTTGCTTTTGCAGGTTCTTTCTTTTGGCCTAACAGTCCTAAGCCGCAGATTTGAGTTTCAAGCTGATGCATTTGCCAAGAAACTTGGGAAGGCTAAAGACTTGTATTCTGCTTTAATCAAACTAAATAAGGATAACTTGGGATTCCCTGTTTCTGACTGGCTGTTTTCAATGTGGCATTATTCTCATCCACCACTACTAGAGAGACTTCAAGCTTTGAAAAATTCAAAACAAGACTGAGTTGCCCAGGGTCTGCGACGGAAGACATTTCTGATTATTTTTGTCCTGGCAGCATGTTCCAGCTCTTGATGTTTTTAAACTTTTTTTTTTTAAGAAAAATATTAAGTACAGAAAAGCCAAGATTTAAATACATTTAATATCTCATTTCAAAAATGATTTTAATAATCCCATTTCTTAAAGAAAACACTGGATGAAATTTTGTGGCTTAATGTTTTTAAAGTCATAGTTTTATCTTCAAAATCTGATTTACCATCACTTGTAAAATTATTTGAGAAAATACAGAGCTTGTTTTATTTACACATTTATATGGACTCTGCATATAAGGTGTTTTGGGGCATATGTTTAAAGGAGGGACACCACCTCCGAGTCCTCTCTATAAGGCAGAAACAGTGGTCCCAAATCGTTGTGCTCATACCTAAGTTGAGACTTATTTTTACTTCCATGCTATTATGATTTAACCTGGCCAATCAGTGTTTTAAATAAGGAAGAAGGTTAATAATTGGTAAGGCTGATGTTATTTAAATGAAAGTAGTTAAAAACATGCTCGCTGTTCTACCGAATTTCTCTGTTCCTTCTCTTGCCTACACATGTTCAGGAGTTTCTAATAGTGTTTTGAAATTAGAAATTATGTGTAGAATGTTTTAAATCGTTGGGTTTTGCTTTTGTTTTTAAGAAAATCTCAGTCTTCATCTTTCCTTCCGCCTGGTAGGTGTGATCCCATTAGGGGTAAACTAGTATTTTTCAAAACATTCAGCTTTTTCTCATTCATACTCTTTTATTCAATAAATAGTGCATTCTTTCACTGAGCAGAAATTGCCATGTTAACAGGTTTTGCTATTTTTAAAGTGGCAGAATGTGGAAAGAAGAAGAAATGACATTTTAAGAGATGTAAGGGTGAAATACTGATGATTCTCTTATGATATTACAGGAAAAAATATAGTTTTCTATCTCTTTCAAGGACGGAAGAGTTTGTTTTTATTTTTGTAATTTTTATCAATAACTCATAAGTACTATTTAATCAGGCCTGATTCCATTTTTGAAAATTACAGTTCTTGATACGCAGATAAATTTTACTTTCAAAACAAATGTCATGAAAAATTTCTTTTCCAGTTTCGAAGCTGCATGTTTGACTGCTTCAAATCTCTGTCCACTTTCTGAGTGAGAACTGACTTTGTGCCCAGAGCTCCCACTCACTGGTGATGTTTACCTTCTGGGCATTTATTCCAAAGTGGGATCAACTGTGCACCTTTAGTCTGTCCAGAAAGTCTTTTGCTCAGCTAATATTTGGGTGATGTCTTTTCCCTGGAAATATAACAAAAATAAAGATCTAGTTTAGTACTGCATTATTTATTTTCCTAAGGCTAAAGAGGAACAGTCCTATGATTTTATCCAGCATCCTTCTTCTGTGAATTCACGCTGTGAAAACTGCCTTTCCTTCCTTCTGTGCCTTTATATACAAATTTCAGTTCTGCACAAGTGAAGCATTAAAAATTGCCAATGTAGATGGACGTACTTTGTCGTTAATTTGACAAAATTTGTGTGTCGTTTGTTGCCTAGATGTATGTTTATTACCGTAGAGGAACTGGGTGCTAGTACCTAAGAGTAGTGTGAAGAAATGGCCCTAGTGCTGAGTAACGTCAGCACCATCACCAGGCCTCGCTCACAGAGTCTTCTTCAGTGCCTTCCTCCTGCTGCGCTCCAGAGCCTCACCAGTTCTTGCTGATGTTTCCTCGGAAGCTTCGTTCGGAACCATTCCTTCTCCGTTTTCATAACCTCAGATTGTCTTGGGCCTGTCTGGTCTGCTCCAGATGCGTCTTTGGTCTTCCTTACATGTGGCAGCTGTAATTACGTTTTTAATATGTGATTGTTTTGACCTAGTCACCTGCAGTTTATGGATGACAGAGGCATAGGGATGGCCAGAGGATGATGGTAGGTTCCTGAGGTACTGACCAATCAGAGGAAGGAGTAGAGAGGCCAACCAAGGAGGGAAAGAAGTGGCCCTCTGCACCCTAATACTCGGCAGATATGCAGGGGCAGAATCAAGTAGATCAAGGCCTCAGGTAAAATGGCATGACCTCAGCAGGGTTGATCTCTGAAGCTAAGGTGGTGTCCCTGTTGTGTATATACACTGCCTTTATCTGTCTTGGCCCTTTGCTGAAATCTGACAGCTACTAGTAAATTCTACCTCTGTTTAGGATAGGAGCAGAATTCCTGGCATTACTTCAATGATTTTGGTACTGGTGATAGTCCCAGCTTGCCCTTTACCTTTTTTTTTTTTTTTTAATAATTTTATTTATTTATTTTTTCTCCCAAAGCCCCAGTAGATAGTTGTATGTCATAGCTGCACATCCTTCTAGTTGCTGTATGTGGGACGCGGCCTCAGCATGGCCGGAGAAGCGGTGCGTCGGTGCACGCCCGGGATCCGAACCCGGGCCACCAGCAGCGGAGCTCATGCACTTAACCGCTAAGCCACGGGGCCAGCCCTGCCCTTTACTTTTATATTCTCGTTGTCACCCCTAATCTTTTATGTAGTCTTCCCCTCCCTGAGGAAGCCTTCTTCCACTTGGTCTTTTTCATCAGTCCTTTGGTTTCTTTGTACATATATGCTTTCTGTAGCTTTGGCTGTTTTGAGTGTTCTGTCATTAGCAGAAAGCTTACTAAGTACCACTTGAGGGCCCTAGGTTCTATCCTAAGTACTATACAAAGAAAATTACAGAGGACTTGTATCCACAAACTTCTGATTCAAGATGACAATGATGTGAGCGAGTAACTTGTGTGTGTCAGGCTAAGTACAGTTTGGTGGGAAGACAGAAATAATCCACAGTGGAATGGTATAGCCCTATTCAGACAATATGGATAGGGAAACCTCTGGCTCGTCTCCTATTCTCCAGGATGGTTTCCAGGGAGGAGAATTTCCTAAACCATTTGACCAGAGACATGTTTTCTAATAACCTGTGAAACCAGGACTCCCACACCCAGTGAGCAGGATGAAGCCAGCACCTCAGGTAGCAGCCTCTGCCTTCTGCTCACAGCACCCCTCTGGCTCTCTGGATGACAGCTGATGAGCAGGGAAGGGATAACTTAAGGTTAAGATCCAGGGCTCTAGAGTGCAGCACACCACTTACCAGTAAGACCTTGGGTAAGAAACTTGACCGAGCCTTCATTTCTTCATTTGTTATTAGTTAGCAAATATCGAGCCCCCACTCCGCACCAAGGTCTGCTCTAGGGGCTGGGGAATTCACTAGTAAATAAACGATAGAAGAATCCCTCACCTCATGGAGTTTACACTTCTAGTGTGGGGAGATAGACAATCAAAATATATAAAATGGATATTAAATGGTGATACATATCTTGGAGAAAAAGGAGGGCCTGAGGCGACTGTGTGGGGGGAGGGTGGGTGTTGCAATTTTAAACAGAGTGGTCATAAAAAGGCATCATGTAAGGTAATGTTTGAACAAAGACCTGAAGGAAGTGAGTGGGGGATCTAAGCAGGTGTTTGGGGGAAGAACATTTCAGGAAGAGGGATCAGCAGGTGTAAAGGCCTTGAAGTTGGAGCAAGTCTGGTAAAGGCCAGAGTGGCTGGGATGGGGTGTGCTGGGAGGAAGTGGTGAGAGAATGTCAGGTAAGGATGAGCTGGATTTTACAGGGCCTTGTAGGCCGTTGTAAGAACTCAGGCTTTTCCTAGAGTGCACTGGAAGCCATTGGAGGGCCAAGAAGTGACATGATCTAATCTAAAATCAAGAAACTTAGGTCACCCTTGCTGCTATGTTGAGCAAGGGTGCAAGAAGGGGACTAGTTGGGGGGGTCTCACAATACTTCCGGCAAGAAATAAAAACGGTGCTAGTCTGGAGTGGTAATCAGGGAGGTCGTGAGAAGTGATTAGATTCTGGAAATACTTTGAAAGCTGAGCTAACGGGATTTGCTGATGGATCAGATGTGGGTGCAAGAAAAGAAGTGGAGTAGAGGATGACCAGCATATTTAGCTTAAGCAACTGCAAGGACAGAGTTGCCAGTAACTGAGATGGGGTAGCGGGGAGGAAAGGGGGGGATTTTGGAGGGGCAGATCATTGAAGCATTTTGGACGTGTTAAAATTGAGATATCTATTAGACATCTAAGGAGAGATGTTGAGTAGGCAGCTGGATAAATGAATTAAGGGGAGTGGTCTGGGTTAGCGATGTATAGATGAAATTTAAAGCCCTGCAACTGAGTGAGGTCACAAGAGGAGTGAGAGAAAAAGATGTGGTCCAAGGACCAAGCCGTGTGGCATTTCGACCTTCAGATACTGGGGAGATGAGAAACCAGCAAAGGAATCCGAGAAGGACGGAGTGGTAAGCTAGAAGCCAAATTAGACAACTTTTATTCCCAAAAAAGGGAGCAAAAATATGGGATGGTAGCTGTAGGTGTAGGCAGAAGTGGGTTTGAGAGAGAGATTTTATTTTTTAACATGAATGGGGATAACCCTTGCTTTACAGGGCTGTTGTAAGGGTGGAATGAGATAGCATTTACAGTACCTGATGATAATAAGAGCTCAAGAACTGGTTAATAAGAACAGTTAATGATATTACTAATTCACCGCGATTGCTATGATGTAAATAAGCAGAAAAACAAAAGTGCTTAAGCCAGTTGGCAGTTGGGGTGAGGAGAGGCTTGCCAGAGGACATGATCAGGTTTTGAAAAGGAGTAGGCGTCAGCTAGACAATGAAGGGCAACAGGGTGGTATTCCAGGGAACAAGGTACGAAACATTAGAACATTGGGCATTTTAGGAATTGCAAGAAGTTAGGAGTGAGAAATGAGGCTGGAGAGGAAGATGGGCCAGGTCTTAAGAGGCTTGCATGCCTTAATAAGCTTATGGATATTTCCTGAATAATATAATCATTAATTTAGCTAATATACATTAAGTTCCTGCTAAATACCATACATTATTGTAGGCTCTGAGGGTATAGCACAGTGAATAGGACAAAATCTCTTGCCTTTAGGAAGCTTACATTCTAGTTGGGGAGACAAAGAACAATACTTGTGGAATGAATAAATATTTGCTAAACAAATGAGTGAAAAGGAGAGACCAACAGCGATGGAGAAGAATTTGTGATAAGGAGTGAAGGCAGGAGGAGTTAAAGATGATGCAGGTACAGGCCTGGGTACCTGGTCGTTGGTAGAACTAGTCACTGAGATAGGGTACCCTGAAGGAACAGGTTGGGCAGGTGAGTGACGTCAATTTTGACTTCAGTTTTGGACAGGTTGAGTTTGAGGGGCTCACCAGGGTATTGCAAAGGGGGCAGAGGACACATTTCTCCTCGTCCACCTAGAGCTGGATCCACGTGAGTTTAGTTGATTGTGACCTCAGGAACAGTGTGACAGAGGCCCAATAACCAAGGCAAGTGGCTATGGGTCCTATTACCAATGGACGCCTTGCTTTAGGGATAAGAAACACACCTGCCATTTATCCTGCGAGTATTTCTGCCCCTACCAGGATCCTTCCGAGCAGCCTCTCCACTGCTGCTCCACTGTTCTTACCAGTGCTAAGCTGGCAATGAGCTTCATCCACTTCTAAGCCCACCCAGTGCCACCATATTGATACCCACTTCAGAACTTGCCAAAATGACCAGCAGCCAACTTGAGACAAACCAGGGCTCTGGCTGAAAGCCCCTTTCACTGTTGATTTTTTGGTTGCATGGGTTGGACGCTGGCCATCTAGCTGGAAGATTAGTGGTTTGCTAAATTACTTGAAACAAAATCCCATCATCCAGACTCCTGGAGCCCTGCCAGGGGCAGGTTTGGGCCTCTGAGTCCTCACGGGCTGCGTTCTGGAGGAGAAGCTGCAGAACCTCCGGGAAGGGGCTGGGCTGTCGTGCTATGATACTCTTTCTGTTAGGCTTCCTAAATCCCCTTTTTCCTAATTGCAAAGAGGGGAGTTGAGTTCCTACTTCACTTTTGTTGCACTAGATTTTTGTCTCCCAAGGTTCAGTTGTCGAGGGGCAGGTCCCCATTCTTGGCAGTGGAAGGAAGAACCTGGATGCTCTGTGCCATCTTGGAAGACGTCTCAGCCACACAAGCTGAGACCAGGTCCCTTCCTTCCTGTCTGATGATTGGTGGGGGTCTTCTCTGAGCATCCTGAGCATTTCATTCATTTACTTAATAACTTTATTAAGCACCTGCTATGTGCCAGGCACTGTTTTGGGTTTTGTTTTTGAAACTTTCTTTTATTTATTTTTGTATCTTCTCAAATGATTTTTTCATATTTACATATATATGATTTTTATTTTTTAAATTTTCTTTGGTGAAAACATTTAAGTTCTACCCTCTTAGCGAATTTCAGTACAGTACAGTATTATGAACTATAGTCACTGTGTTAGACCTTAGATCCTTACCACGTACTGTTTCACATGCTGGGGAATGGAGCAGCAAATGAGACCAAAGTTTCTGTGCTTATGGAGCTTATATTGTTGTATATGTTGTATGTTGAGTAATGATAAATGCTAAGGAGAAATAATAAAGCACAAGAGGGGTACCTGGAATATTGGGGTGGGGATGAAAATGTCACTTGAGTAAAGACATGAAGCAAGGTCGCTGGCCGTGATATTTTGGGGAAGAGCATTCCAAGCAGGGGGCACATGTGTATGGCACAGCATGTTTGAGGAGCAGTGCGGGGGCTGGTGTGGCTGGAGTGGAATGTACCAAGGTCCAGGCATGGACATGAGGTCAGAGAGGCTTATGGGAGACGCGTAGGTCACAGTAAGGACATGGGTTTTTCCTGAGTGAAATGTATCCACCAAAAAGTCTGGGAAAGGCTGCCAGTTACTGGTCCTTAGGAATAAGCCCCCTCAAATGCCTGAGTCATAAGGAATGAAGTGTAACACTGCATAGGATTTGTAAATCATCTTTCAGTAGTAATTGAAGTCCTCCAGTGGACCTAGTCTCAGGGAAAGTCGCAGAGAGGGACAAGGAGAGAGCCCACGGCCAGTGCATGAGGAAACCTCAAGGAGTAGACTGGCTCTCTACGCCCAAGGTTTCAGGCACTAGAATAAGTAAAGTGACTGGCCTAGGGAAGGGGGAACCCCCTCCCCACCAGGTATGAAATGCCTGAGAGCCTGCTCAGGGCGACACTTCAGCTGCCTCCTGCATCCTGTTCCCCTCCTCCCCTGAGCCCTAGATTCTCTGCCACAGCAGCAGTAGGGCCTTGTAGGGGAGCTGGGATGCTGTGAGTCAGGATTTGCCAAAGCACTGAGGGCGAAGTCAGGGCCACCCCACCTTGTTTTTCCAGTCCCTCAATTGGGGTAAGAGGGCTGAAATGTCACCAGGGTGTGTGGGGGGAGGGACAGGAAAGGGAGGAGTGAGAGTGGGCTAGTGACGGGACTTATCTGCCCCTAGTGACGGGAGTTCTCTGCCCCTGTGGCTGGAGGAGGAGAAGGGCATCCCAGGTTAGGTGGGGACTTAGAGCCAAGTTTAGAGTGACGTGTAGGAGGGCCCAGGCATCAGCAAATGCTCGGACCTCAGGCTGGAGTCCTGTGGCTCCAGGAGGGGCTGGGGCCAGCAGAATCTTCATTTGAAGGAACAAACGCCCAAATCAATAATGGAGCAAAGGGATTGGTGACTCCCTGAATTTCAAAAGCTCCTATCTTTGCATGGGTCAGATGTACCTGCCACGCCCTTCCCTGCTTGGAGCAGCCTTGCTGGCCTACAAAGCTATGAGGCTGGAAGCCCCCAGGGGTACACATCAGTTATGACTTCCCTGTAGTGAAAGTGGTGTGGATGAATGTCCCTTTTGCTCTCATCACCCAGGTCCATTATCTGTTTTTCTCAGGAGCCTGGGAACCCCTGGAAGGCAAGAGCCAAGTCTTCCAATCTTTGAGTACCGGCTCCTGCCCCAGGGCCAGCATACAGTGGGTGCTGAAACTCACAGAGGGCTTCCTATGTGCCAGGCCCTGGCAAGACACTGGGTGGGCTCTACTGGGATCCATAGGACATGACTGAGTCCCTGCCACAGTTGTACAAAAACCCGGAAGGGATTTGCCCAGAATTACACAGGTCACCATGCTGACTTGACCCCCAGGTTCTTCCCACAGATGTTCCTCAAACATGCCATGCCATCCTAATGCTTACAATTCAGGATGTGCCCAGGTAGTGGGTACCCCACCCACTACCCTCCCCTTCTGGAGCCCCCAACTATCCTGCCAGGCAATGGAGGGGCGGCGACAACCTCCCACTCCCAAATCATGAGAAATTAAGCCCAACAACTCACATCCTGGTTTATACCCCAGTTGGGGGCTTTTATTTACAGAAAGGCCTGGGTGGCTCTAGGGGGGTGGTGGAAGACGGTAATGCCAGAAAGAGAAGGGAGATGGGTGTTTAAATACTCAGATGGGAGGGAAGTAGTGGGGCTGGCTTAAGGACAGCCACCTCAGGGTAGTCACCCAGCAGCAGTCACCCAGCAAGTCCAGGGGGTGGAAACGGGATCAGGAACTGGCAGAGACCTTAGTCCACGTGCCCCGAGGACAAGAAGGCCAGTGGAGCATGGCACAGACTAAAGAGACGTTTGTTTGGTAACATCTAAGTGGTGCTCCAGGAGGGAAACCCACCCCATCCTCTTTGGAGCTTGGACTCTCCAGTGACACTTGCCCTGTCTGTCGGCCTCACCTTTTCACTTCGATGCCCTCCCTTCCCTTCCCCCATGTTACAGAATTTCTTTTTCCTCAGGACTCCCAGGTCCCAGATAGAAGGTGCTGGGAAAGCTGGTTTCCTGGGCTGAGGGATGCGGTGCATGTCCACCCAGAGGGGACCTGGTCCTTTCCGCCCAGGATGCCCGCCGGGCTCTGTTCCTGGCCTGATGTTCAAGGCCCCTTGATGGATCCAGGCTCCGTGAGGCGTGCAGAGGCGTAGGCTGAGGCTCCGAGGCAGGCTGCAGGCTCACAGAAGCCTGGCAGCCCCACGGGGCCTGGCAGACCAGGTCGGCCTGCCTCTCCAGGGGCGCCTGGGGACCCTCGATCTCCATCCTTGCCATTGATTGCCTGGCCAGGCCGGCCAGGGAGTCCTGTGAAAGGGAGAAGGTCAAAACATGAAGGCTTCCTGTCTCAACTCTAGAATTCTTAAGTCCCATTTTTCAGGTGGAGAAAATGAGGCCAAGGACACCACAGGAAGAAGGGACGCTGCCCCAGAGACAGGCTCTGCGAGTCACATGTGATTGTCCATTACTCCCAGCTTCCCATCAGTGAGTCTTGGGAGCAAATGTCCCTTCGTTTGGTGCAGATTTTGGTGCAACCAGGAAATGCTCAGAATCCCAGCTGTCCAGTTCCTGGCCAGACTCCACCCAGAGGCTCCTGGGTGCTCCACGGGGGTGCAAGAGCTGGACATGTGGGACTGAGTTCACTGAGCATGAGGCCTCCACGGAAGAGACCCAGTTGTCTGTGGGTCATTCCCGGAGCTGAGGGACAGAACTGCAGCTGTGCAGGGCCAAGGTCTTACCTGGGATCCCGGGGGGCCCAGGCATCCCAGGATGCCCACGTCCTACATCTCCCTGGTCACCCTTCTCTCCACGTTTTCCTGCAGAGAAAGAAGGAAGCCTTTAGTTTTTCAGAACTGGTAAATGTGTTTTCTACTTTGGTTGCTATTTAATTTCTATTTCACACATAGCAAGTATTCCTGTTTTGTGCTGGTTTATAATAGGGGAAAGTTGGAATGACTGCAGAACTGGTTAAATAAAGGAAGGTCCAGACAAAAGATGGAAGGTTATACAGCCGATAAAGTTCATGACAGGAAAGTGTCTAATAATAACAATAGCTGTGGGCCGGCCCTGTGGCTTGGTGGTTAAGTGCGCGCGCTGCAATGCTGGTGGCCCGGGTTCGGATCCCGGGTGCGCATCGAGGCACCACTTCTCCGTCCATCCTGAGGCCGAGTCCCACATACAGCAACTAGAAGGATGTGCAGCTATGACATACAACTATCTACTGGGGCTTTGGGGGGAAAAAATAAAATAAATAAAATCTTTATAAAAAAAAAAAATAACAATAGCTGGCATTTACTCTGTGCCAACTCCATGTAAATTACCTCTAAATATAATCTGCACAATGACAACGCTATGAGGCTGCTGCTATTAATATCCCCCTTTTACAGATGATAAATCTAAGGCCCAGGGAGATTATCAGTAACTTGTTCAAGGTCCACAAGAGAAAGTGGCCGAGTCTGGATTGATAATCGTTTTGCGACTCTTGAGCCCGCCTACTTTGCTAATCTGCCTCCCCACTTCTAGAGACATGGGAAGATGTTTGTGGGGTACCACTAAGTAAATTAAAAAAAAAAAATCCACGTTATAAAATAGTACATTCATTTCCATCAATTTGCTACTGAGAAAGCAAGCCCAGGAGTTCTAAAAAATTTGGCTGAGGGAATGGGGGAAGTGCCTGTACCTCATCCCGGGGAGGGGAATGATGAAAGAAAACAGGAGGCTGGGCAATCAGCAGGCACAACCGAGACCCCTGGGGTTGGCGGAGGCCAAATCCCCAGCCTCCTGCCCCACCCCCACCCCAGAACAGCACTCACCCTTGGGCCCGGTGTTGCCAATCTGACCCACGGCTCCCACGATGCCAGGAATGCCCCGAGGGCCAGGATGCCCATGGAGTCCCTGCTTGCCTGGGTATCCAGGAGGCCCAGGGGGTCCTGGGGGACCCACCATGCCAGTTGCACCTAGGGCCTCCCGCTTGGCACTCACAGCCACCTCTGCCAGTTGCTCTGAAGGGAAGAAGGGAGGGAGAGAGAGAGAGAGAAGTATTTGAGATGGGTGTGATCTCAGTCAAATGGGAAGGCAGAGCATCCTGATGGCCCCCGGCCCCTAGGTGTGCAGACAATTCGCATGTTGGGAAGTCGAAGGTCTGGAGAGGGCAGGGATGTATGGAAGGTCCCCAGCTCCTTGGAGGCAGAGCTGGAAGGAGCACCCAGGACTCCAGGCTCTCTGGCAAGGCCACTGGAGAGGCTCCTGAAGGGTGGCCATGCCCTGACATTGACTATGAGGAGGGGTTGCCAGCCCTCCCCTCACCTTGCAGCATCTTCAGCACCACGTCCACGATGTGCTGGTCACTGGCATCTCGGCCCTGAAAGCAGAGAAGGCCTTTCAGGAAGAAGTCCCCCGCTGCCAGGGCTGACTGCTCCTGTGCCCTATGACTCCCTCCTGCTCCCATTTTCTCACCGGAAGTATTTTCACCATCTGACTGAAATCCCTCCTGCTGCACCCACACTCGTCTTCTCTGATCTGGAGCTTGGACCCAGCCTCAGAGAAGCCAGCAGTTCTGGGAACTCCCAGCCTTAGGGGGATAAGCAGCACTCCGAAGAGATTTCCTACCCAGGAGACTCTCCCTCGCCCGGGGACCAACTCACCGCCACGCCCTGTCTCCCGGGCTGTCCCGGCATGCCGCGATCTCCAGCCAGTCCTCGAGGGCCGGGGGGCCCAGGGTAGCCCTGCACTCCTGGGGCGCCCGCATCCCCATTGGGGCCCGGGTAGCCGGGTTCTCCGCGGACTCCTTGCTGCCAGGAGCGGGGTGGGTGCAGAGCAGCGGTGAGAGGACTCACGGGCCGGAGCGGGAGGGTGTCCGGGATGGGGTGGGGGTCGAGGGGGTGGGCGCGTGGGCCTGGAGAGGGAAGGGGGGCGGGGATGGCGGGAGAGGAGGAGAGCGGCGTCGCGGGGGCAGGACTCACCTGTCCCTTGGGCCCCGGCTCGCCAGACTCGCCCTGCAGCACAAAGAAGCGGGGTCATGAGGAGGTGAGGCCCCCGCGCCCGCCCGCCCACCGCCTCCCCGACCGCCCCGCGCAGCCCGCTCACCTTCTCGCCTTTCTCTCCTGGAAGGCCGGCCACCCCCGGGTCGCCCTGCAAATTGAGAACAACGGGTCAGAGCAGCGGTGGAGCTGCCGCGCGGAGGCTGTGACACCCTCCCCTCCATCCCCCCCAGCCCATCCCCCCCAGCCCCACCGCGACGCCCCGGGCGCCCCGAGGGCAGGGCAGCGGCGGCGCTGTACTCACCACTCCACCACGGGGGCCGGTCTTCCCCGGGGAGCCCTGCAGAAAGCGGGAGGTCGCGGGCTTGGTGAGTTCCCCTCTCCAGGGAGGGCTGGGTCCACAGGGCCCCCCCCACCCCGGCTCCCGGCCACACCCTCCTCCGCAGCTCCGCCTCGCCCCCCAGGCTCCCCGCAAAGTAATTTTTGCGCGAGGATTTGGAGCATTCCAGCATCTAACAGCTCCACCGACCCCTCGCCCAGGGTCTCAGGGCTTCTTTCCCAGGTATTTTCCAGCCCCGTCTGGTACCTTGTCTCCCTTGATGCCTGGCAAGCCTTGGGGCCCTGGAATTCCGGGGGGCCCCTGTTCCCCCTTGGGGCCCTAAGGAGAAAAGAAACCAGAGGAGTAAATCAGGTGAGGTGCCCAGACACGCACCCCACCGCCCATCTCAGCCACCCTGCACTTACCTGCTGCCCTTGAGGGCCTGGCTGCCCCACTGGCCCCCTCTCACCCTGGTCACCCTGAAATGGAAAGAGAGGGTCAAACTCCGGCTATCAGCAGGGGCAGCCTCCCCCTGCCAGATCCTTGCCCCTGCATGGTCGGCTGCCCTCCACTCCTGCTGTCACCAGCATGGAGGCCCTTCACTCCACTTCACAGACCAGCAAACTCAGACCTTGGCTGGGGAGGCCTCACACAGGCTGGTGGGACTGGGCAGATGCTGGGTCCAGCAGTGCCAGCTGCTGCAAAGGCCCCCAGGGAGGGGCCACTGTGCCAGGCACTTACCTTCTGCCCTACGATGCCCCGAGGACCGATTTCTCCTTGAGGCCCTGGTTCTCCCTGGTGGACAGAGAAATTGGGGTAAGCAGTAGTTCTGGTGGATCCCTCCCTTCCACACCTGGCCAACCCCTACCCACCCTGGGGCTCAGCTAATCTGCTTCATCAGGGAAGGCTTCCCTCACCCCTGTTCTTTCCTTTGGGTCCCCATACTTTCCCTTCCTAGGACTCACCACAATTGTAATTAGCCATCATGTGATCATTTATTTAATGTCTGTCTTTTCCAAAAGCGGTAAGCTCCATGTGAGTAGGAGACTATCTTCTCAGTGTCTAGCACAGTTGCAATATTTGGTGAATGTTTATGGAATGAATGAATGACCGCCTGCTGGATTCTCAGCCCCAGTCAGCTTGGCCATCTGGGGAGGTCACACCCCGGGGCAGAACCAGTCCTCACCCTCACTGCATTATACGTAGGGAAACAGGGGTCCAGAGAGGAGAAGGGAGCTTCCCTGGGTCAGTAGGCGTGGCAGAGCCCTGGCTGGCACCCAGGGCATCCTCAGGCTAGGGCTCCACCCCACCGTCTCACTCAGGCCCCATACGCTGAACGCAGGGTCATCAGGCTTGGGGAGCCAAAGCAAGAGCCCTTGTGTCAGAGGAGGGGGCACTTACCTCCTTCCCAGGGGGACCAGAGAATCCAGGGGGGCCTTGCTGGCCTGGCTCACCCTGCAGGAAAACACAGTTCTAAGGTCAGTCTGGGTAGCCCAGTCAGGCTTTGGCCTTGGAGAAGCCCCAGTGAACTCTAGACAGCCTCTAGATCCAGATGAGTTGGGGAGGGGAGAAGTGTTCTTGGTCAGGTCCTCTGGACACCACTGATCTTCCTGTGTTTGTTTCTCCTCTGGATTTGGAGCCACGCCATCCTGTCTCCACTGAGCAAGGATGAGGGGTGGGGTGAGGGCGTGGCAAGAGGGAGGTGGTTAGGCCCAAGGGACTTGTGTCCAGGCTGAGTCGCTGAGCCTGGGGTGAGGCCTGGGTCTTGCAGTCTTTAAGCCATGCCCCTGATCCCTGCCCCCAGGCTCCCTTGCCCAGATGAAGCCCAATCTGCGCCCAGCTTGGGGTCACCTCACCTTGTCTCCAGGGCCTCCTTTTGTCCCGGGCTGGCCCGGCACACCCTGGAGAAAGAAGCCGACATCAGTTTCCGCCCTGGCATGGGGGAGCCCCATGCACCTGCTGTGCTGCTTCCCATCCCCAAGCCAGATCCTCCGCTGCCTGTGGGAGCTGAACAGCAGCAGGCCCAGCCACGGCATCATAAACTGGACTGGTGGGAGAGGACGGGGTACAGAGGGGCCTGCCTACCAGGGTCCGTGGTCCATAGGGAGAAGAGGAGCACACTTATGTGCTCACAGGCACATGTGAGTGCATACAGGAACACAGTCTACACATGGGCATGTTAGCAGACCTTGGCCTCAGTACCCCCAACTGGGGGGTGGTGGGGTTCTCATGGACTGGAGCCCAGAAAGTGTGGGATGGAGGTGGGCCTGAAGGGTGAGAAGGCACAGAGAGACGGGGAAGAACATTCCAAGCAGAGGGACCAGCAAAGGCCTGAGGTAGAAAAACGGAGGCAGTGTTGAGAAGGGAGAGGACGTGAAGGGGCAGCAGCTGATGCGGCAGGAGGGGTAGCTGGGGTCAGATTATGGTAGTCCTTGGAAGCTAAGATGAGCTGTGAGGACAAGGATTGTAGCTGGCCTGGTCATAAGTGTCTCCCTGCCACCCAGTGTACCTCGGGTACTCAGTAACTCTTTATGAATGACTGGACAGAATGAGTTTTCCCTGGAGACACCATGGAAGGTGCTTTAGGAGGGAAATGATCAGATTCTACTTAGCCAACAAGGAGGATTAGAATGGCTAAAGAGAAGGCTGGAGCAATTGTCCAAATGATGAGGCCTAAGCCAGGCCAGAGGCCACAGAGGTAGTGGTGAGGCCTGGGCCGGGAGAGGCACAAGGACTAAAGCAGGAGCCCTGGGCATGTGGATTTCAAGCTCATCAGCCACTCATGCCACCATGGGGAGGTGAGCAACAGAGCCTGGCCTCTCTGAGGAGAAGCAGCTTACCGTGGGGCGGCCCCCGGGGCTCCACCCCATACTCACCGCGAGGCCCTGGTGGCCTGGGTTTCCTGGCCGCCCCGCCTGACCTGCACTGCCCTGGAGAGACAGAAAACCAGAGGCACAAATGAGAGCACCAGCTACGGAAGTCCATGGCTTCCACCCAAGTGCAGGCCGGGAAACTGAGGCCCTGCCTGAGGCAAGAAGGAATATGCCAGTGACACACCTGAGGATCCCAGGCTCCTAGGCCTCCAGGATCAGTGTGATAGGACTCAGGGCCTGAGCTGGGAAGCGCCCTGACCCCTGCCCCAATCCCACCAGCAGTCCCCATTCCTACCTTCACGCCAGGTGTGCCTGGAGTCCCATCCTTGCCGTCGATGCCCGGGGGACCCTGCTCAGGAGGAAAGTTGTAGGGAGACACAATGGAGAGATGCCTGGGGTCAGGCCACTCACCCATGTCCCTCTATGACAGCTGCAGTGTGCAGGTAGGAAGTGAGTCTGGTCATCTTGAGGAGACCCACTAGCCAACTAGGGGAGGGGAGTAGAGGTGGGAGGGGGATTTCAGGGGATGGACCACAGTCCTTCCCTTGTGTGGGTGAGAAGAGTCCCAGATTGCTGCAAGCTTCCCATGACTTCTACATCATCACCCCATTTACAGGTGAAAAAACTAAGGCGTAGAAAGAGGGCATTTCCTGAAGCGACAGAGCCAGCCTGCCTGCAGCAGAGTTCAGTCTAGAATCCCAGGATCTTTGTCCTCTCAGGGCTTGGAGAGCTGACTGGACCCTGCCCTCTGTCCAGGTGGGCCTGGGCCACTTACGGTTGCTCCCTTCGGGCCTGTTATTCCCTGGGGTCCTCGAACACCTTGACTGCCCTGCAAGTAGACAGAGATGAGGTCACCTTCAGGATGCTGAACACTGTCTGGCTGTTCGGAGAGGGGAACAGCTGAGAACAGTGACCTCTGGGTCTCAGGGGCCCTCTGGCACAGGCCACGCTGAGCAGGGGCTGGAGGAGAGGGGCCTGGGAGAGCTCTTTCTGCCCTGGACCCAGCGGGAGGGAGTAGAGGTCAGCGCCAAGCAGGACTGGGCTGGGCAGATGCAGCGACAGGACAGGGGAGGGCGCCACACTCACTGAGGCCCCAGCAGGGCCCTGAGCGACGCATGTGGGAAGAAACACAGCAACCAAATGCGGGCGTGGACTTGGTTTGTGTCTCAATTTGAACAAGAACCTTGAAAAGACATTTTTCAGATAATTGGGAAAAATTTAATGCAGACTGGTTATTTGATGATATTAGGGAATAACTGAAAATTTTGTTGGTATGATGATACTGTGATTAGGTGAGAATAAGTCCTTATTTTTGAGATACATACAGAATTATTTAGGGGTGAAATGACATGATGTTAAGGATTTGCTTGAAAATATCAGAGCAAAGCAAGAACAAAGAGAGAAGGAGGGAGAAAAGGGCATGGATGAGGTGAGTATGGCAAAATGTTAATTTGGGGAGATGGGTGTATGGGGGTGCATTTATCATTCTCGTTACTTTTGTGTATGTTTAAAAACTTGCAAAATAAAAAACTTTAAAAAATAGCTTACTTTCTGCTCAATTTTTCTGTAAACTCAAAACTGCTGGAAAGAAATATTCTATTGTTTTAAAAAAAAGAGTTAAGAGAACTGGGATCTGGACCAAATCCCATTAGCCCCATGGCTGATTTGCTGGAATTTCATTGTCTGGCCCCAGTGACGGTGGGACTGGAGTCTCTGAATTTGATCAGCAACAGGCTGGGCTTCAAGGAGTGGGGGCTGAGCGGGGCTGAGTGGGCTCTAGGCATGGGCGCTTCTCCCCCGCACCAGTCACGCACACGCACAGATGCACAGAGTAACACTTGCTCAGACACGTGCACGCGCGCACACACACACACCAGCCTTGGGTGGAGCTGAGTCCTGCCCGGTACTTCGGAGGGGCGCTGACTGGACACGGGGTGCCTGAGGACTCACCACGTCGCCCTTCTCCCCAGCTCGGCCTGGTGGCCCCCGCGGACCTTCCTCACCCTGGCAAGAAAGACAAACAGGAATCCGGGTTACATGGGCTCAGGGGGAGCCACACCCCCTCTGCAGCCCCAGGAGCTCTAGCCTGGAGGAGGTGTGAGTGGGGAGGTGAGCAGAAGCAGACTTACCGGGGACCCGGCGGCGCCAATGGAGCCCACCATGCCTTTGTACCCACGAGGACCCTGGGGAGAGGTAGGGGTTGTGGTCAGTCCTGGCTGGACCCCAGAGGGCTGGTCATGCCAACTTTTGCAGGACACCCCCAGATCACTTACTGTCTCTCCTTTGGGTCCCTCCATGCCTGGGTAGCCCCTGACGCCCTGGGGACCCTATTGAGACAGAAGAATGACAGTGATGGCAATTACAAGACCCACTTCATGATTCCTTCCCTGACCCCCACCCCTAATTTTCACAATGCCCCTCTGGGGCAGGCAGCAGAGTCCCTATCTCACAGATGAGACATTGAGGCTCATAGATGGGGAGGGACTTGCTAGGGTCACTCAAAGGGACAGTGGCAGAACCTGGGCCTCAGCCAAGTCTTCCGGCTGACAGCCTTGGTTCCTGTCCCCCAATTTCTAATAGTCAGCCTCAGGCACCCTCTCCCTACCCAGAGACACACCAGCTGGGCACAGGCGTCTTTTTTACAAGTTAGAGGCCAGGGCAGGGAAATGACTCTACTGAGGTCTCCCAAGACGAGGAGAGCAGGGTCCTGGGAGGAGTGTTCCTTACCTGCGGTCCAGGGATGCCTTGCTCTCCAGAGGCACCCACATCGCCCTTAGGACCCTAACGGACAGGAATGACTGATCAGACAGGCAGGCAGATGGAGAGACAAATACACAGACAATCAAAGATACCACCCCTTCCCAGCAAAATCAGACAGGAAGGACCCCTAGAACCCACACGGTCTCATGTGACAGATGGATGGGGGAAATGGAGGCCCAGCAAGGAGTAGGGACTTGCCCAGAGACACATTAACCTAAGAACATAGGCCTCCTGCCTCAAGGCTCAGTCCCCAGAGACCCACTGTGGAAGGGGAAGGGATGATGAAGGGCGGAGGCCTCTGTAGGGCCCTCTCCACATACCCCCTCCCACGGCCCGCAACCCTCACACTCACCGGCTTCCCCTGGCGGCCGGAATCTCCCAGAGCCCCGCGTTTGCCAGGATGCCCCTGAAGCAAAGGGGAGAGCAGAGTGTGAGGTCCTTTCCCAACCACCTGCCCCGCCCCGCAAGACTCGGGCCACGCGCTCACCTTCACTCCCTGCAATCCTGGGGGGCCTTTAGCTCCCGCTGGACAGTTGGTTGGACACTGAAAAGAACATCCCGCAGGGCTCTGTGGTCACTGGCCTGCCCCAGGCCAACTTGGCAGTGTTTCCCCATTTGCCCACTCCCGAAGGCTCCTCCCACCCCACCTGGCCGCACCTCTGCCCAGCCCCTCCCCATCTCCCTCTGACCCTATCTCCCTGACCGAAACTATCTCCACGCCCGCCCCGTCTCCAGCCGACCCGCCCCTTCCCCGCATGAGCGCCGCCCCAGGCCCCGCCTCTCACCAGGAAATCCGCGCTGCCTTCCAGGCCCGCGATGGTTCCGGGGCGGCCCTGAGAGGAGATGTATGGAGATGGAGCCTTACCCAAACCTTCCCCACCCCAAGCTTGCGCCAAGGACACTTGTCCTTCCCCATGTGGGAGGTCTGAGGACGCTTACCGGTTTCCCAGGGGGGCCTGGGGGCCCTGATGGTCCCTCTGGTCCAGGATCCCCCTGGAAGCAAGAGAGGCCCAACTTATACCTGTCCAGCCCCCCCCAGGTCACCTTTGTCCCCTCCTCCAGTTCCTGCAACTGCCCTGTCCACCCTGCCCTCCAGGTCACCTCCTGAGATCTGGGCTCTTGGGAAGATCAATGGCCCCAGCCCTGGGCCTCCCTGAAAGACCTACAACAGGGTGGGCTTAGCAGAGGGGCTTCTGCCCCAGACCTGGAGGAGCTCCCTGGTGGCCAGAAGCCGGCCCAGGAACTCCTGAAGAGACACTCAACTTGCCAGCTTGGAGGCAGAGGGCAGGAGATAGAGTGAGCAGAGGGGTGGCTGGGGCTCACCTTGGGGCCTGTGATTCCAATCTCACCAGGGAGCCCAACAGGTCCAGGTGGTCCCTAGGAACAGAGATGTCACTGGCCAGGATGCCTTGGAAGGTTAGACCACCCTACACAAAGGTAGGAATGGGCACCCAAAGCCCCCTTCCCCACTTTTACTTTGCAACCAACCCCAGAGAGACTGACAGATTAAGGCTTTAAGGGCCAGAGAACCCCAGAGCCAGTGGATAGGCCCAGAGTGGGCTGGCCCAGAGTTCTCTGGCAAGTCTGCCCATTCCTGACACCATCACAGCATGCTGGGTCCTCCCCATGATGGCCAGTCCCCTGGAGGCCCTTCTGCATCCTCCTTCCCTGGGAGTCCCAGGGACCCTGCCTCATCCCTGATGACTCACAGGAGGTCCAGCGAAGCCAGGGCCCTGGAACAAAAGGAAAGATTAGGTTCATGGCTCCTTCTGCAAGTCCCCCCTACCCACCAAGGGTCCCTCGAAGCCCTTATGGGTTCTACTCACCGGCAGACCCGGGGGACCTGGGAGCCCAGGCTGGCCCTGCAAGAACATTGGGAGAGGCTCAGAGGCTGGGGTCTCCTGGATCCCTGCTCCTCTCTACCACAGCCCCTCCCAAACTCTGGCCCTACATTGCCCATGCTGGCCAGTCCCCAGCAGGCCATTTACCTTGACTCCAGGGATCCCCATGGGGCCAGGCTCCCCCTTGGCTCCAGTTAGACCCTGGGGAAGAAAGAGAAGGAACATCAGCAAGGAACAAACCTGCTCCCTGACCCATGGGGCAGGGCAGATCTGGAGGGCTCTCCTGGGTGGGCCCAGGCTGCCTTTCATCCTGAAGGCCTAGGGGCCTCAACACCTCACTCTCCCTCCCGCCCTGTGCCCACAGTAACCCTGGGAGGCAGGCAGGCAGAACAATTATCTTCTTTTGAAACATGAGAAACCAAGGCCCAAAGATTTGTCAGCCCAGGCCTCACGCCTCTCAGTTTAGGAGTCTAGAAGACCTAGACACGGGTCTGGATTGGCTATTTTCTTGATGTCTGCCCTTGGCAACTTTTTCTGAGACTTAGTCTTCTCATCTGCAAAATGGGTTAATAATCATGCTTACCTCTCTGGGGGGATGTGAAAACTGATGTGAAAGGCAACAGGCTTTGTAATCTTTACAGGGTGTGAACGAGTTAGAGGGGCCCTGGTGGCTGGTCACAGCCCTGGTGGGCACCTCTTGAGCCAGCAAGGCAAAGGCAACTCATGGGGGCCTCTTCTTCCTCCCGTGTTTCAGTGACTGACCCAAGTGTATCCTCAATCAGATGACTGTCCCAATGCCCCTGGCTGTATCCAGGAGCCTGTGACCTTGGGGCCCCTGGGAACTCTGTGGTATCAGCCAAATAATGTTGCTTTCCTGAGTTGCACCTGGGGCTGCCAGGGGGTGGGGAGGGGAAGGGAAGAGGAGTGCATAAGGACAGGACCACCCAGAGTATTCAGTCCGATACCTGGAGACTAAATCCTGGTTGCTGCAGAAGAATAGAACCCCTCTCTACACCCTCATCTGCCCGTGATCCAAAGCTCTCAGGTGGGCGTGGGGTTCCAGTGAGGTCACAAGTCATATGAAAGTGAGAGGGGCTCACAGCTGTACAGTCTCTATCCTGCTGCCCCGCTCTGAAGAGAAGAGCAGGGAAGATGCCAGCACCGGGCTCTGGAAGCCAGTGGGTGGAGCCTTCACCTGCTCCACCCCACATTCAGGTACTTACATCGGTCCCGGGCTTCCCGTCTGGCCCATCTGGCCCCGCTTGGCCAGGATCTCCCTTAGGTCCCTTGAAAACAGAGGTGAGGTAGATATTAGCCAGAGAAGGGCAAGAACTGGAAGGGTCAAAGGTCAAAGAGGAAAAAGCACTCACCGGAGGGCCAGCTTTCCCAGGGGGCCCCTTGTCACCCTGCAAGATACAAGTTGGTGAGACAGCACGCTATGGCTCATGCTACCCGCAATGGGCTCACGCAGGCCCTGGCTGGCTGGTCCCACAGGCTCCTCTCCTCACTCTCTTCTCTTCTGTCCTGGGTCTCCTCAGCCTTGTACTTTTTAGTAAAATAGCTCCCTTTCCCTCAAAAAAAACCTCATAGGTGAATTGAGACCAACCCCAGCCAGGCCGGAGAGGGTGATATCAACATGCAGGTGGGTTTTAGACATGCTGATGCTGGGAAGGTGACTGTTATGAGACCTGTAAATGGGGTTTGGGCTCCATGTTACCTCGGAGAGCTGCTGCGTCTTGGATTGGGGCAAGCGTGGGAAGAAAGCTGGGGCTTTTGGAAAACCATGAAGGGGAGATGAGTGAAGTGGGCAGCGGCTCTCTTCTGAATTGGGGTCAGGAAAACAAAAGGGGCAAGGACCAAGCGGACCTTTGAAGGGGACAGATTCAATCTGTTCCCAAGGAGGGAAGGACCTCTTTCCTCGGTGACAAAGGACTCTTGGTGGAGGACAGGCGGGGCCTGTGGAGTCACATTCAGCCCCAGAGTGAGCATTGGGAATGGGGTGGTAAGGTTGGTGCCTGCAGTACCCCTCGTTGTGCCCTGGCATTTCAGAGCCTACAGCAGCCAGAAGGCTGGCGGGAGCCCAGAGCCCTGTATTTGGAGGGTGGGGGCACCAAGTTGAATAGAAGTCTGTCCAGAGGGGTAAACATGGAGCTGACCTCCTGGGGGAGCCTCCAGAATGAGGTATTTAACCTTCATCATGCTAGGAGAGCAGGGAACAAGCCCAGCTGGTTCTAAATCCGGGAGAAAAATGCAAAGGGAAGAGACAGGAGTCTGGCCCCAGCTGGTCAGTGGTCTTGCCCAAACTACGCTGAAGAAGCATCTAGACGTGCCAGGGGGCAGGGCGAGGGGTTAAGGCATCTCCAACTCGAAAAAGAAGGGAGAGGAGGGGAGGGGGATAAGGAATCGCTGTGAGCTGCGGCGGCAGACGGAACAGCAGCTCCTTGTCCGCGTGCAGCTATAACGGGATCTGCATCTCTGGGCTGGTTTGAGGTTTTTGCAGAACAAACGGGTCCCTTGTGCAGGCCGGCGCCGCCTACTGGCAACGAGGGGCACTGCATCTCCAGACACCAACCTCACCACCCCCCATTCCCAATGCTCACAAAGTTCCCCTTTGTCCGCAGCCTCCCTCCCTCTCCGGTCCCAGGTTAGAGACTCACGTCGATGCCGTCGGATCCAGGCACTCCTGGCGGCCCCGGGGGTCCCGAGGGCCCCGGCTCTCCTGGCGGACCTCTCTGAAAACACACACAGGGGTGCAGCCCTCAGTGCAGGGAGCTGGGCGTCCCGGGGGTGCACCTCCCCTGGGAAAGGGAGCCCCGCAGGGAGCCGGGAACTCCCGTCTATTGAGAACCTACTGTGTAGCAGAAACGGTGTACATTACCTATATGATCTTATGGAATGCTCAAAACTGTGAGGCGGATACTATTACGATCCCCAGTTTGCAATTGAGGAAACAGGCTCAGAAAGATTAAGGGGTCCATGATCACAGAGAGTAAGTGGTGGAGCCGGGATTCCGTCCTAAGTCTGACCGACTCCTGCCACTGTACCACGTCGTCCTTGCGCTGCCGTGGTGGGGAATAGATGGAGATGGCTCCAATCAACCACAGATGGCAGGCACGGTGGTGCCTAGCGGGCAGTTGGCCCTCAATGAATGGTTGCTCGTATTATGTTTAGATGAACAATGAGTATAGACGGTGAGTAGTTACCCCTTCCTCTCCCCCTGGTGCGGGTAAAACCCGAAGAGAAAGTCGGGGAGGCGCAGCGGGGTGCGTAGGGAGAGGAAGCCTGTTCTCTCCTACCACTCAGAGCACCCCTCTCCCAGCACTGCTCCTCCGTTCACCCTTGGGTGGCCCTCTTTTGGGGGCCAGCCCTGACCCAGGAGGGACGTGCGCGCGCCAGGTGCCCGCGCCCTCCCCAGGCTGGCGCCCGGCAGGCGAGCTGCGAACCGCTCTGGGCACTAGACGGCGCCCCGGCCCTGCCCCGCCGCGCCCGCGTCCCGTTAGGCCCGCAGCCCCCGCCGGCCATCGGAAGTGAGACGCAGGCCCGCGGGCCCCGCCGAGAGGCACCCGCGGGGCGAGAGCGGCGTCTGGCTGGAGCCGGCGCCCCCTGCGAGGCGGCGGGGGCGGAGGCTCCGGAGCCCCGTGAATGGGCACCATTGTCTCCTCCGCCACCTGGGCTCTCCGGGCTGCCAGGACCCGGCGCCAGCTCCTGCCCCGCGCTGCCTGTCCCGGGCAGGGCCGAGCATCTCGGGACAGGGTCCCTCTGGCTCCCCGGCTCATCCACCTCCTTTCACGGTGCGGGGATGTGCCCCATATGTGCGCCTACCGAGGGGACTTGCGCCGCAGCACTGTTCGAAGCGGCCCCTCGGTCTAGAGAGTGTCAGCAGAGGGTAGGGGACAGGCAGAGCCCTTCACCAGACTCCTGGACCTGAAACCCGGACCCCAGACCCCGCACCCCGGACCCCGGCGCGGGAGTGGACGCGGGACTTACGATCTGCGCCAGGGCGAGCCCGAGCACCTGGAGGAGAACAAGGAGGCTGCGGGGACCGGCCGCAGCGGCCATGGCGGGCGACGGGTTCGAGGAGGACGGTGCCCGGGTCCCACGCACGCACCGACGGCTGAGGCTCCGGGCGGGCGGCGCTGGCTGCTCCCTGTCCCGGCGCGCCTGGCCTCCTGAATATGCGGGGGGCGGGGCGGGGGCCCGCGGGGTCTGTCACCTGAGAGGACCGGGGGAGGGAGGCCGGCGCCCTGCGCCCGGCTCCGCCCCGCTCGGTCCAGCCGCCAGTGCCCACCCTCCATCCTCGCCCCGGCCTTCTCGGAGGCCCCGGCAAGGTAATGCGAGGAGAGGCCGGGCTGCAGGACCGAGACCATGGTCCTGTTTTTCTGTCAGGAAGTAGAGGGCCGTCGGAGCCCTCCTCCAGCCTGAACTCCAGGACCCAGCACCTTCCCCCTGACCCGCAGCCCTCGCGCCCGTCACTTGCCGCACGTCCTCAGCCTATTCTGTCTGCAAGCCCGGCCTGGATCGGTCCTCTCTCCTCCAGGGCCCAGGCCGAGCGAGCCTCACGTTCTGCAGACCTTGTAGCAGACTCCGACCAGCCCCCACCCACCTCGTTCCTCTCCACATACAATCAGGCTTCTTCTGTATTAAAATATACCTAAGCCCCTCCTGGATCAGCCATCCTGTGAAGACACCCATCTGCCTCTTTCCTCTTGCTTCACTGCTAAGTCTTTAGCGGAGTTGTCTGCACCCCACCTCTAAACTTCCACACCTCCTCCTCACCTCCCTGTTTCTGCTCCAGCTGCGAGATCAGTCTTCTGGAGGTCACCAGTGAGGCCCAACTCTTTTTCAGTCCTTCAGACAGAAGGTTGTTGGCACCTGGGCCTGCCCTTGGCCATTCTGTCCTCAAAGTCTTCCCTCTCCGGGCTTCCAGCATGCAGCAACTCTCTTCTTCCACTGCCTTTTCTTCTCTGCAGCTCCATTAAGCATCAGTATCTCTCGGATTGGGCCTTCTCAATCACTCTGGGTGATCTCCTCCATGTTCATGGAAACAACCACCACCTCATTCCCCAGAGTTTCCAGAGCCTACCTGTCCAGCATAGCCTCTCTTGAGTCCCTTACCTTCTCTTTCATTCACTTAAGCAATATTGGTAAGTGCTTTGGAATCTGCCTCTGTCACTAACTATAACATGACCACAGGCACCTAAAACTATATGAAGTCTCAGTTTCCTCATCTGTAAAAGGGAATAATAATAATCTCTATTTTACAAGGTTTTTGTGAAGATTGAAGGAGATGATGCGTGTGAAATGCATAACCTAGCACCAGCACCTAGTAGGTGCTTGATACATTTTAGCTTTCAGTATGATTTATTGAGGACGCTCTATTTACGACGCCTGCACCAATGTGAGGAAGACCACCACAAACAGATCAGCTAAGATAGTCAAGGGGAATATCCTCTGGAACCTAGAAAAGTCCAACTCCATTGGGCATGGTAGCAAAGGGCCTTGGGTTTTGAAAGGGGTTCCTGGAGCTGAGTTTAGGAGAAAGGGCTTGAGAGAACTTAATTGTTCTGCTGGACTGAGTGAGGAAGAATTTGGAGCTTGGAGGAAGTAAGATGGGAGGAGGAGGCGGTGAGAGAGGGATGATGGTCATTGCCTGGAGGGAGTGCCATAATAGGTGTAAATGACTTCTGAGAAATGGAACGTCCAAAGTTGTTGGTCTTATGTTGTTCATTTCTTCATCTCTTTGTGGGGTAAACACACAAACGCCTGGTGTGAGTAAGTTTTTTTTGTGTGTGTGTAAATTATAGACAGGGGATCACCTTCACATTTGGACAGCACACATTAGCGGATTAGTTGCATGGCAAATCACCTAAAAACTTAGTAGCTTAAAACAACAGTTTCTTGGATCAGGAATTCAGGAATGGGTCTGCTGGTTGGTTCTCACTTGAGGTCTGTTATGAGGTTGCAGGCAGATGGTGGCTGGGGTTGTGTCATCTAGAAAGGCTCACATGTCTGGTGTCTGTAGCTGGGGCTGGAACAGCTGGAATTTGTTGGGCAGCTCTCTCCTTTATCTCTGTGTGCTTACCACAGGGTCTCTCCAGCACGGCGGCTTCAAGATAACGGAACTTTTTACATAGCAGCTCAGAGAGAAGGAGAACACCAGACTGAAGCAGAACTGCCTTTTAGGACCTAGCCTCAGAAGTCACACAGCATCAATGTCACCACATTCTTTTGGTCCAGGCAATTACAAAGGTCTGCCCAGGTTCAACGGAAGGGAACAGAGACCCCACCTTTTGATGGACGAGTGTCAATATCACATTTCAAGAAGAGCATGGGGGATGGGACATATATTAGTGCAGCCATCTTTGGAAAGTACAACCTACCACACTTGGGCTTATAAACTGAACCAATTCAGCGGAAGCTGGAGCTGACCAAGAGAAATCTTAGGGAAGGCTTCAGACCCACAAGAAATGGGCTAAAGTTTCCAGCCAATGGCATATACCTCTTAAGGAGCAGGGAGAGGTTATTTTCTTCTGCCTTGCTGCCCTTAATATTTTTTCTTTGTCATTGACTTTTGGCAGTTTAACTAATATATGCCTTGGAGAAGGTCTTTTTACATTGATGTAATTAGGAGTTCTATTAGCTTCTTTTACTTGTAATTCCAGCTCCTCCAGGTTTGTGAAGTTCTCATCTATTATTTCTTTGAACAAGCTCTCTGGTCCTTTCTCCCTCACTTCTCCCTCTGGAATACCTATAATCCTTATGTTGCATTTCCTAATTGAGTTGGATGTTTCTCAGAGAATTTCTTCATTTCTTTTTAGTCTTAGTTCTCTCTCCTCCTCCATCTGCAGCATATCTATATTTCTGTCCTCTAAATTACTGATTCTGTCCTCCATAATATAAGCTCTATTTTCTAAGGACTCTAGATTTTCCTTTATCTCATTCATTGTCTTTTTCATCTCCAACATTTCTGATTTTTTATAGTTTCAATCTCTTTTGTGAAGAATTCCCTCTGTTCATAATTTTATTCCTGAGATAATAAAACTGTCTTTCTGAGTTTTCTTGTAACTCATTGAGTTTCTTTATGATAGCTATTTTGAATTCTATGTCATTTAGATTGTAAATTTCTGTGACTTCAGGATTGATTTCTGGGTACTTGTCATTTTCCTTCTGGTCTGGAGTGTTAATATACCTCTTCGTGCAATTTTTTTTTTTTTAAGATTTTATTTATTTATTTTTTTCCCCCCAAAGCCCCAGTAGACAGTTGTATGTCATAGCTGCACATCCTTCTAGTTGCTGTATGTAGGACTCGGCCTCAGCATGGCAGGAGAAGCAGTGCCTCGGGGCGCGCCTGGGATCCGAACCTGGGCTGCCAGCAGCGGAGCGCGCGCACTTAACCGCCAAGCCACGGGCCGGCCCTCTTCATGCAATTTGATGGGGTGGACTTTTGCCATCACCTAGCAGTAGTATCTGGTCACAGATTCCACCTGCCGCCCCAGGGGAGCAAGCAGGAGCTGTGTCTTCTGAGCCCTCTAAGACCCCTGGCAGATGTGCCTGCCCATTGAAAGCTGTGCTGATAGGGCCCATCTGCGTTTGCCCGCTGGCCGCTGCTGCTTTACACACATATGCATTGGCGCTCTGGCAGGGGTCCTCTGTTCTGGCTGACTGGCCGAACTGGTGCATCAGGCAGGAGGGGGGTGAATGGCACTTTCTTTCACATGTGTGATCCCATGTGCCCCTGCTCTGCACTCACTGTCTGCTGGCTTGGGCTGCTCAGCTTGGTATGGACGCCCCCACAATTGCTTAGCTGCCTCAGTGTGAAGCATTCCCACAGGCTGGGAGGCAACTCTGAGAGCACACATGTTCCCGCAGAGGGCTGCCCTTTTCCCCTTCTCCTCTCAGTGTCATGCGCTGGCTGCCATGCGAGGTTCCACGCCCTGGATTGTTGTCACTTGAGGAGGGAGAGGAGATCTCTTTACCTCCTTCCACTGCCTCCCAGGAGGGTCCAGCATTCTCACCTTCAGACATATGGCTGTGTGGATCTCTCAGATGTCTATTGTGTTGTGTGAATGTCCTCTTTTGGTTTATGAATGTCCTTTTCATTGTATTGTAGGGCGGAGAGACTAAGGGAACAGCTCACTCCACCATGATGCTCAGAATGCAGTTTTTATGAAACTTGACAAACTGACTCTACAGGGATTCTGGAAGAGAGATGGCATGAAAATAGCCAATAAAATTTGAAAGAAAATAAATGAGAGAGGTCTTTCTCTACCAGAGATCAAAACATAATATAAAGCAAGTTATTCAAACTTGCTTTAATTTAATTCAAAATTATCTGCTCAAGAATAGATAAAAAGAGGGCCGGCCCTGTGGCTTAGCGGTTAAGTGCACACGCTCCGCTACTGGCAGCCCGGGTTTGGATCCCGGGCGCAGCCCGACGCACCGCTTCTCCGGCCATGCTGAGGCCGTGTCCCACATACAGCAACTAGAAGGATGTGCAGCTATGACACAACTATCTACTGGGGCTCCGGGGGAATAAATAAATAAATAAAAATAATTATTAAAAAAAAAAGAATAGAGAAAAAGAGAGAGAGACAAGAAACACATACACATTTAATCTATGATAAAGGTCTATATATTCAGTTTATGATAAAGGCTAAACTGAAGATCAATGAGGAAAGGGTAGACTAGTTAATGAATGTTGAGGCAGTTGGACATATATTCAGAAAAAAATTAAAGTTAGATTTCTACGTCAGCATACAAAAACTATATTCCTGGACAAATGAATTGAGGACTTAAATATAAAGATAACAAACTATGAAAAGCTAAAGGAAAATTTTTTGGTAAGGAAAACTCTCCCGAGCAATACACGAAACTATGAAGTGATGTTTAATTGACTTCATAACGCTTTTTTGAATGTCTTTATAATAAAAATGTGTAGATTAAACTAAAAGACAGAAAGGAAATATTCACAATACACATCACCAGGCAAAGAATTAATGTGGATAACATACAAAGAACTCTTACAAATCAATAAGGCAAGCTCTATTAAACATTTAAAGGAAAATCTAATTTGAATCATCTACAAGCTTTTTAGAGAATAGAAAAATAAAGAACACTCTCAAACTCATTTTATGGGGCTAATATAACCTTGATATCCAAACCAGTAATGGGCAGTAAGAGAAAGGAATATTACAAGCCAATCTGTCTTATGAACACAGACGGAAAAATCTTATTTAAAATATTAACAGATTGAATATAGCAATCTATTAAAAGATACATCATGACCAAGTTGGTTTTATATCAGGAAAGTAAAGATGGTCTAAAATTAGAAAATCTATTAATGTAATTCACCACATTATAATATTAAAGAAGAAAGTTTAAGATCATCTCAAAGATGCAAAAAAAAAAAAAAAAGGAAAAGAAAAGAATAAAAGAAACTCAAATGTCTACTCTTGTCTTTCCACCTACCATAGTAATTTTCTCTGCAAGAACAAGCCTGAAAATGGGGCCCCAAGTAGCCAGGTCTTGGACCAGAAGGGAGCATTGACACCATGCCCTTACAGCCTCATCTCTCCTGAAGAATGCACAGAGCCTGGACGCACCCTCCTTGTGGACTAGAGCAAAATAATAGGAGGAAGAGAAATGTCTCTTCTATTTCCTTTTCATCTGAATTAACTCAGGATTTTTTTGCTTTCCTTCAATAAAATTTTAAGTTTTAATTGTAGAGATATTTTATGTTTGAGCAGAAACTGGGTCTAATTCATCCTCTGTGCTCCCAAACTGCAGATGTCCACAGATTTTTGAGTGAGCAAATGACCTGTCACTGAATCAACCCCAAACCCACATTGGATCCATGGGCTGAGACTTCCCTCAGGACCTTCCCTGACCAGGCTCTTCTCTCTCAGGGGCAAGTTCTCAGGGCTTAGTTTGGAGTGATGGACTAAATTCTCTATACCTGGCCAAACCCATCAGGCTCAGATCCTGGTTTCCTCAGTTGTTTTCCAAAACAGTTACCTCCACACTGCTCTGTGTTTCCCTGCCGCTCACCCAGCATCCGAGTTCTCAGCCAATCTTCCACCCCAGCCTTTCCATTGCTGTGGAACGCTGGTTCAATGATCAGCAAACTTTCTGCTTGTTCTCAGTTTCTCAGAACACATCCTCCACCTCCAAGCCTGAACCTCCACATGATCCTCCCTGACAGCACTGCTTTCCTGCACCCATCTCAAATGGAGGCCCCACATCCCTCAGGGATCAGAGGTGGGATCAGTGTCCACATTGTTTAAGTGTTTTTCCAGACACGTGCCTGTAGAAACCCCTACTCCTTTAGGCACACGCCAAGCAGTTCGCTCTCCCCTCCTCCTCGTTTGCCTGGGCCACTTTGCCTCACTCACTAATGACTTGGGCACCTGGGTCATATGTTCCCCTCCTCTCAGAGTCCTGCCATCATCTGGGATGCTTCAACATCTTCTTAAATGACCCATTCAACATCCTGGATTGTCAGTTCCTTGAGAATTCATTTCCGTCTCATTTCTAGTGACCGTCTCCTCAATTCCACATCAGTCATATTCTCAAGGCCATACCTGAGACTTTGGTGTCCTCCGGAAGTGCCTCATCTCTGAAATATTAAAATAAAACTACCCTAGGATCCCTGAGCTTCCGTGAAAGAAGTCTGACCATCCTGCTGGGGAGACCACACAGAGAGAGAGGGGCCCAGCCTTCCAGCTGTCCACACCAAGGCACCAGGCATATGACTGAAGCCATTTTGAACCTTCCATACCGGCCTGATCACCAGCTAAAAACCACCGAGGGCCTGAGGAAATACCACATGCAGCAAAAGAATCGCCCAGTTAAGCCTTGTCTGAATTCCTGATCTACGAAATTGTGAGGTTTTTTTTTCAGAAAGATTTTTAAAACTTTTAAATTTTAAGATAATTATACATTCACAGGCAGTTTCAAAAATAGTACAGAGAGGTCCCATGTACACTTTATCCAATTTATATCAATGATAACATCTTACATAACCATAGGTTTCACCAGTTTTGCAAGCATTCACATGTATGTGTGTGTGTGCATGCACTCGGATATAGTTCCACGCAATTTTGTCACGTGTAGATTCGCGTAACCACTGCTACAATCAAGATACAGAACTATTCCATCACCAAAAAGTTCCCTCAAGCTACCTCTTTAAACCCAGGTAACCATTAATCTGTTTCCATCTCTACGATTTTGTCCATTTTGAGAATTTTATATAAATGGAATCATACAGTATGTATCCTTTTGAGATTAGCTTTTTCACTCAGCTTAATTTCCTTGAGATCCATCTAAGTTGTTGAGTGTATCAATAGCTTGGTTTGTTTAATCATTCATCCATTGAAGGATGTTTGAGTTGTTTCCAACTTTCAGCTAGTAAGAATAAAGCTGTTATGAACATTCATGTACATGTTTTTGTGTGGGAATAAGTTTTCATTTCTCTGAAATGAATGCCCCAGAAGTGCAATTGCTCAGTTGTATGGCAAGTGTATGTTAAGTTCTTTTTTTGAACTGCCAAAATGTTTTCCAGAGTGGACGTACCATTTTATATTCCACCAATAATGTATAAGAGATCCAGTTTCTCCATATCCTTGCCAGCATTTGAGGCTGTCACTATTTTTATTTTAGCTGTTTTGTTATTTCAGATGCATGGTAATATCTCGTCCTTTTGTCATTTTAAATTTGCATTTCCCTAATAGCTAATAGTATTGAACATCTTCACAAGTGCTTATTTTCCATCTGTATATCCTTTTTGTTAAAATATCTGTTTGTTTTTTTACCTATTTTCTAATTGGATTGTTTGTTTTTTTGCTGTTGAGTTTGAGAGTTCATTACATATTCTAGATTCAAGTCTTTTGTCACAGGAATAATTTGCAAATGTTTTCCCCCAGTCTGTAATTTGACTTTTTATCCTCTTAAAATAGGGTCTTTGGCACAGCAAAAGATTTTAATTTTGATGAAGTCCAGTTTATTGATTTTTTTCTCTCATGTCTTGTGCTTTTAGTGTCATATCTAAGAATTTACTGAGCCTTAGGTCAAGAAGATTTTCTGTTTTCTCTTAAAAGTTTTATAGCTTTATGCTTTACATTTTGAGGTAAGTTTTGTATAAAGTGTGCAGTTTAGGTCGAGGTTCATTTTTTTTTTAATTTAATTTTATTTTTTTTTCCCCCAAAGCCCCAGTAGATAGTTGTATGTCATAGCTGCACATCCTTCTAGTTGCTGTATGTGGGACGCGGCCTCAGCATGGCCGGAGAAGCGGTGCGTCGGTGTGCGCCCGGGATCTGAACCCTGGCTAACAGCAACGGAGCGCGTGCACTTAACAGCTAAGCCATGGGGCCGGCCCTTTTTTTTTTTTTTTTTTTTGCCTATGGATGTCTAATTATCCTTCCTTCATTGAATGGCTTTTCTATCTTTTTATAAAAAGCTAATTGGCTCTACCTGTGTCAGACTATTTCTGGGTTCTCTGTTTTATTATGCTGATGTACATGTGTTTATCCCTCTGCAAATACCACGTTGTCTTAGTTACTATAGTAATTAAGGTACAGTAAATCTTGATATTAAGAAGAGTGATTTCTCTAACTTTATTCTTCTTTTCCAAATTCTTTTAGATATTCTATTTCCTTTGCCTTTCCATATAAATTTTAGAATAAATTTGTCTACATATTTTTATTTTTTATTTATTTAAAACATTTTTTTTCTTTTCTTTTTATTTTTTTCCCCCAAAGCCCCAGTAGATAGTTGTATGTCATAGTTGAACAGCCTTCTAGTTGCTGTATGTGGGACACGGCCTCAGCATGGCCGGAGAAGTGGTGCATCGGGGATCCGAACCCAGGTCGCCAGTAGCGGAGTGCGCGCACTTAACCGCTAAGCC
The DNA here is from genome assembly GCF_057802395.1 of Ceratotherium simum simum. NCBI lineage: Eukaryota > Metazoa > Chordata > Mammalia > Perissodactyla > Rhinocerotidae > Ceratotherium > Ceratotherium simum. Next base: position 18,949,499 of record NC_141921.1, on the reverse strand, counting down.
ACAGGGCCGGCCCCAGTCTATATATTTTTAAAAATCTTGTAATTTTTGATAGGAATTGTGTCAAACTTATAGATCAATTTTGAGAGAATTGACATCTTTATTATGTTGAGTCTTCCAATCCATTGACATGGTACATCTCTCCATTTATTTAGGTCTTCTTTGATTTCTTCTTTTGTAGTTTTCATTTTGTAGTTTTCAGCATACAAGTCCTACACATATTTTGCTAGTTTTATTCCTAAATATATCATTTTTTGAGTGATTGTAATGGTATTTTAAATTTTGGTTTCCACATGTTCATTGCTAATATACAACAATAAAACTGATTTTTGTGTGGTGATCTTGTGTTCTTTGACTTTGATGAACTCACTATTACTTCTAGGAGTTTTTTGGTAGATTCCTTTACATTTTCATGTCATTTGTAAGCAGGGATGCTTTTATTTCTTCCTGTCTAATACATATATACCTTTTCTTTTCTTTTTTTTTGTGAGGAAGATCAGCCCTGTGCTAACATCTGCCAAACCTCCGCTTTTTTTTTTTTGCTGAGGAAGACTGGCCCTGGGCTAACATCTGTGCCCATCTTCCTCCACTTTATATGGGATGCCGCCACAGCATGGCTTGCCAAGAGGTGCGTTGGTCCGTGCCCAGGATCCGAACCGGCGAACCTCGGGCCACTGCAGCGGAGCACATGCACTTAACTGCTTGCGCCACTGGCAGGCCCCTATCTTTTATTTTCTTTTCTTGCCTTATTGCACTGACTAGATCTTCCAGCTCTATGTTGAATAAAAGTGGTGAGAGCAGACATCTTTGCCTTGTTCTCAATTTTAGGAAGGAAGCATTACGTTTTTCACCTTTATAAATATGATATTAGCTGTAGGTTTTCTGTTTTTTTTTTTAAATAAGTACACTTTATCAAGTAGGGGAAGGTCCCTTTTATTCCTAGTTTGCTAAGAGTTTTTTTTTTTAATCGTGAACAGGTATTAAATTTTGTTAAATGTTTTTTCTGAATCAACCAGTATGATCACATGGGTTTCTTTTTTAGCCTGTTAACACGGTGGATTACATTGATTGCTTTTTAAATATTGAACCAGCCTTATATCCCTAGAATAAACCTTACTTGGTTGTAGTTTAATCTTCTTTTTATATATTACTTGATATCCTTTTATATATTCTGGACATCTTGCTAATATTTTGTTGAGGATTTTTGTGTCTATGTTTATGATTAAGACAGTTGTCTGTAGCTTTCTTTTTTTGTAGAGCGTTTATACATCATAGCCTTAAGGTAATATGGCTTCCTAAAGTGTATTGGGAAGTGTTTACTTCTCCTTTATTTTCTGAGAGAGTTTGTGTAGGATTGGTATTATTTATTCCTTAAATCTTTGATGGAATTTATCAGTAAATCCATCTAGGCTTGAGGTTTTCCTTGTGGGAATATTTTAAATTATAAATTCGATTTTAAACATAGATATGAGGATTCTTATTTTCTATTTCTTCTTGAGTAAATTTGGGTAACTTGTGTCTTTCAAAGAAACTTTCTATTTTTGTGTATACTATCAAGAGTGTGGTTATCTTTAGCTGGTCCTTAAAGACTCCACCTCTAGAAAGTCTTTCCTGACGCTACAAGCTGGATTAGCCCAGAGAACATGACTGAAATTCATTTTTAAGTTTTTGATTCCACTAATATTTCCTGAGGACCTACTATGTGTCAGGCCTATAGTGTGAGGAAATAATTAAATGACATAATCATAAAAAGGGTAACTAGGAACTACCATTTATTAATAACACATCATTTATATATTTATATTATTATAATTATATATTTATAATATTTATTGAGCACTTGCTATATGACAGATACTGTCCTAGTGTGTAATGTGCATTTTGTTGTTAAGTCCTCACACTGAATGAGGTGGGTCCCATGATTATCCCAATGTTATACACAAGAAGACTGAGGTTTACAGGAATGAAAAGATTTCCCCAAGGATACTCACTGTATTTCCACAGTCTCTGGTTCATAGTAGGTACCAGTAATGTGCGTTTCCTTCCTTTCCCACTAAGAGCACAGCATAAGGACATGCAGTTTGGGTTCTGCACGAAAATGGATGACAGAGCGGAGACTGGGGCTGAAATCCAGCCCCGGCCACAATCTTGCCACAAGCTTTTGTTCTGCTGGTCCTAGTTCTTCTTACAGAAGAATTCTTAGGATCTTCTGTTTGACTTGAGGCCTGGGCCACTCCAGTTTGTATTCCTCAGGCCTCTATTCTCTAACTTTCCAATTTCCTGATGCCTTCTCCTCAACTCTGATAAGAAGGAGGGGTGGGCACGGAGGGCAAGAAGAAAGGCCAGCCCCATCGGTTCCTCCGTTCCTCACAGGTTCCTTCTTCCTCGGGCAGTGCAACTTCTTCTGGTCAGCAGTAAATCAGGCTATCTGGTGCTCTGGCGCCACCTAGTGGTACTCTGCCGCAGCACACCATGCTGACAAGAAGAAAGAACAAACAACAAACAAGGATAAAAGCCCTTTTCTCAGGGAGCTCTTAGGGAGATGAGATGGGGAGAGAAGACAAAGCACTGTGGGAACTCAACGAGAGAGATCATGGCTTCTGGGGAATTAGAGCTTAGAATTTGTATTCAGCTAGACTTGGATCCTGATTCTACCACATACTAATCGTGTGACCTCGGGCAAGTCCCTTCACCTCTTTGAGCATGCCTCTTGATGTTCATGAAGTGCTTAGCACAGTGCCCAGCAAGCTTTGGATATTTATTTTAGGTAGAAGGAACTTTGTAAGCAAAGAAAGGGAACAGGGCAAATGTTCAGAACACAGGGTAGGTGATGTGATTCTTCCCTGCTGGGAAGAGGGTCATTCCCAAGGAGCAAGGTGGGGCTGGGGGAGTCTCTCAACTGTAGCATAGTGAGAGGAGCTGGAACCCCCTCCTGGAGCCAGCTGCCCATTCTAGGCTGAGCCCTAGTCCTAAGCAGGTTTGCTCACCTGGACTCTGGCTGCCCTCATATACTTGAGCAGAAATGCCAACCACTATGCTTCCTTCTCAAGGGAGAGCAGAGCTCCTCTGAACTCTTCTGAACTGCCCAATCCTGATCGTGGTTCCATCTGATGCCCTATTTGTTCCGTCTGATTCTTTCCCAGTTCTGGTGCAACATTGATAAGCTACGGTGCTGTGTTCCATGAGCTATATTCTCCTCCTACCTCTCTATCTGTTCCTTCTCAGGCTCCTTTGTGGGTTTCTTTTCTCTGCACACCCTTACTTACTAAAGAGTCCTGTCTTGTCCTTCTCTTCTTACTGCCCATATTCTTCCTGGGCCACCTAAGCTACTCCACTGACCCATATGTTTTCCCCAGAGCCTCAAACCCGCTGATCCAACTGCCTCTTGGATGTTCTACAGGCACCACCAACTTAATATGTCCAAAATGAAATTATCTACTTGTCCCCAAACCTGCTCTTCTTCCTGTGTGGCCTACGCAGCCAATGGGTCCACCCTCTGCCCTATTGCTTAAGCCAAAAATATGGGTGTCAGCCTTGACTCTTCCCTCTCTCCTCCCCCAGAAGTATTATCACCATGTCCCAGTCACCATGCCTTGTATGTGTTTATCTAATCCATCCACCTCTCTCTGTCACCGCTGCAAGTTTGGACACCATCCTCTTTCTCTTGGATTGGTACAACAGCCTCTGAATTTGACTCTTTGCCTCAGTCTTGCCCCTTGTTTGCTTCTTCCGTTCTCTTTTGGAGGCTCTAGGAGAGAGTCCATTTCCTAGCCTTTCCACTTTCTAGAGCCTTGCCACATTCCTTGGTTCATGACCCCCTTCCTCCATCTTCAAAGCCAGAAAAGTTACATCTCTCTGACCATTCTTCCATAGTCAAATCTCCATCTGCTTCTCTCTTCTGTTTTCTCTCCCACTTTTTAAGGACCCTTGTGATTGCACTGGACCCACTTGGATAATCCAGGATAATCTCTCCATCTCAAGATCCTTAACTTAATTATATCTACAAAAACCCTCCTGCCATGTAATGTAACAGATGCACAGCTTCTGGGGATTAGGATGTGGACATCTTTGGAGGGCTATTATTCTGCCTACCATAGTCTTCTCTCTGCCCCTCAAATATCTGTGTCTGTCCTACATGCAAAATACATTCACTTCATTCCAAAAAGTCCCCCAAAAGTCCCAGTCCATTCAAGTATCAAATTGAAGTCCAAAATCTCATCTAAATATTGGATGAGACTCAGAATAATCTGTCTTGGGGTGAAGTTCCTCTCCATCTGTGGACCTGTGAAACTAGAAAAGAAGTTCTCTGCTCCCAAAATAGAAGAGTGGGACTGGCATAGGATGACAGTCATAGACATTCTCATGCAAAAAGAGAAAAAAATAGAAGAAATAAAGGATTCACCAGTCCCAAGTAATTTCAAAATTAAATTGGACAAACTCCATTAGGTTTCAAGGTCCTTGGCATAATAATACTCTGTGGCTCAAGGCTCGGCCCTACGAGCCCACAGCTCTGTCTTCTGAGTCATTTTTCCTTTTTCGTGAAAGATAGCACCTGTTTTCAGCTGAGTGGTTTTGTGAACCTGTTTCCTGCCTGAGGAATTTTGAGGGGTCCTACAGCCTTCTTTCATTTCATACTCCCTCTGCCCCTTTCAATCCAACTTCCACTGTTCCTGCTGGTGTAAAATGCTCAAGAACCTTGAGTCTCTCATGTATGTCCCAGGGAGTCACTCCATTAGACAAGTGGCTCCTTCACAGCTCTTCCCTAGATAGTTCCATTTCTATTTTTGGCTTCTGTTGAGGTAGCTGAGGGTATCTATGAGTCACACACTTAGTCTCTCCAAAAAGCCTTTTATGTGACCGAATACTCCAACTTTTTGATCTTTCAGAGATGTTAGCAAAAGGTTGTCCAGCCACATCTTCAGCTCTTTCTCTGAACCACACTTTCCTGGCAGCGAATCTCTTCATTCTAATATCATTTGCATTCTAGGTAGGCTGAGTGTTCCCCCAATCATCAGGTCCTGGCTCCTTTTTGTTTGACAATTCTCCTCTTAACTGAGCTATTTCCCCTCTCATTTTACTATAAGCAGCAAAAAGAAACCAGGCCACACCCTTCAACATTTTGCTTGGAAATCTCCTCAGCTAAATATCCAAGCTCATTGTTTTTAAGTTCTGCTTTCCACATAACGGCAGGGTGTGCAATTCTCAGCTTTCTGCCACCATGTGACAAGAATCCCCTTTCCTCCAGTTTCCAATAACATGTTCCTCATCTCCTTCTGAGTTCTCACGGGCAGCACCTTTATCATCCATATTTCTGTAAGTTAGCATAAGTGAGGCCATCTTGTTACACTAAATGGCACCAGCCCTTCCTCCGTGTGACTACTCGCTGCACTGCACGTACTCCAAAAAATTCACATGCTCTCCTGATATATGGCCTCCACTTACCTATGTACTCCCCAATAGCTTGATAAATTAAAAACTTTGTTCTATGAGTTTCTCTCCAGGAACAGGCTGACCACAGGAGGGACACACACCTACAAGGTATCCATCACAGCTGACAGAAGAATGGACCAATATGATGCCTGGAACCTGTCATGCCTGGAGACCAACATCCATGGACCCCCTCCTTACTGCCCATTTTCCCTATGTAACTGCCTCAAGATTCTGTAATCTTTGAAGATGAGTCTTTGAGACATTAGTCACCAGTCTTCCGATTTGCCGGCTAATCTAATTAAACTTCATTTCTCAATCTCTAACTTGTGATTAATCGGCTCAGATGGCAGTGAGCAGAGCAAGCCCATTGCTCAGTATCCTTTCTACCAAGTCTGTTCACTATGATTTCGGTATTCTCTAAGTTGATTTATGTTTTCTCTACCATGCTCCTCACTTCTTTCTGAGTCCTCATTGGCAGAGTCACTAACATCCATATTGCTACTAACGGTTTGTTCAAGGCCACATAGGCCTTTTCTATCACACTCCTCAAAGTTTTTCCTGCCTCTTTCCACCGTCCAATTCCGAAGCTGCTTCCGCCTGTTTGAGTATCTGTTACAGCAGTACCAAAGTCTGTATTCGTTTTCTACTGTTTGTTGTAACAAATGCCTACAAACTTAGTGGCTTAAAACAATAGAAATTTGTTATTTTAGAGCTTTGTAGGTCAGAAGACCGACACTGGGCTAAAATCACGATGTGAGCAAGGCTGCCTTCCTTTCTGAAGAATCTAGGGGAGAGTCTATTTCTTTTCTTTTTCTACCTTCTAAAGGCTTCTCACATTCCGTGGATTATGGCCCCTTCTTCCATCTTCAAAGCGAGCAATGAGGCTTCTTTCTGACCATTCTTCCATAGCACAATCTCCTCTGCCTCTCTCTTCTGCTCCTCCCTTCCACTTTTAGGGATGCTTGCACTGAGCCTGTCTGGATAATCTAGGATAATCTCTTCAACTCAAAGGCCTTAATTTAACCATGCATGCAAAATCCCTTTTGCCGTGTCATGCAACGTATTCACAGGTTCCAGAGATTGGGATGTGGATGTTTTTGGGGGGCCATTATTCTGCCTACCACATCCCTCCACATTTTAGCCAGTGTGGTCTCTCCAAACAAACTCAGTCATGTTAGTTCCCTGCTTGACACTCGTAAGTGGATTTTGTCTTGAGGGCATTATGCTAAGTGAAATACATCAGACAGAGAAAGACAAACACCCAATGATCTCACCTATATGTGGAATCTAAAAAAAAAAAAAAACCAAGCTCATAGATATGGAGAACTGATTGGTGGTTGCCAGAGGTGGGGGTGGGCAAAATGGGTGAAGGGGGTCAAAAGGTACAAACTTGCAATTATAAAATAAATGTCATGGGATGTAATGTACAGCATGGTAACTATAGTTAATAATACTGTGTTGCATATTTGAAAGTTGCTAAGAGAGTAAATCTTAAAAGTCCTCATTACAAGAAAAAAATTTTTTTGTAACTATGTATGGTGATGGTTGTTAACTAGACTTATTGTTCTGATCATTTTGCGATATATGCAAGTATCAAATTATTATGTTGTACATCTGAAACTAATATAATGTTATGTCAATTACACCTGTTTAAAAGTCTCTTAAATGGCTCTCCATGGACTTCAGGATAGAGAGCAAATTCCTACCATGGCTGTTGTAAAGCAACTCTTGTGACCCGGCAGTTCTCAGCTGTTGGACACTCTCTCACCCTTCCCCTCTCTCCTGCCTCCGGCACCTGGATGCAGCCATGCTGAACTGCTTGCAGCCTCACAGTTTCCATGCTGCCATTAAGGTCGTTGTTCACTGAGTTCACTCTTAATTGTTCTTTGGGTCTAGTTTGGGCATCATCCTCTTCTGGAAGCCTTCCCTGCATTACATTTCCCCTCCAACATGCTCTAGCACTTTCCCCAAGTGTGTATCATATGTCGTTGGAATGACCCGTGGACTTTTCAGTCTCCTCTACTAGATTGTAAACTCCATGAGGGCAAGGACTGGGTCTGCCTCATTGCTGTGTCCTCAGTACCCAGCAAGGGTCCATGATGAAATAGGCTCTTAGTGAGTTTTTGCTTTGAGAAGTAATAGACACGATTCCATCCAGCTCATGCCGTCTGTTCTGTGAACTCTCCTTGCAGGATGTGCTGGAGGATTTTGGCAGAGGTGTCCAAGGCAGTCATCATGCTGGTGGGAGTGATTCTGAGCCGGGAACAGCAGTGGCAGAGGGAGAGCATTGAGCAGCCAGACTGTTGCCTTGCTAATTTCTGTGGTGATTTCAGCTGATTCCCAGCTCAGAAGGCAACATGTCGAGCCACAACTGTCACACCTCAGCTTAGTCAAGGAGGAGTTTCCTTTCTATTGATGGAAACATTTATCTGCTTTTATTTTTTATTGTTGTTTGTAAAAAACAAAATAGTAAATAGCATCCAGACTCCCACCTCTTAAAACTGCGTTTTCTCTCTCTCTCAAGCTCTCTCTCTCTACACACACACACATGCAATTTGCTTTTCTTCAACATATCAACATATCAGGAGTTTCTTTCCTGATCAGTACATAAAGATTTCTCTCTTTCTTTTTTAATACCTGCGTCTATTGTGTATAACAACATAATGTTAAAACCATATCCCAATAATGAAGGACATTGGTATTGTTTCCAATTTTTTGCAGTTACCAATGTGTTTTCTTTCATCTGAACCTTAGCAACCAAACAAATTCAAGTTTCTTTTTGCTCCGCGTCTCTCCTCACTCTGCCGTCTTGCCTTCTATGCAAAGTTCTGTCCTTTCCCAGGCTTTGTGATTCCAAATGAGGAACAGGTAGAGAGATCTGGCAGGAGGGCAGCAGGAAAGGAGGAGGGGAACAGGAGGCTGGAGGCTCGCGTTTACAGGTTTGGCCAGGGAGAGGACTGGCAGAAGCCTGGAAAGGAAGAGGAGAAGTGCTCCTTCAGCTTATGAAATACTGCAGCTTCCCTTCAATGCCCTTTTGAGAGATACAAGATTGGAATTCCTTTCTACTGGCTCTTCATTTTGATTGCTGAGCATCTTCGGATGTGACTCCACATAGAGACTGGGCTGCTTGGAGTCCCAGGGTGTGTTAGGGTTACACAAACAATGCTACAGTGAACACCACTGAATGTGCATCTTCAGGTGCTTCTGCTATTCTTTCTGTAGGATCCATCCCCGGAAGAGGAGTTGCTTGGTCCAGTAGTATGTGCATTTCAATACTACTCCAAAAATGGGGGCCGGCCCCGTGGGGAGCTATTAAGTGTACGTGCTCCACTGCCAGCAGCCCGGGTTCGGATCCCGGGAGCACACCGACGCACCGCTTGTCGGGCCATGCTGTGGCAGCGTCCCACATAAAGTGGAGGAAGATAAGCACAGATGTTAGCTCAGGGCCAGTCTTCCTCAGCAAAAAAAGAGGAGGATTGGCATGGATGTTAGCTCAGGGCTGATCTTCCTCACACACACACAAAAAAAACCTATTCCAAAAATGTATCAAAACACCTTCCAAAGAGTTTGTAACCAATTTATACTCTCACTACAGTGTGTGAGCCTGGCTGCCTATTTTTCTACACCCTGGGCAACACCAAATCTTATCTATCTTTTGTGTGTTTGCTATTGTGATAAGAAAAACATGCAACAGCCAAGTAATTTCTTTTCCTTTCAATATTAGGGAGGTCGTGCAAAACACTTTGATCACACCATTTTGATCTAGTTGATATTTTCACTCTGTGTTTATGAATATAAATGTTTTCATCAGAATCATAGCAAGTGTTTTACAGACCTAACAACTTCAACACCTCTAGTGTTTCAATGAGTTGCCCAAAGCTGCACCCTAAGTGGCAGAACTAGGTTTAGAAACCAGCAATTTTGAATCCTGGTTCTGGGGTCATGCTGGCCCGCCATGGCAGGAAGCACCTGGGTGAGAACAGAAAGCCCCCAGTTACAAACACAGGCTTATTTCGTGGTCTTCTTTCTTGGGTTCCGAGTTTCCTATGAAACATCTCTGAAAGAACCAGTCAGGTTACCATTCTTCTCCATCCCATTATTTATTCATTCTATACAATTTTTTTTGAGTGCTCAATACTGAGGCTACAATGTAAGTGGTATTTAGGCTGCAACCTGTAGATGAGCAGAAACACGCTACATCTTCCCTTAAGTGTTTTAGGCAGGCCATTAATTTGGCACCCACTTAAGCCAATAGTCTTTAAATATTTATTTAGCAGAGAGGATGAATACTATATCAGGGAAGGTTGGAGAGGGAGGCCTGTTGGGGGAAATATTCTCTTTCTCTTCCATTATCCTAAGCAATTCAGCTCTGGCCCCAAACTTGCAAAACAAAAGCTCTGCTATTAACTAGACTCACCTATCCTCTTTAGAAGTTAGCTGTGTTACCATCAGTGGTTACTTGAGCAAGCCCTTGGGGGTTCAAACCCTCCATCCCCACCTAATAGTTATACACAGTATTCTTGAGAGGAGGTGTGTGTATGTGTGTGTGTTTGTGTGTGTGTGTGTGTGTGTGCATTTAATATAACCAATCTTTATTTTCCAGGGTTTCCTCTTATGATTTGGGGTCTGGATCTGTGTAGGAGCTAGCCAAGTGAAGAGGAGGGATGAAGTGGGAATGAGGCATGTGGAGTAAGGCACAGTCTTCCAGGCAGGAGGAACAGCAAACGGAGGCCCAGAGGAGAGGAAAATCTTGACTCTTAGAAGAACTAAAATTGCCTCTGGGTAAGGGGGAAGGGGGTGAAGGGGGGAAAGTCTGATGTCAGAGTTTTTTTCTTTTCTCTTATATATTACATTAGAAAAACAGTCTTCAGACTTCATATTTCTATCACATCATACTTTTCAAATCATTTTTACATCTGTTAGTATATATTTTTATATCTGTTATATCTGTGGTGTCTACAGGAATATACCTTGAGGAGCTAGAAGATGAGATCAATGTAATTGGTCTCCCTGCCCTCACCCTGCATCCCCACATAAATACATTACTTAACCAGTTTCTATGTTTGCAGAAGTATGAATAATACTGTGAAGAAGTTAGTATACATAATTCTTCCTGGATTTGTTGCATTGTTTCCCTTGTATAGTGCTAGAATGAGAGCTCAAGGTCTGATTTTTTTTTTTAAGGTATTTAATATACTGCTGGTGGTTTTTCCACAAAAAAAAAATTTAAACCAAGTTAAACTTCCAACAACAGTAAATGAAAAGGCATAGTTCCCTATATCTTCAACAACACTGGATATTATCATTAAATTTCTTTTGCTGACTTGATAAATTTTTTAAAATCTCATTTAAATATGCATTTCTTTTAATAAGGGTAAATATTTTTCTTATGTTTATTAACCATTTATACTTTTTCTGTGTATTGTCTTCAGATAACTCTGTCCATTTTTCTATTGGAGGGCATTTTTGTTGATTGTAGTATACACTACATTTGTAGTGTAGTGTTAGGGTATTAACATTTTGTCAATTTTGTGGTACGGATTTTTCCAGCTTGTTGCTTGCTTTTAAATATAATTTATGATTTTTTTAACATATACATTTAAATTTTTTGTGCATGTGCATTACTCTATTGTTTTTATACTGCGAAAATTCTGTGGTAATAGCCTCTAGATAGTCACCTTTTTAAAATTGATTTTGGTGTGTTTTTAATTTTTCAGTATTAAAAATAGTGCTTAAAGGGGCCGGCCCACTGGCGCAGCGGTTAAGTGCGCACGCTCCGCTGCTACGGCCCGGGGTTCGCAGGTTCAGATCCCTGGCGCTTACCGATGCACCGCTTGTCAAGCCGTGCTGTGGTGGCGTCCCATATAAAGTAGAGGGAGATGGGCACAGATGTTAGCCCAGAGCCAATCTTCCTCAGTCAAAAAGAGGCGGATTGGAATCAGATATTAGCTCAGGGCTGATTGTCCTCACACACACACAAAAAGAAAAAATAGTGCTTCAAGAATATCCTTGTGTTCAACTATAATTATTGCTTTAGGATAAATTCCTGAAAGTGGAATCATCCTGACAGAATATGCAATATTCCAAGACATTTAATAGATATTTCTGAATTGTTCTCCAGAACTGGGTTAACAGGTTACATACCCCTCCCCCCAGCAATATACAAGATTACTGGTTTTCTACCTCTCAGCTCAAATGAGGGTAATTTTAAATTATGTCACAATTTTAAAATCTTTGCCAACGTGACAGGTCAAACCGATTTTATTTTTCTATTAGTTCGTATTTATTTCTAGTGAGAGTAAAATTCTTTCATACGTTTATTGATGATTTTGTTGTTCTTTAGTCAAAATGCCTGCTCATATCATCCACCCTATTTTTCTATTGGGACATTTAATTTATTAAATTCTCCCACAATTGCATTTTTGTGAATTTTTCTTAGATTACTATTTTTGCCTTTTGTGGTTTTTACTATATTATTTAATGCATAAAGTGTTGTGACTTCAGTGATAAAGTGGAGATTGAAAATAGGCCTGCTGTTTGTAGTTAATAATAAGGATAGGTACCGCTTGTTAAACATCTACAATATCCCAGATACTTCTCAAATACTTCTCATGTATTATTTCAAATCTTCATAACCACCTCTTTAATCCCAGATTCTGGATGAGGACACTGAGGCACACAGAGGTTAAGTATCTTGTCTGAGGTCACGCAGAGAGTAAGTGGAGAGCTCTTTCTAATCCTCATGACAACTTGTACGGTGTTGTTTTCCCTGCAGTCCAAGCACGAGTATTTCATCCTTTCTAAGGGCACTGACAGGAGCACCTTGTCCACTATGGCATCTCATAGGCAGTTGTTGGAAATGGCAGAGGGCTGGGGAGTCAGAGAGAAGGCAAGGATTGTCTTCAACCTTACCACTGAGTCAAGGACAGGACTCTCCAGCCCCCTCAGAGGCTGTGAGGGTAAATCTCTCATCAGTGAGGAGGAGCAGGTGTGTGGCCACGGGATCCCAGTCTCAAGAAGCCATGGAGTGGCTGCCCAGCGAGGGAGTTCTGAATTCACCGAACGGGCCACGTGATGAAGCCAACAGCTACACATCACCAGTGCCAGAGACCAGGCCAGGTGAGCCAGCAGAGAAGTCACTGGTTTCCCCAGCCATGACCTTCAGCAGGGATCAGCAGAGTACCCAAACAGAACCAGCTGTACCTCAGGGTGCACCAGCACCAGATGTGTAGGAATCAGATCAGACCCATCATATTGTGTTGGAGATCAGCAAAGGGTACAGAAGGCAGTGTGCAAACCTGACATCCCTACCCTGTGAACCAGAAGAGCATGATCAGAAGAAGTCCAGGAATCAGTGAGGACTGAAGAACAGGGGAAAGAGGGCTGGGGTGAATGGGTAACACATCTGTTTCCTGGTAAGAGACAAAACCAATAGGAAGACTGCATTACTGGTACAAAACTGAATTTGTGTGGCAACTTGCAAATCTGGGCCACTTCTTGTTCACGCACTATTGTGTAATATATTTGGGGAAGTACGGCCCCAACTAGCTGGATCAAGGGAAGTTCCCACCTTAACCGAGGGGGCTAACCAAGTTATTTGGAGGTCTGTTGAGTCTACCTGGATGAATATTTCAGGTATGTGGTACCTAAGGGCTAAGAACCTAAAGAGTTTCTTAAAGTCAGAAATTAATTGGAAAGAACCAAAAGAACACTATTGGTGAACAGGCTTAGTCATGTGAGGAATATTTCTATATCTTCTAAAACAAACATTTCTTTATTCTGTTGTTCATTGTGATTTTTATAAAGTAGTTTTTCTTTGGGTTAAGAAAAATAAGTGGTAACATTCTGCTCCACTCTGCTTGCTCACTCATTACAAATAATGATTGCAAGCCTCCAGAGTTGAGACTTCTGAAGACTCAAGGTTGGGAGCAGATTCAAATGATCCTACTCTTTACTAGGAATCATAGGGACAAGTCATAGACAAGATCTTCTCTTGCACTTGTCCCACTCTCCTTGGAAAAATCCAGTCCTTGTCCATTTTCTGGTGCCTTCCTGGGGGCTGCCATTCTGGAGTGCCCCAGCTTTGATGGCGAGCTGGTGGGTCTCTCTTCACAGATGTCCCATCCCCTCCTTCCTGATCATTTGGGAGTGGTGATGGAGAGCTGGACTGGGAGGTTTTTGGAGAGGGGAGGAACTCTGTGACGTGGCAGGTGTTTCTCACACACTGGAGGAGTACCCATCTCTCCCTTGGCACTTGTTGGAGATTGTTCATTGCAGAGATTGCACAGGAAAAGGCTCTGGACAGGAAAATGGAACCCTGGTTCTAGTCTGAGCTGTCCTTTTCTATCTCACCTGGATCTAGAATCTGGTTGGAGTATGAATTTATTCTGATGATGAATAAAAAATTGAATGACTAATTCCTTGTCTCCTCAAAGAAGTGATTCTTAAACTTGTTTGTGTCACACACATCTTTGCAAATCTAGGGCACACTCTTCAGAAAAATACACATACCCACACACCTGTGAAATTTGTCCTATAATGCCAGAGGGTGGACAAGGGGCTAAAGTCCATCTGTGGACCTGGGTTAAGATGGCTTCCAAACTTTAGTGATATCAGGAACAGTGTAGAGTTCAACCTTCTCAGCACAGCACACAGACCCTTTGTGATCTGGCCCTTTGCTTCTCCTCCAGCTTCTCCTAATGCTCGCCGCATGAACCCTCTCTAACAGCTCCCAGTTATCCTTTCTCACTTCTGCACTTTCCTGCATACTAATCTCCCTGCCTGGAATGTCCTCCTCCTTGATTGCCTGGAAACCGACTAACTCTATTAACACAGAGTTAAGCACTTCTTCTTGTGTGTGATGTGTACCAAAACAGGGCATTTTGATGGGCTGTGTGGTTAATGGTATCAAAGCAGCCACCACGTCAAATCTCCATGTCAAAATGTAAAAACCGTGTTTCTTTAAGCCAGTGTGGCCGGACAGGATTTCCTGTCTTCTCTTCCCCCTTGTTCCTTCCCCTGCCCATTTCTGATGGAAACGGATTCTTTCAGTATAATGAATTATGATCAGAACCACTATTCCATGAGAGGCAGATAATATCAATAAGAATGTGATTTCTGTGTCTTGTAGATTCTCCCATCTGAAGAATTCGAAAGTTCTAAGGCTGTTTGTGCGCACGAGTGTCAAGATCTTCTGCTGCTTTCCCAGGATGGAATCAGGAACGATGTTATCCATGGCCCTGACTGCCATGGACCCTGTGGCCAGCATCGTCTGCTGGCTGTCCACGGACACTCCCACCCCCCTTCTCTACTGCTGCCTCCTGCTATACGGGCTAGAAAGCCAAATCCAGGCTTTCCTGGCCACCTTTGCAGTTAGAGGTTGAGCCATGCAGCCTGGCTAAGGAGTCTTAAGGGGACATCTGCTGGGAGCTTCTGGGAATACTTTTGCTTTCCTGATAAAAAGGAATGGCCAGACTGAGGACATTCCTTTTCCCCTCTTCCTGCCTTCAAAGATGATGTGATGTTTGGAGCTGTGGCAACCATGCGCAGTGGCTCTCAAACTTGAGTATGCATCAGAATCACCCAGTGGGCTTCTTAAAACAGACTGCTGGGGGACTGGCCTGGTGGCGTAGTGGTTAAGTTTGTGCACTCTGCTTTGGTGGGCCGGAGTTCGCAGGGTCCCCGGCGCAGACCTACGCACTACTTATCAAGCCATGCTGTGGCAGGCGTCCCACATATAAAGCAGAGGAGGATGGGCACAGATGTTAGCCCAGGGCCAATCTTCCTCAGCAAAAAGAGGAGGATTGGCAACGGATGTAAGCTCGGGGCTAATTTTCTTCAGCAAAACAAACAAACAAACCAGACTGCTGGGCCCTACCCCCAGAGTTTTTGACTACTATGTCTGGAGTGGGCCTGGGAATTTGCATTGCTAACAGGTTTCCAGGTGATGCTCATGTTGCTGGGCTGGGAAATCCCTCTGAGAACCACTGAACATGAGGATGGAAATTCAATAGGCTGATGATGGCAAAGCAGAATGATAGAGTCCCGGTGCTGATGGCCTTGTCAGGTAGCTGAATCAATGTAAATAATAGCCCTGTCTCTGGATTTCTTGTTCTGTAAGAAAATAGACCACTATTTGTTTAAGCTATGGTTAGTTGGGTCTCTTATGACTCACATTCAAAAGCATTCTGGACTTACAGAGAGCTGGACTCTGTGGGGAAGGCAGATGGAGAGAAAAATCCAGAGGGATGCTTATCCAAGGCTAACTTAGCATGGAATAAAAACTGCTCCCACAGGAAATGTTTTGAAACATCTCTTAGCATCTGCGGATGTTGATCATAGTAAGATTGGGGGGGAGTTAATATTAGGTTAATTAAAAAAAAATTTTTATCGATATAAAACATATACATAGTTTAAAAAGTCTAGTTATAGGGGCTGGCCCCATGGTGTAGTGGTTAAGTTTGGCGTGCTCCGCTTCGGTGGCACAGGTTCACAGGTTCGGATCCAGGCATGGATCTAAACACTGGTCAGCCATGCTGTGGCAGTAACCCACATACAAAATAGAGGAAGATTGGCACAGATGTTAGCTCAGGGCTAACTTCCTAAGCAAGAAAGGAGGAAGACCGGCAACAGATGTTAGCTCAGGGTGAATCTTCCTCAGAAAAAAAAAAAAAAAAGTCTAGTTATACAAGGTTTGTAATGACAAACAGTAATGCCCTGCCCCACTCCTACCCACCCTGATACCTATTCCTCTGACACAACTGTTTTCAACTCATGTAGTTGTTTCTTCTGGAATTTACAAATTAACCTAAACGACATGCTTATACTACCATTATATACCTCTTTGGCTTTGTTTATTCACATCCTGCTATGGAAAATGAACATTTAGATTTCTTTTGCTATATCTTTCCCACCCCTGCACCACATACTTCGTCTCCCACATTTTCCAAATATGGTTAAATAACAATATTTTTTAAAATTAATACTCAATGTCTATAATATTATGACTAAATATTATTGACAGCTGAGCCTGGTGTTCATTGATTACATTTTTTTCTAGTTAAACTTTTTCCCCTGGAGTCAATAATTACTCCATTGTTTATTTGCTTAATTTTCTATGAGTCTATGATTAATTCATCCCCTAATCCTCTGACAGAAGGGAATTTCCTTTTAGTTCCAACACATCAATTAATCTATAAATTTCATTTTTCTTGGCACCGTCCATTCTAAGGTTGCTGTCCCGCTGCTTCCATCTGGAGGAGGCATTCTGCTGTACAACCGTCACCCTGGAATTTCCCTTTCCCATCACACTGGGAACAACGTTTATCTTTTTCCTGTGTTGAATGCTCTGTTTTCTGGATTTGGTGTATTCCTTTTTGTTGATTTACTCTGTCATTTTTGACAAAGTGTGCACGGAAGGTGAATCGGTTAGGGTTCCAACAGGAAGCATATGGCCAATGTGAGAAAGACAATTGAGAAAAGGACCATTTTACAAAGTGCGGGCAGGGTCACAAAATCAACAAGGGCACGGTGTACCTTGGGACTAGCAATAGCAGAAAGCTGTCACCCCCAAAGCCTGAAGGGGCAAGAAGAGAGAGTATTTCCCAGAACGTGGTGACAGCCACAGCTGTAGGAGAGGGCCACCCTCATGGGGACGCCCTCTGGCTGTCACTTAGGGTTGTGGTGGTTCTGCCAGCAGGAAGAGAGCAGAGAAAATAAATAACTCAACTTCTCTCCACTTCTCCCCTCTGATTTCCCACTCGTGTCTCTCATTGGCTGAATCCAACCGGAAGCCAGTGTGCAGGAGCTGGGGGGATGCCCTGCACAGAGGTTGCCTCTCTGAGCACAGAGCAGGGTGAAGGGTGGAGAGTGGATGTGGAGGGACAATGGAGCACAGCCAGCTCAGGAGGTCAAATTTGAAATCTAGTGTATCTGAAAGTGTCTTTATTCAATGCTGCCTCTACAGCAATAGTCTGGCTGGTATAGAATTCTGGGTTCGCAACTCTTTTTCCTCA
Organism: Ceratotherium simum simum; assembly: GCF_057802395.1. NCBI lineage: Eukaryota > Metazoa > Chordata > Mammalia > Perissodactyla > Rhinocerotidae > Ceratotherium > Ceratotherium simum. The sequence continues at coordinate 18,932,058 of NC_141921.1, read as the reverse complement.
GAATTTTGGAAGCAATGTTCCATTGTCTCCTGGCTTCCAGAGTTGCTGTTGAGAACTCTGCCATTCTGATTCTTGATCCCTTTTATGTGACTTGTTTTCTCCTTTCTGGAAACTTAGGATCCTGTCTTTTCTCCCAGAGTTCTGCTATTTGGTAAGGGGTGAATTTCTATCATTATATGACAGGGTCCCCAAAGTAGGCCCAGGCCAAGTATATTTGGCTTAGTCCCTCCCAGGCCCTGAAAATGCAAGAAATGTGGATATAAGTGCCTACTCTCTTGCATCATTACATAGTCGCAATGCAACTGCTCATGTATGATGTCTGGTCATTATTATGCCCCTGTGGACAACACAGCAAGATTGCAATGGTGGTGAGCTGGGTTGGGATTCAGACACTGCTAGTACAGACAACTCTGCCTCCTCTCCCAGAATCTGTACTGGTTGATAGTTATGGGAGGTTTTATTGTGAAACTAGGGGAGAAAAGGGAAGAGGGAGGCATTTGGTAGTGGGAGGGGGAAAAGGTTATCTTGAGGAAAATGGTGGCTTGGTATGGCATGAAATCTGTTCCCATCAGACTCCTCGGGCCCCTGGCAATGGGCCTGACACCTTAGGTTAGAGGAAGAGGTTCAAAGCCAGCCAAGTGGTATTTCAGAAAGACCTTGTGAGGCTGCACACAAGTAATTTGGGGCCTAGATGTCAATGTGTGACACAGCTGGGGAGAGGCTATTCTCTCCGTCTTTGCAAAGGATCACCACTGATCCCCTGGAATCTCGAGGAGGCCTGGTGCTGTGAGCGTCAAGAAATAGTACCATTGACATAGACACTGGCTTTCTCACAGTGGACTCCACGAGCAACGGAAAACCGAGGCTCTTCGAAGAGTGTCGGGCTGTGAAAATGGACAAATGGGAAATGCAGTAGGAGAGGAGGGGCATGTAGCTCAACCCCAGGGCTCAAAGAGTTGGCTTATGAAGCAGATACAAGGCTGAACACTTAAGCCACTGCGAGGCAGTGAAGGCTTTTAAATAGTCACAAGTTCTCTGCACCGAGGAGAAAGCTTGAGAGCTGGCTGAAGACAGTTATTGAATGACTATGAGTTTGTTTGAGACCCCTAGTTCGTTTACATGTGACAAATAGTACAGAACTAGCAGTAAAATGGGGACCATAACTATCTGCTTTTTTTTTTTTGATGAGGAAGATTGTCCATGAGCTAACATCCATGCCCATCTTCCTCTATTTTGTATGTCAGATGGTGCCACAGCATGGGTTGATAAGCGATGCGTAGGTCCGCACCTGGGATCTGAACCTGCGAACCCTGGGCCACTGAAGCGGAGTGTGTGAACTTAACCACTATGCCACCAGGCTGGCCCTGTTATCTGCTTTCTTAATGAAAGTCATTTTATGAGTATTACCCTGAATAGGTACAATGACTGACCAGTGGATTAGAAACTGTTTTATTTTAGTATATAACTCAAGAGATTTGATCTCTTAGAAGAAGATACACTAATGACATTTTTCAATAGCAATAGTCCAAAAATATTCACCATACCACATTTTTGGTAATATTCTGGGCATTTTATCACAGTGGTTACTCTAACATAATAGTTTAAAAAAACAGTTTCTATTTGTCCTCTTATTTATGTGAGTTGGGGTTTCAAAATACTCAGATATAGAGACCAAGAAGAGAAATTAGGGCCAGCCCCAGTAGCCTAGTGGTTAAAGTTTGGCATGCCCCGCTTCAGCAGCCCAGGCTCAGTTCCCGGGCACAGACCTACACCACTCATCTGTGGCCATGCTGTGATGGCAGCTTGCGTATAAAAAGAGAAAGATTGGCAGTGGGTGTTAGCTCAGGGCCAATCTTCCTCAGCAAAAGAAAAAAAAAAGAGAGAGAAATCATCTGGAAGTTGAGCATGATATGTGGTGTCAGGTCTCTTCAATTCATCTCAATTTTCTGAAATCCACAGATACAGTGCAAGCAAATTATGTCCAGTAGCCACTGAGTCAGACAGGAAACTCTTCTTTCTGGTGGTAACTAATGCAAAACAGTTTTATGATAAGATAACACAGTCACATTATGGAATAGAGGGAAAATTTTGTAAGAATTGTCAAGGCAAAATTCAAGACTTCAAAAAAATGTTTGTACTTGGGAAGAGAAGTTTGCTTTGTCCATATCCTCAGACCCTGGGATATGCATTCACTTTCCTCTACCATTAATAATAATAACAATAAGAGCTAATACATGATGTATCAGTTAGTGTAGGCTAGGTTATGCCGTGGTAAACAAAGTTTAGTGGCTTAACACAAAGAAGGCTTATTTCTTGCTCATGCTACATATCCTTTATGGGTTGGCAGAGGGCTCTTGCTTATTAGCTACTCAGGAATTCAAGCTAATAGAGCAATGACTGTCATGGACTGAATGTTTATGTTCTCCCAAAATTCATACATTGAGATTCTAACCCCCAATATGATGTTATTAGGAAGTAGGGCCTTTGGGAGGTGATTAGGTCATGAGGGTGGAATCCACATGAATGGGATTAGCGCCCTTATAAAAGAGACTCCAGAGAGCTCTCTCACCCCTTCCGATGTGTGAAGATGCAACAAGAAGTCACCGGCTATGAACCAGGAAGCAGGATCTCACCAGACACAGAATCTGTCAGTGCCTTGATCTTGGACTTTCCAGTCTCCCGAACCATGAGGAATAAATTTCTGTTTATAAGCCACTCAGTCTATAGTATTCCAAACTGGATAAGACAACCACCATCTTGAACATTGATGTTTGATGCCAGAGGGAAAGAGAATCAGAGGAGTCTCAAAGCAGCAAATAAACGCTTCAGGCATGAAATGACACATATCCTTTCTGCTCAAATTCATTGGCCACACCCAACCACAATAGTGCCAGGAAACAAAATCCTATCATGTCCTCAGAAGGCAGAAAGCCAGAAATATTTAGTGAAGAGCATTAATGGTCTATCACTCACTATATGCCAAGAGCTGTTCTAAATATATTTCAGGTATTATCTCAGTTCAGCTTCACAACAATCCTATGAAATCCTACTATTAGTATCATTATTCCCATTTTATAGATGAAATAACTGAGGCTCAGAGACGTTAAGTAACCTGATAAAACTCACACAGATAGTAAGTGGTGAAGCTAAGGATTTAAACTCAGTCATTCTGTTCCCATAGTCTGTGTGCTTAACCATCAGACTATGCAATCTTTCACTAGATGGGAAAATTTGAGAAGCACTGCCATAGATGATAGAGAGCCACTAAAGGATTTTTTAGCAGGAGTGTGTGATTCAATGGAGATTTGCCATTTATGAAGCTCTCTCCCAAGAGCAGGGTGAAGGATTAATTTAACTAGGGTTAGACTAAGGCAGGAAGGCTATTTGCCTGAAGATGAGGAGGACCTGAACTAAAGCACAATTACCACATTAACTGGGTAATTTTGAGCCTCTGTTTCACCAACTTCAGCCTCTGTGTCATCATTTCTTGAAAAATGATTATGGTAATACCTATTTTTATGGGATTTTCTGAGGATTATAAAAGATAACATAAGCAAAAGCTCTGACAATACTAAGGCTCTGGAATCACAAAGATCTAAGCTTAAAATCCCAGCTCTATTCCTCATTAGATGAAAGAGTTTATTTTTCTAAGTCTCAGTTTGCTCATTTATAAAATAGGTGTTAAAGCAAGAAAAGTTAAGTTAAAGTAAGAAAAATTATTATGCACTGGTTGCAGGTTGAGAAAAATAGCTTAGGAGGAAGGCAGAATTCCTTCTAGAGAAAGAACTGAGATTTTGTTTAGGAAAAATACCGTAACGACCATGTGTGTCTATGAAAGTCAAGTCTCCTAGGCACTAGGCATGGCTAGAAGGGAAGAGGGTTAGACAATTCAATTGTTTTGATTGATAAAGTAATAGAACACTTTAGTTTTTCTCTAATGAGATGAAAGTTTTGAGGGAAGCCTGGTCTTGGGAGAAAGTAAATAGATAGAGGAGGTGGTTTTGCTAGAGATAAGATTACTCTGAGCATCTGGTCTTACCAGCTTCCCTGATCCATTCTTCCCAGGGCAGCCAGAGGGATCTTTTAAAACCATTGATTGGATCATGCTGTTCCTCTCTCCCAGTACAGTGCCTGATACTTAGAAGTTACTCAGTAACAATTTGCTTAAGTGAATGAATGAATGAAAACATTTTCCAGATGGCAGGTGGATCCCTAAAGAAAAGGATAACCATTGAGAAATTCTCTGTAGTAAGGGTGGCTTTGGACAATGATGCTTAATAATCATTTTTAAGTGGTTGTCTATTCTCTGTTTTGCTGCAATCACCCCTCCTCTCCATCCCACCTCTCCAAATAACCTTCAGTAAAGGTCTGCTGCACAGAACTGCACTGTTTTGGGAGGATTTAAGGAATGAAAGAACAAAGTGTCGAAGCAGCAGGCAGAACAATGTCCAAAGATGGCAGTAATCATAAGAGGAAAGCTAATGAACAGGGGAACCCAGAATTCAGTGGGAGCAGGCGTTCCAAGTGAGAGGTGACCAGAATCTTCTGAAAATTTGAGGTGGATGTGATGTCTCCCTTATCCTCGGTTAGGGGCTTGAGCCCTTCCATTTGGCTGTTGAAGGAAGGAATAAGCTGGAGGACTTCAGAGCATCCACAGCCCTCAGTACATAAGGATGATAATATTTAACCTATAGAGACGTTTTGAGGATTATCTTGGGATAATTCATATAAAGCTCTTAGCACAGTGCCTGACACCTAGTAAGAGCTCAGCAAAGGTTAATTGTTGTTTCCCTTCACTTTCTTCCACTCTCTCCACTGCCTTTCTGCCAGGCTCCATTCATTCTTTTCCAAGGACATGCAGGGGGCGTGTCCACCCCTCCCTCCGCCCCACCCAAAGCTCCGCCCCTCGCTTCTGCCCGGATTGGCTCCTGAGAAGCGGGGAGCCCAGTCCGAAGCGGTGGGGGCGGGGCGCATGCGCGGGCTGGGATGGGTGGAGGTGGAGAGGAAGAGCTGCCGGAAGTAGGCAGCCGAAGTGGTGGCTGAGCGGGCTGCAGCTGCCAGGGAAACCGGGGCGCGGGACGCACGGCCCGCAGACAGGCGGGACCGGGGGTCGTCTCTGCGCCCGGCACGCAGGAGGACCGAGAGCTCCCTTTGCCGGGGCTGAGGGTCCCTGGTCCGGCAGCCTCCTCTGGACGCGGGCCTTTCCCTAAGCCCGCTAGGGGGCGCCGCACTGAGGGGCTGCAAAGTCGGGGGCGGGCGCGGCTGACTGGAGAAGGGGCGGCGGGCCGGAGGAGAGGGCTCTCCCCCGCTCAGGAGGTGCCCCTGGGCGGGGGACCGGGAGTCCTCACCTCCGGACTGAGGCAGGGGCTTCTGGGGGCGAGGAGGGCGCCTGGCCCTCTGCCCCCGCCGGCACCCTGGCCATGACGGGCAAGTCGGTGAAGGACGTGGATCGGTACCAGGCGGTCCTGGCCAACCTGCTGCTGGAGGAGGATAACAAGTTTTGTGCGGACTGCCAGTCTAAAGGTAGCACATCCCTCCCCGAGGGCGAGGGGTCCAGCCTCCGGGCCGCGCGTGGGAGGTGGCCTGGGTGGGGAAGGGGTTTCTGGAGCTTAGGCGGCCCAGAGCATCCTAAATGGTAACGCCTGCTGCTCTTGCTAATGAGCCTGCTAGGTGTTCTGCAGCGCGGGGGTTGGTGTGGGGAGAGGTCTCGAGGGCAAGTGTGTGTGTTTTGGTGGGGGAGGAAGTGGCTGGTGTGTGCAGGTGAGAATGTCTGTATTTCAGAGCTCTGAATGAGTTCTGGGCCGACGGTCAATCCAGAGGCAGCCCAGGGCTGTCAGCCTTCCACTTGCAAAGCTGGGGGTGAACTGCAGTGTGTGTGTGTGTGTGTGTGTGTGTGTGTGTGTGTGTGTGTGTGTGTGTGTGTGTGTGTGTGTGTGTGAGAGAGAGAAAGAGAGAAGGAGGGAGGGAGAGGAGGCAAGTGAGATGACGGGGAAGAAAACTGCTTAAATGATTTTTAAAGGTGGTGATGGTTGCTGCCTGCTATTTGGTTAGCAGCTCCTTCTGTCATTTCACAGCCTTGCTGAGATCTGACAGAGTGCTCAGGTGCCTTTCTTCTTCCTGGATGTGTGCAGTGGGAAACTGCCGTATGCAGTGACATAGTGCAGATTTCTAGACAGCTTAGCCCTGGCTTGTGGAGTGCGTTGGAGGCCTAATGTGTGTGTGGTGGCAGAAACTAGCAGATTGTGGCTGTAGTGCAGGATCTGATTAATCAGTGGAGAGAAGGAAGCAAAGGATGCATCGAATTTGTTGCTTCCATGGTGATTACCCTTCTAAAGGTGAAATGTGATCATTGTAAATTGGCAGAGCCATTTAGTCTTTGTTTTCTGTGCCCTCAAAGATTCATGATTTGATATAATGAAAAATCAGTATGATAGGAAAGCTTGGTTATTAGTGAAATGTTTACGCTGAAAATTTATAGATACAAGCTTTTATAAATATTTTATATCCTTATTTTCTTTCTGAATTTTTTGGCATATAATTGGAGGAGTTGGAAAAATTCTTTTCCCTTTGGTTGGGGAAAAAGAGATACGTAGTTATATTTTGGGAGCTATTGTTCATTTACTTTTGTTCCTGAATGCAGTGGATTTGTCAGGGTTGCCTGCCATATAGCATATTGGGTATAGTAAACAACAAAGACTCAAATATATTTGTATTTATCAATATTGAGAGAGGAAGTACATGCTTAATTGATAGTTTCACTTAATTACCTTTCATTTTAGAAAAATAAGGTTACGTAAGGAGAACAGGGGAGTGATACATTGATTTGGACATCTAGTATTATATTTTAGTGCCCTCTACCAATAAATAAATGGCATGTGCCATTAGGGAAAGCAGGTCCCCAGACTTCTTTCCTGAATTTTTGCATTAGCAAGAATTCATTTTAAAATGTACTGTGGAATCAATTTGTGTTGAGGAGGTTAATTTCTTATAGTTGACTCTTGTTAGATTTTTTGCTAGATAATTTGGAAGATTCAGTTTAAAATTTAGGAATGTATCTCAGCATTACTAAAATTCCCTTGTGTCCTCAGTTGACAGATCTTGAGTCACAGTGAAGCAACCCACTGGAGTGAGCATTGCTACATTTGGGGAGTCAGATAACATTTTGATGATTAGTACCCCCCTTACCCCCTCATTTCTCATACCACTCATATGCCAATAAAATATAGCATATGGAAGAGACAGGTTGATTCATCACTTCTTCCTCCGAATTTTCTGTTGCTCTTGATCAATAGCATTACTGGGGATCAGGTAATGAAACATTAGTTAATTCTTAATGAAAACTAGTAACTGCTGGCTTGTAAACTTTATTAACTGCTATTGATGGTAGAACCCTGGTTCCTGAAACAATTTTTTTTCACAAATTAGTTTTACATTTTGGTTTGCTGGCCTCAGTGACTTGGCCATTGTATTAAAAATGAGATGACAGGGGCCGGCCGGTGGCGCAAGAGGTTAAGTGCACGCGCTCTGCTGCGATGGCCTGGGATTCGCTGGTTCCGATCCCGGGCGGGCACCGACGCACTGCTTGGCAAGCCATGCTGTGGCGGCATCCCATATAAAGTGGAGGAAGATGGGCATGGATGTTAGCCCAGGGCCAGTCTTCCTCAGCAAAAAGAGGAGGATTGGCAGATGTTAGCTCAGGGCCTATCTTCCTCACCAAAAAAAAAAAAAAAAGAGAGAGAGATGACAATGTGTCAGTCATCTTTCAATTCAGTTAAAGAAGACATTTGTTGAGGTCTGGGTTTATCCCATTTGTCAATTATCTAGCCTCTTGTACTCTTTCAATCTCTCTCACTCATTTCCCCCCTCCTTTTTCGTAATTTTGGTTGTCGTAATGATCCTGTGGACAACTGTCAGATCATGGAAGGAAGAGACACTTGCATCAAGTTACCTGTTAGCTCTGGTAAAAAATACATTTAGTGGGAGGTGGAATTTAAAAACTATTGGCTAAAATGAGATTTGGATTTGAGTTTATTTATCTGCAGGTCTCATGTCCTTTTTTACTTAGAAAATTGAGAGCTAATTGTACAGGACCTGGTGAGTGACTGCTAATCCATTAATATTAAATCAGATGATGTAGTCCTGGACTGCAGACCTGTATTTTTGTAATGTTCCAAAATAACTCTTTGGCAGTCACTCTTCTTTTTAAAATCTTATTCAAGAATGATATTATCTTTAGATATGTAATTTGAACATCAGATTAGAGAACAAATGTGTTCTCTTTACGTAGTACAAGTTTTGTTGATCCTGGGGTTTTTAACTCTCTTGAGCACAAGACTCACGAGTTTCCAGGATCTCTAAGGCATTCAAGTGATCCTTGTAGGGGAAAGGAAGCTGCTATGGTATAGCTTTTTAAAAAAATGCTGACTTGCTCTAGGCCCAAAGATGTGGTTTCCTCATTTACCTTCAGGGTAAATTTTTGGACTGACTTAAATAGGGATAGAACAGAGGACAAACATACTGAAAATTCCAGATATGTTAATGGTAACTCTACCCAGTTGAGGCTGGGTCCCATTTTTGGATAGACCCTTGGTGGGGTCCTACTGGTTCGAGGTTTAGCCTTTAGCTCTGCAATTCCTTATTTTATCAGTGTGCCTGGAGTAACTCCTAATCAACCTCTTCAGAGACTGGTTTAAACTGGACACTATCTTATTTACCATGAAGGCATCTACCTTTCTTTCTTTTTTTTGTTTTTTGTGAGGAAGATGGGCCCTGAGCTAACACTGGCCAATCTTTCTCTTTTTGCTGAGGAAGACCGGCCCTGGGCTAACATGCATGCCCATCTTCCTCTACTTTATATGGGACGTGGCCACAGCGTGGCTTGCCAAGCGGTGTGTCGGTGCACGCCCGGGATCCGAACCAGTGAAGCCCTGGGCTGTTGCAGCAGAGCGCACGCACTTAACTGCTTGCGCCAGCCCTGGCATCTACCTTTCTGATGACCTACTTGTGTCTACTATCGGGACACTCCTTTCTCAGTATCAAGGTTCGTAAAAAATTGAGAGTTGTTTAAAGAGAAAAGAATTAGAATGGAAAAAATTTGATGGTCTTGAGGAATATTTACTTCAGACAGTGAAACACCACATGGAATTCTGGAGTCTGACAGAAACTTTACAATAATTTTTTTCTTTTCCCTTCTTCTGCTACATCCTATCTCTGAAATATTTCACCTTGAATCACCTAACCATTGCCTCTGTTCCAACTCCAATTATATATTCTTAAATTTAAATTTACTTTTTGAAAAAGGTAGCACTTTCATGTGGTTCAAAGTTCAAATGGGAATATGTACAGTGAAAAGTTGTGTTCTGATCCCTTAGCCACCATTTTCCCTTTCTGGAAGTAACCACTGTTGGTAATTTCTTTTTTTTTTTTTTTTTATTATCTAATCCATAGACTTTATTCAAAATTCATCAACTGTCCCAATAGTGTCTTTTTTTTTTTTTAATTTTTTGTTTATTGCAGTAACATTGGTTTATAACATTGTAAAAATTTCAGGTGTACATCATTGTACTTCTATTTCTGCATAGATTACATCATGTTCACCACCAAAATACTAATTACAACCCATCACCACACACATGTACCGAATTATCCCTTTCACCCTCCTCCCTCCCCCCTTCCCCTCTGGTAACCACCAATCCAATCTCTGTCCCTATGTGTTTGTTTATTGTTGTTATTATCTACTACTTAATGAAGGAAATCATGCAGTATTTGACCTTCTCCCTCTGACTTATGTTGGTAATTTCTTATGTGACTTTTAAGAGATAATATATGCATAGTCAAACAACTACATTTAAATACATTCCTTTGCAGTGCTTTTATGCAAATAGTAGCATGTTACGCACAGTTCATGGCACCTTGCATTTTTCAATCAACAGTGTAACATGGAGAACATGAAGATTCTCTCTCCATGTGCATTGAGGAGCTTCTTCATTCTTTCAACATATTTTCTAAGGCTATACCTAGGTTATCTTGATTAAGTTGAAAGATACGCTTAAGTAATTTGGCAGACATCTCTGCTCTCACTGAAGGCATCTTACAAAGTATCCTAGGCCCATCCATAGCATATATAAGCCCACCTTTTGGATGTCAGAGAAGCAGAGTAGTGGAAGGAGCTGTAGACTTGATGTTGGAACATCAGTTAACTCCTTTACTCTGCTGATTTTAGCTTTGTGACCTTCAGCATGCCACCTAACTTTCTCAGTTTAATTTTACTTGTTTTAAAGATGAAAGTGCCTCGTAAACTAAAGTGTCATACAAACGTAAGCCTGTTTTATTATTACTATTGCTGATCTTACTTATTTTATCTTGATTTTATTCATTTTACTTTCTGACTTTATTCTCTTAAATACTCTGGTTACTGGAAGCCACAGTTAGAATGACTCACCCAATAATTCCCTAGTCTTTAAGCCAAAACCATTTCCTATATATGGGGGTTCTGGCATTTTTGCAAATGTACTTTATAGTACCCTTGAGGATGGTCTCTGGATATTTCCCGATTCTTCAAACTTGTATGAAAGATTAGACCAGGGAATCTTGGTGTAGAAATTTTCCAATAGTAGTCCTAAATTTTAACTCTGGTGAATTAATCCCTAGTTTTCCTTTCCATTTGTTTTCTGTCCATAGCTAAATCATTGCTTGTTAAATATCATCCCTTAGAACATGAACATTATTATCAATTTTTAATTATTTTAGCTGTATCTGTGGTACCTTTTGAGAGATTAAAAAAAAAATTCCATCAGATCTAGACAACAGAAGGAGTTTTGGTTCCATTTCTAGTTGTTAAACACCCTTCTCCAGCCAAGATCAGATAACTTTCTGGGTTTCTACAGCTAGTACACCTTAACTCTGACAGTCGTGGTTAGGATGACACAGTTTTACTGAAAATGATTTATTAAAGTCCCCGTTAGATTGTCTTTTAATATCAACTTGTTAAACCCATTCCCTGGGAGATACTTTCCTATTCGTTCTCCTTGTCTTGTAAATATCATTCCGTGGCAGTGGGATAGAGAGTACAGAATGCCATATCTTTTAGCGGGAGCTCTTTGCAAGCCTGCAATCCTGCACTACATATATTCATTCAGAAAATATTTCTTAAGCACCTACTTTGTGTCAGACACTGTACCAGATCTGTATATTAGAAGATAGGGTCTTTGATCTCAAGGATTTTACAGTCTAATGGGGAAGCAGATGTGTAAACAGATAAATGATGCAATGTAATAATTATCATTATGGCATTGTGTGCAGGGAGAAATGAAAGCATTCAAGAAGGCAAACAAGTCTGCCTCAGGAAGTCATGGCTTCAAAGAGACAAGGAGGCTGTGTCTTGAATGATAAGCATGACTTTGCCAGGTGGAGTTAGGGGACTTTGCCTTCTAGGCAGAGGAAACAGAATGTGCAAAGGCTCCAAGGTGTGCTGTATCGTGTGTGTGTGTGTGTGTGTGTGTGTGTGTGTGTGTATATGAGTGTGATTCTTTAGTATATTCTGACTACATGTTGGGAGCGGTGAGGGATAAGGTTTCTAATAGGTAGGCAGGGGCCAATAAGGTTAAAATCCCAGCTCTGTTGTTGACTTGCTCTTTGGCATTGAGATTATGAATATGCATTAGACTCCCTGTTGTGTAAGAAGCCCATAGTAACGGAAGTCCACCTGCTACTCAAACAGAATTATAAATATTGCAGACATGAAATGTTTTCTAATTGCTGAATAGTAAGAAAGGTCAGAGTATTGTCCCCACAAGATCTCCATGGAAGTGTACCTTCACAAGTACATTAAATTATCTTAGAAAAGTCTAGTGAAATGTCAGCAGTAGATATTAATGTTGTTTCTGGAGTTGATGACATTAATTTTTGAGGCTGAACATGCTATTATACTCAAGCAGTCTAAGAGCACTGAATATTTGATGTGTGCTCTTGGTTGCTCAGTGCTTAGGATGTGTAAACAGGTATATCTGCAGCCATATCTCTTAGTGCCCTTTTCTATTCTGCACTTTTCATTACACAAATCTGTTGCTTTCAAATAAATCAGAAAACTGCTTCCTTGCTGTGTTCTTCATCTGATGTCATTGTGGTATGTAGGTGGCAGCTTTCTTGGGCACAGTTGTCATTGAGTCATTGTCTGTTTCTATTCTTCTGCCTGAAAATTCTATCGTGGGAATAATGTCATGCAATTGGTGACTGCAACGCTTTACTCATTATGTACATTGCAGCTGGCTTTGTATATTCTTTTTTTTTTTTTTTTTTTTAAAGATTTTTTTTATTTATTTTTTGCCCCCAAAGCCCCAGTACATAGTTGTCTGTCACAGCTGCACATCCTTCTAGTTGCTGTATGTGGGACTCGGCCTCAGGCTGGACAGAGAAGTGGTGCCTTGATGCACACCCGGGATCCGAACCCGGGCCGCCAGCATCGCAGCGCGCGCACTTAACCACCAAGCCACAGGGCCGGCCCTGTATATTCTGTTAATGGACTCTATCTGTGCCATAGACAAGGGATAAAGTGACATTAAATGGACTCAGACTCAATTCTTCCAAATGATATCCCCTGTGAAAAAGATGCCAAGCAAGAATCTGCATAAAACACACATATGACTTACATTCTAAGCATACAATGCCTAACTTTTGTTATTGTGTCTGTTTAGATCCTTATCACAGTTGTACTTCTATTTGAGCAAGTGGCCAGTTTAAGTAGATACTAACTTTGAAGAAGTTCTATATTGGCCCCTGGAATGTGACAGTTCAGCCTACCACACTGAAAAGGTAGGAACCAAGTCTATGTAGAGTAGAACACCTTGAAGGTAATTCACTTTTACCAAATTCCTCTATTGTTAAAGAAATATTCCTGTATTGGTTAATTTTTTAAAATTGTAATTTGCCACAGCTAACATGTCCACTAGAATGTAAGCTCCACGAGGGCAGGGGTTTGTGCCTGTTTTGTTCACTATAGTATTCCCAGAACCAAGAACAGTGCTTGGCACAGATCAGGCTCTTGGTAAATATTCGTTTGAACGAATGAATTGATTTTGTCATCTGTAAACCCCTTGTTTCGTATTAGAAGAAATCTTTTACAAGTTGTCTGAAGATTTGCTTAATTCTTAGGAAAGCTAAGTTTTAAAAGATATTTTAAAGTCAGGGACCAGTCAAGGAAACAGAAACCACTGTACGTCTTACAAGCAGAGGGAAATTACTATACGGAATAGGTTACACAGGTGATACAAGAGCTGTGAAGGTAAACGGGCTAGTGAGGCAACCCAGAGATTAGCAACACCTGGGAGCTACTATGCCCCTAAGGAAATTAGAAGGTGCTGGTGTCACCAAAGGCCAGAAGTGTGAGCCATCTGGTGTGAGCTAGAAGCATGGACAGAAGAGCTGTCTGATGCCAGCTGGAACTCAGACCAAGTAATAGAGAGAGAGCATTACCCTGGCTTCTCTCCTTCTCCTGCCTCTTATCCTTATCAGTGCCTCTCACTGATGGAACTTACCCAGAAATCAGTTGGCAAGGGAGCCTGGGAGATGTAGTTCCCTCTGATAGAGTGGACCCGGGTAGGATCCAAGTAGAAACAGGGAGAGGCACAAAGGCACTTGAAAAAATCTCCAAGATGTAATTCTTTCTCCTTATACGTAAATAGTTTAGTTATTTTGGACAAGAGATGTGAAGGGTTTTCAGGCAGATACGACCTCCTGTGCTTCTAAAGGATCTTAACTGTTGCCGAAACAATAATTAGTCTCGGGAAGTACTGTAACAACTCAGTCATTGCCTGTATAATTAGGATGCGTGACTAGGAAAATTGGCTTCTGTTGAATCTGTATCTGACTGTTGGTTGCTGCCAGGAGTGATTTATCATTTGGTTACTCAGAAACAAGTTCCCACCCTCTCAATTCTGGGAAGCCTTAGGCAGGCTATATATACATTGAGCTTGTCCCATCCATGGCTGGACGACTTAAGTCATAACACATAAGGTGTACAAAGAGAGTTTTGAGGATTGCAGCCTTAAAACATGGTACAGAGTAGTCTTTCCTTGAAAGTTAAGGTAATTGCGGTGGAGTTACAGCAGTCCCCCCTTTTCCATGGAGGGATACGTTCCAAGATCTCCAGTGGATGCCTGTAAACCACAGATGGTACCCAACCCTATATATACTGTTTTTTTTTCCTATACATACATACCTATGATAAAGTTTAATTTATAAATTAGGCACAGTAAGAGATTAACAACAATAAAAATAGAACAATTATAACAATATACTGTAATAAAAGTTACTGTAGATCTTAGCAACCTCAGCATATGATTTTTTTTCTTTCCTTATTGAGTTGAGAACTTTCACCTTTTCACTTAAAGAAAGCACTTTTCAGCTTCTCTTTGGCATATTCGAATTGCCAGCATCACTACTCTTACACTCTTGGGCCATTATTAAGTAAAATAAGGGTAACTTGTACACAAGCACTGGGATACCTTGACAGTTGATCTGATAAACTAGAGGGCTACTAAGTGGCTACTGGGTGAATAGGTATACGGTGTGGATACGCTGGACAAAGGGATGATTCATGTCCTGACTGGGCTGGATAGGGCCAGTTCGAGATTTCATCACACTACTCAGAATGGCACACAATTTAAAACTTATGCATTGTTTATTTCTGGAATTTACCATTTAATATTTTCGGACCATGATTGACTGCGGGTAACTGAAACTGTGGCTAAGGGGTAACTACCGTAATTTTCCTTGTGCTACATATCATTTTAACTAGTCTTATTGGGGTGTCTGTTTTTTTCCCCCCACAACTTCAGATAGGTTAACACTGGGGGTGGGAGGTGAGATCACTGGGTCTACTTTCTCTGTACTGGACCTGAAAAGTATTTTGTCTTATAAGGGAGGTTGCTTCTGCTCGAAAGGCAAAGCTTCTTGGGTTATTGCTACTAGTTTTCTTCTTGATTATAAGGTTGAGCACTTTCTAGAAGTGCTTTTTTTGTTAATCAGGTCACCTGCCTTTGGGCCCCTGCTACATTAATGGAATTGGTGGAACTAGGCCAGCAAAGTTTTTCGGTGGAGTGTGAGTATGTTTGCTTTTAGGCTGCTATTTTCCACAGAGGCCATGGATAAGGCACCCTAATGGTTTGAGTAAAGCTACCCACTGTAAAAATTGCATAGATTTCATTGTTTTTCTCTTTTCTCCAAAAATTAATTTCCTCTTGGCAGGTATAACTGTAATTCCATGTGTAATTAAAATGTAATTTGGTATTTTAAAAAGCATATCAGACTGCTTCCCAGAGTACCAGTTCTTTTCAGCCAGGCCGTTTCAACTTAAGAGGTACATCTATGCATTTTTGAAGCCTCATGTTTAATAATTACATTTCACTACTGTATTTGACTCTTCCATTTTCCAAACTTTCTCCTTCCCTACCCCATTCTTCTGGATCCTGTATTTCCCCACAGGCTTTGTGGATGCTGGTCCATTGATGGCTGAACTGCAAGTCCCTCCCCAGTGGAAAACCCCAGAGATGAGCCAAATCTGCCTTCAGCTGTGGCCATCCATCAGTGTAAGGTTGCCCTGGTGGTTGTCTTCAGTTTGTCCAACTCTCCCCTTACACCCAACGCTCCCTCAGGTCCTCCCTCATGTGTGGCTGAGATTTTCCCTAGAATCCCACCTTTGTAACATATCATTGGGTGGTATTAGGATTTTATTATTGCTCCTTTTCATTTTCAAGTAATGTTAAGTAGATCTCTGACCATTTTTGTTGACCATAGCCCTCTTTTCTCCCCAATTTGTATATTTTCTATGGGTATTCTGGTTTGCTTTTACATATACATATAGAATATAGTTTATTTAGAAAGTACTGAATTTCATAAGCCCACTGGAGAATGCTTTGTTGATTTTTTTTTTTTTATTTCAAGTCAAAACTTTCAAAAAGAAATTTCTTAATCTGAAACAATGAGAACTGGATCTCTTAGGCTTCATGTCATTTTTCTTCACCCAAAAAACCAAATGTGTAACGTTCTCATTTTATGATGTATTGAACACAGTAAAACAAATACAGGAAGAAGAGAGACCTGTTCTCAGCCATAGCTGATAAGCCTGTCCTAGCATAGTGATTTGAGAAAATAGAATACCTTTTCTTATCCTTTTTTCAAATAGCCATACTGTCTTTGCAGCAGTTGCTAGTGATGGAAAGACCATAAATCCCCAGGCCTCGACCACAGAGTTTATATCTTTAGATGTGGGTTTACATGCTAATCCTACCACGTTACTTCCTGAAGTGCATGCGAAGCGAATTTTGTTGTTTAACTTCTTCCTCTTTTCTTGTCTCACTGGAAGTCCCCCAATGTGTGAACTTAGAAATGCATTCTCTAGTGTTTCAAGCCTTGAGTTAAAAATTTCGTCTTAATATTGTTTAGAAGGTTGTTTTTGTTCTAATGCCTTCAAAAAATAATTTCTTACAGAATTTTGTATGTGAGCTGGTAACATCTTAAGCTGCAGGATAAAACTCGATGGGGAAGGGGCATTGGTGTCTTTTTCTTGTTGACAGGTTACTGCTCAGGTTATAACTGACTCAAGCCCTCCAACGAGAAATGGGAAGGAAACTCCCCATTCTTATCATGATGCTTTTGTTCAAAATAACTGTAAACAGCGGAGCTAATGGAAACCAATTTAAGTGTGACAGCTGATTTGAGAAAGAAAGAATTAAAAGATTCAAGCTCTTTGCCGTGTTGAAAGCATTTTTATTGAAAGAATAGCTATTTGGGACCGAGGACTTTGTCTCTCTGAAGGTAGGCATGAGGAGTTTGGTTAGAGGAACTGTTTCAGACTGAGGAGAATTTTGAGAAAAGGCCTTTCCTATAGTGTGAGTGCTATATTAACTTTTCCAGTTTGTACGTGAGAGAAAGGTGTCATTAAAGGCAGCACTGGAAATCAGGGAGACTGCAAATCAGCTCCTCTGAGCATTTGACTTAGTTCTGAGCCTGGTCTGTGAATAGAAGCAGCCTGACACAAGGGACTAAAATCAAGTGTCCATACTGTGGGCATATTAAAAATAGGGCTCAGTTTCATTAGACTTCTTATGCAGTTAAGGGGAAAAAAAAAAAGGTTTGTTACCATAGGAACAGATTCCCAGACCAGTTGTTTTTTGTCTTGTAGGATTCTGGGGGTGGGGAGGCGGGAGGGTCCTTGTGCTTTTTAGCTAAACATCATTAAATGCTATTTCTTTTATTTATTTATTTTTTTTTATTTTTTATTT
This sequence comes from Ceratotherium simum simum, assembly GCF_057802395.1. NCBI lineage: Eukaryota > Metazoa > Chordata > Mammalia > Perissodactyla > Rhinocerotidae > Ceratotherium > Ceratotherium simum. Next base: position 18,914,779 of record NC_141921.1, on the reverse strand, counting down.
TTTTTTTAAGATTTTATTTATTTATTTTTTCCCCCCAAAGCCCCAGTAGATAGTTGTATGTCATAGCTGCACATCCTTCTAGTTGCTGTATGTGGGACTCGGCCTCAGGATGGACAGAGAAGTGGTGCCTCGGTGCGCACCCGGGATCCGAACCCGGGCCACCAGCATCGGAGCGCGTGCACTTAACCACCAAGCCACGGGGCCGGCCTGCTATTTCTTTTAAAAAGCAAAAACTTTATTTTTTCTAATTATGAAAGTTATTCATATTTGTGATAAAAATCATTAGAAAGAATGAAAAAGTATAATGATGCAGAAGATATTTCCCATAATCTGTATCACCCATTTTTCACTTGAGTTTATACCATAATAATTTTATATCATTATTCTTTTGCTTAACATTTAACATAAGCATTTTTCATGACATTAACAACATTTAAATACGTTTATTGTATTTCATCATTTGAATATGTCATTACTTACTTGACTCTTGCCCAATTGTTGGACTTTTATGTTTTTAATTTTTCAGTATTATAAATAATGGTACAAGGTAAATTTTTCTGTTGCTATCAGACTGCTGGGTTTTTATGTGTTCAGAGCTGAGTAGTCACGTGGGCCATTTAATTTTAAAAAGTTGTCGGAGCGTCCTGTGGGTTGAGCCCATGTAGAGATGGCCTTGCTGTGGGGCTGTCATTCTGAACTCCCTGCCTGCAGTGGACCTCTGTTGAGGTAAAGGAGTGGACAGCTGGGGACAGTTCTGGCTTCACCATAAGGAACGGCTGTATGGGACATGATCACAGCAAGATGGGCCAAGATATATTCTTATATCTGAGGCATAATCTTCCACAGTATATAATTGATATGTGGAAATATTGTTGTGCCATTGAACAGCATCTTATGTTGTTCATACAGGCCTCTTTCACTTAAATTCAGTCCACTGGGAAGGTGGGTTAGAGTCCCTACATTGGTAGAAAAAGGATAATAGCTACTGCATTTTTTTTGTGTGTGTGTGAGGAAGATCAGCCCTGTGCTAACATCCATGCCAATCGTCCTCTTTCTTTGCTGAGGAAGACCAGCCCTGAGCTAACATCTATTGCCAATCCTCCTCCTTTTTTTTTTTTCTTTCTTTTTCTCCCCAAAGCCCCAGTAGATAGTTGTATGTTATAGCTGCACATCCTGCTAGTTGCTGTATGTGGGACGCCACCTCAGCATGGCCTGGCAAGCGGTGCGTCGCTGCGCGCCCGGGATCCTAACCTGGGCCGCCAGTAGCGGAGCACACGCACTTAACCGCTAAGCCACGGGGCCGTCCCCTGCAATTTTTTTTTAAGGGGCTTTCTTTAGACTGTAAATTCTATGAGGATGGGGATTATGTCCCATGTATATCTGTATATTTAATGCACAATGTCTGGCACACAGTGTCTAATGTCTCCATCATAAACACTGTTACTCTATTAATATGTGTTCAGATCATATTCCTTTTTTGTTTGATATTTTGAAAGTCACCTTCATGCTATTAACTCAGATATTTGAAGATGTGTGATATTTCAGGAAGCTGAGCAGGTGAATCTCGTTGCTTCGTGGTATTTGCTTCTTGGTGCCATTTCTTTTGTATGCTTCTGGCATCTGTGCCGCATTGAGAACTGGAGCGAGTCACGAAGCTCGTACTCTGCCCTCGCAGTGGGAGGTTTCGTGTGACACATCATCTCGGGAAAGTGTGGCATGCGGTGTGAAACAGGAGGCTGCAATAGTGGTCCTTTAGCCTTTTTGTGGGATGGGAGTAAATACTTAGACACTGCTCTCAGGTGCTGTAGAAATTAATAATAACCTTGCAGCAGTTTTAGACACTCTCCTTTTACCCGCTGGAACAGGTTTGTTTAATTTGAACAACTTTGCTTTGGCTGTTTTGAAGCTGTGATTTTTTTCCTAGAGGCCTGTCCTGGCTTCCTCTGCATAATGTTCCCTTTGCAGGATCTTTCTGTCCACATGGCTGGCATCTTTGCCTCACCCCCTTGCACCCCACCTTCTCAGTTGTACCTCATTATACCCAATTCTGAAACACCTAGATTTTGAAACATTATAGTGAATGTTTTATTTTTGAAAGGGCAGATCTCCATCTTTTGCTCTCCTCCCTTTAGCCAGGGCTGTTTTGACGACTTAACAGTCAGCATGCCATTGGACTAACCATCTGTACTTTGACCCCAGATTTCATTTCTCTTCTGCTGTTTGTTTAGAAGTGAAAGTCCGCTAGCTTGTTTGGATAGGGTCGTGACTGAATTAAACTGGCACCAATTTTCCATCTGTTTGCCATTGGTTGGGGCTCCTCTGATGTGTTAGGAAAGCTGCTGCAGTGTTGTGGAGAGAAGTTCATGTCCGTGGTCTTGCGCAAGGGTTCGCTTGCTGACTCAGGAGGTTTTGTGTAAAGCTTTGCCTGGGTGAAAGGCATGAGCTTCCCTTCAAACAACTGAAAAACATTTTCTGCCTGGCCACTTGTTCTTGAGGTCTAGTCTAGTACGCTTCTCTCCGCTTCTGGGCTTACTTTGAGGAAGAGGAATGTGGGTGGGAAGGGGTGTGAATAAGCCTTCACGCACAATCTCAGATGTTGGGTTTCCCAGCAGAGACAGTGAACTGTATGTTGTCATAGAGAAACACCTATAGAACAGGATGTCAATCTAGTGGCCATTATTGAGCATCTGCTATGTATAACACACATTTGGGGTGTATAAAGATGATTCTAATTCCAGTCTAGCTGATGATTTCTTCTGTGAACGCGGGTACATGACTTGACCTCTCTGGGCCTTAAGTTTCTCCACCTGTGCTTGGACTGGATCATCCTTAAGGTTCTTTCCAATTTTGGAATTCTTTACTCTAAATGTTTATCTGTTGGTTATAGAAGAAGAGAAGAGGCTTTTCTACTGGATTGGTATATTCTTATTTCTCATGTGCTCCAAACTAAATGGCTTTAAAGTGGTTCCTGTAGAGCAGGGCTTCTCAATCTCTGCACTGTTGACATTTTTGGATACTCCTGTGCTCTGTAGGGTGTTTTAGCAGCATCCTGGCCTCTGCCCACTACATGCCAGTAGCACTCCCCACCCCCTGCCAGTTGTGACAACTAAAAATGTCACCAGACGTTGACATTGCCCCTTGGCGGGTGTAGAGGTGGGAATTGCTTCAGTTGAGAAGCACTGTTGTAGAGGGAGAAGAGTGGTACTGTTTGAATTTGGGCTTTTTTTTTTGGTGAGGAAGATTGGCCCTGAGCTAACATCTGCACCACTCTTCCTCTATTTTGCATGTGGGGCGCTGCCATAGCATGATCTGACAAGCAGTGTATAGGTTGGTGCCCAGGATGGAACCTGTGAACCCGGGGCCACCAAAATGGAGTGCATGAACTTAACCACAAGCCGGCCCCGAATTTGGGCTATTTTTAATATCCATTTTCATATTGTTTCTTTTCTGCTTAATACCTATTCTGGGGTTGGAGGATGAAGAGCAATCTCATTGGTCAATGGCCATATTACCCATTGATGGCACCCAATGGCCATATCACCCATCACCCTTTAATAGCTTCTTCTAAAGATATGCATCCTCTGAGTGGGTAGGCTCACTTTGCATCTTCAGTATTTTTTTTTCAGAATGTGAATGGATATTGGTTATTGCAAAGAGGAAGTTAAGGCTTTAACCTGAAGTAACCTAAAAAAAATGTAAAGAACTAAATGTCCCCAGGGGGGAAGACAATAACTTCTAGCGAATCAAGTTAACATCTGTTACCTGAAGTGAGATCATAGGAAATTAGTGATTTCCTATGAAGCGAGTGATAGGAAATTAGTTTAATTATAACATCAAGTTTTGAAATATCAAATCCACCTGGTAGACTTTGAAATGATTGTCTAGCTATTAGCTCAGCAATCCCTCCCTACACACCTCCTCCCCGCAACCTGCGGTTAGCCATTGATGTAGTGATTGAAATATATCAGATCTCTTATGAGATCTAATTTTTACACTTGTTACATTTGCTATAACGTGTCAGTTTTAGGTTGAATAGCTTTGCATTTGCCCACAGTGCCATCTTTTCCTTGTCTCTTTTAAATCCACATTCTTGACTGGATTGGGTGCAGAATGGTGCTGGTTGCTGATTGGGGTAGAGTGTGTTCTGTAAGCATCCTTGCTGGGTTGCTCTGGGATCCCAAAGCCATATCGAGACACGTGAGCCTGTGTCAGTCCCAATCCCTTGGTCCTGGCAGGCTCCTTGTTCCATTCCAGCTGAGGCTTTGCTGGAGTAATTGGCCACATGGAGCCTTCAAGCCAAACAATTGTTTGTACTGAGATAGTCTCACTGTTTAGCTTCTAATGAAATATTCTCCTTCCTGTCCCTAATGAAAGCAGCTATTTTTTTATTTCCTCCCTCCCATTTTCAGAGAAGCCATGTCTCAGCTGCCACTCTTCTAGCTTATTCATAAATGCTTTAAGCAGGGTCTTTGTGCAGAGGAAATTGGCTAGAGCCAAAATATCATGGGCTAACCAGGAAACAAGGAACATCAAGGACACCCTTTCCCCTAACTTTCTATGTGGGATATTTAAATTACCTTTGTGTGATTTTCTGAGTAATAAGCGATTCAAACCTCAAGTCCACATAAAAATACTCATATTAGGTTTTTTAGAAGTATACTATATTAGGCAGTTATTACCTAAAGGAGCTCACAAAAATAAACAAAAACAAAAATGAAACCCAACAACAGAACCACTAAAGATGAATGACACAGGAAACACAAAGTGTTGTGGGAGTCAGAATAGGAAGGAGAGAAGGCTTGATGGAGAAGGTGGATGGAGCAAGATTTTCAAAAAATGATGTTTTGTAGCCCATGTAAAGCCATTTGTGAGAGATCTTAAGTTGATCTGGAAAGTGTGAGTAGTCCAGCTTTCCTTAACGGTCAAAACCGAAAACCTCCACAATGTGAATTCAGGAAGGAGAATCCACAGGTAGAGATGAAAAGTTGCCCAGGTGGCCCCATTGCGTCCTGCCTCTTTTTCCTGCTTTTGGTTGCTTCTTTTGGATGATCGATGCTTTCATCACATTGCTGCCTCTGCTCTAAAGCTCTGTCTCATATATAGACACAAATCATTTCCTTTGATTCTTTCCCCTTAACCTTCTTAAGACTGTTCAGAACTTTGAGTACAAAGAGGGAAAAAAAAAAAGGAAATTTATCACAAAATATACGAAACTAAAAAATAGTCACCCTTTCGAGGTTTAATTGCTGATCTACCATGACTTGTTCTCAGTCTCTGTTCTGCTTCGTAAGCCTGAGGTCTCTGTGCCTTAGCTTTATAGGACCAGTGTAGATTCTTAATTACCTTGCTTGATTTCTTTTTTCTCAGCACCAGACTCTCCTCTATGTGAGAGGTGCTATCTAAGGACCCACCACCCAGGAATTGACTCTCTAGAGAACATGACCTAGAGGTAAAAGCCCAACTAGCCTTCTTGTGCTGCTGCTCACTTAGGGCTCTTTGGCATCCAGGCCCCTTCTGAGGTCATCGGCATAATAAAGACCTCATCCTCAAGGCAGAACTGAAGATTCTCCAGAAAGAGTGGGGCTTCCCCCTTGGAGGGCCAGCGGTATGTACCACAACTTTTATACGGGTCTCTCATGGGAGCATTTATTTAACAAGAACTGTGGACATACCGGGTTTTTTTTAGAAGAGAAAATTTTCATTTTGACGGCATAAAATTTTAAAATATTTATGCAGCAAAGCATATTCTAAAAAAATAACCCACAAAGGTTAAAAAGAAATTTAAAAATCAGGAAACAAATAATTGCAAAATGTCAGTTCTCCTAAATTAATCTATGAATCTAGGGCTAAACTAATAAAAATATTACTAAGTTAGTTGAGGGTGGTGGTGTTTAGTTTTTGTTTGTTTTGCATTGTTTTAAAACCAGTCAAAATTTGAGATAAATATTGTTACTTTTATAGATTTTTAAAAACAGCTCATTGCATTTCCTATATTGTTTGAGATGTCTCCAACTGGTCATATCAAATTTCACTTAATGGTTTAAGTAATAGTGGATCTTTTATTTCAGTCAAAGAACAATAGTTATACTGTCCAATTCTAGAGAGTTCAATGAAGTGGAAATAATGTATTCCTAAGCATTGTATTAAAAACTGTCTTAGGAATTATAAGAGCAAATGTGGCATCAATTAAATAACAGCCATTAACTAAAAAGAGATAAATTAGAATTACTTTTGAAGAGAGAAAACATGGGCAAATGCCCTGCTGTGGTTGTGGATTCAGGGGCGGCTGCTGTGGAACCTAAATCAAACCTGAATGTGACTTGGGTCCCTCAGCCCTCACAGTTTAACCCTCCTCCTTCCCTGGGAACCTGAAGAAGGACTGGGCGCCCTGACCCTCTCGGTCTTCTGCTTGTTGAATAGCAAGGGCTAAGGAGCCACTTGGGGAAAGCTGGAATTTAAACTCTGCTTTAGCCAATTTTTGTCTGCTGTGACCATTTTCTTTTCTTAGCTCGTTGAGCTCTCTCTCAGTCAACAGAGATGCCAACTAACTGTTGAGCTTTTTTTCTCATGGGACGTAATCCATCTTTGATAGAAGGAAGTGGTTTTTTCCAGTTCTCTCTCTAGGTCTTTGGCCATCTTTCCGTAGGAGTTGCATTTCTGGATGTTCTGAAAACATCAGTACACCACTGATGTTTTCATACACTTTGGAAAGTTTCTTCTTTCTTTCTAACCAATAAATTCCTGCCTTGATTAATTTTCTGCGAAGTTTCATTATGTGTTCTTGATGTAGTTCAGTCAGTATATGAAGTTTCAGCTGAAGCTTTTGAATCTTATTTTTCAAGCTGTGAGTATTCAAACTACAAAGATGCTTGCTCAGTTTGGAAATTTCTCATTTGACCTGTAAGGTCTTTCATTTGATTTTCTTCACATAATTTTTAAAATGTTTCTTGCTTTTCTCCTTCAAGCTTTTTAAAGGGAACATTTAAGTTAACAGCATCAGTGAGTTGTGGCTTCCGACTCCTGGTCTAGGTGGTCCCCATTTTCTGATCCACTCTTTTTGGCTAATCCCAAGTTGTCATCACTCATGTAATCTTCTCCGAAGAGAGCAGGTAAATTTATCATCTCCTGCCTGCACAGTTTCAGTCATAGGTTTTTAGCTGGCTCTCTTCATCATTTACAACCTATTTCATTCATGTATTTGCGTTTTTAAGCATTTTTTTCCTCAGTTCCCACACTCTATGTCCATTCTGTGGCTTCTTGGGAAAAGAGTTCTAGGCTTTCCTGAAGAATGTTTTCAGCCACACCATCCATTCTTTCCCTCTGAAGTTGTTCTACATTCTTCTGAGATGCTTTTAGAGTGTTTTGGTGTCAGTCACTAGGAATTGGAGAGATTTTGATGTATCTTTGAGTGACCATGTATGTCCTTGAAAGCAAGCTAACATTACTCCATGAAATGAAAGTTTAGGGGGCTCACTTTTCTGTTCTTTTTCGAGAAAATCTACTGTGTTCTCAAGTGAAGACATAGACCTGTTCAAATTTGTGTTAAGTTTTGCCATACTCAGTGTTTGTAACGTCAAAGGATTGGCTTCCACTGGAGGCATCAGCTTGTGTAATCAGTCTAATCTTGTCACTGACTTTATGAGATTCTTCAACCAGGCAGAAAATCTTTTGGCTGGCTCTTTTCCCCTCCTTAAAATATGTTGGCTCTTTACTATCAAAACAATCATAGCAGCACATACCAAAACCTCATAGGAAAACCCCAAGAGACTTGGGCCTTGTCTCAGACTTTCAGACAGTACCATCAAGAGCACGGCACAGCTGCTCCAGGACTGGCTGGAAAGACATCTTTGTGACAGTCAAGAGGCCCTCTGGTTGGAATCAGGGCCTCACCGTGCCCAGGAGTCCCTCTGTCTGTGTCCTGTCCTAAATCAGAAAAAGGCGTCTGGGCATCTGTGGGTAGGATTCACCCTCTCAGATTTCTCTCTGTGGCTGGAACATGGCAGCTGGCACCTGTACACACAGTTTTAAGGGGAAGTGATGTCTTTGTTGGTGTATAGAAGTGAGAAGGGGAGTAATAAGAATTGATTCTAGAAAGGCCCAGATCATGGAAGAATTTAGGCCACACTTAGAAGTCTGAGTTCAGAAGAAGAGTTCAGTTACAATGGGGGTCCAGTTACATGTCTCTGAATGGGGTGATGACATCATTGGAATATACTTTGGCAGAATATCCTTTTCAGAGCTAAAAAAAATTCCAAACTAGGACCCCTTCCTTTCCCTTCTGAAGTATTCTGGGAAATAGAGTTGAGTAATAGTGGTACAGTTGGTTGATCTGGTAGTTTTTTATTACCAGAAACATCACCTAAGTATACCCTAGTTACCATCCAGTGCTGGGATAGACAGAAGGGAAGAGTTACAGCCTAACCTATGGGAAATCCCTACCTACTAATGATAAACCAGGAAAATAAGACTGATGTGGAGCTAAATTTACTAAAAGTTAACTGCCCTTCCTTTAGTCTTTTCAGAGTAGTTTAATGAATTTTAGAGATACAGCTACTATCTTTTAGAAGAGGCAGATTTTAGAGATAACCTAATCTAGGTAAGGAAATTGACTCTCAGAGAAGTGAATTGAGTTGCCTAAGTCACATAACTGATAAGTGGACAGCATAGATAACCCATATCTTTAGCTCTGTGGATAGCAGGGGCCGGGTAAATAACATGAGATATGTACAAGCATGTTAATGGACTAGTTCAGAGCAAGTCCTGGTTTTCCTAGGATTTAAAGGAGATGAATAGCCAACGTATAGAGGAGCTGAGTAATGCTGCTGCAGCCAGCTGTAGACATGTGCCTTGTTTTGTTGGCCCCTGGCCTACTGGCTGTTTAATTATTTTGGACTTAATTCGTTCTGTAGGCTCTTGTTCAGTTGTATTTAATTTTGTGGTCCTCCCTTGCCAGGGCGAGCAAAGTCAAGGCAGATCCATTGTCTGTAAGCACTGCTAACAACTAGAGAAAGATGAAGAATGTCTCCTTTCATTCTCCCACTAGTCCCCAGTCTGCTTCCCTGTTGATTTCCTAGTGTTACAAGTTTTAATGTCTTTAGAGAAAAGCCATTTTAAGTTAACTGCTAAAATAGGTTTACATATAGATTGACTAATCATTTCATCAGTGAATGATTAGCAGTGTTCTATTTCGCTAACCTCCTTTTTCTGGTTACCTGGTAGGAAGATAATGTTGCTTTGCTTCATGTCCACTGATGTCATAGCAATCTGATTGCTGCATCTGTTCTATCATTGACCTCCTGGGTTAAGTTGGCTCAACTGGCTTGTATTTTGGTTGAGTGTGTGAGTAGCTGCTCTCTTCTGCTAGAATCTCCAAACCTCTATCTTCATCTTGCATACTTTGAGTTTTTATGTAAATATGGGAGGAGTATAGAAATGGCACCAGGAGGTAAAAATGTAAGAAGGCAGATTAATGGGACTCAGTATAAGGAAGGCATCTCTAATAGTCAGTGTCATCTAACAGTAGAACTGACTACCCTTTGAAATGGTATGTAACTGACTTAGCACCGGAGCTGTTCAAGGAGGAACCAGGCGGTCCCCTGTAGGAAGATCTCCTGCATTCAGTGGGAGGTTAGTCTCAATGACTTCTAAGGTTCTTTCCACCTCTGATTTTCCAATTTAAATTCCCTGGTGTAGTATTTACCTTTATTCTCTAATCAGTCTTAGAAATGTTTCAATTTGCTTTGCCTCAAACATTTTAAAAAGCTTAACTTCTGCTTTTCTTAAATATATGAATGTGGACAGTGTCTCTTTTTGGCAAAAAGGAAACAACATTGTTGCAAGATAGACCGGATGGAAAGGGACTTCTCTGCAGAGCGTTCTGAGAGCAGAGGTTGATTGAGTAAGCCCTTATTTTGGTCTCATGGTTCCTTAAACTGTTTGTACTGTTTATTGTTATTTTGGAATAGGGAACTAGGTGAGCTCTCTTTTGGTTAGATGAAAATAGGCTGGTAAACATACCTCTCAGCAACCCTACTTAATTTCTCCCAGATAGCACTGGTGTTTGTGTGTATTCTTCTTTGTAGTGAATGGGGGGTGAAGGGATATAATGAATGGAACTGAGGGAACTGGCATTAGAATTATTCTTAAAACAAATACTGCTGCTTCTTCACTTTGACTCTCAAATTTCATGTTGGAGTTCATGACAGGCCAAGTCAAAGAGAATTAACCTCTATTTTCAAGTCAGAATTTGTTGATTTAAGTTCTTCCTTATGTGTGTATCACATTTAAACCAGTTTTCAGTGCCAGTCACAGGCCCCATGAACTGAATTTGATTCAGCGTTTTAGGTTCATCAAGCCCCAACATCTTCATAAATTGATTATTCATGTTGCATTTTTAGAACCATCGAATGTCAAGCCGGAAGGGACCAAAAAATTACCTACAAATCAGCTAGTAGACCGGTAGTAGCAGAAGAGACTTTAGGGCTCATGGTTCGCCCTTCTGCTGTGCAGGGATCATTTCTCTACCATCCCTGAGAGGTGATCATCCAGCCTCTGCTTGAACACCTGCTTGAACACTGGGATTCTCCTAATTCTGAATATGCTGCATTTGTTTTCACACAACCTTAATTGTTAGGAAATTCTTCCTCAGAGTGTGCTAAAATCAACTTCTACTCATTGGTGCTGGTTCTGCCTTGGGAGCCTCACCAGAGTAACCTAATCCCTTTTCTGTGGGATAGCTTCACCTTTAAGTTGTTTGAAAACTTCTCCCTTCATTTTGCAAAAGAGGAAAAAATTGTATACTTTTACCTTATTGATTGATGAATTCATTTAATAAACATTTATTTTGTATGTACTATTTGTGAGCATTGTGCTGAGTATTTGGGATAAATGATGAAGGGGCGTGCTCCTTGCCTTCTAGGGCTCATAGTCTATTTAGTGCATGAGGGACCTGTAGGCAATGGACTCTAATTATATATTAAGTATTAGAAGAGCAAAGCATACTGTGGACTATTAGCCATAGGGAAGGTTAAGATTTATTCCATTGGAGCGCCTCACAGAAGAGGTGACACTAGACTGGATTTTGAAGTTTGTCAAGCAGAGAAGAGGGGAGAAAGCCATTCCAGGTAGGAAGAATGGTGTAGGCAAAGAGGTGTGAAGAGGGCATGGCATACTTCAGAATGGTGACTTGCTCAGCATGTGTAAGGCACAGGCTCTTAAAGGGCTTTCTGTGTCATGATAAGGAGTTTCAACTTATTCTGCAGCCAATAAAGAGCCATGGAAGGCTGTGACTGTGTTGTTTTGTTTTTAAAATACTGTACTGTTTTTTCACATTACAAAAGTAATACAAGTTTATTGCAAACAATTCAGAGAGTATGTAAAAATATAGAGAAGAAAATAGATATTTCATAACCCCACTACCCAGAAATAATAGCTTTTAATATTTTACATATATTTTTCTAGATATTTTTTTGTGCATACATATACATTTATTCACATTCTTAAACAAAAATGGAATTGTTCTGTGTATACTGCTTTAAAACTGGAATTTAAAATTAATATAACATGGAGATATTTCTATATTAAATAGAGAACTACAAAATTTTCTCCCTATTGCATGGTGATATCATAATTCCTTTATGTAATCTGTTGATGTTTCTAATTTTTATTAGAACATTCTTAATTCATTAAGGAACATCCTTAATATATTTCTTTGTGTATTTGACTTGTTGTTTCCCTGATGAGTTCTTACAAGTTGGGGGTAGTCCAAGGATTTACTTACTTTTAATTAATTTTTAAACAAATTTTGCCTCCCTGCTATGTTCGAGGAACTTCTATGCCCTGGGAATATACAGTGAACATCACAGATCTGCTCTCTGCTCTTGTGGCACTTCTGGTTTAGTGGAAAGCACATGTTAAACAGTCACACAAATAAATATATGATAAAATGTGGTACGCTTTAGAAAGAAAAAGTAAAGGGTAAATGAAAGTTTATAACCTATAAAAAGTCCTTATCTTTTAGAGATATATACTGAAGTATACACAGATGAAATGGTATAATATTTGGGAGTTGCCTCAAAATATTCCAGGGTTGGGAGTGAGGGCAAGTGGGTGGGAGTGTAGCTGAAATAACATTGGTCAGGGGTTGATAATTGCTGAAGCTGGTGGTCAATTATACTCTGCTTTTGTGTGTCTGAAATTGTCTAATAAAATGTAAAAACCAGAAGAAAAGATGGAAAAAAGAGTATACCCTGGTTTAGATTGAGGGGCCAAGGAAAGGCTCCTCTGAGGAAGAAACTTTTCAGCTGAGACCTTCGTGATATATAGGAGATGACCAGGCTACAAGTGGACAGGGAAAGAGCTTTTTAGGCAGTGGGAGCAGCGTGTACAAAGGCCAAAAGGAAGGAAAATGTTGGTACCTTGAGGAAGTGAAAGAAGGCTGGTATCGCAGGAGTTGAGAGGCTGGGGAAGTAGGCATGGGCCAGATGATATAGGACCTTGGAGACCATGTTAAGGTTTTATTCTTTAATTGAACAATGATAGAAGGAAGCCTTCCATAGAAGGATTGTAAGCAGCCAAGTAACAAGGCCCCTTTTGCTTCTTTAAGAGCTCAAGCTGACTGTTTTGTGGAGAATGGTTTTGGTTCGAGGTTGGAAGAGAAAGGAATATAAAAGTAAAAGTGGAGAGACATTAGGAGGTTATTGCACTAGTCCAAGAGATCTGGAGACTTTGGATTAGAGAAATAGTGTTGCAGATGGAGAGAAGAGATACTGATTTGAGAGATATTTTGGTCTGGGTGATGGTATAAATATGGGGATTGAAGGAGAGAGATATCAAAGATGATGCATAAATTTTTGACTGATGCAGTTGAATGGATGGAGGTGTAATTGACTAAGATGGAGAAGAATGGAGGAAGAGCAGGTTTTGTGGCAAAAGATTTGGAATATCTTGTTTGGAATATGACATTCCCAAAATTTGCACCAATCTACATTTCCACCTCTATATTTGAGACTACATGAATGGTATATATATTCAGGGGCCTGATGTGTACAGATTTGTGTTTTAGAAAGATTATTCTGGTAGGAGTCTGGAGACCAATTAGTTGTTAGTCCGTGAGGTCTTTGAATCGAGGACTCTCATCTTTGTTGTCTCTGCCTTTGTATCCCTAGTACCTAGCAGGTAGAGTGCTTGGCGCATAGTAGGTATGCAATAAATCATACTACAATAATGAATGCTTATAGGTGAGAGATGTGGTCTAGGTAGAGATGGATGGATACATTCTGGACAAGTTTCCAAGACAGATTCAACGGGGCCTCAATGTAAGATGGAAGAGATTTTCTCTCCCTTCCTTTTGAAGAGCTTTTCAACAGCTCCGTGACGCTGGCAAGGCTAAGTATGGGCAGCCCTCAATTTATCAATGTTTTTTTTTTTCTTCAACATTTATTTGTTTGGAACGCCATAAGTTAGAGATCAACAAGCTATAATTATTATAATAGTAGCTTCAAGCTATCTGTAACTCTAGTTCTCCTCTTCTCTCTGCTGAGTTCTCAAACCCAGAACCCTTCGAAACCTGGCAGCTCTGGTGGTGGGGGAAGTTTTGGCAGCAAGGAAAATATGCAGCAGGGCAGCAGTAGATACTCCGTTTGTAGAAGCTGTCCAGGAATTGAATGTAAATTGGATATTGCTTATATGCTTCCCATTTTACAAATGGGAACATAAGCCCTAGAGAGACTTGTCAAAACGCATGCAACTAGTCAGTGTAAGCGCAGATTTCCCTGGTAGTGGGCTGGCACTTAACTACAGTCAGTGTCTTGATAGATCAACCAAATCTACATACTTCCTTCATCTTCACTGATTCCTTATTGCAGAGTGATTATATGTTAATTTTAATATTGCTTAATGCTTCCTGAGCCTGCTCTGAGGCTCCTGTTGAGTATGTTCCCTTGGCCATGACCTTGTTCTTGTGTCATGCTAATCATTACCAGTTTATATCGCTTGTCTATCTTCTCTGCTTTCAAAATTGTTCGGAATATTGCCTCTCAGAGTCTCTTCCATTTTCAACTTGAAAGTGGTATCTTTTATATTTTCTCCTTGGTTGCCATGACCAATGTGTATTGAACAATTGGTTTATCTTTGCAAGTATACCAGATTTTAAGTAGGCTGGCCTTGTAGCAGAAACACCAGATACTGTGGAATCAAAGCATGTCAGGCTGACAGCTTTGCACTTGCCTTTGTCTGGGTAGTGGAGGCATGTGTGGGCACAAGGGCAGGTGGGGTCTATAGCAGAGAGGGGGAGCAGGTGGGGGTTTAGATAGTACATTTTCAAGGAGTATTTTCAGGGAGATAAAGGAAGCTGCTTAAAATTTTGTGTTTTCCAGAAGACTTTGAAATTGGATCCAGGGTAAATTTCTTCTTTCTGATATTCAGTCAGTCAATTTTGGTTCTGACATTTTAGGACTAGAACTCATTCCTGTCTAAAAAGAAGCATTCTGTGGTGTTGCATAGAGTATTGGTATATACATATGATTGAGTTAACAGGCCCTTATCAGTGAAGAAGGTGAATGGGAAATAGGTTCTGGAAGTCTCATTCTATACCATGTCCTTATATGTAGCTCTCTTTTATTATTATCTCTCTATGTTGTAAGCACTGTGAGGTGGATATTATTGTACACATTTTATAGATGAGGAAACTGAGGCTTAGGAAGTTTACATGTCTCTCTGAAGGTCACACAGCTAATCATTGATGGAGCTGACATTCAAACCTAAGTCTCTTCTGGCTGCAAAGACTACTTTTAATAACTACACCATTTTCCCACATTTTCAGCCATCTAATTAACTTTTGTCTCTTGTGTTTTCCTCTTCTCCAATTTCAGAATCTTTTGTGGAGCATGCAGTTATTGACTAATAAATCTAGTGGCTCAAAACTAAAAGGATGCTGAGTGTCTGAGATAGAACTGCCACTATTTCACTGGGAAAAGGTTGTAGGAGGGATGTGGGAGGAGGGCAGAGGAGGCTCTCCTCCGACTTTTCATGGAAATATTGTTGCCTGTATTTCTGTACTGAGGTCTTGTTAATGGCTCTAGAATATCAGGTCTTAGTCTCTTATTCCTCAGAGGCCAAGAGACTTTAAATACTCTGGGATCTGGAGAAATTCCATAGTTGTGACAGTGGCTTAGATGATTGGGAATATCCTTCTCCAGACTTAGGGCCAGGAAGCAAACAGTATAACATTCCACAGCTAACTTTTAGTTAGTGTTTTTGTCTTCTGGTTTTGTTAGCAAACAAATATATTTTAACTTTCTTAGCATGAGTTCTAGACTCCAGAATCTGGAGCAAAGGGAAAATGGTAAAGAAACATGAAATATTAACTTTTGGTCTCATTCTTAGTCCTGTATAACTTAGATCTTATCTGAGTTCTTTTATGAAAACTGTAACCCAAAACAGACATACAGCACCCTAAGAAATCTCATTCACATCTATTGAGGGTTTTCATTTTGTGTTTATATAACTCCCCACCACCCGAAAGAAATGTGTGTATCATTGTGTGTTTCTTAGCTATATGGCAGGCCTACTGTGCAAATCTATCTAGGGATTTGAAGGGACCAAAGGTCTTTTTAGATCAAGATAAAAGCAATAAGAAGGTATTGGGATAAAGTTTCAGGCAGAGAACACCACCTGGTGGTTATAACAGGATTTGAGCCTTCTATATTTGTAGTATTTGCCATAGTATCTGAGTGATATCTTTGTCAAAAATTTACCCTCTTATTTATAATAATTGTGGATTCAAACTTCTAAGAATAATTTTCTGCCACCTGATTCTAGTGTTTCTTCATTAAAACTGCTGTCAAAACTCGCAGACCAACCAAATAATTGTGTCTGGCAGAACTGAAGTCTTGTGCCCTTTGCTGTTCCAAACACAGGTCCTGTTTCTCTCTGTAGAAAATCAATTAGTGACTTTTCACCTCTTTATTGCAACCTTTAACCATGATAGCATGCTTATTTTATGTGGTAAGTTTCTGCCTAGTGGAATGATGGAGAAGGAAATATTAGTGGTTTTTCAGTAAGTCTTTGGCAGGTGTCATATAAAAGTAAGTTGCCTTTTTCCTGTATAAATATTAGGAAGAGGAGTTTGATAATATTCCAGAGAGATTATTAGGGTAAGCAAAGTCAGCAGAGAATGGGAAATTATGTAACAGTTGTTTATTAAAATACATATCTGATATTTCTTTTTTTATTGTAATAAGCATCTTTATCATTTGACAATCTTGAATATAGATAATTCTGTAGTTGGGTAAAGTAGGGACACTAGCCCCAGGGGAAAGGATCCTATTAAGTTAATCTGGATGCATATTTTATAGGCCTGGGAGGGAGGGAAGGATAGACAAAGTTTTAAATTTCAGGTTGAGCCTTGGGCTGGCATGGCATGTCTGTATCTTTTTTCCTCTTAGGAAAACCGAATCCAGGCCGTACCACCATTGAACAGTTTCTTGAGGGGGGGCTGCTCATGTAAGATACTAACCAGAATAGGACATTTTTTTGCACTGTTCTCCTGGGATTTTTCTTTATTTAAGTAACAGTATTATTACTTATTAGTATTATAACATCTGCATTTGAACACTGATATTATCAGACACTGTAAAAAGCTGCTCCATACACAAATGCCCACATATTGTATAATTCCATTTATATGAAATGTCCAGAATTGGCAAAACTATAGAGACAGAAAGAAGATTTGTGGTGGCCAGGGCTGAGGGAGAGGAGTTGGGAGGAAATTAGGAGTGCCTGCTAATGGGTTTGAGATTTCTTTTTGGGGTGATGAAAACGTTCTGGAATTAGATAGTGATGATGGTTGCACAACTGTGTGAATATACTAAAAGCCACTGTATTGTACACGTAAAAAAATTAAAACTAAACTAAAAAAAAACGCTGATCCATGGGGGAAAGAACAAAACCAATAAAAAGGTGATTGTGGTAACAATTCTCTCACTTATGTTCTAGCAGAAATGTTGTTTGATGATCTAAATATTCCAGCTTGGGCTTTGAATGTTGTTTTACTTTGTACTTCATTGCCCTGTTCCTGACCTTCACAGGGCCACGATGGGCCTCCTGGAACATTGGTGTGTTCATCTGTATTCGATGTGCTGGAATCCACAGGAACCTGGGGGTGCACATATCCAGGGTAAAGTCAGTTAACCTCGACCAGTGGACGCAAGAACAGATTCAGGTACTTACGCAGCCCAGGTGTGAGTCAGCTGCTCCCACACTGCCATGTAAAAGTAGTTCCAGATGAATTTCAGTCAAACTGGGCACAAAGGTGACAAAAATAAAGGAAAGTTAAGTTGTTAAACACTTATGTCAGATTCTCATACTTTAATAGAGAAATTTTTAGTCTTTCTATTTAAGATGCAAGTTATTCTACCTATAATTTACCTCCGTCAAAATGCAAATAGTCTATGGGCTAGGACCCATGGGTCCATGAACGTATAAAAGAGAATCTTTGGATTATTTTCTAGGATCCTAGAAACTAACCTTAAACTTAAACTAGATCTAACATTTGTAGTTTTAGATATTCACTAAAAAAAAAAAATCCTCCAACTTACAGACTTATAATAATATTTTATTGCTAAAATGCATATATGAATCTTGCTTGCTGTTGGGTTGGTAGGCTGGGAGTGAGACACTTAAGTTAGTGAGTCCAGCTGGCCTAAGATCTGCACCTCGATGTGGCTTCGTTGTTCTCTATTCCCTTCCTGCATTGAAACTTTTAAAAGTGATTTTAAAAAAAATTGGGAAGGGTAGGGGAAGAGAGGCTCCGAAGAAAACCAGTTGCTAAAGTTGGTGATGGAAATAAGAGGTTATTCTTAACCAGAAAATGGCTTTAGAAATTATTTTAGACTGTTTTTATAGATTCATTCAAGGTCTAAAAGGTTAGTTATATTTTTCAGTTATACTTGACTGTATCTTATGAAGGAAATTACATGCCATGGAGATATTTGGGAATTTGAAGATTTAAAAAGATCTTGGGATTTATCCCTCACAAGTGTTAAGGAGTTTATTTCAAAAGCCTAATGGGAAATACATTTATTGGTAATAAAGCTGAATAGGTTAATTAATAGTATAAACTCAGAATTGTAGTTATTCCCTGCCTGATTAAGCACTGATGATTGCCTTCGAAGTACACATTTTGATTGGTAGCTATGTTTTTTGGACTTTCAAATGGGACCTTGAATTATTACTGAATTAAATGTGTCTTGTCAGACAAATCTCTCAATAAACAGAACTGGGGGGTGCTGGGAAAGACAACTGTGGGGGCAAATGGTTGGGAGTAGAGTAGAGAGATTCATGGATTGGTAATCAGAATACACAGGTTTGAATCTTGTTCTGCCACTCTCTAGGTTGGTTTTTCAATTGTAAAATGCTGCAACTGGGTGAGAAGTTTCTCAATTCTTTCCTGATCTGACAGTCTACGTTTCCATATCTCTTTGATTACAGTGCATGCAAGAGATGGGGAATGGAAAGGCAAACCGACTTTATGAAGCTTATCTTCCTGAGACCTTTCGGCGACCTCAAATAGACCCGTATCTTTTCTGGAGCAACTTAGAAAGCTGAGTGGTATTTTGGTGTTTTGAGAGAGTCACACAAGACTCAAGACCCATGATCTGACTGGGCCATCTCTTTGTGGATTAGTCAAAGTCTTGCTTTTCCTCTCTCCTGCAACCAAGACATAAAAAAACACATGTATACTTTCTGATGTCAGAATGGTGGTGTCACATGGAGAAGACTCATTCAGGAATTAAGTGGTTCACTTAATTAAGGAATACAGTGGTTCACTGTGAATTCTTCCATAAAGGGACATCTCCAAAAGTTTTTGGGTCTCTGAAACTATCGTTTGATAAAAAAAATAGTTTTCTGTGCTATTTCGAATCAGCAAAACTACCATTCATTTTTAATGCCTTTTTATGTCCTATGTGAAAGAATTAACTGTTGTAGACAAGTTAATCAATAACTTTCTTCCCCCATCCTCTCAACGGGGATAGCACCTAGCTCACAAAATCAAACCCCCTAAAGGCAGTGCTTCTCAAAATGTGGTTTGTAAACCATCTTGTTAGAGTTTGCTTTTTGGTGGGTGCAGGTGGATCCTGTTAAAATGCAGATTTGGGGTCCTGCAGAAGACCCACTGATTAGAATCTGGCAGTGGGGCACAAGAGCTTATATTTTTAAGGGACACTCAGGTGTCTTTGTTTAAGGCCTGTGACCTAAGAGCTTTAAAATAGATAATTGACTGCTTTACCTGTATTCTAGAACAGCCAAGGCTCCTCTGATGTCGATATGAAGATTAATCCCATTTGCTGCTATCATTATTCTGAAGGAAAATCATAGGAAATGGTGATTCCCTGCTGTAACCGTGAAGGAGGCATTTTAAGGTTTGGTCATAGAAACTGCATGTGAAGAGACAGGAGCCATATGGAAACCAGGCAGGAGGGAGAGAGGAGAACAATGTTCCATGGGCTATAAATTGACCTCTTACAGTCATATTGTGGGACATATTTGTTTGATTTATCCTTAATAAGCTTTTCACAGAGCTGTCGAGGGGTTTATTCGAGATAAATATGAGAAGAAGAAATACATGGACCGAAGTCTGGACATCAATGCCTTTAGGGTGCGTTGTAAATCTTTCAAGTTTTGTTTATAATAAGTAATTTGCTTATTAATCATGCCAGGGAAGAATCTGAAGAACAGCTACCAAAATACTCCAAAACCATCCAAAAAAAAAAATGTAAAAAAAAGCCAGTTATTGAATCAAGACCATGAGATATCATGGAGCAAACTTTTGCCTCAGGGATGGACAAGGCAAACCATCAATGACTTCTTTGCCTTGATCTGTATTTAGATGTTAGTGATTCCCAGTTCCAAATTATTTCTTCAAATGGACATGACGGGCATACTAGATCAAATAGAATAACATGTATGTGTGTATATGTATGTGTGTATATGTGTGTGTGTGTGTGTGTGTATGCATTGTTTTCTATAAATGAAGTCAACAAAATTAGGTATAATTAAATCACCAGAGTTTCCTTCATTTTGACCAGTGTATATTTCCAGTGAGTTGATGGACTGATTGCCAAGGGGACCCTTGTTCCTGAGAAGGGTTTTAGAAGGAGACTACCACTTGTGAAGTACACTTTCCAACCTGGGCATGTGGTTAGAATCTGAAATACAGTGTATGATAACTAAGACAAGTATAACATACGGGAGGAAATACAACATGCTTTCTGGAAAAAGAAAATATGCCTGACTAATGACAACCAAAGGAGAACCAATAAATATGACTATTTAGAACTCCAAAAGCCTTTGGTAAGATTCTACAGTAAATTCTCTTAGGAATAATCAACTATTTCTCAAGCCAAAATATAGAGAGTATAGGATTCTCCAGTTCCAGCACATGTCCTATCTATCTATCGATCTATCGATCTATCTACCTATCTATCTACCTACCTATCTATCTATCTACCTAGCTATCTGTCTACCTACCTATCTCTCTCTCTCTCTCTTTATCTATCTATCTATCTATCTATCATCTATCTAGTTTATTTATTTTAATGGAGGATATACTAGCCAGTGAAATCACTAAGTTTACACAGGGCTCTAAGCCCTTCCAGGTAATTTAAAATCAAGCTTATTGGAATCAGTTCCAGCTTGATCTTTTGAGGTGGTGTGAAAAGGGGCATTAACTGGAAGGTAAATTTCAATGCAGGCAAGTAAGTACAAGGTAATACGTGTAGTTAGTAAAGAAAATTTCTTCTCAACTTAGTTGGAAGGACTCTTACCTCTCAGTCATCCAGAAAGGGACCTGGGGGTTATCATAACTGGTGCAAGAAAGAATTAACCCAGTGTATAGCTACAGCTTGGATGGCATCATCAAAAAAGTTTGAAACCAAAGCATACACATTTCCTTTTATTTGTAGAAAGCTATGGCCTGTCTGCTTGGCTCTGTTCCTTGTACCAGAAGGTATGAAATCAGATGAGGTCGGAAAAGGGTATCTGAGATAATCCAGAAGATGGGGGAGGAGGGAAGAGTTCCCATATGAAGATAGTGTTCATTCATAATTATGTCGCTGGTGTACCATACACACGAAAACAGCCTGTTTTACTCCCTGAATGTTTTCACTTAGGAAGGAAATTTTTTCGCTTAGGAAGGAAATATCTCCTGTTTACCAAAAAGCTATTTCAAAAATGTTTATTTGATGTACTTAGATTGTTTTTAATATTCTTGTGAAGACTTATATGCCAAGAATTAATATTTGCTAAGTGAAGACATTTAATATCAAATTGAAACTGGCTTTGTTAATTAAAGAGTATTCTTTTTTAATGGACAGATAAAACATTTTTAACTTCAAGAAGTAAAGTGGTCTGTATTAAAGTGTTACACTCTGTATGAAACAGACATAGCTGCATGTGTTCTTTGTGATTATAATATCATTTTAGAGATAATATGAAAATTAAAGTGGAGAATCCATGCCTACTCTTATCATCTTTACTAATGATTATCATCTTGCTGTAGTCCCTCTTTTTTTCTATGTAGTAACTTTTGGAGGCATAATTGTAATACAGTTATATAGAATGTCTCCTGCTTTCGTTCAACTTAACATATGATGTATTTTTATGTTACTTATATAGCTTTCATAATCTTTAATTGTTGCATCTTTCAGTGAGTAGCTAGACCACAGTTTATTTTGCCATTCTCTTTCTGTGGCATAAAGGTTGTTTAAGTTTTTATTCAGCATAAATAATTGTGGGATGAACTTCTCGGTGCATAAAACCTTTTCCATATTCTGGATTATTTTCTTAAGATATAATACAAGCTATGGTATTATCTAGGTCAAAAGCTTTCAGTATTTTTCTCTTCATACTTTTGCCAATATACTTTCTAGAAGTTGCACTATTTTACAGTGATTTCTCAGCATTGTATAAGAGTGCCAGTTTTACTTCATCCCTGCCAACATTAGGTGTTATTATTAAGATCTTTCTCCCCCTAAAATGCATTTTAAATTTCACTTTTTGATCATTAGCAAGGCTGAATATTTTTTCATATATATGCTATACTTCCTTTTATATGCCTGTTTTCTTAAGTTTACTTTGTGGTTCTGGTTTGCATTTAGATGTCTGATGTTAAAAATGTGACCAATAACATTATAATCTGTGAAAGTATTATGAAACTGCCTCTGAAAGTAATAAAAACTGAGAAAGACTTCCTTTTTTCTTTTTTCTTTTTTTATTTATTTTTATTTATTTTTATTTTTTTCTTTTATTTTTTTTCTTTTATTTTTTTTTAATTTTTTGTTTATTGCAGTAACATTGGTTTATAACATTGTAAAAATTTCAGGTGTACATCATTGTACTTCTATTTCTGCATAGATTACATCATGTTCACCACCAAAATACTAATTACAACCCATCACCACACACATGTACCGAATTATCCCTTTCACCCTCCTCCCTCCCCCCTTCCCCTCTGGTAACCACCAATCCAATCTCTGTCCCTATGTGTTTGTTTATTGTTGTTATTATCTACTACTTAATGAAGGAAATCATGCGGTATTTGACCTTCTGAGAGAGACTTTCTAATATTTTATTTTTGATGTGCTTTTTGCTTTTATACAGACGACTCATTTGGACACCCTAAAAGGGATACTTTAATCCTTTTACTCCTTTTTGCCTTATTTCCTTGATTTTGTTTTTTCTAATCTTTAAGCCTGAAATTACAGTTTATTTTCTGATTTTTAAAAAAGGAGATGAAGATTGAAAGAACTTATGATTGAATTTATAAAATCACAAAGGATCTGCCCAGAAAGATGAACATGAACTTATTCACTAGTTTACCAAGATGAGGGGGGACCCCTCAAAGCATGAGCAAGTTAAACTTGGGTCAAAAAGGGGCAGCACTGGTGAAATGTTCAACCTCTGTAGATAGCCTAGACTGTACATTTCCAGGTGCTTAAGACATTTGGAGGATCCCTCTTAACAGCATCGAGGCTAATGTGGAAGAGGCCAGCTCTCATGCCCCACACCAAGAAACCCCCGAGTTTGTTGGACTCCTGCTTCAATTTCAATAGGGATTTTTTTGTGTCCTTTTTGGACATTTGGAATTATAATTTATTGAACTGTTGGTCACCATGAGGCCTGTGTTCTTTGTCTTATTTTATTAAATCACTATAGAAAGAAAAAGATGACAAGTGGAAAAGAGGGAGTGAACCAGCTTCAGAGAAAAAAATGGAACCTGTTGTTTTTGAGAAAGTTAAAATGGTAAGTGGGCAAGTATTTGCACTGTGTGGGTGGCCTCGGGTGTGTTGTATGTGTGGAGGGGAGGGGTGGGGGTGGGGTTAATAGCAGACTGCAACATTGCACCTGGGGCTCAAGGGGTCCACATTTAGATATCACCTGCTGCCCTTGCTGCTCCTTTCCCATCGTCTTGTTCCTGCATAATCTGCTCTGTAACACTTCTCTCTGGGGCCAGATGGGAGCTTGGGAACTGCATCTGTCCCATCTGAGCAAGAAGCACATTCCATGCCAGAATGCCAAGGCTGTGTGACACCTTCTGAGCAGAAGCTACATTAGTCCTTCTCTCATTAGACCTTCTGTACCTCATTTTCCTGTTGCAGTTAAGAACAGTCCAGAAGCCAGGCCATACTAATCCACTTTAAACAATCCCTTCTTGTATTCTTGCTCTGTCATATTGAAGTAGACACCTTTCTTTTTCCACAGGACATACTGTGGCTGTAGTAGTAGATTTATAATATATAAGAGCTTGGAATCTTGGGAGAGGGAACTTTTTACTGTTTGCTTAAGGAAGAGCTTTTATCTTCATTCTGAATTGCACTGTCTGCAGATCACAGTCTAGTGATTTGGCAGAGTGAATTAGGTAATCTTTAAACTGATCTTCCTTTTGGTATTAAAGGTTTTCCAATCACTGGGAGATTTGTTGGCTCTCAACTCTTGTACCATCAGACACCTACCTTTATTCTTGGCTTTTCCTGGGACCAAAAACTGCTACTTCTGTTGGCTCCCCTGATCTGTGGTTGTCTTGGTTTCAGAAAGATCTTTCTCTTCAGAAAGCCAAACAAGCACAGATGATATCTTTGTTTTTCACTTTAGTTTTGATTTATGCACGTGTGCCTTCTGACTTGATTCTTTCAACTGACACTTCCTGAGTTTTGTCTCTTTGGTAACTCTCTTTGAATAACAGAAACCATACCACAAGAATACCTGCAGCTTTACAGTGGAGAGGGGGAAAAGCCTCAAAAACACCTGCTTATTTCTTTCTATAACATATTTTCACCTTAGCCACAGAAAAAAGAAGATCCACAGCTACCTCGGAAAAGCTCTCCGAAATCCACAGCACCTGTCATGGATTTGTTGGGCCTTGGTAAGAGTTAGACTTTTTCACTCCCATAATCTTACAAATTTTGATGAATTCTCTGTGACCCTGGGAAGATAGGTAGAGACGGAAGTCTTCAGTTTGTGTCTTGGTCACTAAGATTGTTCTCTCGTGTTCTTCCTGTTGTTTACATCTGAGCAGTTGTTCTAAGGAAGTGTTTACTGTGACATTTTTCAGAGCAAAAGTACAGTGTTGTCGTTAAGAGCATGGCCTTTGGAGCCAGAGTCCCAACTCTGCCACTTACTATCTATGTGACCTGGGGTAGCTTACTCATTCTCTGAACATTGCTTTCCTAATCTACACAGTGAGGATAAGAGTCTCTACTTCAGAGGTGTTGTTGGAAGGGCTAAGTGAGATAATGCCTTTAAACCTCTTAGCCTCTTGCCTGCACTCATTAAATGTTAGCAGGTTTCACTAAACCAGTGCCTGTGAGCCCTTCCCCCATCCTTCTCATTTTTCAGGTGAGACCTGTTTCTGAGATGGCCTATTACCTTGTGGTCATTTTTTTCCAAACCTTTGAAACCCTGAACTAGTGATTATGCCCCTTTCAGAAACAGACCCTAGTCTTTACCTTTCACAGTACCGATGGCTGGACATGGTTTCAGTGCATTTCTGCTGATTTAGGCTATTGGCTACTTAGGCTTCTAATTTCTATACCTTTCATATCTCTCTGGAAATGAATCCTATGCAGCTTTGCCCCTCAAATAGCCAGAAGGGAGCCAGCCAGCCCCCTTGCTGTGGTGCTGAGGTAGCCTTCAGGCTTGAGTTTCTGCTGCCCTGTGCCTGATAGCTGGGCTACAGGCTTCTCCAGCATGCTCTGGGGAATGTGGGGTGAGGCCTCTTTATAGATGCCCCATCCAACCTAGATGGTTCCAAAAAAGCCTAGATTTCCGGGTCTATGATGGAGCATGTAGGCCTTCTCTGTCTGCTTCGTGTCTAGAATAGAAGGAAGGCATGGGCTTAATGAGCAGTGCTACATTTTAACTTGGATTTCTCTTTCCAGATGCTCCTGTGTCCTGCTCCATTGCAAACAGTAAGACCAGCAATACCCTAGAGAAGGATTTAGATCTTTTGGCCTCTGTTCCATCCCCGTCTTCTTCGGTTCCCAGAAAGGTGAGTCTTGTGGGCTCCTGAGGATTAACGAGCATTATGAAAAGGGTAATTTTGATAACTTAATCATGGAACCAAGTTATGCTTCCTCGGTGGAAATAGACTTTGGTTTTCTTGATTCTTCCCTCAACACTGCGTCATCTCTGTTACAGCCTAAGATTACTATTCATTTTGTCTCCTTCCCAAAAAGAGTGGGCTTCTGTTGAAGGTGTGTCAAATTATAAAGACTGAAACTTCAGGTCAGCTCCTCAGCCTGAGTTATTGCCAGAGAACTTGCAGATATGAAAGACTTGAAACTTTTAGTGGCTACCATTTGTGGAATACCTGCTAGGTACCGTGCACAGTGCTAGGGGATTTTGTATATTTCATTTATAATTTAAAATATTCTTTGCAACCCTGCAAAATGGATATTTTATAGGTGAGGAAACATTAGTTCTGCAAAGTTATATGACTTAGCCTTTCATTATACAACCAGTAAATGGCTGCACTGGGATCTAAACTCATTTCTCTCTGGGTGCATCATTTGTAGGCTGTTTTTATTTGTTTGTTTGTTTTTCACCAAATCACATTGTTTTGCTGAAGAACAAAGAATTGTACCAGAGCTTAACTATCAGATGTTTTCAGATATTTGTTTTGTAAAAATGTCAGGAAGCTATTCACTTGAGCCATGAATTCTTACTGCAAATGTTAGAAGCAGCTGAGAGATGAGGGAGGTCCTTACAGGGGTCCCACGAGGACCATTCTAGTTCTCTCCCTGTCCTCTTTGTCCTAAGGTTGTAGGTTCCATGCCAACTGCAGGGAGTGCTGGCTCTGTTCCTGAAAACCTGAACCTGTTTCCAGAGCCAGGGAGCAAATCAGAAGAAACAGGCAAGAAACAGCTCTCTAAAGATTCCATCCTTTCACTCTATGGATCCCAGACGCCTCAAATGCCTGCCCAAGGTAGAGTTCTTGGGGGTCATGGCAATATGCCAGAGACATGAGGACTTACATGCAGGAATTATTTGTTGAGAAACGGGGCAGTTGCTTTGGGGGCCAGGACGTCATACTGCAAACATGCCTGAACGTGACATTTCTTGTAAAGCCACAAAATGTCAGCAGATAGATATTAATGTAACTCAGAGCCATACTTGGGGTCTGGTGTCACACCTCTGTGAAGTCTGAAGGGAAGTGGCTAGGTCAGCAGTCCACTGGTAAGCCATAGCAAGTCTTACGGGAACTCTAACTGTTTTGTTCTAAAAGAGCATTTGAAGTTGAGTAGTCCTGAGAAATTCTAGCTAGAAAGGAGTAGCCAGTGAGAGTTTGAACTGATTCTGTGTGCTTTCCTCTTTAACAGATCTGTATGTATGTTTTCTTGGCAGCAATGTTCATGGCTCCTGCCCAGATGGCATATCCCACAGCCTATCCCAGCTTCCCTGGGGTTACACCTCCTAACAGCATAATGGGGAGCATGATGCCCCCACCAGTAGGCATGGTAGCTCAGCCAGGAGCTTCTGGGATGGTTGCCCCCATGGCCATGCCTGCAGGCTATATGGGTGGCATGCAGGCATCAATGATGGGTGTGCCAAATGGAATGATGACCACTCAGCAGGCTGGCTACATGGCAGGCATGGCAGCTATGCCCCAGACTATGTATGGGGTTCAGCCAGCTCAGCAGCTGCAATGGAACCTTACTCAGGTAAGCTACCCCATTTTACTCAGGACAAGAGTTTTGGGTCTTCCTCTTCCACTTTGTATCTCTCCCTTATCCTTTGAATCCTTACAGTAAATGAGATAATGCCAGAGACATTCTTAGGTTTGCTTTTTTTTTCTAGAAGGTCTATCTAAAGTCAGATCATTCTGAGGAGTTCTGGCTTCTTGTAGAATAAGAGTAACTGCCTAAATCTAAATCTCTCCACACGTTCATCAAAACAAAACCAAAAACAGCCGATAGAGATAAACAAGGAGGGCAAATAAAACCACCCATAATCCACGACTACTGCATCTAGTAGACAGAATACTACAAACTTCAAATTACGTGGCAGTAAATGACACCTAAATCCAGCAGAGCCAGCATCCCAGAGAGACTATGTGAAAAGAGGAGAGGGAACAGGGCGCTAGAGGTGACAGAACAGAGATAAAATCACTCTTTAGAAAGACCTACCCTGATTGAAGATATGCTGAGAGGAAGTCTGAGACCTGGCAGATTAGAACTTGGAGAATCAAAAATAAAGGATTGAAATATATAGGATTATAGGTGGTAGCCTTGGAAAAACACTGCTTCTAGGGGAGAAGGGGATGACTTAGAAGGAGAAGGTGCTCTTTGGAGACCTGGTGGTGGAGGGAAAATAAGAAATGAGAAGTGGAAAAGAGAATCACAAAATCAGAAGATACACCGTCCTCCTCCCCCCATGATCATTTCACTATACTAACAGAAGAGGGCGCTCTTGAACTAAGAAAGCTGGTAAACTTCCCCAAACCCTCACACCTGTCTGCATTATTGCTGATTCAGAAAAATAAGCATTACAAAATAAACAGAAAGTGGCAGATGACGCTCATGTAAAACTACTATGAGAAGAAAATAGAAAATGAAAATCAAAACATTTCAGGAAATGAAAATTCTCCCTCAAAAAAAAGTCATGAAGCAGAAGAAAACTGTTATATAATCCACCAATGTGAATTAAATGTCCTTTAACAAAAACCTGCAGATAAGACAAAACAGCTTGAATCAGAAGTTCAAAAACTTAGAACAAAAATGGACAAAAAACTGGAGGTTGTGAAATGAAAGTTTACTGAACTCAGGAAACAAACTGAAAAAAGGCACAATTATCTTAGAAATAAAGACTGAATTACAAGTTGGCCAAAGGAGAAGAGATTCAACTGAAAATATATTTGGCATTGAAGAAAGGCATGAAACAGCTAAGAGAATGAAAACTAAATATAGACAGCAGTAAAAAGAATCAGAGAGAAAGTAATATGGAAATTAGGCAAAGAAGGCCTAACATAAATATATTTGGAGACTCTCAAAGAAGAAAAACAAAATAGTGGAACAGAATTAATATATTTAAAATTATAATACAAGAAAATCTCCTAGAAATAAAAGACTTGAATATAATATTGAAAGAGCCCACTGTGTATCTGGAAAACTGGACCCAAAATGGTCAACTCTGACTAACTCATATCTCAGTAAACTTTTTTACAACAAAATAGAATACATATGAAGTACAGCAAATATAATAAAACAGTAAAAATATAATATGGTGAAATTGAGACCAAACATATCAGTCATAGCAATAAGCAACTCTTTTATTAAAAGAAAAAGATGTTCAAATTGGTTCACAAGGCAATAACCTAATTTTATACTAGATACAAAAAATACAGCCGAAACAAAATGATTCAAAGTCTGAAAACAAAGAGATGGGCAGAGGAGTGCCAGACAAGCAGTGTGTGTGCACGCCCACACTTGTGCGTGCATGTGCAG
Source organism: Ceratotherium simum simum (assembly GCF_057802395.1). NCBI lineage: Eukaryota > Metazoa > Chordata > Mammalia > Perissodactyla > Rhinocerotidae > Ceratotherium > Ceratotherium simum. The sequence goes on along the minus strand of NC_141921.1, from coordinate 18,885,779 downwards.
TTTTTATCAGGTTTAGGTATCAAGGTTATACTTGCCTTATAAAAAATATTTTCACGTTTCCCTTTTTCTGTGGTTGGGAACAATTATGTAATATTGATCTTGGGAGATTTGGTAGAATTCCCATGTGAAGTTGTATGGGCCTTTTGCTTTTTTGTATAGTAATTCTTTGATAGCTTTCTCTGTTTCTTCTATGGAAGTCAGTTTTGGAAAACTCTATTTACCTAGATTATCCAGTTTGTCTAGGTTTTCAAATTCATTTATCAAAAGTTATGCCAAGCAATCTCATGATTTTTTAAAGTTTCCTGTTTCAGTTGTTTCTCCCTTGTCATTTCTTATTTTGTATGTTTGTGCTCTTCTCTCCCCTCCTCCTTTTTTCAGTTAGGTTAACTAGTGGTCCATCTATTTTGTTATTTTTTTTTTTTTTTAAAAACAGAGTTTTGATTTGTTTATTCTACATGTTTCTGTTTTCTACCTCAATTTCTGGGTTATCTTTACTATTTCCTTCTATATGCTTTCTTTTGATTTACTTTGCTTTTCTTTTTCTAGCTTTCATAGTTGGGATTTTAATGCACTTATTTTTATTTTTTCATGTTTATTTATATAAGTAATGAAGTGCTATAAAACTGATGGGAACATGTCAAAAGGACACATGACCCAACTTCTGGAGGCTCTCCCACTGTCCAAACATGGGACAATTCGAACATCAGAAAGAATGACACCAATGGATTATAACACACTGAAGGAAAAAAAATCCATGAGTCCATAGTGATATTTTTTAAAAATGGATGTGGGAGAGAGGGAGGGAAAGCCTTCTTTATAGAAGAATGATGACTTTTAATTGTAGAAAGAACGGGGTATTCACACGTTCTCAAAGAAACACCCTTCAGATTACATATTAATTACAATGAAAAAACATATGATGTCAGCCAAATGATCAAATGTAAAATTACCAACAATGGGACAAATTAGTATCATGTGCTTCCTGGTATCTTGTACTGAGAAGGACACAATACCCCTTACACAGAATTCTTGCCAAAAATATTTAACTTGGATCCAATCATGAGAAAACATGAGATAAATCCAAATTGAAGGATTTTCTGCAAAATAACTGGCTTGGATTCTTAAAACAATGTCAGGAAAAAAAGAAAAAAGGGGTGGAGGGAACTGTTCTAGATTAAAGGAGACTAAGGAGATATCAAAATGAAATGTATATTAGAATATTGTATTAATGTTGAATTTCTTGAGCATGTTAATTGTATAGTGGTTCTAGGAAAGTGTTCTTTCTTATGAGATGCCTCCTGCTTACAGGGTAAAGTGTCACAAGATCTGCAATTTTCAATGCTCATCAAAAATTTTTTAAAGTTTATAAAATATGGCAAAATGTTAACAATTCGTGAATTTAAGGAAGGGTTATAACGGTTTCATTGTACTACTTTATCAACTTTTTTGTAAGCTTGAAATTTTTTTTAAAAGTTGGTGGAGGAAAAATAGACCTTCTCCTAAAGAAAAACAACTTCTACAGAGAGTGTACCAGGCTTGGGAAAATTTAAGGCACTTTTCTTTGATAAATTGTTTCTTCTGTTCACTGCCAAAGGCTAGTCTTTTCAGTCTAGTTCATAAAGGGGCTCCAGCCCCACCCAGGACTTATTCCACTGACTGTTTTCTCCCACCAACTTCCCTTCTTATATACTGAACACCCAGTGGTCTTTTTTTTTTTGCCTTCCTTGGATCACTCTGAGCAGTCCAGTTTCTTTTTCTTTCTTTTTCTCTCTGCTTGAGCATGCACGAGCACTTTCACTGACACTGGCAGTAATAACTCTCTGCGGGAGATAAGACAGGAGCGCTGGCGTGGGGGCTTCTCTTTATACTCTCAGGGTTGGCTACAGCAAGTTAACAATAGGCTCTTCTATTTAGGATGAGAGACTGGAAAGGAAGAAGAGAATAACTTCTCACGCTGCTTTTATGATGAGTAGCTCCAGGATTCCTTCTTTTCCTCCCTGAGCATTAGTCTCTATCAATGTCTTCCTTCTGAAAAGTCCTTCATTTCTGCTGTCTGGTGTCCTTGAAATGATCTAGTGAGGTTCAGGGCAGTTATGTGCCACAACGGTTTCCCTTTGTCTCCTTCTCTCCCTCCCTGCAGACGGAAGGACTCCTGCCCTGCCTTTTGTACTAATTGGCTGCATGCCCACAGCCTGGTCTGAAAGTCTCCTCTCTCCCTTTCAGATGACCCAGCAGATGGCTGGGATGAACTTCTGTGGAGCCAATGGCATGCTGAGCTATGGACAGTCGATGAACGGCGGGAATGGACAGGCAGCAAACCAGACTCTCAGCCCTCAGATGTGGAAATAAAAACAAAACACCCGTATGGCTACCACTCTCCTTAGCCCCTATCTCCCAGGTTTTCCTCTTTCCCCAACTCCCCCAACCCCATCCCTTTTCCTACCAATCTCTCTTTGGTTTAGAAATTGCTCAGTCCGTCACTTAGGGTTTGGCATTCTGCCCAGCCCAACCACTTCCCGAACACGCAGACCTCTCTGTTGCTTTATGTTGTACATGTCCCCTGGCCGTCCCGACTTCCTCCCCGGCCTCAGCCCCAGTGCTCTCTTGGCACCAGCACCTTAGAAATTGTTGGCAGAAGGCACTTAAACTGCGGGAGAAATGTGCACACCTTTGAGTACCTTTCCCACAAGGTTAATCCTCCTATCAGACTCAGAAAGGTCTGTAGGTGTTGTGCTTTAGGTAAAGAGGGGAGGGTTTAGAGGTACTTCTATGTGTGTTAATAAGCTGTTTCTACATATTTAAATTATTGGTTGAAGAGGGAGGCATCATGCTCCCATGAATGATGGGAATGAAGAAAGTACTGAAATTGAATTAAATACTCGTTGGGTGTTAGATCAGGTTCACCCAAGGAACCTGGGGTGAGGCAAACCCCTCCTATGAGGATGAGCAAAAATATTACTCTCCTTTGCCCCGAATTGCTTTCTGGATCTGAGGCTTCAGGACTCACTGCTTTAGTCAGCTGTCTTAGCACCAAAGACTTTATGAAGGTCCCACACGAAAACACACACCCTTTCCCCACCTCTATCCTGCTTCCAGTAGGATCTGGCCCCATGGCTGGAGGACCAGCCCCTCCAGTGGGAACGCAGACGTTAATGTGTGTACTGCTCGTGTGCGTATGTGTGGATTCCACGCCCCACTCTCTCCCCATCTGCTCTGGATGTTTTTGTTTTTTAGTTTTAGGTTTACAACAGAGAGGAGTTAATTTATCAACAGCCTAAAAACTGTTGCCAGTTTTTCTTATAATCAAAATAATTGCAATCTCATCGATAGCTCCCTTCCTCCTTTCCCCTCTCCCAATCTGCCAATCACTCTTTCATGCCTGTGTATCCCGGGCTGCTGTTTCCCCACCTGTTCCAGGTGTACGAGGCAGAGAGCCTGGCAGCTTTCCTCTCGGTCATTGTTCACCCCACTTGAAAATTAAAACAAGAAAACTTGGCTTAAAAGATTTCACCTGTGGGAACCACAATTCCTGGTTGCCTTTCTCCTGTGTATGTGTAAATTCCTTAATAAATATTGCAGGGAAGGACTGTTTGTTTGACTGGTACTGTGTGTCACTCTTGGAGGAGGGCAAGTTACACCAGGTTTTCTGCTTTCCAGGGGCAGTTCCCTCACTTCCTGTATTTTAAAAAATTCCATACTGGGCATACCCACCAGCCAGGCCCAGGCTCAGGCAGTTAGAAAGGGGACCTTTCTCCAGGGGTGTCTAGAGTTGTGAGCGAGGGAACTGTGGAGATCTGTACGTGCTGGAGTCTCAGATCATCGGAACTGGAAGCACTACCCCAACAGATGGAGAAGCTGAGACACCCCTCCCCCCTCCCTCCTTCCTTCGAGTACACATTTAAATAATTCCAGATGCAATGAGGATCGCACAGTGGCTAAGAAAGTGCACTCTGGATCAGGCAGCCAGTATTCATATCCCTTCTTACTTTGTGATCTGGGCAAGCTACCAAACCCCCAGGTCTCTGTAAAATGGGGGCAATGCTAATATTTAAGGTAAAATGGAACAATTCCTGTGGTGCATTTAGCACAGTATCAGGCACTTAATACTTGAATGTTAGCAAGTATTATATGCCAGATCTATGTTAGGCATTAATTCATTCAACAAATATGTAATAAGTGTGTACTATGTGCCAAACACTGTCTTTGGCTCTGGAATAAAGCAATGAATCAAAATTCCCCAATCTCATGGGATAGTGTGGAAGAAGAGATGGACAATAAACAAGTAAATCAATCATTTAATTTCAGATAGTAATAACACAGGGTAAGACAGATTAAGGGGAGCGAGTGGGTATGGTACCATTTGGATGGCTTAGTCAGAAAGTTACATTTGAAACAAGACCTGAATAAGCAGCCAGTTGTGTGGAGATCTGGAAAAAGAGCAGAGCAACTGTAAATGTCTGCACTGGAAATCATTTGGCTGGAGGTCTTGATCTGGGAGTCATAAGGGTGGTATGTAAAGCTGTGAGACCGGATGAAGTCACCTAAGGAGAAAGTGTAAAGGGAAGAGGACTGGGTCTTGGGGCCCATCAGCTGTTAGAATTGGGGAAGAACAGGAAAGAAAAAATGAATCTGACATGGTCCCTGCTCTTAAGAATCTCACAGTCTTGTGGGGCAACAGACTTAGAATCTTATACAGTGTATATTGGGAGCTGGGGGGCACCTAGCCCTGTCAGTGAAACCTTCTTAAGGACAGTGGCACGTGAGCTGAGTACTGGAGGAGGGGCAGGTGGGGTGGGGGCAGGGGGAAGAATATTCCAGACAGATAATACCATGTGAACCAAGATAGAGAGGCCTGCAAGAGCACAGAACATTCAGGGAAGCATAAGCAGTTCAGTGTGTCTAAGGTATGATGTGAGTCAGGGTGTGGTGAGAGGTGAGATTGAGGTGGGGTCAGGCCAGATCATGGGGGGCTTCCTATACCCTAGGAAGGAGTTTAGCCTGAAGTGATGTAAACGGTGGCATGACACGGTCAGATTTGAGTTTTAGGCAGTTCACTCTTGCATTGCTGAGGACAATGTGTTTAGGGGAACAAGACCAGAATTAGGGTACCAGAGAGGTGGCAAGAGCTGAACTAGGGCCATGATAGTAGGGGCAGGGGAGAATCGAGTGGCTCAGAGCAGTAATTCATGAACTGCTTATGAGGGATGTGAGATGCTAAAAGATGTTCCACAAAAGTGCTAACATAAGTTTGGGAAAGACTGCATGTTATATCACCTTTTGTACATCTAGAGTATCCACATAGTAAGGCCTCTGAAAAGTTCTGTGGTTGGTAAAGACTTTTTTTTTAATTAATAGACTTTATTTTTTAGAGTAGTTTTACGTTCACAGCAACATTCAGGGGAAAGTACAGAAATTTCCCATATACCCCCTGCGCCCCCCCACACCCAACCTCCACCACTGTTGACATCCTGTACAACAGTGCTACATTTGTTATAATTGATGAACCTACACTGATACATCATTATTACCCAAAATCCATAATTTACACTAGGGTTCACTCTTGGTGTTGTATATTCTATGGGATTTTCAACAAATGTGTAATGACATGTATCCACCATACAGAATAATTTCACTGCCTTCAAAATCCCCTGTGCTCTGCCTATTCATCCTTCCCTCTCCCCTAGCACCTGCCAACCACTGATTTTTTTTTACCGTCTCCACAGTTTTGCCTTTTTCAGAATGTCGTATAGTTGGGATCATAGAGTATATAGCCTTTTCAGATTGGTTTCCTTCACTTAGTAATATGCATTTAATACTCATTCATGTCTTTTCATGGCTTGAGAGCTCATTTCTTTTTTTTTTTTTGTTATGGAAGATTCACCCTGAGCTAACATCTGTTGCCAACCTTCCTCTATTTTGTATGTGAGCCGCCGTCACAGCATGGCCACTGATAGACAAGTGGTGATGGTCCACCCCTGGGAACTGAACCTGGGCCGCCGAAGCAGAGTGTGCCGACTTAACCACTAAGCCACCGGGGCTGGCCCAAGAGCTCATTTCTTTTTAGCACTGAATAATATTCCACTGTCTGGATGTACTACAGTTTATTCATTCACTTACTGAAGGACATGTTGGTTGCTTCCAAGTTTTGACAATTATAAATAAAGTTGTTGTAAACATCCATGTGCAGATTTTTGTATGGACGTAAGTTTCCAATTCATTGGGATAAATAGCAAGGAGCGTGATTGCTGGATCATATGATAAGAGTATATTTAGTTTTGTAAGAAACTGCCAAACTGTCTTCAAAAGTGGCTGTGCCATTTTGCTTTCCCACCAGCAATGAATGAGAGTTCCTCTTGCTCCACATCCTCACTAGCATTTGGTGTTGTCAGTGTTTTGGATTTTGGCCACTCTAATAGGTGTGTTGTGGTATCTCATTGTTGTTTTAATTTGTAATTCCCTAATGACATGATGTTGAACATCTTTTCAAATGCTTACTTGCCATCTGTATACCTTCTTTGGTGAGGTGCCTATTCATGTCTTTGCCCATTTTTAAAATCAGGTTGTTTGTTTTCTTATTGTTGAGTTTTAAGAGTTCCTTGTATATTTTGGATAATAGTCCTTTATCTGATGTGTCTTTTGCAAATATTTTTTTCTAGTCTGTGGCTTGTCTTCTCCTTCTCTTGGTTAGAGACTTTTTTTCATGGTTTTCTAGCATTTACCAAGACTTATTTTTCCATGGAATTCATTTTTCTGGAATATCTATTAACTATAGAACACTATGTGGGAAAAACAACCAGAAACAATATTTTAGGAGGTAGAATTGGGAGGTCTCAGTAATGCATGAGATGTGGGATGGAGGGAGAGGAAGGAGACAAAGAACTCTCCTGTGTTTCTAGCTTGTGTGAGAGAGAATTTATAGGAAGAGGAGAAACTGGATTTTCTCTCTAGGAGGGGAGAATGTGTGTAAAATCAGGAGTTTGGTTTTAGGCATGTTGAATTTGTGATGCCTGTGATGTAGCCAGATCTGGTTGATCAGCTGGAAAGGGATTTAAGCATCTGAGATTCAAGGAAGAGGCCGGGATAGAGAAATGAACTTGGGAGTCAGCCCCATGGAGGTAGTAATTGATTGTATGGGATCACATAGGGTGGATTTTTAAAATAAGAGTAGTGGGCTGGGGACAGAACCTTGGGAGAAAAATTCATTTTTAATAGGAGTTAAGGGGGAAAGACCTAAGAAGGAGAGGAGGTGGAGTGGGGATGAGGAGGAATAGGCAGAGAGATGGAAGGCAAAACTCCAGGAAAGTGCAATGTAAAGGAACCCTAGGGACTAGACTGTCAAGGAGGAGGGATGATCACAAATGTCCAATTAGCAGGGAAATCCAGTGAGATACGAACTGATAAAAGAACTGTTGAATTCAGCATTTGGAAACTTCTGAAAAAAGCAGTTTTATTGGAGTGGTGGGGCCAGAAGCCAGATTATGGTAGGTTAAGGAGTTAATTGAAGGAGTTGAAAAATAGAGAAACAGGCTCTATTAAGTTAAATACACATGGTAAGATTTTAAGAATATTCTTAAATATTTCTTGACAATAGAAATAGAGTGTGTAAATTACAAACCAATGAAGAGGAAAACCTTGGAATAAGAAAATGCAAATAAGCAAAAACATCAGTTGTCTCCCTCGAGAAAAAGGCAAGGTAAGAATTTTAAAAATAAGCATAGAGGGCCGGCTCCGTGGCTTAGCGGTTAAGTGTGCGCGCTCTGATGCTGGCGGCCCGGGTTCGGATCCCGGGCACGCCCCAAGGCACCACTTCTCCGTCCAACGCGAGGCCGAGTCCCACGTACAGCAACTAGAAGGATGTGAACCTATGACATACAACTATCTACTGGGACTTTGGGGGGAAAAAAAATGAATAAATAAAATCTTTAAAAAAAAAAAAAAATAAGCATAGAAAAGTGGAACAAATAGAATTTAAAAGTGATATGTTTGAAACAAGTCTAAATACTCTGAAATACAGTAAGTATAAATGGAATAAATACGTTAAAATATTGAGATGGTCAGATTGGAATTTTAAAATCCATTCCTTCTTGCATCTCAGACCTTTCTTCTAAGATCACTTTCCTTCACCTGAAGTAGATCCTTTGGAATGTCCTTTAGTGAAGGTCTCTTTGAGTCTTGTCTGAAGCATAAGGATGGGAAAAAGTTTAAAATAAAAGAATGGAAAGACAAAGATTAGGCAAATACTAATCAAAAGTAAGCAGGGATCACTATATTCACAAAATAGACTTTAAGACAGAAAACATTATTAGAAACAGGATTTCTATGTAATAATAAAAGGTTCAATTCACAAGGAAAATATAATAATTCTAAACCAGTATGCATTTTTTAAAGCCTCAAAATAAAGCAAAAATTGATAGAACTTCAAGAAGAAAGAGACAATTCACCAGCAGTCCGTAAGAAATCTCCAGCAGGCTTTTTTGTGGAAACTAACAGGATGATTCTAAAATTTATATGGAAATGCAAAGGATCTAGAAAAGCCATGACAATCTTGGAAATAGAATGAACAAATTTGGAGAGATTACACTACCAGATTTTAAGACATTATGAAACTAGGGTAATTAAGACAGTGTGGAATTGGTGCAGGATAGACATATAGAGCAATAGAATAGAACGGAATACAGAACCCAGAAACATCCCCCTGCACATACTGATTCATGAAAGTGGCAATGTAGAGTAGTGAATTAAAGGAAGTCTTTTTAATAAAGGATGCTGGGACATTAGATATACATATAGAAAAAAACGAAAGTTGACCCCCTACTTCACACCATAACAAAAATGAATTCTAGATGGATTGCAAGTCTAAACGTGAAATGCAAAATGATAAAGCTCCTAAAAGATAATATGAGAGACTATCTTGCTGACCATGGTAGGAGATAAGACCAAAACAGGAGTTGAAAAGCACTAATTGTAAAGAAAAAGCCTGATAAAGTTGACTAGATTAAAATTAAGAACTGTTTATCAAAAGATTCTATTAAGAGAGTGGAAAGGCTTATCACAGAATAAGAGAAAATATTCAAAACACATATGATAAAGGGCTTGTATCTAGACTATATGAAGAACTGCAAAATAAGAGAAAATAAGAATAAGAAAAGACAACCTAATAGTAAAATAGTCAATGGAGACCTGACCAGGCGCTTCAAGAGGGTACCCAAATGACTAACAAATATATGAAGAGATGACCAATCTCATTAGTAATTGGGGAAATACAAATAAAAACCACAATGAGACATCACTAAACACCTACCAGGATAGCTAAACTGAAAAAAAAAGATAATCCAAGTGTTGACAAGAATGTGGAGCAATGGGAACTCTCTTAGACACAACTGGTGGGGTTTAGTATTATCTATTAACGTTCCTAGATAGCTATATCTATGACCCAGCAATTCTACTCCTAGGTATATACCAAATAGAAATGCATGTACAGGGGCCGGCCCCTTGGTGCAACGGTTAAGTTCACGCGCTCTGCTTTGGCGGAGGCCTGGGGTTCGCAGGTTCAGATCTCTGGCGCGGACCAATGGCACCGCTTGTCAAGCCATGCTGTGGCAGCATCCCATGTAAAGTAGAGGAAGATGGGCATGGATGTTAGCCCAGGGCCAATCTTCCTCAGCAAAAAGAGGAGGATTGGCATCAGATGTTAGCTCAGGGCTAATCTTCCTCACACAAAAAAAAGAAATGCATGTACATAAGCATTAAGAGACAAGAAAGTTCCTGGAAGGAAGTGTTATTCATAATAGCTCCAAACTGGAAACAATCCAAATGTCCATCAGCAGAAAAATGGATGAATAAATGGTGGTATATTCATACAACAGAATACAGCAATGGAAATTATCAAACTACAGTTATATACACCCACACAGGAATCTCACAAAGTTAATGCTGAACACATTTTTCACTATATCATTTGAAAGTATGTTGCAGACATAGTGATGCTTCACCCCTAAATATTTGAGCATGCACCTCCTAAGAAGGATATTCTCCTCTATAACCACAATGCCATTTTCTTACTCATGAAAATTAATAATTCCATATCACCTAAAAGTCAGTTTATTTTCAATTTTTGCCAGTTATCACAAGAATGTCTTTTGTTGCTTTTTAAATGCAATCTAGGTTTATGCACTGCATTTAGTTGTTATGTCTATTTGGTTTCTTTTAGTTTGGAATAATGCCCCTAACTTCTTTTTTCCATGATGTTGACTTTTGAAGGGCTTAAGCCAATTGTTTGGTAGAAAGTTCTACACTTTTGATCTACCTGGAAACTGGAAATTAGGTCTAGAGGCTTCATTAGACTCAGGTTAAATATTTTTGGAAAGAATACCTCATAGTGGGCCGGCCCTGTGGCTTAGCGGTTAAGTGCTCGCGCTCCGCTGCTGGCGGCCCGGGTTAGGATCCCGGGCGCGCACCGACGCACCGCTTCTCCAGCCCTGCTGAGGCCGCGTCCCACATACAGCAACTAGAAGGATGTGCAGCTATGACATACAACTATCTACTGGGGCTTTGTGGGGGGAAAATAAATAAATAAAATCTTAAAAAAAAAAAAAAAAGAATACCTCATAGTTTATTTTGGGTACATCATATCATACTAGGGAGCAAATAATACCCAGAGGAAGAGGCTTACACAGTTATTGGCAAAAGTATGAGGAATTCATATGAAAATATTGAGGGTGTTCAATCAAGAAAAGAAAGATGTAATTTAAGTTCTGGTAGTATTTATTGATATGGATACACCTACCACAGATTTTAGATTTAATGTTCTGGATCCAGCATCTGGGCATGTTTTAATAGACAAAGCTGAATATAATATTGGCCAATCCTAAAAGCTCAGATGACAGAAATTCCTTTGTATAACGTGGAGAAAGGAATCCAAGACTCAAAGAATTCTGGAATGAATTACTAAATATGTCATCCCTTTTCCCAACCTGTCTCTGGCAGAACCCTGAAGACATTCCCTTAACCAAAGACTTGAGACATACTTTGTTACAGAAGTACTAGAATCATTAAAACATGACTTAGTAGGTGTTCTCTATAGGTCAAGAATGCTAGTGAAGTATACTTCCTATTTCCAGGGGAGTTGATATGTGTCCAACAGTACCTTTAACAGTAGCCCACTTGGAATTTATGGTAATCAGAATGCACACCAAGATTTTTGTAGGTAGTTAATTGAGGATAGGGTCCCACATAAATGGCAGCTCACTAAAGTCCTACTTGATCTGTACAGCCAAAATTTCTCCAGGTTTTGAGACAGACATCATCAAGATAGAAATGTAACCCTGCATTCTATTGCTAGACCTGGGCTAGTTCACAGATCTAGAGCCTATATGGGGCTCTAGAATAATGGGGAGCACAGGTATCCTTGAGGAGGGAGCTTATAAAAGTTCTGTAAGTGCAGAATGTTTGTCTTACTCCTGGCCTTCCCCAAAGGGACTTATTACCATTTTATCTGGGTAACTATACTGGGGAAACCACACAAACAGTTGGGCAACAATTGGACGCTAGCTGTTAGCTATCACTAATTCCTGAATATTCATAATGTTGTTGGCCACTTGTCAGAGTGGGAGCACATGGGGATCAAGTAACGATGGAGTTTTGACCTAAGTCAGTCTCACCACAAGCGTGGAACCTTAAGCCCCTTCTATAATAGTTACCCCAAGTTCTCCAATGTCTAGTTGGAAAAGATGTCCTTAGCAACTGATAGAATTCCCATATTGGCTTGCTAACTTGTGAAGTAAGGGCTATTAAGAAAGGAATGGAGAAGAGGAAACTCCTGGAGCTCTTGATAGCAGTATTCCATCTTTGGGGGAATTGTAGAGATTAGTGTTACCATAAAGACTTAGATGCAGCAGTGATGATTCCTATCACATGTCCATTTACCTTGTCAGTGTAGCTGGTGCAAAGGATGGATGGGTTTGCGAGAATGATAGTAGATTATCGTTAACTTCATCAGGTTAATAGCTTCAAACTGGGACATACCCATTGCAGCTGCTATTCCAGAATTCATTTCCTTATTGAATCAAATCAGGATAGTGCCTGACACCTAATGTACATCTATTACCATGATAATTTGGGAGGGGGGATATATCCCTATTTATATATTATTATTATTATTTTCTTAGGAAGATTAGCCCTGAGTTAACATCTGTTGCCAATCTTCCTCTTTTTTTGTTTTTTTGCTTAAGGAAGATTAGCCCTCAGCTAACATCTGTGCCAATCTTCCTCCACTTTATATGTGGGTTGCTGCCACAGCATGGCTGATGAGTGGTGTAGGTCCGTGCCCGGGATCTGAACCCACAAACCCAGGCCGCCGAAGCAGAGTGTGCCAAACATAACCACTACACCACAGGGCCGGCTCTGTTGGGATAACCCTTTTAAAGTGAGGAACAAGTTGCTGAAATTTCTACCCTCTGTATTAAAAAAGAAGTATAGTACTTGATGAATCTCTCTAGATTTGTGAAGCATATATATCTTAGTTGGGTGTGTCAGCCCAACCAATTTTGGGGGTGACCTGAAAAGCTGCCTACTTCAAGTGGAGCCCAGAAAAACAGAAGTTTCTTCTTGTTCAGGCTACAGGCAGCTCTGCCCACAGCCCTTATGATCCAGTAGACCAGCAGCAGATCAGGATACTGTACGGAGATTCTTACAAGCCCTAATTAAAGAACCACCGAGGCAGCTATGGTTTCAAAGCCCTGCCTTCTTTTCCAAGTAACTATCTCCCTACCTGGCCCTGGTGGGGATAGAATCCCAGATCATGACACCATAGGTACCATGGACCAGAGCTGCCCATCATGAACTGGGTGGTGGTCTGCCTGGGCCACCTCCTTGGGAAATCCTCAATATCAGTATCCTTAGATCTTTTTCTCTTAGGCCGACTGGAGTCACTGGAGAAGTTTTTCAAATTTGCTGCCCAGGGAGTCTAGAACTGGGGGGGAGCATTCTGGGAAAAAGGTTGGGAGTCTCAAATTCCTTGTGTAGATTTCCATATATCCTTGCTCCATTCCCTCCATTTTCAGCATAGTACCCTGCCCTCCATTATGCCAGGTGCCCTTCAGTTCAGAGACCCCTCTGTTTTACCCTCTCCTGAGACTACTCCTCCAGTCTCCTGCAGAGAGGTAAAAGGACAGTCACCTGACTGTAGAGTAGTGTGGGGATGCTGGGACTCTAACAGCTTCTCCAACAGATTTGCAAAAAATTTGCTTTTTTTAGCATCACTTTCATGCCCCATTTTCAGAGGTACCCCCTAGGCAACCGATTTCTTTGCTTTTGGGGATTCTGCAATGTAAACTTGGTTGCTTCTTGGCTTTCCCCACTGCTCGCTTAGGATTCAGCCTTTTCAGAACTCATAAGGCTGTCACCACTCATCCAATCAGTTTCTAGTTTCCAAAATTTTGTTGTTTTTCTCCTCTCCATTCAATTTGTCCCTGTGGGTTTATATCTTTGGTTTTAAATCTCCTTTTCTGCAGTTACAATGGGATTTTGTGAGGGAGTGGAGCTAAATGCATGTGTTCCATCTGCTCCCTTTAACTAGAATTTAAGACCACAAGACAAGGACTAGGAAGGCAGACAGGCCAGGGGACGAGACCTTCCTTTTGTGAAGGGGTGTAGTTTTCCCAAGGAAGGAACTTGTAGACTGAAAGCCTCAAAGAAAAGGGCGCCTGTGGGATGAAGGTTGTGACTACAGTCCTTGGGAAGTCCCATGTTGTCAAGTACTTTCCCTTAAGAGAGTTTAAGTTAATTACAATTTTAATTCTGAATTTCCCTGACTATCCAATAAAAATTATCATAAAACTGTACAGTCTGGTTTATTAATTTTGTCAGGACTTAAGGAAAGCAAGATGAAGATGGCTTTGTTCTTCCCATTGCTCCCAGGACAGAGAAGGGGTATTAGCTTTGAGTACCCACCCATAGTGAAACCAGTAGCTGCAAAGAGACCCAAGACGCTGGAGGACTGTTCCAGAGAGGACAAAAGAAGAGAGAATAACGTTCTGCTTACTCTCATGTGTTAGTGAAGGTTGTTCCTTTGAAGAGAAAGGAGGACTCCAGGAAAATTCCAGATTATTTAAGTGGAGTGGCAAGATGACTTATAAACTGAATGAATTCACTGGAAGGAGAAGCTCAGAGCCAGGAGTGGCTGTAACTCTGAAAGACCATTTTAATTGTTACATGTTTATCTTTTTAACTGTTTAATTGAAGTGTATCCTTACATAGGAAAGTACACAAATTATAAATGTAAAGCTTGATGAATTGTCTATGCACTCCTTTTAATGTGTACTAGAAGAAAAACAACTGATACATTAAATATAGAATTTCAAGGATATTATTGCTTGGGCTGAGGGTAGTGTAGGCTGGTAAGGCACTCTACAGGGGCTACATGACTTACAGGATCGTTGTTAACGTATTCACTGACTGTCTGATTTGGGTTCTCTCAGAAATAGACCCTGAGACAAGGACTAGACTGTAAGCAGTTTATTTGGTAACAGGAAATACCAATAGGGAGTAGGGGAAATGAGACAAAGAAAGGAAGATACCCAGGAAAGGGTTTGCCATTAAGCTAGTTATCACTGTAGGAGACCGGAACTTAATCTCACTGAAACATTGGGAAACTGCAAAATACAAACCTGAGAATCATGCCACCTAGTGGTGAGCAGACTGGGCATTGTCATGCCAACTGCCAAGCGTCATTGGTTGAGGGCTGGTGGTGGGGGTCATGGTGGGGGGGCCAGTCAGTGTTAATTCCCTGACACTCCAGCAGCCTAGCTCCAGGCACAGAGATGCACATACTGGCAGCCAACGTCTGCTGGAGCACACGGGAAGGGCTGAAGGATATGCACAGGAGACAAACAACACCAGCTACTGTAACTGAACTTTCCATCACAAATGCTTGGAAGCATGGATAGTAGATGATTCTCAGTGCTAGCACAGATTCCTTCTGCATTCTTTTCAGCATTCTTCTGCTGGAAGTTGACAGTCATTTGTTACGGAAAATACGTAGAAGGTTATATAATTGTGAACTGGAATAGGGCCTTGCTCTGTCATTATTGATAATGTTAATTTCCTTTTGACCCTATCATGAATCAGTGGTAAAAATGCTATTTCTAAAGGATAAGTCTGAAAATTGTAATGGAAATGTGAACAGCAGTGGTGATTTAAGTAAAATTTACTGATTATGCACAGGGAGAACCTGGGCATGAAGGTTTAAGACAAATACCTAACAAAGCTGTTAAGATTGTCACTCTATCAGAGTGTGTCATTGAATTCTCCCTTTTTCTCAGATCCATGAAGAGATGGGCAATGATTTCAAACAGCTTCTGTTTCATTCAGAAGCTCATTGATTTTCCTGCAGCATCTCTTCAAGATGCTAAAATGACTTCATCTTTCTGGATCACATACACTTTATGAGAGCATGTGACTAAATGGAATGGCCTCAAGATATATTTATCACTTGAGCAATCTAAATTCAGTCCCGCAAGGCAAGATTTAAACCAGTTTTCCACCTGACAGATGAAGTGTATTAAACTACAATGTTGTGTACCTGGAGTTGTGGGGTGTACCTCTTTAAAATGGTGAGTTGGGTTCCTTTTGTTTGAATGATGGTGATTAACTCATCTGAACTACCTCCTGAGACTATATTTTGAATATTATGAAGAGACACTGAAAAGACTTGATAAAATGTCTTTGTAGGGGTTTTCCGAATCTGATGGCAGAGATGAATAGACAAGGAGCCCTTTCCCCAGGGTCTTTGTAGACATAACCATATAACTTGGCACATTTTGAAGAACAGATTCTAGATATTGTATTAGATGTCCTATTGAAATACCAGTTTATTAAACAAAAAATTCCATTAATTTTGGTGAGTTTCTAACTCCATCAAGAATGCAATTATCTTGCCCTTATCCACTATGCATGCATGTGAATTAGGATTTCCAGTGCTGGCTCGTATCAAAACTGAAAAATGGAAACTTATTAACATAAAAGCCCATCTCTTTTTTTTCTGGTAAGTAACATCAATATAAATCTCTCTCCCCACTTTTAAATTGATAAAGAATTTCATTCTTTCATTGAGAAACTTATTTTCAGATATGTAATTTTGTTTTTTTTAATAATTTTATTTATTTATTTATTTTTTCCCCCAAAGCCCCAGTACATAGTTGTATGTCATAGCTGCACATCCTTCTAGTTGCTGTATGTGGGACGCAGCCTCAGCATGGCCAGAGAAGCGGTGCGTCGGTGTGTGCCCGGGATCCGAACCCGGGCCGCCAATAGCGGAGCACGCGCACTTAACTGCTAAGCCACGGGGCCAGCCCCAGATATGTAATTTTGTAAATTGACTGGATTTATTATTAATACTGTTCATTCTTTTATTTAAATGTTTAATTTCTTGGATTTAATATTTTTATTATATTTTTGTGGCATGTAATGCTTTCCTATTTACAGTAGACAAATCTGCTCTCTCTTTGAATGCATTTATTGAAACAAAAAGGGGAGTTGAGGGCTCCAGTATGAGGCAGCCACCATCACTTGGCATAAATCCCCAGTTCAAGCTCAGTGTTTTAACAGCCTGCTTTCAGATCATGTTATATGCCTTTTGTTTAATTTGTGCATGTTAACAACCCAGTATGTATTTTGGTCTATATTCAGACAATCCTCACCAACATATGTATGTATATATTAATATATATACATATACATATATACATACACACAAATAACTTATTTGTGGGATAATTATTAGGCTGAGTCATATGAAATTGCCTTTTTCTATGTCAAAACTCATTGAATAGAAGTTCATATGGTTTAATGTAATACTTTCTTACTTAAAAATATCTCATGGAAATCCTGCCAAATGATGGTATAGCTCTAACAGATTCTTTTACCAGGCCTTTTCCAAGTCCTTGGTGTGGGTGTACCATCACTTATACAGCAGTTTTCATACTGGTGGGCTTTTACCTTCCTATTTTCTGCCAGCTGAAGCAGTTCTGCAATAACCATCCTCATACAGTTGTCCATTGTAACAGTGCTTTTGTTTCCAAGGGAGAGATTCTTGGGAGTGAGAATGCTTTGTCAAAAGAAGTTTCGCTTTTTTATTTTAAGAGATGTTGTCCAATTGCTTTCCAAAAAGGCTCGTGCCCACTTCTATCAGCAATGTATGAGAATATTCTCTCCCTGCGTTCCCACTTGCAACAGCTGTTATAGTTCTTATTTTTTGCCCAGTTTGGGTATAAAGTGGTGTCTCATTATTGCTTTTAATTTGCATGTTTGGCTATCTTTTCATATGTTTGTTGACTATTTGGATTTCTCTTCTGTGAATTGTGGAATCATATCCTTTGCCCATTTTCCCATCGGGTTATTTTTTTCTCTCCCCACCCCCACCCCTTTTACATGGCTGAAAAAGCTGACCTGAAGTCAGTAGTTTAGATATTGTCATCGACTGTGAGTACCCAAGCATCAGTTAAGTTAGGTACATTGTTGGTACTGGATGTGTTGAGTTTACTATTTTAAATGTCTTAAAAGTTAAAAGTGGCTTGGCATTATAATGAAAAAATTATCATGTACATAAAAAGGCAAAGAAACAGAGTAGTATTCGATGTGATAAAAATCTATGCCTAAAAATAGTCTGAAAGAGCTCTTTCACAAAGTATAAAATAAAATTCCAAGCTATAAGAAAGCATTGTGCATTAATTTAATTGCAGCATTTTTCTTTATTAGTGGCACATAAATAATAGTGTATTTTAAAATAAATGATATTTTAGAGTCAATCAAATAGATATTTTGTCTGTCATCTGCATTACGAATATTTTTTTCATTTATGTCATCTGTATATTGACTTTGTTTAAGGCATCTTTTGCCTACAAAAGTTTTTAATTTTTATATAGTCAAATATGTTGATGAGGTTTCCAGACTTGCTTAAAAGCCTTTCTCCCACTGTCAGATTGTATATGTACTCTTTTGGATTTTCTTGCAAGATTCTAGTTCTGTTTTTTAAGAGACACTGCTTTAAGAGTGAAACTGGTGGCCAGACAGCCATTAATGATTATTCCTAAAAGTCATGTAGACAAGCAATATATTATCAGACTCTCATTAGATTCCTTAAACATCTCTGACACTTGGGTCACCATGGTAACAGATGCTAGTTTTTTTTCCCAGGAACTGAGAGTCGACACCTTGTCCAGTTCAGGCCGGTTGAGACCACTGACTCATCAACTGGGCCTGCGCAAATGTCTGATAGGTGACCCTTTGATGTCAGGGAGCTGAAAACTCCACCCTCAGGTCACGCTACCACCACCATGTTACATGCATCCTATGAAGAGCCATGAAGCCTGACCACGCTTGTGCAGAACACTGATTACCTCACTTTTCCTCACCTCTAATCATCTATCCCCACACTTCAGACCACTCTGCCCCTTTATCCCATAAATATCCCTAATCCCCATTTTTGGGGAGGCAGATTTGAGACTTGCTCTCCCAACTCCCTGCTTGGGTGCCTTGTGAATAAATCCTTTCTCTGCTGCAAAACTCGTCTTCTTGGTGACTGGCGTAGTGTGCGGTGGGGAAAATGGACCTGGTTTGGTAACAAGAATTTAATGCAACTAGAATTATTTCTGAATATAGTTTAAGATAGGGATCCATTTGTATTTTCTTCCAGATTGATAAATACTAAAATTCTATAGGTTTCACTGATTAAACAATTCATCCATTTCCTATGGAATTGAGCTACCATCTTTGTCATTTAAAAAATTCTCACAAATACTACAATCTATTTTTGGATCCCTAGTCTGTTCCATTAGTTTGTCATCCACACCAATATCATAATTATATGGCTATAATTACTTTTCAGTATGTTGTTATATCTGGTAAGCCAAGCCTCCCATCGTTGTTCTTTTCCTTACTTTTCTTGTCTCTTCTTGAACCCTTATTCTTGAATATAAATTTTAAGATCTTTTTATCTAGTTCCAAAATCAAAATGAAACCCTATTGGAATTTTAATGGGGATTGCAATAAAGTTTTATATTATTTGATAGTTATGATATCAAATCTTCCTCAAATATAATATGCTTTTACATTTATTCAAATCTTCTTTTATAACAATAATTTTTATTGTCACTTTCTTCATCTACATTTTCTTATTATTAAATTTATTCTAAATATTTTAATTTCTCACTGCTATTAAGGATGGAATATTTCCCCCCATTCCATTCTAGGTGCTCATTTCTAGAGCAAGAAAGATATTTATTTTTTATGTATTTGTTATGAGGCAAGTCCCTCACATGAAAGTCTATTAATTCTAGTATTTTTTATTAGAGACTTGGGTTTTTCTAGATATTCCATCAGCAAAAAGATATAGCTCTATCTCTTCCAATATTTATGATAGCTTCCTTATATTACTGTATTTGATAAATCCTCCAAGACAATGTTAAAAATAATGTGCTAGCAAGTTTCTGATTTTAATTGAAATGGTTTTAGTGTTGTACCATTTAGGATACTATTTTCTATTGTCTTTTGTAAATAGTCTTTGCTATATTTAGCTAGTTTCCCTCTATTCCTATTTTACTTAGAGTTTTTAGTAGATTAACTAGAACAATGGTTGATAAACACTAAGTGCTCTACAACTACTTGTTAAACAAATAGAGATACATTAGTAATGACTGCTGAAGTTTATTAATGCCTTTTTCAATGACTACTGACATGATCATATGGTTTTTCCTTCTGAATGTGATGTTATGGATTATGTTAATATATTTCCCCGTACTGAAACACCCTGGGAAAACCTTGCTTGGTCATATATGTTATTTCTTTAATGCACTGCTAGTTCTATTTGCTAATATTTTATTTAGAATATTTGAAATATAGTCATAAACTAAATTTATACTTTTCTTTTTCATACTTAAAAAATTAAGCTTTAGCATTAAAGTTCTATTTGTGTCATTAAGTGAATTAAGGAGCATTCACCTTTTTTCCTTAGTCTGGAACACTTCCCCTTTGTTGGGAACTGCCACCTACTCATGGAAGTGGGTGTCCAGAAAGCAGGTCCCTCTACTAGGACACTGCCTGCCCCCCGGTCACAGCCCACTGATCAAAAGATCTTGCCAAGATTTAGAATTCTGAATTGAGCAACACAGACTAGGAGTTGCTAAAACTGAAACATATTAAGGGTGGTAGTTTAGAGGGCATCCCCATGCACACCTTACTTTGCCATTCCCAGAGATAGACTAGTTCCTAACCTTCCACAGACCGTGCTAATGAGTTCTTTGGATTCCCAAAGACATTCCAGATTTCTTCCAATAATCATCACCATCACCATCATCATCCTTTTAACTTCAAAAGAAATTCTGGTGAACTTGTTACTTGCAAATAAAAGAGCCTTAATCACAAAACTATGTATAAAATCACCTTTCTTTGAACATTTTAATAGTTTTGCTTTTACTTTAAAACAAACTTAACTTTCCTGAAATTATACAATGTGTAACATGTGCAGCAGAAACCCTACTAAATTTGTTCCTGCTATGGACTGAATGTTTATGTCTCCACCAAATTCAAACTCAGGTTGAAGCCCCAATGTGACTATGTTTGGAGATTGGGCCTTTACAGAAGTAATTAAAGTTAAACGAGGTCATAAGGATAGGATTAGTGCCTTTATAAGAAGAAACACCAAAGAGCTTGCTCTTTCATCCCATATGCACACAAGAAGAGGTCATGTGAGCACACAGTGAGATGGCAGCCACCTACGAACAAAGAGAAGAGGCCTCAGAATGCAACCTACCTTGCCAGCACCTTGAGCTTGGACTTCTCAGCCTCAGAACTGTAAGAAATAAATTTCTGCTGTTTAAGCCATCCAGTCTATGGCATTTTTTTGTAGCAGCCCAAACAGACTACAGACTAATACAGTTCCCTAAATGGCTAACTAGTTGTCCTAATGACACTTATCAACTAATCTGTCATTACTCCACTAATTTGAAATGCCACTTTTATAATATATTAAATTTAAATAAATTATCAAGTCTGTTTCTGGGCTTCCAATTCATTTCACTAATTTACGAGTATATTTTGGCATTAGTTATTTCTTATTTTGATTATTGTGCCTCTCTAAAACAAGATTATATCTTGTATTAAATTGGTAGGGCAATTTATACCAATTACATTGGTAGGGCAAGTCTGCCTTCATTATTGTTGGAAAATTTTATTTGCCATTCTGGAATACTCTTCATTCCAGGTAGATTTTAGAATCATTAAATTTAGTAAAAAGAAAAGTTGAGATTTTTATTGGGGAGCATTAAAGCAGAGGAAAAGTGACATATTTAGAATGTTCTATTCCAATCCACAAATATAGCATATGTCACTATTCTCCATTTATTTTTTTTTTATTTTATTTTATTTTTAAAAGATTTTATTTATTTTATTTTTTGCCCCCAAAGCCCCAGTAGATAGTTGTATGCCATAGCTGCACACCCTTCTAGTTGCTGTATGTGGGACTCGGCCTCAGGATGGACAGAGAAGTGCTGCCTCGATACGCACCCGGGATCCGAACCCGGGCCGCCAGCATCGCAGTGCGCGCACTTAACCACCACGCCACAGGGCCGGCCCACTATTCTCCATTTATATTAGTAACCTTTGTAGTTTTATTTATAATGTCTCACATAATTCTTGTTTCTTCTTAGCTATATTCTTCCAATATTTTATTATGAAAATATTCAAACACACAGAAAAGTTGAAAGAATTTACAGTGAGCATCTATATACCGCTACCTAGACTCTACCATTAACATCTTACTATATTTTATGCTGTGTTTTTGTTGAGTAGCAGATAGGAGCATAGACTGCCTGGATTTACCACTTGCAAGCTGTATGATGCAGAGCAAGGTACTTAACTTTTCCAAACCTCAGTTTTCTTATCTGCAAAGTGGGAATAAATAATGGTACTTACCTCAATGGGTTGTTATGAGGACTAAATGAGTTAAAATATGTAATGCACTTAGAACAAAGCTTCATACTCTGTAAATACTATATGCTAATGTATTAGACTGCTGGGGCTGCTATAACAAAATATCACAGACTGGGTGGTTTAAACAACAAAAATTTATTTTCTTACAGTTCTCAAGGCTAGAAGTTCCAGCTCAAGGTCTGGCAGGGTCAGTTTCCAGTGAGGGCTCTCTTCCTGCTTGCAGATAGTGCCTTCTTGCTAAATCCTCACATGACCTTTCCTCAATGCCTGCACCTTCAGAGAGAGAGTGAGCCCTCTGGTGTCTCTTCTTTTAAGGACGCTAATTGTATGGGATCATGGCATCACCCTTATGACCTCATTTAATCTTAACTAGTTCCTTCCTTCAAAAACAGCTACACTGGGGGTTAGGGCTTCAACATATGAATTATTTTGGGGGGAGGGGGACACAAAACATTCAGTCCATAACAGCTAGCAACTATATACTTTTATTCTATTTTCTAAATTGTTACTTTGGTAAGCTATTGATGTAGAAGTATATTTGGAATGATGTACTCCTACTTTGTTGAGAAGACAAAACCCAGCAATTAAAACATTACAGTATAATCATTTCTGCAGAAAATACATAAAAATGCATGAAGAAACATAAACTGTGTGTGCATGTGTAGGTAGTGTGCACCAAACGTTAGCAACGGTTCCCCCTGCTTGGTGAGATTATATGTAATAATTATTTTGCTTTTGTATATCTTTTGGTATTTCAGTAATATAAGGAAAGCAATTAATGTAAGAACTTACTGAATACTAGAACAAAAAACTACCTGATTGTGGTATTCTTTTAATAAAACACTGGGTTACTTTCCACTTGCAGTCTTTTCCACGTACATATTATTAAGTGAAAGTGGTATAGATTCTTTTATACCAACGTTGTTTGACAAAAAAGTGATACAGACTTTTCCCTTTTGTCAAGGGTTTCACATCTCCCCACAGAAACACTCACATGCCTATTCTCGGCAGAGGAGGGCTGCTTCTATTCAGCAGTGTCGGCGTGGAAGGACAAGAACACAGGCTCCATTTTCTTCTGCAGGAGCCGGGCTGCTTCACCCTGTGCTCGGGTCCAGGGAGGCCGGCGAGCCGAGAGCGACGGGACCGCCGGGCGAGCATCCCGGGATCCCTGCCAACGGGAATGCTGTCCCGGAGAACGCTGGGAACCACGCGCGGAGGTCGCTGCCGCGCAGGCGCACGGGCCTGCGCTGCGCTACGTGGGAGCATCTTGGTGGTGCTCGGATGACGGCCGGCCGCGGCGGGAGGGTGAGGGCGTGCGGGCCGAGTAGGTGAGAGCTGGGTGAGCGGGGCCTCTTCGGGGTCTGGGGAGGGGTGAGCAGGGAAGCGCCGGCTCTGCTCCGCCCCGCCCGCGGTCACCCGTGGCGCGGGGTGCGCCCGACGGCTCGGAGTCGGACAAAGGCTGCGAGGGCAGGGCCTGGCGGGTCCAGCCCTGGAGAAGCTGGCTTAGCCTCTCCGTTTAGGAAGGAGGAAACGGGATTAAAGGGGTTACGTGATTTGCCACAGCCGACAAGTGAAGGAGCTGGGATTCAAACCCAGATCCTTTTTGATTCTAAATCTCAGACTATTTTAAATATAGTACTACTGCCTAAAACAAAGAATTGGGTTTTATTCATCTCTCTGCTTCGTGACACCAGCACAGTGTTTGGACCACCGTGGCTCTGTATATCCACGGTCTCCGTGTATCTTTTGTAAAAATTTTCAGAGATTGGTGCAAGCTCTAGAATCCTGACTGTTTGACTAAGCCTTCTAGATGTTTTTGCTGACTCTAATGTTTTCTGCCCAGCATCGCCAGGGGACTGTAGAGGCGACTGCTTAGAATTAATACCTGGAGGCTTCAGCTGCCTGCTAAGGAGACAGATGGAGCTCAAGATGGGAGGTGTTCCTTGAGACCCTAGACGTTAAAAGATCCAGACTCCGGATTTTGGTACTGTATGTCCCCCGGGTTCCTGAGAGTGGAGGACACCTGTACAAGTGTGAAGCTTCCCGTCGGAGTTTCCTCGTCAAAAGTGGACAAGCCCAATCAGGACTCTCTGTCTTGTGGTCTGGGGCCAGAGGGTCCCCCAGAAAGGAGTGCTGAAGTCCTCATGCTGCAGCAGCTCCTGATCACCCTGCCCACGGAGGCCAGCACCTGGGTGAAGTTGCACCATCCAGAGAAGGCCAAGGAGGGCGTGCCCCTGTGGGAGAACGTGACTAAGATGTTGGGAGGAGAAGGTGAGACTAGACTGATGTGTGGGAGAGAGGAAAAGCAGCATCCTCTAGAATGAGAAGGAAGGTAGACACCTGAGCAGAAGCATCTCTTAGGGAGACAATTGAGTAAAAGGTCTCTGGAGTTCTTGATTATGGCTCCTGGCCTGGGGTTTTCCTGAGTAGTAGTGGCCAGTTGACCTAAAACCAGTATTTCAGTGTCATGGCTGTATATGTTATTTCTTTTCATCTTCCCCGTGGGCATGTGGGGCAGGGAGGACTTGCCTGATTTTCCTTGTTTTATGGTGAGGAAATGTGAATCAAATGAGAGACCTGTCCAGGTACTTGGTGGCTAGGTCAAGAGTAGAAAGCAGCAGGGAAAGTACCAGGTGAACCTGGAGTATCTTGTGTTAGAAAGCAAGAAAGAGCTCAGACTAATGGACTGTATGAGAAGGATGCAACAGCCAGGTTCAGGGGGCTTCCACTGGACAAATTTGAGACAGTTTAAGTGTCCACATTGATTGTAATACCTTGAATAAATAAAATTCCACAAGTTCCTGATGATACTTAAAATAGAGAAAGAAGAGGGGGGAAACTCATTTGCCTACATTGGAGGTAATTAATACACTGATTTCTTACTTTGAAAATAGATTATTATGGGAATGAAGGATGCGTTTATCTTGCTTTTTAGATCATTTCCAGTTGTTGAGGGAAAGCTCTTGACAGAAAATACCTGCCAATAATAAATGTAGAAGGAATGATAGAACATTTTACTGTAAATGAAATAATTGAAAGGTTGATGGGGAACAGGATATTCACATGGTGTCAAAGTATCGCCCCGACAAGTTACTTGCTAAATGCCAACGCAAGAACATACTTTTACAATGGTGAGATCTGGTGGTCACTATCTTAACGAAGTGTCCCAGCCATGGCGTAACCTGACATTTTGTGCTTTGTGGCTAGTGTAATATAAAGCACATGGTATCACCCATGAAGTATTCCTGCCAAAAATGTTTAACCTGATCCTAAATTAAGCGTAAAGCCTGAACTTCTGGTTTAAAGAAAAGACAGGGGATGGAAAAATAAGGTAAACCCCACCCTGAGGATACAGTTAGATTGCTCTGATCTCTTAAAAAGCCAATGTCATGGGCCGGCCCGGTGGCTCAAGCAGTTAATTGCATGCGCTCCACTTCGGCGGTCTGGGATTCACAGGCCTGGATCCCAGGTGCGCACTGATGCACCTCTTGTCACCCCACACTGTGGCAGCGTCCCATATAAAGTAGAGGAAGATGGGCACAGATGTTAGCTCCGGGCCAGTCTTCCTCAGCAAAAAAAGAGGAGGATCAGCATCGGATGTTAGCTCAGGGCTGATCTTCCTCACCCGGGGAAAAAAAAAAAAAGCCAATGTCATGAGAAAAGGGGAAGTACTATTCTAGAGTAAGAGCCTGGAGGTAAGAACCGCTTTGAAAGTGTGAACCTTGATTGGCTCCTGATTTGGAAAAAATCCAGAATAAAAGACAGTTGGGGAACAGTAGGGAAACATGAATATGGACTGAATATTTAGATACTATAGAAATATTATTAACTTTCTTAGGAGTCATAAATGGTATTGTGGCTATGCAGGAGAAGATCCGTATTTGAAGTATTTAGGGATGAAGTATCATGATGTCTGCAACTTTGAAATGGTTCAGAAAAAAATATAGATAGAGGAAGCATATAGGGCAAATGCTAACTATTGTTGAATGTAGATGGTGGATATAAGGGTGTTCAATATTCATAATAAAAAGCTGGGAAAGAATACAAGGACAATAATTCATGTGCCTTAATTCCTGGTTCATATTCTTACTACGTCAAATTCAGCCAGTATTTCTTGAATTCCAGCAGCCTGACAGGGTGTTATGCTTAACACTTGAGCAGATGGAAGAAAAATGAATCAGATGCAGTTTCTACCTGTATACTCATACTAACATTCAATTGAGGGAGATAATTATACAAATAAATATAATAGGAGGTGGCCTGAGATAGAGACTAGAATCGAGATAAAAACCAAGCTTTTGGGGAGTACAGGGGAGAGGAAGCTTTCTTCTCATTAAGGGTGTCTGAGAAAACTTCACTTGAACTGGCCCAGAAGGATACGTCAGTTTTTCACTGAGTAGAACTTGTGGGAAAGGACTGACGTGGGTGCTATCCAGGTATGTTCAAAGAATGGTGAATAGGATTATGTGGGTGGGTGTGTCCAGTGGATGAAGGATGGTGTTTAGAGGGAGACCATGCTTGGAGAAGCAGCTTTGGACTGGTTGTGGAGGATCTTGAAGACCGTGATAAAGTGTTTGGATTTTTCTTTCTTGTCAGTGGGGAACCTTGGAGGATTTTTGAGCAGAGGAGATGCCTGGTAGATCTGTGCTTTTGGACTAGCATTGACTATTGGCAAATATTAATCTCCAAAACAACGCACCGCAGATGCTCCTCATTAAGGAGCCTTCAGGCTGTTCTTGAGTGGCTCCAAATGTCCCTGTTTGTGAATATATTGAGAGAGGAGCCACATTCAGCAGGTCTGTAGGCAGTTTTTCTATTTGGGGGATTTGGGGAGATGCAAACCTCATGGCTCTTTTCCTTCCTCAGCTCTGATGGCTCAGGGTGCTGATGAGACCCATGGAGAAAGTTTCGAGGGTGAAATGACCTCTGGGCCCCCAACAGCAGAATTCCAGGTGGGTTGGAGTTTCCTGTCGCTTTCTTGAAATTGTTTCTCAGATTTTAAGAGCCCTGGGCTTTGACTTTCTTTGACTCGACTTCCTGGATTGGATTTTTATAACCTGTTTGAAACCAGCCTGCATCGAATGATTTCACAGATAATTCCCCACTAGTAGTAACCTTCCTCAGGAAGCTTCTTGTTTCTAGCAAACCTCTAGCCCCTTATCCAACAAATTTAAAAATCGTGCTGGCATGTAATGTAGTTCTTTCCCTTAAACCTCACGGATGTCATCTGGGGGGAAGACGAACATTGTAAAACATTTTAAGCAACATTTTAAAATTAACAGGATAAGGTTCTGATATTCTTGGAGATGTATACATTTCATTAATGACCTTTAAGAGAGGATTTTTGGTCATGTCCTGGAGCAGAATGGTAGATGAAAAGAGAAATGAGTAGAGAAACTACTGGCAGATCACGAAAGGCACAAACTAGATAGACTGAGCAGAAAAGGAAGGAAAACTTCCAAGAGCAGTTCAGTAGTGTCTGTGTATCATAAATGAGCTGATCAGCAAACCAGTGGCACTTGCTACTGCCAAAGCTCTACGCTACCAAACTCCAGAAGCGTAGGGAAACTGAAAAAAATTGTAGAGTACTCAGAGAAAACCGGTACAGACGGAGATATTATTAGAGAACAGAAGAGTTTTAAAGTGGAGTGATCTTAGCTTCCAGAGTCACATGGTATAGAGTTTAATCCCATGTCTTTAACCTTCCTCGAGTTCAGTTTTCTCATCGGTTAAATGTGGATGCTAACATCAGCCTCATAGGCCTGAAATGCATTCCAGAATTATTTACAATACATAAAAAGCATTAAAATAATCTCCATACTTAGGGAATTTGTTATTATCTCAGCCTTCTGGCTTCTCTTTGCATTTGGTAATATTTAAAAAAAATAACTATCAAATGGTTATCTAATTTATGTAGATCATATATAACAGGCTCTAGTACTTCATAACACAGTGTCTGCTTTGGTCAAGGGCTCTTCCTTACTAGGCAGAATTCACATTCCCTCCAGAAACATGCTGTTCTGGCATACTTTCCTTACTAACAGAAATACCCAGCTAAGGGTATTTTACCCATGCTGAAATGTTCTCATTTTAACCAATTCTTTCAGCCCAGCAGAGGTCCTTGTCTTCTCTTGTGGCCTTAGCCCCTTTTAACTCTACCTTTTCTCAAATATTCCTGATCTTTATTGTCTTTAATCTAAATTACTATGTATTCTTCTGTAACCTTCTTTAATATTTCATAAGTATTTTGCCTTCAGTCAAATTGTAAATGGCCAAAGACAATTTACACACTCTCTCCATTGTTTTGTAACCTCCCTGCAGAAAATCAGCCAAACAATTTTCAAGAGGGTATCCAGGAAAACTTGTCTAGAATCTCTTAGCATCTAGACAAGGTCAGAACAGCTTTCCTGAACTCTGGCTGAAAAGGAACATATTTGATATTCTAGGAACTGTTGACCTTCAAGGACGTATCTGTGGACTTCACCCAGGACGAGTGGGGGCAACTGGCCCCTGCTCACCGGAGTCTGTACCGGGAGGTGATGCTGGAGAACTATGGGAACCTGGTCTCAGTGGGTAAGGATGGGTTCCCATTGTAACTAGAACCTGCCTATTGCAAGAAAATCTTATTTCTAAGTTAAGTGCTATGCTTGGGTTTTGAGTTCTGTGTTAGAGGTTTCTAGTTCATTCTGAACAGCAAGTCAGGATTGCTGTGGTCTTTTCTGCCCTCGTTTTTCCACTCTACCCTTCAGAAGGCCTGAATACCAAAGAACTGTCTTTAAATTCTTGGCATCGCTCTTTGACCTCAGCATATGCAGTTTTTTCTTCTTCATGAGCAGGATATCAGCTTTCCAAACCTGGTGTGATTTCCCAGTTGGAGAAAGGAGAAGAGCCATGGCTGATTGAGAGAGACATTTCAGGAGGTCCAACTTCAGGTAAGAGCAAGGCAGATGGGGCCTGTGTCATGTTTGCCAGAGAGTTTTGCTCAAAGCCTTCTCCAGACTGTGGGGAAGGCTGAAGCCTTCTGGATGGGACCCACAAGAAACCTGTTTGCCACTTTGTTACCGCTTTCCTGCGCTTGCCTTGTTATTAGTTTCTCTGGAGTCAGAGGAAAAGAGATGCTTTCTCATTAGGGTTAGCCTTCTTCATTTCTCCTGACCTGACTTTCATGATTTTCTTGCTTTTGCCAGTATTCCAAACCTTACCCTAATCATAGTTTCTTTCTCCTGTCCATTCAGATATTCATGGATCTCCCCTCATTAAATACAGCACCTTTCACCAGAATCTCGTGTCATTTCATCATGGATTTCACTTTCTCTCATGATTCCGTTTAAAATTTTTTCCTAAATTTTATTCCGTGATCATAGCTTCAATTCTGATTCCCTTTTTAACTTGTGTAATTTAACTTGTTATTTCACATAATTTATGACTCTTTGAGAAATCACCACACCATTCTTGCTTACCAAATCCAATGGCTTTTAAGAACAGTAATAATGACAGATATTTACCCAGCTGGCCTCTGTGAGTCCTGTGCCTCGTTTAGCCCCGTCTCACAAATGAGGAAGAGAAGGCTCATAGGTTAAGAAATTTGTACAGGGTGACTTAGCTACTTGTTGGTGGATCAGTGCTTGAATTCTTTTTTTTTTTTTTTTTTTTAAAGATTTTATTTATTTATTTTTCCCCCAAAGCCCCAGTAGATAGTTGTCTGTCATAGCTGCACATCCTTCTAGTTGCTGTATGTGGGACGCGGCCTCAGCATGGCCAGAGGAGCGGTGCGTCGGTGCGCACCCGGGATCCGAACCCGGGCCGCCGGCAGCGGAGTGTGCACACTTAACCACTAAGCCACGGGACCGGCCCAGTGCTTGAATTCTTATCATTCTGACTCCATGGTTTGTATGCTTATGGCACTATTCTACATGAAGCTTTAGGTCATGTAGACCTCACTGCCTTCTTGGTATCCTTTCCTCCACCAGCTAGTTTAATAATTTTTGTCTCCTCTGTCTCTTCTTTCTATGATTGCTTTTTCAGTGCTTCTCATCAATATCCTGTTTCATGCAGACATATCATTTCTGCCTTCATTAGGATAGGTTAAACTACTATAGCAAATAGACTCAAGAATTTGGCTCAAACAGAAGAGGAATTTCTTGCTCATATACTGGTCTGGGGGAACTGTTTACTTCAATGGACAATTCTTTTCCATATGGCGAATCTGGGACCGAGATTCCTTCCACATGGTGGCTCCAGCATCCCCTAGGGCCTCCTCATCATCTAAATTTAACCAGCAGTAGAATAAGAGCACAGAGGAGCTCATATGGGAGGTCTTTATGGGCCAGCCTGAAGTGGTTCACATCACTTACACTCTCATTCATTAACAAGGGACTTTTGTCGCTTCACTCAATCAAATTCAAGGAAGATTGGGAAATACAGTATAGTTGTATGTCAACAAATGGGGAGAATGGATTTCAGTGAACAGGCAACAGTCTCTGCCACAATCCCCGAGGAGCCTTTTACTCTGCTATTCTATTTCTGTACAAACTCTCACAAATGCATTGTGAGGGTTTCAGCTAGCCCTTTGACACCCATATTCTCCATATTTCCACCTTTGTCTTACAGATCCATATGAACTCTATTCCCACATATCCCTGGTATTTAGGACATCTCTGTATAGATGTACTGTTGTCACTTCAACCCCACTATGTCCAAAAAGAGAAGCCATCTTCTCTCCCAAACAAACTTCTCATCCTGACTCCTCGTATTCTTTCAGTCTCTAAGGCTAGAAATCATGGTATCAGCAAGACTGTATCATATTTTGTACTCTCAGTTTTCCCTCATTCCCCAAGTTTTGTTCTTTGATATTACCTTCTAGATTCACTTCTACTCTTCATCTCTGTTGATGCAATGCAGAGCCAAGTTCCCATCATCTCATGTCTGTTATTATAATTTCTAGTTGCATTTGTTGATGTCTTGTTTTCTTTTTCTGAACCATTTTGAATGTTCCTACTAGATTTGACCACTTGAAATATAACATTTATCTTGTTCTTACTTTAAAAAAAAGTGACTCCCTATTCCCTGTAGTCAGTAATATATTTATTTATTTATTTATTTATTTTGAGGAAGATCAGCCCTGAGCTAACATCCATGCTAATCCTCCTCTTTTTGCTGAGGAAGACCGGCTCTGAGCTAACATCTATTGCCAATCCTCCTCCTTTTTTTTTCCCCCAAAGCCCCAGTAGATAGTTGTATGTCATAGTTGCACATCCTTCTAGTTGCTGTATGTGGGATGCGGCCTCAGCATGGCTGGAGATGGCCGGAGAAGCGGTGCGTCGGTGCGCGCCCGGGATCCGAACCCAGGCCACCAGTAGTGTAACGCGTGCACTTAACCGCTAAGCCACGGGGCCGGCCCCCTGTAGTAAGTAATATAAACATCTCTATTTGCTTTTTAAGTTCGCTCCAAAGTTTATCCAGCTATTACCAAGCACTTTGTATGTGCTATTACTAACGTGAGGTTAGGAATCCTGGGCAATAAGATTTTGCTGTGAATAGGAAATATTGGTGCTTTAGGATGGCAGGGTCTGGAATGGATGGATAGGAATAGAAAGAGTAAAAATAGGGAAATGCCTTCATCCAAAAATATTGCCCCATGTATACTATGGATAGAATATATATTCTCTATCATTTAAGATTTTACAGAGTAGTTAATATTTTGTCACAAATTAAGAAACCATTGATTAATATATAGGCAGAAATTGTGAAGATTGATAAAAATCCAGTGAGTTTGCAGGAAAAGGTACCCACATTCACTGAGAGCACACATACTCACAATCCAATAATTCTTCTTTAGTAGATCTTATGAAATACTGACAGGAGTGTACAGAAATGTATGTATAATGACAAAGTGAAAATTTGGAGACAACCTAAATATTTTTCAGTAGGGGAAAGTCAAATTATGATATGTCCATAAAGTGGAATGCAATGCAGTTGTTAAAAAGAATGAGGTAAATCTGAATGTACAGACATGGAAGGGGGCCCATAAGATATAGTTGAGTTAAAAAACCAAACAAAACAGATACAGAACTGTACGTATATTGTGATCCCTTTTTTACTGCATATGAGTATTTGTGACCATATATACATAAATGCACACATTCACATATACATATTGTTGGGTAATGTCTGAACGGAGGTATTGCAAAATCCTAAGAGACTGGAGGAAATGAGGAGGAGATTGAGAGAGGCTATCCCTTTTTAGTGAATGCATCCCTATTATTATTTAATGTTTTGTTTTGTTTTGTTTTTCTGCTAAGGAAGATTTGCCCTGAGCTAGCATCTGTGCCAGTCTTCCTCTACTTTGTATATGGGTTGCTGCCACAGCATGGCTGGATGAGTGGTGTAGGTCCGTGCCTTGGGATCCAAATCCTCAAGCCTGGGCTGCTGAAGCAGAATGCACCGAACTTAACCACTATACCACAGGGCTTGGCCCCTAATGTTTTATTTAATGTTTAAAACATATGAGATAAATACTTAAAAACTTTTTTTAATAAAGAAAATTTTGTCATAGAAATACAGACTTGAGATGATATGGTGTTAGAATCCTGTCTTCTTTAATCTTGACTCTTGATATTTGCCCTTACAATGATGCTCTCTTCTTAGTCCATTTCCTCTTGCGATTCACATAAATGAATTCCTCCCAATTGCTTAACGTCACCTCCCATACTTCTGACAGCTTCTTTCCTTTGACCACTTCTCCACTTCCTTTCATATTAGCTGTCTAGGTGGCAGGATCACATTTGAAGACAGTCCAAGCTTCCTGTACCAGTATGTGTTATTTTATTTCCTTCCTGTTCTCACTATGGCCATTTATTTTTTAAAGTGCAGTGGATATGGTCATTTGTATTTTTGGATTTCTTTCAGACTTGGGGAGTAAAACAGAGACCAAAGAGTCAGCCTTAAAGAATGACATTTCATGGGAAGAATTACACTATGGCCTGGTGATGGAAAGGTCCACAAGAGGAAGCATGTTGTATTCTGCATTGGGAAGAGTCTCCAAATGTGATAAGTTAGAAAGTCACCAGGAAAATGAAGGAATGGGTGAGGGGCAAATCTCCTTGATCCACAAGAAAACACTCACTCAGGAGAGAGACCAAGAATCTAACAGATTTGAGAAAAGTATTAATGTGAGCTCAAAAGTTATTCCAGGACCAGTAGGTCCTCCAAGAAAAAGAGACCATGAATATGACATATCTGGAAAGAGAAGTAGATACAATTTAGATTTGATTAATCATTCAAGGAGTTGTGCAAGAAGGAAAACCTTTGAATGTAATATTTGTGAAAAAATCTTCAAACAGCTCATTCACCTTACAGAACACATGAGAATTCATACTGGAGAGAAACCTTTCAGATGTAAAGAATGTGGAAAAGCCTTTAGCCAAAGTTCATCCCTTATTCCACATCAGAGAATCCATACTGGTGAGAAACCCTATGAATGTAAGGAATGTGGGAAAACCTTCAGACATCCATCATCTCTTACTCAACATGTTAGAATTCATACTGGGGAGAAGCCCTATGAATGTGGTGTATGCGAGAAAGCATTCAGCCAGAGCATTGGGCTGATCCAGCATTTGAGAACTCATGTTAGAGAGAAACCTTTCACATGCAAAGACTGTGGAAAAGCATTTTTCCAGATTAGACACCTTAGGCAGCATGAGATTATTCATACTGGTGTGAAACCCTATATTTGTAATGTATGCAGTAAAACCTTCAGCCATAGCACATACCTAACTCAACACCAGAGAACTCATACTGGGGAAAGACCATATAAATGTAAGGAATGTGGGAAAGCCTTTAGCCAGAGAATACACCTTTCTATCCATCAGAGAGTCCACACTGGAGTGAAACCTTATGAATGCAATCACTGTGGGAAAGCCTTTAGGCATGATTCATCCTTTGCTAAACATCAGAGAATTCATACTGGAGAAAAACCTTATGACTGTAATGAATGTGGAAAAGCCTTCAGCTGCAGTTCATCACTTATTAGACATTGCAAAACACATTTAAGAAATACTTTCAGCAATGATATGTGAAATATGTTTAACATCAAAGAATCCTCATATTGGAGCAACAGCCTCTAAATTAGTGGTTTTCTGACTTTTGGATTTCAAGAACCAATAACTTTTGTTTAATGGTTTGACCCAATGTTATGACTATTAGTTTTCTCATATTAAAAAAACCCACCTATTGTCAGTATTGTTTAAGAAAAGAAAGAGCATTTTAATATTTAAAAATGTAGGAAGGATATAGTCATAAAGAACAGCCTTTTACATTGAATTAAATCAGCTTTATAAAAATTTCTCAAATTTTTCTTTGTTTTTCTCATTTCACTATGGGCCAGTGAAAATTTCATCAAGGCAGGTCAGTGATCTGTGGATTGGCTTTTGAGAATCACTGTGTTAAATATTTATTTAATGAATCAGAATAAAATATAACATTTTACTATAGCCCTTTATATGGTCAGAAGAGATATAAATAAAAATGTTGGTTGGCTCATTTCTAGAAGAAATAATGTTGAAGGAAGCTTTCTAGAATTGATAGATAACCTACTATACATGAGATACTTATGTATATTTTATGGTTTTGTATAGAGAAGAATTAGCAAACTTTTTCTGTAAAGGGCCAGATAGTAAATATGTTAGGTGTTGTGGGCATATGGTCTCTGTCAGAACTACTTAACTCAACCACTTTAGTGCAAAAGCATCCAGAGACAATATATAAACCGGGGTATGTGGACCTCGGCACTGCTGATATTTTGGGTTGGATTCTTTGTTCTGGGCAGCTGTGGTATGTTCAGCAGTATCTCTGGCCACAAGATGCCAGTACTAGATGCCGGTAGTCCCCCCATCCATTGTGACAACCAAAAATGTCTCCAGACATTGCTAGGTGTCCCTTGGGGTTCAAGATTGTCCCTCCTTGAGAACCACTGACATAAATGAATGAGTGTAGCTGTGTTCCAATAAATTTTATTTAAAAAACAAGTGTCGGGTTGCACTTAGCCCAAGGGCTATAGTTTGCCACTCCTGCTATAGAGAATGTAAATGATTAATAATGGCAAGAGACTCTTATTTAATGTCAAATTAGTATGTTTGTGTATATCTATGCCATAAGTCTTATCTCCTTATCAATTCCTTTGGTATTTTGTTGCAAGAATTTTTTAAAAATCACGTGTAATACTATTGTAGAAGACTAGGAATTGTTTACGGAGATACTTATGCATAATTCAGTCCACAATGATGCTTTTTTTGTTCATCCATAAGTACTTCAAGTTGTGTCTCTAAAAGATAACCACTCTTGAAACATAACCACAATGCCATTATTACACCTAAAAATAATAGGCCATAATTCCTTAATATATAGTGATGCCTTTTTGAAGATAGATATATTGAGATTGGTGGCTGGCATTTTATTTTATTTTATTTATTTTTATTTTTTTTTGTGAGGAAGATCAGCTCTGCGCTAACATCTGCCAATCCTCCTGTTTTTTTTGCTGAGGAAGACTGGCCCTGGGCTAACATCCATGCCCATCTTCCTCCACTTTATATGGGACGCTGCCACAGCATGGCTTGGCAAGCGGTGTGACGGTGTGCACCCGGGATCCTAACCAGTGAACCCTGGGCCACTGCAGCGGAGCGTGCACACTTAACCGCTTGCACCACCGGGCCGGCCCCCTGGCTGGCATTTTAATTGTTTTTAACTTTCCCTTTGACAAGCATACAGCATTATATTCGAAAATGTGCTTTCTGTTAATTGGGAGGGTCTTTGGGATAGTTCCCAGAGCAATACATCTAGGGGCCCACCAAAGTGGACCAGAGAGAAAGTGACTATGGGGGCCATATTGAGGCACGGAAGTGTGAGAGAGGAGGTGGAGGAATTGACTCATAGTACTTCACTACACTTAATAGATACTGCATCCTTCCAAACATAATTGGAGGTAGGTCAGGTTCAACTTCTTACTCTTATGTGGCAGAATAATTGAATTGACTGAACATTTTAAGTGTGAACTATCAAAAGTAAAGCTGTAAATCCGGAATTTGTAATATATACCATTATCCCTAGATTTTTTCCTGTTACTACATTTACTTTTTTTTTTTTTTTTTTCCTACTGGCCTCTAACTCTTTCGTCCTTGTATGACTTTGATGGGTCAAAGGACAGAGGGGATACACTGTTCCTTCTATATATTCTACCGTGTTTCTGTGGTCTTAGATTTCCCAAGAATTTGGGTTTCTCTGATTGCTTCTTTCAGTGAAAGGCATGACTCTCACTTTTCTCCGTCTACACTCCCTGCCTCAGTGACCTCATTTAGTCTTATGGCCTAAAATACCATCTCTATTTAACTGCCAAATTCATGTCTCCAGGCCAGACCTCCCTCCTGAACTCCAGCTTTGTTCCTGCCATTGGCCTTTGCACTGGCTGTTCCTTCAGATATCCTAAACCCTTACCTTCTAATCTTTGCTCAGACGTTGCCTTTTCACAGAAGCCTGTCCTGACCATCCTACTTAATACTGCATCCTGTCCCTTACCCCTCCCCCCCAGCATTCCCAAACCCCCTTAACTTGATCTACTGTTTCTTTTTCCATCACATATCACCTAACGTACTAGATACTTAATATGTATTTCGCTTATTGTTTACTGTTGTTTCCCCCTGCTAGTATGTAAGCTCCGTGAGGGCAGGGCTCTACTCCGTTCACTGATGTATCACAAGTGCCTAGAAAAGTGCCTGGCACACAGTAGAGACTCAATAAATATTGAATTGTTTTGATTTGAACTGAATTGAAATATGTACCCATGATGACAATAGAGAAAGGTGATCCCTATACTTTCCTACCTAGATTTTATAGGTGAGGAAATCGGTTTGTTTCCTTTTTTATTTTTGTCTTTGCAAATGGATCAGAATTTCTAGGCCTCTAAGAACTGTGAGTCGTAAATGACATACTTTTAAGATAGAAGAGTACTTTTAAATTAATTTGCTAAAAATGCAGTTAAATATGGCTGATTAACCACATGAATTTATCTTTGTTTTGTAAATGTGAGTTTATAAAAAACTAGGGGAGGATAAAAGACAATACAGCAGCTGGGAGAGAATGCAGCAGCAGACAGATGTCAACACCTTTTTGGTAGTGAGAAAACAGAAGAAATGTTACTGATTCAACAGAGCCTACTGAAAAGTATACAGGCCAGAGGAGGTCCCCGGGAAGACTGAGGCCTTGGAGACACTGGGCATCATGGAAGACAAGGGGCTGGAAATGGGGATTGGTTGAAATTCTGTGGTTAGATCCTGAGGTCCCCTCATCTGCCTCATACAGTGGGCTGCTACACATACATTCCCCCCCTCATACATTTCTCCATTCCGTTACCACCTTCCCTCATCCCAAAGAAGACTAGAAGTTTGTTCTCTGGAGAAGGAGTGGAGTTGATCTGGAATTGGGGACACCAGACACAGTAGAGACAGGGGGTGAGAAGCAGGGCTAAAATGGAGACTAATGTAAGGCTGCATACTGAACTGTGGGACCCCCAGCCCCTTTTGCCACGGAAAGCCAGGCTCCCCTCATTCAACAGTCCCCACTTTCACCCCAGCAGGAGGTTGGAGGAGTCTTCTCTGGAGGCACTGGATGCCCCTCCCGCCAAAAAAGCACTGCCATTTGTGGATACCTCAGTGGAAAATCAAGGTCAATGATCCAAATGCCCTGCACATGCAGGCCGAGCTCCCATCTCCAGAAAGAGAAGGGAAACTGAAGAGTAGGAAATACATAGACACACATGACAATTTTTCAGAATTGAAGGACATGAATCTTCAGATTAAAAGAATCCATGAGTTCAGCACAGTAAATACCAATAGCTACCATTCATCACATACTTGCAATGTATGAGGTACTGTTCTAAGTACTTTATACATATTCACTCATTTAATTCTCAGAAAAATCATCTGAAGTGGGTAATACTATTATTCCCATTTTACAGATGAGGAAATAGAGACACAGAGAGGCTAAGTAAGTAAGGGCACCCAGATAGTAAATGGCAGAGCTGGGATTTGAACCCAGGCAATCTGCTTCCAGAAAGAACACATACCAAGGAACATCATTATGAAATATCACAACCCCAGAGGAAAGGAGAATGTCCTAAAGGATTCTGGGGCAAGATAATAGGTCATTCACCTATATGGGAATCAGAAAAGCTTTAGACTTCTCACAGCAATAATCAAGCAGTGTCTTCTAATATTTTAGAAAAATGACCTTCAGCCTAGAGTTCTTTGCCCAGCCAACTACCAAACGTGAGGTAGATGGTAGTTGCCCACTCAACTACCAAGAGTGAGGGCAAAATAAAGACATTTTCAGATATGCCAAGTGTCAAAATTTACCCCCATATACCCTTTCTTAGAAAGCTACAGGAGGAATGTGATTCACCAGAAGAAGGAAGTAAACCAAAAAGAGGCAAAGGATCCAGGGAACGGTGGTCTCCAAACACAGGAGGACAGAAGAGAAACTCACTTTTTACATTTGTAAAGTGGGATAATTAATATGGAGTGTCTGGGATCCATATAGAAAAATTTCCCTCAGATACACAATCATCCAAATTTTCTTCCATCCAAATTTTCTTCCAGTTTTGTTTGTATATGTATTACATTTTTACATTTTTTATATTTAGCTCATCACTCCACATAGAATTTATTTTTGTAACTTTTGTGAATCTTACCATCACTGACAAGGTTATTTCCTATATTTCGAGTTTGTTGTTTTTACATCTGATGCAATTGAGGATCTAAACATTTCTGCTTTCCAAATTTCTAGTCAGTTATCCAAATGCCCCTCATAATATGTTATCCTTTCTCAACTGATTGTATGTTTCAGACACACTGTGTACATTTACATAGATGACCTTATTTGGAACTACATCATCCCTGTGAAGTGGTACTATTATTTACCCCCATTTTATAAATGAAGACACTGAGGATCTGAGAAGATAAATGATATGCCAAAGGTTGCATAGCTAAGCTGGATAGGAACTGTGTCTCAGCTACTGGGTTAAACTGCTGAGATGGGAGGCTGGGCCATGCGTGACAGTCATGTGTCTTTATATTTGCCAGTGAGACATGGTTTTTATGACAGAAATATATGTAGTAGATTTCAAAACACAGGTAAATTTCCTCTATTTACCTCTATTTTTCTAAAAATTTCTTCCCCAAATTTGTATGTTGAAGCCTTAACCTCCAATGTGATGGTATTTGGAGATGGGGCCTATGGGAAGTAATTGGAGTTAGATGAGTCATGAGAGTGGGGACCTTATGATGGGATTAGTGCCCTTATAGAGACACTAGAGAGTTCTCTCTCTCTCTCTCTGTCTCTCCTTTGAGCACAAAGAAGAGGTGGTGTGCACACACAGTGAGATGGTGGCTGCCTATAAGCCAAAAGAAGAGGCTTCAGAATGAAACCTACCTTGCTGGCACCTTGACCTTGCACTTCCTACCCTCACGAGCCGTGGGAAAAAAATTTCTGTTGTTTAAGCCACTTAGTCTATGGTATTTTGTTATGGCAGCCTGAGCAGACTAATACAATATCACACCTACTTAAATTTCTGGGTAAACTTTAGTATCCTACACTACTTCTCCCAACTCCATTAGATTTGTATCCTCTCCCCACTCCTCTCTCTCTCACTTTAATTTTCTAAAAATATTAAAAATGCAATACTTATTCATAGGTGATATGGGGGGGGCGTGACACCAACCTGGACGATATAGTACACAATACTATAGAGCTAAAGTAATGTCTCTGTATTCTTTATTACAGGGACAACATAGAGGATTATTTTTGTTCTTTTGAATCCTCTTGTCTGTGTGTACTTTTACATAATTGGGATCACGTTTTAGCTGCTTTTGGAATTGGAATTGTTTTTCACTGAATATTAGATTGTGCTCAGATCCTAAGCCTTCATCGCAAAATGGTAAAGAGCTTGCACTCAGGAATCGTAAATATCTATATTCAAATTCCACCTCAACAACCCCCCCTAGCTTTGTAATATTAGTCAAATTACTTAATTTTTCTTAATCTTATTTTTCCATCTGTAAAGAGGCATTCTTAATAGGCACTACACAACAGGTTTGTTATGCTAGGTACACATAACCACTCAAAAATGGAAACCATCAATATTGCATTTTATGTTCTTTTTACTTGTTATAAAAAAGTAAATGCTTATTTATGAAGACACAGAGACGTATAAAGAAAACAAACATGACAGAATCCAAGTATTACCAGTGTTACCAATGTTACCAAAATTTTAATTTGATGTAAAAAGACAAATACTGTATGATTCCACTTACACGAGGTACCAAAGTAGACAAATTCATAGAAACAGAAAGTAGAATTATTGTTGCCGGGGACTAGGGGGAGGGAGGAAAGGGGAGTTGTTGTTTAATGGGTATAGAGTTTAAGATTTGCGAGATGAAAAAGTTCCGGAGATCGGTTTCACAACACTGTGAATATACTTAACACTACTGAACTGTGCACTTAGAAGTGGTTAAGATAGTAAATTTTATGTTATGTGTTTTTTACGACACATGCAAAGTTTTTAGATGTATTTCTTTCCAGCAGACACACTCTAGTGCCCAGTTTGAAAAATTCTTTAAACCCATGAGTACCAATGCCATATCACTTTTTTTTTAAAGATTTTATTTATTTATTTATTTTCCCCCAAAGCCCCAGTAGATAGTTGTGTGTCATAGCTGCACATCCTTCTAGTTGCTGTATGTGGGATGCGGCCTCAGCATGGCCAGAGAAGCAGTGCGTCAGTGTGCGCCCGGGATCCAAACCCAGGCTGCTAGCAGTGGAGAGCGCGCACTTAACCGCTAAGCCACGGGGCCGGCCCCCATATCACTTCTTTACCGACCTTTACTAGTCATGTCCTCTCTTCTCTCCCTACCCAGCTTTTAGTCATGCCCTGGCAAATACCCTCAACTCCATATATAATATGTTGCTAACACCCTGTCTTAGTCATTTCTGGTTGCTAGAACAAAATATCATAGACTGAGTGACTTATAAACAGCAGAAATTTATTGCTCACAGTTTCCGAGGCTATAAGTCGAAGATCAGGGACCAGCATGGTCGGGTTCTGATGAAGACCCTCTTCTGGGTTGCAGACTGCCAACTTCTTGCTGTGTCCTCACATAGTGGAAGGGGCTAGGGAGTCCTGTGGGGTCTCTTTTATAAGAGCACTAATCCCATGGATTCCACCCTCATGACCTAAGCACCTCCCAAAGGCCCTTCTTCCTAAAAACTATCACACTGGGCATTAGGATTTCAATATATGAATTTTGGGGGGACACAAACATTCAGACCATAGCACACTCCAATTTATATTTCCAACTCCAAACTCTCTGCACGTCATACTCTTAATTCCAAGTGCATACTTGACTCTTGGATGTGTATTAGGTATATCAAATTTAACAAGTCCATTTCTGAACCTTCTCTACCTCCAGTATTTCCTGTCTTAGTAAAGGAGAACATCCAATTGCTCAGTCAGAATCATCCTTGACTCCTCTTTCTCTAATACTACATGCAATCCATCAAAAATTCTGTGGGCTCTATCTTCAAAATATGTCTTTTCTCATGACCTCCACTGCTGCTCCCTGATCCAGGTGACTATTTTCCCGCACTTGGATTATTGCACACTTGCATCCCCCACAGTTCATTCTCCAGATAGCACCCAAATGCTTCTGTTAAAACGTAAGTCAGAGCATCTTGCTTCTCAGTTCAACACCGTCAAGCATTTCCCATTTCTCTCAGAATAGAGCCAAAGTTCTTACTATGGTTTGCCTCAAGCAATACAACATTCCTTGCTGGCTCATGCATATGCCCACATATGCTCCCACCTCAGGGCCTTTTCCTTCTGCTAAGATGCTCTTTCTCCAGATATCAGCATGGTTCACCTCCTGACTTCTTTCAAGTCTCTATTCAAATAGCATCTCATCAGAGGGACATTCCTTGATTACCCTCTATAAAACAACTCCCCACTTCTTATAGCTATTCTCTTCGGAGTTGATTATATTTTATCATTCCTTTACCCCTCTTTACTAATTTGAAGTTAGATACTCTACTTCTGTTCTTTTTGTGGGTGCCCTGAAAGTTATAACAGAAAAATGCAGGGCCGGCCCTGTGGCTTGGTGGTTAAGTGCGCGCGCTGCGATGCTGGTGGCCCGGGTTCGGATCCCGGGTGCGCATCGAGGCACCGCTTCTCTGTTCATCCTGAGGCCGAGTCCCACATACAGCAACTAGAAGGATGTGCAGCTACGACATACAACTATCCACTGGGGCTTTGGGGGGAAAAAATAAAATAAATAAAATCTTTAAAAAAAAAAAAAACAGAAAAATGCATACATATAGATAAATAATTTGATGAATCTTCAAAATTAAACACATCTGTGTAACCAGATTAAGAACAGAAATTATAGCATTCCAGAAGCCCTCCTGTGCTCCCTTCCAGTCACTATCTTCCAAAGAGTAACTTCCAACACTATAGATTAATTTCACCTGTTTTTGTACTTTATATAAATGGAATCATATGGTGTGTATTTCTTTTGCGTCTGGCTTCTTTTACTCAACACTATGTGAGATTCATCGATATCATTGTCCGTAGTTATAGGCTGTTTCTTTTTGCTTTGTTTTGTTTATTTTCATTGCTGTGTGTACTCCATTGTGTGATATAGCAATAATTACCCATTC
Source organism: Ceratotherium simum simum (assembly GCF_057802395.1). Lineage (NCBI taxonomy): Eukaryota > Metazoa > Chordata > Mammalia > Perissodactyla > Rhinocerotidae > Ceratotherium > Ceratotherium simum. Next base: position 18,843,038 of record NC_141921.1, on the reverse strand, counting down.
CACTGTTGATGGGCATTTGGGTAGTTTCCAATCTGGGGCTAATATAAAGAGTGTGCTATGAACATTTTATTATATGTCTTTTGGTGAACATATATATGCATTTCTGTTGGGTATATACCTAGGGATGGGTTTGCTGGGTCATAATGTTCAACTTTAGCAGATAACTGCTGAATAATAGTTGCACCAATTTATACCTTCACCAGAAGTGACTGAAATGCCTGATCCTTAATTTTAATCTGGGTTATCATTTTTCCCTTTATGTTTAGCACATTGTATTCAATGTAATAAATCTATGCCTATTTCAAAGTCATAAAAACATTCTTCTACTTTCTTCTTAAAAGTTTTATTGTTTTACTTATTACATTTAGATCCGCAAGCCATCTGATTGATTTTTGTGTAGGTTGTAAAGTAGGGATCAAAATGAATATCCGATTGATCCAGCACCAATTTATTTAAAACACCTTCTTTTCCCCACCCTTGTCATAAATCAGGTGATGGTCTATGTGGGTGTCTGGATCTGAACTCTTTATTCTGTTCCATTGTTCAGTTTATCTATTCTTGCATCAATACCTACCTCTTTGTCTTAATTACTATAACTTTATAACAGGTCTTCATATTCAGTAATATGTCTTTCAGCTAACAATATATATCATTTTTTACTTATCAAAGTTTAATATTAATGAAGACCTCTGTTCTCCTCTGATAGTCCTTAGAGCACATTAATAACACTTTAACTTGGAATACTTTTAGCTCCATTCATCCGCCTCCTGACCTTATATGCTATTGTTCTTGGGTATTTTAATTCTATTTTTTTAAACCTCACAAATTATTAAGATTTTTAGTCTATATCATTAATGCTCATCTAGATTTAGTCACATTTTTCTGCTTTCTTTGTACTTCTTTCCTTTTTTGCATCTTTGTAACTTTCATCTGGAATCATTTTCTTTCTGCCTGAAGTTCAACCTTGAGAATTACTTTTAAGGTAGTCTGTTGACAAACTCTCTTAGCTTTTGTTTGTTTGAAAATGTCTTTATTTTGCCTTTATTCTTGAAGGATTTTTTTTTTTTACTTTGCATTGAATTCTGGGTTGTCAACTATTTCCTCACAACACATTGAAGATTTCATTGCACTGTCTTCTGACTTCCAGTATTGCTGATGATAAATTAGCTGTCATAATGCCACTTGTGTTAGTTATCAAATTTTCCCACTGTTATTAGTTAGTGATTGCTGCATAACAAATAACTCCAAAACTTAATGGCCTAAAAAAGAAACATTTTTTAATCTTACATTTTTCATGAGTCAATAATTCAGAAGCTGCTTAGATGGGAGGTTCTGGCTCAAGATGCAGTCAATATGAGGTTGCAGTCAAGATGGCCAAGGTTGGAGTCATCTGAAGGCCTGACTGGGGCTAGATGATATGCTTCCAAGATGGCTCACTCACATGGCTGGCAAATTGATGCTAGTTATTCAGCTGGCTTTCCTCAGAGCAAGAAATTAAAGAGTATTCAAGGCAGGAGTGGCAATGTCTTTTATGACTTAGCTTCTGAAATCACATACTATCAATTCCACCACATTCTATTCTTCAGAAGTGAGTCTGCCTCACATTTAAGAGGAAAGAAATTAGTCTCCACCTATTGGAGGAAGGCGTGGGCATATTTTAAAGCCACTACAACAACTTTTAAGATTTTCTTTCTGTCTTTAGTTTTTTGAAGTTTCACTGCGATTTGTCTGGGTGTGGATTTCTTCTTATTTATCCCATTAAAGAGTTATTTGGCTTCTTAAATCTATGGTCTGGTTGCTTTCATAGGTACTGAAAAATATTCAGCCATTATCTCTTCAAATACTGTCACTGCCCTAGCTTCTCTCTTAAACTTATGCTAGATCTTCTCACTGTATCGGCTATGTCTCTTATCCTCTCTTCATTATATTCCATCCTTTTGTTTCTTAATGCTTCATTCTAGGTAATCTTTTCTGACCTACTTTCCATTTCATTTATTTTTTATTCAGCTATGTCTAATCTGCTGTTATATGCATCCACTGAATTCTTAATTTTGTTACTGTATTTCTCAGTCATATAATTTCTATTTAGTTCTTTTTTATATCTGTTCTATCACTCTTTTTTTTTTTTTTCCCCCCAAAGCCCCAGTAGATAGTTGTATGTCATAGCTGAACATCCTTCTAGTTGCTGTATGTGGGACTCGGCCTCAGGATGGACGGAGAAGTGGTGCCTCGATGCGCACCCGGGATCCGAACCTGGGCCACCAGCATTGCGGCGCGCGCACTTAACCACCAAGCCACAGGGCCGGCCCAATGTTCTATCACTCTTTATAGTTCCCAGGCACCTGCCAAAGCTATCTGAGTTATCTTTTATTTCTTTGAACAAAAAAACTTAAATTGTTTTACAGTTTGCATCTGATAATTCCTAAAAGCACTTACCATCACAGGTCTATTTCTGTTGTTTGTTTTTGCTGAAATACTCACTAAAAGAGTCTGGTTTCCATGTGTACCTGGTTATCTTTAATTCTGTACTTAATATTTCTTTTTTTTTTTTTGTGAGGAGATCAGCCAGGTGCTAACATCTGCCAATCCTCCTCTTTTTTTGCTGAGGAAGGCTGGCCCTGGGCTAACATCTGTACCCATCTTCCTCCACTTTATATGGGACGCCGCCACAGCATGGCTTGCCAAGCAGTGCATCGGTCCGCGCCTGGAATCCGAACTGGCGAACCCCGGGCTGCCATAGCGGAGCGCGCGCACTTAACCGCTTGTGCCACCGGGCTGGCCCCTGTACTTAATACTTCTATGAAAACTTATGGGTAGGAACAACTTAAGGCCTACATTATAATGCTTTTCTCCAGAGAGGATTTGTATTTGCTTTTGCCAGGCATCTGGTGGCATCACAGTCAGAGGACACCTTAAACTAAGATCAAGACTTGAGACAGGCAACTGGATCCCAGCCTGTAAATTCCTCTGAAGCTGTTCCACTTCCAATTCATCCTCATCCTGAGGTTGTAGCCCTTTGGAGTCCCAATTATTGTACAGAGGGTCTTCTATTTCACTCCCCACACATTGTGATTTATTTATTTTTTCTTTTTGAAGTGCAAAAGGAAGATTATCATTTTCCAGCTAGGTAAATGCCCTCAGGGCAAAAGTTCCTTCCAAGTTGGATTACCATCTTGGATCCTGGCTTTCTAGTGTTTGGTCTGCTAATTCCCTACTATCCTGCCATCTCTTAGACACCTTGTTATGGCTGAATTGTGTCCAGTCCCTTCACCCCCAAATTCATATGTCAAAACCCTAACCCCTAGTACTTCAGGATGTGATTGTATTTAATCACATATTTAACCGATTAAACTTGTTAACCTTAAACAAATATGCAGCCAGTTATTTCTCCAGCAAAAATGGGTTTGTTTGGGATCAACAAAGAATTGCAACTCAAGATCTGCAAAGTATGGGGAGCCACTGCAAGTTCTGAGAAGCAAGAGGAGGAGAAACGTCTATAAAGGGGAAGAGGAAGTTGGGAGGGCTATTGTAAAGGAAGAGTCCATTGGAGGAGACTGGAATTTGGAAGTGTAGCAGCTTTTCACTGGCTGAGTGTGACAGTCTCTCATTGGCTGAGCTCTTGCCAGACGAGAAAAGGACATCTTTCTGTTGGGCTCTGGGGTGTAGCAGGGCATGAGAGCTCCCTCTTCTGGCCTCCTGACTCCATTTTAAATGAGATTTCTGTTTATTAATTTTCACAAACAAGTCACTTTAAAGAGGTGATTAAGTTAAAATGAGGCATTAGGGTATGCTCTAATCCAATCTGACCTTATAAGAAGAGGAAATTTGGACACACAGACACCAGGCACGTGCAAGCACACACAGGCAAAACCACATGAGAACATAGGGAAAAGGCGGCCATTTGCAAGCCAAGGAGAAAGGCCTCAGAGGAAACCAACCCTGCTGAGACCTGGATCCTGGACTTCTAGCCTCCAGAACTGTGAGAATATTAATTTCTGTTGTTTAAGCCACCCAGTCTGTGGTATATTGTTATGGCAGCCCTAGCAAACTAATACACTCCTTTGAGAACATTAAAAATATATATTCCTGACTTTTATTTTTAAATTTCATTGTTGTTTTCTGAAATGGGTTGATATAAATATCCTAGCCTACTATTATCACAGAGAGGAACTCCAGTCATCCTCTGTTCCCATCTCCACAGGCTGCTTCCCTTTTCCCCGTAGCCCTTACCATCACCTGGGGTATTACCTATTTAATTTTCTATTTATAATCATCTAGTATTTACTTTCGCTGGAATTAAGATCCCAGAAAGCAGGGACTGCGTTTTGATCACTGCTGTATCCTCAGAGCCTGTAACAATGCGTGCAGATGTAGGCACTCAGAAGATAGTTGTCGAATGAATGAATGAATGACAGAGAAGGGGCTTCCCCACCGGAAGAGCTGCCCGGCCACGTGGTCTCTCGGGACCACTGTCAGGAAACAGGGCCATCTGCCCGGGTGGCCGCTGCCCGCTGAGTCTGGGCAGCCCGGGGGGTGCGCGTGCCCGGGGGCGCGCTCCGCCACCTCCGGTTCCGGGTTTTCGGTAGCGCCCTGCATCCCCCGGAGAAGGCGGGCTCCGGCGGCCCCTCGTGGGTGGAGCGGGCGGCGGGGGTGTGGAGCCCGCCGGAAGACGCGAGGGCGCCGGGCTGGGGAGCAGCGCAACCGCGTGGGTGGGCCGCACCCGGAGGCCCACCCGGGCCGGTGCGAGGGCGACCTGCGGCGTGAGCCACGGACAGGGCGCGTCGGGAGGACAGAAGCGCCCGGAGACGGCGGGCTGTGGCCCAAGAGGCGGGGCCCCGGGGTGGACCTGGCCGCCGCCGGCCTCGGTGTTACAGCAGCCGCCGGCGGGGTGTTTCCTCGCCTGGCTCTGCGGGAAGCCAGGTCAGGGCATCCCTCCCATTGCGGCCCCCAGAGCTCCACTCCTGGGGGTGCTGGTGGGAAAGGCCGCCTTGGAGGGTGGGTGCGTTGATCTGGTGCAGCTGCACCCGCCCTAGGCCGCCTCGTTGGGAATTTGGAAAAGACCCACGTCAGTTCTGAGGCTGAGGGTCCTCTGGGCTCCCGAAGGAAGCCTATGTGAACGCTGGGCGTTTTTTGAAGAATCATTGTGTTGAGTGGGCGATGTGGTCTGTCTATGAAAGGCTAGGAAAGAACAAAATCAGTTACCACCCACTTCTCGAAAGAGACACCGTCTGGAGCTGAAAGCCTCAGGAGCGGGCGCTCTCACGCCCCCATCTCTGGTCCTACCAGCGTCCGAGGCGGATCTGGTGAGTAGGAGGCTGCGATGTCTGTGTCTGCAGTCTCTAAGTCCGAGGGAGGCATGGCTGGGAGCAAAAGAAGGGGCATCTTCGAAGTGAACCTTCTTGGGCATTAACCATTTCAGAAGTAAGATTTGAAAGTTTCTCCACTTTGGTAACAAGACATTTACTTTTTATATATTCAGAGGCAGGATATTTTCCACGTGTTCCAGCCTGTAGGATGCAGCTCCTTTCTCTGCATCAGTCATAGCTGGAAAAAAAAAAAGCCCATAAGCCACATACCTTTCCTCACAAACTTCAAAAAGTTGGGCTGGCTCCCTTTCCACGGAGTAGGACTATTCTTGGGGCCCCAGATACACTGGACCTGGTCGCTGTGGAGGCACCTGCTCAGATACCAGGGGGTTGGATGAGTTGATGGATTTGGGTTGTTTCCGAATTTGCCTGATACAAACAGTTCTGCAGTAGTCCTCATTATACACGAAGTACTATATCTCCTCCATTTGAAAACATACCCCCTCCTCCAATTTTAACATTTCTGAAACCAGGATGCGTCTTAACAGAGAGGTCAGAAGGACTTGCCAGCTGCTGGGCATCTGCGCAGGTGGTGATGTGTGCTTGCCCATGTGAAAATGCAGCTGTATGATTATTCTGTCAGTTGAGATACTTGAACTTTAAATTTAGATCTCTAATTGTTTTTAAAAATAACTTGAGATAATGCTATGATATAGCGTTGAAGCAAAAAGTTTATAATGTTTATTAAGGGTTTACTGTATGCCCGACATAGTCTCAATCAACATTGCAACCCTATGAAGTACAATTATTATCCCCATTTTATAGATGAAGAAACTGAAGCTCAGAAAGTTGAAATGCTTTAGAGTTTTTAAGCGCAAGTGTCAGGATTCTAACCCAGGCTGTCTGATTTCAAAGCCTGCGCTCTTAACTCCCAAGTCTTTATCCAGACGGAGGATGCATGCAGCTTACAAGAAGGGAAGTCAAGGCAGGGTCTGTGCATGTTTGTGTATCTTTGGTGTTTGCATGTCTTTGACTATTTGTGTATATGTGTGTGGAACTAGGAGAATGAGCCACATCCAAGAATAGTGATTATGCTTATTCCCACATTGATGCCAAATCTTTGTTTTTAGATCTTTTGCAGTTTTAAATATATTTCTGCAAGTTCTGGAGTTCTGGCTGTCTGACCGATGCTTCTGGATCCCTCCTCTCCTGCCTTTTGCTCCTCTAGAAGAATATAGAGGCATGCACTCAAACCCACTCAACCGGCTGCCTCCCAAGGAGGCAGTACTTAATTTAAGAGGGGAGTCAGTTTCTCAGAGTCGTTCAAGTCACACCAGCCTGTAGGAGCCCCCAGGTTCTGGTGCTACAGGGACACACCAAAGTCCTGAGGGCGGGAGACGGTGATCAGAGGAGGACCACCCAACTGTGAAGTCTCTCAGCAGAGGTTCTGACAGTTTCCTCACCAGAAGTGAACAAGCCCAGTCGCGCAGGTGTCGTCATGCTGCAGCAGCTCCTGATCACCCTGCCCACGGAGGCCAGCACCTGGGTGAAGTTGCACCATCCAAAGAAGGCCAAGGAGGGGGTGCCCCTGTGGGAGGACGTGACTAAGATGTTTGAAGGAGAAGGTGAGACTAGACTGATGGAGGGGGGAAGCGGGGAAGAAGGAGGTCTCATTCATGTGTGAAAAGATAGGTACACACTTCCTTGAGGTGGTCTCTTGGGGAGAAAACTGGGGGAAGGCGGGTCTTTGGGATTCATGCTTTGTGGCTTTTGGGAAGAGGATAGCGTGAGGGAAATGTTGGGCTCTCAGCACAAGCTCCTTGCAACATGCGCTCTATGCTGCTCCCGTCTCCTGTCCTCAAGTACAGCACACAACAGGAAGACAGAATACAAGGTGTTCCCCACCAGAGGCTCCCAGTGCGTGAATATGATTCACGGACAGTGGGGTCAGAGATTTCTACCCTCTTAAGCCCTCCAATGGTTTTCCTTCACAAGTTTCAGTCATTTTAGCCCTAAGCCAATATTTTTCACAAGTATCAGTACTTTCTTTTCATCTTTTGTTGAGAGGAAGGAATGATGTGCTTGATTAACTCTCATTTTACCTTGAAATGTATGGGTTCAGTGGGAAACATGTCCAAGATTACACATTATTTAGTGGTCTGGTCAGGATAGATGGGTAGGCAGAGGAATTTATGTGTCTCGTGTGGTCTGTTGGTAAATGCCTTTAACACTTCAAATTCAGCCAGTATTTATTGTGTGTCAGGCAGGGACTTTGCTAAGCATCTTTTTTGTGTGTGTGTGTGAGGAAGATTAGCCCTGAGCTAACATCTGTTGCCAATCGTCCTCTTTTTGCTGAGGAAGATTGGCCCTGGGCTAACATCCGTGCCCATCTTCCTCCACTTTATATGGGACACCGCCACAGCATGGCTTGACAAGCGGTGCGTTGGTGCGTGCCTGGGATCCGAACCCTTGGGCCACCGCAGCGGAGCACGCACAGTTAACCGCTGTGCCACCGGGCCAGCCCACTAAGCGTCTTGACAGATGGAAAAATGGATAATGATCTCTAATGCTAATTACTAACTGATGGAGATAGACGTGTACCCAGATCACAATAATAGAAGGTAGCCTAAGAAAGTGCTATGGTGAGGTTCTTTGGGAATACAAGAGATGGGAAACATTCTTCTGATTGTACTTATCTGAGAAATTTTCACAGAGCAGATGGCATTGAATTGGGCCTTGAAGGATGTCTAAGTTTTTTAAAGAAGATTTGGGGAAAGGATGCAAAAATAGGTACCTTGAAGAGTAGTTCGCAGCACAGAGAATATTCTAGTCTAACTGAGAGTAAAGAATGTGATGGGTGTATGTGTCCCACATATGAAGGGGACAGTTGTTAGAGGAAACCAATGCTGAGACTGTCTTGAAGTCCATGGGGAGGTGTTTGGATTTTTCTTTATCTTGAACCTTTGAACAAAGGAGAGGCCTGGTAGATCTGTGCTTTTGGACCAGCATTAACCATTGGGAAATATTAATGCCTGAAGCAGTGCACTGCAGATTATCATTAAGGAGACTTTGTGTTGTTCTTTGGTTGCTCTAAATATCCCTGTTTGTGAGTGTACTGAGAGAGGAGACACATTCAGCAGGTCTGCAGGCAGTTTTTCTATTGGGAGGATTTGGGGAGATGCAAACCTCACGGCTCTTTTCCTTCCCCAGCTGTGCTGTCTCAGGATGCTGATGAGACCCAGCAACAAAGTTTAAAGGATGAAGTGACCTCTGGGCCCCCAACAGCAGAATCCCAGGTGGGTTGGAGTTCCCTCTCATTTTATTGACATGCTTATTGGTTTTTAAGGCTATAACTTGCCTTTTTTTTTTAAGAGGAGGGTGTTGAGCGTAACAAATTCAGCCTAGGGAGCTCAGTGTAAGTTGTTCTTATACAGAAAACTGGGCCACAGTGGTGGCAACTTCCCTACTCATTGTGGCCTCCCTCCCTGTAACTCTTGTTTCTTTCTTTTTTTAATTGAGATATAATTGACATATTATAAAAAATATGGAACACTTCACAAATTTGCGTGTCATCCTTACTCAGGGGCCATGCTAATCTTCTCTGTATCATTCCAATTTTTGTAACTCTTGTTTCTGACCAACCTCTAGATCTAACATTGTGCCAATTTCTGTAGAGAAAGCAAAATGAGTGATATAATTCTAGCCCCTAAAAACCAACAGATACACTTGGGCTCTAAGATAAACTTCAATTTTTTGGAGTATTTTATACTCCAGAACAAACTTTCTGAGAAGAAAGTTCTGACATTGTTAATGATGTACACATATCACTGGTGAACTTTGTGAGGTGACCCTTAGTATGGTATTGAGAGCAGACGCCCCTGCGAAGGAGAAGTGAGTGGAGAAGAGATGGTCAGGCAACACAGTGCACACATTAGACAGGCTGGGCAGGTACAGCAGGGTGTTGGAAATGGTGTCCTCACCACCTGGTGGAAGCAAAGGTGAAATAGAAGGAAAATTGTAGAATAAATGAGAAAGGAAGACTCTTAAAGAGGAGATGTTATTTGGAGACAGAAGCGTTTTAAGTGAAAAGAACTTGAGTTCTGAAATTAGCTGGTACAGGATTTCAGTTATCTCTTGTATTTACTTGCTCCGTGATCTGGGGCAATTTTTTTAGCCATTTACAATCTCAGTTTCCTCAGCTAATTCAGATGCTAATGCCTTCTAGGATTGAAATGCACTCCAGAGTTATTTACAATAATATAAAAGTAATAATAGTCTATTTAGAGTTATCTCTGCATTCCACTTATCTGGAATTCCTCACTTCCTGCCATTTATCAAAAATGGATGGGATTCTCAGCACTGGGAAAAGATTAAATGTTTTTAAATTAAGGTATAATTTGCATATAGGAAAATACACTTCAGAAAGCATACAGTTCTGTTTTGACATATGTATACACCATGTAACCAAATCCAGATATAGAATATTTCCTCCATCCCAGAAAGTTCCCTCATGCCCCTTTCCAATCAGAACTCTGCTTTGCCCCCAGCAGAGAGTACCTGGGATCTCTGTATTATTTCTTACAACTGCATGTAAATCTACAGTTATCTCAAAATAAAAAATTTAGTTAAAAAAAGAATGTATATTCTGCAGTTGTAAGGTATAGTGTTCTGTAAAGGTCAATTAGGTTAAGTGGGTTGATAGGTTGTTCAAATCTATATCCTTGATGAATTTTTGTGTACTTGTATCAATTACTGAGAGAGGAATGTTAAAATCTCTAATTATTGTGTTTTGTCTAAATCTCTATTTAGTTCTGTCAATTCTGTCTTATTTATTTTAAAGTTCTATTTTCAGATGCATAAACACATAGGATTGTTGTCTTCTTGATGAACTGACCCTTTATCGTAATGAAATGTCTCTCTTTATGCCTAGTAATATTCCTTTTCCTAAGTCTACTTTGCCTGATTTAATATTGCTCCTCCAGTGTTCTTTTCATTATTGTTTGTATGGTATAGCCTTTTCCATTCTTTTACTTTTAACCTATCTGTGTCTTTATATTTAAAGTGTGACCTTTTTTTTTTTTTTTTTTTTTTTTTGTGAGGAAGCTCAGCCCTCAGCTAACATCTGATGCCAATCCTCCTCTTTTTTTTTTGCTGAGGAAGGTTGGCCCTGAGCTAATATCCGTGCCCGTCTTCCTCTAGTTTATGTGGGACGCCGCTACAGCATGGCTTGACAAGTGGTGCGCCAGTGTGCACCGGGGATCCAAACCTGTGAGAACCCCGGGCCACTGAAGCGGAGCACGCGCACTCAACTGCTTGCGCCACCAGGCCGGCCCCAAAGTGTGACTTTCTTAAATATAGCTGGGTCTTGGGCCGGCCCGTGGTTTAGCGGTTAAGTGCGCGCTCCGCTACTGGCGGCCCAGGGGCAGCCTGGGTTCGGATCCCTGGCGCACACCGACGCACCGCTTCTCTGGCCATGCTGAGGCCGCGTCCCACATACAGCAACTAGAAGGATGTGCAACTGTGACATACAACTATCTACTGGGGCTTTGGGGGAAAAAAAAAGGAGGAGGATTGGCAATAGCTGTTAGCTCAGAGCTGGTCTTCCTCAGCAAAAAGAGAAGGATTAGCACGGATGTTAGCTCAGGGCTGATCTTCCTCACACACACACACAAATATATATATATATATATATATATATTTATATATATATATATATATAGCTGGGTCTTGCTTGTTTAGTCCATTTACAGTTAACATAATCATTGATATGTTGGGATTTAAGTGCATATTCTTGTTCTTGTTTGCTGTTTGTTCCATCTATTCTTTGTTTCTTCATTCCTCCTCCCCTGCCTTCTTTTGGATTGCATAGCTTTTTAGTATTCCATTTTATATCCTCTAATGACTTTTTAGCTATGCTTCCTTGATTTGTTTTTAGTGGTTTCTCTAGCCATTAACATATGCATTTTTAACATATCACAGTTGAATTATCATACTGTTTCATATGAAAGCCTTATATTTCCGTTTACTCTTTCCCATTCTTGTGTATTGTCATCATACATTTCACTTGGCATGTTGTAAACTCTACAATATATTGTTTTTATTTTTGCTTTTAACAATAAATTATCTCATAAAAAATTAAGAAAAGGGGAAAAAATGAGTGCTTCATATTTGCCCACCTATTTGCTGATTCAGGCACTCTTCATTCCTTCCTTTAGTTCCAAGTTCTATCTGGTATCATTTCCCTTCAGCTTAAGAATGTCATTTAGCATTTCTTGTAGCATGAGTGTTCTGATGACAAATTCTCACAGCTTTTGTTGATCTACAGATGTCTCTGTATTGTCTTCCTATTTGAGGATCTTTTAGTGGAGACAGAATTCTAGGTTGACCACTATTTCTTTTAAGCACTTTAAAGATGGTCCATTATCTTTTAGCTTATATTATTTCAGATGAGAGGTCAGCTGCTATTCTTATTCTTTCCTTACGTGTGATGTGTCTGCTTGTTATTTTTTATACCACCTTTTCTTCCTTGTTTTTTTTGTTCCTTCTTATCTACCTTCTTTTGGCTACTTTTACAATCTTCCCTTTTATCTTTACTCTTCAGTGTTTTACTATGATGTGCATAAGTGTGGTTTTCTTCAAATTTATTCTTTTTGGGGTTTTCTGAGCTTTTTGGATCTGTGGCTTGAGTTTTTTTACATCAAATTTGGAAAATTTTCAGCCTTTATTTCTTCAAATATATTTTTATGCCTATTCTCTCATCTCCTTCTATATTAGACTATTTGGTATTATCTGAGATTTTCTTTTTTTCTCTTGGTGCTTCAGTTTGAATAATATCTATGGACCTGCCTTAAGTTTCACTGATCTTGTCTTCATCAGGGTCCAATCTGCTGTTAAGCTCATCCAATGGATTTTTCAGATATTGTATTTTTCAGTTGTAGAATTTTTTTTTAGTTCTTTTTTAGTGTTTCTTTCTCTCCTCAATTACCCCCATGTCTTCATGTATTCTATCCATATTTTATTGTAAATTCTTTAACATATATTTTAATAGTTGCTTTAAGTTTCTTGTCTGCTAATTCCAATGACCTATGGATCTGCTTCTATGGATTTTTTTAATCTTGATTATAGGTCAGATTTTTCTCCTTCTTCACGTCTAATATTTTTTTATCGTAGTTCCAATATTGTGTATAAAAGAACAGTGGAGGATGAAGTGTGCATATATATAAGTATATACATAGTTTGTTTGTTTGTTTTGTTTTGTTTTGTTTATTTCCTAGAGACTCTAAGCCCTTTTCCTCTGTTTGGTGGTTAAGGTGAAGGGTGGATTATTCATATTCCTCCCAGAGCTGTGGCTGAGCTCTGGGTGAAATACAGCTTTAATATGATTGAGTTTACTTCTGATTAACCCAGCTACCCCATGCCACCACTGCTGAGGGGCTGATCTTTTTTATATTTTCAGTATTTGAGCCAGGAAGGGGTTAGACTACAGTTCCATGCAGTTTTGTTCATCTTTGCATTCAACTCCAGCAGGGCCCCAGAATTTAAGCTCAGCAAAAATGCATTGTTCTTGTAGTACTATAAAATGTACAAGAAATGTTAAAAACCTCTCTCTCTCTCCTGCCCCAACCTCCCTGATATTATCTTCTTCCACTCTCCCCTTCATTAATCTGCCTCCAGCCTTCCTGTTCCTCAGACAAGCCAAGGATGCTGTCGCCTTAATGTTCTTTGTACCTGCCTGGAATACTCTCCCCTCAGATCTCCACATGGCTCTTCCTCACTGAATTCATGTCTCTGGTCAAATATCACCCTTTTAGAGAGGCCTTCCCCAGCCACCCTGCATAGAAGATCATCCCTACCCTCAGTATGACTCTCCCTTCCCCTTATCCTGCTTAATTTTTTTCCTAAGGCACTTATGACCATCTTTCCTTCTATGTATTTAATTATTGATAGTAATCTCCAGAGAATCGCCAAACAGATCCAGAGGAGGCTCCCAGTAAAACTGGTTTAGAATCTCTCAGAACTTTGAATACTGTCAGAATTCGTTGGACCTTCATGGAAGTGGTCTCTGGCTGAAAAGGATCATATTTGATATTCTAGGAATTGTTGACCTTCAAGGACATATCTGTGGACTTCACCCAGGAGGAGTGGGGGCAACTGGCCCCTGCTCACCGGAGTCTGTACCGGGAGGTGATGCTGGAGAACTATGGGAACCTGGTCTCAGTGGGTAAGGATGGGCTAAGCATACATCAAGAAACCTGCCCATTACGGGAGAGTCATTATTTCTAAATTATTAAACGTTGTGGATTCCCTGGAGCTTGGCCTTGGGTTCTATATTAGAGATGTCTCATTCCTTTTAAAATCAAGCCAGGGCATATCTGATTCTCCTTCCTTGGGGGAACAATTTTTCTTTGTAGAGCTCAAGTAGAAAGACATGCTGTGGTGGCTTTTCCATTTCAGAGTCCCTAAATACCAGAGGACTGGAACTAAATTCTGGGGATGGTTCTTAGATTGCAACATAAGCATTCATACTCTTTTTTAACTCTACAAGCAGGATATCAACTCTCCAAACCTAGTGTGATTTCCCAGTTGGAGAAAGGAGAAGAGCCATGGATAACAGAGAAAGAAGGCCCAGGAGATCCCAGTTCAGGTGAGACCAGGGGAGATGGTACCTTTTAATATGCACGCCCAAAGTCTTCCCAGGTCATGGGGAAGGCTGAGGCCACGGGACAGGGCATCAACTAACCCCAATTTCACCCCTCCCTCTGTCACCCCTTTTCTTCACTTGACCTTGCAAAAGTCTCTCTGGAGTTGGAGGGAAGAGAAGTCTTATCTTTTTTAAGGTTAAACTTGATTTTCCATCTTTCTTCAGTATCCTAAATTCTGCCACTTGGAAGCTCCTTTCCCTGAGCAGTCATATGTATGGGGTCTCTCCTCACAGAAAACAGGTCTTTTTTTAGGACTCTCCTTGCATTCTATAAAGCTTTAATTTTCTTTGTTGCATTCTATTTCCACTTTTCACCAATTTCATTTTACAATCCCAGCTTCTACCAAATATCGCTCTCTTTTTAACTCACGTATCTTAATTTTTTGTAACAACTACTTTACAAAAACTCCTGCAAGAGAAATTAGAGGATTCCTTCTCACCAAATCCAGTGGCCTTTAACAATCTCCTTAAACTTGGCTTTTATTATAAAATATTTTAGACAGAAAGGCATAGAGAACATTATAACAAATTTCTATGTAGGTTCCACATAGATTAAGAAATAAAAGAGTTGAAGCGCTGCTGTCCCCCTCCTACCTTTGGAAATAACCAACTCTTCTGAGTTTAAATATTATTATTCCCTTGTGTTTTCATACTTTTATTACATGTGTATATCCCCAAACAATATATAGCATTGTTTTGCATGTTCTTATTCTTTAAAAAATGGTATTTATACTTTTTCCACTTGCTTTTCTCATTCAACACTATTGATATTTATCCATGTTGTTCTAGTTCACTCGTTTCTGTTGAATTAATAAACCACAATTTATTTCTCCATTTTCCTGTTATAGACATTTATACTGTTTCTAAATTTAGGGGTTACAAGATGCTGCAGTAAATCTTCATGTATATATCTTCTTGTGTACGTATGTAAGTGTTTCTCTGAGATAGTTGGTAGAAGCAAAATTTGTGGATCATGGAGTATATGCACCTTCGTTTTGCTGAGTATTACCGAATTGCTCTTCAAAGCAGTTGTACCAATTTGTACTCCCATCAACAGGTGTTAGGAGTTTCCAGAACTCAGCATCTTTGTTAACACTTGGCATTGTCAAACTTTAAAATTTTCATAAATTCAGTGAGTGAATATGGTATCTTGTTTCTTTTATTTTCCTGATTACTGGTGAGAGGGAGAGTATTTTTCATGTTTATCGACCATCTGTCTAGGATTCCTCTTCTATAAATTACTTGTTTATATCCTTTGCCAATTGTTCTATTATTGCTTATCTTTTTTCCTGTTGATTTACAGAAAAAAATATATATATAATATTGTTATCCTATATTTTAAAAATTTTGCTTTTCATATTTAGGTTTAATTTACCTGGAATGTATTTTACGTGTAGTGTGAGGTGAGGATCTAGTTTAACTTTTTCTATGTGGATAATCAGCCCAGGAACCATTTGTTTAATAGTTAATTCCCCTCTGTCACCTGTCAAGTTTTCTTATATGCTTGGGTCTGTTTCTGGGCCCTCTCTATTCTGTTCCACTTTTCTATTTTTTTTAATCCCCACTCTAATACCAGGCTATCTTAATTACTGTGTTTCGTAGTGAAACTTAATATCTGGTAGAGGTAGTTCTCCCACCGTGTTCTTCAAAATTGTCCTGGCTATTCCTAGCCCCTTGTTTTTCCATATGAATCATATAATGAGCGCATCAGATTACACACACACACACACACACACACAAATACTCTGGTGGTATTTTGATTGGAATAGAATTGAATTTATAGATCAATTTTGGGGGGAATTAATATTATGATATTGAGTTCCTATTATCCCAGAACATGGTATATTACTCCATTTATTGATATTTCCTAATTTTTTTTTCAAAAAAGTTTTAGGATTTTTCCCATAAAGGTCTCATACATATTGCATCTCTTTTGCTAGATTCATCTTGAAGACCTTACAGTTTGTTGCTATTGTAGATGGTATATTTTTTTTAATTATTTTTTTAAATTATTATTTTTAAATTATTTTCTGTTTGTTGCTGTTGTGTAATAACACAATTGGTGTTGTATATTGATCTTATAGTCAGCCACCTTGTTTCACTCTGTTATTAATTCCCATCATTTGTTTGTACATTCTCCTGGGTTTTCTCTTTTTCAACTTATAATAATGAAAATAATAAATAAAAGTTACCATGAATGTTCTCTCCCTGCCTCTGGATGAAATCTTGAAGAGGTCCCATAGATGGCCCAGTCCCTTTAAATAATAATAACAGTCTGATTTTAGTAAAATGTTTAGGTCAGTGCAATAATAAAACCTGCCAACTTCGTTCAAAGTTAAATCTTCTCTTTGAGCGTGGGCCTGCTTCAGGCTTTGATATTGAATTGGGAAGGGGGACACAGATGGCTTCTTCTCTCTTTCCCTATCTTCTTCTCTTCCTTCTCCCTTACTCATGACCAGAATCAGGGGCCTGGAGAACATAGACTCTATTATTGCCTCTATTCATTTGGAATTTCAAAGTGCTAATGATCCTTTTGTGTTGACCAAAAAATCCTACAAGAAGTTATACCTCTCAGGAATACAGAGCTGTCAGTTGAAATATTAGTCATGGGTACAACAAATTATCAAGTAAGAAAACCTGTCAGAATTTTAAAGGTTAAAGGATATTTTCATAGAACATAGCAATAGTAGCAACGTAGCAGTCTGGGTTTTTTACAAGTCTCCTTTGCATAAATAACACTTCCAGGGACAGATTAATAACCACAGGAAACAACAATGTATAAATATTAATACAAGTTTCAATAAAAGACAGCTTAATGTTCTTGTGAATGTTCTTAGTTTGAACCTTATTTTTTGAACTAGTGTCTCTCTTTCTACTGCTGGAGTGAGGAGAGGGACATCTTTTTATCTTTCTGAGATTGTTTTCCAAGAATAGTTGTCGATTAAAAAGACATATTATTAAGACATAGATCTGAAATTTCATCATTTAGTATTATGAGAAAGAGCAGGACTAAAATGCTCAAATTTTCTCTACATATAAAATCACACTTTTACCATGTTTACTGTTTCTTAATTTCCCATTACCTCTCTGGGCTGCATAACCATATTTAAATATAATAAAAATCTCATGCAATTGATATGTATTATTATCTACATCTCTATTCCATACCCACTAGAATAATTGACTTTTCAAAGGATAATGAATATGAGTTATTTGCATTTTTTCCATTTCTTTCAGACTTGAAGAGTAAAACAGAAACCAATATGTCAACTGCAAAGAATGACATTTTACAGGAACAGTTATATCATGGCATTATGATGGAAAGGTTCATGAGGGATGATGTAATTTATTCCACATTGAGAAAAGTCTCCAAATATGATGACGAGTTAGAAAGGCACCAGGAAACCCATGGAAGAGATGTGATACAAGCCATCTCGATCCACAAGAAGAGAGGCCAAGAAACTAACAAATTTGGGGAAAACATTGTGAGTTCAAATGTTATAAAACAGAGGCACCGTAAATGTGACACACTTAGAAAGAGGAACAAATACAAATTAGATTTGATTAATCATCCACCAAGTTACATAAGAACAAAGACCTATGAATGTACTATATGTGAAAAAATCTTCAAACAACCCATTCACCTCACTGAACACATGAGAATTCATACTGGTGAGAAACCTTTCAGATGTAAGGAATGTGGAAGGGCCTTTAGTCAAAGCGCATCCCTTACTACACACCAGAGAATCCATACTGGTGAGAAACCCTTTGAATGTGAAGAATGTGGCAAAACCTTCAGACATCGCTCATCTCTTAATCAGCATCATAGAACTCACACTGGGGAGAAACCTTATGTATGTGATAAATGTCAGAAAGCTTTCAGCCAGAACATTAGCTTGATCCAACATTTGAGAACTCATTCTGGAGAGAAACCCTTTACGTGCAATGAATGTGGGAAAACCTTTCGACAGATTAGACACCTTAGTGAACATATAAGAATTCATACTGGGGAGAAACCCTATGCATGCACTGCATGTTGTAAAACCTTTAGTCATAGAGCATATCTAACGCATCACCAGAGAATCCATACTGGGGAGAGACCCTACAAATGTAAGGAATGTGGGAAAGCCTTTAGGCAGAGGATACACCTCAGCAACCATAAAACTGTTCATACAGGAGTGAAAGCATATGAATGCAACCGCTGTGGAAAAGCCTACAGGCATGATTCATCCTTTAAGAAACATCAGAGACATCACACTGGAGAAAAACCTTATGAATGTAATGAATGTGGAAAAGCCTTCAGCTATAACTCATCACTTACTCGACACCATGAAATACACAGGAGGAATGCCTTCCGAAATAATGTGTAAAAACAGATTATTCATAAAAACAAAAACCAAGTCTAAATCAATGATTCTATGCTTTTAAATTTCAGGACTGTAAATTTGATGAATTGATATAATGTTGCCAACTTTTAATTTTGCCAATTGTGTAAATAAACACTACATTGATAGCTACTATCTACTAACACCTCCATACAAAGTACTTAAGAATAAAGGATGGTCTTTCAAATGAAATTCAGCAATATGGAAAATCCACACGTTATTATTATTTTTCTGATTTCATGGTAGGTTAATAAATTATTCTTCATGGGTGTTCACTGATTTACAGACCAGCATTTGGGAACTACTGTTTAAAATATCACCACCCCTATTTTTTTAATTAAAATTTTATTTTTTTAATGGGGAAAACTTTCACGTGGTATAAAGTTCAAAAGGCACAAACAGTTGTATAAGTGAAAAGCCTCCTTCCTCCATCCCTCACCACGAATTTATACCTAGAGGCAACCATTTTTTATAACTAATTTTTTTGTGTACCCTTGCAGAGATTTTTCTGTTTATATCCAAGAGAATACAAATATACAGTTTTTCTTTTTAAGCAAAAATGACAGCCTCCTATACAAACACATCTGCACATTACTTTTATTAACCGTATATCATGGAGGTCATTCCACATCCGTAGATAAAGTGCCTACTCATTCTTTTTTACAGCTGCATAGTATTCTATGGCTTGAATGTACTTTATTTATCCAGTTCACAATGGATGGACTTTTGGATTTTCAATCTTTTGTTTATATAATGTTGCAATGAATAGTCTTATACATTTTCATTTCTCACACATGTAGGTATATATACAGGGTAAATTCCTAGAACTGGAATTTGTGTGCTGGAGAGTATGTGCATGTGTATGATGGATATTGCCAAATTGACCTTCATAGAGGTTGGACCAATTTATTTTCCCACCAGCAAGATAGAGAACTATCAGAGCCATATCTGGTGCTGAAGCATCTCCTGGACCAACAGCTGTGTCAGCCATCAAAGAAGTATCAGCTTGTCTCAATAACAGCCTAGAAGTACCGGCTGAGCCGCATCCCCAGAAAGAGCAGCACTTGTCATCTCTGAAGCCAGAGAGGAATCTGCGTGTTACCAAATAGCAGCCAAGCCCCCAAGGCCTCAGCTGGAAAAGGAGTAGACATCTCTCCACCGACTGCTCCAGTCCCTGACTTCTGAGGCTGGAGCTGTCTGATGAATGAGAGTTCCCTTAAAGAGACTGATCCACCTGCCTTAGCAAATATAATCTTGGCTGCAACTCTGATTGGAATGGAGGAAAACTGACAATTGAGTCAGGGTGCTTAAGATGGCAGGGTCTACCTTGGGTGATCAAATGACCGCATGTAGCATTTTCCGGGATGGTTATATTAGTGAGTTATAGTTAACACACGGAGGGAGACAGAAAAGAGGTAGGACATGACCTAATTAATAAACATTAATGAATGAATGAGAGCATTAATTAGTTAACATTGCTTATTATGTTGTGAAAGCTGAGCACCAAGGTCAGGACCACAACGATTTTGTATGTGTTCATTTTGCAGTCTGGTAAAGTTTTATTAAAGTTTTAGTGATTCTGTGAAATGTTGATGGTTTCCCCTCATCTCCACCTCCAGAACCTCTACTCCAGTTATAAACCAAAGCTTGGCACTTAAGATCCTCTATTATATCTAGTCCTACCTTATAGCTTCATCTCCCATTTACTTTTCTCCTTCCCATATGGGCTCTGACCAAGTCCAGTATATTCGTTGGGACTCTTTAGGTTGCCAAAAGCAGAAATAGACTGGGACTATTTAGGTCTCAAAGAGGGGTATTATTAGAGGGATATAGGGCTATCTCATGTAATTCGAGGGTTGTGATACATTCTAACAGTGGACTGGGACCAGGATCTGAAGCACTTGGGAAAGCCCAGGCAGTTTTCTCTCCATCACTCACCTATGCTTCTTGTGTCTTCTTCATTCTGGCTTTTTTTTTTTTTTTTAACAATTCAATGCAAATCACACTTACCATCAGCTCCAGATTTTACAGATATTCAGCTTCCATCACCCAGAGAAAAGCTGTCTTCTTTTTCTCATTGCCAATCTCAAAATCCTGAGGAAGGTCTCTTATTGGCCTAGCTAAGTCAGGTGCCCACCCCTCAACAAGTCAATTTTAGACAGAGATTTCAGCTTCTGTGGGAACTATGTGGATGGTGTGGTGGTGATGGGGGATCTGGAGGGGCACGAGAGCAGAAGAAAGGGTTACTGTTCATGGAATTCCAAGTCCTACCCACTCTTCAATGCCAGCTCATAGGATCAGAATTTTAGAACTGGAAAGGGTGTTCACCTAATTGAAACTCCTCACTTTATATTTTTTATTTTTTTTACATTTATTTTTTGTGTGTGTGAGGAAGATTGGCCCTGAGCGAACATCTGCCAATCCTCCTCTTTTTGCTGAGGAAGACAGGCCCTGGGCTGACATCCATGCCCATCCACCTCCGCTTTATATGGGACGCCTGCCACAGCATAGCCTGACAAGCTGTGCGTTGGTGCGCCCCCGGGATCCTAACGGGGGAACCCTGGGCTGCCGCAGCGGAGCGTGCGCACTTAACCGCTTGCGCCACTGAGCCGGCCCGAAACTCCTCACTTTATAGATAAAGAAATGGAGAATCTGTTTCTTTAGTTACTCATGTTTTTTTACCTGAGTCACATTTTTGAGCATTTTCCCCCCAAGTTTGTTAGCCTAGCTTTCCAAACACCTGCCTTCAATGGCTGAACATAGCTGCTCTTTGCCATTCTAAGAGTTTTACTTCTTAGATCTACCATTGCCCCAAGAGGTCTTCATAAGTTATGCTTCAGAAACTACCTTGGCTTCGCCTGTTATCGGTGCCTGTTCATTGATTCCGTTTATCTCACAGACACTTCTCCCTCTGCTGATCCCATAAAAGAAGTTTTTCCCTAGGGCTGTGTCCTTAGGCATATTCTCTTTTCAAGCTACACATTTTGTCTAATTGATCTTGTTAATAGCCCAACACTTCTTACATCTACATCTATATCTTAGAAATCTCTCCTAAGCTCCAAAACATTATATTCAACTTCTCACTGAATATCGCCACTTGGATATCCCATAGTCACCTCAAAGTCAGTATGTCCTGTGAAAATTAATAAACAGAAACCTCACTTAAAATGGATTCGGGAGGCCAGAAGGGGGAGCGCTCATGTCCTATGATGATGGCAGAGCCCAACAGGAAGAAGAAAGACTTCCTCTTCTTGCCTGGTAAGAACTCAGCCAATGAGAGACTGTCACAACTCAGCCAATGAAAAGCCACTATACTTTGAACTCTCAATTTCTCCAATGGACTCTTTGTTTATAATAGTCCTCTCAACTTCCTTTTCCCCTCTATGAAAGTTTCTCCTCCCCTTGTTGCTCAGAACTTGCACATGGCTTGCCATGGTTGCAGGACTCAAATTGCAATTCTTTGTTGATCTGGGATAAACCCATTTTTGCTGGAGAAATAACTGGCTATTTGTTTTAGGCCAACATTTGGTGGCCTGTATGGGATCCAGAGAAGACCACCAACAACTTCGAGGCTGGTGGGCAAACAGGTGTTGGCACCCATATTGAGCTCACTGCTTTGCTCACTGACCCTGGAGGTTGAGGGGAAATCTTTCTCCTGGATCCAAGCTTCCACTCTCTTTGCATTTTAAAGCTCTCCAGGCTCTATTTGGGATCTATTTTAAGGCTTCATCCTTTTTTGGTTAAGGCTTTGTGTTATCTGTGAGTACTTGGTTGGCACTTCGTCCTGACTCTTCTGAATCATGCTGTTCCATTGCAACTGTGCTGCTCAGCCTTCTGTCCAATTCGTCTGAAATCAGACTGTTTCATTGAAACTGTGCCATTCAGCTTTTGGCCTAATTCCTCTTCATTGGAACTGTGCCATTCAGCCTATGGCCCCACCCCTTCAGAACCAGGCTGTTCTATTGTGTTCTAGTGTGCTGTTCAGCCTTCAGCTTGACTCCTTCAGGATTAGGCCATCCCCTTAGTACTGTGCTGGTATTAAGCCTGCAGGGTGTTTGAGCTGTTCAAGCTGTTTAAGTTGCAAGCTGTTTGAGCTGTTTAGGCTGTTTGAAAATTATGATTTTACTCTAGAGAAAAGCCTATGAGAAATGGGATCCCAGTTATCTAAATATTTTAAGGGCACCCCCACTACAGGGACCCTAGCCGATTTTATGTTTAAAAACCATGGTTGTTCCTCATGCGCATTTCTAACTAAATGGACTGACTTAAGCAAAGGTCATTTAGAACACCAATGGCCACTATGGGGAACTTTTGAACTTCCCAAACTTACTTTTCTTAAAACTGATTGGACAACCATAGCTCTGAAATTTCCAAAACTGAATGGAGCTTATTTTGATTGGTATTTTGAGGCTTCCAAACATTATCAGGAGTCTAAAATTGCCTCTTTACAAAATGAAATTTTAAGATTAACTGAGGCAAATAAACAATTAAAGAAAGATAATATGGCTTCCAAAGCTTCATTTTCCTCTTCCCCAGCTTGTCTTAGGCTCTGCCTCTGATGGCATCATGTTCTTCTCCCCTGGCTCCTCATGCTCAGGCCCCATCTCTGGCACCATCTTCCTCCTTCCCTTCTATACCATCTACATCTCTTCTATACGCTCAGTTCCCCTATACTAACTCTCTTGCCAAACTTTCCCCTTTCCCAGAACCTCTCCCCACTCCCTCTTCCTCTGAACCTATCAGAACCTGTCCCTTTAAAATCAAGCCTTCTGAGGATCCAAAGGCTAAACCTTTAATTTCTTATACTCCCTGGACTAAAGCTGAACTGTGGGCGATAGCCAAAGATTTTCCCAAAGTAACCAAAGATCCTCACAGATTTGCTGGGGAATTTATTATAGTCATTCAAACTTATCAGCCTGGTTTTTCTGACTTATGTCAGCTAGTTCATATGCTTGTCAGTGATGGCCAGGCCCAGCATCGAATGAGAACCACAAATTGGGAAAATCCTAAAAGGTCTCTAGGATTACAACTGGGAGACCGACCGCTGACCTGTTATATGATCAGGCTTAGGCAATTGCTGGGCAACTTCATCAGGCAATTTCTAGAGCTTTCCTAAAGCCTGTTGATTGGAATAAAATTCAGTCTTGTGCACAAAAACCTGATGAACTTGTTCATGACTATTACAATCGACTACAGATTGTTTTTAGAGAAAATCCTGGTCTTCCTTTAGATGTTGGTTCCAGCTGGGTGGTTTTTAACTCTACGTTTATTAATGGGCTGAACTGGGACATTTCCCTTGTAATAAAAAGGACCAGGATGGAATGGGAGACTATGTCCACTTCAGATTTAGTTAATCCGGCACACTAGCTCTCTTGTACCCTCGATGAGACACCTAAAAGAAAGAACACTAAAATTCTTAATCTTCAACTCCAGCAAATGAAGGTCCCTAAATGAAACCACAATTCTAGTTTCTGTTACTATTGCAAAGAGCCAGGACATTGGAAAAGAGGTTGTTGCAAATTTAAGTATTTCAGGCACCTTCAGCCCTCTAACTAGCCTTTCCAATGTCCTCCAAATTCTCAATAATGGGGCTCTGAGGAACTACAGGGGCTCTTCCCAATCCTCTCTCTTAATTGGCTTGGAGAAACACTTCTCCAGATTGGGAATAAATCTTTTTCTGTCCTAATTGACACTGGAGCTACACTCTTGGTGCTCAACCCCATGACTGTAAAGCAGCCCCTGCCTCAGAGTGCCAAAAGAGTTCCAATAGTGGGATAACAAATCTAATAAATCTCAAACAGTTCCTGTCTCTGAACCTGTTCCCTTTTGTTTAGGCCCTTTGAGAGACACACCCCCTTTTCTCCTTAGTTCCTCCATCCCTACTCATATATTAGGCCAAAACTTCTTGGAAACGTATCATGCCAGAATTTCTTTCTCTCAAAAGGGGGAAATAATTCTAGAATTTGATAGTAGTCATCAAAACATTGAATTAAATGACCCTTTGACATATTTTATTTGCTCCATCTCTGACAGTACCAGAGCCAATTCTGGAAACACTGACCATTTGCCCCTATTGAATCAGCTACCACCTTATGGGCAAAATCTCCAACTGATATTGATAAAATTGACAGTGCACCTCCCATCAAGATTCAAATAGATCCCTCAAGACCTCTGCCCAGAATAAATCAATACCTTGTAAGTAAAGAAGCCCTTCAAGGTATAAAGACCCTAATAGAGGATTACAAGGATCAAGGTCTCATTATCCGTTGTATTAACCCCTGTAACACTCCTATTTTACCTGTGAGGAAACCCAAGGGCTGAGTGTAGAGGTTGTCCAGGACCTCCAAGCAATATTGTTATCCCTCAACACTCTGTTGTTCCTAACCCTCATATACTACTAACATCCAATCCCACTGGAAGTAAATTCTTTACTACAATTGATTTATGCAGTGCATTCTTTTGTATTCCAGTTGATGAAGCTCGCCTCTTTGTCTTCACTTGAGAAGGAAAACAATTCACCTGGACAGTAATGTCTCAGGGTTTTACTGAGAGCCCTTATTTCTCACAAATCCTGAAGACTGATCTGGTTGGTAAGTGCCCTCGGAGTTCTACTTTGTTACAATATGTGGACAATTTGCTTCTTTGCTCTCCCTCCCAAGTCTCCTCACAGGAAGACAGCATCCACTTGCTAAGGCTTTTAGCCTTGAAGGGACATAAGGTCACCGAAGAGAAATTGCAGTTTGCCCAAGCCCAGGTTTGATATTTAGGGCATCTGATATCAGAATAAGGGCTACACCTAGATCCAGATAGGCTTCATGGTGTCCTAAGTTTCCCCAAACCCAAAACTAAATGCCAACTGTGAGGGTTTCTCAGGCTAGTTAGTTATTGCTGAAACTGGATTCCAAATTTCTCTCTTATGGCCAAACCTCTGTATGTTTTACTCAAGAACAACAATCCCAACCCAATTTTATGGGAAGAACAAGACGACATAGCCTTTAAGGCCTTGAAGGAGAGTTTGATGAACACACTTGCCCTTGGACATCCCAATTATCAAATTCCTTTTTTCTTTTCTGTATATGAAAAGGGAAGGAATGCCCTTGGGGTACTCATCCCAAAACACAGGGGCCACCATTGGCCTATAGGGTATTACAGCCAGCAACTGGACCCTGTGGCATGGGGATACCCCCCTTGCCTTAGAGCCATTACTGCCACTGCCCTTTTGGTTAAGGCCACCAAGAAAATCATTGTGGAATCCCCTTTAACCATCTTTGTACCTCATGCAGAAGCCCTCCTGAAATCTCATCACCCTCAAAATATTTCAGCCAACTGCGTCACCTCCTATGAAGTCCTTTTGTTAACTGCTCCTCACATAACTTTTTCACTTTAATAAGCTTAACCCTACCACTCCTCTCCCCTCTGTTACTGATGAATCTCCTCATAACTGTTTAACACCAACAGATTACCTCCCGATCCCTTGTGATGATCTGCAGGAAACTCTTTTGAGTAACTCCAACTTCTCATCCTTCACTGATGGTTCTTATTTAAAAGGCGAAACTGGCAAATATTGTTCTGGGTATACTATTGAAACTCCTTTTGACTTCATGGAGGTAGCACTTTTACCTATGACTACTCTGGCCCAACAGGCTGAATTATACACTCTTGCATGGGCTTGTACTTTAGCTGACGGCAGAACTGCCAACATTTATACTGCAAGATACGCTTGTAGCATATCTCATAGTATGAGATATGCTACAAGATATGCTTTTGGAGTAGCTCTTGATTTGGGGATGTTGTGGAAGCAACATGGCTTCCTTACATCCGGTGGAAATAAAATTAAAAATGCCTCCTATGTTCAAGAATTATTTCACCTGTTGCTTTAGCTATTGTTAAGATCGTGGGGCATTCTAAACTTGACTCTCTGGAAGCTAAAGGGAAATCACCTTGCTGACACTTCCATAAGGTATGCTGCCCTTAAAGGAACCAACAGCAGCCAAACCTCTGTCATGGTCCAAAGGGATATTGTCCTAAATAATAACTTAGAAAAACCAACTAGAGGATCCCAACAACTGGCCTCAGAAAATGGAAAACAAGAGTGGAAATTCAACAATTGTTACTTTGATAAAAAGAGAAAGCTCTGGTTTGGACCAAATAACAACCCGGTCTTACCAGACTCTAAAATTCTCACTCCTAACCACTGCACATGCATTTAACCATTGGACTACTGACAAAATGATAGCGTTCATAAATCAATATTGGTGGGGAAGTATTGACAAGGCCGCAAAAAGTGCCTACCTCACTTGTCCCACTTGTCCAAAATACAATTCAAGGAAGCGTGTTCATACTGCTCCTGCACATTTTAAACTGCCTAAGGAGCCATTCGAGGTTCGACAAAGGTATTTCATACAACTTCCCCCAACTCATGGATATATATATGTTTTAATCATGGTCTATATGTTTTCTCAAAGTCTTCCCTTATGGACAGGCTACTGCCTCTTCTTCGGCTAAAGTCCTTTTGGAAAAGATTATCCCTACCTGAGGAATTCCTCTTAACATCCACAGTGACTGAGGACCCCACTTTACTGGTCAGGTACTTCAACAAGTTTGGCTGGTTTTATAACACCTTCACTGTGCTTACCACCCTCAATCCTCTAGTTTAGTTGAACACACTAACAGCATTATTAAGACTTAACTGCAAAAATTTGTAGAGACCCTCCAAAAAATTTGGCCAAAAGCATTGCCATTGGTCCTTCTAAATCTCAGATCCACCTCTTTTGGAACTCATAAACTCTCATCCTTTGAGATAGTCACAGGACATCCAGTGCACTTGACTCCTGTCTCTTTTGACCCACAGTTGATAAAAGGAGATATAATCCAATATTACAAAGGCCTAAATGCTTCTATTAAAAATAACCATGTTTTGGGGCCAGCCCGGTGGCATAGCAGTTAAGTGTGTGTGCTCTGCTGCAGCGGCCGGGGGTTCGCAGGTTCATATCCTGGGCGTGGACCGACACACCACTTGTCAAGCCATGCTGTGGCAATGTCCCATATAAAGTAGAGGAAGATGGGCATGGATGTTAGCCCAGGGCCAATCTTCTTCAGCAAAAATAGGAAGATTGGCAACAGATGTTAACTCAGGGTTAATCTTACTCACAAGAAATAAAAAATAAAAATAATAAAAATAAAAATAACCATGTTTGGTAGAGCAATCTTTTCACAGTGCACTCCAGGAAGATGAAGACCTTAAGCATCATACCTTGCAACCTGGAGATGTCATCTATTGGAAAAGACACCTCTAGAAGGATTCTCTTCAACCTTGCTAGAAAGCCCCCTTTCAGGTACTGCTAACTAACTCTTGTGCTGCAAAACTCCAGGGAATAGACTCTTGGATTCATGTGACACACCTAAAGACTGCACCAAACCCTGACTAGACCAGTACATCATCTGGTGACCTAAAAGTAAAGATTTCCCAGAATTGAAGCAGATGACATCCAATGAGACAGCTTTCCCAAGATGTCTGGACCAGGACTGTTGGAAGTTTGTCTACCAAACCTTTGAGGATGACATAACACTTCAGATGATCTCCAGTGCCTATAATCTGGATAACATACCGACTTTAGAAAAAGAAAATGCCTGAGAGTTCTCCCTCCCACCCCTCCTTGTTACTCAAATGTGAGCTTAATAAGTTTCCAAGCTGTGCACTTTCCTTCTGATGTGGGACATGATACCCAAGAAAGGTCCTTCTTGGCATAGAGGGAAAAGGCCAATGAAACCAGAAAAACCTAACTCTTGATTAGTGATGCTTTCAGAGAAAGATCTTGATGAAAAGGGGAAAATATGAAAATTAATAAACAGAAACCTCATTTAAAGTGGAGTTGGGAGGCCAGAAGGGGGAGCTCTCATACCCTATGATGATGGCAGAGCCCAACAGGAAAGAGAAAGACTTCCTCTTCTTGCCTTGCAACAGCTCAGTCAATGAGAGACTGTCGCAACTCAGCCAATGAAAAGCCACTTTTTTTTTTTTTTTTTGCTGAGGAAGATTTGCCCTAAGCTAACATCCACTGCCAATCTTCCTCTTTTTCTTTTTGTATGTGAGCTGCCACCACAGCATGGCCACTGACAGACGAGTGGTGTAGGTCTGCGCCCAGGAACCAAACCCGGGCCCCGAAGTGGAGTGTGCCAAACTTAACCACTAGGCCACCGGGACTGGCCCGAAAAGCCACTATACTTTGAATTCTCAATTTCTCCAATGGACTCTTCATTTACAATAGCCCTCCCAACTTCCTCTTCCCTTCTACAAAAGAGTTTCTTCTCCCCTTGTTGCTCAGAACTTGCACATGGTTCTCCATGGTTTCAGGTCCTGAATTGCAATTCTTTGTTGATCCCAAATAAACCCATTTTTGCTGGAGAAATAACTGGCTGCCTATTTGTTTAAAGTCAACAGTCCAAAATTCAACTCATAATCTTCTTAATAAAATCTGTATTCCTTAGTCCGGGATGTGGTACCACCCTCCATCTAATTCTCCAGTTTAAACTTCTGCCTCTTCCTCTCATCCATCACCTCCCCCAAT
The DNA here is from genome assembly GCF_057802395.1 of Ceratotherium simum simum. Lineage (NCBI taxonomy): Eukaryota > Metazoa > Chordata > Mammalia > Perissodactyla > Rhinocerotidae > Ceratotherium > Ceratotherium simum. The sequence continues at coordinate 18,814,078 of NC_141921.1, read as the reverse complement.
CAGTCATCAAGTCCTATATATTCTATTTAGGATCTCTTCAGTCTACATTCTCCTCTCCATTCCTATTGTCAGTGCTTTAATCAGGCTCTTAGTGCTTCCCAACTGTTTTCCTAGATTCCCAACTGGTTTTTCTGTATCTAACCTGGACTCATTTCTCTATCCTCCCCACTGCTGCTGGAGTGATCATTCTAAACCACATATCCAATCAAACTACATTATTGCTTAAAATCTCTCAATGGTTCCTCATAACTTGAAAAGAAAGGTCAGATTTCTTGATATAGAACACTTGGTATAGAGCATTGCCTATTTTTTCTGGCAGTGGGTACCAAATTTCCCCTCAAGCATACTTTACCCTAGCCATAAATATTTAATGGTCCTCCATGCTATTTCATGGTTTCTGGTCCTCGACTGTGCTATTTTTTCTTCCTTCTGTCTAATATCTTTGGTTAGCTCCTACTCATCCTCCCAGATTTAGTTTGTGTCACATCATTAGGGAATACTACACTTCACACAATTTATGCCTTGTTGGGTGAACATTTGAATTCTTGGTTGAATTTACTAAATAAACTAAAGAAATAGGCCTTATATTACAGGATTTTTGACCAGAGAGTGACAACATGGGATTTTAATTTTATAAAATTACTCTAGAATCACTGTGGAAGACCATGGCTCAATATGAAGCAATAGGCAGTACAATAATGCACCACTTCTATTTGCTTCATGTTGTTGCTTGCTTCACCTCTTTCTTTTCTTACCTTTTCTCCCATGGGTTTGCACCTTCAAAGAAAAAAAAAAAGCATCTAATTTTTGCCTTAGGCTTTGTATTCTAGGAAACTCTGGCTAAGACAAGCATATAACCAAGGTTTGACTAATCAGGACCAATGGGACAATTTCTAGACTTATATTTGAGGTATTGGGGAAATGGACTTCCTTTTTTTCCACTGGACACAAATCTGGAAGGCTGTAGCCCTGGAATCTACTGGCAGTGGAAGTGGAGGGAGGCTGCCTGGAAATGGAGCAAACACAGAGGAAATAGATCCAAGAAATGGAGAGAGAAAACTCAATTCTGGTTACACTGTTTTATCCCTGGATCAAGCCTCACCTGAAGCTGGAGCTCCTGGATTTTCAAGCTCTTATAAATGACTAAACCCTAATTGATTCAAGAGTTCAAATGTCTTATATCTGAAGCCACCTGTTTTTAGTAGAAGCATGCCCCAGTCTTAAATCATTAGCTCATTCCCACCTCCCCCAACTTCCTAGCTTTGGGCTATCTTCTCTGGCTTTCTCCAACTAAGCAATGCCCTTTTCAATTATCAGAAATTGATGTTTGGCTGAAGAGAGGTGGATCTTAATATGGGAAAGAGAAGATTCTCAAATACAGAATATTGTCAATGGGCTTCTCGAGCATATAAAAATTATGTCAATAATTGTTCTAGCACCTGTGAGGAACACAAACTTGAACAAGATAAATTCCCTGCCCTTAGGCTCTGATGCTCTAGAGCAGCACTGTCCAAGAGAAATATAATGTGAGCCACAACACATATGTGAAATATTTATGTAATTTAAAATTTTCTAGCAGCCACATTAATAGAATAAAAAGCAATAAGTAAAATTATTTTTAAAAATATATTTAATTTAACCCAATATATCCAAAATATTATCATTTCAACACGTAATCAATATAAAAAATTATTAGTGAGCTATTTTACATTCCTTTTTTTTTGGTACTAAGTCTTCAAAATATGATGCGTATTTTATAATTACAGCACATCTCATTTTGGATTAGCCATATTTCAAGTGCTTGAGAGCCACAAGTGGCTAGTGGCCACTGTGTTGGGCAGTGCAGCTCTAGAGAGTACTCATAAACACTTACTTTTATCGTATAAATACTTATGTGGTAGAATGTAATCAGTATGATGTTAGAAGCACAAATTCTGTGCTCTAAAAGAGTAGGGAAGGAAAGATGGAAAGAGAGGAAAACAGACCATTTGTGTCTAACAGGATTCCCATGGTTACAGATATTCCTGGAGATGGAAGAACTAAATCAATGACTTTTGGGTACAGATGGGCCTTAAATGCCCAGACTTCTTTGGATAGCCTTTTGGGGAAAGAACATCCTTTTCTGAAATTTGAGTCCCAGTGTTGAGAACGAAAGCTTTGAGGAACATGGTCCTACTGTCTTCGATATTTCTTTAAATCACAGACTCCATGATCGTTTCTGCATCTCTTATGCTTCACCCAACTCCTCTGAAGACATGTCCATGTGTGAACCTGGGTTGAGGAGGGGATTTCCTGTCATAGGGAGTTACTTGGAAGCGAAGGAAGGTTATACTGGGGAGGAGGCAGCAACTGTCTCATAGGCCTACTCATATTTCACTTGATTAAACAGATTTTCTTCAATTTTCACATTTCCGAGAACAAGGATGTTTTCCTACACAACCACAAAATCATTATCACACCCAGGATACTTATAATTGATTGATACTATTATCTAATACACGTCACATTTAAATTTCCCCAACTCAAAATGTTCTTCGTAGTTTTTTATTTAACATTTTTGTATTTTTATTTAAGAAGCCTTTCCCTATTCTGAAGTCCAAAAGGTATATTCCTCTATCATATTCTAAAACCTTTACAGTTTAGCTTTTCACATTTAGGACTTAATCCTCCCGGAATTGATTTCTGTGATGAAGTGAGATAGAGGTCTTATTTTATATATTTTCTTTATAAGGATACCCTACTGTCACAGAACCTTCATTGAAAAGACCATCTTTTCTCCATTGCTATGCAATACCACCTTCGTCATAAATCAAGTTCGCAAATATGTGATAAAACTGTAAAGAAAAGCAAAGAAGCCATTGTTATAAAAGTTAGGCTAGTGGTTTCCTCAGGAAGGGGGCATGGGAGGGTACGTGGGAAGGGCCTGACACTTCTATTTTTGCTCTAATGATGCCACGTCTGTTCAATAATTATTATACTTACCTTTATATTTCAGAATATAATTGTGTTATAGTTCCTTTTAAAAAGGTTAACTAAAAAGTAAGCAAATAGAAACAAGTACACTGCAGAGACGTGCGCCAGCGTCTTGGAAGGTGAGTTCGTGGTTATTCTGTCAGCTGGGACAGCTGGTGCGAGGTGCAGAGGGGGATGGAGAATCCAAGGGTGGCAAAGCGAAGACGCGGCCCTTAACAGGCAGAGGCACGTGCCCCGGGGAAAGGGACATGCCCAGACCTTTCTCGGCCCCTGGCTTGGCAGCAGCCGTGAGACCGCGCCAGAGAGGGAGCTTCTAGGTCCAGCGACAGCGCAGTTCCGTCCGGAACGAAACCTCAGGCCCAGCCAGCGGCGCCCAGGCCGCGCCTGCCCAGAGGCGGACCCCGCAGCAGGACCCTCCTCCGCCGGCGGCGACGCGGGTTCCCGTCCGCGCCGCAGACTCGCGAGGAGTGGGCGGCGCCGCCGAGGCCTCCCGGAGGGTGCGGTGCGAGGGCGGCCGCTGGGCTTCCTGGGCCTGGGCTCCGGGTGGCGTTGTGCGAAACGCGGACCGAAAGGGCCTCTGCCCGCCCTGCTCGTGCTCGTCGGAGGAGAGTCCGGGAGCAGGTGCGAGGCCGCGGCGGAGCCGGGTGGAGTCCGCGGTTCGGAGGAGTATTCGAGGTTAGGGGAAGGCCGGCGGATGGGGGTGGCGGGCTGAGGGGCTGCGTTTTGGAGCCCAAGGGTCTGTCCCGCGGTTGCCGCGTCCCCCTCCCCCCTCCCCGGGTAGGAGCGGCTCCGGGACGGCGGCGGGTCTCGTGTGCCCTCGCAGGCCGTGCTCCTGTGGGTTCTGCACCTTCCGCCCGCGGAAGACCCTGCGGTCGGCTGGGACCCCTTGCTGTCATTCCCGGCTCCTCCAGGACATTGAAGGAAGTGCTCAGTAAACTTTGGGGCATGCATGGAACTCCCGGGGAGACAGTGGTTTGGGGCCAGTGGGAAGGTCCCCGCTGAAGGCAGACGTTCTGGAGCCCGCAAATCCAGGCTGCACGGAAGAAGTCAGGATGTTGAGGGTGAAGGCAGCGGCAGTTCAGCAAGCAGTGGGAGCCCATCAGAGAAGAAAAGCTTCTGTCTGACCTGCGGTCTCTGCCCCAGCTTCTGGGCTGAGGTTGGGCCTGGAAGAGGGAACTGACCTCGAAGCTCCCTGGGGGACCTTGGTTATTTTTGACCCTTTTAGGAGCAGGGAGCAGGGATTGGATCAAGTAACTGCATCCAGGGTATGGGGAAAATAAAGAAGTCATGGAGAATTTGCCCTGGGAGAGAGGCAAGCATTACCTAGGATCTGGGCTGGGCAACAGTCTGTGCAGTGTGGATCAGAGAGGAGAAAGCGCCACAATGTGAGGGACTGGTCAGGTGACAAAGGGGCAAAAGTCCCTGTTCTACCACAGCAAGGCCCAGAGTTGCTAATCTGGATTCTTCGATGCAGACCTGGTCTTTCAGAGCTCCTTTCTCCTTCCCCAACCTTGTCATTTCAGCATTCTGCCTTTCCTTGCCAGGAGGAAGATCAACCAAGTCCCAGGTGAGTGGAAATTTCCTCTCCTAGAGTTGAATCTCATTTGTCAGAGGGAATAGTTACAGTATCTCATCTCTGCCTTGGGAAGGGGAAGGAAATACACATTTGTTGAGTCTTAATATATGTACTATGTTTTATACTACATGTTTTATATGTTTACCCAATCTGTTGGGTAGTGAGTACAGTTGGAAGGAGTACTCTAATTTTAAACATGTGTCAGTAGCCTCAGGAAAACTAAACACTTGCTCAAGAGTACTTATTAGGCAAGTAGTGTACTACTAAAGGCTACTGACCTAGTCAGGATCAGGTTCAGAATCCAGATTTGTGGGACCCTCAGACTCTTGACACTATACTGGTGTTTCCCTAACATTTCATTCACCAACTACCTAATGATTTCTGCCATACCTATGTAGCTACCTGTATTGTTATTCTCATATTTTAAGTTTTCTACTTATGTTTATTTAAAAATCAAACTTGTCCTAAGAAACACTATCTATGAAATTATGCATTTGATGGACAGTCTAATAGCTTTATATTTATTATAAGATATATCTAAAAATGTCCATCCATGTACCATGTAAAATCATCTCGTGTCAAAAAGATGCAGACTGTGGTCTGGGACACACTGCACTGCATCATGCTCTTGCCTGGACTTTTTCTGCATAGGAAGGTCCAGGCAACATATCTAAATCTAAGTTGTCCATCCCCAGTATATTGTTTTCTTCTTTTAGATAAATAATTCCACAGAGAATGCCCCCTTTTTGTGTCTTCTCTACAAAACATTTCAATCACCTGTTCAGGGCCACCCTGTTCTCAGTGTTGTATATAAAACAAGTACGAAGTCCATACTTTTCAGGAGCTTACTCTGTTTTTGAGGAATTAATACATACATATGTCCAATAGAACTTTCTGTGATCAGGGAAATGTTCTATATCTGTGCCTTATATAATGTGGTACCCACTAGCTACATGTAGCTACTGAGCACTTGAAATGTGCCTAATGCAACTGAGAAAATATTTTCAATTTTATTTAATTTCAATAATTTAGATAGCTGCATGTGGCTGGTGGCTATATTTTGAACAGCCCAGGTCTAGATATAAGAAATAAAATATTTTCAAGGTCAGTTGATTTGGATTTAGTGCCCTCCCCTGGAAACAAACTATACATGTTAATTGACATTTAACTTTAGTTTCTTGGTGGAGGTTAAAGATTCTCTCTAACATTCAGGTACTTCATAGTCCAAATAAAACTACTCATTTTGAAACTGTCATCATTTAAGGCATATTTACAGTTTAAGACACTTTTGCAAATGTGTAGCTTCTGTGTTTTATTACTATTGAAGTATACTATAAAGCAATAACTTTAGAAGATATAAGCAAAAGCCTTAGCGTCGTATTACTTTTGTTCATTGCAAATAACTTTTCTTCCAGCTATCTATGTTTTCTTTCATTAGGGACATTTAGACTATTTAAAAATTAGTTAAGTAATTTAACAAATAATAATACCATTTTCAAGGCATCAATTCTTAAGCTTTTAACATGAAAGTTGGTGCTTTCACCAACTTATTCACTGCTTATTAGAATAGCAAGGAGGAAATGGCTCATTTCCTCCATCAGCTTACATTCTATGTCAAATTATTTATTTTCCTGGCACCCAAAGTCAAATACTAGTGCCCTGGTCATACCTTGTTTTGTTTTGTTTTCTCTCTGTGCAAGATTAGATATGTGAGGTTACGAGGAAGGCTCAAAAAAGAGTATCTTCACAAGTTGATTTGCCTAGTTTCTTAAGATTAAAAATACTTGAGAGACAAAACAATCAAACATAATGTGTGGTCTTTGTTTCTTGGTTTAAAGAAAAGCTATCCAAGACGTTTCTAGGGTAGTTGGAGAAATTTGAATACAGACTGGAGTGTTACGGAATTATTAGTATTGTTAGATGTGATAATGTATTGTAGTTAATGTAGGAGAATGTACTTATTTGGAAATATATGCTGAAGTATTTATATTTGAAGTGTTACAATGTCTGTAATTTACTTTAAAATAGTTCAGTTGAAAAAAAATATGCACATGAAAGAAGCAAACACGGCAACATGTCAACAGTTGTTTATCTAGGTAGTGTGTATATGGGTGTTCATTGTTCTGTTCTCTTTGTTTCTCTGTATGTGTGAAATTTTTCATAGTAAAAAGTTAAAACAGAGTACCTGTCCCACAGTAGAGTAGTGAGGTATTGGATGTGAAGCACATGGCTCAGTGTCTAGCACACAACAACTGCACAATAAATATTCACTGTTATTTATAGCAAATACAGTAGTACTATAAATAGCAAATACTTATTAGTGCTTATTGACATTTATTTTCAATCATAAGCCAATTTCTTGTGGAGGGAAAAAATAAACTTAGTGGGAAACACCAATTTCTATAATGTTAGGAGAATAATTTATAAAGTCAGTAAGGTAAAGTAAAACCCACCAGGAGCTTTTCTCTCCTTGCCGTTTCCTTAATATATCTCAAGTATAAAAAAGCAGCAGATTTCCACATGTTATTTGTATTTATCTATAATTAGTCTTTGAATTTTGCCATACTGTGTTCAAGAGAACTACATTTAAAAAGTCATTATAGAGCTGATTTTTCTTAAGAATTGTAGGGTCACACTTGTCTAGCAGTAACCTACGTGCCCTATAGTAACCATGTGTCCTTCTGGCCTCCTTCTAGGCGTGACGCCAACCATCTGGTATTGTAATGCTCCAGGGCCTGGCCAACCTGAATCTGCGTATCTCAAAGAACATCACCTCTTGAAGGAACACAGAGCCTTCCACGTAAGCTACTGGTCCTTGGAATGCTGGTCATGCAAGGACAGTCCCTCTTGGCAAGCACGTGGCCTTTGTTCCCCTGCCTACTTAAGCAGCCCCCTCTCAGTTCACAGTAGTGGTGCGCAATTCTGTCCAGCTGGCCGCTCCTGGACTCCCTGTATGTAAGTTCCCAATAAACTGTTATGTCTCCTACCCCGTCTCCAGGTCTTCTTTCAGTCTCTCTGCTGCATATCCAGAACTGCTTGCCCAATTAGGCATGTGGTCAGTCAGGAACAGTTTGTGATTGAGATTTATTTTCCTAGTCAAGGACTTTGTAGCAAAGGAACTATAGAAGTGGCCCATGGTAAACTGTCAGACATGGCTCCAACATTTTCAAAGTTCTGTATTCACTTAAAATAAGGAAATAATGTCCCAAGTCAGTAGAATTTTGAAGCAGAAAAGGCAAACCTCAAATCTCCTTTTAAATGAAGAAATTGAGGCGAAGGAAGGTGATTTGCTTAAAGTCACACACAATGTTAGTGCCAGATTTAGGAATAAAACTATTTTGCACTTAAAAAATTTGGCCAAGTGTTCATATATGGGTGATACGAGGAGCCCTTTTATTGTAAATTGTACCCATACCACAACTCTATAGCAGTACTACTGGGTCATAAATAAATAGGCTTCTTTAAAGAATGTAAATATATAATTAGTCATGATTCTTTCTACCTCATTGGAATTTGAAAGTGCTTTTGAGAAATTTTTTATTTGGATAATGCATTTTTTTAACTTGATATGCAGGACCTTTGCCCGATCCAGAGCTGTGCCATGGCAGAGACTGAGGAAGAGGTGGTGGCGTCAGCAGAGGCCTCAGGGTTCTCAGACTTGAGTGACTCAGAGTTTCTAGAGGTTTTGGACCTGGAAGATACCCAAGAGTCAAATGCTTCACTTAGCAAGCCTGGCCCTTCATCTGAACTCCCTGGGAAGGATGGCAAGCTCATAAGCTTGGAAAAGTGGAAAAGAGGATTGGATGTCTCATCACCCATGGAGCGATTCCACCTTAAATATTTGTACGTCACTGACCTGTCTACTCAGAACTGGTGTGAACAGCAAATGGTATATGAGAAGGAGCTTCCTGGTTTCTTAGTACCTGAGAAGGCAGCTGTTTTGGACACTGGTGCCTGCATCCACCTAGCTAGAGAACTAGAAGTTCATGATCTTGTGACTATCCCCATCACCACTAAAGAAGATGCTTGGGCAGTTAAGTTTCTGAACATATTATCAATGATTCCTACCCTGCAGTCAGAAGGGCGCATCAGAGAGTTTCCAGTGTTTGGAGAAGTCGAGGGTGTGCTTCTTGTTGGAGTGATTGATGAGCTGCACTATACAGCCAAGGGAGAACTGGAACTGGTTGAACTCAAGACACGCAGGCGCCCTGTGCTCCCTCTGGAAGCGCAGAAAAAAAAAGATTGTTTTCAAGTCAGCCTATACAAACATATCTTTGATGCCATGGTACAAGGGAAAGTGACCACTGATAGCCTAATCCACCACACAAAATTGCGTCCAGAAAAGCCACTGGGACCTTCAGTGCTGAGGCATGCCCAGCAGGGAGGCTTCTCTGTGAAGTCCTTGGGTGACCTCATGGAGCTGGTCTTCTTGTCTCTAACATTGTCTGACCTCCCAGTTATTGATATCCTGAAGATTGAGTATATCCACCAAGAGACTTCCACTGTGCTGGGTACAGAGATCGTGGCCTTTGAAGAGAAGGAGGTGAGAGGCAAAGTGCAACACTATATGGCCTACTGGATGGGCCACCGAGAGCCCCAAGGGGTTGATATGGAGGAGGCTTGGAAATGCCGGACATGCAACTATGCAGATATCTGTGAGTGGAGGAAGGGCGGTGGGGTGCACAGCTCCATGCTAGAGCCCCAAGCCAAAAAAGCCAAATGAAGAGAAAGTATGCCTTTAGGAACTTTGATCCTTCCTGCTCCTAATGTACTCAACAGAGTAAAAGAGGACCAGTCTCTGAGCTTGGCTTTCCTGGAGAGTGTTCTTATTTTGGTTCTTTTCATATTTCCTCAACCTCTAACTACTCAAATCCAGGACCAAGGCTCAGGAGTGAGTGGGAAACATCTGGGATTACATTGTATTGTCCCTGGAGCTTTGCTGTAGAGTGCCAAGAAGACAGATGCTCATCATGGCTGGAGCAAAGGTATCCTTCAGCAATCATTGCTTTCCTAAGAATATTCTTCAGTTTCTGTTAAGTCTCTTTCCTATTTTTTCTCATTCAAGGCTTTCTACATTTTATATAATAAAATAAAATGAAACACTGTCCACGTCAGTTGAACTGACTGGTTTTTTTGTAATCTCGTTCTTTCAAAGATGACTCTACTATAAATAGTTATGTGTGTGTTATTCCAAGCCTTTAAGTACATACATAAACATATTTCTGAAGCAGAATTAGGGGAATGAGAAGACAAAGACTTTTAAATAAGCATAATGTGCTCAAAGAAATAAGGAAAAATGAAGCAGGAACAGGAAGTCATGAAAAGTTACAATATTAGATATGAAAAATATAATACATGAAGTAACATGTAACATTCACACACTGTATAATCCAGCAATACCACTCTTAGGTATATACTAAGAGAAACTCTTATACAAGTACAACAGGAAATATGAACAGGAATATACTTTGTAGCACTTCCACAATAGCAAAACCTAAACCTAGAAACTACCCAGGTGCCCATCATCAGAAGAGTGGATGATATGGTACAGCAGCCAAAACAAATGAGCTACAAAGACATGCAACAATGTGGATGAATCTTAGCACAGTATTAAGTGAAAAAGTAAGTCCCCAAAAGGTTACATAGGGTATAATACCCTTTTTATAAAGTGAGAAACAAAAAAATTAAAAACATTTTAAGGAAAATGTAAAGATAGTGGAGAGGAGTCTCAGTGCATCTTAGAAGGCAGTGGAGCCCTTAGCTGCAAACATCACCAAAGAGGCCAGAGGAAAGAAGGATATGGACATCACCTGGAAGGTAAAGGCTTATTTATGGAGACACTTCGGGAGAATTTGCAGAAGTAGGTGGAGGGGGAGAGGAGTTCACCCATTGCACATTCAGCATAAAGCTGAAATAGGAAAAGGGCATCATTTTAAGGACACTTCCTAAATTGGCACCACCATTCCCACTTACATCCCACTGGCCCAAACTTGGCCCAAAAGATATGCCCAGACAAAAACTGGAGATTCTGTGAACTGCAAAAAAGGGAGAATGGATATTGAGTGACAGCTTGCAATCTCTGCCCCGTTGAGATTTTCAGGAACAGAGCTGGCACTTTTTGCCTTGTTAAGGACCCTACACTCTTGGTGAAAAGAGGAAAAGAGGAAGAGATGAACATGACTCGTCCTAAGTTGGTCCCACAATTCCATCCTGACACCAAAATGTGTCAGAACTGACAGTTTCAGATTAAGGCTCATAATTTAAAAAATCTGATGTCATCTGCTAGATGCAATCTGGACAACTTTCCCTGCCTTGCATATGCTGGGGCAAAAGCATCAAGTTGAGAGGGTCACCTTTCAGAATTTGATACTTACAAAACAATTGGAGGCCTGCAGGAGGCAGATCCTCAAGGCCGTGAAATTCTTGGAGACTTAACTGATTCTGGGCATCCTGTGGCACCGAGAAGAGAGCAGGCTTGAGAGGACCCAGCCAAGAGATGTTCAGTTCCAGCCCTCATGTTTTGTATAGTCTAGCAGAGAATACAGACAAGTAAATAGGCAGTGACAGAGCTATGTGATAAGAGCTAGTAGAGGGTGGTACAAGATACTAGAGACTCACAAAAGGAAATCTACACTGGACTTTTAAAGTCAGGACAGCTTTCTGGTGGAAGAGAAGACTGCTGAGAACTAAACAGACTGAATTAGCTGGGTAAAGAGAGTTTGAGCGATAATTTTTCAGGCAGAGAGTGGTATGTGCAACAACCTGGCAGATACAGGATCTGGTGTGTTGAGGGATCAAAGAAGTTTATTAAATTTAGACAATAGGATGAAGGGAAATGGGAGGAGATGAAGGTAAAGAGGTAAGCGGGGCACAGATTACATAAAACCTTATAAATCTTGTTTAAAATTTTGGAGTGAGAGTTGATGAATTTTCTGCCTGCTTGCCCCTAATGTCTCCTTTTCTCAATTTTCAATATCTTAAAAAAATTTTTTAACTGTTGTAAAACACAATGTAAAATTTTAATGGTTTTTAAGTGTACAATTCAGTGGCATTAAGTACATTCATGCTGTTGTGCAACCATCTCCGCCATCCATCTCCAGAACTTTTTCATCTTCCCCCAGCTGAAACTCTGTGCCCATTAAGCGTGAACTCCCTATTCCTCCCTCCCCCCAGTCCCTGCAACCACTATTCTACTTTCTGTCTCTATGAATTTAACTACTCTACCTCATATAAGTGGAATTACTTCCATATTTGTCCTTTTTTGACTTGCTTATTTCACTTAGCGTAATATCTTCAAATTTCATCCATGTTATAGCATTTGTCAGAATTTCCTTCTTTTTTAAGGCTGAATAACATTCCATTGTGCCAATATCTTTTAAAAGTAAGTGGGAGCAAAGTAGGATTCCAGAGGAGGAGCTGACTTGGTAAAAGTTATATTACAGAATAATTTATCTCAGACAGATCTGAAGTCAGAAGTATTGTAGTGCCATCAGTCCACCAGGTTGTGTGGTTATCAGCTCCTCAAATGTAGAAGTAGAAAATGCAGAGAGGTCCTGTTGCTGTGTAAGAAAGGGGAGGCTCCAAGCCCTGAAGGTCTAGACGAAATGAAAAATGAGCTGTATTGAATTCTAGTTCAGTATCCTAGAAACAATGATGATTCAGCCCCATAAGCAGAAGCTGTGAGTATGAGGCACAAGTAAGCTAAGGATCATCATCCTAGCCTCAGTTTCTCCAACTCCACTGAACGTCCCTTCCACCCTCCTTCAATGAAGACTCCAATAACTGTAACCCTCATTGGATATATTTATTGGGAGTATCTTTGTGAGTCTGTGGCTTGCATTTTTACTGTCTTTTGATGATGAAAATTTTAATGAAGCCCAGTCTCAATGTTTTATTAGTGCTTTTTGTGTCCCATTTAAGATATATTTTCCTGCTTCAACACACCTTGCTTCTTTTACTTATCAATTTATTTTGGGGTTGTTTCATATTAATATTTATAGTTTATTCCTTTTAGCAGTGGCAAAGGATTCCATTGTAAAGATATATTGTAGTTTATCTAACCAGGCCTCTATTTATATACATTTAGGTTATTTCCTATCTTTTCCTATTACAAACACTATATAATATGTAAAGTAGAAAGTAAAAGTTGCTCTCACATACACACCCAGTAATCCTAAACCCCAAAATACCCATTGATAGGAAGCTGATAAGGTTCTTCAAGATATTTTTATGGACATATCAAAATATATTTAAGTATAAAACAAATATGTGTGTATTGGGGTGTATGTGATTAGACACAAAAAAATCCTCTGTAGTATCCTTGTTTCAGTCAAGTTTTATCATGGATACAGTTTCATATCAATAGCTGGATAATATAGTATTTCATTGTATGGCTGTAATATAATTCACATAATTATCCCTTCTTAATAGGCACATACAGGGATAGATATAGACACAAATGTATATAGCCTATATAAGTCCATTGATTTTGTGAATATTTTTCTGATTTTCTCCCTCTTACTCCTAGGCCTAGAAATTTGGGGATATAAGATGTGCACATTTAAAATACATCTGGATCCAGATTGCCCTCCAGAAATATTATACCTTTTAGACTCCAGGATCTCTCAAAGCAAGGGTCTTTTGTACTTATCATTATATTATCATCATAGGATATAATAACTCAGATTATTTTCCAGAAAGAAGTACATAAAAGTGTATGTTCCTCCACACTAACACTAGTATTATAATTCTTTTTAATTGACGCCAATATGATGGATAATTGATATCTTAACCTTAGTATTGTTTTAATTTGCACTATTCAGATAATCTGGGAAGATGAATATCTGTCCTTATTGTTAATTTGTATTTCTTTCATGAATTGACTGCTCATATTCACTGCCCATTTTTAATGAAGATTTTAATCTTTTTAAATGATTCTTAAAAGCTAGTTTATTGCATGTCTTTTGATTTCCTTTATGGTAGATTTTTCTGATTAAATAATACATGCTCATTGTAAAAAATCCAAACAATACATTAAAATGTAAAGAAAAATTTCTTCATTATTACTGTTTTAGTTATTGCTTCTTTGTCTGGGTTATTGCTTCTCTGTTCTGTTTTCTCTTTCTGGAATCCTATTACGTTTATTTCTATTATATATACTTTCTGTATCACCTAATTTTTCCTTTCATTATTCTCTTTGTTATTTTCTCTGAACATTGAGAAAATTATTTGTGCTGCTCTTCAACTTCTTCAACTTAGAAAATATTTCCTTGATTTTATTCTCTCTCCATTCATTTTTCTCCTTCTGGACTGCCTGTTATATTAAATTTCCTTGACCTGCATTCTAACCTGTTATCTTTTATATTTCACTTTTTTAATTTTTTGTTTTTACATGCTAAGAATTTTTTCACCCGGTAATCTAGTGAACTAATTGATATTCCTGCATTTTCCAGTCTTTTCTTCTGCTATTCAAGTAGCCATTGAAGTTTTTGTTCAATGATTTTATTTTTCATGCCTCCAAATTTTGCTGTTCTCTGATGTTCCCCTTTTTCTACACGGGGAGTAAATGTTATAAGTATAGCAAATATGGTAGAGGCTCCAGCCTGAGTATTGAGCTCATCATAAAGTCCATACAGAAACCTTTTAAACGTGATGAATGTGGTGGGGATTCAGAGCATAGCTTTTTGCTATAATCAGAGAGTTTACACAGGGGGGAAACCGTTTAAACATGATACATGTGGTAAAGGCTTCAGTTATAATTCTTCATGTCCTCCTGAAAGGAGGAAAAAAAACATTTAAATGTGAGAAATGCAGAAAAGCTTCAGTGCTAGCTCAAATGTTCATATTCATCAGAGAATCTCTACAGGGAGAAGCCCCACAGGTGTGGTGAGTGTGACAAGAGCACAGCTAGAGCACAGATCTTCAAGTTCTTCAGGGAGATTATACAGGAGAAAGGCTTTATAAAGGTGTGAAGAGAGGTAAAGTTTCAGTGATAGCTCAAAACTTTACTTCCGTCAGAGTGCATGCAGCAGAGGAACCCAGTAAGTGTGCTGTGTGTGTTAAGAGCTTCAGCCAGAGTGCAGATCTCTCCATGTACATCAGCGAGAGTCCACACAGAAGGAAAACCCTATAAATGTGAAGAATATGGTGAGGGCTTCTGTCAGAGCTCAAAGTCTTTGTATTCCTCAGAGTCCACACTGGAGAAAAACCTTATACACATGACAATTGTGGAACGGCCTTCAGTTAGAGCTCAAGTCTTCACATTCTTCACAAAGTCCATTGCAGATGAGTTTAAGGAGCTTCAGTCAAAGCGTAGATGATCAAAATCACCATCTTTTCACATATAGGAAACTTTATGAAATTGAAGAATGTACCAAGATTTTCAGTCAGAGCACAGGTCTTCACATTTGTTGCACAGGCCATACGGGAGTGAGAGTCTATAAAAATGAATGTAAGAATTTCATTCAGAGGATAATTATTTGCTTTGTTAACCAATATGGTAAGGGCCTTTTCAATGGTGTAAATTGAAAAGAGAATCAATGGAGCCAGAGAAACTCTTTTTTGATACATTTATGTATTGCAAACTGGAATAGTTTTAGCAAACATCTTTATCATGCCACATAATTATCATTTCCTTTTTGTGTTGAGAACAGTTAAGATCTAGTCTCTTAGCAACTTTGATGTTTATAATACAATATCGTTGACTATAATTAGCATATTGTTCATTAGATATCCAGAACTTATTTATCTATTAGTTGCAAGTTTTTACCCTTAAACAACTGCGCAATTCCCACACCCCCCAGCTTCTGCTAACCACGATTCTACTCTCTGTTTTTATACACTGAAATACAGAGAAACTTTTAAATGTGAAATTTGGGGAGAACATTTTAGTGAAGTTCACAGTTTCTAACCCCATAAAGGATTATATCTAGGAAAGTAATCTCATCAATACCTCAAATAGAGTGAAATATATAAAATTGGTATTCATGTAAAAGGGATCAGGGATGTTTACATGCAAGCCACTCAGTAGCTATAGCTATATTTCACTTTTAGATTTATGTTTATATAGAAACTAATAGAATCACCTGTCGCTTAATGACGGAGATACGTTCTGAGAAACGCGTTGTTTGTTAGGCAATTTCATTGTTGTGCGAACTTCATAGAGGGTACACACACAACCTAGATGATATAGCCTCCTACACATCTAGGCTACATGGTACTAATCTTAGAGGACCCCCATCATATATGCAGTCCGTCATTGACTGAAACATCATTATTGCAACGTATGACTATAGAAGTTTTTTATCTTTTAATCTCACAGTTTATTAGCTGCATTATGCACATAATAATATAAATTCCCTCCTAACATACTCTCTGGAGTCCTGCTTAGAGACATAATTGTTTCATCTGTAACTGTCTCAATTTTCTACTGAAAATGTTACATTCAGTGATCAAGATCAGTGTCTTATCTTCCAGACCGCTTCTTAACCTCCCTTTTGTTTAATTTCAGACATATTAGCCTTTGAAACTGGAAGTCATAATTCTCAGAGTCTAGAGTAGTTATTAATGACATGGATCGTCTGTTTTAATAGACCTTGATAATAACTGACTTAAGATTTTTTTAAATACCCAAATTAAACTTCTAGAAATGAAAAAGACAATGTCTGAGATGAAAAATACAGTGGATGGAATTAATGACAGATTTGACACTGTAGAAGAAAAGATAAGTGAACTTGAAGACATAGCAGTAGAAAGTATTCAAAATGAAGCACAGAGAGAAAAAATACTGAAAGGGAGAAACAGCACATCAGTTAGCTATGGGAAAAATTTTAGCGACGGTCTAATATAAGTGTAATTGTAGTTTACAAAGAAAAGGAAGGGAAGGAGGGCAGAAAAAATATTTGAAGAAATAATGATTAAAAAACTTGCCAAATTTAATGAAAACTATAAACCTACAGATCCAAGAAGCATAATGACCTCCATGCCTAAGAAACATGGGGAAAATTACACCAAGGCACATCATAATCAAATCGCTTAAAGCCAGTGATATAGAGAAAATCTTAAAAGCAGCCAGAGGGAAAAAATACATCACATACAGAGGGAAAAAAGAAAAAAGATGACAGCAGATGGCTCTTTGGAAATAACAGAAGCCAGAGAAAGTGGTGGAGAAATATCTTTAAAGTCCTGAAGTTAAAACTGTCAACCTAGAATTCTTTATGCTGTGAAAATATTTTTCAAAAGTGAAAGTGAAAGACTTATTGACATAGGAAAGTTGAAAGAATTAATCACAAGCAGACCTATATAGAAGGAATGTTATAGGAAGTTCTTCAAGCAGAAGGAAAGTGATACCAAATGGAAATCTGGATATATACAAAGGAAAGAAGACCACAGAAAATGGTAACTGCATGAGTAAATACAAACACTTTAAAAATTATTTAAATCTCTTTAAAAGATAACTTGCCTATTTAAAGTGATGATAATAGCGTGCTTTGTGGGATTTATAACATATGTAGAAGTATGACAATAATAGCACAAAAACCAGGAAGGGAGAAATGAAAGTTTACTGTTGTAAATTTCTTTTTCTTTTTAAGCTGTTTTTTATTAATTTTTATTTATTTTATTTTATTTTTTCCCCCAAAGCCCCAGTAGATAGTTGTATGTCATAGTTGCACAGCCTTCTAGTTGCTGTATGTGGGACGCGGCCTCATCGTGGCAGGAGAAGCGGTGTGTCGGTGCGCGCCCGGGATCCGAACCCAGGCCGCCAGCAGCAGAGCACGCACACTTAACCGCTAAGCCACGGGGCCGGCCCTAAGCTGTTTTTCAAATTGAGATATGATTGACATATAACATTACATGCTGTAGGGTTCTTATTCTCTGGTAAGTGAAGTGGTATAATACACCTTGAAAGATAGCCTGATAAGTTAAAGCTGTATACTATAAACCTGAAAGCAACCACTAAAGAGACAAAATACAGATATATAGCTAATAAGCCAACAAAAGAGATTAAAGTGCAATCATAAAAAATGTTCAGTCCAAAGGAAGGCAAGAAAAAAGGAATAAAGAACAAATGGGAGAAATATAAAACACTTAGCAAGTTGGTAGATTTAAACCAGTCATATCAATCATCACATTAAATGTAAATGTTCTGAAGATCTCAATTAAAAGGCCGTGATTGCCAGATTATATAAAAAAGAAAGACCCACACATATGCTTCCTAAAAGAAACTCACTTTAAATATAAAGATAATAATAGATTAAAACTCAAAGAATTGAAGAAAATATACTATGTTAACACTACTTTGAGAAACCTTGTCAGTAGAGGGTACTGGAGGTACACTGGAGGAAGAAGATGTGATGGTTAATTTTATGTGTCAAACTTGACTAGGCTAAAGGATGCCCAGATAGCTGGAAAAAAAATTATTTTTGGGTATTTCTGTGAGGGTGTCTCCAGAAGAGATTAGCATTTGAATCAGGATTCTGACAGAGTAAAAAAGATCTGCACTCACCAATGTGGAAAGGCATTATCCAATCCGTTGAGGGCCCAAATAGAACAAAAATGGTGAAGGAAGAGAAATTTCTTGCTCTCTTTTGTGCTGAGACATCCATCTTCTGTTCTCAGACATTGGAGCTCCTGGTACTCCAAGACTTACACTAGCATGCCCACTCTACCCCAATTCTCAGGCCTTTGGCCTCAGACTGGGCAATACACCATTGGCTTCCCTGGTTCTTGGGCATTCAGACTTGGAATGAATTATACACACTGTCTTTCCTGGTTCTCCAGCTTGTAGACAGCAGATTGGGGGACTTCGTAGCCTCCATAACTGCTTGAACCAGTTCCTATAATAAATCTCTAGATAGGTAGGTAGATAGATAGATAGATAGATAGATAGATAGATAGATAGATAGATAGGATAGACAGATAGATGGATAGATAGATAGATAGATATAGAGATAGTTATATCTCCCCTATTGGTTTTGTTTCTCTGGAGAATACTGACAAATACAGAAGTTTTCTCTCCTAGTTCCAGTATGCTCATCTGGTTGGGCTCTTGCGGGGTGATGTCTTTTTCGGTAGTGCCCCAGCAGCAAGTGGCACCTGGCTAACTTCCCCACTTCCAACCTGCTCTAGCAGTTTCCAAAAATATCTGGTGGTACTTCCTCATGAACAAGTTCTCCTTGCACACACCCCATCTCAAGCATTTTCAAGAGGCAAGCAGCACCTCCCTGTGAACGGTTTCATCCTATGAATTCAGCACTCCCAAGGGCAGCTAATGAGTTCCACGGATGCCCCAATTCACTTCGTAGCCTTTTACTAGTGACAGCTTTCCCGTGAGTCAACAACAACCACCCTCTCATCAAGTGGCTTCTGGGAGGCTTTCCTGTGAGTCCTGTCCATGCTTCAGTGAGTCAGTCCATGCTGGCTTTCCAGCAAGTCAACTCTAACCCTGCAGGCAGTTTCCTAGCAAATCTCATCAGCATTCTAGCAGGTGGTTCTTTACTCAACAGCCTTGGATTGTCAATTGTGCATCAGCTGTGGTCTGTGACAACCCAGGAAAATTTGTCATTCAGTGGGCTTCAAACATAGCCTCACCTGAATCCCAGCCTTGGGAAGGATTCTCCCCTTCCAAGTTTATTCCTTTTGGAAGGACCCTCCCCAGCTCTAGGGTATTCTTTACAGAGCTTTTTATTAGCCAATTAATAATTCTTTATATTTAACTTTCCCTGTTCAAAATACTTTGCAGTTTCTGTCTCTGGATTGAACTCTAACTAATACACCAGGGATATAGAGGGACACTTAATGATAAAGGGGTCAGTTTATTAGAGGTCATAACAATCCTAAATGTTTAGGCATCTAATACAGAACATCAAAATGCAGAAGGGAAAAAATGATAGGAATACAAGGAGAAATGGACTAGACAAGCCCACAATCATAGAATGAGATTTCAATAGCCCTCTCTCTATAAATGATAGAGGCCAAAATTAGTAAAAATATAGAAGAGTTGAACAACAATATCAACCATTTGATCTAATACTTATACAACACTCTACCCAACGAAAGCAGAGCACATATTTTTTTCAAGTGCACACAGAATATTTACCAAGATAAACTATGTTCTGGGCCATAAAACAAGTGTGAATAAATTTATGTGGATGCAAGTCATACAAAGTATGCTATCTGATGACAATGGAATTAAATTAGAATTTGATAACAGAAAGATATCTGAACAATCAAAAAATATGTGGAAACTAAATAACACACTTAAGTAAGCTATGAGTCAATAAAGAAATCACAAGGAAAATGAGAAATTATTTAGATTTGATTGAAAATGAAAACATAACATATGAAAATGTCTGGGATACAGCAGTACTTATAGGGAAATTGATACCACTAAAAGCCTATATTGGAAAAGAAGAAAGATCTCAAATTACTCACCTCAGTGTCCTCCTTCAACTAAGAAAGGGAGAGAAAATGAAACCCAAAGGAAGCATAAAAAATGAAATAAACATCAGAGCTGAATTCAATGACATAGAACACATAAATAACAGAGAAAAACTGATGAAACCAAAAGCTGGTTCTTTGAGATTAATAAAACTGATAAAGTTCTAGCCAGACTGATCAGAAAAAACAAGAGGGAATTCATATGACCAATATCAGGAATGAGAGGGGTGACATCACTATAAATACCACAGATATTAAAAGAAGAATAAAGGAATATTATGAACAACTTTATGCCAATATATTGACAGCTTAGATGAAATAGGCAAATTCCTCAGAAGATGCAAACTACCAAAGCTCTCTCAAGAAGAAATTTATAACCTGAACATCCCTATATCTAACAAAGAAATTGACCTTGTGGTTAAAGACTTTCCTACAAAGAAAACTCCAGGCCCAGATGACTGCACTGATGAATTCTGCCAAATATTTAAGGAAGAAATAATACTAAAGTCTACACAAACTTCCAAAAATAGAAGAGGAGGGAAACTTCCCTACTCATTCTATGATACCACCATTACTTTGATACCCAGACCAGATATTACAAGAAAAGAAAACTATAGACCAATATGCCCCATGAACACAGATGCAAAAATGTTAAATAAAATTTAGCAAATAGAATCCAACAATATATTAAAAGGAGAATACACCACGACCAAGTGAGGTTTATTCCACAAATGCAAGATTGGTTTGATATTTAAAAAAATCAATCAATGTAATTCACCACTTTCATAGACCAAAAGTGAAAAACAAGATGATAATCTCAATAAAAGCAAAAAAAAAAAAAAAAGAATTTGACAAAATACACCATCCATTCTTCATTAAACTCTTGGAAAACCATATGATAATCTCAAAAAATGCAAAAAAAAAAAAAAGAATTTGACAAAATACACCAACCATTCTTCATTAAACTCTTGGAAAACTAAAACTGAAAGGGAATTTCTTCAGCCTCATGGAAGGCATCTACACAAAACCTACAGCTAAGCTCATACTTAGTGGTGAAAGACAATGTTTTTCCCCTAAGTTCAGGAAAAAGGCAATTATGTCCCCTGTCACCATTTCTATTCATCATTGTAGTGGTGGATAGAGCCAGTGCAATAAGTCAAGGAAAATTGATAAAAGGCATCCAGATTGAAAAGGAAAAAATAAAACTTTTTATTTGCAGAAAACATGATTGTCCATGTAGAAAATCCTGTGGAAATCTTTAAAAAGCTACTAGATCAATATTAAAAAATAAATTGTATTTCTACATAGTCACAACAAACAATCAGAAATGGAAATTTAAAAATACAACTTATAATATCAAAAATATGAAATACTTAGGGATAAATCTGACCAAAAAATATGCAAGAGTTGTACACTGAAAACATTGATGAGAGAAATTAAACCAGACCTAAATAAATGAGTAGATATACCATGCTCATAGATCAGAAAACTCAATATTTTTAAGATATCAGTTCTCTCCAAATTGATCGATAGATTCAAGACCCTGAGCTAGACAAGTTCCATGATGCATTTATGGAGATGAAACTATAGACAATTTCACATTTATTCACTAGTCACAAATATTTATTTAGCACCTATTATGTGCCAGGCTCTGGAGATATAGTCATGAATAAAACTAAGATTCTACTCACACCCATTCCAATGTGTGGGTTTTTTCTCCATCACCAAGCAATTCTCCAACACCAGCTGGGTGTCCTACAATTCAACTGAATTCTAATACTATCTACCTGGTAATAGTGTCAGATCCCACAGGTAACAGCTCAATCCTACAACACTTTCCCCCGCCGCCCCCCCCAACTCCCCTTCAGACACCAATTGCAAGTGCAGGTTGTCTCCTGTGCTTCTGACTTACTAGCTATTGATTGGAGGCTCCAACGACCCCCTCCTGGGGTTCAATTAATTTGCTAGAACAGCTCACAGAACTCAGAGAAACATTTTACTTACTAGATTACCAGTTTATTATAAAAGGATATAACTCAGGAACAGCCAGATGAAAGAGAAGCATAGGGCAAGGTATGGAGAAATGGCATGGAGCTTCCATGCCCTCTCTAGGCGCACCACTCTCCCCACATCTCCACATGTTCACCAACCCAGAAGCTCTCTGAAAACCATCCTTTTGGTATTTTATGGAGGCTTCACTATATAGGCACAATTGACTAAATCGTTGACCATTGATTCAGCCTCTATCCCCTCTCTCATCCCCAGAGGTCAGGGGTGGGGGTGAGGACTGAAAGTTCCAACACTCTAATCACATGGTTGGTTCTCCTGGCACCCAGCCCCCATCATTAGGTGCAGTCCAAAAGTCACCTCATTCATATAACAAAAGATAGTATTATTGCTCTCATCACTTAAGAAATTCCAAGAGTTTTAGGACCTCTGAGCTAGAAATGGGGATGAAGTCCAAATATGTTTCTTATTATAAATCACAATATCACAAAAACAAAAAATATATATGCCCTCATAAAACATATATACTATGAGAGAAAGAGAGGGAAAGGAACAAGATAAATCAAGGATGCCTCCTAAATTTTTGAGTAACCAGGTGGTTGATGGTACATTTATTGAACTAGGAGAAGTGCTACATTGGGGAGGAGGGCAGGAATTAAGAGTTTGATGCGGACATGTGACGTTGGAAGTGGCTTTTAGACATCCAAGGGAAGATTTCAGGTAGGCAGAAGGAATTAGGGGTCTGAAGTTCAGGGGAGAGGTAGGGGCTGGAGATATAGATTTGTAAGCCATTGTCATATAAATCATATTTAAAGCCATGAGACCAAATGAGATCATTTAGAGAAAAATTTCAAAAAGAAAAGGCCCAAGGCCAAACCCATGAGTATTCCAACATTTGGAAGTGGAACAGAGGAAGAGTATTCAGTAAAGGAAATAGAGGAGTAGTCTTAGTGACGTGGGAGAAACTACCTTTTGTGAGATGTTCTAGAAACCAAGATAAGGAAGTATTTCAGCTTTGTTGAATGCTGTTGAGGTCAAATATGGTGAGGACAGAGAGAGTCTCTTTAATGATTCAACTGGAATTTCACTGATAACTTGACAAGAGTAGTTTCAGGACAGTAGTCAGTGTCAAGAAACCAATTAAAGTTGACTGAAGAGAGAATTGGACGTGAGAAAATGTAGGCAGCAACAAGAAGCAACCCTTCAGAAAAATTTTCTATGAAGGAAAGCTAGGAAACGGAGCAATTGCTCAAGTGGGCTATAGGTCAAGAAAGGATTTTTTAAAGATGAGATATAAAAATATGTCTTTATGAGATTGAAAATGCCAGCAAAGTCAATGGCTACTAGCATCAAGTGGGCTCTTAATTGCCAGGCAATACTACTACATTTCCTTAATCCATTCACTCTCCCATATTCCTAAATAACATTAGAATGTCAAATGCCATTGATTATAAAATACATTATTATTTTATGTACTAGTAAGAAAGAAAAAAATGTTGCCAATTAAACTACGGCATGCCATCATTTGCAAGATAGCAATTACACAGATGTTGAAATAGGAAAAAATTGTGTATTAGAATCAATGTAATACAGTATTTATCTTTTCTCTTCTCAAGCCTTGAATACCTTCTCCTTATCTTCACTTTCAGCTTCCCATTTCACTGAGAAAATAGAAGCACACAGAAGAGGCCATCCTCATTCTCCCACCACCAAATCTGTCCACCTATCTACATCTGTACCTGTAAACTCTGCCTCTCCTTTTACTTCAATGGATGAATTGTTCATACTCTTATCTAGAACAGAGCCTTCCAATTGTGTACTGGATTCCATTCCTTCTCTCAAGGACTTTTCCTCCTGCAACTGTCCTGTCTCTCCTGCATTGTCAATTTCCCCCTCTCTCCTGTATCATTTTAATTAGGGTACAAACATACTGTAATCTCTTCCATCTTTAAAAAAAAAATTCTGGACCCAAAATCCATATGCAACAGCAGCATTATTTTTCTGCTCAACTTAAAAAAGCAAAACTTCTTAAAAGTATTGTCTATACTTGCTTTTTCCACTTCCTCTCCTCCCATTCTTTCACCCCACTCTTATCAAACTCTTATCAGACCTCCAAGACTGCCAAAATGGCATGTTTCAACAACCTCCACATTGCTAAATCCAATGGTCAATTCTTAGTTCTCATCCTTCTTGACCTATAGGCACCATTTAACACAGTGGATCACTTCCTACTTGAAATATTTTCTTCCCTTGATTGTGCACATCCAAACGTTCCTACTTTTCCATTTACCTCACGGATTATTACTTCTCAGTCTTTGTTGGGTCCTCTTCATCTCCCTGACCTAAGCTAGTGCACTGCTAGAAGAAATCGAACTGAGTAAGCGTAAATTATTCTCTTAGCATACTGCTGACTTAGATTTGCTAGTATTAAAAATTCCGATGTCTATTTTTTTTTTAACGAAAACGATATAACCACCTCCCTTTTAAAAAGGAGCGTGCGCTCTCAGCGCAGCCCCGGAGACACCATCCCAGGAATCTCTCCGCAAAGACGCCTTCCGGAAACGAGCTCCACAAGCCTTATGGGGAATGTAGTCTCCGATGGATGGCCTGCACCGCAGGGGAGGCTGGGAACTCTGGGTGGGCAATTACTTCCGCACACGCGCAGTGGGGCAGTAACCGGTATTCTGTAATCTTCGAACCAGCGCTCCGTGAAGTGAGAGCAGGGATTGCTCCCCGAGCCTCTCTGGGAGATCCCTGTAACCTGATCTCGGGCTTAGAGCCGGAGCTGGGAGCCTGGCGGTAAAAGGTTCGCAGGTATGACTGTGGGACTCCGAGGACGTAAGGGAAGGGCGGGGAGAAAGAGCAGGACAGGTTTATTGGCTTACCCAACTGAAGATAAAACTTCACAACCCCCACGTGCGATGACTTCGTGTTTGGGTGTGTGGGTCCTGTCCAATTCAGGAGTAGTTCAGAGAAAGCAAGAGCACAGCTCCGACTGCCGCTCAGTGGGTTCCAGATCCCAGGTGGGGTTGGGGCAGACTCAGTTTGCATCCCTGCCGTTGTAGGTAAAGGTGACTCTGTAGGAGTCTGTGCATCAAACTGTACCTTTCGTGGTTACAAGAGCACCGTTGGCCCTACCAGACTGCCACAGGAAATATTAAACCAATTCAAGCGATCTAGAAAGCATTTCTAGAGAAACTGCTATGCACTCTGCTTAGGGCATTCTCACAACAATCATCTGAAGTAAATGTTATCTCCGAATTTCATCTTGTTTTGCAAGACAGCACCCTGCAAAAAATAGAGTTGGATTTATTCTCCTTTTGAAATATTTGAGCAATGAATGCTGCATAAATTTCAATTTGTCTTTTTTTTTTTTTGGAGTCTCTTGGTAAACCTGCAGATCTTTCAGGGGAGAATGTGTAAATAAAGCTGTGAGTCCCTCTTGCACATTTTAGCCTTTCTAGGGCCCCAACAGTGCTGGTTGGAATTTCAAAAAGCCCAGACTGGGCTCATTGGAGATGATGAGTTCCCAGAGAGAGAGAGAAACGGATTTGGAGGCTAAACTGAAGGCTCCAGCTTAAAAAAAAAAAAAAAATTGTTCCTGGGTCCCTGGATCCAGCCTTCTCAAGAAAGCCCAACCTAATTTGAGATCTCTTACCCCAGCTTCAGAGCAGAGACCAGAGAAAAACAGGAAGGAATGACTTCCAGAGATACTGAGCTTGAGAGACCAGGCTTTTAGTTAGTCTTTTAACTCATTCACTATTATTTTCTTCAGCTAAATTTCTGGGAGGGAAAAAAAATGTCACTGGTTCAAAGGTTAATGACTTGCTGTTAGACCAGTAGGACAGAAATGTACAACATCCGTATCTAAACTCCATATATTCATAACAGAATCACAATTAAGAGATTGGTGCTTATAAAATATGGACTTTTCTGACTTGTTGGAAATGTCATTCTCCCACTAGGTGGCATTTTATGAGGCTGCAATGTGGGTGATTCTGTTCTGCGAGAGCAGGGTTCTACATTGCAGTCCTGGTTTTTAATATCTTTCTGTTTTCTTTCCCATTTCTACTTTCATAGATCTCTGTGCAAGAGCTTCACAAAATGATCAACTTCCAGGTAAGACATCCTTTTATTCAGTCATTTAAATCTCTGAAAAATCCACATAAAAGGGAAATGTATAGTCAGGGAAAACGTAGATTGAATAAATCAGATCCAAAAGGGAATTTAGCAAATTGATAAGTTGATATCCATGTCATAAGGTGTACACATAGTTGGAATAAATTTGAGCTGCGTATGTGTAGCCAATCTTTTTGGCAATCATAGAAAGTCGATAGCCAACAAGTTAAAGTAATGGCATTGTCCATGAGGATAAAGCAAAACAATTCCCCAGATAAGTAAAGTTTTTCCTGCCACACTTCTCTGAAGAAAATGTCTTATAATGAGTTTTCATAGAGATAGTGTTAGAATAACATTCACAGCAACAACCCTGTGATAAATATAACATCAGATTTCCTATAACTTTCTTAGAGTGGTCCCTAGAGTCAGCAGAGAACATAATGCCAAGCAGCACTATATGAACTCAATTTGTAAGTCCAGGTACATAGACTTTTAAATGTTCATCCATAAGTAAACCCTGTATCTTTTACAGAGTCTCCAGCTAGTCTTGAGCATTTCCTTTTCCATGTGAATTTTAAAATCAGCTTGTCAAGGTCCATAAAAGAGTATGTTAGGTATTTTTATTGTGATTGCATTACACTTTTAGATTAATTTGGAGAGAATTCATAACTTCAATAATGAGTCCTCCATTTATTCAGTTATTCTTATAGGACCTTCATTACATTTTTATAGGTTTATTATTGTAATTCTTGAACCTTTCTTGTAATGTTTGTTCTTACATATGGTTTAAGTTGATATTGACAATGGGACAGATCTTTTTTCATTATATTTTTTAATTGGCTATTCTGGTATATAGGAAAGTATGAATTTATCTATTTGACTTTATATCAACTTACAGAACTCTTATTAAGTCCAAGAGTTTTTTAGTTGATTCTAGATTTTCTTTATTTTTTTTTTAATTTGGTGTGTAAGATTGGCCCTGAGCTAGCATCTGTTGCCAGTCTTCCTCTTTTTGCTTAATGAAGATTGTCCCTGAGCTAACATCTGTGCCAGTCTTCCTCTATTTTGTATGTGGGACGCCGCCACAGCATGGCTTGATATGAGCAGTGTGTAGGTCTGTGCCCGGGATCTGAACCTGTGAACCCCGGGCCGCTGAAGTGGAGCACACGAACTTAACCACCATGCCTCTGGGCTGGCCCCAATTCTCGATTTTCTAGGTAGAGAGTCATATACTCTTCAAATGGAATTTTGTCCCTTATTGCCCAATACGTAAGTCTCCATTTTTTTTTCTTGTCTTATTGCAATGGACAGGACTTCTAGTAACTATAATTTTGAATGTAATTGCTAGCCAGAATCTTTTTTGTTCCAATTTTAATGGGAATACTTCCAGTGCTTCACTGTTTCCTCTTGTATTTTGGTATATAATTGTTTTTTGGTTTTGTTTTTAATCAAGTTAAGCATATTTAGCTTGTGAAGATTGTTTTCATAAATTAAAGTTTTTTTCTCATATCCTTTTTTTTATAGCTGTCAATAAAATCCTATGTTTTGTCTTCTTTAACATAGCAGTTTAGAGAATTTCTAATACATTTCCCAATATTGAACTATCTGTGCATTCCTGGGATAAACCCTACCTAGTCTCTTAACTTTTTAAAGGGCCACATAGTCAATATTTTAGGCTTGAAGACTATACAGCCTCTGTGGCAACTACTCAACTGAAGTAAATGAATGGGTGTAACTATGTTCCAGTGACATTGTATTTACAAAAACAGGAGGTCAGCCCATGGGTTGTAGTTTGCTGTCCCCTGCTCTATATGGTCTTAACTGTCTCTTTGTGATAGACATGTAACCACATGCTTTTTCAATTTCAGTTTAAACAAACATGGTTTTGGCTTTATGGTTGAGAGGATATATGTTATCATGTAAAAAAAAAACATATCTTCCTATTTTATTATGGTTATGTGAGTCTGGCATATTAACCTTATAGCCCTTGTAACATCTTACTGTACTTATGTGTTTACTTTGTAGTGTCTAATAGATTGTAAGATCTCTGAGGCAGTATTAATTTTATTATTTTTGTATCACTAGTACAGTATCTGGTAGTTTCTCATTAAATATTTTATGAGTGAATGAATGAACATATAAGCAGTATTTTAAAATAATATTGAGATATAATTCACATATTACAAATCAACACATTTAAAGTATATACAATTCAGTGGTTTTTAGTATATTCACCAAATTTTGAAACCATCACCACTATCAATTTCAGAACATTTCCATTACCCTCAAAAGAAAACACCATACCTGTTAGTAGTCACTCCCCATTCCTCCCCTCCCCAGCCCTAATTTACTTTCTGTTTCTATGGATTTGCCTATTCTGAACATTTTATGGAACCATACAATATGTAATCTTTTGTAACTGACTTCTTTCACCCAGCACAGTATTTTCAAGGCTCATCTATGTTGTAGATTCCTTTTTATTGCCAAATAATATTGCATCATATGGATATACCTCATTTTGTTTATCTGTTCATCTGATGATGGATACCCATATTGTTTCCACTTTTTGGCTATTAAGAATAATTCTGCTATGAACATTTGTGTACAGGTTTCTTTTGTGAACGTATGTTTTCAATTCTCTTGTGTATATACCTAGGAGGAATTGCTGGGTCATATGGTAACTCTACGTTTAACATTTTGAGAAACTGCCAAACTGTTTTCCATGGTTGCTGCACCATTTTACAATCCCACCAGCAATGTATGAGAATTCCATTTTCTCCACATCCCTGTCAACACATGTCATTGTCTGTCTTTGATTTTAGCCATCCTAGTGGGTGTGAAGTGATAACCTCATTGTGGTTTTGATTTGCATTTGACTAATGACTAATGCTCTTGAATATATTTTCATGTGCTTATGGACCATATATGTCTTTGGAGAAATGTCTATTCAAATCCTTTGCCCATTTTTAAATTGAGTTGTCTTTTTATTGTTGTGTTGTAAGATTTCTTTTTACATTCTACGTGCAAATCTCTTTTCAGATATATGATTTGCAAATATTTCCTCCCATTCTGTGGATTGTCTTTTCACTTTCTTGATGGTGTTCATTGAAGCACAAAATTTTTAAGTTTTGATGAATTCCAATTTATCTATTTTTTGTTTTGTTACTTATACTTTTTCTGTCATGTCTAAGAAACCACTGCCTAATCCAAGGTCACAAAGATTTACTCCTATGTTTCCGTCTAAGAATTTTATAGTTTTAGCTCTTACATTTAGGTCTCCGATCCATTTTGAGTTCATTTTTATATATGATGTGAGGGGTGTAGGGGAGGGGGAGTCCAACTTCATTCTTTTGCATGTGGATATCCAGTTGTCCCAACACCATTTGTTAAAAAGACTATTCTTTCTCTTATTGAATTGTCTTGGCATTAGTTGAATATTTTTAATAAGATTTTTGTTTCTGTGACAAAGTATATTTCTGAATCAAGTGTACAGTAGTTATCATATGTAACTTTCTGAAAACTCAGCAGTGAACATGATATGATCATAAGAAGCTGCTGTGATTCTCTTGCAAGTCCCCAAATGATACACACTTTAGTTTGAAGATAAATGTGCTGTTACAGGGATCAGTGACATTCCAGGATGTGGCTGTGGACTTCACCCCAGAGGAGTGGCAGCTGCTTGACTGTGATCAGAGAACCTTGTATTGGGATGTGATGTTGGAGAACTTTAGAAACCTCATCTCAGTGGGTAAGGACAGTGGGTGGTAACTTTTCAGTGTAACTCAGAATGTGTTAATAGTGCCCTTCCTTTAAGACTTGTGCAAGCTGTGACCATTCTGAAGCAATAATAAGTCTGGTCCTGAATTTTAGGGGTCAGAGATTGGTCTGATCCCTTTAGGGATCAGATGGTCTGTTTATGCTTCTACTTCCCAAATGGAGGAGAAGGGTCTTTTCTGTTCTAAGGCCCATTTGTCATCCGTTACAGGCCCTGAGACTCAAGGAGGCAGACCTGAATTGTGAGGTAGTTGGTTGTCCCTGGCACTTTGTCTCCAGTTCTGTGTTGTTTCCCATGAACAGGGAGTCCAGTTACCGAAACAAAAGTGATCTTCAAGGTGGAGCAAGGACAAGAGCCGTGGGTGCTGAAGGGAGAGAACTCACACTGGAGCTGTCCACGTGAGTGAGAAAACCAGGTAGACAGGAGTCTTTGGAATTGAGATCCCAGGTGGTCAGAGAGAGACAGGCACCTTTGAAGACTTTTCAGGAAGCACCTCTTAAAAGCCACACACCTTTGGAAGTGACTGGGTCCACTTGACATAGCATCATCATGTCCCCAAATGAGACCTTCACTTTCACTCTCCCCACACAGCTGCTCTTTCTCTCTGCTCAGCTCTCGTGTGGAGGGATGTCCCTCTCCTCTCTACTCTGGCTCCTTGCACTGCCTGTTTCATCTAGATCCTTGCCTTGTTCTCTTAATTCCTAAAATCCTCATTCTTCCCTCCTCCACATGATCTTTTCCATACAGTTAGTCCGTATAATGTAATCACATTGTGTGGATTTGAAGTCTTACTCCACCAGTCACTGTCTAACCTAATTATTTTGTAGCACAGCTTTCTTTATTACATGCAAAACCCTTCAAATAGTTGGCAGATAGTAAGCGTTCAGCATTTGTTAGTTTTTATTTCAAAACGTTTAGTAACATTATGTTCTTCCTAATTATTTTCCTTTCTGTTTTAAACTCATTCCTTTTCTTGTATCATATACCCTACCTGTGTACCCCACCTTGCTCATCTTTAGCCTCACTGCTGACTTGGGGAATCTACTTTCTAGTGCATCTTTCTGCTTCACTTGGTAATAATTCTCCAACTTTATTTGGGTTGGTTCCTTGCTAATCTGCCCTCACCCTTTCTTCTTGCTTATTCATCTTTTGCTTCTTGCCTTCTCTTCCATCTTCTGAACTTCTCTCCACAGTAACTCCCTCAGAAACTTCATCCCTGTAAAGACTAAAGTTATTTGTTTTATGCCATCTCTAGCATCTTTGCCTCACCAACTTTCCATTCCCATAATTTTACCCCACTTGGCCTTATTCTCTGTTTTCTCATGGTAACCAATTTTTAATATTCTTCAACCTTCACCTTTATCTTTACATTACAATAAAGGATAATAACTGGCCTGCTGCTTTGCAATCTGAAAATCACTGTGGTAAGCAATTTGGTTGTTTTTCTCTCAAGAGTTTCTCCTTAAATATTATTGTGACTTATTGCCTATGATTTCAACTATTGTTTATCTCAGACTGATTCAAAATAAGATTTTCCATTTCCACAGAGCCCATAAAAGAAGTATGTTTTAAATGATTAAGACACCAATTAAGTGTACTTTAGATTCCCTGGGACCCGAGCTTCTACTGACATAAACCAAATGAATTTTAACTCCTGATATGGTGTCTAGGCTGTTTATTTTCCTATATTGCCATTTCTGTTTCCTGGTTTATCTTAGATGTTCCTGCAAGATTTATCCAAATTATTTCATTTTTCTTGTCACTCTCCTGACAAATAAACATAAGTTATTCCTTTATAACCTGTATTGTGAAATTTAAATGGCTTTTAAGGCCCTCTTTAATGTGATCCCATTTTGTTTATCCAGAATTGTCCATCTTGTCCCTATTCCATGGCAATTTGGCTCTTTTAGTGTCCTCTGTACACAGTTTTCTTCTCTTCATCAGTCCTTTTGTTTCTGGTGTGCTCCACCTAACTAAAATCAGCGTGCTATTAAGCCTGGATTCAGTTTTCTCTTCTTTCATGGTAACTCCAGCCTAAATTAATCTGTACCTTCTTTGAATTCCCATCCCAACTCTACTATGGCTCCATCATAAAAACTTGACATATACTATCTTATATTTTTTTAAGCCTTATGGCTTTTAAGGCATGTTTTCTCATGATAACACTTGGAAGAGAAAGCCCTATATCATTTTTTCCTTTATACTATTGCTGAGCACATAATGGGCATTCAATGAACATTTCGTTAATTCATTGTTGTAAAGTCAGCCATTGTGGGGGATGCTTCTTATTCTTTCATTCAACAAAGCTTCTTAATGTCTCCTGAGAAGGATTCAAAGAAAGCAAAGAAAAAAGAAATCCATTACCATTTTTCAGACATGTAAATTGTAGTTGAAAAGGCAAAACATAGCCATATAAAATATTTTAAAATTTGACAAGTGCAGCACATTTGTTCAATGCACAATAACATTGTAGTTTTGTTCTAGTTAATTGTCAAAATGAATGGTTTAGGCAGCAGTGGTGACTATCTTAGAAGTTCAGAGAAAATGGAACTTAAAGTATGCAAAGATTGGAGGAGTCTTTTTTGAGATCATGGAACAATGGCTCCTCCCTAACGAATATCTAAGTACTAGATAGGATGAGAGAGGATGAGGGAGGGAAAGTTAAGGTGGGGAAGGAACATGACAAAAAGATTGCAGTTATTTACTCTAGAATCTTTGGAACAGAAGGTATTTGTTGAGGACTAGTGGAATGCATGCTTAGACACCATGAATAAATTCATTATATTGCATAACTTTGTTCACCAGGCTGATTACCCTGGATTTTTCAGTTGGTTGTCATTGGTAGAGGTATGACAGGATGCTGTTTCCCATTGGTTGAAGTAGAGAGGAAAGAAGACAGAATCCGAATCCTCATACTTGGAACCACTCTATAAAGAAATGTATACTGATGGCTGTGTAGCTCACTACTCAGTCCAGCTCCACAGAAGAGGATAAGGCATGGAGCAAGAGGCTGGGGTGTTGTACTAACACTCCACATGGAAGGAAACTCAGGAGTAGGGAATTATAACCTCCTCTCCCTAATTTCTTTATTTTTTTTTTTTTATGGAGCAATGGATTTGGGATTTATAGGATTTTGAAGATAGTGAAAAAATGTGACTTCAAGAGCAAAGCAGCTTTCTGGGGACTAGTTTGTTAGGCAGATTGAAAGAGGATGTAAAAACAGTACTTATCAAATACAAATATGACAGATAGTTGTTATATATAGAAACCCAGCTAGAATAAAAATGATAGCAAGCAGCCAGAATCTGTGCCTGGGCTAAGGATGACTTGCCTTTGAATGACCTGCTGGACAGTTGTGTGCCTGGGCTTACAAGTCCATGTAAAAATGAATCCAAGCTGTAGTAGAGTTGGAGCCCTGTCTACAGATACGTTTCAGCTCTGGTTTTGAGGGGGTTAGAGGGCTGGAGATATAAGAATGCTCCTGAAGGGAACTGACATTGTGCCAGGTGATTAAGAGGAAAAAGAGATGTGAATGAGGGAAACAGGGAGCTATGCTGCCAGGGTAATCTAGGAATTAGGTTGTGAGACCTCTGATTCTGATCTGTCTCCTCAAAATCTAGTCTGTCCTGTGATATTTTCCCTCAATTCCCTTGTCTCTTGTTCCCCTGGTTACCCTATCCCTTAATCAGATCTCCATGGGCTCTAATGGGCTCTCTTTATTCTATGAGCTAGCCATGCACCCTTGTTGAGCAACCTTTTGACTTCCTTTGTACCCTACTCACTGTATCTTGTGCCTATTTTACTGTCTTTCCGCAGGTCACAAGTTAAGCCATCTGTTCTCATTATTGCCATGTATCTGCTCCCATTCCCTCTTTAATGCTTTTATTCTTAAAGCTTAGGAGCAAGGCAAATACAGGATTTGTTTCAAAATGAGAGAATAGATTTGAAATCATATAAGTTTCTTTCTATAACATGTTGATGGAAAAAATTAACTAGGAATATTTTTTTGTACTCCTTTTTAGAGGCTGACTGCCCATGTGTTGATGAATCAGAGAAGCACCAGGAAAGCAAAGACAATTTTTTGAATTCAGTTTTGTTCACGTTCACTAAAATTCTGACTATGGAGAGACTCCATGGTTATAATATGATCACAAGTCTTAATCCTACAAGAAAAAAATCATATAAATGTAAATCATATGGGAAGAGCTTGCAACCTACTTTAGACTTACTTAATTATAATAGAAGTTATACTGGAGAAAACTCTTATGAATGCAATGAATGTGGGAAAGCCTTCAAAAAGAAGTTTCATTTCATTAGGCATGAAAAAAATCATACAAGAAAAAAACCCTTTGAGTGCAATGACTGTGGGAAAGCCTATAGCAGGAAGGCACACCTTACAACTCATCAGAAAATTCATAATGGAGAGAGACCCTTTGTGTGCAGTGATTGTGGGAAAGCGTTTATGCATAAAGCACAACTGGTGGTCCATCAGAGACTTCACACTGGAGAGAAACCTTATGAATGCAGTCAGTGTGGGAAATCATTCACTTGGAACTCTTCCTTTACTCAACATGTGAAATCTCATACACTCGAGAACTCATTTGAATGTAAGGAATGTGGGAAAACCTTCAGGTACAGTTCATCCCTTTATAAACATTCTAGATTTCACACAGGAGAGAAACCCTACCGATGTATTGTATGTGGCAAAGCCTTTGGCAACACATCTGTGCTTGTTACACATCAGAGAATTCATACAGGAGAGAAACCTTATGGATGTATTGAATGTGGCAAAGCCTTCATCAAGAAGTCTCATCTCCTTAGACATCAGATAACTCATACAGGAGAAAAGCCTTATGAATGTAACAAATGTGGGAAAGCATTTTCCCAGAAGTCAAATCTTATCGTACATCAGAAAATTCATACATAATACTCACTTTATGAATTTGAAAAAGCCTTAAATATTACTTAAATCTTATTAAATAGCAGATAATTCATGGTGAGAAGAAATCCATCAATTTGAATGAATTTGGAAGAGTAGATCCCCATAAAAAATAATCAATGCCAATCATGTTCTGGAATTGATAAAGTTTTCACAGAAAAGATGACAGAAAACATTGAATTATAAATAATAGAGCGTAGAGCTTGGAAAGTAAGCATAACTTAATCAAGGAATCAATACATTTACCATCTCTGATTTTTTATTTTTATAATAAATTATACAAGTGTGAGTATAAAATATGTTTATACATTATATCTATTAAGTTTCTGCAGTAAATATCACCATTTTTTTCTTCCAATCCTAACAATACTATGCAAGTGAAAAAATGGTTAAATATATTGTATGATATATTTCAGTAATATTTTCATCCATTTGCTGGCACTTTTAGTGGGCATGGCAGTGTTACTGAATCTGAGAGTCTCGTCTTTATAAAACTCATTATAAAAATGTTTTCCTATGTATGTAAACACCAAAACAAAAAATTTAACAAGATGCCAATTGAGAGGGGAAAAGCAGTTGTATTCTGTATTACAGTAAGTATTTGTTGAGGAAAAGAAGTATTTAAATAAGTATGTAAATAAAACATTTGCACTCAGATATTCCTGTTTTTCATTGGTGTATCTACATAAGATGTAAGCATAGCTCAAGTAGTATTTAACTGGGGTATCATCTGTATTTGATTTTAGTAAAGTGGTGTCATGATACTTTGCAACTTTCAGAGAGCAAGTTTTTGAGTCTGGTTTTTGGGTTTTTTTGGTAAGTAATTGATACAGGTTTAGCTTCTGGGGTGCCTGGAATTTTCCATATGACAGCATAGGCAGCATTAATCGAGTTGCAAAGAGCAAGTTTTTCTGCTTAGCAACTTCACTTTGGGGTATGACACTTTTTTAAGTTCTCCCTTAAAAGGATGAACCATCCATTATTTAAGCTCAAGTTTTTATTGCTGTCTGCAATATTCCTTCATAATGTCAAAAAATCTTTATGCCTTTTCTTGAGTGATGACAAAACAGCTTGAACCTAAATTCAGGAATCAAGCCTCTTCCTTTCAGCTTTAAGCTCAGTTACAACTATGTTGCATTGCTTTTCCTTCATTAGCCATTTTTTGAAGAGTAATGTTGAGTAATGATTATAAATAAATGATAGTGCTTTTTTGAACAAGCACACTAGAACTTAAGGATCTAAATTAAATCTTGTCTGCTGACAAAGAGTCTTTGCTTGACCAAACTTTAGTCAGACTCCTCAGGCTTCTCCTGGGCCCATGTGTGCACCTCCCTGTAAAATTTAGTTTTAGCAAGAATCCTGCTAATTCACTCTAACCAGAACCCCCACTCTGGATAGCTGATCAGTTCCTTCAGGTGACGTGTGATCACCCTGGCTTGTTTTCAGCAAGAATTCCATTAGGTTGATTTAGCCAGAACCTTTCTTACCCCTGATGTTTCCTTTAGTAATTTTCCATCCCTTCCCCCCACCCTGCTCCTTGGCTATACATTCCCACTTGCCCATGCTGTATTTGGAGTTGAGCCCAATCTATCTCCCCGACTAAAATCCCATTGCAGTGGTCCCTATACCTATTGTGATGGTCCTGAATAAAGTCAGTCTTGCTATCTTCAACAAGGAGGCTACATGCTACTTTCACTTCTGCAATCATTCCAACAGTTTCTGGAACCTTCTTGCTTTTGGAATTGTCTTCAGAATCAGTTTGCCAGCTACCCAGGAAATTCTTCAGGTATTTATAGTCACAGGACTTGCAATTTTTGTGTGTGTGTGTGAGGAAGATTAGCCCTGAGCTAACATCTGTTGCCAATCCTCCTCTTTTTGCTGAGGAAGATTGGCCCTGGGCTAACATCCATTTCCATCTTCCTCTACTTTTTCTTTTTTTGTGTGAGGAAGATCAGCCCTGAGCTAACATCCATGCCAATCTTCCTCTTTTTGCTGAGGAAGACTGGCCCTGGGCTAACATCTGTGCCTATCTTCCTCTATTTTATATGGGACACCACCACAGCATGGCTTGACAAGCGGTGTGTCGGTGCGCGCCCAGGATCCGAACCTGCAAACCCCGGGCTGCCCGTGGTGGAGCACATGCACCTAACCGCTACACTACCAGGCCAGCCCAGGACTTGTATTTTTTTCAGGTCAACAGTTTTCTCTCATTTCCTACATAAAATCCTCATTTTTCCCTACTTAGTGGTTACCATTCCCATCCTATCTTCCCTTCCCATGCCCATGCCTCTCATCTGAGAAGCTCCAAACTACTTAAGACTACAGAAAGAGGAAACATTTTAGGAGGGAGTTGGGGGCTCCACTGTTGCCAGCATGATGTGAGGTCCCCTTGAAAGAGCAGCCATGTAGGTCAAGGTGGCAAGAAGTGTGCAATGGTCTGCTCTAGGAATAAGGAAATAGAACAAGGAAGTTTGTTACAAACAAACAAACACAGAGATATGGAGACCAGATTGGTGCTTCCCAGAGGAGAAGGGGGCAGGATGAAGGTGAAAGGGACACATTTGTACAGTGACAGAGGGCAACTAGACTTGTTGTGGTGAACATGATGCGTTCTATACAGAAATTGAAATATGTATACCTGAAATTTATATAATGTTATAAACCAATGTGACCTCAAAAAAATAATAATAAATAAACAAGTGAGTTTTAATTGTAATATATCAGGAAGCATGTAATCTGGGTTCCACAAATTAATTTGTTCCTTTCCTTAAATGAAAGAAGGAATACGGTAGAATAAGTTAAAATATATTTCCACTACTGGACAAATATAAACTGCCACCTGGAGAGCTTTCATCGCTGACCTCATTGTCTTCTTAGGCTGCAAAAGATTTTGGCAAGAAGAAAACCAAAACTATGCTCAGCTCCATCCAAACATCTCGGATTCCCAGAACTCCCTAGTCTATTTGTGCTCTGTGCTGAAACAGCTGTGCACAATCTAAGTGAGAAATCCTCCAATTTTTCCAACCTCTAAGAGTTTGTCATAAATTGAGATATTCTTTCTTTTTTTTTACTCTATAAAAAGATCACTCAAAAATGCCCTCTTTCTCTTTTTTTTACACATAGATGGTAGAGTGGCATTTCCCCCCCAAGGAAACTGTTCATTTTTTCTGATTACATCATATATGCTAATTTTTAAGAATCAAATACAAAAAGTATAATGAAAAGAAACAGAAGAAGTGGAAAAGGGAGAACTGTGTTTGGAGTCCTTGTGTTGTTCTCAAAAAGGACAGAAAGTTTAGGCCTTATAAGACGTAAAAAAATTTAAGGGTAACTAGAAAAGCATAGAAATAGAATGTGTAACATAAATCTGAAGAGAGGAATAATGAAAACTCAATAAACCCAACAGAGGGCAGGAAAGGAGAAAGTTGCAGGAAAAAGGTATGATAAATAGAAAGCAAAAATAATGGCAGAAATACATAAAAGCATATCAATAGTAACATTAACTGCAAATGAGTTAAACTTCACCTATGACGAGAAATAAACAATGACCTGTTATAATGTTTTTAGAAGCACTTGAATCTTTTTATAATTTCCTTTGCAAACTAAAAGCATCTGATTTCCAGTGAGTTAGAGCGGACCACTGCTCACTTGTTGCCACCTTGACCTATGCAGCTGCTCTTGCAAGTGGATCTCCCACTATACACGCAACACTGGAGCCCTCCACACACTTCTTGTTGTCTTAAGTACAGTTTGCAGTTTCTCAGATGAGGGACAGGAGCAGGGGAGAGAAATTACAGTACCAATATTGTATGTTTTATGTACTCTGTTCAAAGTTATTTAAATTGCTTCATTTCTTTGCATGTTTGTTACTGATTTAATACACAGGTTCTTTTTTTTCTGTTTGTATTTGATTTTACAGTTTTGGTTTTTTCTTTTTAGGTAATTAATTTTTAACTTTAGATTATGAAAAAGTTCAAACATTCACAAAAGTGGAGAGAACAGTATAATGAATTCCCATCATATCTCCTACTTCAACAATCAGCAATTCAAGGCCAATCTTATTTCTTCTATCTCCTTTCCTAGTATCCACTCACTCTCAAATTATTTTTTAAGTGAATCCCAGACACTAGATCATTTCATTCACAATACTTCAGCACCTATCTCTAAAAGTTAAGGATTCATTTTAAAGCGCATGACCACAATAGCATTATCTCTACAAACAACATTTATTAAAATAATGCAATATAAATATTGAAACGGTATTTGAATTCTTCTTATTTATTTTTTCTAATTTATTTATTTACTTGTTGCTGAGGAAGATTCGCCCTGAGCTAACATCTGTGCCAATCTTCCTCTATTTTGTACATGGGTCACTGCCACAGCATGGCTGATGAGTGGTGTGGGTCCGTGCCTGGGATCTGAACCCATGAACCCAGGCCGCCAAAGTGGAGCACACTGAACTTAACCACTAT
The DNA here is from genome assembly GCF_057802395.1 of Ceratotherium simum simum. Classification (NCBI taxonomy): domain Eukaryota; kingdom Metazoa; phylum Chordata; class Mammalia; order Perissodactyla; family Rhinocerotidae; genus Ceratotherium; species Ceratotherium simum. The sequence goes on along the minus strand of NC_141921.1, from coordinate 18,774,779 downwards.
GCCACAGGGCTGGCCCCTCTAATTTATTTTTAAACAAATATTTCCAAGGTTCAAAAATCAAAACTATATTTCCTCCATCCCATTACCACCCACCCTATAGATAATCACTTTCATTAATTTCTGATTTATTCTTCTAGGTTCTTTCTGCCAAACACACACACACATACGTATACATATATGTTATTAGTATATATTCTTTCTCCTTTTTTCTTATATAAAAGGTAGCATACTATATATAATCTTTTGCACCTTGCTTGGTTTTTTTTTCGCTTAATGTCTGTATCAATCAAGGTCCAATCAGGAGACAGAAACCACACAGGGAAAGTTTAATATAAGATTTTTTAACTGCAGTCATGCATCCCTTAACAACTGGGGTACATTCTCAGAAATGCATCATTAGGCAATTTCATCATTGTGCAAACGTCATAGAGTGTACTTACACAAACCTAGATAGTATAGCCTACTATACGCCTAGCCTATATGGCACTAATCTTATGGGACCACCATTGTATATGCGATCTGTCCTTGACCAAAACGTCATTATGCAGTGAGGGACTGTATAATGGAATTGGAATAACAAGGGACTGGCTGATAAGACATAAAGAGAACTCTAAAGAATACAGAAATAACAGGTATAAGGACAAGCCACTATCTCTAGGGCTCAGATAGAGTGTCTGAAGGAAGAGCACTCTCCTAGCTTGTGCTGAGCTCCAGGCCTTGGTGGTAAGACCTCAGCTGTGGCTCACTGGATGGCAGAGACGTTGCAGGGGTGGGGGTGGCAGTGAGCTATTTATTGGGAGGTGGATCACAGAAGAAATGTGCTAAAAAAGAACTGCTATGGGAGGCCAGGGGCAGCTGCTAGCCGAGGGGTGCTGCTGGCCACCACGCACAGCAGAAGCCAGGCACAGCAGGAGGTGCAAACGCTGCAGGAGCTACAGGTGCTTTGCTATGACACCAGCCGAGGGGGACACTGGGGCTCATTTACTGCTTTTCATTCCCTGAGATAAACCAAGAGAGCTGCTGAGGAAAAAAAAACTGAATAAAACTCAGTCTTGCAGCAAGGATCAAATCAAGGTTATGGCTGACACATACATTATTAAAACTTCTCAACAGCTTAAGATTTCTCAGAGAAAATACCCAATTAATGTTATGATGCTCATAAATACCTTCAACGAGTAAAATATCTGGAGGTGGGAAGCCAAGACTAAATACAGGTGTGCTTCTCCCCTCAAAGCCTCAAAGTACTTGAATTAAGATGAGAAAGAGAGAGAGGCCTGGGGCCAAGAAAGAAGATAAATGTAGTAAATATAAAAAGTATATCCAGAAAAGAGCTGTGGGTGTGGCTATAGACACCTGGGGCTGACTGGAATCACAAGGGTAGAAGTCTTTGAGACAATTGTACTACCTGAACTATAAGAGACTGCAACTATTCAAGACTTTAAACAGCTCTGGGAGCCCCAATTGTCCACAAGCAGAAAATGGGCTAAGAAAGCTGCACAGGGGGCATATTCTCCAAAGCCTTTTTTAGATGGGGTTGAGGATAATGGAAAAGGAAGAAATTCCCAGAGAGGGAGCCAAGGGCTATGGAGAATAATGGACAAGGAGAACCAAGACCTACACAAGGATCATTTCTCACCACAAGGGAGTGCTGTATTCAGAGTTAAAATGGACTTACTGTGTCTTCCATTTTTCACCTTTCATAATGGGAGTGTATGTTGTGGTCATTCTGTCTCTGTTTTGCCCTATTCCAAATCAAGTTGTGTGAGCTACAGAAAATTTGGCCATTTAGTTCACAGATCTTCAGATCAAGAGGAGCCACACCTGGACTTGATGAAAAGACTACCACGTATCACCCTCTTATTTATACACTACTGTGCATTACCTAGAAATCCTGAACTTAGGAGTTTGATACTGTGACGGAATGGGACTTTTGGGTTTCTCCATTGGGAAGGTGACTGTATTTTGCCATCAGGAGGGAGCATGAGTTGAATATTTGGTGACAAGTGGTTGTTAATGCATTCACCAAATATTTCTAACTCTCTACCTTCTAGGCACTTGGTAGGATAGAATTTCCTGGTTTCTTTGTGTTTGGATGATGCCAAGGGATTAGTTCTGGCCCATTAATTAGTAAATAAAGCTGACGTGTTACTCCCAGTCATAGAATTTAATTGCTAATGCAAGACCCCTCAAAGCTCGATTTTCCCTCTGGCACAGCAACTGACAACATTCAAGATGGTGACTTTTCTTCCAGCTGCATCTTGAGTGACTACAAGGGACAGAGCCCCATGCTGTATTGCAATGGATGTGTAGCAAGTGCTAGAAATAAATCTTTGCTGTTTTAAGCCACTGAGATTTGGGGGTTCTGATAATTAAACTGTTGACCATGACTCCACTCAATCAATTCTAACGAACTCAATTCAATTTAATTACTCAATCCATTCTAAAGCCTGAAGACCCTTTTAATATCAGGAATGCATCTAAAAACAATCCTTCTCACAAACGTAATTTCTCTAGAAAAAGTTTTGTCTCCAACAGATTTTCTTTTACAAATTCTGATTTACTACAACAAAGTATTGCCTCTGGAATAACTCTGCTTCAATCACCTTACATCATTTTGTCACTGTTATGGGCTGACTTGTGTCTCCTCTAAAATTCATACGTTCAAGCCCTAACCCCCAGTACCTCAGAATGTAGCCATATTTGGAGATAAGGTCTTTAAATAGGTAATTAAGTTAAAATAAGGTCTGTAGGGTGGGCCCTAATCCAATCTGACTAGTGTCCTTATCAGAAGAGGAAATTTGGACATGACATGCACACAGAGGAAAGACCATGACAGGAGACAGCAAGAAGGAGACTGTTTGCAAGCCAAGGAGAGAGCCTCAGAAGAAACCACAGCTGTCAAAACCTTGGACTTCCAGCCTCTAGAACTGTGAGAAAATAAAGTTCTACTGTTGAAGCCACCTGGTCTGTGGTATTTTGTTATTGATGCTGGCCCTGATATCGGTTCCCTTCCATTAAACCCAGCATATATGCGGTTAAAACCAAAAGCACTCATCCTCTTTCCCTGCTTCTCTAAGTTACATTCATATGTAAATATCGTTTTTTTAAACATTCCTATCCCTGAACTTCACAAGGCAAATAGAAGTTACAAATTGTTAGAGCCCAGGTGGCCTCATGCTAACATTTTGTAACTTGGCTAGTTACAAGTCCTTTGTTTTGGTTTTTTGTGTGTGTGTGTGAGGATGTTAGCCCTGAGCTAACATCCAATGCCAATCCTCCTCTTTTTTGCTGAGGAAGATTGGCCCTGGGCTAACATCCGTGCCCAGCTTCCTCCACTTTATATGGGATGCTGCCACAGCATGGCTTGACAAGCAGTGTATCGGTGCACGCCCAGGATCTGAACCTGCGAACCCCAGGCCACCAAAGAGAAGCGTGTGCACGTAACCACTGCGCCACCAGGCCGGCCCCAGTTACAGGTCCCTTGAAGTTTTGTTACAGGGAAACTGATATCCAGAGAATATCAAGAAGCTAATGCTTCTCAGACCTCAACTCCTTGGCTTTCTTGCACCAGAATCTACCATCCACTACGGAGACAGACAACCAAGGACACCCACCTTTGATTCCCTTATCTCGCCATCCTCATCAGCAGCCTCACAAGGCCAAAAGCAGGCTAGTGGGAAAGCGCCAACCAGCAAGGCCACAGGCTTCCCCTCCCTAAAAGCAGTCACATTCCTCACATTTAAAACCCTTGCCTCCCATCTTTCAGGGAGACCGGACAAATTTGAGAGCCCTCGTCTCCCGGCTGATGTCACCAGAAATAAAAACTCTTTCCTTGCCATAAGCCTGGCATTCCAGTTTTATTTGGCCCCTCTTGTGTGGCGCGTAAAGAACCTGGGTATGACCCGGTAACATGGCAGCCCTAGCAAAAGAATACACTCACTCTATTAAATATTTAAATTCCTGGGTGGGTGTCAGCCTAGAGTGGATAACATGTTCACCCCTTGGCAGGAGAGCAGGAAAACTTGATTTACATTACCACCAAGATCTCATGTAACAGGGACATCTAGCCCCACCAAAGAAAAACAGGGTCTGTTACCAAAAGAAGGAAGAAGTGGGGCTGAGCAGATGTCCACTAACATTTCACCCCTTTGAACATGGACATTCTGTTACATAACCACAGTTAAATTATCAAAATCAAAAAATTTACCACTGATATAATACTATTACCTAATCTGTTATCCACAAAATTCCTCAATTGTCTCAATAATGTTCTTTTTAAAATAAAATTTTAATTTTGGGAAAATTTTAGATTTACCAAAAAGTTTCAAAGATAGTATAGAGAGTTCCCATATACCCCTCACCTATTTCCCCTAATGTTAACGTCTTATGTTACCAGAGTACAACTAAGAAACCCATATTGGTGCATCACTATTAACTAAACTCCAGCATTTATTCATATTTCACTAGTTTTTCCATGAATGTCCTTTTTCTGTTCTAGGACCCAATCCAAGATATGACATTGCATTTAAACCAATAATGTTCTTTTTAATAAATTTTTTTTCCAGTCAGGATCCAAACCAGGATTACCTGCTATATTTAGTTGTCATATTTTTTAGACTCCTTTAATCTGGAACAATTCCTCAGCCTTTCAACTTCTTTCACGACATTGATATCTTTGAAGAGTACAGGCCAGTTATTTTGTAGAATGCCCCTCAGTTTTGTTTGGTCTGATGTTTCCTCATAATTAGATTCAAGTCACGCATTTTTGGCAAGTATATCACAGAAGTGATACTGTTCTCAGAATTTCATGTGAGGAGACACAGTGTCGACTTGTCTCATTATTGGTGATTTTAACTTTGATCACTTGGTTAAGGTGGCATCCACCAGTCTTCTCCATTGTAAAATTACCATTCTTCCCTTTGTAATTAAGTAATTAGCAGGGGAAATAATATCCTGTTTTTCATCAAATTTTCACTAGAATGCTTGTTTTAACTCTAAATCTGTTAATCTATAGGTTTCCTTCCATCTTTTTTTTTTTTCCTTCTTGAAAATTTTTTGCCAAAGAAACCAGTTCTTTGTCTTATTGAAATTCCCCCAATCTAGACTTTTCAGGCCATGGTCTCTTCAACCCACCCCAAATAGGCTTTTCCCCATACCACTCCACTGAAACTGTTCTTGTCAAGGTCACCAATAAATTCTAATTGCCACACCCAATAATAAATTGTCAGTCTTAATTATCAAGAGTTTTGGACACACTGTATCACTCCCTTCTCCGACACACTTTTTTCACTTGGCTTACAGGATCCACACTCGCCTCGTTCTCCTCCTAGTTCTCTGATTTTCCTTTCAGTCTCTTTGCTGATTTCTTCTCATCTTTATAACCTTTTAACTTGGAAATATACCAGGGCTCACTCCTCAGACATCTTCTCTCTCTATACTCCCTTCATTGGTAACCTCATCTGTCTGATGGTTTTAAAATCTATATAACGATAACTCCCACATTTATTTCCTGTAGACGTCTTCTTCGAACTCAAGAATATTTGCCCAACTTCACCACTTGGATGTCTGTAATAGCATCTCAAACTCAACATGTTCAAACCTGAGGTCCTGATCTCCCTCTCTCTCTCTAGATGTGCTCCTCCAGCAGTGTTCTCCATCTCAGCTGATGGCAATTCCATCCTTTCACTTGCTCAGACCCCAAACTTGGGAATCATCCTTGAGTCCCCTTTTTCTCTCATACCTTACATACAGTCTGCAATAAATCCCATAGACTCTCCCTTCAAATTAGACTTTGAATTCAATTACTTCTCACTACCTCTTCTGCTATGATTTGGTCCAAGCCACCATCATCTCACTTCTTGATTATTCTCATAACGTCCTAACTGGTTGTACCCTTGCTCCCCTCTAGTTTTTTCTCCACACAGCAGCCACAGTGATCTTATTAAAACTTGAGATCATGCCACTCCTCTGCTCAAAATTCTTTTGGCTTCTATTTTCTCTCAGAGGAAAAGCCAGTCCTTACATTGATTGCAAGGCCCTCCACAGTCTGGGCCCTCACCCCTCCTTACCTCTCTGTTACTCTCCCATCTCCAAGCACATGGCCCTCCTTGCTGTTCTTTAAATATATTTGGTACTTTCTGCCTCAGGTCTTTGTTCTAGCTGTTTCCTCTACCTAAAACTCTTTTTCATCTGGCATGAGTTTGCAACTTCATTTCCTTCAGGTCACTTCCTTCCTTTCTTCCTTGAGGCCTTCCTTGACTACTCTATTTAAAATTGCAACCCTCCACTACTTCCTATCCTCTTTCATTGTGCTGTTTTTCTCCATAGCACTTATTAGTATCTAATAAAATAGAACATTAGCTCCATGAGGGCAGGTATTTTTGTCTGCTTTGTTCATTACTGCACATCTAGAACAATGCCTGGAAATAAGTATCCATATGCCAGCTACAGAAAAGGCTATTGGTGGAAGAATGACCTTTCAAACCTTTCCATGTTCTGGAAGCACAGCCTGTCCACTTTTAATACTCCCCCCAGTCTTGTTTTCATAGATATGTGTTCTTTTCTGTGAGCAGCAGAAAAATGACCATTTTCCAGGCAAGACGTCCATCTATCCAGTCATTTCTTCATTCCAATTCCACTTCGTTTTCCGGTGAATTTGCAATGACTTTTAAGAATCCATATACTAAAGTCGAAAAGTAGTAATACTAAGAATATAAATGGGAAAAATATAGATTGAAAGTTAAACTGAACAGAGCTATAAAATTGATATGGTGACCACAGGGTCTGCATGCAGTTTGTAATGTTGAGATGCAAATTTGTATTTGATCTTGTTAGTCATAGAAAAAGATAACGATCAGTGACATTATTGGCCTTGTCCTAGAGAATAAGGTATAACAATTCTTTTTTTTTTTTTTTTTTTTAAAGATTTTATTTATTCATGTTTTTCCCCCCAAAGCCGCAGTAGATAGTTGTATCTCGTAGGTTCACATTCTTCTAGTTGCTGTACGTGGGACTCGGCCTCGCGTTGGACGGAGAAGTGGTGTCTTGGGGCGCGCCCGGGATCCGAACCCGGGCTGCCAGCATCAGAGCGCACGCACTTAACCGCTAAGCCACGGAGCCGGCCAGGTATAACAATTCTATAGATAAATGTTTTCTTGGCACTTATTATGAAGGAAAAATTTTTGATGAGTTTATATAGGAGATTTGTTACACATGCAGTTGCAGTTTTCATATGACCATTTTTTGGTGTCCCTTTATGCAAGCAGAATACATGAGGCCAAAGCAATGCTCAGTAAACTTAATATTTTCTCTCTCTTTTTCCTTCTCTTTCTCTCTCCCTCTTTCCATATGTATGTATGAATGTATATGGTTTAATATGATTTTGTTCTCTGACAAATTTTAATCCTGAATCAAGTATGTAGTAGTTTCTAGTTATCCTATATAACTTATTGCAAACTCTGAACAATGGACATAATCAGAGGACTTGCTCTGAATGCCCTCCACATCCCCCAGTGGTGCTCACTACTGGGTGAAGATGAATGTGCTGTTACAGGGATCAGTGACATTCCAGGATGTGGCTGTGGACTTCACCCCAGAGGAGTGGCAGCTGCTGGGATGTGCTCAGAGGAAAATGTGTTGGAATGTGATGCTGGAGAACTTTAGAAACCTCATCTCAGTGGGAAAGGACAACTTCCCTGTGTAACTCAGAATGTATTAATAGTGCCCTTCCTTTAAGATTTGTGAAAGCTTTGACCATTCTGAAGCATTAATAAATTCGGCTCTGAATGTTAGTGGTCAGAGATTCTTAACCCCTTTGAGATTAAGCATAAACAGATAGTGTGTTTATGCTTCTACCTCCTAAATAGAGGACAAGGGTTTTTTCTATTCTAAAGCCCATTTGTCATCCTTTACAGGCCCTGAGACTCAAGGAGGCAGACCTGAATTGTGAGGTAGTTGGTTGTCCCTGGCACTTTGTCTCCAGTTCTGTGTTGTTTCCCATGAACAGGGGGTCCAATTACCAAAACAAAAGTGATCTTCAAGGTGAAGCAAGGACAAGAGCCATGGATGCTGAAGGGAGAGAGCTCACACTGGAGCTGTCCAGGTGAGTGAGAAAACCAGGTAGACAGGAGTCTTTGGAATTGAGATCCCAGGTGGTCACTGAGGGACAGGCACCTTTGAAAGACTTTTCAGGAAGCACCTCTTAAAAGCCACACACCTTTGGAAGTGACTGGGGACACTTGACATGGCATCATCATGTCCCCAAATGACACCTTCACTTTCACTCTCCCCACACAGCTGCTCTTTCTCTCTGCTCAGCTCTCGTGTGGAGGGATGTCCCTCTCCTCTCTCCTCTGGCTCCTTGCACTGCCTGTTTTATCTAGGTCCTTGCCTTGTTCTCTTAATTCCTAAAATCCTCATTCTTCCCTCCTCCACATGATCTGAGATCTTTTCCATACAGTTAGTTCTTATAATGCAGTAATATTGTGTGGATTTCAGAAATAAGGAATGTTAAGGAGTCCAGAGCATTGCACTAATAAGACTTGCTCTTCAAAGATGGAAATCTCAGAAATAGTGAAGAATTATCTATGTTTCCTAACATTATCATATCAGTGGACTTACCGTTTGTAGAGTTTTGAGCTTGGCAGTGATAATGTCCAATGCTTGCATTGGACATGGTGTGGCGTCATGGTAACAGTCAGAATTAACCTTCTTAACCACAAAGTATATACAGGCAAAGGTTGGTAAAGACTAGGAGTCTTGTGTTTCAGGTCCCCAGAGTTAATGGAAGCCCTAAGTGTAGAAACCAAAATGTGAAATTTGAGTTGAAGAGTGTGGTGTCAGGGGCAAAGCAGGGTTCTGGAGGCTAGTATATCTGGCAGATTGAAAGAGGTTATAAAAAGCAGATTATTAAGACAAATTCATATCAAGTAGTAGAAAATAACTGATGATAGAAGCAAAAGGAATTTGTCTGGTCTCTTTTATTTTTAATTAATTAATTATTATTATTTTTTTTTGCTGAGGAAGATTTGCCCTGAGCTAAAATCTGCTGTCAATCTTCCTCTTTTTCTATGTGAGCCACCACCACAGCATGGCCATGGACAGACGAGTGGTGTAGGTCCACGCCCAGGAACCGAACCTGGGCTGCCAAAGCAGAGTGTGCTGAACTTAACCACTAGGCCACAGGGGCTTGCCCTAAGTCTGGTCTCTTTTAAATGTTCTGCTGGGCCTCTGTGTTCCTGGGTGTATGTAGGCATTGGAGAATGAATCTTAGCTAGAAGTGCAGTTGGGGAACTTTCTACAAATATGCCTCAACTGTGGTTTGGATGGTTTGAGAGGATATAGGAATGTGCCTATAGATAAAAGGGAGTTAATGGTTTGACAGAATTCATTTGGTGGTTTTGTGCAGAATGAGTAAGGAGAAAGAGAAGTGCATGAAAGAGACTAGGGAGTGTCCTAACAGAATAATTTAAATTTTAGATGTTGTAGACCTTGACTCAAATCAAACTTCTCCAGACCAATCCACCTCTTCTCATTTCCCCATAAAGCCTTTATCTCCTTGTTCTCTGATTACCCCAGTTATTCATTCCTCTGAAATGGCTCACCGCATTCTAGAGCTTAGTCTGCATCATCGTTAAGAGTCCTTTTTAAATTCCTATGTCATCATTATAACTTTACTTTGTGCCTATCTCATGATCTTTCACAGGTTGGAAAGTCACATTTATAAATAGAAAAAGCTACTTGTTCTCATTGTTGTTTTCCAGAAGCCCCCATTTCAGCGATTTTTTTCTTAAAGCCCAGGGGCAGGGCAAATACAGATTTCTCTTTTGTTTTGTTGTCCAGAATGGGAAACGAGACCTGAAACCAGAGACTTTTTTGTGTGGTAAAAAACACATAATATGAAATCTACCCTTTTGACAGATTTTTAAGCATACAGTACAATATTGTTAACTATATGCCCATTGTTGTACAGCATATCTCTAGAACTTTTTCATCTTGCATGACTGAAACTCTATACCCATTGAACAGCAACTTTCCATTTCCCACTCCTCCCAGCCCCTGGCAACCACCATTCTACTTTCTGCTTCTATGAGTTGACTATTTTAAATACCTCATATAAGTGGAATCATGTATTTGTTCTTGCAGTATTTGTTCTTCTGTGACTGGCTTATTTCACTTAGCTTAATGTCCTTGATGTTCAACCATATTGTATCATATGACAGGATTTCTTCTTTTTTAAAGTATGTATATACTACATTTTCTTAATCCATTCATCTGTCAATTGACATTTAGATTGTTTCCAACTCTTGGCTATTGTGAATAATGCTGCAATGAACATGAGAGTGCAAATATCTCTAGGAAATCCTGTTTTCAATTTTTTGGATGAATACCCAGAAGTGGGATTGCTGGATACTATGGTGGTTCTATTTTTGATATTTTGAGGAAACTCCATACTGTTTTACATAGTGGTTGCACCATTTTTCATTCCCATCAAGGGCGCACAAGAGTTCCAATTTCTCCACATCCTTGCCAACACTTATCATCTTCTGTTTTTTTGATAATGGACATCCTAACAGATGTGAGGTGATATCGTATTGTGGTTTTGATTTGTATTTCCCTGATGATTAGTGATGTTGAGCATCTTTTCATATACCTGTTGACCATTTGTATGTTTCCTTTGGAGACAGCCCTCTTAAAGTCCATTGCCCACTTTTTTGCTATTGAGTTATAGGGGTTCCTTATGTGTTTTGGATGTTAACCTGTTATCCAATATATGTTTTTTAAATATTTTCTCCTATTTTGTAGATTGCCTTTTCACTCTGTTGATTGTTTCCTTTCCTTTCCTTTCCTTTGCTGCAGAAGCTTTTTAGTTTGATGTAGTCTCACTTGTCTATTTTTGCTTTTGTTACTGGTGCTTTTGGTGTCATATCCAAGAAATCATTGCCAAGACCAGTGTTATGAAGCTTTCCCCCTATGTTTTCTTTCAGGACTTGTATAGCTTCAGGTCTTACGTTTAAGTCTTTAATACATTTTGAGTTGATTTTTGTGTATGATATAAGAGTAGAGTTCAATTTCACTTATTATATGTGGATGTCTGGTTTTCCCAACACCATTTGTTGAAGAGACTATCCTTTCCCCTTGTGTAGTCTTGGCAACTTGTTGAAGACCATATACGCATGGGTGTATTTCTGGGCTCTCTATTCTGTTCCATTGGTCTATATGTCTGTCTTTATGTCAGTACCATATTTTGATTACTGTAACTTTCTAATATGGTTTCAAGTCAGGAAGTGTGAGGCATCCTGCTTTGTTCTTCTTTCTCAAGAATGTTTTGGCTATTTGGAGTCCTTTGTGGTCCCATATGAATTTTAGAGTTGTTTTTTCTATTCCTGCAAAAAAATGCCATTGAGATTGCCTTGAATCTACAGATCGCTTTGGGTAGTATGGACATTTTAACACTATTAAATCTTCTAGTCCATGAACACAGGATATCTTTCCATTTGTTTGTGTTTAATTTCTTTTAGCAGTGTTTTGTAGTTGTCTGTGTACAAGTATTTCACCTTCTTGGTTAAATTTATTCATAAGTATTTTATTCTTTTTGATGCTATTGTAAATAGGATTGTTTTCTTAATTTCCTTTTTGGATTGTTTGTTTTTAGTGTGTAGAAATGCAACTGAATTTTGTATGTTGATTTTGTATCCTATAACTTTGCTGAATTTGTTTATTCTAATAGTTTTTTGTGGAATCTTTAGGGTTTTCTACATATAAGATCATGTCATCTGTGAACAGAGATACTTTTACTTCTTCCTTTCTAATTTGGATGCCTTTTATTTCTTTTTTTTACCTAATTGGTCTAGCTAGGACTTCAGTACTATGTTGAATAGAAGTGGGCAGAATAGGCATCCATGCCTGGAACAATAGACTTTAAAATTTTTCTTTCTATAACATGATATTGGATGAAGTAACTGGGAATATTTCATTTTACTCCTTTTTAGAAGTTATCTACTTACTTGATGATGAGCTAGAGAAACAAGAGGGAAGCAAAGACAATTTTTTGAACCAAGATATGTTCACCTTCAAGAAAAAACTGATCAAGGAGAGAGTCCAAAATTATAATCTGAGTATAAACTTTATTCAAGACGAAAATAACATAAATATGAATCAAATGGAAAGAGTTTGCAACCTAATTTACACTTACTTAGATATAATAAAAGTTATATTGGAGAAAACTCTTATGAATACAAGGAATGTGGAAAAGCCTTCAAAAACAAGTTTTGTCTCATTAGACATGAAAAAAAGCATACAAGAAAAAAGACTTTTGGATGCAGTGAATGTGGGAAAGCCTTCCAAAAGAAGTCTCATCTCATTAGACATGAAAAAAAGCATACAAGGAAAAAAAAAACCTTTGAATGCAATGACTGTGGGAAAGCTTTTAACAGTAAGGGACACCTGGCAGTTCACCAAAAAATTCATAGTGGAGAGAGACCCTTTGTGTTCAGTGATTGTGGGAAAGCATTTATGCATAAAGCACAACTCATGGTCCACCAGAGACTTCACAGTGGAGAGAAGCCTTATGAATGCAGTCAGTGCAGGAAATCATTCACTTGGAACACCTCTTTTACTCAAGATGTGAAATCTCATACACTTGAGAACTTATTTGAATGTAAGGAATGTGGGAAAACCTTCAAGTGCAGTTCATCTCTTTATAAACATTCTAGGTTTCATACAGGAGAAAAACCATATAGATGTAGAGAATGTGGCAAAGCCTTTGCAGACTCATCAGTGCTTGTCATGCATCAGAGAATTCATACAGGTGAGAAACCCCATGGGTGTACTGAATGTGGCAAAGCCTTCATCAAGAAGTCACCTCTCCTTAAACATTACTTAACCCATGCAGCAGAGCAACAAAACAAATGCAACATATATGGGAAATCTTTTAACAAGAAGACACATCTCATTCTCCATCAAAGAAGTCATAAAAACATGGAAGATTTGTGAATGTGGGAAAACTTAAAATTAGCCTTTTAATAAAGCAGCAAAGAATTCATCATGAGAAAAACCCTGACAGTTGAATAAATGTGGAAAAGCATGTTCTGAAGTTCATATTCTGTGATATTATTAATTTTATTGAAAAGATTACAGAAAATTTTGAGTTATAAATAAACAACTTTACTGTATAGTATAAAGCTGAGGAAGTTGTGAAGCACTGGATAAACAGGGCATCAGACTAACTATTATTACATATATGCACTGCCCCTGATTTACGATTTTTACACCTTATTACAAATATCTGCATTGCTTAAGAAATTTGTATAGTCATAGGTTTGAAATATATGCTGCACACATTATACAAAATTATGTCTGTTATGGTGATGGTTGCACAACATTGTGAATGTACTTAATGCCAATGAATTGTACACTTAAAAATGGTTAAAATAGTAAATTTTATGTTATGTATATTTCACCACAATAAAAATATATAAATAAAACTTAAAACAAAACAACCTCCCCCCCAAATTATATCCATTAAAATCTCTAGTAAACACCATCCTCGTCTCTTCAAAGCCTAAAATCACCATATGCAGAATTGTCAATTATAAGTGAAATAATATAGTTATACAGAACGAAGTTCAGTGCTATGAACTTTAACCATTTCCTGGCACCTATAAATAGTTGTGACAGTTGTTACTGAGCCTTTTTGAGCCTCCTTTTAAATAACAGAAGTCAAGAACAGTTAGGAAGTCTTCTACTGCCTCTGCTCAGCTGAGGACATTGTGTAATGTTTTTTTCTCTATGCAGAACACCAAAGTGTGTGTGTGTGTGTGTGTGTGTGTGTGTGTGTGTGTGTATTTAATCCTGTCAACCTAACACTGAAGAAAGCAAGCATCTGCGTTCCGTATTACTCTAAGCACTTAGTACAGGAAAAGAGGCATTTCTTCAGGTAAACAGTCATGTAAATAAAAGCCATGCTATTTCACTGGCACAGCTACATAAGTAGGAGTAAGCTTAGCTCAGGCAGCATATAAGTGGGGTACTTAGTTTAGAAAAATTAGGCATCATGATACTTTGCAGAGACTTCTGGAAGAAAATCAATTATTGCTTTTTTTGTTTTAGAAATTGATTCAGAGATATGTCAGGCTTGTTTGGAAATTTATAGGTGAATAGCATATGTATCATATCGAGCTATTTGAACAGCTTTTCTGCTTCCTTGAGCTGCTTAGCAACTCTTTTATAATTTGACATTATGCAAGTTCTGTGCATTCCCTTTAAAAACACATGAACTAACAATGATTTAAGTGAAAATTCTGTATTTCACTTTGTGTTGCTTGATAATGTTAAAAAGTCTTTAAGCCCTTTCTTCAGTGGTTGTGAAGCTTGGGGACAGCATTGACCCTGAACCTGAAGTCACAAAATCAGGTTTTCTCTTTCAAGCATAAGTTTTCGGATTAAATGAGTGAACTTGCAATTGTTTTTCTCTCATTAGCATTTTTGCAAGGTGATGATGAGTAAAGATTTATGAATGAGAGTGATTTTCTGAATATCCATCAGATCTAAGTTAAGCCTTATCTCACAAAGTTTTCACACTAAGACTGTATGCTAATTAAATTTACACCGAATCTCTTGGCAAACCACAAAAGTACATGTGACTTAATTATAAACTCAGGGAGCTTTATTCAAGTTGGACTGTCTTCTCTCGCATTTTCTTTCTTTTTTTTTTTTTTGTGAGGAAGAGCAGCCCTGAGCTAACATCCATGCCAATCCTCCTCCTTTTTTTTCCCCCAAAGCCCCAGTAGATAGTTGTATATCATAGTTGCACATCCTTATAGTTGCTGTATGTGGGACACGGCCTCACCATGGCCGGAGAAGCGGTGCGTTGGTGCGCGCCTGGGATCCGAACGGAGGTCGCCAGTAGCGGAGCGCACGCAAGTAACCGCTAAGCCACGGGGCCAGCCCTCTCGCATTTTCTTTTAAAGCTGTCATTTTGCTTTATTTAACATTTACTCTTCTCCTCCTAGCTCTTTCTCAGCTCCCGTCCTTAGCAGTAATAGCATCTGAGAAAATCCAAGCTTTAAGACAGCAAGAAGACTCCTTTAGGGAGTAGGACGTGTCTCATTGCTGCCAGAATGATGTGAGACCCCTTTAAAAAGAGGGGCCTGGTGCATCTAGGTGGCAGACTGAAATTAAGAAGGAACCTGGGAGTTTTATTTGGCATTATGATCTGTGCTCTATGAATTAAACTGTTTGCTCCCTTTCTTAAATGCCAGAATTAATAGAGTAAAAGAATTAGGTAAGTATGAACCATAATGAATCAAAATTAAACAGATGTTTGAAAATCGAAACAAGTCATTATTATTATTTTACTATTTAAACCAAGTCATTGTCAGGCACTAAAACAAAACCATCAATCCCTCTAATTCAAATATAATTCATGGGTCTATAGCTCACATTTGAGAAGGAAAAACTGGGCTGCGCTGTTGTACATATGCAAATGCACAGGTCAGCAGCAACATTCTGAGATTAATTTGGAGGAGTGCAGAAAATCATGTCTACTAATAATTGAGTATGTAAATTATTTTTAAGTAATCAAGTGAATTTAAAGTTCTTTTTATAATACATCATATACATTATTGAATAAAATAGGGTTACAAGGAGCACTAGATATTTACACATAATTGGAAGACTCTCTTATCTCTGCCAAGACCCTGTGTTGTTAATTATTCCTGTGATCACAAGTTATTTTAGTGTCTTACTTTCTTGAACATATTTTTTTCTTTTTAAAAAATATATTGCTTAATTTATCTTTTCTTTCATTAAGATATAATTGACATATAACATTATATTAGTTTCAGCTGTACAACATGATTTGATATTTGTATGTATCGTAAAATATTCACCACAGTGGGGCCAGCCTGGTGGCGCAGCAGTTAAGTGCGCACTCCCCTTCAGTGGCCCAGGGTTTGCAGGTCGGATCCTGGGCATGCACTGACACACCACTTGTCACCCCAGACTGTGGCGACGTCCCATATAGGGTAGAGGAAGATGGGCATGGATGTTAGCCCAGGGCCAATCTTCCTCAGCAAAGAGGAGGATTGGCATCGGATGTTAGCTCAGGGCTGATCTTCCTCACCAAAAAAAAAAAATTGTTCACCACAGTAAGTCTAGTTAATGTCCATCACCACACAGTCACAAAAATTTTTTCTTGTGATGAGAACTTTTAAGATTTATTCTCTTAGCAACTTTCAAATATACAATACAGTATTATTAATTATAGTCACCATGCTGTATGTTACATCTCCATGACATTTATTTTATAACTGGAATTTTGTACCTTTTGACCACCACCCATTTTGCCCACCACCCACTTCCTGCCTCTGGCCACCACCAACCTGTTCTCTGTATCTACAAGTTTGGTTTTTGTTTCATTTTTTTTTTAGATTCCACATATAAGAGATCATATGGTATTTGTCTTTCTCTGTCTGACATTTCACTTAGCATAGTGCTCTCAAGGTCCATCCATGATGTTACAAATGGCAAGATTTCCTTCCTTTTTATGGCATTGTATAGATAATCCACAATTTCATTATCCATTCATCCATCAATGGACATTTAGGTTGCTTCCATGTCTTGGCTATTGTAAATAATGCAGCAAGAAAATTTTTAAATGATAACATTTTCTTTTCTTTTTTTTTTTTTTAAGATTTTATTTATTCATTTTTTCCCCCCAAAGCCCCAGTAGATAGTTGTATGTCGTAGGTTCACGTCCTTCTAGTTGCTGTACGCGGGACTCGGCCTCGGGTTGGACGGAGATGTGGTGCCTCGGGGCGCGCCCGGGATCCGAACCCGGGCTGCCAGCATCAGAGCGTGCGCACTTAACCGCTAAGCCACGGAGCCGGCCCACATTTTATTTTCAAATAATATGTTTAATATGTTTTCTTTCAGCCTCAGACACATTTGTGGGCAAAGTACTTCTATACTTAAAGCTATAGGTATGACCATTAATCTGAAAAAAGAACAATAAAAAATTGTTTTCCCACATTTCCGGACTTCTTTAACACCTAGTATTCTAGTACTGGACACATATATTGCTACATGGGGAGCTTTCTACCATTGACTTCATTCTTTTCTTGTAAGATCTCAACCCCAAAACATTATTTTGACAAGAAGAAACCAAAATGTTATTTACACTCAGCTCAAACATGATCTTAGAAGCCCAGAAGTCCATTTTTCTTTATTTGAAGTCTGTGCCTTTGTCTAGTTGTAAAAACCGTCTGACATAGTCATGCATAATGTAAGCAGAATATCCTTTTTCACACCTTCCTTCCCTCTCGAATGTTACACCTTGAGATATTTTTACTTTCACTTTTTTCCCTTCTAACAGGAACGCTAATATGCTACCTTTTCTTTGTTTAAAGTGTTTATACTCAGACATTAGGTTGATTTTTTCCAATATGATGATAGGTTTATTTTTATGCTTATATAATATCTGCTTATTAAAATATATGTATATAGAATACCAAAAAATTTTGATGAAGAAAATATCACCTGAAATCTCATTTTCCTGAGAAAAGCATCATTAACATCAGCCACTCGAGAAGGAAAGAGTAGAACGCAAGAGGCACTGATGATAAAACAAATTGTAAACACTTTGGTAAATTTGAATTTATGTTGAGTGTAAGTAATTTAAATAATTACTGATTTGGAAGAGGACTAGAAATAGGTGAAATGAATATACTACATAATAACATTGGAAAAATGGGAGGAATCAGGGTTAAAGTGTTGTCAAGTCCCTGTTCTGGGAAAGGATAGAGATAACTAACTTTATACTTTGTTGAATATGCATGTTAAAAATTCTAGGCTAATCACTAAAATAAATAGACTATGTTGCAGCAAATCACTAAAGAGAAAAAAGGGAATAAAGAGAACTGTAAATCCAATAGAAAACAGGAAAGGAAAACTAAAGCAACAGAGAAAAGCCACGGTAAACAGAAAGCAAAAATAAAATGTCAGGAATGTGTCCTAGTATATCACCAATCACAATAAATGCAAATGGGCTAAATCACCTATTGTGAGGAATACTAATGTTTTATTTTATATTTAAGGTTTTTTTTTTAATTTTTAATCTCTCAGAAATATTTTATAACTTACGTTGCAAAACACAATCAGGTGCTCTCCCCCAATCCCAAATCAAAAGAGCTGGTACCTTTTTGGAGAAAGGAAGGAAAAGAGAAGATAAATTGGTGATATTAAATTACTTCATAAACTAATACTATCTCAGGTAAAAACTGTTTTCAAATAATTTTTTCAAGTCTAGAAATTAAGTACAACTAGTAAGGCAGTAAACATGTTTAATCAGTATAAGAGTTAATCACTTTCTTGTGGTGATAAACTCCCTTAGCTTTATCTGGGAAAGTTTTTATTTCTCCATTACATCTGAAGGATATTTTTGCTGGATAGTGTTCTCGGCTGAAAGTTTTTGTCTTTCAGAATTTTGAATATATCATTCCACTCTCTCCTAGCCTGTAAGGTTTCTGCTGAGAAATCCACTGAAAGCCTGATAAGGGTTCCTTTGTAAGTTATTTTCTTCTGCCTTACTGCCCTTAATATTTTTTCTTTGTCATTGACTTCTGCCAGCTTTACTACTATATGCCTTGGAGAAGGTCTTCTTACATTGATATATTTAGGAATTCTGTTGGCTTCTTCCACTTGCGTTTCCAGCTCCTTCCCCAGTTTGGGAAGTTCTCAGCTATTATTCCTTTGAACAAGCTTTCTGCTCCATTCTCCTTCTCTTCTCCCTCTGGAATACCTATAATCCTTATGTTGCATTTCCTAATTGAGTCAGATATTTGTCAGAGAATTTCTTCATCTCTTTTTAGTCTTAGTTCTCTCTCCTCCTCCATCTGAAGCATTTCTATATTTCTGTTCTCCAAGCTACTAATTCTGTCCTCCATAATATCAGCTGTGTTGTTCAGGGATTCCAGATTTTTCCTTATCTCATCCATTGTCTTTTTCATCTCCAACATTTCTGATTGGTTTTTCTTTATACTTTCAATCTCTTGTGAAGAAGTTCCTGATTTCATTGAACTGTCTATCTGTATTCTCTTGTAACTTGTTGAGATATTTTATGACAGCTATTTTGAATTATCTGTCATTTAGATCATAAATTTCTGTGCCTTCAGGATTGATTTCTGGGTGCTTGTCATTTTCCTTCTGGTCTGGAGATTTAATATATTTTTTCATACTGTTTGACCCTGTAGATTTGTGCCTCTGCATAGTGGTAGTATCTGTTCGCAGCTTCCACCTGCCACCACTGGGTGGGGGTCAAGAGCTGTGTATTCTGAGGCCACTGTCACCCCGGGTCGCTCCCAGCTGCTAGTTTTCTATCCTTTGCGAGGGCGCTCTGGCCAACCAGCTTAGCTGGAGTGCCGGGTGGGGGGAGGGGCACTTTGTTTACCCTGTGCAATCCCAGGGGTGTTCTCTGCCCTTGCTATCTACTCTCCTAGGGTGCTGGCTTGATGAAGACACCCCCACAGTAGCTTAGTCACCTCTGTGTGGGGCTTTTCCAAGCACTGTGAGGGAACTTGGAGAGCAACAGTGTTCCCGCAGAGGGCTACCCCTCCCCCCCCCCGAGAGCCGCGTGATCCAGAGCCCAGGGTCGCTGCAATTGTGGAGGGAGAAGGGATCTCCTTACCTCCTTCCACTTCTTCCAGGGGGTCCAGCACCTCCACCTTCAGGCATATGGCTGCGTGGGTCTCTCTGACATCTTTTGTGTTGTGTGAATGTCCTCTATTGGTATATGAATGTCCTTTTTGTTGTATCTTAGGGGGGAGAGTCTAAGTCACTCCACCATGATGCTGATGTCACTCCAAGAGTTAATCACTTTCTGTTGGACAGAGAAAGGATGAATTTTGTCTTATTTTTGAGCAAGGCCTTTCACAGCACAGCAGCAGTACAGAGTATCTTTAAGGTCAAAGTGACTCTTTCATTTGCATCAAGGTTCTCTGTCTTCATTATATTTTAATCAAGAGGGAGAAGGAGATACTTTTTATTCCTCCTCCTTTTGTCTTAACAAAAGAGAGCCTAAAAACCCATACTTTTCCAAAGCAGAGACTATCAGATTATTTTTTAAATCTAGATATAAACTGAAAGCAAGACCATTGAAGCCAAATCATAGAGAAAGGATGAAAAATAAAGGAATGAAACAAGATTCACTAGGCAAATAACAGAAAGCTGATGCATCAATATTAACTGCTATAGACCAGAGGCTGGCAAACTTTTTCTGCAAAGGGCCAGATATTAAATATTTTAGGCTTTGTGGGCAATACAGTCTCTGTTAAAACTACTCAGTTCTGTTGCTGTAACATGAAAGCAGCCACAGATATGTAAACGAATGAGTGTGGTTGTATTCTAATAAAACTATTTACAGACAGCAAACCAGATTTGGTCCTCAGGGTGTAGACTGCTGACCCCTGTTCTGACTGTATACTGATTATATAGCAGTGAGCAAAAAAGGCAAGATAGCAGCACTCAGAGAACTCAAAAAACAATAATCAAATGTAATCTCAGATATTAATAATTCAAATATTTTTAAAAACCTGTGAGGAGATTGAATGTGATAGGAAACTAAGATAGAGTGGCCAAGGAAGTCCTCTGGAAAGAGGAGACCTTTAAACAGAGACCTGAATGCAGTGATGGAGGGAGACTTGGAAAGATCATGCAAGGGTCCTGAGGCAAGACTGAGTCTGGCCTGTTGAATATCAGCAAGAAGTCCAGTGTGGCTGGAGCAGTGAAGCGGAGATGAGTTTTCTGCATTAGACAGGTGCCAGATTATGTGAGATTTCAATCTAAATGTGATGGGAAGGTGTGATATTGTGATTTATAAAAAATATATTTTGGTCATTCAGATGATCAAAATATATTTCTCATATATATTTGGTCTTCATCCACAGTTCCTAGCTCACAGCTTCTAAAATCCTTGAAATTTCCTGTGATAAGAGAAATAAAAGTGTCTTTTGTTGTAAGACACCTTTTTTGTTATGAGGTGTCACCTCATTGGTGACTTCTGAAAAGTCCTTAGGTAACCTAGATGGGGGGCTGGTTGCCAAGAGAACCATCCATGTGATTAGAGGGTTGGAACTTTCAGTCCCCTCCTCCCCCACCACCACTGGGGAGGGGCGAGGGGCTAGAGATTGACAATGGCCAATGATTTACTCAATCATGTCTATGTAATGAAGCCGCTATAAAAACCCAAAAGGACAGAGTTTGGAGAGCTTCCACGTTGGTGAACACATGGAGATTTCGGGAGAGTGGCAAGCTTAGAGAGAGTGTGGAAGCTCTGAGACCTTTCCCCATACCTTGCTCTATGCATCTCTTCCATCTGGCTGTTTCTGAGTTATATCTTTTTATAATAAACTGGTAATCTAGTAAGTAAACAGGTTTCCCGAGTTCTGTGAGCCACTCCAGCAAGTTAATTGAACCCAAGGAAGGGGTCTTGGGAACCTCTAATTTATAGCCAGTTGGTCAGAAGTACAGGTAACAACCTGATCTTGTAACTGACCTTTGAAGTGGGCGGGTAGGGGGAAGTCTTATAGTACTGAACCCTTAACCGGTGGAATCTGACACTATCTCTGGGTAGTGTCAGAGTTGAGGTGGATTGTAGGACACCAAGCTGGTGTTGAAGCATTGCCTGTTGTTGGTGTGTTGACCCTCTCCCCCACCAACCACACACACATGTTAGAACTGGGTCTCAGGACACCTAAAGAGGAGGCTTTGAAGATTTTGAGCAGAAGTGGTATAGTCTCATTTACTTTTGAAAAGTTCTCTCTGGATGAATGTAGGGAATATATTCCTACAGGAATGGCAAGAGGGCAAACAGGGATACCAGTTAAGAGGCAATTGCCTCGGAGTCCAGACAAGAGATGATGGTGTATTGGACTAAAGTGGTAGTGGAGATGCTCCTCTGGGACTAGAATGTGTCAGCCAGAGCAACTTTGGAAGCAATGTGTTGAAGAAGGCAGAGCCACTGTCAGTCTGGGTCACTGCTATGGTCTGATTATTTGTGCCTCCCCTAAATCCAAATGTTGAAAACCTAATGCTCAAGGTGATGGTATTAGGAGGTGGGATCTTTGGGAGATGATTAGGTCATAAAGGCAGAGTCCTCATGACTGGATTAGTGCCCTTATAAAAGAGGCCCCACAGAATTAATTAGCCCTTTCCCCTATTTGAGGATACAAGGAGAAGTCTGCCACCCAGAAGAAGGCCCTCACTCGACCATGCTAGTGTCCTGATCTCAGACTTTTAGCCTCTAGAACTGTGAGAAATAAATTTCTGTTTATAGGTTATCTGTTCTATGGTATTTTGTTATAGCAGCCTGAAAGGACAAAGATAGTCACTGAATGACCACACAGAAAAGAGCTGCCCATCAACATGGACCACCTCCCTGGACTGTGAAATGAAGACGAGATATACTTCTATTTTTCCTGAGTCAATGCATTATAAGGTTTATTTGTTACAGCAGTTTAGTCTACTGTAACTAATACAGGGGTTGGCATTGAAGTAGTTCAAGCAGGAGAATAATGATCAGGTTAATATTTTTTGAAAGATCATTTAGGCAAGCTGTGTGGCAGATTGATTAGAGAAAGCAAGACCAGTAGTAGAATATTGCAGTGGGCCACATAAGGAATGATGAAGGCCTCAACCAAGACTGTGGTACTGGGGGATAGAAAGCATCATATTTAAAAAATACTTAGGAAGGGGGAATGAACAGGTTTTTACATCAACATATATGCTTATGATTGCAAGGCAAATAAACTGGTCAGGGTTTGGTGAATCAAACTCCTCCTCAGTGGTAGAAATGTAAATTGGCATAACCTTTTGGACCATAATTTGGTAATGTGCATTAAAAGTCTTAAAACTTCATACCACTTGACTGAGCAATTCCATTTCTAAGAATCTGTCTTAAGATTAGAAACTTGGTAAATGACTTATGTACAAAGATGTTTATCATTATGTTATTTACAGTTGCATAGCTTAGTGCAGTACTCAACCAACCCTCAAATCTACTTAGTGGCTTATAATAAAAAAGATTTCTTTCTCACCCATAACACATGCCCATACTGGACAGGCTGGGGACTCAACTCCACATTGCCTCACTCTGGAATCATCCTGAACGTATTTGTTATCTACTGCTGCATAACAAATGACTCCAACACTTAGTAGCTGAAAACAAACAATTATTATCTCACAATTTCTGTGGGTCAGGAATCTGGTCATAGCTTTACTGGATCCTCTGGCTCAGGGTCTAAGATTTCAACTGAGGTGTTGGCTGGGGCTGCAGTCATCTCAAGGCTCAACTGAGGGAAGGACATGCTTCCAAGCTCACTTATGTGGTGACTGGCAGGCCTCAGCAGATCCACCTCCAAACTTATTCACGTGGCTGTTGGCAGCCCTCAGGTCCTACCTGGCGGGAGACATCAGTTCTTTGCCACACAGACCTCCCCATGTACCACATGAACAGCTCACAACAAAGCAGCTGGCTGCTCTTAGAGTCAGGGAGTGAGGGAGGGTAAAGAGGGCAAGCAAGATGGAAGCCAGAGTCTTTTTGTAACCTAATCTTGGAAGTGATATCCCATCACTTTTGCCATATTCTGTTCCTTAGAAGCAAGTCACTAGGTTCAGCCCACACTCAAGGAGAGGGGATTATAAGGGCTTGAATATCAGGAGAAGGGATCATTGGAGGCCATTTTAGAGGCTGCCTGCCACACTGAACATTACAATTTCTGGGGCAGAGGGTAAAGAAACATGACAAATTGTGCCTTAGCTCTTAAAAGATTCCTTTTGGAAGTGGCACACTTTACATTACAATACTACACATTACATTGCTCATATTGTGTGGCCAAACAAGTCACATTGTCACCACTAACTTCCAAGAAATGGGAAATTGCAATTCTACCACCTACTAGGAGAAGAGGAAACCCAGAATATTTGCGAATGGTGCTGACTACCACAGCTACAGTTTCAACAATGGTAGAACAGTTTACAATTTTTGATACATCCATGTGCAGAACGTGATGTAACTCTAACAGATCTTAAGCAGGATTTGTCCTTTAGCCCAGGAATGGAAACGTGGATCAACAAGTGAGGACCATCAAATACTCTACATTATAAAAAGAGCCACAAATAATTGTGGGCCAGGCAACCTCTCCACTTCCAGGACTTATTACAAGGTGACCAAACCAATTTCTCTATCCTCAGCCATCTTCCCAGGCCTGCTCCACCCACACCCACAACCTCATATAACTAGAAGATTGGCTGGAGGGGAGGAGTGGGAATCAGAAGAGTCTTGAATCAGCCCTGGAGGAGAATGCCCTGGTATTTCTCTCCAAAAATCGAATGAGAAGGATTCCAAGAGATTCCCCCATGGAGACTGGGGCTACTTGCAAGAAGCAGCTTGAAAGCCTGTATAGAAACAGCAACGCAGACAGAGGGGCGGCCAAGTGGACACCACGTGAAGTACACTACCTGGGGGCGGGGGATGGACCCAGAGGGTTGGAACGGGTCACACTGGGGTGGAGCTACCCATCAGAGAATTGCGCGGGAGGGCCGCAGATACCAGCCCCTGGGGACCCTGCCTTAGCACGCCTGCCCGCCCGGAAGCGCCTGTGCGGTGGCATTCCAGGGGGGCCACAGGCCAAGTGAGAGACACCAGTCCCTCTCCCCTCTCTGAGTCCCTAACCCCTAAGCAGCCAGACTCCGAAGTGCGAGGGGAAGAAGTCATCCCCGCCCGCCGCGCTTGGAGCTCCGCCGTACAGCCCGAGCTTCTACCTCGGAAGGAAGGAGGCTGTCGGCACTCCCATTATAGGATCCCAGGAAATAAAATTAAAAAGTGATTTTTCTACCCTTGGCAAGGCTGAAAGTGGAGTCTCCACACGCCACACCGCGAAAGCGAGCGCAGCACCGTCCGGCGGCACAAGTAACCCAGGAGGCAGCCGAGTGGCCCGAAGCGGCGCGCCGCACGGGCTTGTGGGAGGTGCCGCGAGCCCACTCCGCGCAGGCGCAGTGCGGCCGGGCGGCGGAGTTGGCCCTGCATGCAGGTTCAGGGCAGGTGAGACTCGGCGGCTATTCGCAGCGCCCGCGGTTACTCGCGGCAAGACTGGAGGCGCTCCTAGGTCAGCGGGGAGATGGTGATCAGAGGGCCAGAGTGAGGGTGAGATTGAGGGACTTGAAACCCCAAATCTGGGGCTCCTGGAGCAATGGTCCCAAAAAGTGTGGCGCCCGCGATTTGGCTGTGGAGGGTCGGATGCTTCCAGGTTCTCTAAAGTGGTCACTTTACCCAGCTCTACTCACCGCAGGCAGGAGCATTAGTGGAAACTACGGGTAAGGGAGGACTACTTTACCCGAAAGACTTCAGGGTCCCTTTCTCCTTCAGACTCCAGCCTTGTCTTCGCAGCCCTGTGCCCCGCTGCTCCTGGCTGTGAGCACCCCAAATCGGGGCCGCGATCCCTGGATAGCAGCGGGTCCGCCGCGTATCTCCCCTCACGGAGCAGTGTGTGCAGGGTGCTTCCACGCTTTGGTGCCTCAGGTTTCTCCTTAAGTGTTTAGTCGCCTGCTTTGCAATCCCAGTGTCCAGAGGTCCCTAGCCTGAGTTCCTCCAGGTATGTATCCAGGGAGGAGCTTAGTGTAACTTTGAGCCTAGCTGGGTTTCCGACTGTGGGACTCTGGCTGGGGGTACAGAGATTTGGGGCCCAGGAGAAAAATGCCAGCCAAGAAAAAGCTGTTCCTGAGCCCATAGGAATAAGCCATGCTCTTACGAATGAAGGCTGCAGCTCCACAGGCAGCTGGTACCCATCTTGAGAGGACACACCTGTGACCTGAGGCCTCCTGCCAAAACTATGAGCCAAGGCTGGAGTCTGGAGGTGGAAGGGGTTCTGGAGCTGCTGGGGCTGCAGAGGTTACTTAGCAAGGCTTGGATCAGGTGGCCACTTTCAGAGAACAGGGAGAGACCATGGAGGTTTTGACTCAGAATAGAGGGGAGACGATTTACCTGAGATGGTGAACAATCTATAGGGTGGAGAAGAGAAGGCATTGTAGGGCAGGGTGGTTGAGGGAATAGTTCAGGCGGGGCAGAAACAGTTGTCCCAGCTGGCCACTCTGCAAGCTGCAAGGCAGGCTTGGTGTCTCATGGCTCCTTTCTCCTCCAGCTCTGCCTCCTTAACTCCCTGACCTTGCCCAAGAGGAAGAAGAGATGACCAATTCCCAGGTGAGGTGCAGTTTTTGTTTTTCAGTCCAGAAGGTGTCTACTCTTGAGGAAAAAGATAAGTTCCTCTTTCTTCCTTAGGAAAGAAGGAAACCAACATTTATGGAGCACTTACTGCATGCTAGATATACTCAACATTGATTTTTCTTTTAATTCTCACAACAGTTGTGAGAAGTGGATATTATTCCCATTTTACAGATGAAGCAACTGGCTCAGTGAGGTGTAGAGACGTGTAAAGTTCACCAAGCTGTTAAATGGTGGAGCCAGGATTCATCTCTAGGTCTATTGCCTCTGATGTACATGTTGTCCATGGACAAGTCTTCTTATCCAGGGACGGAGCCTAAATTGTCCACATCTAGAGGACTGGGCCTAATCTGTGAAATGAAGAACTCCAAAGGGAGTGCTCCCTTCTTGCCTGGTGCCCTTCTTTAATTTTGGTCTTTTCTGTA
This sequence comes from Ceratotherium simum simum, assembly GCF_057802395.1. Classification (NCBI taxonomy): domain Eukaryota; kingdom Metazoa; phylum Chordata; class Mammalia; order Perissodactyla; family Rhinocerotidae; genus Ceratotherium; species Ceratotherium simum. The sequence goes on along the minus strand of NC_141921.1, from coordinate 18,748,082 downwards.
CCTAACATGATGCTTGTTCATTTCTCTACTTAGTCATGGCTGCTCTGTGCTCATTTGTAAGAGCAAAACAAATTGACTTAGATGCAGTTCTTACTTCAAAGTGTGCGGTTTCTTTGGGGGAGATCAATATATCCATGTATAAAATAGAGATTACAGTAGTCCCCCCTTATCCGAGGGGAGGGATTCAAAGATCCCCAGTGGATGCCTGAAACCATGGATAGTACTCAACTCTATATATACTATGTTTTTTCCTAATTGACAGGCTAATGGGTAGGTAGTGTTTGCAGCGTGGATATACTGGACAAAGGGATGATTCATGTTCCAGGCAGGCCGCTAGGCAACTCAGAACTGGCACGAAATTTCAAACTTACAAATTGTTTATATCTGGAATTTTCCATCTCACGTTTTCAGACCATGGTTGACCTTGGGTAACTGAAAGTGTGGGAAGTGAAACCAAAAAAAGTGAAACTACGGGTAAGGGAGGACTACTCGACTACTCATGTATACATTAAATAAAATGAGAAGAAGCTGTACTTAAGTGCCAGTTTGAGGACTGCAGTCAGTGGTGTCTGTGCTAGAGGAGGGGAAAAATCAGTGTGCACCCGGTGATTGAGGAAGACTTCCTGAAGGAGGTGAGCTTTATATTTCTTAAAGGGAAGACTGGAGTGTATGGTGAGCTTCCATACCTCTTTTAAGTCTCCGCTTTTTTTGGTGTTAATAATTGCTTTGTGGCCTTTATGATCAGTTTTTACAGTGTTTCGTGGGTGCTTGAGTAGAATGTATATTCTCTAACAGAAGGTGCCAACTTCTATAGGTGTCCATAAGATCTGACTTGTTCAAAATTTCTGTATCTTTACTGATTTATTTTTTTTGCTCGACCCATCAATAATTGAGAAAAAATGTGTGGAATCTCTTTGAGTAGTGGATATGTCAATTTCTCTCTGTAGTACTTCCATTTTTTAAAATGTAATTGGAGGATATTTTATGAGGTACATAAAACTTTAGAGTTCTTATGTCTTCATGGAGAATTGAACTTTTTATCCTTATGTAGTCACATTTTATATCACTAGTGATACTTTTTGTCTAGAAATGTATTTTGTTTGATGTTAGTATAGCTATTCCAGCCTTCTTTTGGTTATTATTTGCATAGTTTATCTTTTTTCATACTTTGACTTTTAGCTTTTTCATGACCTTATGCTTTAGGTGTATCTTTTGTTAACAGTTTATAGCTGAATTCCCCCTCTCCCCCTCAATCTGATAATCCCTGCCTTTTTAACTGGCAAGTTTAGTCTATTTGCATTTAGTGTAGTTATTGATCTATTTGATGTGTTTATACTATCTTACATATTTTATTTGTCCTTTTTTTCCTGTTTTTTCCCTCCTTTCTTACCTCTTTGTTGTTGTTGTTGGTTTTTAGGTGGTGAGAGGTTTTTTTTTCGCTCTGTACTTCTTTGAAATTTATAACCTATATCTATTCTTCTGATGGTTACCCTTGAAATTTTATCACGCATATTTGCAAGTCTGAGTTTAAATATTTTAACGCCTTTCAGAATAATGAAAGGACTTTAAAACTCTTTACTACTGGTCACATCCCCACTTGACTTATAAGCTATTGTTTTCTGCATTTTAGTTCTGTCTTTTAAACTTAATAACTTAGATGTTATGAGAATTATTATTTTATACAGACAATGTTCATTTGGATTTGCATATATATTTACCACTTATTTGCTTGTTATTCCCTCTTGTATCTCAGCCCTTCCTCTGGAATCACTTTTCTTTTCCCAGAATACATTCTTTAGAAGGTCCTTTTTAATGATCTTTAGGCATTCCATTTGTTATTTTTTTCACAATTGCATGTTATTTCTAGATAATTTCTTTGCTTAATCATCTTATAATTGCATCTTTTATTTTTTCAAATAATTCATGTATTGCTGTTCAGGTTCTGTATCTGATAGTTTAAATATCTATAATTGGTGGTAGTCTAAATCTGTTTTCTGCTGATTCTCACCTTTGGTGACTTTAATTGTGAGCTCACTGATATGAGTCCTATGGGAAATTATCTCCAGAGAGAATTTGCTTCTGCTCCTAACGTGGGGTGATTCCATTTCCTCAGAGGTCCCAGGTTAAGCTAAGCTCCCCACCCTGCAGCTGGTACAAGGTTCCATATCCCATAGCAGTGCTGCTGTTGGCATCTCTCCAAGGGGCAAACCTTATCCCTTCCAACTGACTGTCACTCTGCTCTCAGTTCACTGGGTTGTTTTGTTTTATTTTTCCTTTTCAGTTGTGGGGAAAAGAGTATTCCTTGTTCTTTGTTTCTAGTTAGGTGAAATTCCTTGTTTTTGTAAAATAATGGTGTTGACCTGTAAAACTTATAAATATTTTTACCATCTGGTGTAGTATTTTTAAACTTCACTAGTAATCCAAGAAATGTTAATTAGAATATAATGAATTTTTTCTATTAGAAAATATTTCTATTAGAAATGTTAATTAGAATATAATGGATTTTTTTGCCACCTATCAAATTGGCAGAGATGTCTAGTAAAACTGTTAAATTAAATGTCATTTTTCTACAAACTTTTTGGAGGGCTTTTGGAAATAAGTGTCAAAAGTCTTTAAAATGCCTATACCTTTGACCTAACAATTCTACTTCAAGGAATTTTCCATAAGAAAAAGAACTGATAAATGCATAAAATTTAAATACAGTGATATAACTTGCAGTATCATTATAATAGTGAAAACTGGGAAGCAACTTAAGTGTCCAATACCAGGAGATTGTTAAATAAATTATGATATATCCATAAGATAAACCACTATGCAGCCATTAACAAGATGTAGGAGAATATTTACTAATAAGGGAAAATGTTCATGATATTTTAATTGAAAAATGTTAAAAAAAGAGGTAAAGAATATCCTTAATTTTAAAAATTTACGTATATATGCCAAAATGTAAATACGGTAGTCCACCCCCCCTTATCTGCGGTTTTGTTTTCTATGGTTTCAGTTATCTGCAGTCAACCGGGGTCCGAAATATTAAATGGAAAATTCCAGAAATAAACGATTCATATGTTTTTTTTTTTAATTTTATGTATTTATTTATTTATTTTCCCCCAAAGCCCCAGTAGATGGTTGTATGTCATAGCTGCACATCCTTCTAGTTGCTGTATGTGGGACGCGGCCTCAGCATGGCTGGAGAAGCGGTGCGTCAGTGCGTGCCCTGGATCCGAACCCTGGCCGCCCGCAGCGGAGCTCACGCACTTGACCGCTAAGCCATGGGGCCGCCCGATTCATATGTTTTAAATTGCACATTGTTCTGAGTAGTGTGATGAAATCTCCTGCCTTCTGCCATCAGCTCCCTCTTTCCTGGGACACGAATCATCCCTTTGTCCAGCGTATCCATGCCGTATGTGCTACCAGCCCATTAGTCATTTAGTAGAGGTCTAGGTTATCAGATGACTGTCTCGGTATCCCAGTGCTTGTGCTCAAGTAACCCTTATTTTAGTTAATAATGGCCCCAAAGTGCAAGAGTAGTGATGCTGGCAATTCAGATATGCCGAAGAAAAGCCATAAAGTGCTTCCTGTAGGTGAAAAGGTAAAAGTTCTTAACTTAATCAGGAAAGAAAAAGAATCATATGCTGAGGTTGCTAAGATCTATGGTAATTTTTGTTACAGTATATTGTTATAATTGTTCTATTTTATTATTATTGTTCATCTCTTACTGTGCCTAATTTATGAATTAAACATTATCATAAGTATGTATTTATAGGAAACTCATAGTATATATCGGGTCTGGTACTGTCCATGCTTTCAGGCATCCACTGGGGGTCTTAGAATGTATCTCGGGCAGATAAGGAGGGACTGCTGTAGTAGTTATTTTGGAGCAATGTGATTATATATTTTGTATTCTTTTCTGTAGTTTTCTCTTATTTTCTGTAATAATTAGCACTTTTGTTATCAGAAAAAAAGTAGCAAATGAGGAGCCGGCCCCGTGGCATAGCGGTTAAGCTCGCCCACTCTGCTGCTGGCGGTCCGGGTTCGGATCCCGGGCTCGGATCCTGGGACGCACCGACGCACCGCTTGTCGGGCCATGCTGTGGCAGCGTCCCACATAAAGTGGAGGAAGATGGGCACAAATGTTAGCTCGGTGCCAGTCTTCCTCGGCAAAGAGAGGAGGATTGGCATGGATGTTAGCTCAGGGCTGATCTTCCTCACCAAAAGAAAAAAAAAAAAAAAAGCAAATGAAATGTGATTCTCTTTGCAGTGGCAGGGGGAGGGGGTTATTTGAAATGTTTGTTGTTTTATCATCAAATTTTCTTTCCATAGATGAATGGTAATTATATCAATACATACCCTAGGCAAAAAGTCATAATTTAAGTGTCTAGGCTAGAAATACAAGCCAGCACTCTATCAAACTAGTGGGCTAGATTACAGACTCAGAGTTCCCAGTGTATTTTTTTAATTATATAAAAAGAATATGCAGCATGTGGAAAAAATCCTCAGCCAAGTGAATAAATAGTACAACTGTATTGCAGAGACATTCTAGAAGCAAGGAATATGAAGAAAAACCAGAGATTGTACTTTCTTTGCATAAGAGCAAATAGATCATAGGCTGAGAGGTTTCATTTCTATTGGCAGCTAACTTAAGTGTGCCTGTCCTACTCACCGTATGTAGGATCATTATAGACATGGGAACATTTCAACACTGCAAATGATTTTTCAGCTTAATCTGTAGTGGTACAGCCATATATACACTTGAGGTTGCTTCTTCTTTAATAGCTGAAATAAAACCTTGGGTTGGGCATTAAAAACTGTGGGTTTAGGCATTTAAACCTACTGTATAGGTTATTTCTATTATATTTCTATACATTTCTATTATATTTAGGAATAAATTTTAGAAAATAACAAAATGTAACTGATGCGATTATTCATTATTGACTAAGAACAAATCCAATTTTATGTATGTACCTGAGTAAATTTGTAAAACAAATTCCTTAACAAATATTGTCAATCTCCCAATATTCAAGACCAAGTCAAAATATTAGCAATGTCCCTATATTCAAGACCAACTTGAATATTTTCATTTTTACAGCCAGTTCCCAAAAGCTTCTGATAATTAAGAATTGAAAATGAGTGCTGCAGTATGAACATGCCTAATTACTGGGAATTTATTTTGATCAGCTTTGTTTTAAAGTTGCTGTATCTCTAGATTTAGCAATTTTGCATTAATTCACTGTGTTATGATGAATGTTTTATATTGGAAATAAGTTTGTGATGATTGAGAAACAGAATTAAGACAGTGGATAGGTATCTAGAACATACGTCTTAAGTGTACCTTTGTCACATATAATATGTACTCTTAGAAAATAAGAGTTACAGTTATTATAGACTAAGCATGAATGATTTGATGCTTGAATTTCAAGACTAACAAATCATTATTGAATTATTTCAAAGCTTTACAAAAGACATTGAATTTCATTCTTAGAGTCTTCCCATGATACAACTTAGTCTTTCTTCTTAGAACCGTAATAAATACAAATAACCACACTAAAAGATCTATCACATCCTTATTCATATTAGACGTTTTATAGTAATTGGGAAGAAAAGCACTAGCTTTTAAGTAATCCCAGAAAATCTTTTTCAGTTCATAGGACACCTGCTTGCCTATTGCCAAAACTGCCAGTTCTTATCAAGGGCATTTTAATACCTGTCCACTCTATTCAGGTATGAATGCAGCTGTGTTTACACTTAGTAGTAGTTAGTCTGTAAGATAGTCTAAGAACCTACAGGTTTGCTTGAAAATAGGAATGACATCTTCCTACTCAAATGAAAACTTTCCATTTCAGGAAAATAGGAGTCAAGAAACTGTCAATATGATCTATCAGAAGAGTTCTGAACTCCTAAGCAAATAGTTACTGTTTAAAAATATTATCATTGCATATTGATATCTGTTATTCTCATTTGGGTTTATATTTTGACTCTTTATTTCACTGATGTATCCCAGGTACCTAGACCAAAGTTCTTTAAAAGTCTTTTTAAATTAGAAGTTGATTTATTTTATTAAATGCTGTTTTGCCATCCTGTGAGGTGATCATATGGATTTTCCTCTTTCACTTGCTATGGTTATATATGTAATAGATTTTCTAGTGCCACCGGTATCAGTCTAAATTCTTAGGTTCAAATAACAAAAACTCACTCTAGCTAAAAGGAATTTATTGAAGGATATTTGGTAGCTCATAGAATCTCCTCAACAGCCAGAGAGACAGGCCTGGAAGCCACACAGTTTGGAACAATGCCCAAATCACATAGCTGGACTGTCCCAGTGGAGACACCACTGCTGCTGGGCCAGACACCACAGTTTGCACTGCTGACCCGGGACCCTAGACACCACCCCTAGAACATTTGCTTCTACTCTTCAGGAAGCTGGTTGCCTCTGCTGCTGTCCTTACCATTTCCAGCCACTAGCTTCTGAATTAAAGACTTGTGCAAATGCAGCTGGTCGGCCGACCAAGCTACAAGGGATGATGGCAAGCTAGTTTCTGGCTTCTATCTTGGGGACACACAAATTCATAAGGTGAAGAATTCCCTAGACATAGGACAGGTGTTTAAAGGTGCTGGGTTACTAAAAAGAATGATAGATCTTGTTTAATAATAAAAGTATCCGTTAGCCTGCCTAGTTAGGCAGCATTCAGTGAACTTAATGTGAAAATATACCTTTGAAATCAAATGTAATGGAACCTGGCTGTGTAGATAAGTAAGTGTATAAAGAATATGGACATCTCCAAGTATGGGTCTAAAACATATATATAACATTATGGGTCTGTGTATAGTTGTGGAGAATAAGGGAAAGGGGAATAGTTAAGGCTGAAACAAGTTTTAGACAGCTAGGTGAAGGGTGATACTCTTCACTGAGATAAGGAACAGAGGAGATGGAGGCTGTGTGTGTGTGTGTGTGTGTGTGTGTGTGTGTGTCTGTGTAGGGGGGAGTTAGAGGACAGTTTGAAGTGCCTGTGGGACACCCAATTAAAGAAGTCTAGAAGGCAGATATCAAGGTTTGAGACAGACCCAGGTTAAAGATACAAATTTCTGTGTTGTCACCATGTATATGGTCATTAAAGTCATACGCTTGGTTGAGATCATCTGGTCAATATGTGAGAAGAAAAGAAAAAGAAGATAATCAGAGAAGACCATTGAAGAACACAGATAGTTATGGAATGGGCGCAAAAAGAGGGGCCAGAGTAGAGGTTATGTTGCAGGAAGGCAAGATGGTACAGACCAACTAGGAGGCAGAAGTGAGAGATCATGGTGGGTCAGAATCAAGTGGTGGCAGCAGAGATAAAAGAGACCTTTAAAAAGACTTAGTGATGGATCAGATATGAGGGGTGAGAGGGAGGAAGTCAAGATGACTCCTGTTTTTCTGACTTGAATATCTGGGTGGTTGGAAGTATGGTTTCCTGAGTTAGGGAACACTGGGAGAGAAGCAGGTTTGGAAAGGGAGATAAAGTCAGAATTGAGCATGTTGATTTAAATGCCTTTGAGACATCCAAGTGGAGATTTATTTCACTTGGTAGATACTCACTGATTATCTGTTATAGATCAGGCACTGTGCTTCACCCTGGATGTTCATCAAGCAGATAGCTGGGTCTGGAACTCTAGGTCTGGCGTGAGGTCTTGTCTACCAATGTACATTTGAGAGATGTCAGTATTCAGATGGCATTTGAAGCTATCAGGATAGATGAGATCACACAGGGAGAGTGAGAAGAGGGCCTAGGCTCCAACCCAGGGAACCCCAACATTGATGAGTTGAGTAGAGAAGGAGATTGAGAAAGAGTGATCAGAGAGGTAGGAGAAAAACCAGATTACTATGATATCCAGACTAGGAGGAGAGAGTTTTGAGGAAGAGTTTGTGTCAGCAGGGCCAAATAATGCCAAGGAATGAAGCATAAAAAGAATTGAAAACTTTGCATTGAATTTATCAGCAAGGAAGTCATTAGTTATCTTAGTGAGGATGAATTTGTAGAATTGCGATTGCTGGATCAAAGAATATGTTTGATAAATATTGCCAAATTGTTCCCCAAAAAATTTTGTACCAGTTTATACTCCTTTCAACAGTATATGAGGGTGCCTGTTTGCTCACACTCTCACTAGTAATGGGTATGATAAGTCTTAATCTTTGCCCAATGGATGGGGAAAATAATGGCTCATTGTTATCTGAATGTCCATTTCTTTGATAATTTGTGAGGCAGCATATCTTTTCATGTGTTTATTGGCCAGTTGTTTTTCTGCTAGGAAGTACTCATTCAGATCATTTTTCATTTGTCCATTTTTAACTGGAGCGTTATATCTTTTTTAAATTGATTTTTAAGAGCCCTTTGTATTATTAGGGTTGGTGGGCCTCTGCATTAGGTATATGTATCTTTTAAATTTTCTTATTGTTCTTTTAATTATCCTTATGGCTCGGGGCAGAGCTCTGAAGTCCCTTTGACTCTGTCTTCCTTTCTCAGTGTTGCCAAGTTTACCCTTTGTACCACGAACACTGGTGTAGATGGTTGCTCATTACTGTTCATTGGTGTTTTAGGAACCTGTTACATTCAAGGATGTGGCCATGGACTTCACCGAGGAGGAGTGGGGGCAACTAGACCCTGCACAAAGGGCCCTGTACAAAGAGGTGATGCTGGAGATCTATGGCAACCTGGTCTCAGTGGGTGAGGACAATTACTCTTCAAGAATTTTTGTTTCCTTGGTTGTTAAAAGCTGTCGGCTCTTAAAGCGTTTAACTAAGCGAGGGCTTGAGAGTCAGATATCAGAGTGTCCAAATCACTATTGAAAGAAAAATGTTGCTACTTAAGTAAAAACCTGAGTCCCCCCGGCCCCCGCATATGTATGTCTTTTTTTTCTTCATTTTGTTGAGGTGAAATTCACATAATATAAAGTTAACTGTTTTAAAGTGTATAATTCAGTGGTATTTATTACATAACCTCCTCTATCAAGTTCCAAAACATTTTCATCACCCCAAAAGAAAACCCCATATCCATTAAACAGTCACTCCCCCTCCCCCCTCCCTGTAATTACTTTTTAATTAGAAAAATATTAAAACAAAGTATATTGCACATAAAGTAAAAAGTGTCTTTTAGGCTACTTTCTATTTATATTTGCATATAAGCAGGCAGAAAATATATAGCTCACACATATATTTATTTTATGTCTGTTCATGTATTTATCTATTTGTTTATTTTACAGAAATGAGTTCTACAACTTTCCTTTCAGTCAATAATATATTAGATATCTTTACATGTCAAAGTATTTAAACCTATTTCATTCTTTTTAATGGCTGTATCATATTCCGTTGTGTGATATATTGATGTACTGAAATTAACTTCTTAACCAATGCTTTATTGATGGATATTTAAGATACCAATTTTTCTCTATTATAAATAATGCTGAAATAAATGTCCTTGTACATGTATTTTGGGATACTTGTTCCAGTGTTTCTATAGAATAAATATCTAGAAGGGGAATTGGTGGATCAGAGATTATATATTTACTTTACTATCAAATTGCCCCCTGAGAAGTTTGAGTCAATTTATATCCCATCATGAGAATTCCCATTCTTCACACTCTCACTGACTCATAGTCTTTTTATTCTTTGCCTGTCTGTAAAGTAGGAATTACCATCTTTTGATTTTCTGCTAGTCTTTTTTTCCTCACAGTAAAACGGAAACGCCACTCTTCAAGTTGCTTAGGCCAAAAACCTTGAAGTCATCTCTGACTCCTTTCTCTCTCACCTCCAAATCAATACATCAGCAAATCTGTCAGCTCTGCTTTCAAATTATATCCAGAATCAAATAACTCCTTACCACCTCCACTGCTGTTACCCTAATCTAATCAACCGCCCTCCCTCATTGTTGAATAGCCTCCTACCTGGTCTTCCTTCCTCCCTTACCTCATCCCAGCCTATTTTTCATATGGCAATCACTCTGATCTTTTAAAACTCTAGTTCAAATCAAAACCTTTTCATATCGTTGTCTTTCAGTTGGTGAATGGTTAAACAAACTGTGGTACTTCCATGCTATGGAACACTCAGCAGTAAAAAGAAACAAGCAATTGATTCACACAGCACCTTGAATAGATCTGAAGGGACTTGTGCTAAGTAAAAAAAAGTCAGTCTCAAAAGGTTACATACCATATGATTTTGTTTATATAACATTCTTGAAATGACAAAATTATAGAGATGCAGAACAGCTTAGTGGTTGCCAGGGATTAGGGATGGGGAGAAGGGGAGTGAGAAGGATCTGGCTATAAAAGAGTAACACAAGGGATCTTTGTGATCAAACAGTTCTATATCTTGGGCCGGCCCCGTGGCTTGGCGGTTAAGTGCGCGCGCTCCGCTGCTGGTGGCCTGGGTTCGGATCCCGGGCGCGCACTGGCGCACCGCTTGTCCGGCCATGCTGATGCCGTGTCCCATGTGCAGGGGCTAGAAGGATGTGCAGCCATGACATGCAACTATCTGCTGGGGCTTTGGGGGGAAAAATAAATAAATAAATAAAATTATAAAAAAAAAACAAAACAGTTCTATATCTTGACTGTGGTAGTTACACATCTATACATGTAATAAAATTGTAGAAATAAGTACACACACTCACAAATGAGTACATATAAAATTGGTGAAATTTGAATGAAGTCTGTGAATTGTTGAGCTCATCATCTTAAATGTAAACAAAATTATAAAAATTGGATTTGAAAAAATATATTTTCGGGCCGGCCCTGTGGCTTAGCGGTTAAGTGCGTGCGCTCCGCTACTGGCGGCCCAGGTTCGGATCCCTGGGGCACACCAACACACTGCTTCTCTGGCCGTGCTGAGGCTGTGTCCCACATACAGCAACTAGAAGGATGTGCAGCTATGACATACAACTATCTACTGGGGCTTTGGGGGGGAAAAAAAAATAAATCTTAGAAAATACAGATGATTAATGAAATTCCATTCCCCGTTTTATTTTTAAATATATTCCATTAAAAATGGAATATTATTCAGTGCTAAAAAGAAATGAGCTATCAAGCCATCAAAAGACATGGAGCAAACTTAAATGCATATAACTAAGTGAAAGAAGCCAATCTGAAAATGCTATATATTGTATGATTCTAACTATGTAACATTCTGGAAAAGGCAAAACTATGGAGACAATAAAAATATGGTTGCCAGGGGTTAGAGGGGCAGTGGGATGAATAGGCAGAGCACAGAGCATTTTTAGGACAGTGAAACTATTTTGTATGATGCTGTAATGGTGGATACATGTCATTATACATTTGTCATTATACAACACCTATGGAATGTTTTCCATACACCAGGAATGAACCCTATTGTAAACTCTGGACTTTGGATGATAATGTGTCAATGTAGGTTGATTGATTATAACAAATGTACCACTCTGTCGAGGGATGTTGATAGTGAGGGAGGTTTGTTGAGGGAAAAGGGGAATGGGCAGGGGGCATATGGGAACTCTCTCCATTTTCTGTTATATTTTGCTGTGAATCTAAAATTGCTCTATAGAATAAAGTCTATTAAAAAACAAAACAAAACACTGCAGCAAAAACAAAAAACCAAAGTAAAGGGGTTGGGGTTAAAAAAATCAAACCCACAAACCGCAGAAAACATCTTGTAAGATTTGATGTGTACACTTCCGTTATTATTTCTCATACATAATATATACACATATGTAAATATGTACTTATACAAAATGGTGTTATACAATTCATACTTTTGTAATCTGCACTTTACACTTAATATATTGTGCCCATCTTTCTATTTTTTTATCTTTTCTGACTCACCAATCGCAGAAGATCCTTACCCCTAAAAGTTAACAGAAGTACATTTTGCATACAAAATTTTATATATATTTCAGGAGATTCATCAACTCCCTGAAGCCCATCCATGAATCCCTATCAATTTTAATAGCTGCATGGTATTCCATTGTATGGAAATACCTTGATTTATCCAAACATTTATTAATTGAATTAAATATTTATAATGGACACTGTTCTAGACACCAGGGATACAGCAGTGGACAAAACAAAGTCTCATCATGTGGCACTTACAGTGGGGAGAGAGATAGACAATAGAGAAACGTAAATATGTATGTATCAAATGATGATAGTGCTCTGAAGCAGGGTGAGGAAAGGGGGGGGTAATGGTAGAGTGAGTGTGATCAGGAAAGGCTTCTCTGGTAAGGTGGCATTTGGTCAGGGATCTGAAGAAAGTGAAGGAGCAAGCATTGGGCATATCTGGAGGAAGAACACTCAGTAAACAATCCACTATTATTGTGTCTTAGTGCGTTTGGGCTGCTATAACAAAATACCACAGACCAGCTGGCTTATAAACAACAGAAATTTACTTTTCACAGTTCTGGAGGCTGGAGGTCCAAGATCAGAGTGCCAGTATGGTCTCCGTGTGGCAGACTTCTCTTTGTATCCTCATATGGCGGAAGGGGCTAGTGGACTCTGTGGGGCTTCTTTTAAAAAGGGCACTAATTCCAATCACGAGGGCTCACCCTTGTGACCTAATCACCTTCCAAAGGCCCCACCTCCTAATACCTTCACCTTGGGCATTAGGTTTCAACGTATTCATTTTGGGAGACACAAACATTGAGATCATAGCATGTTGAATATATGTCTCCTTTCCTCTTATTTTGCTGTTAAATGGTGCTTTAATCTACATTATTGTACATTTGTCTGATTATTTCCTTAAGACAACTTTCTAGAGGTAGAAAATTGTTATGTCAAAGTGTTTGTATCTTCTAAGGCTTTTAACACCCACGACCCAATGGAAATATCTGTATGCCAGCCATTGTTCAAAGTACTTCACTGGAATTAACTGATTTGATCTTCACAGTAACCCTGTGAGATAGATGGATATTAACATCATCTGCATTTTATAGACGAGGAAACCGAGGCACAGATATCTATTTTTCTGTCCATTCTGTAACCTCATTACATTTTAGTCACTGGTTCATCATGGACATGATTCCACATCAGTATATCCAGATCTACCTCATTCTTTTTATTTTTTAACCTCATCCTTTTTTAAGAGCTGGACTGTATTCCTTTGTACAGAAACACTAGAATTCATTTGACTAGTCTCTTCTTGATGGAGATTTAGGCTATTTCCAGTTTGGCAGTATTATAATGTTGCAATTAATATTCTTATGTACATATCTGCTTAGAGTTTTTAAAAGGTTTATGCAATGATTTTGGATTTGACAATTTTTTTATGATTGTTATATTCTACTAATGGATTATACCTTTGTCTTGTTTAGTGTGTTTTGCCTTGAATTCTGCTTTGTCACATACTAATGTTGCTCATCTGCTTTCTTTTTAGCATTTGCCTGGTATATTTTTGTCTCTTGCAAGCTGAATATGGCTAGATTTTTTTTAACCTAATCTTGGAGTCTCTAAGACTCTAAGGGGAATTTAGCCCATTCACATTTTTTTTTTTAATTTTTAAAAATTTTTTGTTTATTGCAGTATCATTGGTTTATAACATGCTATAAATTTCAGGTGTACATCATTAATACTTCTATTTCTGCATAGATTACATCATGGTCACCACCCAAATATTAATTACAACCCATCACCACACACATGTGCCTAATTATCCCTTTCGCCCTCCTCCCTCCCCCCTTCCCGTCTGGTAACCACCAATCCAATCTCTGTCTTTATGTGTTTGTTTGTTGTTGTTATTATCTACTACTTAATGAGTGAGATCATATGGTATTTGACCTTCTCCCTCTGACTTATTTCGCTTTGCATAATACCCTCACTGTCCATCCATGTTGTCACAAATGGCTGGATTTCATCATTTCTTATGGCTGAGTAGTATTCCATTGTGTATATATACCACATCTTCTTTACCCATTCGTCCCTTGATGGGCACTTAGGTTGCTTCCAAGTCTTGGCTATTGTGAATAACGCTGCAATGAACACAGGGGTGCATGTATTTTTACGCATTGGTGTTTTCATGTTCTTTGGATAAATACCCAGCAGTGGAATAGCTGGATCATATGGTAGTTCTATCTTTAATTTTTTGAGGAATCTCCATACTGTTTTCCATAGTGGCTGCACCAGTTTGCACTCCCACCAGCAGTGTATGAGAGTTCCCTTCTCTCCACATCCTCTCCAACACTTGTTATTTCCTGTCTTGTTAATTATAGCCATTCTGACGGGCGTGAGGTGATATCTCATTGTAGTTTTGATTTGCATTTCCCTGATAGTTAATGATGTTGAACATCTTTTCATGTGCCTGTTGGCCATCTGTATATCTTCTTTGGAGAAATGTCTGTTCAGGTCTTTTGCCCATTTTTTAATTGGGTTGTACTTTATTTTGTTGTTGAGATGCATCAGTTCTTTATATATTTTGGAGATTAACCCCTTATCAGATGTATGGTTTACAAATATCTTCTCCCAATTGTTAGGTTGTCTTTTCGTTTTGTTGATGGTTTCCTTTGCTGTGCAGAAGCTTTTTAGTTTGACGTAGTCCCATTTGTTTATTTTTTCTACTGTTTCTCTTGCCCGGTCAGACATGGTACTTGAAAATATGTTGCTAAGACCAATGTCGAAGAGCGTACTGCCTATGTTTTCTTCTAGAAGTTTCATAGTTTCAGGTCATACATTCAAGTCTTTAATCCATTTTGAGTTAATTTTTGTGTGTGCTGTAAGGTAATGGTCTACTTTCATTTTTTTGCATGTGGCTGTCCAGTTTTCCCAACACCATTTGTTGAAGAGACTTTCTTTTCTCCATTGTGTGTTCTTGGCTCCTTTGTCAAAGATTAACTGTCCATAGACGTGTGGGTTTATTTCTGGGCTTTCGATTCTATTCTGTTGATCTCTGTATCTGTTTTTGTGCCAGTACCATGCTGTTTTGGTTGCTATAGCTTTGTAGTATTTTTTGAAATCAGGGAATGTGATACCTCTACCTTTGTTCTTTTTTCTCAGGATTCCTTTAGCTATTCGGGGTCTTTTGTTGTTCCATATAAATTTTAGGATTCTTTGTTCTATTTCTGTGAAAAATGTTGTTGGAACTTTGATAGGGATTGCATTGAATCTATAGATTGCTTTAGGAAGTATGGACATCTTAACTGTGTTAATTCTTCCAATCCAAGAGCATGGAATATCTTTCCATTTCTTTGTGTCTTCTTCAGTTTCTTTCAGCAACGTCGTATAGTTTTCAGTGTACAGATCTTTCACCTCTTTGGTTAAGTTTATACCTAGGTATTTTATTCTTTTTGTTGCAATTGTAAATGGGATTGTATTCTTAATTTCTCTTTCTGCTACTTCGTTGTTAGTGTATAGATATGCAACTGATTTTTTTATGTTGATTTTGTATCCTGCAACTTTACCGTATTTGTTTATTACTTCTAAAAGTTTTTTGGTGGATTCTTTAGGATTTTCTATATATAAAATCATGGCATCTGCAAATAGTGAGAGTTTCACTTCTTCCTTTCCAATTTGGATCCCTTTTATTTCTTTTTCTTGCCTGATTGCTCTGGCTAGGACTTCCAGTACTATGTTAAATAGGAGTGGTGACAGTGGGCATCCTTGTCTGGTTCCTATTCTTAGAGGGATAAGTTTCAGTTTTTCACCATTGAGGATGATATTAGCTGTGGGTTTGTCATTTATGGCCTTTATTATGTTGAGGTACTTTCCTTCTATACCCGTTTTATTCAGAGTTTTTATCATAAATGGATGCTGTATCTTGTCAAATGCTTTCTCTGCATCTATTGAGATGATCGTGTGATTTTTATTCTTCATTTTATTAATGTGGTGTATTACGTTGATTGATTTGCAAATGCTGAACCATCCCTGCATACCTGGAATAAATCCCACTCGATCATGGTGTATAATCTTTTTAATGTATTGTTGTATGTGATTTGCTAGTTGAGGGTTTTTGCATCAATGTTCATCAGCGATATTGGCCTGTAATTTTATTTTTTTGTGTTGTCCTTGTCTGGTTTTGGTATCAAGGTAATGTTGGCTTCGTAGAATGAGTTAGGGAGCTTCCCCCCCTCCTCAATTTTTTGGAAGAGTCTGAGAAGGATAGGTATTAAGTCTTCTTTGAATGTTTGGTAGAATTCACCAGGGAAGCCGTCTGGTCCTGGACTTTTATTTTTGGGGAGGTTTTTGATTACTGTTTTGATCTCCTTACTGGTGATTGGTCTATTCAGATTCTCTATTTCTTCTTGATCCAGTTTTGGAAGGTTGTATGATTCTAAGAATTTATCCATTTCTTCCAGATTGTCGAATTTGTTGGCGTATAGCTTTTCATAGTATTCTCTTAATAATCTTTTGTATTTCTGAGGTGTCTGTTGTAATTTCTCCTCTTTCATTTCTGATTTTACTTATTTGAGCTTTCTCTCTTTTTTTCTTGGTGAGTCTAGCTAAAGGTTTATCAATTTTGTTTATCTTTTCAAAGAACCAGCTCTTGGTTTTATTAATTTTTTCTATTGTTTTTTTAGTCTCTATTTCATTTATTTCTGCTCTGATGTTTATTATTTCCCTTCTTCTACTGATTTTGGGCTTTGTTTTTTCTTCTTTTTCCAGTTCCTTTAGGTGCATTGTTAGATTGTTTATTTGAGATTTTTCTTGTTTGTTGAGATAGGCCTGTATTGCTGTAAACTTCCCTCTTAGAACCGCTTTTGCTGTATCCCATAAATTCTGGCATGTCGTATTTTCATTTTCATTTGTCTCCAGGTATTTTTTGATTTCTCCTTTGATTTCTTCATTGATCCAATCGTTGTTCAGTAGCATTTTGTTTAATCTCCATGTATTTGTGGCTTTTCTGATTTTCTTCCTATAGTTGATTTCTAGTTTCATACCATTGTGGTCAGAAAAGATGCTTGGTATTATTTCAATCTTCTTAAATTTATGTAGACTTGTTTTGTGGCCTAATATGTGATCAGTCCTGGAGAATGTTCCATGTGCATTTGAAAAGAACGTGTATTCTTCTGTTTTTAGATGGAATGTTCTGTATATATCTACTAGATCCATCTGTTCTAGTGTGTCAGTTAAGTGGTTTGATTCTTGACATTTTATGAATTCTGTTTAAGAGCCCCCCCCTTATTATTTGGAAGTTCTAAATGAATTCTTGTTTCTTTCCTTTTTCCCTCTATTATTGTTTTGAAATTCAACCTCTTATTTTTATCCTTCCATTAGTTACCCTTAAGATTTTAACATGTTTTAAAAGTTATGTTTTTTGGGCTGGCCCAGTGGCTTAGTGGTTAAGTTCAGCACGCTCCACTTCGGTGGCCTGGATTCACAGGTTCAGATACCTGGATTCACAGGTTCTAGACCACTCTTCAGCTATGCTGTGGCAGTGACCCCCATACAAAGTAGAGGAAGACTGGCACATATGTTAGCTCAGGGACAATCTTCCTCAAGCAAAAAGAGAAAGATTGGCAGCAGATGTTAGTTCAGAGCCAATGTTCGTCACCAAAAAAAAAAAAGTTATGTTTTTCAATCCGTAGCAAGTGTTAATCAGTATATAAATACCGAAATATAGTACGTAAATGGAAATATAAATTTCCATTCTCCAGAGTCTCCAGAAAAGACAGGACGATTAACATGCTTTTGCTTAGCTTTGATACACACACATACACACACACACACACACACACACACACACCCCTTCTCCCTATATCCTCTGTTTTGTTGAAACCATTTATAGTTATCAGTTTTTTTTTACATTGTACCTCTATTTTCTCAGGATTAAATTAGCCGTAATTTTTATGGGAGCCCTTTCTTTCCATAATTTCTTATATCCCACATCTGCCTTTTGCTTGGAATTTTTTTTTTATTTTCAGATAAACTTTCTGAGTCCCTGCATGTTTGAAAAGGTGTGTATATTCACCCCACTCTTGAACAGTGGTTTGACTGAGTAGAGACCTCTAGATTAAAAATCATTTTCCCTGAGAATGTCCTAGCAATTCTCTTTGTTCTTAAGCATCTGATATTGCTGATTCCAATCTGATTCATTCGTTTAGTCATTCTCTCCTATTTTATTTATTTCATTTCATTTTATTATTTTATTTTATTTTACCTGTTTTTCTTTTCTCTCCCTTCTGGAAACATTTAGAATTTTCAGTTTATCCTAGAATTTTGAAATTTTACCAGGACATGCTTAGATGTGTGATTGGGTTACCAGGACATGCTTAGATGTGTGATTGGGTTTTTTTTTCAGTAATCATGTTTGCCAGTCATTGAGCCTGTTCATCTCTGAATCCTTCAGCTCAGGGAAGTTTTCCCTTGGTATTTCATGAGATTTTGTTGGAAAAAGAGAAAAAGCTTTACTGATTTCATTATTCATTTCTCTTTTTTTTTTTTTTTTTTTGCAAGGACGATTAGCACTGAGCTAACATCCATTGCCAATCCTCCTCCTTTTGCAAAGGCTGATTGGCCCTGGGCTGACGTCCGTGCCCATCTTCCTCTACTTTATATGTGGGATGCCTACCATAGCGTGGCTTGATAAGCGGTGCATCGGTCTGCGCCCAGGATCCGAACTTGTGAACCCCTGGCCACCAAAGCAGTGTACACGAACTTAACCACTATGGCACCGGACTGCCCCTCATTTCTACTTTTTCTATTTCATGTCTCCCTTTTCTTTTTTGGGGGGTGGCAGCTGAGGAATATTGGCCCCAAGCTAACATCTGTGCCAATATTTCTCTATTTTTATATGTGGGACGCTGCCACAGCATGGCTTGATGAGCGATGTGTAGGTCCATGCCCAGGATCTGAACCTGTGAACCCTGGGCTGCTGAAGCAGAGCGTGCTGAACTTAACCACTATGCCATCGGGCTGGCCCCTCCCTTTTCATTTTTTGTTTTGACTAATTTTGGTCATCTTCACTTTTTTTTTTTTTTTTGTATCTTCCTTTTGCCCTTATAGGGTAATCATTGGTTTAGGTTTGGGATTCTCTTTTTTTTTTTTTTTTTTTTTTAAAGATTTTATTTATTTATTTTTTTCCCCCCAAAGCCCCAGTAGATAGTTGTGTGTCATAGCTGCACATCCTTCTAGTTGCTGTATGTGGGACGCGGCCTCAGCATGGCCAGAGAAGCAGCGCGTCGGTGCGAGCCCGGGATCCGAACCCGGGTCGCCAGCAGTGGAGCGCGCTCACTTAACCACCAAGCCACGGGGCCGGCCCAGGTTTGGGATTCTTGACTATAGTTTTTTTCCTCAGGACTCTAGAGGCATTGTACCATTGTCTCCTGCCAATCTTATTCTCTTCTCAAGGGAGTAACTTGTTGGTTTTTTTTTAATGTTTTGTATGCTTATAAGATGTTTTCTTGATCTGCATATGCAGATATGTACATATATTGGTACGTCTTTTTTCAGCACTCTTAAATGGTACGGGGGAATACTTCCAATCTAGAAGAATCAAATTCTCTTTCAGATTAAGTACATTTTTGTTATTTCTTCTTTGTTGGTTTTCTCCTTCTGGATCTCTTATGTGTAGATGAGATCTTCTAGATCTGTCCTTCATGATTTAATATTTTTCTCATAATTTCACTTTTTAAATCCTTTTCCTCTGAGTCCTGGGAGAGCTCTTCAAATTGATCTTTTAATTGACTAACATAGTTTTCCACATTCTTCAGTCTGATATTCTGCTACTTGCAGCCTCCATTGAGATTTTTAATTTAACAGTCATATTTTTCATTGTCATAAACATTGTCTCATTCTTAAAGCATCCCCTTTTCCACACAGGAAAGAAACTTTACAACTGTGCTGAGTGTGGCAAGAGCTTCAGTCGGAGCACAGACCTTCGCTATCATCAGAGAATTCACACTGGAGAGAAACCTTTCGTATGTGATACATGTGGCAAAGGCTTCAGTTATAATACAAATCTTCGCGTTCATCAGAGGGTTCACACAGGAGAGAAACCTTTTAAGTGTGAGGAGTGTGGCAAGGGCTTCAATCAGAGCTCCAACCTTCGCATCCATCGGAGAGTCCACACTGGAGAGAAACCTTTCGTATGTGATACATGTGGCAAAGGCTTCAGTTATAATACAAATCTTCGAGTTCATCAGAGAGTTCACACAGGAGAGACACCTTTTAAGTGTGAGGAGTGTGGCAGGGGTTTTCATCAGAGCTCCAATCTTCGCATCCATCAGAGAGTCCATGCTGGAGAGAAACTGGACAAATGTGATAAGTGTGGTAAGGGCTTCAGTGAAAGCATAGATCTCCAAGTGCATCAGAGAGTCCATGCAAGAGAGACTGTTTAAATGTGAAACTCTTAAAACACAAACTTTCATGCTTATCAGAAAGTCCACACAGGAGAGAATCCTTTAAGTGTGAGGAGTGTGATCAAGACTTCAATCACAGCTCTAATCTTCACATTCTCCAGAGAGTGAAATTGGAGAGACACTCTACAAATGTGGTGTGTGTGATAAGGGCTTCTTCTGAGCATAGATCTTCAAGTATATCAAAGAATTCACAGGATAAAATCATTTTTATGTGGTAAATGTGGTAAGGGCTTTGGAAAGAGTGCTAACCTTGAGCTCATCAATAAATCCACACAGGAGAGAAATGTTACAAATGTGCTGAGTGTGGTAAAGGTTTTGTTTGGAACACAGATCTCAGAGAGTCTACATGGGAGAAAAACCATTAAATGTGATACCTGTGATAAGGCTTCAGTTACAACACAAACCTTCCTGTTCATTAGAGAGTCTACACAGGGTAGAAACCCTGTGCATGTGAGAAGTGAGCTCAAGTCTTCACATCCATCAGATTTCATGTGGGAGAGAAACCCTACGAGTGTGGAGAATGTGGCAAGAACTTTTTCTAGAGTGCATATCTCACCCTTGACCAGACAGTCCATTCCTCCCGTAATCTCTGAGCTCCGTGAGACTGCAGCCATGCGTGCTTCACTCGCCATTGTGTCCCCAGCTCCTAGCGCAGTGCCTGGCATGAGGAGCCACTCAGTAAATATTAGTTGAATGAGAATCCATGTGGGAGAGAACTCCTGTTCGTGTGATGTGTGTGGTAAGAGCTTCAAGGTCCACATGTTGAAACCTTTTTAAAAAACATGTTGTGGTAAAAATTTCAGTCAGATCACGGGTTTCATCATGAGTTAATCCCTGCAGGAGAGAAATCTTCTTAACCTGGCAAATATACTAATGGACTTAATCCGAGATATCATATTAAATCAGTGTAGTAAATTTCAAAATACAGATCTTTAACATAAAAATCCACAACCTCCAAAACTGTCCATTGTAAAAATACTTTGGTCAAAACTCATACGTTAAAACATGTATCTAATTATTTTTCAGGAGAAAAAGATCCTATGAATACCCTAATGAAATTATGTGTCGGGCTTTGGACTGACCACATCTACATAAGGTTGACTCCACTAGAATCTGGTAGTGGTAGCTATTCTTTTGTGTGTTTCATCTCATAGAGGCATATGTTAGACATAACCGGTGAGTTATCTAGGACCAGTGACTAACAAGGTCTGCCTCTGGAAGAGATGCCCCTTGCCTGGCAAGAGTGCCCTTCCCGGCTAGAAGCCTCCTGGCCCTAATTGAGTGTCTCCCTGTCCATCATGTCACCAGGCTGCTGGGTGTCTCACACCATGGATTGTAGAAATCACCAGGTGAGGCATCTTCAGGGTAGAAGAGCTGGCTAAGGAAAGGGGCTGGGTCAGGGTTTATGGAAGGGAGTTAGAGGAGAGGAAAGCAGTTCTGAAAGGGTAGGGAATGGTTAGAAGGAAAAGGAAAAGAACAGTACCTGGAAGGTAGGTCATAGGATGGTGGGGTGGACAGCCCACAGCTTTCTCCAAAGTCTCTAGCAAGTGTAATGACCCCCAGTACAGGGCTCTCCCTGGAGGTCTGTGCTGGCCAAAGAGTGGTCTGTAGTGGGTGGAGATGGACCCCATTGGCATCAGGGCCATTTGGGTCTAGGGGTAGAGGAACTGCTGAGAAGGGCTGTGGAAGGCAACTCTGTGCCCCATCGTTTCCCCAGGTGGGCCAAATTAGGAGGGACCATTATCCGTCCAACGGAAGAAAGGAACATGTATGAAGGCAATAATAAGGTTGACCACCTTCAGGAGGCATAAATTAATCAGAGACAGAGCCTGGGGGCCTGGCCATGAAGAGGGAGGACCTGAGCCAGTGGAGGTTAGGAAGAGTCAGTGACCAAGTTTCATCACTAAATCTGGGTAGAGAAGAGAGAAAGTTTGTCAACATTTCCATCAAATCCTTCACCTAAGAGCAATGTGTTCTACTCTGTGCTCCCTAAGCAGCCATTTCAGAGGAAAGGCTATCCATGATTAGAAAGACTTTTAGGCTCTTTAAGAGGGCTTCCATGGCCCATTGGCCTAAGTCGGGAAAGGGGGTTGTTATCCTCAAGGACTATAATGGCAGCTGGCACGTGGGAGGCACTCAAATATCGGTGAATGAAGGTATTAATAAAATTCTCACAACTCTGAGGTTTTATATTATTTTCTTTTCCTTCTTCCTCTTTGTTTTTCCTTTCTGTCTCTTCCCTTATATTTTTTCTTTCTCTCTGTTTTTAGATTTAAAAAAATATTTTAAGTATAAAATATTTGAGACATACAGAAAAGTTCAGAAAATAATAACTTTTCTCACTTCTGAGATTAAGTAGATGTTAAGATTTTTGCCATATTACCTTCAGATATTTTTGTTAAAGGAAAAAAACAACAGATACAGCTAAAGCCTCATGCTCTATCTTTTCTCTGAACTCTGCTCAGAGGTAACCATTATGCCTAAGTTACTGTGTATTACTCCTGTTATTTTTTTTTCTTGTGACCTGTATGTCCATGGTATTTTAAATTTTTATATAGATTATATCATATTGTATATTATCTTTTTGCAGTTTGTTTTATTCACTGAATAAATTCCTATTACATTTTTGAGATTTTTGAGATTTTTTTATGCTGATGTTTTAGAACTAATTGATGGATTTTAACTTCTGTCCTGTTCTAAGCTATCAGATAGATATTCTTTTAATAAATTATTTGTATACCCCTGTGCCAATAACACACTTTTGACTATTTCAGCTTTATAGGAATTGTCTTGGCTATTTAAAGCCCCTTATTCTTTCATATAAATTGTAGGATCAGCTTGTCAAAATCCTTGAAAAAATCTGTTGGGTTGAGATTCTGGGGGTTTTGTTTTTTTCTTTTTCTCCTCTTTCATTCTTTCCATTGGATTATGTTTTCTTTATTATCCCTTTATTTTCCTCTACAAGATTAGTAGTTAAATTTTATCTCTTTTTGTTTTATGTTAACACGCATAATTTAAAGTCTGTATTATGCCCTCCTTAACAATATAGAGAAGAACACTAACTCTTTTTCTCCTTCTCCCATATTACATGTTATGTTGTTTATGGTTTTAATTTCATTGTGTTTTTAACAACAACAACAACAACAAATTGTCACTATTATTGTTGTTGTAAATAACCAGTGCAAGTTTGGATTAACATACACATTTGCCAATTTCTTGCCACTAGTTCTTGCATTTCCTCCTTCCTTCTGAGTTCCATTTCCTCAGCCTCTGAGAGCAGAGGCATATTGTGTAGTAGTTACAAGCACCAACTCTGCAGCCAGACTGCCTGGGTTTGATATCCAGCTCTATTGATCTCTGGCTATGTGACCTTGAGCAGATCACTTAATTTCTTTGTGCCTCAATTTCTCCTTCTGAAAAATAGGAATGATAATATTATTTACTTCTTGGAGTTAGTATTAGGATCAAATGAATTAATACTTGTAGAATGATTAAAATAAGGCCTGGTACATACTGAGCCTTATAAAAGTGTTTCTTATGTAAATAAAATGAAATCCTCAGTAGTTTTTTAGCAAGTGTGCCTGAGAGTAGTAAATTCTTTATTTCTCCCTTACTGTTGAATTATAGCATAGCTGGGTATAGAATCAAAATTGACATTTATTTTTATTCAGCAGTTCCTTAGCCTTTAGTGCTGCTATTGAAAATTCTGTTATTAGCCTAATTGTTTTTCCCTTTGAGACAGTCTGTCTTTTCTCTCTGGTTGCTTTTAAGATTGCCTCTTTATTTTTAAAGAGGTTTTGCAAAATCCTGAAAATCAAAAAAATGTTGTGCCATTTTACTAAATGTATCTGGATGTAGGTTTACTTATATGTTTCTTAATGAGGATACATTGTGCTTCTACAGTGCTATTTTTTTTTTTTGAGGAAGATCAGCCCTGAGCTAACATCTGATGCCAATCCTCCTCTTTTTTTGCTGAGGAAGATTGGCCCTAGGCTAACATCCATGCCCATCTTCCTCTACTTTATATGGGATGCCGCAACAACATGGCTTGCCAAGCGGTGCGTCGGTGCGTGCCAGGGATCCGAACCCGCAGCCCCTGGGCTGCCAAAGTGGGACGCGCACACTTAACCGCTATGCCACCAGGCCAGCCCCCTACAATGCTATTTTCTATTTTATTAATTTTTTATTCTTTATTATATCAATCTACTTCTTTTAGGTTTATCTTTTTTTCCTAGCTTCTTGAGTTACATGGTTAGAGCTTATTTATTTTTAGCCTTTCTTATTTTCTAATAAATGCATTTCAGTGAATTTAATACTTTGGCAGCATCCTTTCCAGAAGACAGTTTGGCAATATATATCAAAAACATTTACAATGTCTAAGCCTTTTGACTCAGAAATTTCACATCTAAGAATCTGTGTTAAGGAAAAAAACATCAGATGAATTATGTATAAAAGTTATGCATTATGTATAAAAGGTATGCATTACCATGTTATTTCTACTATTTTTAAAAATAAGGAAAGGATTACTTTACAATAACAGAAATATTTTTTCTAAATCATAATATATCTATATAATGCAGTATTCTCCAGCAAGAAAAATGATGTTTGTGGATCATTTTTAATGACTTAGGGACATATGCATAACATAGCAGATATAAAGACACACACATAGAGGAAAAAACTGGAAAGAAATACACTAATATATTAACAATATCAGTGGATGATTTATTTTTATTTTTTATTTTATGCTTTTTAGGATTTTGCAAGCAGTCTCTAATGCTTCCCAATCCCTATTGACAGCAGTATTGATTCTTTTAATTACAAAATGATATATGTATATCTCTCTTATAAATTATCAAACTATTATGAAGCACAAGTAAATATAACTGGTTTATGATGGAGTGTCAACTCAGTGGGGTATGTATGATCATGAAATAGTTTTATTTTTTTTCCAGTCTGCATTCATATTCTGTTGAATTCCCCTGAGTGAATGAATGAATGAATGAATGAATATCGAGTGGGAAAGAGAGACCCTGGAGGAGGGTTTTAGGAAACAATAGGAGTTGTTCTGAGGGGCCGGCCTAGTGGTGTAGTGGTTAAGTTCACGCACTCCGCTTTGGCGGCCCCAGGGTTCGCAGTTCGGACCCCAGGCGTGGACCGACGCACCATTCATCAAGCCATGCTGTGGCAGCATCCAACATACAAAATAGAGGAAGATGGGCACAAATGTTAACTCAGGGCTAATCTTCCTCAGCAAAAAGAGGAGGATTGGCAATGGATGTTAGCTCAGAGCCAGTCTTCCTCACAAAAAGAAAAAAAATCTGAGATACCATTTCCCAGCTATCAGATTAGCAAAAAGTTGAAAAGTTAAAAAACCCATTGTCAGTGAGGCTATAGAGAAATAGGCATTCTCATACATTGTGGGGGAGGTTGCAAAATAGATCAACTCCTATTTGGAGAGGAATTTGACGATATCTACCAAAACTATAGATACATTTACCTTTTGATCCAGTTATCCTATTACTGAGAATCTATCCCACAGATACACCTGCACATGTTCTTTGAAAATATTTGGCATTGTTTCCAATAGTAAAAAATAGAAAACAACACAAATGTCCATCAATAGAGAACTAGTTTAATAAACTATATCCACATGGTGGAATGGTATGCAGCTGTAATAAAAAGTAACAAAAATTTTCTTATTGAAATGGAAATATCTCCAAGATATATTATCAGATGAAAAATGCAAGGTGGAGAACAATGTGTGTATGTGCGTGTATATAAAAATATATATTGTGGGCCGGCTCCGTGGCTTGGCGGTTGAGTGCGCGCGCTCTGATGCTGGCGGCCCGGGTTCGGATCCTGGGCGCGCCCCGAGGCACCACATCTCCGTCCAACCCGAGGCCGAGTCCCGCGTACAGCAACTAGAAGGATGTGAACCTACGACATACAACTGTCTACTGGGGCTTTGGGGGGAAAAAATGAATAAAAAAAAAAAAATCTTTAAAAAATATATATATATATTGTATAAAATATACATTGTATAAAAATATATACATTTTCTGTATGAAAAGGAATGAGAATATATATCCATATTTGCATAACGTCACACTGGAAGGATAAACAAGGGATGAATAAAGTGGTTGTCTGGAGGAGCAGGAGTGGGAGTGAGGCTTTTCTGTACTCTTTTGTTTTGTATTTAAATATAGTTTTGATGTGAACATAGTACCTATTTTTTAAAATAATAATGAATGAGAGCCAATGGCTTTTCAGCATTTATTGATATCATAATATTGGTTTTTCTATTAATTATTTTATGTGATTAATTATTTTTAATAAAATATTTTATATGTAACTTTTGCATCTATAGCTTTGTATGGTTCTTTTATTTTTCTTTTTCCTTTTTTTTTTTTTTTTGGTACTACTTTAATCAGTATTTGGTATTATGGTTATGCAGTCTCCAAAATGGGGTAATTCACCTTAGATAACTTAGGAAAGAGAAGAGCAAAATAAATTCAAAGAAAGCAGAAGGAAATAATAAAAGTAAGAGTAGAAATCAATGAAAGTGAAAGTAGACAAATAGAGAAAATCAATGAAACCAAAAGCTGATTCTCCAAAAAAAATCAGTAAAGTTGATAAATGTCTAGCCAGACTGACCCATAAAAAAAGAGGGAAGACACAAATTATTGACATAAAGAATGAAAGAGGAGACATCATTACTCTACCTACAAACATTAAAAGTATAATAAGGAAATACTATGAACAATTCCATGCACATATATGCAACAATTTAAATGAAATGGATTAATTTCTTGAAAGACACAAATTACCAAAACTCATTCAAGGAGAAATAAATTGAATAATCCTATACCTATTAAAGAAATCTAATTCATGGCTTCTAAAAAAGAAAACTGTATGTCCAGATGATTTCACTGGTGAATTCTACCAAACATTTAAGGAATAAATAACAGCAGTTCTTCACAATTTCCTCCAGAAAATGGAGGCAATACTTTCTAGCTCACTTTATAAAGCCAGCAGTACCTTCATATCAAAAGTAGACAAAGAGTACAAGAAAACTACAGATCAATATCCCCCATGAACATAGATGCAAAAATTCCTCAACAAAATATTAGCAAATCAAATTCAGCAATATATAAAAAGATGACACATAACCAAATGGTGTTTGTTTATCCCAGGAATACAAGACTGTTTCAACACTTGAATATCAATGTAATTCTCCACATTAATAGTCTTAACCAGAAAAACCACATGATCATATCAATAGGTGCAGAAAAAGCATTTGACAAAATTTAACACCCATTCATAACACAAATTCAGCAAATTAGGGATAGAAGGGAACTTTCAGTCTGGTAAAGATCATCTGCATAAAACTACAGCTAACATCATTGTTAATGGTGAAAGATGGAATACTTTCCTCCTAAGATTGGAAACTAAGACAAGAATGTCTCCTGTCACTACTCCTACTGAGTATTGCTCTGGAAGTCTTAGCAAATGCAATAAGGATAGAGAAAAATAAAAGGCATCCTGGTTGAAAAGGAAGAAGTAAAACTATTCACAGATGATATGATTGTCTATGTAGGAAATCCCAAGGAATCTATTAAAAAGCTCCTAGAACTAATAAGTTTATTAGCAAGGTTGCAGGATACAAGATCACTATACAAAATCTATTGTATTTCTATACAGTGACAATGAACAATTGGAAATTGAAATTTAAATAACAGTACCATGTGTAATAGCTCCAAAAGAGAAAGAGAAATAAGAATAAATATAACAAAATATGTGCAGGTTCTATATGCTAAAAACTACAAAGTGCTAATGAAAAAGATGAAAAAAGAACTAAAGGAATGAAGAGACATACCGTGTTCATGGATTGGAATGCTCAATACAGCTAAGATCAGTTCTGCCCAAATTGACCTATAGATTTAATGCATTCCAAACAAAAATTTATATAGAAAGGTAAAGGAACTAGACTAGCAAAGACAATTTTGAAAAAGAACAAAGTTGAAGGACTCATACTTGATTTTAAGACATACTATAAGTCTACAGTGGTCAAGACAGTGTAATATGGGCAAAAGGATAACATATAGAATAGTGGAACAGAACAGAAAATCCAGAAATAGACTCACACACATAAAACCAACTGATTTTTGAGAAAAGTGCAATAACAATTCAGTAGAGAAAGGACAATCTTCAACAAATGGTGCTAGAGCTGGACATCCATATGCAAAAATATGAACCTTGATCTACACTTTACACTGTATACAAAAATTAACTCAAAATGGATTATAACAAAACTACAGTGAGATACAACTTCACATCCACTAACATGGCAATAATCAAAAAGACAATAACAAGTGGTGGTGGTTGGAACTCTCATATATTACTGGTGGAATTGTAAAATGGTGCAACCACTTTGGAAAACAATTTGGCAGTTCCTCAAAAAGTTAAACAGAGTTACCAAAAGACCTAGCAAGTCCACTCCTAAGTATACCCAAGAGAAATGAAAACATACATCCACACAAAAACTTGTACACCAGTGTTCATACAGCAGCATTCATAATAGCTAAAAAGTTGAGACAACCAAAATGTCCATCAACTGATGAATGGATAAATAAAATATAGTATATCCATACAGTGGAATATTATTCAGCTATAAAAAGAAATGAAGTAGTGATACATTTTACATGGATGGACCTTGAAAATATGCTAAGTGAAAGAAGTCAGTCACAAAAGATCACATATTGTGTGATTCCAATTATATGAAATGCTCAGAATAGGCAAATTTATAGAGACAGAAAGTAGATTAGTGGTTGCGTAGGGCTAAGGGTGTGAAGTGGAGAAGGGGATTGATTGCTAATGGGTATTGGTTTTCTTTGGGGGGGATGAAAATGTTCTAAAATTAGATTGTGGTGATGGTTGCATAACTGTGAATATACTAAAAAACATTGAATTTACATGTTAAATGGGTGAATTGTATGGTATGTGAATTATATCTTAATAAAGCTTTTTTTTTTTAAAGAGCAAAGGTTCTGCTTTGCTTTTTTTTTTTTTTTTCGTGAGGAAGATCAGCCCTGAGCTAAGATCCGTGCTAATCCTCCTCTTTTTGCTGAGGAAGACCGGCTCTGAGCTAACATCCATTGCCAATCCTCCTCCTTTTTTTCTTCCCCAAAGCCCTAGTAGATAGTTGTATGTCATAGTTGCACATCCTTCTAGTTGCTGTGTGTGGGACGCGGCCTCAGCATGGCCGGAGAAGCTGTGCGTCGTCAGGATCCGAACCCGGGCCACCAGTAGTGGAGTGCGCGCACTTAACTGCTAAGCCACGGGGCCGGCCCAATAAAGCTATTTTTAAAAAATGGATGAGAGATGTAAATGTAAAGCATAAGATTATAAAAACTCGGGGCCGGCCCAACGCATAGCGGTTAAGTGCGTGCGCTCCACTGTGGCAGCCCCCCGGGTTTGGATCCTGGGTGCACACTGACACACTGCTTGTCAAGCCATGCTGTGGTGGCCTCCCATATAAAGTGGAGGAAGATGGGCATGGATGTTAGCCCAGGGCCAATCTTCCTCAGCAAAAAGAGGAGGATTGGCGACAGATGTTAGCTCAAGGCTAATCTTCCTCACAAAAAATAAAAAAATTTAAAAATTAAAAAAATAATAATAAAATAAAATAAAAAAATAGAAATAAGATTCTAAAAACTCTTAGAAGAAAACAGGAGAAAATCTTCATGACCCTTAGTGAAGCAGAAATCTTAGATATGATACCAATAGCACAATCCATGAAAGAAAAAAATTTGATTTCATCAAAATTAAAAACTTTTTTATTTTGTGAAGGACACTGCTAAGGGAATGGAAAGACAAATCACAGACTAGCAGAAAACATTTGTATGACACATAACAAAGGAATATATCTAGAATATATCCTTAAAAAACCTCTCAAAATTCAACAATGAAAAAAACTCAATTAAAAAAAAGAAATAATATGAATGGACTGAATGGACTGTCCAGTTCACTAGAGAAGATAAACAGATGGTAAACTAGCATCTGAAAAGATGCTCAACATCACTAGTCGTTAGGGAAATGCAAATTAAAACCATAATGAGATATCATTACCCACTGTATTAGTTATCTATTGCTCTGTAACAACTTACCCCAAAACTTAGTGGCTTAAGATAACATATGTTTATTATCTCAGTTTCTGTGGGTCAAAGATCCAGGCATAGCTTAGCTGGGTCTTCTGCTTCAGAGTCTCTCTCAGGCTTCAGTCAAGTTATTGGCTGGGACAGCAGTCTCAAATAAAGGCTCAACTGGAGAAGGATCAACTTCTGAGCATGATTATTGGCAGGATTCAGTTACTTGAGGGCTATTGGACTGTGGGCCTCAGTTCCTTACTGGCTCTTGGCTGGAGACTGTCCTCAGTCCCTTGCCAAGTGGCTGTCTCCCTCAGGGCAAGCTTGGAAGAAGAGCAGAAAGGGAAGACCAGCAAGATGGAAGTTATAGTCATTTGTAATCTGATCACAGAAGTAACACCTCATCACTGTTGCCATAATCATTTCAGTTTAAGAAAATGAAAAGGAAATTAATATTGCTTAGTATTTCTTATTCTGTTTGTTAGAAATGAGTTATTAGATCCAGCCCAAACTCAAGAGGAGGGTATTATCCAAGGATGTGATTGCCTGGACGCATGAATACCATGGGAGCCATGTCAGAAGCTTCCTACCACACGCCCTTTTTAGATGAACTAAAAATTTAAAGTACTGACAATACCAAGTGCTAGCAAGGATGCAAAGCAACAGGAACTCACATATGGGTGTACCCCAGAGATATTGCGAGTTCAGTTCCAGACCACTGCAATAAAGCGAATCACGTGAATTTTTTGGTTTCCCAATGCATATAAAAGTTATATTTACACTATACTGTAGTCACTAAGTGTGACTACAAAAACAAATGTACATACCTTAATTTAAAAATTAATTATTGTTAGAAAATGCTAACCATCATCTTAGTCATAATCTTTTTGCTGGTGCAGGGTCTTGCCTTGATGTTGATGGCTGCTGACTGATCAGGGTGGTGGTTGCTGAAGGCTAGGGTGGCTGTGGCAATTTCTTAAAATAAGACAACAATGAAGTTTGCCACAGCAATTGACTCTTCCTTTCATGAATGATTTCTCTGTAGCATGTGATGCTATTTGATAGCATTTTACTGACAGTAGAACTTCTTTCAAAATTGGAGTCAATCCTCTCAAACCCTGCCACTGCTTTACCAAGTAAGTTTATGTCATATTCTAAATCCTTTGTTGTCATTTCAACAATCTTCACGGCATCTTCACCAGGAATAGTTTCCACCTCAAGAAACCACTTTGCTTACTCATCCCTAAGAAGCAATTACTCATCCTTTAAAGTTTTATCATGAGATTACATCAATTGAGTCATATCCTCAGGTTCCACTTCTACTTCTAGTTCTCTTGCTATTTCCACCACATCTGCAGTTACTTCCTCCACTGAAGCCTTGAGCCCTTCAAAGTCATCCATGAGGGTTGGAATCAGCTTCTTCCAAACTCCTGTTAATTTTGATATCTTGACTTCTTCCCATGAATCATGACTGTTCTTAATGGCATCTAGAATGGTGAATCTTTTCCAGAAGCCTTTCAATTTACTTTGCCCAGATCCATCAGAAAAATCACCATCTATAGCAGCTGTAGCCTTTTAAAATATATTTCTTTTTTTTTTCTTTTTTTTTTAATTTTATTTATTTTTTTCCCCCAAAGCCCCAGTAGATAGTTGTACATCATAGCTGCACATCCTTCTAGTTGCTGTATGTGGGACGCGGCCTCAGCATGGCCAGAGAAGCGGTGCGTCGGTGCGCGCCCGGGATCCGAACCTGGGCCGCCAGCAGCGGAGCGCGCGCACTTAACCGCCAAGCCACGGGGCCGGCCATAAAATATATTTCTTAAATAATAAGACTTGAAAGTCAAAATTACTGCTTGATCCATGAGCTGCAGAATGGATGTTGTGTTAGCAGACATGAAAACAACATTAATCTCATTGTACATCTCCATCAGAGCTCTTGGGTGACCAGGTACATTGTCAATGAGCAGTCATATTTTGAAAGGAATCTTTTTTTCTGAGCAGTAGGTCTTAACAGTGAACTTAAAATATTCAGTAAACCATGTTGTAAATAGATGTGCTGTCATCCAGGCTTTGTTGCTCCATTTCTAGAGCACAGGCAGAGTAGATTTAGCATAATTATTAAGGGCCCTAGGATTTTCAGAATGGTAAATGAGCATTGGCTTCAACTTAAAGTCACCAGCTGCATTAGCCCTTAAGAAGAGAGTCAGCTTGTCCTTTGAAGCTTTGAAGCCAGGCATTGACTTCTCCTCTCTAGCTATGCAAGTCCTAGATGGCATCTCCTTCCAATAGAAGGCCGTTTGTCTACATTGAAAATCTGTTGTTTAGTGTAGCCACCTTCATTAACGATCTTAGCTACATCTTCTGGATAACTTGCTGCAGCTTCTACATTGGGACTTGCTGCTTCACCTTGCACTTTTATGTTATAGAGAGAGCTTCTTTCCTTAAACCTCAGGAACCAACCTCTGCTAGCCTCAAACTCTTTTTCTGTAGCTTCCTCACCTCAGCCTTCACAGAATTGAAGAGAGTTAGGGCCTTGCTCTAGATTAGCCTTTGGCTTCATGGAATGTTTTGGCTGGTATGATTTTCTATCCAGATCACTAAAACTTTCTCCATATCAGCAATAAGGCTGTTTTGCTTTCTTATCATTCATGTGTTCACTGGAGTAGAACTTTTAATTTCCTTAAAGAACTTTTCCTTTTCATTCACAACTTAGCTAACTGTCTGGTGCAAGAGGCCTAGCTTTCAGCCTTTCTTGGCTTTCGATGTGCCTTCCTCACTAAGCTTAATCATTTCTAGCTTTCGATTTAAAGTGAGAGATGTGCAACTCTTCTTTTCACTTGAACACTTAGAGGCCATTGTAGGGTTATTAATTGGCCTAATTTTAATATTGTTGTGTCTCAGGGAATCAGGAGGTCTGAGAAGAGGAAGAGAAATGGGAGAATGGCTGGTTGGTGGAGCAGTCAGAACACACACAACATTTATCAATTGTTTGCCATCTTATATGGGCACAGTTTGTGGCACCCCAAAACAATTACAATAGTAACATCAAAGACCACTGATCACAGATCATCATAACAAATATAATAATAATGAAAAAGTTTGAAGTATTACGAGAATTACTAAAATGTGACACAGAGACACACAAGTGAGCAAATGCTGTTGGAAAAATGGTTGCTCGATGCAGGGTTGCCACAAACCTTCAATTTGTAAAAAATACAATACATATCCATGGAGCACAATAAAGCGAGGCACAATAAAATGAGATATAGCTGCACATTGCTGGTGGGAACGCAAAATGTTACAGCCACTCCGCAAAACAGTTTGGAAGTTTCTTAAAAAGTTGAACATACACCATATCACCCAGCAATCCTGCTTCTAGAAATTTATTCTAGAAAAATGAAAACTTAGAGTCACACAAAAACCTGTACACAAATGTTTATAGCAGCGTTATTCATAATCACCCAAAGCTGGAACCAACCCAAATGTCCTTCAGTGGGTAGATGGATAAACAAATTGTGGTATCCACAAAGTGTAATACTACCCAGCAAGAAAGGGAATGAACTATTAATGCATGATAAGACATGAATGAATCTCAAATGCATTATGCTAAGTAAAAGAACCCAGTCTCCAAAGATTACATACTGTTTGATTCCATTTATACGACATTCTGGAAAAGGGAAAGATAAAGAAATAGAGAACAGATCAGTGGTTGCCATGATTAGGGGTTAGGGGGAGGGTCTGAATACAGATTAGCCAGGAACAGTACATTTGACAATAAAAAGCACGAAGATATGGTTCCTGAACCTGGAGAGGAGAGATGGTGCCCGGATGCTATGAAGACTCATGGGCGCTGATTAGACAATAAATACGTAAATACTTCTTCTCTACCCATTCTAAATCTTCATTGATATATCACTATGCTTCACATGGGCCCATGAAATTGTTAATCTATTTTTTTTAATCAAATGTTTTATATAGACAGGCTCTGCAAAAAATATTTGCCCAGACAGCCACACATCCTAGAGATGACCCTACTTGACTGAAGCAGAGCACATTTGCTTGGGACCAGTGAGGCATAAACTTTAGTACATAGGGAGCCCTTGACCTGCATAGAGATTTTGTATTAGAGAAAGACTTTATCTTCTAGACTTTTGAAAACTGAATTTTTTTTTTTTTTACTATAGAAGTAGATGGGAAAGTGGTAGAGGAAGCAATAGTCGAAGTTAGGAGAATACTAGTTGCATTTATTGCATGTTAACCACATACTAAGTGTGATCTGAAGTGCTTTGCCTATATTAATTAATTTAATCCTCCCAACAATCCTGACGGGCAGGTACCATTATCATCCCCTCTACACAGATGAGGAAATTGAAGCACAGAGAAGTTATACAAAGTAATACTGCCAATAAGGATTTGAGACCAGGCATTCGTGGCTCCAGAGCCACGTTCTTCATTCTTCTTCTGTACTTCCTTTGCAGTATAAGAACATGAAAGAGAAATTGGTATTGTTAGTATTTCTCATGTACCAGCCATTGTGCGAGTATGTTTTATAATAGAAACCATTCATCATCGTTACTATAGCCCTATGTCATGGAAACAGGTTGCTATTCCTGTTTTACTGAAGAAGAAAACTAAGTTACAGACAGATTTCATACCATGTCCCATGTCATACTGTAAAAAGTGATGTGTCAGAATTTGAACCCAGGCTTGTCTGGAAAAGTCCTTATCTACCTATTCTCAAATAGTAAACTCTGAGGAGGTGGGTGCGGGAAACTTACTTGCCCTCATTGATTCTCACAGAAGACTGGAATGAAAACTATACAGGAAATCTTCAAGTAAAAGAGTTTTAGGAACTTTTACAGAAAGAGCTTTCTTGCCAGCAAATCTAGGAAAAGGTGACAGTCAAATAACTGGGAGTCACAACTACATTATGACTCTTCAAGGGGAGCATTCTAGGAACATAGAACAAGATCTTTCCCCTATCATAGATGGGAAGGAGAACTTGCAGAAGCAAAAACTATGAGGTTAATCTTTATGGAGCTGATTCTGAGAACCAAGAAAATCAAGAATGTCTACCTTGAAAAACTGAGAAATCTGCCCCTCAGGGCCTTGTGTAAAAGCCTATGTGAGTGA
Organism: Ceratotherium simum simum; assembly: GCF_057802395.1. Classification (NCBI taxonomy): domain Eukaryota; kingdom Metazoa; phylum Chordata; class Mammalia; order Perissodactyla; family Rhinocerotidae; genus Ceratotherium; species Ceratotherium simum. The sequence continues at coordinate 18,712,523 of NC_141921.1, read as the reverse complement.
AGAAATTCATTCTCCAAGCAGCAAAGAATACTTTGAGACCCAGAAAAAGGTTGAAGGAAAAGTAAAATGAGGGGGGAGGGGGCCCTCTCCCAGAGAACATTGCTCAGAGAAGCTCCAAGGTCAACTGTTGCCCAACCTTATACAGCAAGACTCTCCATTACCTAATGGCTAAGTAACCTCCATCCAACTCTGTGTACATAGGTAGAAGAAAATTTATAACTGGAAGTCACAATTTGTCATGAATAGGCATGAAAGAGCTTGCCCAGAAGAGAAGTCCTAAATTTGTAATAACTATGGAAAAATCCTTTATAATAGCTCAAATTTACAAGGATAAAAATAATTCACAGAGAAGAGAATTCATATATATATACATGAATAACTCAGATAGAGCTGAACCCCTTAGCACCTATCTTCAAATTCAGACATTCCACAAAGGAGAAAAACCTTGCAAATGTTTGAGTGTGGTAAGGGCTTCAGCTGGAGTATGGATCTTTGAGTTCATCAGACAATCCACACAGAGGAGACACTGTGTGTGTGCAGAATGTGTTAAGAACTTCAGCAGAATTCATCTTGGAGTTCACACAGTAGAAGGGCCTTACAAATGTGACGAGTGGGTTATGGGTATCAGCCAATACTAAAATATTTGCCATCATGTGACTGTCCATGCAGGAGAGAAACCCTATAAATGAGGCAAAGGTGGTGGGGGTTATTGTAGGGCTGCAGATCTTCGCATTCATCGGAGTCAACCATATCAGAGAGAAACCATATCTATGTGGTGAGCGTGGTAAGGGCTTCACCAGGCGCTCCACTATCCTCCTGCATTATACCCTCCATTCGGGAGAGGAAGTATATCAATGTGGTAAGTGTGGTAAGAATTTTTCTCAGAGTGCAAAAACTGGCACTCATGAGAGAGTCCACAGGGGAGGGAGAGCCTATAAACGTGATGAGCGCAGTAAGGGCTCCTCTCAGGCTTCAAAATTTCACATTCATCAGAGAATCCACACAAGAGAAAATTGCTATTAATGAATGTGATATGGACTTCAGTCAGAAAAGAAATGTTCACCCTTAGTAGGGCCTACACAGAAGAGAAATCCTATATAATCAGTGTGATAGTAAGGATGTCGAAACTGCAAGTAACAGACACGCAGAAGAGACACCCACTATAAATGTGACAATTAAATGTGTGGGGAAAAGTTTACCTAGAGCCTTAAAACTCGTAACAAAATTACACATAAGACATAAATCATACTGATAGCCTCGATGAAATTTAAATAAAAATATTATTTTTCAAGAGTTAATGTTACAAGATATAGAAGGAGTTACCTTAAGGTGCTGTTTGTAAAGAACAAAAAAAAAGGAGTTGGAAAGAATGATCTCTATGGGACATCCTGGTCCCCTAATGAGACTGAAAAAACCTCATGAAAAGTTGGGTTCATACCATGACTCATCCAGTGGTACAAGATTCTGCTAAGAATGTAAGTGATCATGGAGGTAGGTCCACAATGCTACTTTTCCTGGGTAATGATGTCCTATGTGTTGCATAAAATCTTGTCTTGAGATGTGTGAAAGTTTCCACTTTAACATCTCTCACATGAGTATTTTTATTTCTCAAAGTGTGGTTTGCATATCACCACATATATCAGAATTACTTAAGGTGAGTACTAGAGTGTAAATAATACCTTAATATTTAGGGCACAATGACTTCAGTGTACATAAATATCTGGGGGGAACTTTTAAAAATGCAGATTCCTCTGCCTCATCCCATGTCTACTTAATCAGTCTGTAGGTGTGAGGACCAAGGATTTGCACTTATAAAAGCTCCTCCTCCCCTTATAGGTTCTCCAACTAAAGTTGGAGAATTACTGCTCTATGGGATGTTTGCATAAGGTTAAGAGAAAGAAACAAAATCTTAGGTGGCACCTTTACTAGTGTGCTGAATCCACTAGATACAGAAATTTTTGCCAATAAATTGACTGAAGTAGGAAGTAAAATCCAAGAGACTTGAAAATGCACATCAAATGGCCCAAGGAAATATTAGCAAATGGCTATATGACATCACCCATGATGAGATGGGTGATGACCGCAAATGAAAACTGATGGAGAGAAGTAGGCACAACTCAGCTTTTAAATGATGTTATTTCTAAAACTTCAAACAGCCTTAAGCATGGTTTGGTGTGTGAATACAGTCACGCATAGCTTAATGACGGGCATACGTTCTGAGAAATGGGTCATTGGGTGATTTCGTTGCTGTGCAGACATCATAGAGTGGACTTGCACAAACCTAGATGGTATAGCCTACTACACACCCAGGCTGTATGGTGCTAATCTTATGGGACCACCGTCATCTATGTGGTCTGTTATTGACCAAAACGTCATTATGTGGTACCAGCATGACTGTATACAACTTGATAAGGGGAGTCTAGAGTGAATCTATTATACACGAAAAATAAAAAACAGATTGAGAAACTCCTATATTAGAGTAGGATAATGGTTAAATTATCCTTAGTGCAACGATGATTAAATTAGAAACATCAGCATAAATTCAGTCTGTCACTGAAATAATCTGTGCTGTCTCTGGCATCAGCCTATTTACTGCAAATAGTCATTGGAATGGCATAAACATGCAATTTATACTCTTATCTGAATCTGTATTAGTTCTTCCCAAATGCAGCTGGTCATCAGAATCAACTCTACAGCTTGTTAAATATATGGTTACCTTGGGTTCCACCCCAGGAGGCTGTGATTCAGCACTTCTGTGAGGAGGCCTGACTAAGCATCTAAGCTCCAGGTTTGGGAACTGCTGCTTTATACTCCTTTTCTAATTCAGAAAAATGGAACCTGGGCTTCCTAAGGGCTGGGTAATTCAGAATCTTGGTCACGGCAATTAAGATGGGGCCTGGAACACCCTGTTAAAGTACCGATGCTTACCGAGTTTCCTGGGGTAGTAATTAAGGGAAGTAAAGGAATCAGACAAGAAGAGGGCTTCTCCTTGTGAGGATGGTCAGGCAATGACCAAGTTGTCACAGCAATCTTGGATCACCCTGCCTCAGGGCCGAGGAATATGTTTCACAACTACTGTTTATAGAATATAAAAATAATTGTGCACTTGTAAGCAATTTCTCTCTGAAAAATGTTTCTGGTACTAGAACATTTTGCTCTATAAGCAAGAAGCTGTTGGTCCTGTGATAAATAAGCCCCCATTTTTTGACATGGTGCCATACGAATGAGTGAACCAATAGGATCCAGCACCCACTCCCAACTTTTCTATGGGAACCTTAAGATGGGCTCTGATACTTTTTCAAAGACATTCAATAGAGTTTAACAAGGAGTAGGTATCTACTTCTGAAAACAGGCTGAGGAGGGGCAAAGAGACCAGAAAGAGTGAGCAGTTGTTAAGGGCAGGGCACTGTGGTGTCCTTCCTGTTTTGATGACACTTTAAGACAGATAACACCTTGGCTTCCCTGAAACCAGCAAACAACTAAGGGTGTGGTCTCTCGTGGAGACAAGACATGGTCGGAAGCAGCCTCCTCAACAAGTGCTTTGCTAGGACGCTTGTCTGGGACTTAGGGTGGGAAATTTGGGGGTAGGGAAAGAGAGGATCACTATTTTGGAGGATCCATTGCATCCTGACAACTAAGCTTTTATTTTAAGAATCTACTATTATGCAACTAATTTGATCAGTCCATAGGGGTACGTTATGGAGGATAAAGATGAACCATTCGCCTTACCCTCCTCTGATTCTTCCAGCTAGCCTGGGCCATCTGGAATACCAAAGCAAACTTGGCAAATTCACCCATGAGCAGCTCAGGCAACTTCTTTATCAAGCCTTTCCCCTGACTTAAAATTTCCTCTTAAATAGAAAATAGTTATTTTTATTATTTTTAAAATCTTGGTTTGCATTAAACCTTGTCAGATTAATGCCTTAGCCCTGGAATGACTATCAGGTTCACTTAGGGAGTACCTCTCTCCTCTCCCATTGTCCCTATCCCCGAATTTGGAAATGTTACCCTCAAGGGACTAAGATTGTCATCTTGACTTTTGATCTATTTCTCATCTGCCCTTTGCCTGCATACTGATCTTCAGAATTGGAAACGAGCAACATCTCTCAGGCCAGGTCTGTCCTGCCCCTAAATAGTCTCTAAGGATGTAGCTCCTGGTAATCCTTGATGACTTTCTTATGTTTAGTTCCTTCAATTCTAATTCCAAGTTCCTTCACTCAAACGTCAACGACAACCATGCCTTATTTCAAAGACTCTCAGTGGAGAGAACAACAACAAATAAGCATTAAATAAGTTCTTTTTTTAATGGTATAAGTAGTGGAAAATGGTACCTAGAAGGTAGCTTTGGTAGTACCAAGTAGCTGGCACTCTCTCCCAGCCTCTCAAATCTCCCTCTCCACCAGTTCTGAATATAATTTTTAGCACCTCTCTACATTTGAGATACAGAGCCAGGCTTTGCTTAATTTAGTCATATTGTTCTAGTTAAATGAATTGCAACCCTTAAAATGAATTTGTATAATCCTGATATTCATTTCATTCCAAATATTATTAACCTTCAGCCATAAAGTCCTTGGAGCCTCTTTATTCACTTACTCTTAAAATTTCCAGAGCTTCACTTACCCATTCAAATTGACTTAAATTCAACCATGAATTGTCCTTGACAGTCTAACTGGACGGAAATATTTAGTAACTGTTCCTGCATTGGAAGCCATTCACTTATTTAAGAAGCATTCACTGAGTGCCAGTTCTGGGCCAGACGATCTGATCTGGCCTGCTCATTCCTCCTCCATGTGTGCCTCTGTGTGGACTGCGAGTTAGCCCAGATGGCCAGTACTACATATGTCACTCAAAGCATTCTGGCAGTCTGCCTCCCTACTTCTCGCTGCTTCTGGAAGCTTCAGACTACTGCTGTGACAGGTATCTGGGAAGCTTCACAAGCCATATCCGCCACTTCTGTTGGATTCCTTCCATGTTGAGTCCTGTGCTCTGGGTCTTGGGTCTGCAGCCTCCAGAGGCCATGCGCACCTGAGCTGAGGGTGCAGAGGTGGGTGAGTTAGGGACGAAGGGGAAAGCAGGGCACCAAACCAGCCGCTGGGACCCAGGAACCTAGCAAGAAAGTGTAAATACATGCTGACCTCAGAAATGTTAAAAGATAGAGTCTTCTAGTAGTGTTTACTGACATGACAAGTTTTCTAAGACATAGCATCTCCTTCACGCCTTCACCTACTTTTGTGGAGAGGCCTTCCCCAACCACCCCATTTGTCCCCATCACTGTCCACAGCTTTATTTTTCTCCAGAGCACCAGCCAACATGAAATATACTAGAGACTTTATATTTTTCTTTATTTATCATCGAACTTCTCCCTTAGACTGTCAGCGCCATGAGGGTAGGGTTTGTGGCTGTTACTCACTGCTGTAGGTGTTGAGTAATTTTCTTTTTTTTTGTTGTTTTTGAAGGAACGAAGGGTCTTATTTAATCGGTTTATTTGCTGTGAATAAATCGCATGAATGGGAGGACTGCAGGGAGAGGGGTGACCTCCCCAGCCCCCTCCGCCCCCGCCCGGGTACCTGGCTCCCTGTCCTAAAGACAAGATGAGAACGCCTCTACACAAAACAAGAGGCGTGGTGGCCCTTGGCTTGGGGACACATCCTCCGGCTAGTTGGGGCCGCCACCCTCCCTGCCACCCGGCCCCAGCACGGGGAGAGTAGCTGAGACCCAGGTTGGCAGAGGCACCGAGTCCCCCAAGGTTAGCGGGCTCCAGGCCTATATTTCGGTTGCAGATCGCAGGTGTCTGCAACTGACTTGCAGGCAGGGCAATCCTGACTCGCAGCTCCTAAAACCCACCTCATCATAAATTTAATAACCAGAAGGAGTGGGGAAATTGTATTTCTTAAAATAACCTCTCTGGGCACCCTCTCATGCCTAAGGCAAAGAACAAATATGTGCAGAGTGAGCATAATTTTACAAGAGGAAGCCGGGAGGGAAGGCCCTTCCCGCAGGCTGACACTCACCAGAGCAGGCTGGAGCTGTGCTGGGCAAGGCTTGCAAAGAGGGTGGTCCCAGCTGAGCAAGGGCTCACCAAGGCTGCCTCTCCCTACAAGTAAGAACACACTGTGTGCTCTGCACAGCTCTACTCATCTCCACCTTTAGGGAGTTCCTTGATTAGGCTGGGTTACAGCCATCCTGATAATTCAGTCACCTTGATTCAATCATGAGTATTTCTGAAATCTCCTAAAGCATACCTACGAGGGTGGGTAGCTCAATGGATTATATCCTTCACTGAACTAATCTTTAATTCTCTGGTGCAGGGTGGGTTCAAGTGGAAGGCAGCTTGCCTCAGCTCCCTTAGAAAGGCCACAAGATGTGGGTACTCTGAGGAGCTATGAGACTTGTCACTCCTAGCCCCTGACCAACCACTTCCACCATGCACTGAAACCGCTCTCGCCATCCTCTGGTTAAATGCAAAAAGTCCTTATTTTACCTCTCTGATTGCTCCCTTCATCTTAAAACACTCTCTTCCCTTGGGTTCCATGACATTTCATGCTCCAGAGTTTCCTCCTGCCTCTCAGGGGGCTGATTTCTAGTCTCCTTTGTGGGCTCCTTAGTCTGTCTTGGGCCATAAATGCTGTTCCTTGGTCCCAGGTGCTGTCCCTTCTCACTCTACACACCTTTTGAAGAGTGTATTTCTGCAGATGCCTCTCAAATCGGTGTCCTAGTTCAGAACTCTCTCCTGACCTTCTGGCAGACACAGCAAATGCCAGCTGATGTTCTACAATGCACTCGATTCTTAACAGATCAAAACCAGGACGCATCGTCTTCTCATTCATTCTCCCCTCAAACAAACCTGCTCTTCTAATATTCCCCAATCCACCCTGTTTCCTAAGCCAGAAACTTGAGGGCTAAGCTAACTTCTATCTATATCTTGCTCCCAATGAGTCAGCAAGTTCTGCCCATTTTGCTTCCTTCATTTATCTCAAATTGTCCCCTCTATCCCCACACCCTGGCCTAGGTGAGGTCATTCTACAACTTTTCTCTCCTGAGTCAGTGCAATAGCTTATTAACTGAACTCCCTGCTTCCACCTTCAACATATTCCACACACAGAAGTCAGAGTAGTGTTCCTAAAACATGATTCTAAACATGTCTTGCTCCTTCTTAAAAGCTTTCAGAGCCTCCCCCCTCCTTTACAGAATGAAGTCCATTCACTTGAAGATGGCTTAGCAAGTCCTTCCAGAAGAGACCGTGGCTCAGATCCCCAGCATCATCTCGTGCAGAAACTCCCTAAAACTCCACTTATCAAGAGCTTGTAAACTCAGTTAAGCCTCCATTGCTCTCTCTTGCCACCAGGTGTTTTTCGGTGTTACTTCTTTTCCCTGGACATTGCCGCCATAATAACCCCAGCCCTTTAGCTCAGCTAAATTGTTCTTAAATGTTCGGCCTGGGCGCCAGCTCAAGACGCGCTCCCGCCGCGGGGCGCATGCTCCGCCTGGGCCACGTGACCCGCTTGCTCCCATTCTTCTTATAGGTGTGACCGGAGAAGTCTCTTTTCTGAGCAAGCAAGTCTGCCGTAGGCACGCTGTTTGCTTCCATGGCACCCTATGTCTCCCCTATCGGCACTGATCACACGGTTTCTAATGACCTTTTGCTTATTTGTGTCCCCATTCGATGGTAAGCACCTTGTGACAACGGACCGTGTCTACCTTGTTCCCCACGGAATCCCCAGTACATAGGAGGTGCTAAATAAAAATTGGTAGCGTGACTGAAGGATTGATGGAATCCTAAACCGGCAATGCCTTTTTGGAAAACTGGCTACGTGAAATAAGAGCCTGTCCCTCACAGACGTCACATCCGGACTGCTAGAAGATCCGATATAGCATACAGTCTAGTGACAGCCTGCAGCTCATGCTCTGGGGTTGCACTGCCTGAGTTCAAACCCTGGCGCTGCCGCTTACTGGTTGTGTGGCCTTGGGGGAGGGGGTGGGAGAGTGGGTGTCAACCTCCCCATGCGTCCTCTTCCTCGTCTGTAAAATGGGAATAATAATAGTACCTACCTTATGAGGTTGCTATGAGGATTAAATGAGTTAGTCAAGTGCCTGTCACGTAGTAAGGGCTCAGTAAATGTTAGCTCTTATTATCTATCCACTAAACTGTTAGTTCTGTAATGGTAAGAATTTTTGTCTGTTTTGTTTACTGCTGTTATCACCTATGAATAGAACAGTGCTTGGCATCAAATAGGTGCTTAAAAAATATTTGTTGAATAAGTAGGCAAAATTCATGTAAAACTTTTTATTTCAGCATAGTCATAATTTAAAAATCTGTAAAAAATTCTAAATTTCCAACAATATAGAAAGGAATAAGGTAATAAATATTCTTGGAAAGGACTATGATCAGAAACAAAATTTTGCTTTTAAAGACTATTGAAATAGTGTCACACATATATTGTTTTGCCAGTTGATTTTTTGTAATAATAATATTTTCATAGGGCTTTAACAGTCCTGTTGGGTAAGTATTGTTCTCATTTTTCAGATGAGCTAACTGAGACACAAGAGTTTGCATAATTTACCCATGGTCACTTACGTAGTGAGTAAGGGAGTCAAGATTCAAATCCAAGCAGTCTCTTTCAGCATCCGTGTTCCTAACCTCTACCTCTGCTGCCTTAAAGAGCCAAGTGTGAAAATATTAAGGGAACAAGAGGAGAATATTTTTTAATAATCTAGTGGTTGGAAAGTTTTCCTAAGGAAAACACAAACATTATGAAATGAAACTCAGGCAAACTTAACTAGATAAAAAATGAAAATGTCTGCATTACTGAAGACTCCATAAGCCACGCTAAAAGAGGAATGACAGACTGGAAGAAAACATTTGCAACCTCTAAAACAGAGAAGAGATTAATATCTGGATTATATATGAAGGTCATAACAATCAACAAGAACATTATTCTGGGTGTTTTGGGATGAGATTAATGTTTAAGTCAGTGGACTTCAAGTAAAGCAGATTGCACTCCATAGTGTGAATGGGCCTCAACCTATCAGCTGAAGGTCTGAATAGAAAGAAAGACTGCCCTCCTGCAGGCAAGAGAGAATTCTCCAGCAGACAGCCTTCTGACTCAAACTGGAACATCAGCTCTCTTGGGTCTCCAGGCTGTAGGCCCATCCTGAAGATTTTGGACTTTCCAGTCTCCGTGATAGTGTGAACCAATTCCTTATAATAAATTCCTATATAATAAATGTTACACTGATATATTAATTAAAATATTATAAATAGATCTAAATGTAATATATTATATTTATATAATGTAATAATAATTATAATTAATATATTAATAATAGTAATATAATTAATACTAATTAATACACATATATATCTTATTGGTTCTGTTTCTCTGGAGAATCCTGACTAATGCAGTCTATTAAAAGTTCAGGGAAGGGGCCGGCCTGGTGGCGTAGCGGTTAAGTGTGCACACGCTCTTCTTTCGTGGCCTGGGGTTCACAGGCCCAGATCCTGGGCACGCACTGACACACCGCTTGTCAGGCCATGCTGTGGCAGGCGTCCCACATATAAAGTAGAGGAAGATGGGCACTGATGTTAGCCTAGGGCCAATCCTCCTCAGAAAAAAGAGGAGGATTGGCATCGGATGTTAGCTCAGGGCTAATCTTCCTCACACGCACACACACACAAAGTTCAGGGAGGGGCACACACACATACATACATACAGTAATAGTACAGGATACACTGATAAAGCACAGGTTTTGCTTCATGGTAGGAGGCTTAGTAACACTATAGCCCCCCTCTTCTGCCCTGAATAATAGAAATGAAAGAAAAAATATTTTAATAAATCCCTTGCAGTGCTGGTAACCAAGAGGAGATTTCCTCAGTGGCCCAGAAACTATTAGGAATCCCTAAAAGCCAGAACTAGATTGTCTAACAGGACTTGTCAGTGACAAAGATGAGTACACAAGAATCCTGAGCATTTAAGGAACTCTAAAATCATAAAAGAGAGAGGCATAATGGAGAGAGAAGCCCCAAGAAAACAGAGTAAACAGAACAAGACTTCAGAAAAGTTAGTATTGCCAGAGATGAAATAGGACATAGCATCATACACATTAATCAGCTAAAGAGCTTGGAGATTAAAAACTTAATCTGAAATAAAATATGCACTAGAGGAGGCCATATTAGCAGCATGGATGCAGGTAAATATGAGATCAATGAACTGGAAGGTTGAGGCAAGGAATTCATTCAAAATGTATCTCCCAAACACAAAGATATAAAACATTTCAAAGGAAAATTAAGAGACAGGTCCTGAAGTTCCAACATCCATCAAATAGGAGTTCCAGAAGGAGAGAAGATACTGGAGAAAAGAGACTTCTCAAAGCAATTCTCAAAGGGATTTCCCAGAACTGATGTAGCCTCAGATGGAAAGACCTCACCAAAGACTTAGCAGAATGAACGGAAAAAGGAATATTGTAGTGAAATTTCAGAAACCAAGGATTAAGAAAAAAATTCATAAAGAAGACAGATTCCTTATCAACAGAATAAGCATCAGGTTGACTTCAGACTTTTCATCTGCAACACTGGTTGCAAAAATGTAGTGAAGCAATAGTTTCAAGTTTCTGAGAGAAAATGTTGAACCTAAAACGTTAAACTCAACCAAACTCTCATTTTCACGTGGAGGCAAAAATATACATTTTCACCCACAGACCCTCCCTGAACAAATTACTAGGGGATGTAGAAGAAAATTAATGTAAGAAGAAGAAGTTGGATACCAAAAGCAATAGTAAACAAGAAATGATTAAAATTTATTGGTAAGTTAAAAAGCCTATTGATTAAAAAACATTTTAGAATAATATTTAGAAGAATAATATGGAACTAAAATCTCAGATGATGTCCCCCAGCTCTCTCTTTCCCTTTCTCAGTGACCTTGGAAGCTGTGTGTCCCTTAGGGCATAGGTACAAGATGTCCCCTACATCACTGTCCAGAGGGCAAATGCCCAAGAGAGTGGCCCAACCTTCATCAGAACATGACGTGAATGATAAATAAGCCTTTACTGTGCTAATCCACTGAGATTTCAGGGTTTGCTATACCAGCATAATCTGCCTATTCTGATGGATATGCCTTGTTACCTACAGGCCCTGCTGTTGGAGGGCTTCGGGGCAGTGGGAGGTAGGTGGCAAAGAGACAATGGGCCCAGGATAGGGCCAGGAAGGTGGGACTTTGAGGATGAGATTCTCATAGGCTCAAAGAACACTCTAAGTTGAAGGGGTGGCTGTGGCTGCTGTCAGTATGTCCATGTCCCCTTATGTTCCCATCCCATTTCCCAGTGTAGCCATTTAATGGAAAGAGCACAGAACAGATGCCAGGAATTCTGATCCTGGTGTTGTTACTCCAAGGCTGTGTGGCCCTGGGCAAGTGTCTACCCCTATATGGCCGTAGTTTCTTCTTCCTTAAAATGGGGGTAACATCCCTACCTGGTGAACTTCTAATGAGACAAAAGGTGAGAAAGTTGTGGGAGTATTTAATGCATTGACCAGAAGGAGGCTCTAAACTCTTCGACCCCTTCCCCTGCTCTAGGACCGTCCTCACCAGGTTCCCATACCCCAGGCTAGGATTTGAGCTCAATTATTGCTTGGTGAGTGGGTCAGTATTGATGTTTCCTTCACGGTCAGTCCCTGTCCTGGGCATGTGCAGCAGGCTTTCCTGTGGTGGGGAGATGAGGGGCTTATTGCAGTTTCTGGCAATGGCTAGACAGGGATAGAAGGTGCCTTTCAAGGCTCCTTGCAGGATGATAGAGAGTGGGCACCTCCATTGCCTCTATCTAGAGTGGGCCCTAATGGCCAGAGGGGCCCCCTCCACTCCCTGAGAGCCCTGCACTTTCATCCAATGCCTGGTCAGCCAGGGATTGTTTTTATGAGCTCTGGATTGGATTTGGTCCAAACTGTGCCCCTAACTGTTGGGTGACTTTGGACAACCCCCTGGGCCTGTCTTTCTTAATTTATAAGTTGGAGAAAGCTGTACTCAAGGATCTCAAAGGCATCTTCCAAGTCAAAATGTCATAGAATCTTTGACTTTCTTTTAATGGAATCTAAGTCATAATGGAATCAAGCAAAGACAGAATGCAGAACACTGAACCCATCACACAGACCCTCATTTCTCAAGGACAGCCATGCAGAAGAAGCTGCCCTGTCTCGTTCCTGCTCAACCTCCTCTTCATCGTCCTTCTTCCCCTGCCCCGGCTTGCCTTCCAGCTCCCTCCCTTCCTCCTGTCCTGCCTCTTGCCCCTATGACTTCTCTATCTCTTCACCCTGTGCCTGCCTCAGTCACCAGTTACTCAGACCAACCTCGTCCTCTTCCTGCCTCGTGTCCAGACCGTCTCCCTCCTCTTACCAGCTTCACCCCTTCCCACCTCCCTGCCTGGGTCAACTCCACCCTTGCCTGTCCTCCTGCTCCTCCGACCACCTGCCTGCCCCCTCTCCCTCTCCCTTCCATTCGCCGCCCCTTCCGACTTGCTCCGCTCTTCTCCCACGCCCCTCCCTTTTCCCCTGCCCCCTCTCCTCACTCTGCTTCTTCCCCTACCTGCATGGGCCTTGGGCCCAGATAGGCCTCCCCTGCTCCTGCGAGGACATCTGCCCCAACCAGCCCTCACCAGGCCCAATGATTCCCACACTCCATCATGGAGGCCTTGTGTCCCCATTCCAGAACTCCCGGGCATGCAGTACCCAGCATCCTGGTGACCTGCAGACATGGGGGACACTGGATGACAACCAGCAGGCATACGACCTGGAGGGGCACCTCCCTCAGGTAAAGGCCTCTTTCCCAAGATGGGGTTCTTAGCCACCCCCATGTGTTGGTTATCTTGCTGCCTGAGTTCAGTGTGTGCCTCCATTCCCATTCCTTACATCAAGTATAAATGGAGATCAGAATATTTTTATGTAAGAGACTCCATAGGGAGTAAAGCTTAGGGCAAATTGCGAGTGGACTCTGAATTCCTATTATCCCTGTTCAGCTCAACACTAGGTCATGGACCCTCTGATAGACACACAGACACACGCTGTCCTGCACCAGCAGTTCCCATCACCTTAACCCTGTACAGAGATCAGCACGGAAGTTCAAGGCAGCTTTGGCCTGACAACGGTGTGACTGGAGTGTTCCTGAGGTGTTCTGTTTTCCCAGCTCTTTCATACACTCCAAAAAACTTGGTTTGGATCTCTTTGTTTGCTTCTATATCATGTTGATCAGTTGAGGTCCATTTGGCCATAGAATACATTCATCTTGGGATGAGGAAACATTTTTTTTAACCTCAGAAGCAGAGGACTGAAGTCATCATTCTCCTCATTTCATAACATGCTTTTATCATTGGCCAGTGCAAGGCCCCACTCATTTTATTTAGTTATTCACTTTCATGCCCATTTCTCACTTCTACTCCCCCCATAAAAAACTTCTAAAAATATTTTGATATGTATGTGTATGTATTCTTGTAAAATATAGGGTGTTATTTTGTGAGCTGTATTTTAAATTTTCATACATGATATTATGCACTAGACTTCATTCTGTTTACTACCTTTGCACTCAGCACTCTGTTTTTAAGATCTGTCTATGGTGTGTATGTCATCTGTGCTTCTGACTTCTACACTGTATCCTGCCGAGTGTCTCCTGCATGTTACAGTCATCCATTTCCCCAGTGACAGATGGACACCTGGCTTACGTCTAACTCTCCACCATGACGGACAATTCCCAAACGACCATCCTTCTACGTACCCACTTTTGATACCATGTGAGAGTTCTCTGGGCTAGGTGCCCAGCACTGGGAACGCTGAGTTAAAGGGTGCTCCAGTCCAATCTTCCATCATTCACGTACAAAAGTTCTTGTTGGGATGAGAAATCGTTCATTATACATATTCATAAGGCAAGTTCAGCAAGCTCCCCTGGGCCAATGATATGCCCAAGATCTAGGAAGTGAAATAATTTTATCAAACCCACCTCAAGATAACTTTTGGCTGTCTTGAAGTGAAGACTTTTATAACCAGCCTACGTTTTACAGATTTTCCTGAATCTCAGTAGATGTTCTTGATCAATCTCTGGAGTTTTGAGACAAGTACACACATATGAATCAAGACTATAGACTCTCATTTGACCACCAGCGCCAGCAAACATTGGCTAATGGGTCAATGCTCATTGATAGGCTTTATCTGTGAAGGAGCTGTTTGCCAGCCTTCTTCTGCGACTTCTTCACAACTTGTTCTTATAACTATTAGTATTACCAATTACAGTTCTTACTGTTATACGTCAATCCATAATGCCTTGTACTTTCAGAAGCTGTTGGGATCTTTAGCAAGTTCCTTTTCGTTAGGCAGGTTGCTCCTCCTGTGTCCCTTATCCCTGCCTGGTTGGTTGGCCAGTCTTGAAGGGCAACTCCCTCTGTAATTGTCCTCTTACACCACCTGGGCCTATGGCCAAACCATGGAGGATGCAAGACCAGTGATGGCTGGGCTAGAGAAGAGTGCAGGGGCCTCCCCTCAGGCAGACCATGACTGGAATTTCCTGGGTAACTTTCTTCCGGGCGCACCATCTCATCTTATCCCAGGAATAATCCAGAATAATCCTCTATGACCGTCAGGGCTTTCCCACTCTGAGAATTCACCTCCTGCAGGGAGAGAGAAAGTTTCCAATGATCCTGTCAAAGCAATGATCCTCTCAAATGGCCCTTACCCTGGAATTTACACGGTAGCAGGGTTTGGAAGGCGCTGGTAGTCGAGATCCTACACAACCATCAGGATCTGATTAACAGATGATATTTCAAAAATAGACATTACTGAGATATAATTTATATAAATATAATGTATCCGTTTTAAGAGTAGAGTTTGATGCATTTTGGTAAATGTATACACCCACGTAACCATTACCACAATCCAAATAGAGAACATTTCCATCATCCCCCCAAATTCCTTTATGATCCTTTACAGTCAATACCATCCACCCCAAATCCTCAGGCAACACTGATTGACATTTTGTCCCTATAGATTAGTCTTGTGTGTTCTGGAATTTCATGTAACAGTATTTACCCTTTTGTGTCTGGTTTCTTCCATACAGCATGCTGTTTTTGCCATTCACCTATGTTGTTGTGTATATCAGTCGTTCATTCCATTTAGTGCTGAGTGGTAACTCATTATATTAATATACCACAAATTGTTTTTCCATTGCACCTGTTGCTAGATATGACAGTTATCAACTTGTTGCCTCTCAACTCCAAATCTACCCTTCATTACCTGCTTTGCAGTGGTGGGACGGCTCCTTTAAGCATCTCTCCTTTGCAGTGAGAACAGTATTGAGCTGTGTCAGTAGATGGCGCTGGAGGGACACTGCAGGAGGAAGAAACTTCTCTCCTGGGTTCAACGTGCGTCTCTTTGCTTCTCTTACTCTGACTGCACTGCTGGCAGAAGCACATGCGTGGGAACACCGATTAGTGTTCTGCCCCAGCTGGGCATTCAGAGCACGCAATGCCTGTGAGCTCACAGCCCCAGGCCTAGCCCAGTGCCCACCTTAATCCAGCCTTCCCATCGTGGACTCTCAGCACCTCAGGCCTCACACTGCCCTGCTGGTGAATCAGAGGGCTGTCCTGTGTGCCAACCTGCCAGCCTCGGCCCACCAGCTCCCTGGGGGGTGTTTCCAGTGGCCCTCCAGACATGGGCACGTGCATCCCAGGCCTTCACCACTCTGCCTGCAAGTAGGTTCTTGACTTGGACACGCCCAGGGCACTGTCTGCCAGCCTCTGCCGCCAGTACCCCAGAGGGACGTTTCCTGCTGACCTGGAGACTATGGACCAGGCCTAGCTTGGGCTCCCAGCACACTTCACATCATATTATGCGTTTTTCAACAAGGTATGAATCCCAGCTTGAAGGAGAGGGCCCCCTTCCAATTTATTCTTCCCTGGGGAGTCTCCCTCAGCCTTAAAATATTCTGTAGAGTTCTCTATACACCTTCACAGTTACTCCCCTGCTACAGTTAATAATTTTTAATGTGAAAATTTCTGTGTTCAAATTACTGTGTGGTTTTTGTATTCTGACTGAACCCTGACAGATAAGACATTTGTATTGTTTCCAATTTGGGCTATTATGAATAAAGCTGCCATGAGCATTTTTGTCTTTGAGTGGATCTATATTTTCATCGATAAATTTTTCCTGATAAATACCTGAAAGTGGAATTGCTGGGTTGTGAGGTAAGTGTATGAGAAATTTATAAGAAATTGCCAAACTGTTTTCCAAAGTGGTTGTACCATTTTATATTTCCATCAAAAATGCTGCTCCACATCTCCACTGACACTAGCTATTGTCAGTCTTTAATTTTAGCTATTCTAGTGGGTGTGCAGCTGCCTGATGAATAATGGTGATGAGTATCTTTTCGTGCACTAACTGGCAATTTGTATATCTTCTTTTGTGACACATCTGTTCAAATCTTTTGCCCATTTTTACTTCAGTTGTCTTATTAAGTTGTCCTCTTATTATGAGTGTTTTTTTTTTTTTTTTTGGTGAGGAAGATCAGCCCTGAGCTAACATCCGTGCCCATCTTCCTCTACTTTATATGGGACACCACCACAGCATGGCATGACATGTGGTGCGTTTGTCTGCACCAGGGATCCAAACCTGCGAACCCTGGGCTGCCAAAGCGGAGCATGTGCACTTAACCACTTGCACCACTGGGCAGGCCCAGGTGAGTCTTAATTTCTTCAAAGAGAAGAAATTTTAATTTTGATAAAATGAAATTTATCTTTTTATTTTTATCTTAGTGTTAGTGCTTTTTATGTTCTAAGAAATCACTGCCTACCATAAAGTTCTGAAGATTTTTTCCTATATTTTCTTCTAGAAGTTTTATAATTTTAACTTTCAGGTCTATGATCCATTTTGAGTTAATTTTTGTGTAATGTGAAGTAATGTGAAGTAATATTTTTCCATTCAAATATCCAGTTGTTGCAGCATTGTTTGTTGAAAATATTATTACTTTGGCATCTTTGTCGAAAATCAACTGGCCACGTGTAAGTCTATGTCTGCATACTGTTCTGTTCCATTGATCTATATGTCTATCCATTGTTACCTAATAGTAAGTCTTCAAATCAGGTAACAGAAGTCTCCCAACTTGGTTCTTTTTCAAAATTGCTTTGGGTATTCAAGGTCTTCTGAATTTCCAAAAAATTTCAGTATCAGCATGTGTCAATTTCTTCAAAAAGCATGATGGAATTGTTACTGAAAGTGCATTGGATCTAGAGATAAATTTGGGGAGAATTCACATCTTAACAATATGTGTCTTTCAATCCAGGAACATGGTATTATTAACTTTCCATCTAGTTAGGTCTTTAATTTCTTTCACACGGCACCTCTCTGACCATTCTTCTGCAATCACATCTCCTTTCGATCACAGCTGCGAAAAGTTTTCCACTTTTAAAGACCCAAGTGATTAGACTGGGCCCACCCAGATAATCCAGGATAATCTCCCTATCTCAAAGTCCTTAATTTAATCATATCTGCATAGTCCGTTTTGCCATGTATATTAACATATTCACAGGTTCTGGGCATTAGGATGTGGGCATCTTCAGAGGGGCATTATTCTGCCTACCACACGCAGTCACAAATAATGCTTCAATGAATATCCTTGTACCTGTCCCTTTAACGGATCCATATATAAATGTACTGGTCATAGGGTCTGTAAATAATTGGGTCGGGTAAAGTCAGATTGCTCTCCAAAATGGCTGCACCAACTGTATCTCCATGTCTCTGTCATCATTTGGCATTATCCAGTCTTCTAATTTTTGCCAGTCTATTATAGGTATAAAGTGATATCTCATTATTGTTTTAATTTGCATTTCTCAGATTATAATGATTCTGAGGCTATTTTCATATGCATATTAACTTTTGGAGTTTGCCTGTTCATTTCCTTTGCCCATTTTCCCAGTGAAGTTATCTTTTTATTGTTGATTTGCAGAACTTCCTTGTATATTCTAGCTATTAATCCCTTGCCATTTTTTGACATTGTAAATTACCATTCTGTAATCTGTCAACTTTTGCCCATGATGTTATTCATTAAACAGAAATCCTTACTTTTAATATAATCACATTACACAGTTTTTAATGTATGATTTGTGCTTTTAAAACATTAAAAGTTCTTCCTTGCTTTTAGTTCAGAAAAATATTTCTCTTACATTTTCTTTTATTAATTTTACATCTTACCTTTCAATTTTGGGTCTGTTAAACCATCTACAGCTTATCTTTGTATCTTGGTTTAGGTAGGGATTTTTTTTTTTCTTTGTCCAGATAGTGAATCAGTTTTTCTAATACATATTTTAAACATCCCATTTTTTTCCTATTGTTTTAAGTTGCCCCCTTTGTCATATATTAATTTCCCAGATAGACATGTGTTTATTTTTGAGTGTTCTCTTCTTTAAACAGAAATTGATTTAACCGTTCATGGACTTGTATTATTGTATGTAAGTTGTAGATTTACTTTAGTTCTTAACATACTAACTGAAATTTTTATTTAGATTACATTGTATTTATAATTTGGAAAGAGTTAATATCTTTATATTAAACTGTCTTATCCAAGAACAGGGAATGTCTCTTCATTTATTCAGATCATCAACTCTTCTACCAGAGTTTGAAAATTCTCTCCATAGGGGTCTTATATATTCTTAAATAATCCCTACTTAATTTTAATTGCTATTGTGGATAATATCTCGTTTATTGTTTTATTGGTTATAGCTGTTAGAGAAAATGCAATTGATTTCTGTAGGGTGACTTTGTATCTAGCAACCTTGCTGAATGCTCTTATTCGTTCTAATAATTGATTGTTTTTTAAAAATTAGGTAGTGATGAAATTATCTATAAATGATAGTTTTATCTCTTCTCTTTCAATCCTTTGCCTCATTTTTTCTTTTATGGCATTGCACAGGACTCCTAGAACTATGTTAAATGGTAGCAATGATAGTGGGCCTCCTTGTATTGGTCTTAAAGAAACTGTGTCAAAAGTGTTTTCATTAACATAATATTTGCTGTAGGTTTTTTGGTATATGAGTTTTATCAAATTAAGAAAGTTACCTCCTATTTGCTAAAAGTTTTTATTATGAATAGAATTAAACTTTACAAAATGCTTTTTCTGTATTAGGATAATTATATGATTTTTCTCCTTTAGTCTATGAATGTGGTGAATTACAGTGATGAATTTTTCTGACAATAATGAACCATGCTTGCATTCCTGGGATAAACACTACTTGATTATGTTGTATCATTTTTTAATACACTGTTGGATTTCATAGTTTGTATTCAGGGTTTTTGCATATACTCCATTCTATTTCTATTTTCTTAGTATTTACTCTAGATTTTAGAATGGATACTTAAGGAAGACTGAGGTTATTCAATGTCTTTAGCCTCCTCAAGAACGTTCCAAGGACCAACTTATGTTCTATCATTGTCTGATACTTTAGTTCATGATTATATTTTTAAATTTTACAAATTAAGCAGTTATAGTTTTACCATCTGTGTATGTTAACATTTAGTAATTTTTAAAACCTATTTCTTTGCTCACTTTTCCTTTTTGCATCTCAGCACTTCCACCTAGAAACATTTTCCTTAATAATAGCAAACACAGCATCACTATGTGCCAGGCACTGTTCTGAGCACTTCAAAATATTACCTCATCTTAACCCTCCAATAACCCTGTGAGGTATGTGCTATATTCCTTCCATCTGAAGAACATCCTTTAGAATTTCTTTCTCTGGGTCTCAGTTTTTGTTGTCTGTCTCTTTTGTCCTTTTTTTTTGAAAGATTTTTGCCAGCTAGAAGCTTAGAAGTCCTTAAATTCATGCGAGTGTATGGGATGCCTCAGGGAGCAGAAGTGGAAAGGAAGTTAAAGAACTCGGGGCGGGGGGGGGGGGGGTGAGCTCATATATTGGCCTCATGAGCCTTCTCTCAAGAGATGGTGCCCACTGGAACCGCAAGGCCAAGGGCCAGAGCCAAAGCAGTGGCAGTCACCCCAGAAGGCTCTCAGAATGCACAATGCCAGCCTTTCCCACAGCAAGCAAGGACTACGACATTGCTACACTTCCTTTATCAATATTCTGCATCCCTAGACCCAGCCCTGGGGGGACAATGGCTTTGCCCAGAAGTGACTAAATGTTAACATACCTTTCTGTCCCTCCCTGAGGCAGGGAGGGGAAGCGGTGCTGCAGGGGTCAATGGCTGCTGTAATTCACAGCACTGGAAGTCAATATTTACTGCCAATATCAGGTGTGGCTGAAATAAGCAAGGTTGCTCCAGCCATACGCCTGAGCGGAGCTGCTGGACCCAAGAGCTCAGAAAGAAATGAACAGTGGGTCGAAAGCAGTGGCTTTAGCTCCATCTTACCTTCCCCTCTCTTTGGCTCTGGGCATCCCTTGTCTCATGTGTGGGGATAGAAGGCTTTGCGGCCTATAAGCAGGGACCCTGGGAGACAGAGCTGGGAAGCTGCCTGGACCAGTCAGATTCCATGGCCCAAGGAGATCGCTGTGGCAAGAGTTCCTGAACAGAAGTGAGAGGCCCAGGTCAGATCTTTCAGGGCTTTTTCTGAGATGTACTGCTCTCTTCTGCCTCTCAGCCAAGGCATCCTCCTCCTCCTGTTTTAGTCACCTGGAACCCTGTTTTCTCTCTCCTAGAATTAAGAACCGTCTACAGAAAGCAACACACGAGACCATTTTCAAACTGATTTTAATCATTTTTTGCTGCTCAAATACTGTACATGCAGAAGCCATGTGAAGAATTTTCTCGTCAAGGGAATTGGCAAGAACGTAGGAAACAGCCGGCAGTGCTTCTCAGCTGTCCACCTGCCACCCAGGAGCAACAATGTTTGGAAAGATGCTGCACATAGAAAATGTATAGAGCACAGATATAAAAGGCTAATTGCTTCTCATCTAAACAGTGTGCTTGTCAGTCCCTATCAGCTATCTCTTTCTTTGCAGGATGTATTTGGAAATTCTAAAAAAGGGGTTCCTGCCTCCTGTGAATTTACATTCTAAAGGAGTGGATAGGACAATCAGGCCAACTTTTCCTAAGGAAGCAGCCACTCTGCCTGCTGAGATATGTCTGGTAAAAGACATTCTGGGGAGAGGAGTGGTTTTAAGAAGCAAAATGCTTTGAAGGGAAATAAGTTCCCTTCCTCCTCCCATCAGAGAGCATTTCCTTTAAAATTCTCAGATGTTCAACTCTCCCACTGATGTCAGTCTAGAAGCAGAAATGAGGACCGACCCAGCCTCATCTGCGGGTGGGGATACGCAGGATGCAGCTGAGGTTGTGACATCACATCAGCACCTTGAAAATTGTCCATTGTAGACAACCCTTAAGTATTTCTCATCATTACACAAGAAGAAAAGAGGGAGAACAAATCACAGAGGTGGAAGCAGTCTGTTAGGATTACCAGAGTTCTTGTCAGAGGCAGCATCTGGGCGTGGACAAGGAGGATCTGCACCCAGCTTGGGCACCCGGGGCTGGACGAAACCAGCCTATGGAACCAGGTGCCAGGTGCACCAGGCTCACAACCCTCATCAGCTCCAGATCAGACTTTTAAAACCTGGAGAGAACCATGGAGCAACTAGCAAATGCTCTGATTTTGCAGATGAGGAAGCTGAGGCCCAGCAAAGTGAGTCGTCTTGCGCAGAGTCAGTTTCTGGCAAAACCGTATATAACAGCCTTTGATTCCCTGTAGCCAGCTGTCAGGCCACTGACCAACGGGGCAGGTGCTCTGTTGCCCGGGGAATTCCCAGGGCCTATTTCTGTTAGCCAAACTCCCTGGAACTCAGTCCCAGGGACGCTTCCCGGCACCAGCATGAACTCCTTGGGAGGCCCAAGGCCCCCATCCTCCTGGCCAGGTTTCCAGCCAGAGCCCGGGACAGTTTTCCCAAAGCAGTTAACATTCATGCTTTGCAACGAGCACTCATCCCAAGCCAATCCAGGCCCCTGAGGGAATGCAAGTTTCTCTCACTAGCGTGGCTTCCCGCACAGGCACAGCCTTGCTGGGCCCACAAAAGCCCCAGCTCAGGGTTGGGGGGAGAGGGAGTTGCTTTGCTACATGGAAAAATTAAGCCCTTTGTCAGAGAACAAGGTCCCACCATCAGGCAGGCCAACACCTGAGCTGCGGTTGTGCAGCTCAGCCAGTAGAGCTGGTGCCCAAGGAGGCCAAGTTGCTCTCTTTGGCATCACTGACATTGCTCTGAGATGCTCAGGCACTCTTTCAAAATAACCCTTTCCCAGCCAGACCCGGCTGATCCAGCCCCCATCAGGCCTCACCTGATGGGACGGGGCTCCCCTGCCCTTCAATCACGATTGGTTGGTTTTGCCCCAATCTCTTCTGACCTGAGTGAAAAGCAGACTTGAGGGAGCAGGCAGGGGACCAGTCTACATTCCCTTCTCCTCCCTGATCATTCAGGGAACGATCATCCAGTAGAGGAAGCAGCATTTTAAAGAACCTCTTTACGTGTCAGGATGTTGAAGAAGAAAATGCTGAGGAGAGGAAGAGACAGGGAGGAGTCGACGGGCAACAGGTCTCTTCTCTTCCATCTCCTCACAGCCACTGCAGATACTGCTGGACAACCTCCTGGCCCTGAATGATGTGCCATCTCTCTCCACCCGGGTGGAGGACCACTCGTCTATAACATCAAGCAAAGGCAGCAATGTCTTGCACAGAGTTTGCACAGTGCAGGAAGCAATCAGAGAAACAGAAGAGCAGCCTTACTGAAGCCCTGCTGCTTTCTGGGCCAAGGAAGATGGGGAATCGGAGGTATTAGGAGCTCTGGAGCCCCAGGGGAGGAGGAGCATCTCCTGGGCAGCAGGGCGTGGAGCAAGAACCCTGGTTGCATGTCAGGGCTCCTGGTAACGCAGTCTAACATTGTGCTACATTTCATTTCCAAAGAAGTACCCTTGGAGGGCTCTATTGTCTTTAAAAGGGGAGGGGGTATCTGCTCTCCTCAAGGCTGGCAGTAAAGAAGAGCTCAGGCATGCTCACCCTGAGGAGTGTCATGCCCCTGGGAGAACTGGCTTGACCTCAGTGTTCTAACTGCCAATCCCAAGAGTGATGAGCTACATGGTGCCCTCTCTCTGGAGCTCCTAGGTTCTGCCTCAGCTCCATGAAATGCTGGCAATGCCTGGGACTTGCTGCATACCAAGAGCCTCCCACATGCTCCTTTCCTAGGAGAGCTGGGTGGTGGAAGAAATGGGATGCGGAGTAGTTTTGGAGAGGATTCTTCCCTGAAGGATCAAATCCCCCTTGTCAAACCAAGACTTGGCCCCATTTGCTGGAGGCTGATTCATACCAAAGACCCATCACAACTTCCCTGAGGGGAAGGAGTCTATGAAGGAGGTGAGACACATTGAACAGGACAGAAACGTGAAGACAGGTGCTCTGAATCATCCATCACGGTTCCTGCCCACAGCCCAGCATTGCCACAGGGCTACTCCCATCTCTGCCACATCTTCCACGAATCCTGCTTGAGCAGAGGAGGCTGGAATGACAAAAAGCCCCAGCCTGTAAAGAGCCCGAGGTTCCCTCTGGGGTAAGGGAGCATTTGGAGCCAGGATACTGTACCTGGCAGTGAGCTGGTCCCAGGTTAGGGAGAACTCGGCAGGGGATCATGTTCCTTCCCTTCCCACCATCCCCTCTTCAAAGGACAGAGGCCCCCCAACCCAGGGAAGGTCAGGAGTCACACACATGCTCCCTCCTCTCTTGGACAGGCCAGCTCCAGAGCAGCTTCTCAGACAAGCCTCTGTGTCCAGGATCCTGAGAAACAGGCCCTAAAACCAGCCATTCCCCCTCACACATACATGTCAGCCTCACTCAACTTCACCCCCTTGGGGGAAAATCCAGGTGGGGATTAGTAACTTATTTAGTGCAAAGGGTTAAAAAGAATAATTCCCCAAAGTCAACTTGGGGGGAATTACTTCCCATTAGAGAGGAGGAACAGTGGAGTGGCCCAACCCCTGGGCAGTTTTGGCAGCGGGTGATTGCAGGCAGGTTGGACAAGTTACCAACACGTCAGGCCCCACCACTGGCTAGAGCTTCCCCTGTGCTAACTAACCCACCCCCAGCGGCACAGGCACACAGCCTACAGCTCCCCCATGGCAGCCTCTCTGCTGGTGCTCATTGCCTCCTCTCTCTGTCTCCCTGGGCCCCTGGAGGAATGAGGGTGATATCCCTCATTGATATTGCCCTACTCTCTGGGGGTGACTGCATAGTCTGGGTATCACCAGTCGGTGCTACATAGGCAAATGTCTATACTGTCCTGGGGATCAATCACTAAGAATCCCACCACTCCACAGGTGTAGAGCATTTTCACAGCATCCTGAGGGTGGCTGCTCTAGAGGAGAAGACATCATAGCCAGGACATAAAAATGCCCTTTTGCGAGTGAGTTTCCTCCCTCTCCTCACCCTAGGGTCAGGGTACAGAGCCCTTTGCCTCATTTTAGAAAGTGAGAAATGCACGCATTATAGTCCCAACAATGGGAGAGAATTTCTGCAGCACGACCGAGCCGCCTCCCCCTCTCCTGCACACACACGTTCCCGTCTGTGATAATACAAGAACGGAGGCTCCGGCAGAAGACAGGAGCTCATTGTGTTCATTTCCTTACTGCCTTTACCCACTGTTTGTCTGCAGGCAGGACCGGTGGGGTCCTGGCTCCGTCCCCTTGTTTCCTTGGGAGGGAGGTTACAGGGATCTGGCTTCAGCCTAATGTGATCCCTGCCAGAAAGGAGGCCCTTTGGGTGGAGATGGCTTTATCTCCAGAGAGCTTCCTCCTCCATCCCTCCCTCAGAACCCACCTCTATGCCCACCGACTTTGGTTACGAATGGAGTCCCAGCACTCAGGCCCTGAGACCTCTCCACTGCTCCCCCGGCTAGCTGCCCCGCCTCACGTACCGTGCGTGGCTTACAGTCATTGCAGCACTACAGGAGGACGTCTGGGGAAGAGGTAGAGAGAGCTTGCCCCATACCCTGACCCCTCCTCTGCCTCTTTCTTCCCCACCAGACATGGACCCAAGGGCTGCTGTGTCTGTCTCCCAGGCAACCCCCCACCTTCCACCCTAGACCTGAGGAGGGAGAGGGACAGATGTAGGCATTCCTGAGCCAGACTTCAGGATTCCCAGCAGACATCTCACAAGGTCCAGTCCCGGCGTTGGTCTCCACAAACAGGGCCCAGCCTTGTCAAATCAGGTCAGGGTTTGAGTGGCTTTGGGAAGCTCCTACTAGACAAGGGTGGGAAGAAAGCAGAGGCAGGTGAGGTGCACAGAGCAGGCCAGGCCCGTCTCCAGAGGGCAGCGGCGGAGCGCAGGGAGGCAGGGAGGCTGAGAGCGGGGAGTATTGCTTGTACAGAGCTGGTGACTGTGGCAGTCTAGAACCCAAAGCCAGGCTGTCTGTGGAGCCAGGAGGCTGGAGCCCAGGTAAGTCTGAGCTCCCAGACAGAAACCCTGGTCTGGACATGAGCAGAAAAAAAATAAGAGGCCCAAATGATGGACTTCATGCAGCTAATCCCTAAAGGTTAGACGGGATTCTCAACAGCGGCTCAGAGCAAGTCAGCCCCCACTCTCCTAATTCCAGCAAACAGCGCTGCCCTCAGCACCTCCTCACAAGCCAGGCTCCACCAGGAGGAGCCCAGAGGGGGACAGGGCCACCCTCAGGGCCTGGGGAGGACACAGGTACCTCCAGGGATTATCTGCTTTGGCAGATAACATCCCCTCTGAGGCCGACCTCCTGGGTGTCAAGACCCTCCAGTCACACCTCCTGGGGTCCCCTGGGAGAGCTGCTTTGGCATGTCAGAGGTGAGGCAGCTTGGAGGGAGGCAGGAGGTGGAGAACAATGCTAAGGCAGGCAGGCACTTCCCTCTAAGGTACGCGGCCAGCAACCCTGGGAACTAAGACCTCCTCACATTTCGCTTGTAGGAAGGAGGCAGTCAGAGGGAGACAGCAACCCCCACGCTCTCAGCTCCCGGGCATCTTTGCTCTCTGGGGCCCGGGGCAGGGCACGAGATGAGCATGCTACATGCTGCGGGTGCATCCAGTGGGAAGAGCGGCCAGAGTGCTGGGGTGGGGAGGAGGGGTGTCAGGGTTCCCAGAGGGCCCTCAGCGTGGCCAGCGACGGGGACGCTACATTCCTCAAAAAGAGCAGCAGTGCTGGAAGAGGCAAAGGTGGGACAAAGGACAAGACAGAGACTAACTAGGGACCACCAAGAGGAGGCAGAGGCGGGGACACACAGGCTCTGCCCTGGACATGGGACCAGGCAGGATGGACCAATGGCCACGTCCCCCACTTCCACCCCTAGACTCGGGGAGTTGTGTCCACACAACACTCCTTTGGGTTTCTTTTCAACAAGACACAGAAAGACATGGACTTCAGCCCATGTAGTCACCAAGACTGACAATACCCAGCCAAATAAACAGATATAACGTGGTCACACACAAACACACACACACACACACTACAGTCTCCACTGCCAGCTGGGATGGGCCCAGTAGCCAACAGGCATGCAGCAGGGCAAAAGATCCAGAAAGACGTGAAGACTATGTACAGGGGAGGAGGTGGGGGGCCAGCAGGCACCCCTTCCCACACCGCATCCCGGCCTCTTCCTGAGGTCCTTAGGAGCACGAGGGGCTGGTGGCACTCTCCAGGGAGGACTGGGACAGGCGCCTGGTGAGGGATCCAAGCGTAGAATCTGCCACTGAGGACGTGGGGAAGAGTTTGTACCAGCCAGCCACCGCAGCACTCAGGTCCAGCTCGTCCAGCATGATCTGGGCCATGCCCATGAAGCACTTGTGGTCCATGCGGCCGTAGTCCCCCCAGACAATCACCTGCCAGTGGGGAGGAAGAGAGAGGAGCTGAGCCATCTCCTCGATTCCAGGGCTCAGCAGTGGGCCCAGGTACCTACGAGTTTTGCCTGGACACAGATGGGACAGAGAGAGCCAGAACTCAGACTGACTTTGGACAACAACTTACTGAGCACATAAGATGTGCCAGGCTCCGTCCTACGGACTTTACAGACATTATCCCAATTGTTACAACCATCTAGGGAGAGGTACTGAGTGTTATTATTTCCACAAAGAGGAAACTGCAGTTCAGAGAGGTTAATTAACTAACCCAAAGATACACAGTAATTCGTGGCAGAGCTGGGACTGGAACCTGGGTCTGACTTCCAGAGCCTCCCAGCATCCCAGATGACAGCCTTCCCCAGGAAGGAGCAGACTCAGAGTCCAGGACCTGGGTCACAGCTCCCACTCTGCCACTGCTCAGTGCCGTGGGGCTTGGCAAGCCCCCTGCCCTCACTGGACCTCAGTGTTCCCATCTGTAAAACTGGGAGAGGGGAATAGATTAGCTCTGTGATTTTCAAACTGTGTTTTTATTGGCGAATCCTTTTTTCAAAATGGAATCCCAATCCATATAAAAACAGACACCCAAGATTGCCCCTCCCCCCAGAACCCTAGGGTCTGCAGTTCTTGCCATTTGCAACTCCAAGGGCCCTTGCCATGGAACCACCTCAGCCCAGGGGAACAGCCCTAAATGAGAAATCGCACTGCCCAGACACCCCCACGCCCCCCACCGCTCCAGCCCCTCCTCTGCCACCTACGTGGCCTCAGGCAAGGCCAGCAGCCACCACCATCACTCCTGATACTCCGTGAGTAGCTGTCTGTGTGCCAGGCACTATGTGAGGCCCTCAAATGCATCTCTCGTCTAATCTTCACAACATACCAGCACAGCTAGTAAGTGATCGAGCTGGAACGTGAACCCAGGACTGAACCCAGAGACGACCTCCACTGTGCTCTGTTCCCACTTAACCTCTTGTGCCTCAGGTGCTGCATCTATGAAACGGGCGTGAGGATCCCTCCCTCCCAGGACTGCTGTGAAGGGCGCTGTCACTTTCATGTAGTTGGGGTGAAAGTCACCCTGGCCTGGGCTCAGCTCGGCTCTGCAAGTCGCTAGCTGAAACCTCAGGCAAGTCATTCATCTTTCTCAGACTGCTTCCTCATTTGTAAAATGGTGCCAATTACATCTACTTCACAGGATCATCTCAAGAATGAAAGGAGATCACAATTGGAAAGCAGCTAACACAGAGCCTGGCGAGGAGCCGATATGCAATAAACATTAGCCACCAGGTGGAAGGAGAAGGCGGCGGTCAAACTCTGCTTCTCCCTACCAGCTGTGCAACCTGGGGGGCAACTGAGTTATCCCCCTGAACCTTGGTTTCCTTCTGAATCGACTGGGGGCAATAACACCGCACCGGGTT
The DNA here is from genome assembly GCF_057802395.1 of Ceratotherium simum simum. NCBI lineage: Eukaryota > Metazoa > Chordata > Mammalia > Perissodactyla > Rhinocerotidae > Ceratotherium > Ceratotherium simum. The sequence goes on along the minus strand of NC_141921.1, from coordinate 18,684,253 downwards.
GTGAAAATAAATGGAGAATGCATATTAATGCACCTGGTACAGTGCCCAGCACAGGATAAATCATAAATGAAGAAAATCTTCAATGATAACTTGCAGTCTTTGAGAGTCTGCCCTGCCCCACAGGCCCGTAACACTCACCTGCAGCACCTTGCCCTGGGGCCCCTCGTCAAAGAGCAGAGCCTGCTGGTACAGGGGGTCACAGGTCTTCTTGGCCACCTTTGTCTTCTTCTTGGCCAAGCAGGCCCCGTTCTCGAGCAGGTAAACCTTGATATAGGTGGCTGAGGGATGGGAGAGAGCACGATGGGAGGGGTCCAGGAGAGACCACTATGGCCTGCCCCACCCTCTAACCTCCAGGTGATCCTGGAGGAGAGCAGGGTGAGCAGGATGAGCTGGCCAGTGGACAGCAGGTGGAAGAGACTGACTCAAACACTGACTCCTCCATGCCCCCCCACCCCGCCCACCCCTGTTCACTGGCCTTCCAAGCAAGCCGCAACTCCAGCGTCGAGAATACTGATTTAGACCAATGGGGAGCTGAGGATTCAGTAGACCCAGAGCTCAGCTGTATACCCCTCCCTAGAAGGATCCCATTTCCAAAACCCCTCTCCCTGCTGCTCTGCCTCACCTGGGAGGGATTTAGAGCTAGGTTTGGGGGTCAAGCCCCGAGCCTCAATCACTTCCACCTCCAGCTGGCCACTCCGGTCCATGATGGCAATGTGCACGTCCCCTGCAAGGGAGAAGAGGGAGAGTCCAGGCAGAGCCAAACCAAGGGGCAGGCCGGACAGCCGCGTGCAGAATGCCCATCTGCAGAGGATGCTACAACACGGGAATGGACATGAGATGGAGAAACTGCATACACCAGAACTGCTCTTCGGAGACCACTTTAAAGCGTCTGAGAAATGCTTTGATAAGTCCCTTGGGGTGGGTGGGGGCGTGACCCTCAAGGGGCATGCTTGGGTAATAGCAAACAGCTGCCCATCTCCCATGTAAGTCTGGTTAACTGACTGGGCATCTGTTTTACTGAGCAGAATAGGCAATTTTGGGGACAGAGTTTCCTCTGTCAGGAAGAAAGAGGGGAGGCTGTGGGCTCAGCGGCTCCTCTTCACCTTCCCCTATAGAGCAGCCCTCAGCCACTCCCTTAAACGTACATCAAACAAATATTTAAAGAGTATCAGTTTGAAGAGATGCTGAGAGATGAGCCTGCCCAGAACATGAGGCCCGTCCTGGGAACGAGGACCTGCTCGCACACTTTCCAAAGGATGGAGGGAAAGCCGGCAGATTCCCTGGGAGCAGAGAACTGAGAACTCCTCACTGTGCTCCCATGGAATGGATTATCCAGCTGGGGCAAGTTCTGTGTATGGAGGCATTTCTAGATTTCTCGATTTCTGATTTCCAGAAGTCTTAGCTTTGTTCAACATGGGTTAGCAGAATTTGAAATCAGGTGTTAGACACTCGGGAAGAGCCTTCAAAGGCATGCAGAATCATAAGCCTGGTGGAGAAAAATTAAAATGTGCCAGACTTTGGGTTCAGTCACCCATTTTAGATTACCTGAGCCATCATGCAATTGTTTCTATTTGCAAACTTGAGAAGATGGCGATTTACTACTTTCAGGAGACATCCTAGAATTTATCCCCCACCCTCAAGCTATTCCTGACTTCCCCATGGGGAAGGGAGAAGGTGAGGCCTCAGGAATTAATCTGCTCCCCTGTCGCACTGTAACATCCCTAACAAGAGGAGCAAACGTAAACCTGTCCTTCCCAGTTTGGGACACCAGGGGGCACCACATGCAAATGTGCTAGGCTATGATGGCGCATTAGCCTGGTGGAGGTGGCTGGCTCTTCTCACTGCCTCCAGCCCTTGGCTGGGCCTAGGGCTGGGAAAGGTAGACTCCCCAGGCCCTTCAGAGTCTGAAAGCAAGGGCTGGGAGTTAGCCAAATCCAATCCAAGAGCCAGATGAGAGCTGATGCTCACCCTCTGAGGTCCCCATGGACCCCTCTTCCAGGAGGAGCACATTCGTGGAAGACAGGGCAGTGCAATGGGAAGAGTACTGGCTGGAATGGAATCCCTGCATGGCCTGCAGCAGGGCACTGTCTGCGCTCAGCTCCCCTGCCCGGCCTGCAGCAGGGCACTGTCTGCGCTCAGCTCCCCTGCCCGGCCTGCAGCAGGGCACTGTCTGCGCTCAGCTCCACTGCACGGCCTGCAGCAGGGCACTGTCTGTGCTCAGCTTCCTCATCTGCTATGAGGTCAAAGGTTGAGCACTGTCCAAATGAGGGCTGAGTGCAGACGTCTGGGTCAGACACTGCTCAGACCAGACTGATGGGTAAGCGGGCAGAGGCGAGGCAGCATCTCTGGGGAAGCTAGGCCTGGGGAGGAGCTGCTTGACACCAACACAGTCAATATCTGAGGCAGAGAGAGGGAGGGAGGGGTCCATCTGAGAGCTCATGAAATGAGCCAGAACTGCAGCTAAGAGGCCCAAGTATAGACTTCAGGAAGTACTTCCCAGCTGCAGGGAAGGGATGAGGAAATTACTAAAAGGCTTCCAGGTGCCAGGCACTGTTAGAAGTAACAAGTCAAATAAGACACAGTTCCTAAAGGAGTCAAGGAGATGCTTCACGCAAAGCATCAAACAGGAACTCAATAATTGTTGCCAAATTGCAGAACTAAGGTGGGTGCTATTATTCTCATTTTACGGATGAGGAAACCAAGGCTCAAAGGAGGGAAGTGACTTGTCCAAGGTCACACAGTGAATCAGTGACAGAACAGACTCCACTAACGTAAATGCCGTGACAATTTTTGTTCACCGTTTTATGCGTGGCACTTAGCACTGCCAGGCACACAGCAGGCGGTGTGAGTGTGGGAGAGTGTGGAGAAGTGAGGGAGGGAATGTGCTGCAAAGCTGCCGCAGGGCACCCGGCCGGCAGAGAAGGGCTGGACCCCTTTCCTCTCTGATGAGGGAGGGACTGATGAGTGCTGTGCTGACTCCTTGCTGGCACAAAAGCCTGAGTGAGGGCTCCTTTCTGCTGCTTGCACTGCATCACGCAGGACCCCACTGAGCTCACCCTTTCTGCTGTGTGGCCACCCATCACCCACTCGCTCCGCCCTCAAGAAGACTCACCCATTGGTGGTGTTGCCAGCGTCTGTCGCCCCACAATCTGGGCAGGTCCCAGCCCATCCAGGAAATCACTGAACTGGCTTTCGGCCCCGAGGCGGGTGGTGGGGAAGATGAACCTGGAGAATGAGGCAGAGGCGCACGTGAGGGTATCTGGACATCAGGATGTGGTGGCTTTGCCCCTGGGACACTGGGCACGCCCCTCTGTGCCTCTCTGTACTACTTTGGCTGGGGACAAACAGGACTGTTCATCTCTGCACATTAAAGAGAAGTACTTTGATGTCAGTTGAGAAAAGAGACTAATAAACATAACATAATAATGGTATTTAATCCTCAGGCACCAGAATTTCTAAGGTGACTCATAAAAGGCAGGGATTGCTGGGCACCTGTGTCCTCACCAGGGCATGTTAATGCCAAGAACCAGACACATAGGCCTGGAATTTCAATGCCTGGAGCAAGTTCCAGGAACTGAGGTTTAGTTGACCATAAGTTTGAAATGCAAGTCAATAACAGTGAGGTGGTGCCCAAAGCAACAACTGAGACCAAAATAACACAATGACAGGGTTGAGATTAATGACAATTGATGGTGGGTGGTGCACGGCTATGGGGGTCCTGGAAATAGTAACAAGAAAAACTGACAATGATGGAAAGTTGGCCAGGTGCCAACAGCACACTAAACGTTCCATGTGCATTATGCCATTTAATCTCTACCACCCCTCTGTGTGGCAGGAGCTGTGATCCAGTTTTACAGATGAGAAAATAGAGGCTCCACAAGGTAACAGACTTGCCTCGCCTACAAACGGAGATGATGCCCAACTCACGTAGGGTTATGGTGAGGACTAGGGCAGATGGCGTGTGAAAAGTTCCAAACTGGAAGCAATAAATGGTACTTATTGTTGCTGTTGTTGTTATCATCCAGGGAAATGTGCTACTCATTCATGTCCTCAAGCCTAGATGTTCTGGGTGTGGCCAGCAGAGAAAGACAGATGAAGGAGGGCTGGCCATGTCTGCTCATGAGCTACCAGGGACCAAACAAAGTTCTAAGATCTCCTAGAACAGCTCAGGCTCCTGGCTAAACAGATCAAAGTTTGTCCCAGAATGAACCCCCTGTTGGACAGTTTGGCTTTGAGTCTCTGTTGGCTGGTGACAGGCAGGGAGGGGAAACAGGCTGCATATCTTGCAGGGAGGGCCTGTGTCTCTCCCTTACTCCCCAGGAAGGGGCTTTAAGGCTCACCCACTCTTATTGGCCACAGTCAGCAACAGCCTAATAGCACATTCTTAGGACAATGGGATCTAAGAAGGTTAAATAAAGAAACTTAGACTCTCAAGGCCACAGAATTTCAGGAGCTTGGTATAGGGAGTGTAGAGATTGTGAACAAAGGTTATAGAGTCAAATGGCCTTAATTCAAGTCCACCACTACTTAACAGCTGTGACCTTGGGTAAGGTACCTCACCCTCCTCCCATGCCTCAGTTTCTCCACTTGTAAAATGGAGATAATGGTAGTACCAACATCCTTCAGGGTTGCAATGAGCATTAAATGAAATACTGTTTTTGGTCTGATAGTGGCTGGTAGATCCCAGAGCACCGATCTGACGTGCCCAATGATACCCTGCATATGGTAGGATGCAATAAATGCTAGTGGTACTCACATTCAGGGAATTAGGCTTAGTAGTGAGACACACGATCATAGAATCTCAAATAACAGAGCCACAAAATCCTGACATCCCTGGGCCTTGATGAAGCCGAATCAGAAAATCTTAGTCATATAACCACTTTCATAGATTTAGAAGAGATCCAAGGGACTATCTAACCCAGTGATTTTCAAATTTTTGACTGCAACCCACATGCAAATGTAAGAAATACATTTAACATCGCAGACCTATGCGCATCTATACATTAAAAAAACTGAAACAAAAGTTCACAAGGTAATTCATCCTTACTATAGGATATATTTAAATTTTCTATTTCTTCTTCTAATGCTGGTTTTGACTCACTAAACTGATTTTACTTCTTGCCTATGAGTCACCACCCACAGTTTGAAAAACACGGATCTAGTCCAACCTCCTTCCCTAAGCTCCAAGCAAGGCCACTGGTAAGACCTCTGTTCATCTGAGCCATATCAATGGTTTTAGATTTAAAAGGATTTTAGATCACTTTTTCCTTTGGAAACCCTCTCCTCTGGAGGGGGGTTTAGGTGTGTAGGTGCTGGGAGGCGGGAGACATGAAACACAGAAGGGATGAACGGCTCCTGGGCCACTGGGGTAATCGGATAGGAGGCAGCAGCCTGGAGCAACAGGAAGACTGGGGCCTAGGCACTGAACGCCCTGGAGAGGAGGATGGAGGGAAGCAGGGACACAGAGGAACCCAGATATCTGGGCTGGAAACCAACCCAGGAAATCTTTCTTCCCCGCCCCTGGCTCTCTGACTAGAGGATCGAGGAGGAGGGCAGGGAACATGGTGGGGTGGGCTGCACGCACGTGCCATCGGAGCTGTTGCTGTTGGTGCTCCCGTCAGTGGACTCGCGGCTGCCCTGGCGTGTGACCCGACTCCGCATCTCCACGGCGATGCCCGTCTCCGTGCTCCGCCGGATGTTGCTGCGCAGCTTCTTGGTGGCCCCTTCTGTGACCCCCCGAGGCACAGAGAGGAAAAAAGGTCAGACCATGGAAGTCGCTTCTCTGAGAGAGCTGCCAAAGTCACCCTCTTGGGAGGGGGCAGGACGGGCAGGGCTCTGACTGGAGGCAGGGGCATTGCTGAGATGACCTCTAGAGCCGGTCTGCAGCCCGACCCCTGCCCCTGCTCAGGGCAGTGACGCAGACAAAGCAGACTAGAGAGATGGCTGGAGGCAGAGTTGGGGTGGTGAGGCTGGGGGTGGGGAGTCCCAGCCCTGCAGCCCTCAGCCCTCACCCTCATGCCTGCCAAGCTCCCCTGACGGCCACCCTCCCACTCAATTTCGGCCCTTGCCCCAAAGGGTTAGGTGTTCCTGCCTCTCTCTTCTGGAAAATTTGCCTTCTCTGGGATTCCCAGATTTGCTTTCCCTCCTCCAGGTACCCTCGTGAGCCCTATCCCACCCAGACCTCACAACCTACCTCTCTGATACCTTCACAGGCCCTATAGAAAACCCCATGTGAAGCCTGGCATCTCTCAAACTAACACTCATTCTCAAGGTGGGTCTGAACGTGGAGAGGAGGTTAGGGAAGCAGGACTGAGAGAGGAACTGCTAGGTTAACCTGAACTGACTTTGGCTTTGAGAGAGAGGTCTGCAGAAGAACCCCAGAAGCTATGTGGTGAGAGCCCAGCCGTGTCTCTGCACCTCCTGTTCAGAGGGCCCTCTACCCCAACCCCAGCCCCCCTCCTCAGCCTTGCAGAGAACATGGGGCACTTTGCCTCTCCTAGCAGCGCACCATCCTGCCTGGGTTTCCATGGCAACCTCCTCAGCATTGCAGTGTGGTCCCTCTAGACACCCTCTCCTCCTGGGCGGGGCAGGGAGGCGGCAGAAGACGGGTTGAGGGTTTGCAGGGACTTCCCCTGCTGAAGCTTGGCTGCCTGGGGAGCTTGATGGAGAGGGAAGTGGCGCTCAGATGGAGACTGTACCAAAGGAGCCATTTGCCGTCACCAGTTAGGGGCCCAGGCAAATTAAGAGTGGAGTTGCCTGTAGAGATGGGGAGACACTGGGGGGGGGCAGGCAGCACAGCCCCAGAAAGCAGTGGGGAGGGAGAAGCTGGTTACCCTGGCAACCCCTTCTCTCACCCACATCCAATGGTGGATCAGAGAGGGGATGTTCAAGACCCCAGCCTGGGAAAAAGGGGACTTTATTCCTCCTGCTTTGTCCTACTTATCTTTCAGGAAGTCCCGCTGGGGGAGGGAAGGCTGAGAGGACTAGCATCACTAGTGGACAGGATGGGGGGCTTGGAGTGGGCGAGTGGTGAGGAGAAATGTCTTCTCTGAAACCATCCCAGCTTCTGGGATATTAGAATAGCTAGCTATCCAGGAAGCAATGAGACCATCAATCTGTCTATCTGTCTCTCTCTCTCATACACACATAGTCACATTAGCTTATATTTCTTTCACACAGATAGGCATAAGCAGACACACACAAGTGCCAACAATCACATATATGAATACACTGATTTCACATACAAGGTCACGTGTATGTGCATACAACAGTCAGACAGTCACAAATGGTCCTATCAGGTCTTAGTCATACGTACACATGACATACTCTGCCACATACATGTGACCTTCACACCATAACACTTGGAGTTGAACCTGTCCACTCACACACATCGGTGCAAACCCACAAATGATTTGTGGCCCACCACACATAGAGGCCTGAGCAATTAATGGTGGGTGTGGGGGGACTCGCCCTGTCCCTGGCTCCTAACTGCCACATCCTCTCTAACCCAGTTAGAAGACAGATGGGTCTGTGGGGACTGCACTTTACCCTCCCTCCCCTCAAATCTCCCCCTACAATACACTCCTGGAGCTGAGGCCAGATTCTCACCACCTCATGGCCCCAATCCCCTCTCTTCTAGAGCTTTGGAAAGATTTGACCCACTTGAGAGAAAATTTACCTTCTTTGACCTGCCCAACCCACTGTGAGCCACTGGGTAGGGGAGTCACAGAATCCTGAAATGTTAGAGAGACCTCAGCTAGCCCCTCACCTCTGCCATTTCACGGATGGGGAGCCTGAGGTCCGGGCGCTCAGAGCTGAGGGTAGACCCCACGCCCACTGCCTCCTAGTCTACTGAGATGCTACTTTTCACTCTCTGCCACCAACTCCACACTGGTTTGAGATGTGACTCAGCAGAGATTAAATTCCATGTCTTCTGGATGGGGAGAGACATCTTGCAACCTCAGAGAAAATTCCTCTGCTGGCTTCATACCTGTCCAGTCTCTAAACCCTGTTGATTTGGGCAGTAACTTTATGTAGCTCCTCTCTCTAGAGGACTGGGCCAAGTTGCTTGCAATAATTCTGTGCAGACTGAAAGACTCCAAGAACCATCCCATCTGTCCCACCACATAGGAGAGAGGGAGTCACAGCCTCCAGCAGTACTCCCCATGGCATCTCCTGAAGAATCCTGAGCTCTCTCCCCATCCTGACCTCAAGCCAAGGTGGGAAGAGCTACTGTCCTTGGTACTGAAAAGAGGAGCTCCATTTGGGCAGGGGCCAGGACAGCCCAGGATGGCCCTGTGTGGACCCAGTCTAAGGCCAGGCCAGAACCCACCTGTGTCCTAGGACCCTAAAGCTCTGACCCCACCCTCCTAACTGCTCCCACAACTTAAAGAATGTTAGATCTAGATGGAAGCTGGGAGAAAATCTTTTCAGCTCCATTTCACAGAAGACGAAACTGAGGCCCAGTGGGAAAGAGACTTTCCCAAGGTCCCACGAGGAGTTACAGAGCCAGGACTGGTTCTCTAAAGTTTCAGGGAGAGTTTTTGGAAGGCCATGCTAGGACAACATGATGAATAAACTGGAAGGGGCAGACAGGAGGCAAAGGAACTAGAGAGGAGGCTGGGGCAATAGTCCAGGTTAGATATCATGGGGCCTGAACTAGGGTAGAGGCTTTGAAACAAAGAGGAGGGGATGGGTGGGGCTTAAGCCAATGCAGGGTACCAATAAACTGGGAGGAAGGAAGCCCCTGGGAAGGGGAGACCCAGAGCCCAGAAGACTGAGTCTGGGAAAGGACTTCCTCCCCACTTCACACAGCCCAGCACTGCAGGGAACTGAGCCATCCCACCCGGGGGGAGCAGGGGCACCCTGCTAGGATCTTTTCCCAGAACGGAGTTTTCAGGGCCAATGCCCATGGTGAGTCAGCCCCATACATCCCTCTGGGGCCAGACCCTCCCTCCCAGGATGAGGTTCCACCCTGGGACACTGGCAACCTCAAGGCCTGGGAGAAAAAATTGGGGACAAGGAATTATAGATGGGAGAAGAGTATGCTACAAGCCAAGGGCAGAGCTGTGGAGGCCAGAGAACTCACTTCTTTTTCAGCCCTACCATATGACCATGGGTAATAACAACACTGATAATTTACCAAGTATCTGCTATGTGCCAGGCATGAGGCTGGGTGCCTTTGCATATCCTATCTCATTTAATCCCCTGGACAACTCTGTAAGGCAGGTATTATTGTCCTTACTCTGCAAACAAGGAAGCAGGCTCAGAGAGGTAAAGTAAGTTGCCTGAGTCACCCAGCTAGTAAATGACAGGGTGTGGCTCTGAAGGCCAACTTGAAGTTCTACTCCCAGGAAAGTGCCTTCTCCTCTCCAGACTTGGATGCCTCATCGATAAGAAGAGTACACTGGACTAGACGATCTCAAGGGGCCCTTCCTGCTCTGACGTTCAGAGGTTGGATGATTCACAGAGACCTTCAGTTGGAAGGGTATCGGGGCAGTTCCCCTGGCTCAGGCCCCAGGCCATCAGCCATGCCCTTGCATACCACAGAGAAAAGTGATCCAGAAGCCCCATCATCATTCATTTCCCCTCGAGGCTGGAGGTCTTCTGGCGTCTGCTCCAATCCCTGCCTGATGGCTGTGAAGTCTAGGTAGGTGGACAGGCCCAGGAAGATCATTGGAATGTCTCCCAGTGACTCAGGCCCCTGCCCTGGCCTTGGAAGACTGTCCCTCCAAATCACTTTGGGCATGCAGAAGACTTTGGGTCTGAAGCTGAATCAGCCAGAGATCAGCAGGGCTTGGATTCCTGAAGCCAGACTCCTGGGGGCCCAACACCTGCTTGACCTCCTAATCTTAATCTCCCGTCCTTAATCCCACCCTGTGGTCCTCTCCCAGCCCAACTCCTGGACCCCCAGATCCCCATCTCCCTGACTCCCTAGTGCCAGCCTACACTGCATATTCACAGAGGCCATGCCCACCCTGGGGCACTGATAACCTCAAGCCCTTTCCCCATCTAGCATTTCCCTGAGCCAGAAACCACATCGCAGCTTGGTTGCTGGAAAAGACCATCTCACATGCTCCTGTGGAGGGCTTTGTAGAAACCTATTTTAAGGCCTGGAAAAGTCCTCCACCCCCAGCCCCAACTGGGAGTCTTGATGAGCATTCTCCCTGGATCCTCTGGCACCCCCACCCCCTCACCACCCCCATCCAGCTGCCTATTTGAAGGTTTCTTGGGGAAGTTGTTACTCTGAGCTAAATAAGCAGGAAGAGATTTAAAACAAAACCAGCTGGTGTCTGGGCTGATGCCACAAAGTAAGGAGGTCTTGCTGGCTCCTCTGTGATGTGGGGTCCAGGTGCGACTGTGTGTGACAAAGTGGGTCACCCACCAGAATGAGCACGACTGGGATTCCATAACTAGGTGTCTGAGAAAGTATAATGTATTTATGAGGATGTAGCGGTTAAGGTATGTGTGAATATGGCTTCGTGAGGTCCATGCCTACACATATGTGATGAGTTTCTGTGACCATGGTGTGTGCACATGTGTAACTGTGCTTCTGTGATCTGGGTCTGTGCATCTGCACTCAGGACTGTGGATGTGTGATATTTGCATGACTGGTTTTATCTGTGACCATATGCAGTAGGAATGACTGTATTGTGCTTCCCTGGTGATAGGGGCGGCTGACCTGAGCACCCTATTTATGCGACTGTGCAAGATGTGCATCTTTGCATGTGTACGTCTCTCTTGTGACTTTGTAACATATATCTGTGACTACCTAACTACATTTGTGTGGCTCTTTGTACTTAAGAAACTCAGAGATTACAGGTGAGACAATCTTGTGGATGTGTGTCTGTGAAGTTGTGGTGCCATCTAGCACAGTGCCAGGAACATGGTGGCAGTTTAATAAATAATCGCTGATTAATATGTAAGCCTGTGCATGGAGGCAGCAGAGTGTAAAGGTTAGGAGCATGACCTCGGAAGCCCAACTGCTAGGGTTTGAATTCAGGCTCCACCACCTACTAGCTATGTAATTTGGAGCATCTTACTTCCCTTCTCTGTGTTCATCACCTGTGTCATAGAGTTATATGAGGATTCAATGAGTCAGGACACATACTGGACCCAGAAAAGCACATGTATATGGTAAGCACTACATTAGTGTTTGTGGGTGTGGGAGTGTGCACCCATGAGGACAGTCCGTGGGTGCCCAGTCATTGCAAGGTGCTCCACCCCAGCCCCTGGGGGTCCCATGCCCCCTCACCAGGCTGGGGGAGCTGGAGCGTGCTCTTGCTCCACTGGGTCAGGCCCACGATGGCCACCATCTTGGCCCCAAGGCTGCTGCGCCGCTTCTTGGCTGTGGTGGTCCCGGTCCCACCCCCAGCCTGCTGGGATCCGCAGATTTCGCCACTGATGCTGGAGCTCCGAACCACGTTCCTGGAGGCTGCGGCCGAGGCCGGACCCGGCTCCCCGTTAAACATGGTCCACGGGGCAGCAGGGCCTCAGGCAACCCTGTGGGGGAAGGGGAGAGACAAAAGGGTCCCATATCAGACCCCGGGCTACTCTACCGCAGCCCTACCACTTCCTAGCTGTGTGACCTTGGGCAAGTCACTTGGCCTCTCTGAGGTTGTAAGGATTAAACGAACAAATAAATATAAAGAGCATGCACAGAGTCTGGCTCAATAAATGGAACTATTCTCATTAGCACATGGCTACCCTGGCAAGTGACCTGGTTTGGCAGTAAAACCTAGCTATGTGACCTTGTGACGGCACATCTTGAGGTTTCAGGGAACACCTCAGCAAAATGAGGAGTAAAAGCACTTACCCCATAGGACTGTTGTAAGGATTGAATTAGTGCACGTGAAAGTGCCTGGAACAGGGGCAGGCACAGAGTAAACATTCAGTAACTGTTAGCGATTGTTATTTTCACAGCCAATAATAAGAACAGGGAGAACAAAGCTGGCTCCAGCTGGTGTGGACCACGGTGGGGGGGGGGTCCTCCTGCTTGAAGGGGATGGTACAGAAAAGGATAAAGAAGCAGGCAAAAGTCACCTTTAAGTGCACTACGGAGAGGCAGCCACTATAAGCATTTTAACCCATTTCCTCCCAGTCTCTTTTCTACGCATTTTTTTTTTTTTTTTTTTTTTTTTTAAAGATTTTATTTATTCAGTTTTTTCCCCCCAAAGCCCCAGTAGATAGTTGTATGTCATAGGTTCACATCCTTCTAGTTGCTGTACGTGGGACTCGGCCTCACGTTGGACGGAGAAGTGGTGCCTCAGGGCGCTCCCGGGATCCGAACCCGGGCCGCCAGCATCAGAGCGCGCGCACTTAACCGCTAAGCCACGGAGCCGGCCCTCTACGCATTTTTAAAAATAACTGAACTCATACTACAAATACAATTTTATATCCTGGTATTTTTCATTTTACAAGCATTTCTCAATGTCATTAACACTTTGTATAAATGTTTTAATGCCACTGTAATATTCCACTGTATGGAGGTAGCATCGACTTCAATATTTCAGTACAGTCACCTCTTAGATCAAGCCCAACTTTCTCCTCCCCCCCTCCTCCCTCTCTCTCTCCTTTCTTTCAAACAACACTGCAATAAACATCTTTCTACACTGATTTTATCTGCTTATTTCCTTAGGATTGATTCCCAGAAATGGAGTGTCTGGCTTAGGGAATGTGGACACTGCTGACAGCTTCCCCAACATCCACTCTCCCTTCCTGTTTCCTGACAGAGCGCTGGTTTTGTCCAGGTCCCACCTCATCCGTGGTTTTAGAGGCAGACCCTGATTAGTTTAGGCCAGTAAGTGGCATTCGCCTTGGTAACTCTTACTGGTCCAAGGGTGGGCATATGACTCAGTTGGCCCAATCTGACTTAAGGGGGAGATTTAGATTCCATGCTTACAAGAGAGGTGGGAGTCTCTCTCCCTCTGTCTCTCTCCCTCCCCTTCTTCCCTCAAAACCTCTCCCTCTACAGAGGGTCCAGCTCTAAAAGGAAACCAGTGTTGCTGAGAGCAGCACAGCAGAGACAGAAAGGACCTGGGGCCACGCTGAGCCTAGCTTCTCTGCTCTTCCAGTTATGGGAGAGAACGTATTTTCCAGCGCTCATGCCAGTTTGGATCAGGGGTCTCTGTTACATGCAGAAGCATCCTACCTGATACTGAAGGCATCAACATTTTTTTTGATTCTTGGAATATATTGCCAAATTCCTTTCCAGAGTATATAAATTTTCTCTCCCCATTAGCTACTTTCAACAAATATTTAAGCCCCTGAAATTCCCAGGCCTACGCTGAGTGCCAAGAATACAGCAGTGATCTAGGCCCACTGGGTCCTACCCTCCCACAGCCTCCAGTCCAGGAGGAGAGACAGACAGTAAATAACTAATTATGCAAATAAATATTTAATGACGGTTCCGATGAGGGCTAGGGAAGAGGACAGAGGGCGCCGGGGAGCCACTCTGGGGGAGGGGCAGCAGGCGTCTAGGGTTCTGTTTTGCACAGAGGTGGGATCTCCTCTGTCGGCCTCTACAACTTGGCTGAAAGTCCGATGCTGCGTTGGTCTCCTCTGCTCAGGCAGAGTACAGGGAAGACGGCCACTCCGGCAGGCTCTGCACCCAGCCCTTCCCAGCTCTGTCCCAGCCCACAGTGCTTTTCCAAGGGCAGGTCCCCATTCCAGGGCTCAGGGCACTTTGCTTGACCCTCTGCCCTCAGGCCTGTGACCCTGAGGGAATCTGGCTTTTCAAAAGGACGTAGAAAGGGGAGGGAAAATGGGGGTGGGGAAGGGAAGGCACCCCTCCAGCTGACCAGGAAGACAGTCCCCAGACAGCTGAGAATGGCCGCCTGGTGTCTTGGCTAGCACGGCTCCTGCCGGCTGGTAAATTAGGACTGACCATGGGGATGAGTCAAAGCCATGTTCTGCTTTCTTTATGGTTGTCTGGACTGTTCTTGCTTGCCCTGTGGCGTGTGCAGAGCCCCAGATTGTATTTCTCCTGCACCCCCCATCAACCTGGCAGCTAATGTAAAGTCCCGCTGGACTTGGGCCTGTGATGACCTCTTCTCTGCAGTTTCCAATTCCAGTGCCAGTTCATGTGTTTTTTGGGCCTCTGTATGGTCTTTTGGTGGATGGTGGGCCAGGGCTCATCTGATACTTTGAATCTGCTACAGTATAAGCCTAATTTACTCTTTAAAGTATTTCTGGTAGGCACGTAGTAATCTCTATGTCGCAGATGAGAAAGTTGAGTCTCAGAAGAGTTAAGACCTTGCCCGTCCTCCTCAGCTAATAAGTGGCAGTGCCTGGACACGAACCCAGGTCTCCTATTTCCACAAAGAGATAGACACACTCAGCAGCCCCTGCCCCTTCAACCCAGAGCTCACCCAAAGATGTGGGCCCATCCCTCCCACTCAGGCTTTGCCCTGGGTCTCTGGGCTCTTTGAAAAAACTGCCAGGAAATTATCTATGAGGAGAAAAACCCCTCTGGCCCAGGTGCCCACAGCTGGCACAAGGATCTAAGGGGCGGCAGAAACCCCACCCAGACCACGGCTGGAAAAGCGAGCGCTTCCCGGTGCAGCCTACAGGAAGCTGTAGAGCACCACTCCCAGGGGGTGAGAAGGAAGGGAAGAGGGTAAGGGACAAAATTCCTGACCCTGCCAACCCAGGGGCTCATGTTTCCTCATGAATAATGAATGACACTGACAAGGGGATGGCTTGACATCCAGGGCTCTGCACCATCCAGAGCCACTTTCTCATCTTTAACCACCCAGAGGTCACCTAGGGGGCCTGGCGAGCTGACGAATGCCTGGGAGGGCCCAGCCCGGCAGGACGTCCCCAAGAGGATGGGAGGAGCCAGACGCAAAGCCCTGGACCCAAGGTCTTAGGGCCTGACCCCTTGGTGCAGGAGTCTGGGTAGGGCAGCCTGGGACAATTAAGAATCAGGAGGTGGAATCTGAATGTATACAGATTCCTTGTGTCACCGTCTCTGGGCCTCGGTTTCCTCCTCCGTGTGTAAAATGAAGGGGTCGGATTAGATGGTCTCTAAACGTCCTTTGACTGGGAGAGCACAGTCTGTGAACACGCACTGCAGTGGCAGGCTTAGAACTGGGGGTCCAGCTGCTTCTCTGGCAGCCAGTCTAGCTCAACAAGGGCAAGACAGAGACAGACAGAGCCGGCCACCTGGCTCCTTTGAGGATGGAAGTCCTACTGCACAGCAAGCCCCGAGCTATCAGACCACAGGGATGGGAAAGGAGCAGCAGGCAGAGATGGGGCCAGAGCGGTGAGGGACCGGCAGGACACAGAACACAGCACCTCATATTCTGGTGGTTCTAAAATATGGCTAAATGAACTACATCTTTTCCACAAAAGTCACTTCAACAATTCCCTGCCTCTGAGCAGGACTGTCCCTTTCCCAGCCCAGTTCATGGCACCCCAAGGAAGGGAACCCTCTCAAACCTCGCTGGGTCATGGGGCCCTCACTGTGAAGTTCTCCCTGCTGACTCCCATCTGCTGCTCCAGCAGCATTTACTACTACGGCTCGGATTTACCCTCCAGGGAGGAGGGCTACTGCCCCCCTCCTGTCAAAGCTCCCCAAAGGATAAGCCCAGTGTTTTCTTCCCGGCCCTTGATGATTGGTCTCTACCCTGGAGTCTCAGTACAGCAAGAGCTCCCCAAACCCTCTCCTCAATCCTGATGACAGCAGGTCTCAGGGCTCTGCCAGGCCACCCTGGGCCCCTCGGTCCATTTGACCATGTGTCTAACCAGACAATGAGCCTTTTTTGAGAGTCAATGAGGCCATCCAAAAGCCCAAGATGAACCTAGCTACCCACCCTTTCCAAAGGAAAGACTGAGGAATCTGTCACAGGGTGATGGACTGTTAGGTTGGAAGGGATGGCAAATAACTGAGGCTCTTACCACCTCTCCCCATCCTCCACCCACAGCAGACATCACTAATCCATCCCTTTCCCGTCAAGGCAGATTTAACTTCAGAATGCCTCTCCACACTGTGCTCCAGCACCAACTGATGAGAGCCAGCTCATGAGTTAAAAGTGATCTGCCATCCTTGTTCCAGCCTGAGCCTTTCATTTTGCAGACGGAAATCAGGGCCCAGAATGGGACACCCAGGGTTCTATGTGACACAGGGTGTCACACCTGTATGACACCCAGAGTTCTATGTGACACAGGGTGTCACACCTGTATGACATCCAGGGTCACACAGAAAGTTGGTGACAAAACCAGAGCTCCAACCCAAGTCTCCTAACTCCCAGGTCCCACATCACCTGCCAGGTGCTTCCTCCCCACCTCTCACCTTGAAGAAAACTCCAACTCACCAAACTGATGAATCCCAGCGTGGTGTTCTGCATCACAGGGGGCTGTGCCCCTGCCAACAGCACACCCCTAGGGCATTTACACAGGCTTCAATTAACTTCTGCTGAGACACCAGTTTTCAAGAAAGAAGGTGAAGGCAATCAGGGTAGCTCCCAGGAGAAGGTGATGTGATAAGAGTCTGGAAGGAAAGAGGGGAGCTTAGAGGAAGGGCTAGGAAAGACATCTGTCCTCAAAGTCTTCCAGCAGCTTGTGGAGTGAAAAGACCGACTTTGGAGATAACTGTGTGACTTGAGTAAATCACTTAAACTGTCTGATTCTCTGCTTCCTCGTTTGTAAAATTGTCCAAACTCCTGGGTCCCTTAAACTGCCTTTAGGCTCTTTAATGTCAAACTGCTGGTGTTGAAGCCCCACTCACAACTTTAAGACTTTTAACACATAGGGACTCATCCAGGTCCAATTGCTAAGGAGCTCTAGACCCCATTCTTCCTTCCTTGGTCCTTCCCCTGACCAACGGGGTCTGTGTCCCTCTGCAGACACTGTGACATGTCCAGCAGTGAAGGGGGGTGGGGGGGCACTCCTGGCTCCACCCTCAGTCACGTGACCCTGAGCAAGTCATTCAGCTTCTCTGAACCTCCATCTCCTCTTCTATAACATGAGTCTACTCGCCACCTGGACCCAGCCCGACTTTGCAGGCTGGACTAGGGGTCAGAGGAGATAATGAGGATCAGGAAAGCACAGTGATTAAAAGCACAGGCTTTGGAGGCAGGCAGACTTAGCTCAAAACCTAGATCTGCCGGATGACGCAGGGCAATTTCCTTAACAAACTCCCTGAGCCTATCACTCCTCATCTCTAGAGTGGGGTTAATAATGCCTGCCTCAAGCGTCTTAGAAGAAATATTACAAAATAAGGATTGGTACATGCTAAATGCTCATTTGGGCAATGACATTACTAGTACTCATAACGGTGCCTTTGTCAAAAGTAAAGGACTGCACAGGTGTTTGTCCTCTTGATCTGGATTGCACACCAGGTGCAACCACTTCATGGGAGCCTCAGAGACTAACAGGATCACCTCCCACTCCAGCTCTAGATGCTTCCACCCAGAGCCCAGGATAAGTGTAGGATCTGAGTCCCTGCACCTCTCAGTTGAGATAGGAGCTGGCACGCGAGGCTGTGTTCTTCCCTGCCAGCATCTCAGCTCCTGGCCCCTCCCTGGATGCAGGGTCTGGCACTTGAGACCCCTGCCCTGACCCTGCTCCAGCACCAGGGCTGCCTACCACATGGCCTGTGCCAATCTTCACCCATGTCAGAGGCCAGTACTTGCATCCACATGAGGGGAGAGGGGTTCCCTCATTTCTAGCCTTTCCTTTTCCCCCTCAGGGAGAGACGGGTGGGTGACAGGGCTGGTACGTGGTGGGGGAAGTAGGCTGGCCCAAGTGGGGAGCACTGTGCCAGCTCCTCTCCTGGTTGTGTGACCTTTATCTCCCCCAAACCAGGCTCACACACACACTACACAAACACAGGAAGAGACACAAGGCACAGAATTTCAAATGTGTGATTACACACCATACAGTCCCACACAGATGATACACACTTAAAGACACAATCACATGTGTACACAGATATACTCACCCCCCTCCCAAGATACTCATCCACACAAAGGCACACAGAAGCAGCCACACTGACAGCCACAGGTGTTCACAGACTCACATGTGTGTACACACCCCACACACTCACACACACACCCTCCCCTTGGCCCCTGCCCAGCCCAGAGAGGCAGGAAGCCCCATCCCTTCGGTGGGCAGGGAAGTGGCAGTGTCTTACCGGGATCTGTGGGTTCCCTTGGATGCAGCACACACACCAGCTCTGAGCAGGCACTTGTGTGAGCTTGAACACACACACTCATATACACTCCAGCCCCCCATCTCACCCTCCTGGCCCCTATCTCTGCAGGCCGGACAAAGGAGCTCATCAGTGAGGTCTGTGGTGAGGAGATGAGAAGGCTGGCAGGGAGCAGCTGCTGTCACCATGGCTACCAAGCTGACCCACTTCTCCTCCACCCAGTCTGGCCTGCCCAGCCCAGACAAGAGGGGACAGGAAGCTCTGGGCAGGGGGGCGCTCTCCTATCACACATAGTAAAGGGGTGGCCCTCTGAGGTTGTGGTAAGGGACGGGTTGAGCACCAGAGAGGGTGGGTCTTGCACAGTAAAGCAATATCCAGACATCTCTTGGGGAGAACAGGGTGCTGAGGATATGGCCTCTGCAAGACCTAGCCTTTGGTCTCCCCCAGCATCGGGGCCTGTCGCCTCAGGGACCCACATGGGTCACGCACTTGCCCTGGACACACTCTCAGACCAAGTCCTCAAGGCAGGGCAGGGAGTGGGGTAGCCAGAACCAAGCCTGTGTCCCCCACACTCCAAAGACTCAGTATACCCAAGGGTCGAGGCAGACCCAGAGCTGGGTGTGCCCTGTGTCCTGTTCAGAACAAGCTCCTGAGGGCAAGGCTTGTCCTCTCTTGGACAAAGGGCTGCTGGGGGCATGGACATGTCTTCCTTCCTTGATCAGGGCTCCTATGTGTCTTCTCTCAGCCATGGGGCTCCTGAGGGCATGGCCATACATTTTCCCTCAGAACTGGGGACAACAGAGCCTTCAGACAGCTCAGTCTTGTGAGCAGACAGTTCACAAAGCAGAACGAATCACTCCTGCGTGACAGCCTCCCATAGCTCCCCATTTCCTTCAGGAGAAAGTCAAACTCCTCACCAAGGCCCACAAGCCAGTTACCCTGCTCCTCCCATGCTCTTGCCCCTCCTCTGTATTCCAGCACCACGTGCCTTCTCTCCATTCCTCAAAAGTGCCACTCTGTCTCCTGTCTGCCTGGAATGCTCCTCTCCAGCCCGCCCCCACCCTCATGTTCTGAGAACCCCATTTGTCTGTGGTGCCACCTTTGCCTGGCTAATCCCTTCACATTGCTCAGTCCCAGTTTGAATGTCACTTCCTAGGAGAGTCTTCCCAGATGAGTCTTCCCTGTTGTGCTCCCCCAGACTTGGTACTGTCCCTGCCTGTTATGGGTTGAATTGTGCCCCCCAAAAAAGATATGTTGAGGTCCTAACCTCGGTACCTCGGAATATGACCTTGTTTGGAAATAGGGTCATTGCAGATGAGATTAGTTGAGGCCGTACCTGAGTAGGGTGGGTCCCTAAACCACTATGACTGATGTCCTTATAAGAAGACAGCCATGTGAAGACAGAGACACAGGGAGAACACCACGTGATGATGGAGGCAGAGATTGGAGTGATGCAGCAACAAGCCAAGGATTGCCAGCTGTCACCAAAAGTCATGGAACAGAGTCTCCCTCAGAGCTCTCAGAAGGAACCAACCTTGCCAACACCTTGATTTGGGACTTCTAGCCTCCAGAACTGTGAGCAAATAAGTTCCTGTTGTTTAAGCCATCTAGTTTACCGTACTTTGTCACAGTTGCCCTAGGAAACTAACACGCTGCTGTCCCTAACTTGTTCAGTGCTTATCTCCCACCCCCCACCTCCTGGCTATGAGCTGCTTAAAAACAGGAACCATGTTGTTATCTTCACCCTGAGTCCCCAGTGTCTGGCACATAGTAGGGCTCTGTAAATATTTATTGAATGAATGAATGGTGATCTTAAATAAACATTAAATCAACAGTATTTATAGCTGGATAGTAGAACTGTGAGTCACTTTTATTTTCTTCATGTGACATATTGTGTTTTCTAAAGTTACCACTTTAGAAACTGTATTAATGTTATCACAAAGAAAAAACTAAAATACATATTTTTCTTTTCAAAACATACTTTAAAATGATAGACATTTCCACCACTGTGTGTTTTGTGAAGAGGGAAAAGTTCTGCTATATGCTTAACAACTGCTTTTTTATTGATTAATTGATTCCTCCTGTGTCACTGGAGTGCTTTCCAGAGTCAGATACTCAGAGCTTGAGCCCTGGGGCCTTGTGGGGCATAGATTCCAGGTGGGAAGGGTCCGGGCAGAGTACGCATGCTTCTTGGCCATCTCCACCATCCACCCCCTCCCACACCTTGTGGGATCTGGCCAGATGTGGCACCTGTCACCTAACAGGGGCTGCTAGACTTGGTACTTGAGAATACCCCCAGCCTGGGCCAAAGGCCACTCCCAAACAGAAGCAAGATCCTGCCCTCAATGAATGCATTGTCCAGTGCTTCTCAAACTTAAATGTGCACAAGAATCACCTGGGGATCTTGTTGAAATGCAGATTCTGGTTCCAGGGGCCCCAGGTGGAGCCTGAGAGTCTGCATTTCTAAGAGGCTCCTAGGTGATACCCACATTGCTGGTCCATGGGCCACCCAAAGCACTAAGAGGTAAAAATTAAATACTCTGGTTGTTCTGAAGGAGTGAACACTTCAGGATGGGGAGACCAGAGAAGGCATTACCGGGAAGTGCACTGCTGAGCATTTCAAAAGATAGGTGGGATTTGGAGTGGTAGAGGTGGAGGTAAGATGTGGGAAGTACCTGGGAAGGTGCAGAGAGAAAATGTTATGTTCAGAGGATAGTGAATAGAGCAGTGCAGTTTGAGCAGGAGGTAAGTACAATTGTGGAAGAGAGGGCTGAAAGGTAGGCTTGCAACAGGCAATGAAGGGCTCTGAAGGCAAGGCTAAGAAGCTTGGCTTTAATCCTGAAGGGAGTGAAATCTGACATGACTTAGATGTAATGTTTTACAGAGATCAATCTGACACTGAGTATAGAATCAGAAGAAAGCCTGACAGCAGGAAGAGCACTCAGGAGGCAGGTGGAAGGGCCGCACTGCTTCAGAGAGTGCAGGTGGACAGAGGAAAGGGGGGCCAGGAGTCATGGGAGGGCTTGGGGGGTTACCTAGAGTTAGTGATGGGACAAAGTTGGGGAGAGGAAAAAAATAGAATCCAAGGTGATTTACAGGAAGAGTGGGGGCTGAATGGTGCCATCAGCAGAGCCTGAGGTCCCAGAGTAGCTTAAAGGGAAGATGAGTCCCCACTTTAGATGTGATGAGTCTGAGATGATACTGCAGCTCCCACCTGGAGGCATTGGGCAGGTAAGCAGATTTACTGGAGCTCAGGAGAGCCATGCGAGTGGGCAGGATTTAGGTGTGTTCTCCAGAGGGAAAAGTAGGGTATTAAAAGGAAGAAGAATGACCAGAGGAGAGGACAGAGTGATGAAAGGGCAAGAGGTAATACCCAGAGTTAGGGATAGGAGGAAAACGGAATCCACTGAAGGAGGGAGAGTCAGCAGCTAAAAGCAGGAGAACTCAGAGAAGATGCCACGAGTACACAAACAGCCAATCCGGTGGCCCTAGCACATCCTGACATGGAGACCAAAGAGAGGCCTGCCCAGCTCAGGATGCAGGAGGGCAAGGAGGCCCAGGCCTGAAAAAGAGCACAGCTTGAATGGAAAGCAGAATTTGGACCGGGGGAGAAGGGGGCTGGATCCACAGGGGAGGGTCTGGGCTGCAGCAGGATCCCAAGGGGGCCAGGGCTCCGAAGCACTTATTACAGTGCTGGCTCAGGAAAGATAATCCTCCCACCTGCAAACACACACAGCACTTGAACACCCATGTGGCTACAGAACCCCCAGGGCGGAGCCCAAAAGGTGGGAGAAGAGGCCTTTGGAGCAAAGCCTTATTGCTGGGGGGCACATAACTTATCATCCAACTAGGAGTCTTTCGAGAGTGAGCAGAGACACTAACAATCACACCAGGACCACAGGTATAAATTAGGACTGTCCCAGGTAAACCCAGCAGTATGGTTACCCCAGCCCTGGGGCATTCTGGATCCCCAAATACTCATTTCGTTCCTGTTGCCCCTTCCTAGATGGGGTGGCGGAACTGACAGACAGGTGGTAGGGACAGGCTAGCTCATCCTCGGAGGAATGGGCTGAGGGTGTTGGTGGACGGAGTAGTCTCTCCTCCTCCCAGCCCCGGCCCAGCCTGAGCGCCTACGCCCTAGCCGGGAGAGACGCGGCAGCACCACGGACAGCGGCCGGCCGCGCTCGCTCTCGGCCCTCCTCCTCCAGGGCCCCACCGGCCGGATCAATATTTCATGGGGGAAGGGGCTCCGGTTACCAGGCCCGCGCCAAGCCGGAAGGCACCGCCCGCGCCCACCGCCCACCCTGGGGACCCTCCCCGGGAACGCAGCACACTCACGGCTCCAGCCCAGACAGACACCGCCCTCAGAGGAGCACCGCACTCCCGGCACACCCCACCCCCCGCAGACCCTTTCTGGGGCACCAGGACCCGCGTGCACACCACACACCTTCACATGGCCACTCAGACACACCACATAGCCATCAAGCGCTGCACAAAGATGATGACATACACAAAACAACAGGCACACACCACACCCAGCACGCAGGCCACCTAGACACACAGCGCACACACACACACACAATATGCCTCACAGACACACATTACATGGAGATGCATTCACCACAGACCCACATGCATATCACACACAGACACACGAGACACCCTGCCACATGCACAAACTCACATGCTGCACAAAAACTCCCTCACAGAGACCCTCAGACATACCACTCAGAACTACATTCACTACAGACACACGCATACATACAAACTTAAACTCGCTCACACACACACTCATACACAATATGCCTTCACAGAGACCCTCAAACATTCACCATAGATACACAAGCACACACCCCATGCTATCTAGGCCTCCCCCGCCCCCCGCCCTCCTGGAGCCCAGGTTTGCCCTCCCACTGTGGATGTGGCACCAGGGAGTAGGCAGGCAGGACTTCCCTCCCTCCTGGCTGCCCTGTTCTCAGGCTCTGTGGATAAATCCTCTGCATCCTCTGAGGCCTCCTGGCGTAGCTGCCCAATCCCCAGGGGCAGGCAGTCAGTGGCATAAAGAGGTGGGGTGGGGCAGGGGAAAGGGGAGCTTTGAGACCCCAAAGCTCTGGGGTATGAGGCTCCAGGGACAGCCTTGCCCTCACCTGTGGCTCCCACAGCCTCAGTGCTCCCCAGGACTCCAGCCCTCCAGGAGGCCCTGAGGCCTGTGTTGTGCATGGCAAGCAGGAGAACTGTGTAGTCTACAGCTCCTGCTCCCCCCAGGAGTGCCCAAGGCCTGCCTCAGAGACGAGGGGGCATCCTACCCCCATCCAGACACCCCAAGTGCAAAGCCCCCATCTCAAGCAGGCTGAGGCAACAGTGGCACAAATTCTTCTGTCTGCAGGACAATCATGGCAGGATTCTCTGACAGAAACCTAAGCAAGGGCATGAGGTGAGAAGAGGGGAGTAGGCTGGCACAGCAGGAAGAGACCCCCAAATTTTCCAGGTAGGTGGAAGGGATCTTCAAGATTATCTAGGCCAATGGTCCCCATGTGTGACATCCCCATACAACTTCCTAATTTTGCATTATCCACATAACACCGTGTGCCCCCTCAACGATTTCTGCCAAATCTCCATACTCCTGTCCTGCTTGTTACTTTCTTGAAATTGGCACCTTTAACTTAAACGCATTTATTTTAAATAGAAACTCTGTGTTACTATTATAAACGGAAAGCCAAAATCACTTTTAACAAATAGAAAATGAGAGTAAAATAAATACAGTAAAAACAAAGCTATATTATTAAATTTTAGCAGCTGTATTATTAAATTTGGCAACATGGAGTTGCCAGTCAAGATCTCTTTGCTAAGAAGGGGAGGGCAGCAAGGTTGGACAGTTGTTAAGGACACACTAGCCCTGCACTCACACCTTCTCCCTGGGATAACCTTGGACTTGATAGAGCTGAAAGGGAACCAACTTTCCCACTATGTGAGCCAATGCTAGGTAATGGCAGGTCCATGGGCCACTGAAAGTCACCTCGGGTCTCACAGAAGGTATCTGTCTCCACATTGGGCAGCTCTAGGCTTGCCCATTTCCTGCAGGAGCTTGGACACAGTGGCCAGCTGGCGCCCTGTGGCCACAGTCCATTTCAGTAATAAGAATCCTTAGAAATTCCTCAGTTCTTTCTTATCTACAAATTGTCCTCACATCCACCATCTAATACAAGCCTCACAGCAGGAATTATCATCCCCATCATCTGTCTGAACCAGAAAACTGAGGATCTCAAATGTTCAGAGACTTGTCCAGACCCACACAGCTAACACAGGCTAGGTCCATGAAGAGGAGACCCTCAACTCCCCCCTGGGATGCCTTTTCTACTCTGCCTGCATCCATCTGTCACATAGTCGGGGGCCCTTGCTCTGGGCTGGCCCTGTGCTAGGCAGTGGGGAGCAGAGGGAGGATGGTAACCTAGACTCTGCCTGTGAGGCCCTCACAATCCTGAAAGGCAAGCGGGCCAGTGAGTAAGTAGCTGAGATTAAGAGAGGTTAAGAGCTTTTACTCCGGAGTCACACTGCTCTGTGTCCCTAGCCTGTAAATGTCACCTCTCTGAGCCTGTTTTCTTGTCGGCAAAATGGGGATAATAACAGCACCTATCTTATAGGATGTGACGATTAAATGAAATAATGCATGCTCATAGTGTCTGGCACAGAGTAAGTGCTCAAAAATGTTTATTACAAGTACAAAAAATAGAATTAATGCAGGTAAAGAACGGCTGATTGGGGAAAGGGGGTGGTAGGCATGGCATGGTTCTTCACTGAGGAAAGGAAATGAGTCAAGTCTTCGAGGATGAGAATGATTTTGGGAGGGAGAACTGTCTTGCCTGTTCATGCCCTCCTCTTCTCTCTGTCGCCACTCCAAAGAGAGGGGAGAACATTCGGGGTCTCATCTCCCTTTCTCTCTACTCAGTCCCCTGAATGATATTTGAGAGGTTCTTCAGAGCCTGCCCTGGGCATTGCTGCCCCAGGAAAGACTCCCTTTTAAGTCACAATGCCAGGTCCATTCTCTCCAGGTGCTGTCCAGATGGAGGATAGGGGACCAGGCCCACTCTGGCACTCTAAGGATTCTAACAGATGTCTTTTAAAGGACTTGCCCAGATAACAAAGACCCTCCCTTTCTCTGAGGGGGTCAAGAGCCCTGTTTGCATGTCTAACTTTGTGCTCCTTCCCAGAAGCTGCAGTTGATTGGACCAGGGTGGGCACTTGACCCACTCAGAGCAGATCCTGGAAGTTTGGATCTGCCAAACCCTGGGTTCTATCTCTGAATGTGGCTGGAACTGAGGGACACAATACAGAAACTAGAAGTGGCCCAGCATCCGGAAAAGCAGAGAAACCCCAGTCTGTGGAGATAGAAAGGTGAAGGCAGCCAGGGAGGCGCAGAGAACGGCTGCTTCAATTTCTCCTGGCCTACAGGTCCCACCTCCCAGAGGCTAATGACTTTTCTGCCCCTCAGTTCCCAGGAATCCCTTGTGTCCTCATAATAAGCCCTTCTTTATGACTGAAACCAGCTTGAGTGGGTTTCTGTATATAAGCAAAGACCTCATTAAGACAAGGGAGAAGCCAGGAGCTGGAGGCACAGAGATGAACAATCCTGAAAAAATAGTCACTCTGCCTGCACTGGAGGCGCTCAGTTTAACAGGAGATAAGGAGCAAGAGCTGTGGCCTCCATCAAGACGGAGCCAAGAGAGGGTGGGCGAACTCTGTCCAGGGAGGGCCCGAAGGGTTCCTCAGAGGCTTCACAGCAAAGGTGGCAGCTGAGCCGGCTTTGAAGAATGATGGACGTTCTCCAGGGGGACAAAGCAGGAGTAGGGAGGCATTACAGACGGAGGGAACAGCAAGTGCAGAGGCACAGAGGCACAAAACAGCCTGACGTGTTAGAGGAACTGCCGGGAGTTCAAAGTATGGTGGGGAGCAGGGGAGACGAGGCTGGAGAGGCAGCCGGGCGCAGATCACAAAGGGCTTTGAATACCACGCTAAGAAGCTGAGGCCTTTCCTGTCAGCAATGGGGAGCTATTGAAGTATTTTAAGTAGCAGGGGGTGACAGGGTCAGTTTTATGTTTTAGAAAGATCGCTCTGGGGCTGCAGGGAGAAAGGACTGGAGAAGGCAGGCCTGGAGGCAGGGAGGCCATTTAGGATGCTGCAGCAATGATTCATCTGTTCCTTTCATTCACTGAACAACTCGCTGTGTACCTACTATGTGCTGGGGCAAAACAGGATTCCTGACCCCACAGAGTTCACAGTCTAGCGAGAAAGAGAGACGAGGAGAAAGCAATTCAAGCATGATGAGCATCATGAAGAAGTACGAGGTCCTATGGAGGCGAGCGGTGTTTAGTGTCTGGTTTTTAGACTTCGCTGTGGAAATGATGTGCGAGCTAGTATCTATCTGAAGGATAAGCAGGAGTTAACAGGGCTCCAGGAGGAGGAGTGCATTCCAGGATGAGGGAACACGTGTGCAGGTCCTGCAGCTGAGGGAGAGGGAGCATGGTCCAAGATGATACAAAAAGGTAGGCAAGTTCCAGATCCCACAGAGCCTCTGAGAACACGTCAGAGTCTGGCTTTTATTCCAAGAAGTCTTGGAAAGGTCTTAAGCAGGGAAATGATACAATGAAATATTTATCTTTAGAAATTCGCTCTGGCCGCAGTGTGAGAAGTGAAATGAAGTGGGCCAAGAACAGAAGCATAAGGAGACCAGTTTAGGAGGCTGTCGCAGTGGTCCCGGTCAGAGCTGATGGTGGCCTGGCATGGGGCGGTGGGCAGGGAGAGAGACGACGGACTCAGAGAGGTATTCAGAACCAACAGGACTTGCTGAAGACTGGCTGTGGCATGTGGGGGTGAGGGAGAGGGAGGTGTCCAGGCGAACTTCCAGCTTTCCATCTTGAGCAAGTGGGTGGGTGGTGGTGGCAGAGATGAGCTGGGCACACTGGAGGCAGAGCAGGTGCTGGCAGGCAGAGCTGGAGACCTGGGTTTGGACCTGAGGCTGATTGTGACACATCTAAATGTGGTCCAGGAAGCACTGAGACCTGCAGGTCTTGAGCCCAGAAGAGATCACTGAAGTTTAGAGAGTAAATGAGATGACCTGGGAGTGAGGGAGGAGTGGGCCAGTCAGTGAGAAGGGGGGCCCAGCGGCTCTGAGGAATCACGGCAGCAGCAGGGGCTGAGGGCAGCATGACCAGGAGCTCTAAGCTTGGAAAACCAGAGCCATGAAAGCCAAGGGTTACTTCTCTCAGCCCTGGGAGGCATCACGCCTTGACACAGGCACTTCCCAGCTGACAGACCTCCTTTCCCCACAACACCTTCTTCCTCCTGGCAAACTCCAGAGTTATCCTTCTGACCAGCTCAGGAGGCCCCTCCTCCTGTGAAAACTTCCCTTGTCCAAGTCCCAGGTGCTCTGCAGTCCGACAACCTGGGTTTGAACCCCAGCTCTGCCACTTGACAGCTGTGTGACTATGGCCAAAACACTTAACCTCACTTGTCTCATACATACAACAGAAATAATAACAGTATCTACCTCATAGGGCTGTTTGAAGATGAGTCTGTAAAGTGCTGAGCAGAGAACCTAGCACACAGTAAGCACTAAATAAATGTTACTATTATTAACATCCCACCCACCTTGGGACAGTTAGTCATGCCCTCCACCTTCCTCCTCCTCCACCTGGGAACTATTTGCAGGTCTGTGTCCCTCCCTGGCTCTTCCTATCCCTACCCAATTGGCAGGACTATATAACATGCAGGGCCCAGTGCAAGATGAAAATGCAGGACCCCTTGTTCAAAATCATTGAGAATTTCAAGATGGTGACAGAAGAACATTAAACCAAGTGTGGGGTCCTTCTAAGTGCAGGGCCCTGTGCAACCATAGACTCATGGACCAGCCCTGCCCCTACCCCCAGCCAACCCTGGGCCTGGCTCAGAGGAGGTGTCAGCCCCCATATGATAGAATAAAAATGCCAAGCGACACTGAGATAGAACTTTGCAATTTCCATCTGGAATTTCATTTTATCTTTCCCACAGAGAGATGACATCAACCCTCAGTGTCAAGGACACTGAGGTTCAGAGATGGGTGTGCCTTCCCAGAGGTCACACACCTCATGAACTGCAGAGCTAGGAGGTGAACATAGGCCAGCCTGGTGCCAAAGCCCTGCCTCTTGCCCTCTGGCTCCTTGGAGGGGTTGGGAGAACCTGGCCCCAAGGGATGATCTACATCAACAAGGCTGAGATGCACCTCAGCCCAGAGAGAGGGAACTGGAGAGACTGGGACCGGCCCCCTCCCTCCTGGGGCAAGCCACATAAACAACCTGCTCCCTGGGCACCAGCGCTGCACACAGGGAAGGGGGTAGGAGAGGGCAAAAGGTCACTCCAGAAAAGGCTCTGGCTGAGGGCCATAGACCCTAGCCCACCCTCTCTGGAAATCAGACCCTGCCTCCTCTGCTGAAAACCTTTTAGGGGCTGCCATTGGCCTCAGAATAATTCCCAAGTCTAATATCTTGCTAGACCAGGGAGGTCCGACCTGGGTGTGCTGACACCTGCCCACTCTCTACCCTCTCTCCACCACTGCTGCCCTCCTCGACCACACCAGGCCTGTTCCCATCATCACCAAGCCTTAGCACACAGTTTCCCTTCCCTCATCCCTTCTTTGCATCCTCAACTCCCTGTCACCTGTGGCTCCCTGAATCCCTCCTTTCAACACACGTCACACGTGTAATTACCTGCTGTGGGCCGTCTCCTGGCTAGACTGGAGGCTCCATGGAGGCAGTGCTGCCTGGCTCATAGATCTTGGTACATCAGGTGTCTGAATGCACCCTCCTGCAACAGAGGCAGGAGGGCCCTGCACTCTCTCTCCCCTTCACTCCACTCCTTCCCAACCCTCCTTTTCTTGTCCAGACATTTTGAGCTCAAAGTGTGAGGAGCCCAAACTTGCAAAGGGAAGAGAATCATCACAGCATATGTGCCCTCCACCTGCCAGCCCTGGGCTGGGTGCTGTACATCCAGTTACTACATTTAATCCCCCAAGGCACCTTCCAGATGCAGTGGGCCAGTATGGGTGTAAATTATTCCTATTTTCCAGAGGAGTTGAGGCTACCTGCTGAAGCGGTAACAGAGCCTGGAAGTGGAGGAAGTGGGATTTGAACCCAGGTCTGCCTGATGCCCAAGTACCTGGTGTCCTCTCTACCCCATGACTCACTGTTCCCAGCTAGCTCACCTCCAACCAGACAGCAATTGTTTCTACCCCGTGCCCTCAGTTCACACACACCCCAGGCGGCACAGCTCCTGTTGGGTCAGCAAACCACCGGTGTAGGAGACGGCTCCACTGTCAGCAAGAGGCCAGTGCAGAAGTCACCCCTCCCCTGGCTCAACGAAATGCCAGTGTTGGAGAGATACTCCCCAAGTCAGCCAAACACTAATGGGGGAGATACCCCCATTGTCAGCAAAATGCAGATACAGGAGGCATATCCTGCACCCCAAGTCAGCAAAAGGCCTGTGTAAGAGACACACCCCTCTGCCCAGGCCCATGACTGGGCTGGGGTGCACAAAGTCCTCCAAGGTGGTGCTCCTGGGGTAGGGGCGGGGGAGGCACTGGGGCTGGGGCTGCTGCTGTGGCCTGGGGGAGAAGGCTGTGGCTGGGGAGGGGGGCAGACTCGGGTGAGAGTTCTCACATGGCACTAATGAAATCAACCATTAGCCTGCCCCCCCCACCCCCTCCCCAGGGACCCTCCAGGCTCCAGCTGATGCAATGCCCAGGCTGGATAATTGTTTTCTTCCCTCCTTAAAGGGCCAGCTGCTGTTGCAGCTGCAGACATCACCCAGACCCCTGAGAGACCCCACAGAGCTTAGCACTTGGTTAGGATAGAGGGAGCCCAGAAAGTAGCAGTTCAGCCCTGGGATCTGCAGACTAAAATCCAATTAATGTCCAGAGACCAAAAGTGTCTGTGAGCAAGGAGGGAGGGAGAGATAATGGTTAAGACAGAGACAGGGCTTGGCCCAGGAGACCACACGCCCTGAGGGAAGGGACCTTGGTCCCTGCTGCATCCTCAGCACCTGGCTCCTACCTGCCTGTCCCGTCAAGTCCTTGGCACAGGGGTTGCTTGTGAGTTCAGCAGTTATCTACTGAGCTCCCCTGAGTACCAGGCACTGTGCTAAGCAGCTCAAATCCACCATTTCATTTACTCCTCCCAGCAGACCTAGAAGGTAGGTCTGTTTTACTGCAGGAGGCTCAGAGAGGGGAAGTGATTTCCTCAATAGCACACAGCTGGAAAGTGGCAGAGCCTGGGTTTCAAGCCAAGTTTGCCCGACTCTGGGCTTCATACCCTGCAGAGGGTTGGGTGGGTGTCGAACCCCAGGGCTGGAGGTCCCTAAGCCAGGCAGCCTGGCACAGAGGGCAGGGAAGGGGTCTGTGGGCCCTAAACAGGCTCTGAAGGGCATGGTGCTTGGTTTAAGCACAGGTTTCACAGACCCCTTCCCCAACCCCAACCCAAAAGAGAATGCCCCATTAGGCTGCCCACATGCCCCTGGGGATAGTTGGCAGCTGCCTGATTACAGACTAATTGGGGGCTGGCAGCAACTGTGGGGCTGGCTTAACCCCTTGGTGATCAGGCCTGGCCCAGAAAGGCCCTCTCCCCACGACTTCAGGCCCAAACCCAGGGACCCTAGACTTAAGAAGTCATCATGGGCAGACGACAGGACCAAAGGGAGAGCAGCCTTCCTCTCCACACCCAGACAACACTCCTGGGGCTGGGGTTGGACACTGGCATTCACCCAGGCTCCCCAGCCCCGAAGGGCCACATCCAAACAGCCCCCAGGTGGCAGTGCCACCCAGTGCCTTGTTCTCTGGTCTTGGGTATGGCATTGCACACCCCACCCAGGACCACAGGAGCTATGGGCCCTCCCTGGGTTTCCAGGCCCAGGATACTGGGAAGAAACCCACTCCTCAGTCCTGGGTTGTCCAGACAAGGTGATGTGAGCATGGGTCCAAGCAGCCCGGAGGCCAGCCACTGAAGATACCCTCCCCCTGAAAGAGAGGGTGCCCAGGTTCCCCCCGCAAGGGTCTTGCCAAGTCCTCCTGAACCTTGGACTCCCCACTGTGCATTGAACAACTGCCTTTCCCAGCTTCCCAGAAGCCCCCTTTTCCCACCCTAGCGCTGGAGTGAGCACCACTCCTTTTCTTTCATGGGGTGGGGAGGTCCTCTGGGCACCACAGTGGTGTCATATTGGGAGGAAAGAGTGGCTGCTTCTCAACCAGGGCACGAGCAGGAGGGAGAAAGGCAGGCTGCCTTCCAGCTCCCTTTCCAGGAGAGATTTTAAGCACTTTCCAAAAATGCCATGCCAGGCAATGCTGCTGAAGCACAGGGCCCCAGGTGCTCTGAGCATCAGCAAGGAACTCAAGACTCTGGGGTCCCCTACCCCATTTTCCAGGCTTCCTCAAACACCCCATGCTCCCCTCTCATACCTCAGCCCCCAACCCAGAGCCATCATACACACTGTGCACATCCTCCGGGCCCCCGCCCCCTAGACCCTGCACACTCAGATCCCTACGTGGCGCCTCACGGCTGGAGCCCCCCTCCCCTCGCCAGTGGTCTCCCAGACCTCCGCAACCCCCTCCCCACGTCCACTCCCAGGCGAGCAAGGCCTACTGACTTACCCAGAGGTGGGGCCGGGGTCCAGACACGGAGGAGTCTCCGCTGGCCGAGGTGGCTCCGCAAGGCGGGGCAGGTGCGCCCCGGGACCCCGCCCCGCGGACCCGGCGGTAGGCGCGGCCCGGTCCCAGGCGGGCGGCGGACTCCGAGGGGGTAGGGACGCGGGGCGGGGAGGGGCGACGAGTGAGGCTCACGGGGGCATCGCCCGCCGCCAGGCCGGGCAGCTCTGCTCCGCCCGCCTGCGCTGCCGGCTCCGCAGCCGCCACGGTTCTCAGCCGCCGCCGGCTGCAAAGCCCAAGCCCCGGCTGGCGGGAGGCGAAGAGGGAGGCGGGGCCTGCTGGGGGCGGGGCCTCGGCCGGCTGGGCGGGGCCATGAAAGGGGCGGGGCCAGTCGGGGCAGGGCTTTGGGTGGTGGGCGGGGCCTAGGGAATTGGGAGAGTCTGGGTTTGCCTGGTTGGGGGCGACCTAGAGGCCGGGGTCTAGAGGACGCCTCAAGCCTCTCCACGTTCCTAGAACGCTGCTGCCTCATGCCTGGTCCCTGTCTACACCACCGTCTCTGTCTATTCTTTCTCATCCTTCCTTCTCTTTGGTGGCACCTCCCAGGACCTCACTGGCACCGCGGTACCCCCGCCCCACCCTGGACCAGATCCAGGAACGTCAGATGGTAAGAGAAGGGGGAAATGACTTACAAACATTAAATCCAGTTTACAGATGGAAAACTGAAGTTCAGAGAGGAGAAAAGACTTGCCTGAGTGCCTGCTATGAAGAAAAAGACTTTGTAACGTCCCTCTCAGACAGAGGGTAAGGGAGTAGGGAGGGTCCTGCCCTGAGACCCTCTCTACTTCTCCTAGAGCAGTGGTTTACAACTTGGGGCAATTTTGCCCACCAGAGGACATTTGACAATGTCTGGAAATTTCTTTGGTTTTCATTGGGGGTTGCTACTGGCATCTGGTGAGACGCAACCAGGGATGCTGCTAAACATCCTACAATGCACAGGACAGCCCCCACACCAAAAAATTATCGGGCCCCACATATCAATATTGCCCAGGTTGAGAAACCCTGCTCTAGGTCGTGGCATCTGCCTAAATGAACTTACAAGTGGGCTCTCTGAGTCCTGGGTTCCTCAAAGCCTGGGACTTGAGGAGGATGCTAAATAAAGACTCTCCTAGGGTCATGCCTGCCCCATCTTGCTGTGTTAACCTTGCTTAGCTGGTCAGTTCCACTTTTAGGTTCCAGTTCTTAATTCCACTCATTTACAAAGGGGACAATATTATTAGTATCTGCTTTCCTAATTGTTTGCTGGAGGCAGGGAAAACAAGTATTCTGCCTGCTGAGGGCATGGATTAAAATATGAATGCAGAGTGGAAAGGTGTGGGGGAAAAGGACAATGATTTGGGATTAAATGACACACTTGGGGATAGCTTGCTGTATCTTCTACATACTCCTCAGCCTATGTCATCCCTTCTCACCTGGTCTGTGAGAAGGGTAAACTGAGACTTAACAACACGGAGAGCCCGAAGCTGGGTCCCACAGCTGGCCAGTGGTGGAGTTGTAACTCACAATTTTATTCACTTATTAATTAAACTTTTGTTATCATCTAATCTACATCAGGCCTAGAACTAGGGCCTGTGTCGTAGAACAATTGCTCTGGAGCAGCAAAGGGAATTAGATTAGGGGAGAAGAGATGGAGGCCAGGGAAGCAGCTGCAACAGTGGTGGAGGAGCAGGATGGGAAGAGCAGAGCCTGTGAGGATGTGGGGGAGAAGAGAGGAGTCAAGATTCCTCTGTGCTCATCCCTTGCACGCCATCACAGAGACAGGTAAACCAGGGGCCCCTTTTGGAATCATGGTCTCTTTGCACATCTGATGAAAACTTGGACTTTCCCTCTGGAGAAATGTGCAAATGTACATTTTGCATATCATTTCAGGGACTCCAAAGCTCCATATTGGCTTCCAGAGGATTGGGTGGGGGGGTGGGGTGGCGGTTGAATCTTGAATGCATGTAGAATAAATATGCAGGAATAAAAAATCCAGAAAAAAAAGTAATGGAGAGGAATTTGCCTTACCTGATATTAAAACATATTACAAAATCAGTATATTTAAAGCAGTGTGGTATTGAGGCAGGACTAGCTACACGAATCAGTGGAACAAAATGGAGTACAGAAATGGGTCCAACTACACCAGGGAATTCAGTGTATGATAAAGATAGCACTTCAGGTAAATGGAGGGAAATAAAGGCCTTTCAACAAATGGGTGGAATATCTGGCAAGCCATTTGGGGAAATAAAAGAAAGCTGTGTCCTTACCCTACACCGAAGTAAATTCCAGGTGGAGCGCATATTTAAATAGTAACACCATAATGTACCGGAAGAAAACATGAGTGAATGTTTCAATAATCTTGGAGATGGAAAAGGCTTTCTAAGCACGTCAAAAGGAAAGGGAAGCCAAAAAGAAAACATCGATACATTTGACTATAAAAACTTCTACAGAGAAAAAGTGGTCATACTCAAGTTTGAAAGACAAATGACAAACTGGAGGCGATAAATGCCAGTGGCCCTCCACACTTGTCCTCTCTGGCCCGCCGGCCCCTCCCCCAAGCCAACAAGGGGACGAGGCCGGGGCGGTGAGAGTCGAGGCCGGGCACATCGCGGAGGCTCCTCCCACGGCGCCCTGGCCAGCGCCCACCTGTTCAGGGGCCGGGAAGCCCCGGAAATCCCAGCCGGGCCATCTGGGCGCACAGCAGGTGCCCTAGCCCAGCGGAGCCAGAGGGTGCTCACCACTTCCCTCGGGTGGCCATCCTGGGAACTGCAATCCTCGGTTCCAGTTCCTGCAGCTTCCGGGCGTTAAGGCGGGAATTTTTTCTTAAAAAACAGCTAAATTTTTGAGGGAGCTCACCATGTTCCAGGAATTGTGCTAAACACATAGAGTATTTCATTTGATCCTCAAAACAACTCTTCTAGGTAGGTCCAGTGTATTATCACCTCCATTTGACAGACGAGGAAACTGAGGCTTTGAGAGAAGTGATGTGGCAATCTCTAAGTGATGGCATACAATTCATTGCAGGACTCCTGGCCCCACTCTTAGTATAAGAAAGGCAAGTCCTTGGGGGAATTCAATAAAACTTTTTTGAGGTTTACTTTAACCCCAGGAAGGGGTGGGAGGAACGGGGAGGGGTCCCAGAGGAGACATCCTTGAAGCCGAGTCTTGTGGAGTTTGAGGGAGGGGTGAAGGAGGGGGGCAGCACTTACAAAGGCTGGAGGAGGAAGAACGGGCCTTGGGGGAGGAGTGTGGTCTGTGTGCCCCAAATTTGGGGTAGGGTGGAGATGAGGCTGGACAAGAATCTGGGCACAGAGGTGCTTGAGTACAAAGATTTTGAGAACTTTTCCATGTTTCAATTGGCTTAGTCTAGGGCCACCTGCTCTGCCAACCCAGGCTGCTTCTTTCCACCCAGATGCTCCCCACCTAGGATCAAGGTACCATTTGCCTAAGCCAGAAACCTGGGAGTCACTCTTGACTCCTCCCTCAACCTTACCTCCATCCAGTCAGTTATCAGGGCCTGCCCAGTCTACCTCCTAAAACTCCCCAGGGTCATCCACTGCTCTCCATCTCATGGCCCCTCCCCTCATCCAGACTGCCTTCCCGTCCCTCCTGAACCCAGCTGCTGGCAGTGACTTGGTCTCACCACCTCCAAATTTTCACACAAGAGAAATCCTTCTCAAACAAATCGGACCACATCCACTTTCCTGTTGGAAACTCTTTTCATGGATCCATTCAACAGATATTGAGCAAGTGCTTGTTATATGTCAAGTACTGAGGACAGGTGACAAGCAAAACACAGAAATTAAAGCCTACTGAGGGATAGAGATCAATCAATGACCCCACCACCACCACCAAAATAATATATAATTACAAGCTGGGATGCGTGCTATAGGACAGCCTGCCCTGGTAAGAGAGGTCCTAGAATCTCCCTAAGGTATCCTATCTGAAGTTTGAATAGCAATCAACCAGATCAAAGAATCAAGGATGAGGTAAGAGCTTATGCAAAGGCCCTGAGGTTGCTTCTCTGAGTCTCAGTTTCCTCATTTATATAATTGGGGTATTTAGTGTTGTGAGGATTAAATGGGTTACTATGTATAAAGTCCTTAGTACAGGTCCTAGGACATAATAAATTTTCCATAAATGTTAGCTATAATAATAAGTATTACTATTTTTTTTTAAGTGGAGAGTCATTTGAGGTCTATCAGCAGAAGAGTTAAATGAGAAAGTAGCATTTTAAAAATATCCCTCTGGCTGCAGTGAGGAGCATGGATTGGAACAAGGAAAGAGTAGATTCAGGGGAACCAATGAGGAGACTTTTGCAGGGGTTCATTGAGAGCTGTGGGGCATTTAAACTAAGGAGGCAGAGAGAATTTGAAGAGATTTTGTGGTTTAGTGATAGAAACTACTGGCCTTGGTGTTTGCTTGGTGGTAGGAGGTTGTAGAAGGTGGCAAGGAGGGACTTCAATGTTTTGAACCTGGGAGCAGGTTGGGTGGTAGTGTTCTTAACCTAGTCAAGGAAGCCTGGACGAGGCCTGGGGAGAAGCTGAGTCCAGTTCTGGATATATTCAGATACAGGTACTATGAAGCGTCCTGGATGAGGGGCTGCAGAAGCAGCTGATTAGGACTGGAGTTCAGAGGAAAAATTGTGTCTAGAGACATAAAATTGAGATTGTTGGCAAATAAGTAAAAATTGGACCTCAATCATCCTGTCTGTGAAATGATGGGAGAAAGGAGATAGCGAGATGATTGTTAAGGTTTCCCCTGGCTCAAACATGTATAGGATTCCAAGTGTTGAGGTTGGTAGGACCACAGAGACAGAGAGAAAAAAAACCCATGTGGCCTGAAAGACTTGGCAGAGGCTCCTTGGAGGCCATTTGTCATTCTTTCATTATCTTTTACTGAGCTGCTACTAGGAGCCACGAGCTCTACTGGGGATGGAAGGGTAAACAGGACCCAGCCTCTGCCCTCAGGGAATTCACAGCCTGATGGGAGAGACAGACAAGGCAAAGGGCAATTACGTGCCGTAAGGCCAGCTTGGGAGACCAAGCTTCCTAGAAAGGAAGTGACATCCAGACAAGACCTGAAAGTCAGGTGGAAGAAAGCTGTGTGGAATCCAGGCTGGGGAGCGTTGTTCATATGGATATTTCAAAGATCCTCATCCCTCTTGAATTTTTCACGTTGAACTCTCCCCGTGCCCCCTGAAAGTCCATTTGGGGAACAAAGGCCCTGGCAATAGTTGCATTTCTTTGAATAGCTGTATTCTCTGTTGAATTTGCCTTCTTCTCCTAGATCCTTCTCTTCAATGCTGCTGATGGCCTCAACTCCACAGTCCCTGCCAGGGCTTGGACAAGGTGGTGAAAGGAAGGCCCCAGGGCACTCACTCTTAGGAGCATGTAATGTGCTGCTGGCTCTGCTCCCTGCTCACACCCCTACTCCAGCCTTTCTGGTGCTCCTCAGTGCTCACATCTTGCTGTTCAGTCCCCATCCCATTTGCCTGGTCAAAGGCTTAGCTCAGATATCACCTCCTCCTGGAAGTCTACTGCTCTCATCAGTCATCCCTGCCTCCTCTCTAGCCAAGAGGGTCCTCCGTGCTCTAACAGCATGGTAAAGGCTGTGTAGCACAGTGGTTAATGGAGCGGGCTTTGGCATCAGAGCCCTGCTGTGCCATTTATTATCTGTGCACCGCTCTCTGAGCCTGTTTCCATGTGTGTAAAATGTGGTGCCAACTTCACAGGGGAGCTGCAAAGATTAAATGAGAAAATGTATGTAAAGTGATCAGCAGTGATTGGTACAGGGTACTCAGTAAGTGGTAGCTATTATCACTTTGTTTATACTTCTTCTAAAGCACTCAGGTGTTCTAATTATTTTGCTGCCTTTATCTTTCTATCCTAAGTTTCTCAGGGCAGGGAGGAGAAGGAAGAGGAAAAGGAGGAGGGGGAAGATCTTCATGAATAACATTTAACAGACATTAAGACATGTCTGCTGCACAAATAAAGAAATGACAAATTCCATGGGAAAAGTTCTGAGCAGGAAATCTGGAACCTTGGGTGCCAGTCACATGGTCCCAGGGATGGCACGGTGCCTGGCCGATTCACATCCACTTCAAAGAAAAGCTGCCCAGACCATAAACCCCGCTGGGGCTGTGCTTTAGACCACTTGGCCCCTCCAGCCTCTAGACTTGAGCAGATGGGGCCAGCCTCAGAGCCAAGGGTTACCACTTCATATATTAGCTAGTGACCTCTAACTAATGGCCTAGCACAACAATCCGAGACAGGCCAATTAGAGGCTCTCTTGAACCAAGGAACAGAAATTGTCAGGTAGCAGAGGGAGTTGAAGCAGGGAGGTCAGAGACAAGTGAGCCTTGGTCAGTAAAGCCATGTGTGAGCCACGATGAGAAGGAGCAGAGACCAAGAGTAAGCAGAAGCCTATGGGTAGGTAGAGGAGAAACGAGCAGTCCTGTGCAGAGATGGAGAGGGTGTGAGGATAGGAAGAATGAAGACAACGGTGAGTCCCAGAGCTGCCTCCTTCCTGCTGGTGTTTCCATTCCAGTCCTTACAAGAAACTGCTTTATATTTGAGCTCGATTGGGTAGGTTTCTGTTCCTTGCAGCCCCCGATGAGCCTGACTCTACTTGTTATCTCGCCAAGTCTCTGCCCCGACTCTGGGCCTCAGTTTGACTAGACCACTTCTAAGATCTTCTCTAGATCAATGTTCTCTTTGAACATCATGTAGAGAGAATGGTTTTTAGGTTGTTGGCAACTGAGTTCAGTATTAGTTACAGAGTGTCCATGATATCCTGGCTCCCAAAATAGCTTGGTGGCTGGTTAAAGAGCCTGTGGGAGGATCCAACACACACCTGGCTTTGAACCTGAGCCCTGAGGACACAATCTGCCTCCGCCTTCCACTGCATCCTTTGTTAGATCACAAAGGAACTGAGGAACCAGGGCTGGTGTTTCTCCAGTGTCTTTTGGCTGCTGAATGCCCTCCCTACCCCCTTAACACTTTCCTGGACCCACTTCAGCATTTCAGTGGATTCCAGGGCCAGGTCTGTTCCAAAGAAAGTGCCACTCCAGGAAGAATTTGAACAAAGAAACTTTCCTTCTTTGGTGTTAAGATCTCCTGCCTTCCAGCTGTTTGGCTCTTGGCCTGTGCCATGCCTTCATCCTTCTAAGCTAACAACTATGTTGATAATAATACTTCTTTGCTTTTGCATGGTGCTTTGTTCTTTTCAGAGCATTTTCATGCTTATTATCTTATTTGATACTCACAGAAACCCAGGGAGGACAGACAAGAAGGAGGGGTAGAGGATAATACCTCTCATTTCTCCCATCCCATCCACCCCTTAAAACTTACTTTAAAAAAATTTAGAAGAATTATCCTTCTGTTCTTTTCAAAACAGATGGAAATATTGAGACTGACCTTGATTAAGTGTCTTGCCCAAGATCACAGAGCAAGTTAATGGCTGAGTTGGATCTAGGTTTCCAATCATGAATCACACTTAAGCACGATTTGCCTAACACTATCTTGAAAAACGCTGCTGGCCATGGCAAGGGACCTCTGAGAGAAGTCGTATTCTTGACACTGCTGCCCCTTTGAGGCCTCCAGGAGTCATTCACAATCTTTCCCTCCAGTCCCTACAGAGACTTGGCTACTCCCCAGTGGCTTAGGTAGCACCAGGAGCCCACAGAAGTAAGCCAGTTTTGATGTAAGGATTTAATAACAGTTCCTCAGGTATGGGCAAGGATAAACGCCATTGGAAGAGTCAGTTTTATTGTTTTGATTACAGAGCGCTTGTTGGAAGGTAAGACAGGAAAAGTTGAAAACCATCAGTCTATCCCTCCATCAGCACCTCTGAAAAAGAGGAAGCAGAGGTAATAGTCCCTGCCC
Organism: Ceratotherium simum simum; assembly: GCF_057802395.1. NCBI lineage: Eukaryota > Metazoa > Chordata > Mammalia > Perissodactyla > Rhinocerotidae > Ceratotherium > Ceratotherium simum. The sequence continues at coordinate 18,644,514 of NC_141921.1, read as the reverse complement.
CTCCTCCCTCCCTAAACTCTACTCTGCAGCAAAGACACCCTTTCCTGGCCCCTCTGGTTTGAACCCCCTTTCCAGCCACACTCTTTGCTGCACTCCCACCCAATCATTCCCGAGCCCATCCTTCCCAGCCACAACGTGGAGTCAAGTTATCTTAGGAAGTAAGCAGTAAGTTCTCCATCACACAGTTCTAATAGTTAGGGTAGGTGAGGAAGCAGAAGGAGTAGGAGGCTTTCTCTGCGCTTTCTCCAGCGTCCCTTGCTCCTTTCCCAATGCCGCAGCAGAGAGCTTAGTGTGCTTCTCTTGTGGCATCACCCAGCCCCACAGCGGCAAACAGCACGACTAGGAAATCAGTCACGGCGGTCAGCCTGTCCAATGGCCAGGGCAACACTGTGTCAGTCGGGGTGAAGACAAGAAAACAGAAAATGTGCTTGGAATTTCAAACAGAGGGAATTTATTTCAGAAGACTGGTTAGAAACATGTTAGCTTGAAGGAGCAAAAGGGGAAGGTGGGGCAGACTAGGGATGAGTAGCTGCAGAAAGCTTCTCCCAACCCTAGGCCTGGAGGATCGAATGGTAGGGTGTTATTAGACCCAGACGTGCACTTGCTGCTGACACTACTGGAGAGTTGTTTTTGAAATGATGCTGCTGGCAGAACAGCCAGACGTCACTGGAGCCTGCAGCTACCCACTGCTGCCCCTCCAGTACCATGGATACTGCTAGAGGCCATGGTAGTAGGCCACCACTGCTGGAAACGCTGAAGGTCTCTGAGCCCATAACCACTAGCAGATGCAGAGAGAAAATGGCTTTGCCTCTCCTCTCACCATCCCATCTCCAGCCATATAATGTCCCACCTGTACTTCCCATTGGTTGAATCTGACAGGAAGCTGGCTGGCAAGGGGAGTCTGGGAAATGTTGTTTTCAGGGCTTAGCACTCTTAAGCACAAAGCAGAGCATGGAAAGGCTAGAGTGGGGCTCAGAGCAAACCAGCAAATGACCAGCACAAATGCTATTGAAACTTACAACTAATGTTGTAAATTTCCTTAAATGCCATATGCATTGGACATTAGTTGATTACCTCATTTCTCCATTTCTCCCTTTCCAAAAGCCCATGATTTCCTTTCCAGGATCCATGTATTTCCGGGAAGCTGACTCCCTCAGAGTAGAACAGGGCTGAGCCAGTCAATCCCACTGACCAGAATGGTTGGTTCAGGTGGTCATATGAACTCAGCCAGTGCAATCAGAGTGGATCTCGGGATTTTTGCTGAGAAGGCAGGCACACAGACTGTCTCTTCCTTGCTAACCATGAATGAGGAAGCATGCAGGCCCTAGGAGCTGTTGGCAGTCATTTTGGGACAATGACGGAACAGAAACCAGGAAGAAAGAATAGCCCTGAAGACTAGGAGATTAATTTTGGGGAACACATGGCCCCATGTGCCATGCTGTAGCCACTGCTTAGGAAGCTCTGGCAGAGTTGATCAGGCTCATGCCCCTTAGGGTGCCTATTATTGATAACAAAGCAAGATCAATTTACAAGCATCATGGAAAACTCTAGAAGAGAAAGAAATCTAGGAATCAGCCACTTTTCCCATAGTCGCATCCTAGACCAATGGCTTTTAAATATTTTTTACTGTACCATCAATAAAAAATAAATTTTATAGTATGACCAGTACACACATAGCTATATATATAACTGAAACAAAAATTTCACAACAGTTTTCACAGTATTTATCCTTGCTATGTGCAATTACAATCATGCACCACATGACGTTTTAGTCAACAATGGTCCACATATGTGATGGTGGTCCCATAAGATTAGTACCATATAGTCTGGGTGTGTAGTAGGCTATACAATCTAGGTTTGTGTAAGTATACTCTATGATGTTTGCACAACAACGAAATCACCCAATGACACATATCTCGGAACATATCCCTGTCATTAAGCAACACATGACTGTAATTCAAATTTTCAACTCTATTCTATTCCATTCCATTTTCTAAACAAAGCTGGTTGCAGACTTCCAAATGATTTCATTATCTACTAATGGGTTATGACCTGCAATTTGAAAAACATTGCCCTATACCATGCCATCATCACTTGCTGTGAAACTTAACTCTCGATTTTAAGCATCCTAACCTTTACTAAATTTCATGCTTCTGTACCCATATTCCCTGTCTTCCTTTGCCTTGAAGGAAAGTCTCAGTGTCCCAGCTCCTGTCAGAGGCCAACCTCTCCCCAGCCTGTGCCAAGGACCCCAAGAACTTACCTCTGCAGATATTCTCTCTCTTTTGCATTGTCAATTTCTGCCTGTCCACTGGAATATTTAGTTTACAAAATTGCTGTAGGATCTCTCTTCTTAAAACCAAAAACAAACCAACAAATAAAAAAGCTCCCTTTGACTGCATTTCAACTCCCATTTCCTTGAGTCAAACCAGAGTAGATATGGCTGAATGGGACAGGAAGCTGAAGGGTAGCCTAGAGGTGAACTCGGTAGAAGAGATGAGGACCTTGGCAAGAAGGCAAGTAGTAGGCGTGGAGGGAGAAGGTGGCATTGAGATTTGTGTGAATAGATAGAAATCAGAAGTGAATTTTGACCCCAGAACTGCCTTTCTTAAACTCTCCTTTTGAGAATCCTGCTTCCTGACTCCCAAACCTTTGTTTGGAGCCTGGACTCTGGAGTCAGGTAAGTTCAGTTTCAATACCAGCTCTGCCAATTCTGAGCTGGCTAACTTTGGATAAATCACATCTCTTCTTTAAGTTTTCTCACCTGTGAAATTAGTCTAATAAAACCTATCTCATCGAGCTGGCTAAAGGATTAAATGAGATCAACACCTGTTAGCTCTTATTGTTATAAAGACCTTCTCCCATCCTTATATAAAACCTTACTCCCCACTAATAATAATTACCATAGTGACCACTTGTTGAGCAAGTCCTCTGTGCCAGGCAATATGCTAAGGACCTTACAAACGGTTTCCAAGCCAAGAAGGATTCCCTGCCACCTTCTCACTGCAGAGTTTCCTCCCTCTGATAACGTAATTAACATTTGTAGAGATCTACCGTGCCCCAGGGAGTGGACCGGCTTATTGCACTCATTCATTCTACAGATGTTAATTAAGTACCTACTATGGTGCCAGGAACTCACTAGGTGCTGGGGATACTGTGATGACCAAGGCCCTGAACCTTGAAGGACTCAGAGTCTGGGCACACAGTATGTGAAGTGTAATGAGGGTATGTCTATGAGGTATTCTTTCCTTGTGTCTTCCTTGGTCTAGGCAACCCCATCTTTGGCTTCAGGCCCCACAACTGACAGTGTTTCTTTTCTTCTTTTTTTTTAATTTTTATTTATTTATTTTTCCCCCAAAGCCCCAGTAGATAGTTGTATGTCATAGCTGCACATCCTTCCAGTCACTGCACGTGGGATGCGGCCTCAGCATGGCCGGAGAAGCAGTGCGTCGGTGTGCGCCCGGGATCCGAACCCTGGGCCGCCAGTAGCGGAGCGCGCGCACCCAACCGCTAAGCCACGGGGCTGGCCCTGACAGTGTTTCTGATTTCATTCTTCTGGCTTGACTTTGGAGCCCTACCTTCAGGATGTACCTCTGAGTTCTCAGCTCCCCATGTGGCCACCAGGATTAAGAGAAAATTTTTGTGTTCCCTATCTCTCTCTGCCTGGTCCTCCTCCAGAGGAGAGAAATTTAGCAGATGTCCAAAAGACAGGTCTGGCCTTTACTCCATCACACTTTTAACACTTTTTTGTCTTAATTCATTCATAGTCTCCTAATTGCCAAATCCAACCGACTCTGTCCCTTTGCAGGTCTTTTGCCCCTTTCTCTCTTTTTGGTATCACATATTGTTTACTCTACTTTGCATCTTTCATCTCTAGAGCTCAGAGGGGTTAAGTAACCTGTTCAATTTATTCCGCTAAGAAGTAGAGCTGGGACTTGAACTTTGGAGTCAGATCAGGCTGACTCCAAAGCCCATGCTATAGCTGATACTCCATGCTGCCTTCCCAAGCAGACCGACAGTCTATATCTGTGCTGTCCAATATGCAGTCATTCACTACATCTAGCCATTTAAATTTAAAATAAAATTAAATAAAAAATTCAGTTTCTCAGTTGCACTAACTGTCTTCATGTGCTAAATATCCCCATGTGACTGGTGGCTACTATACTGAATAGCACAGATACAAAACATTTCCATCGTTGCAGAAAGTTCTATCGGATAGCGTTGGTTTAAAGTGTAGGATAGCATTGGGTTAGATAGTGTCTGTCCTCTGACCTCTTCTCCTTACTCTCCTTCCCAGTATTTATTCTCAGGGAGTGGGCAGCCATTGTTTGGTCTGCCCAACTCTCTACTCCCACTTTTCTGGGAAGTTTCCTCTATCCTGCAGCTTGCTATCACACCTTTATTTACAGAGTTACAGTGGACACAGCCACGTTTATACATGACACTGTGCCCCGCTCCACAACAATGTTGATTGGTTCAGGGGTGGACACCTGGCTAAAGCCAGCCCAAGGAGCAGCTCTTTCTCCCAGGAATTAGAAATTGAGCCTAAAAGTCACCTGGCTGATCTCTTGAATGGAGGTGACCTGGGACCCATGAGTGACCATGTTTTCTTTGATTTGGATTGGGAAAGCTGGTCTTCGGGGAGATAAAGAATGGACAAAACAGTTGACACATATTGGGGAGAGTGAGGTCTAAGTGCTCAAATGATGTGAGGGCTCTCTGTCCCTCTCTTTCTCTAAGCTCTAACTTCCTCTCTGATGCCTTCATGCTTAGGCAGCCTCTCTCCATGAAGCAGAAATGATGGCCACCCACAGATTCTCACGGCTCAAGACCTTCAGAAGAAAAGTCCTACCTCTCCTATATTTCATATCTTTTTTTTTTGAGGAAGATTGGCCCTGAGCTAACATCTGTTGCCAATCTTCCTCCTTTTTTCCTTTTTTTCCCCACTAAAGCCCCAGTAGATAGTTGTATGTCATAGTTGTACATCCTTCTAGTTGCTCTATGTGGGACACCGCCTCAGCATGGCTTGATGAACGGTGTGTAGGTCGCCGCCCAGGATCCAAACCAGCAAACCCCGGGCTGCGGAAGCAGAGCATGTGAACTTAACTAGGCCACTGGGCCAGCCCCTATATTTCATATCTTTAGGAAGGCTTTGCTTAGCTTTGTTTGGGTCATGTGCTCATCTGTTCAGAAACTGTGACCTGTCTTAGCAAGGGTTCCTAGAAAACAAAGCCCGAAGGAGTTAGGTGCTAAAGCTTTATGTGGGAGGCACAATCCTAGAGCAGTGAGAATGAGGGGATGGGGAAGCAGGAAAAGATGGAAAGCAACACAAGGAAATGTTTGCTGCTACTTCTTCACAATGACCTGTGAAGAAACACAGCTAGTCTCTTGACAGGTCTACCTACTTGGCCATGCAGAATGTCTCTAGAGAGGTTGTCTAGGGAAATTATACCTTGAGACAGTCCATCAGAGGAAGGAAGAGAGAGTGGATGTTCTATCTGCTGCTTCCTGTCTCGTCTCCCGTTAATCAGTTTGCCCTATGGGTACTTAAATCTCTTACACTTCTAGGTTGCTTCACTGGCCCCTTCAGCAGCTGCTCAGGAAACCAGATCTCATGCTCTGTGAAGTAGTGTGTCTTCGGGGTCTGGAAGTTGCAGAAGCCATAGAATCCATGTTTGCAACTAGTTGGCCTCAGGCAGCAGAACTGTGAGGCCTCACTCAGAGTTGGTCAGCCTTGTCTGTGGTTGAGGTGGACCAAGTGGCTAATGGTCTGGGAGCCAAATGATGCTGAGAGACTCTGAGGAGGCACTGGGACAAGATGTGGGGATTATTATGATTGATCAGACTGCCTACCCCTATGGCTGATGGGGTACAGAAGAGATACTATGATAGGAAGTATCTCATCCTCCTTTCCCACATGTCAGTTCAGATCCTCAGAAAATCAGACACCAAGACAGGATTAAATGCAAGAAATTTATTATGGAAAACACCTGTGAAAGAAAATGGGGCAGGAACTGGGAGAGACCGAGAGGACCATCAGACAGTGATGCAGGTCTGACTCTAAGTGAAGGAGAGAGAAGGAAAGGAGTTCTAGGTGGAAGCGTCTTAGACACCGTGCAGCTCTAAGGAAAGTCTGTCAAGGCCATTGAAGAGTCCTTGAGCCAAAGTCATCCATCAGAAGAGTATCACTTATCCCAGGCAAAACCCTGTCCTAAAGTCCCTGCTGTGCTCAGTCACTGGCTAGGAGCAGCCTGTGGGAGGAGAGCCTGGGAGTGAAGGGCAACGGATTTCAAAGCTTAGCATGGATTTCAGAGCTCAGCAGCTGAGCTGTTGGTGTATTACACTTCCCCCAGCTGGAGATCTGAGAAGTGCATTCTCATAGCCACACACCTTCAGATGAAGAAGCATGATTCTACAACCTAAAAAAAGAAAGTAGAGTGCTATTACCATTTGAAAGGGCAAGGGTGTTGAGCAGGCAAGACAATTTACAGCTTACAATGTCCCACTTGAAATTCAAACTCTACAGTCCAAACCTGAACTAATGACTTCTCCATGCTCTGGAGAAGTCCAGAAGTCTTCATCTGGAGATTACCATCCTCCCAGCCATGAAACCTGGGAGTCATACTAAATATCTTCATTTCTCTTGCTCCCCACTCCTGCAATAGCCAATCAATAGTCAAGTCCTTCCAATCCTATGTTGGCAATACCACCTCTGCATTTGTATCCTCTTCCCTCCATTCTCATTGCTACTGTGTTCAGGCCCTCATTACATCTTGCCTGAACTATTGTGGAAGTCTCCAGTTGCTTATTCTGAAATCCTGTTCTGTCCTAATCTCTCTGCTAGATCGTCTTTAAACACAGTTTTGACCATGTCACTCCTCTTTGTAAAATTTCTATCATTGGGAATGTAAAATGGTGTAGCTGCTGTGAAAAACAGTGTGGTTGCTCAAAAAATTAAACATAGAACTACTGTATGATCCAGCAATTTTACTTCTGAGTATATATCCAAAAGAATTGAAAGCAGGGACTCAAACAAATATTTGTATGCCATGTTCATAGCAGCATTATTCACAGTAGCCAAAAGATGGAAACAATCTAAATGTCCATTGACGGATGAATGGATAAACAAAATGTGCTATATACACATAATGGAATACTATATTCAGCCATAAAAAGAAATGAAATTTTGGTACATGCTACGACATGAAGGAACCTTGAACACATTATGCTAAGTGAAATAAGCCAGACACAAAAGGACAAATATTATATGATTCCACTTACGTGAGATACCTAGAATAGTCAAATTGATAGAGACAGAAAACAAAACTGGTTACCAGGTACTGGGGGAGGGGAGGATGGGGAGTTATTGTTTAATGGGTACAGAGTTTCAGTATGGGCCCATGAAAAAATTCTGATGAAAAAATTCCGTTTGTAATGGTTGCACAACAATGTGAATATACTCAATGCCGCTGAACTGTACACTTAAAAATGGTAAAACAAAACCAAAAACCTTCCACCACTGACTCTCCATAGCAGAAAATAAAACCCAAGAGCCTTAATCTGACCTTAATATATCTTTTCAGATGATTCTTCTTCCTTTCCCTCTTACTCCATATTTCCTCAGTTGATCCCTGGCTTCCTATATTTGCGCTAGTGGCCACCTGCATGTATCATGTAGACCTAATTCTACTTATTTTTCAAGACCCAGTTCAAATATCACATCCTCGCAAATCTCGCCTGAACTCCTCCCCTATTTTTCACAGTAGGTAGAAGTAATCTCTCCCTTTTTGGAATTCCTACAGGACATGAATTGTATTTCTCTTTAGCACTTACTGCTTTTCTTTTAGATCAAAGAAGGCACACAATGAGATAGAGGGGTATAGCTTAAGGTAGTCCAGCAGGCCATCTAGACAGGTCCCTCTACAGTGATATAACCTTAAGGAATTTACCATCATCCCAGAACTGGTTGTCAGCCTTGCAAATTCAGAAGCCTAATTTTAATAGTAAACATAGAGTGGAGCCATCTTCCAGGGGGGCTCTTGTAGTCACTAAATTCACAGAAACCGATAGTTATATAAACCATAATCCAATAGATTAATGTAAATGAAAAATGCAATTATCAAAAGAACTGGGATCCTCTAAAGATATTCCACGCTCATGGATTGGAAGAATAAACATAGTTAAAATGTCCATATTACCTAAAGCAATCTATAGATTCAATGCAATCCCAATCAGAATCCCAATGACATTCTTCATGGAAATAGAACAAAGAATCCTAAAATTTATATGGAACAACAAAAGACCCCAAATAGCCAAAGCAATCCTGAGAAAAAAGAGCAAAGCTAGAAATATCACAATCCCTGACTTCAAAATATACTACAAAGTTATAGTAATCAAAACAGTATGGTACTGGCAGAAAAACAGACATATAGATTAATGGAACAAAATTGAAAGCCCAAAAATAAAACCACACATCTACGGACAGCTAATCTTCAACAAAGGAGCCAAGAACATACAATAGAGAAAGGAAAGTCTCTTCAAAAAATGGTGTTGGGAAAACCGGACAGCCACATGTGAAAGAATGAAAGTAGACCATTATGTTACACCATACACAAAAATTAACTCAAAATGGATTAAAGACTTGAAGGTAAGACGTGTAACCATAAAACTCCTAAAAGAAAATATAGGCTGTACACTCTTTGACATTGGTCTTAGCAGTATCTTTTAGAATACCACGTCTACTCAGGTAAGGGAAACAAAACAAAAAAGAAACAAATGAGACTACATCAGATTAAAAAGCTTCTGCAAGGCAAAGGAAACCATGAACAAAACAAAAAGACAACTCACCAACTGGGAGAAAATATTTGCAAATCATATATCTGACAAGGGGTTAATTTCTAAAATATATAAAGAACTCATACAACTCAACCACAAAAAAACAAACAACCCAATCAAAAAGTGGGCAGAGGATATGAGCAGACATTTTTTCAAAGAAGATGTACAGACGGCCAACAGGCACATGAAATGATGTTCAACATCACTAATTATTAGGGAAATGCAAATCAAAACTACAATGAGATATCAACTTATACCTGTCAGAATGGCTATAATTAACAAGACAAAAAATAAAAAATATTGGAGAGGATGTGGAGAAAAGGGAACCCTCATACGCTGCTGGTGGGAATGCAAACTGGTGCTCTATGGAAAACAGACGTTTCAAAAAATTAAAAATAGAAATACCATATGATCCAACTATCCCACGACTGGATATTTATCCAAAGAACATGAAATCAACAATTCAAAGAGATTTCTGCACCCTTATGTTCATTGCAGCATTATTCACAACAGCCAAGATGTGGAAGCAACCCAAGTGCCCATCAAAAGATGAATGCATAAAGAAGACGTAGTATATATATACAATGGAACATACTCAGCCATAAAAAACGACAAAATCGTACCATTTGCAACAACGTGGATGGACCTTGAGGGTATTATACTGAGCAAAATAAGCCAGACAGAGAAAGACAAACACCCTAGGATTTCACTCATATGTGGAAGATAAACACATGGATAAGGAGAACAGATTAGTGGTTACTAGAGGGGAAAGGGGTCGGGCGGAGTGCGAAAGGGGTAAAGGGACACATATGTATGGTAATGGATAAAAACTAGACTATTGGTGGCGAGCAGGATGCAGTCTGCACAGAAACTGATATATAATAATGTACACCTGAAATTACACAGTTATAAGCAAATATGACCTCAATAAAATAATTAAATTTTTAAAAAAAGGAGCCAGGATCCTCTAGAAGGCAGATCACTAGATTCTGTCCCTATAGGTGAGACATTTGCTGGGTGAGCACAGAATCACACCAGGAAAGCATGTTGAAGCATTTCTTAGCTGAGGCAGCCTGAAATATTCTCACCCACTACAGGGATAACATGGACAAGGAAATCCTAATGCTCAGGTCAGCCTGACTGAGACAGAGCTTAGAGGCGCCATGCCAGTGCTTGCCTCTGTGACTGCCTTGTGGCTGTCATGGCTAATTAAGCCCTTTGGTTCACAGAATCTCATTCCAAACAGAATACAGAGTGATTGGTTGACAAGATTGATTAGGCTTCCATTTATTAAATTACAATCGCATCTGCCTTCTTCAGATTCCTCCCATATGACCTGGATCGGAGTTTGGTTTGTTTTTTTAATCATGTTTGTAGACAAGCTCTTGGCTTACCCCCACAAATAGCTAATTTCAGGGCTGTATTAGTCAGTTTAGGCTAGCTAGGTTATGTGGCAGTAACAAACAACTAAAATAATCTGAGTGGCTTACAACAACAAAGGTTTATTTCTTACTCATGTTACATTACATGTCATGTATGTCTGCTGTGGCTCTGCACATCTTCATTCTGGGACCAAAGCTGGAGAAGCAGCTCTATCTGGGACATCCAGCTCTCATGGCAGAGGAAAAGTAATATGCCAGAATCATGAGATGGCCTATACATTTCTGCTCAGAAGTGCTCATGCCATTTCTACTCACATTTCATTGATCAAAACAAGGCCAAACTTGATGACATTAGGGTGAGAAGTATAATCTCCTAGGGACAGGCCACATGGGGGGGTGGTTTACAAAAGGAGGGGCAGAGAATATTGATAATAGTCTACAGCAAGGACTAATATTCAGCCTGTATGCACCAGTGTGGCTGTTACCAGTTACAATATTGACTACAAAAATATTGAAATACTTTCATACTAGCTGGTAAACAGCTCCTGTCCCAAGCCTCCTGACAACTCCCCTCCCCTGGCATCCCCTGGGGCCTACTATTCACAAACTAGCAACTGAAGGGTTAACACCTAGCACAGAAGGCTATCTCCAGGACCCATCCTGGACTTCAAATTTGCTAGATCAATGCAAATTAATGCTAGATTAACACTCATATTAAATATTTTTACTATCACCCTTGGCTAATTTCCTCAACTATGTAAACTCTTATTAGTCTAATTCTGAGGGCAACCTGATTTCCAGGCTCTTGGAGGGAAACTGACTGCAGCCTCTATGCACTGTCGATACTTATTACAATAATAACTAATAATACTAATTATTGCTACTCCCTACACATTTTTCCTCTCTTTTGCCAACATAGTATAGGCAGTAATTGCTCAATAAATATTTGTAGAGACTTACCTAGCTTATTCCCGTTAGCTAAGCTCATCTCTCTACTATCTCAACATAGTATTTCTTATTTTCGGTTTGCCTGTTTTTAATTTTTTATGCCATTTCTATGTCTGAAAATGTCATCATTATCACTAACTTCTTTATGACACTTTTGCAATTTACAAAGCACTCTTCCTTACACTATTTCATTCAATCTCCCCGATACTCCCAGGAGGTAGGAATTAGATCATTTTACAAATGAAGAAATTGAGACTCAGTGAAGTCAGGTGTCTTACAGCTAGTTAGGTTTCATGCATTCATTCATCAAATATTTATTGAGTACCTGAAGTGAGATTTACTAAGGTTGGATTTGCAAACAATTCTCCTGAATTCAAGTCAAGGGTTTATTGCACTATTCTCAACGACTTTATCACCAGGGTCATAAACTCAAAGGAAGGAAATAATAGTGTGTTGCTTTTATTGGACCCCTTCAACACAAGTCTCAGAAAGGCTCCAAGGTCATTTGTAAACTTCAAGGTGACCACCAGCAGGAGCAGTCTCATTTCTCTCTGTTTGCTACTTAATGCACTGTTTCACTGTAGATAATTCCATTCAATACATATTTGATGACTTTATCTACGGGTTTCGGAGCTATTCAAATTGAGTTTTGACACTTACTAGCTGTGGGACCTTGATCAAGTTACCTAACCCTTTTGAACTTCAGTTTTCTCATTCGTAAAACAGAAATAATACTAATGCCTTTGGACTAAGTGGTTGTGGAGATTAAAGAAAGTATGAGAAGATGTAATGCTCATTGTAGCTGTGGTTTCTAATTGTCTTTGATGAAGTTTTTAGCTCTGCATTCAAATGAGAAAAACAATGTCTATGTCGACATAAGGTTACAAGCTGACCATTCTTGGGAAGTGCTGTTCTTCATCCTGGAGTATATAATTTTACAGTTTTGGTGTTCAATTCCCTCTTTTATGGTATTGGTAGCTATCTTAACGGCGCACTTAATCTGGCATCCCCACGTCGTCCTTCCTCCCCCAGCTCTCTTTCCTCCCAAACTAAAAAAAGAAAATAAAAACTACTTATTCCCTAAAATTCAAGCGTGCGCAGCACAGCAGATTCACAGGGAGAGAACGCCCTGTGGAGGTCACCAGGCAACGCCTCCGGATCCCCTACAAGGGGGCGGCGCCAGAAGGCTCTCAGATCTCATTCCGCCTCACCATGTCGTCCCCCTTTCCCAATTCTCGCGAGACTTCAAGAAACTTAGCTTCTGCGCATTACAAGATACTGGGAGTCCAGGCGCCAAGGGAGGGGGAGGGGACGGGGGAGACGGTACAAACGGCGTGGCCGCCATCTTGTTTGTACCGCCGCTTCGCGCGCGCTCCGTTCTCCGTGACGCACGCTTCCCCCTCCCTTCCGCCGTGCCCAGGCCTCTGCATTGCTCCACTCCGCAGGAGCGGTCCTGCTCTTCCCTGACTCCTGAGCAGAGGCATGTGAGTGTGCGGGAGCCTCTGCGGGAGGGAGGGTGAGCGGTGAGTGGCGGCGGCGGCGGGGGGAGGGGCAGCGCTTCCCGCCTTCGGCGGAGACCTCACTTCCCTCGCGCGGCCGCTGCTGTAGTTCGGTCCGGTCTGCCCGCCGCCATGTTGTATTGTCGCCCGGCCCTCCGCTCTCGCTGCCGCCGCGCTCGTGGGGTCCGTGCGCCTCGTCGGCCCGGCCCGCGGGCTTTCTCCCATTGGCGGAAGGCGACGGCGGGGGGGCTCGCTCGTGATTGGTCGGTGGCGGGGAGGCCGCGGACCTGGCACCTTATTGGTCGCGCTGTCTCCGGCCTGGGGGGTGATGAAGGAATCCGAGGCTGCGGGGATTCGCGTGTCTTGGGCTCGGACTGCGGGGTGATGACCCCCTACGGCTCAGCAGTTGAGTGGAGGCTGAGGACGAGCCTGGAGGCCTTAGTGGGAAAGAGGGTGATGGTCTGGCAGGTACTTCGGAGGTATCCTGTGCATGGCCGGAGTGGTAGGCACTCTTAATTCCAGAGGTACTCTCCTTGGAACATGAGGGGTCCAGGATAGGGGCGTGCAAGCCCCAAAAGTCCTAGGTTTGGAAACACTGAAACCCGAGTTACGGGCTGAGAGGGTCTTAGAGATCCAGGGATGCTAGGCTTGGAGTGTAACAGGGTTTGGGAGTGACTCTGATGTCCATGGAGGGCAGGTCTGGGGGCATGGTATAGCATCAGTGCCCTAGGGACATATCTGAACGATGAGATCAGATGAGGGGTTCTGCTAGAGAGTGCCAGCATTGAAACACAGATTTTGGTGGAGCCCTGGAGTCCAAATTTACCGGATCTGGGATGTGGTGTGAGGAGGAAGTAAACAGACTCAGGCTAAGGGAGGGATGCTGTTGGACAGGTGTGCCCTGTCTTAATAACTGAATCCCAAACCAGGAGGCATAGCATTAAGTAGTGACAGAACTGTAGGAGTGAGAAAGTACGAAGCATTTTGGGGAACATTTTCAGATTTGGGAGTTATATTGAGAGCAATTATAGATTATTGAGTCTCAGGACCATGCAGCTAGTTTTGAGATGTTCTGTATGAAGTTTTTCTGCTCTAGGAAGGATACAGGTCAGGGCTGAGTTTCCAAAGCTACGCTTTCTAGCAAAGCGAATATTAGATACTTGGCAAATATTTGTTGAATGCATATTGTTAGGTTCCTCTTTAGTGGAAGAGAGCTTGACAGAGATTCTGGATCTTGGCTCATTTATTTCCTTTTATATGTGCCTAAAAAATACACTCAGTCTCTTATGTACTTAATTTTTTTTTCTTTAGTTAAGCAGCCCAGAACGAAAATAATCTAGTGCATAGTTTCTTGCATCTTGTCTTAAGTAACAGGACTTGTCAACACTTTCTGGTTCATGTTTCAAAAAGCTTTTGTTCTAATCTAGAGTTGTTAGAGTCAGCTTGTTGGGGGTACATTCCTTTTTCCATTGAATTGTAATGACTTGGTTTGTTCTATCTTTGCTCCTCTCAAGATTTGAAGATCATGGAAACACATTTATGTTAAACTGCTATGTTTTCCTAATTTGTGTTTCCTTGTCTGTATTAGGTGGTCCTTTCTAGCTTTAGGTAGATGTTACACTTCCGTTTTTATACTAATTTCAAGAAACTCCTGTGGTTTTCAAATTTGGTCAGTTCTATGTGAATGCAACTACATTTTCGAGAGAAGGGGAAAGTAGTATAGGAAGATTCTGATGTCTTGGGGCACATTTAATATCACATTCCTGTTACGTAGGCATTATCCCCATATTGCAGATGAGAAAATTGAGATCAGAGAGAGGTTAAGTAGCTTGTCCAGTGTCACTCAGTAGTTGAGCTGAGATTCAAATACTAGTTGCCTGATGACAAAGCCTGTAGTTGTATGTGCTGCATCATGCTATCAACATAAACTGGACTAGTCGAACTCCACGATAGTTTTGTATTTCAAAGTGGATCATCTTTCTTTGATTTCTGGTTGTTAAGAGTGTATTGAGTGGGAGAATATAATTAATAAGAATTTGTTGTACTGTTTCAAAGATTCAGACCACAGAATGGTAACCATATGGAATATAGGTTCTTCAACTAGGTATTTAAATCATATTCCTTGGTTTCTATTGTGAAGGGAAAGATTTACAAAGTAAACTGCTGGAGTTTTCCTGAACTCAGGTAGATAATGGGGAAAAACACATACAGAAAGTTTAAGAATCTGCATTCTTTAAAAACTAGGCTTCGGAATATTGGGGACATAGTCTTTCTATATATGGAAGTGATTAATGCTAAGCAGTGAGGAACTACCAAGTGCATAGTGTCAAGAGCTCACTAGGGAGCTTTTTCGAACATCACCACTTCTTTAGGATGTTTGTCTGCAAACACTGGGACCTATCCAAAGCCTAGTGCCTTCTTCCAACCGTGGGCTCATGATTCTAGGATATGCTTATCCTGGATGATGTGTAAAATTAAAACTGGATACAACAGAATATTTGCAATTCCAATTTTGCGTGGAAACCTTTAAATAATTCAGGTTTCAGGGGAAGACTAGTAAATTGGAAGTCTTAATTGCTTTGTGTATTGAAA
Source organism: Ceratotherium simum simum (assembly GCF_057802395.1). Taxonomy (NCBI): domain Eukaryota; kingdom Metazoa; phylum Chordata; class Mammalia; order Perissodactyla; family Rhinocerotidae; genus Ceratotherium; species Ceratotherium simum. Next base: position 18,629,258 of record NC_141921.1, on the reverse strand, counting down.
TGATTAGGTGAGAGTCTCCTCCCTTTTATTTGCAATTACATTGCAGTGTGGAAGAGTAAGAATCAAAAGTATGAGGGGAATTTGGGCTTGCCATGCATTTTGTACATTGGTCATCTCAGCTTCATTTGGCTTAGTCATGAAGTTAACCAAATGTGAAGAATGTAACGGCATCCATTACTTAGTTTCTTTTTTAGTAAGTCTAGACAAGGTTACAAAAACAATTATATGCATACCTCTTTTTTATTCAGCAAGCATTTCTTGACTACTTGCTCTTCAGTACCAGTGGCCACTATCATTCTCCTTAGACCCATGGCCACTTGCTGGGCCTTGTTATCATCTGGAATTGACAAATCTAGAACTCCCAGCAGGTCTGGATAGGTCTGAGTTTATATTAAAAACTTGTGAACATCAGCTTTGTCTTTTAAGCAGAAGTCATGCCAGTGCTCTATACTTTACAGACTGTGTCTATGTCATCTTAATTAATCTTTATAACAGATAATTCTGTTATCTCATTTATGCTTACACTGTTTTCCATTTGTTCAAAACTGATTCATTGTACTAGAAGATACAAGGTTTCTTATCCCCATTTACAGAGAAATGGAGGCAGTGAAATTAGGGGCCATGCTAGGTGTCTCTTTAGGCAATTTTGAAATTCACATGTCTTATCTTTTAGTTCAGAGATACTGAGCCACTAAAGATCTGTGAATCAAACTAAGGAATAATATCATAGTTACTATCCTTTATTGAGTGCTTATACTGTACCAGCTAGGGTATAAATGTATTATATAAATTATCCTCACACAGTAGGAGGTAGATACTATTACCACCTGCATTTTTACCTGTGAGGAAACTGAAGAGTTAAGTAATTTGCTCAAGGTCACATAGCCAGTAAGGGGCAGAGCCCAGATTCAAACATAGGTCTGTAACTCTTAATTCTTAACACAATTTGTGGAGCCCTTACTCTTAAACACTGTGTTCTCTTGACACCATAGAATATTATGAGAAAAGAAAAATCCTTGCATCTTAGCTCAGAAAGTGACCTTCAATTCCTTTAGGCTTGTCCTTTGTACTGAGGCCCTAGAGTGTGATGACCTTGACAAGGTCACTTAACGACGCAAGGGCAGAGCCAAGTCTAGCCAGATCACTGGATTCCCGGACCAGTGCTCATTCCACTGGACAGCATTGCCTCTCCTGTGGAAGCATTGACTTGATAGCAGAGATGACTTTAAGGTACCTTTTGTGTTTTGACAAATTTGCCTCATTCACAGGAGGGAGAATGGCAGAGGACATTATTAGGGTCACAAATGACCTTCTTGAAGTTCATTCCAGCCTCAGGCATACCACCTAGGAAGAACCTTCCTTAGCCAGCAAGTTGTTCTTTTCCATTCTATTTCTTGTACTCAAAGCAAACTGAGTTATCTGATGTCTTACAGTCTCTTTTCATTTTGTTTATGCAGTTTTTCATGCATGCACTGTGACTAGTTAGGAAGGCCACAAGGTCATTTTAGTATTTTCCAACAGAGACTCAAAGCACCTAACATAATTTAAGTAGATTAATTGTAGGAGGAAATGGATTTAAAATACTTTGGGCAAAAGGTACCTTTGGAAGAGGCGCTGACGTTGGAGTCAGACTTGGGAAAGAACCCTGTCTCTGCAATGCATTTACCCTCTGTGTAAGCTGGGGGTCAGATTCTTAACCTATCTGAGCCTTAGTTTCTTCCTTTGTGAAGTAGTGGTAATAATACCTATCTTATAGAGTGATTGTGAAAAATGAGTACAATAGCATATGGTTGGTGCCTGTCACTGAGTGGGCCTTAATAAATGAGATAGCATATCACTTTCTTTTTAGAGCAGCATAAAATCTGTCCTGACAGCCAGTTAGAGCTTCCCTGGTGAGGAGGCCTTTTGTAATTATCTGCTCTGTGAGGTATAGTAAGCTTTCTACATGGGGGAGCAACCACTTGACATGAAAGAAATAACCTAATTTAGTTGTGCTCTTGTGGTTTAGGAGCTGATTTACAGTGGACCAGTGTGAGGTCAGTATTACTTACGAATGCACAAAGTGGTAGAGTCAGTTGTTTCAGGGTTGGGTTGTCTCCTGATTGCCTCTGTGAATCCCGAGGTTCCAAGTGGTAATGATTCTGATGAGATAAAAACTTCTTCATATTTGCCAAATAGCAGTGATTATTGATATCATGACAACTAGTTTTATCATTCTGTCCAGAAAGAGATTTGTATTATAGTCATTTAAAATTTTTTCTAATTGTAGAAATTGTCAGTTGAGTGGGACTGTCAGTTTGGTTTGTAGTCACCTGGGTAACGTTTGCTTTGAAGTAGGCAAGAAGACAACATTGTGGAATGGTTCGGGACAAAATCTTTCTGCCTGCAGAAATTTTTGCTAGGTTGCAAAATTTGCTGCATCCTTCCCACACTTCTCCATGTTTTATCAGTGATGTGCCTGATAGCAAGGAGGCAACACCTGTCCTCATTTTCAGCATGGGACTTGTATTTTCCATTTTGGTTTAAGTTCTTGCTTGTCGCAGGCAGATTACTTCTAAATTCAGTGTGCCTTCTTTTATATGGTGAGAGCTTCCTAATGGATAAACTTCAGGTGCAGTTGAGAGAGAGAGAACTAGTCTAACCTTTGCAATTGAATGCTTCTAGTAGAATAGGTTTAAATTAAAGGTTCAACTCTCCATGTCCAAGGTATATAAGGTGTCCTATTTAAATGAATACCCTTCATTTAAAATCAACAGTATGTCATTATAAATCAGATTCAAGAATTATTCTTAAATACATTCATGGATATGAGCAGTGCTTCAATACATGCTTCAGTGACTCATAGGAAATGATAAAGGAGTATAGGATATTTTGTATCATGTCACTGCCTTAAATCTATTAGAGTTACTGAAGGTTGTCACAGTCCCTAATTACTGTTAACCCTGTCCTCAGGAACTGCAAATTGTCCAGTGATCTATATGAACTGGGATTCTTTCCCAGTATTAAGAAAATATATCTCGGGGCCGGCCCCGTGGCTTAGCGGTTAAGTGGGCGCGCTCTGCTGCTGGCGGCCCAGGGTTCGGATCCCAGGCGCGCACCGACGCACCGCTTCTCCGGCCATGCTGAGGCTGCGTCCCACATACAGCAACTAGAAGGATGTGCAGCTATGACATACAACTATCTACTGGGGCTTTGGGGGAAAAAATAAATGAAATTATAAAAAAAATATTAAAAAAAAAAAAAAAAGAAAATATATCTCTTTACCAGTGGCATGATCTGTCCATTTAAAAGAGAAAAGAGAAAGTATGTGCTATCTGCACTGTTGAGCATATTTGTCATTTTTACCTGTCTTAAAAATTATTACTGTACCCTGAAGGTCAGTAGCTTAGAATTTGCTCATTATCAAATAACAAAGTTGGGGCCTTTTTAAGAAGCAAATCATACTTGGTTGGCAATAATTTGGGAGGCAGAGGGTTGCTATTTATGGTGATATTGAATGTCATTTTCAGTAGGACTAAATTAAAAAGGGAAAAACCATAGTGTGTGTAAAACTCCAACCTTTGGAAGGTGGTCAGAGTAGAGTTGCCTGTAGTCTTCTTTTCATTCCACTAAAATTTGTAAGTTGGCTTACAGCAGCATTTCCCAAGCTGTTTCATTGAACATTAGTTCTTATACAATACTAATACGTGTTCTCTGGGGATGAGAAAAGAATCTGACAAAATAATGGCCAAAGTGAAATGCATCTCTATACTGCAGAATTAATATTCAGAGTCTTTGTGCTCATGTGCCTTATGACCCTTCAAGAGAAAGGGTCATTATGCAGTGTTTCTCGAACTTATTTGGCCGTGGATCCCTGTTTGTAAGAACACCTAATAAGCATTTCATGTTATGACTAGTGTGTAGTGGAGACCAGTTGAGCAGTTCTGATAAAGAGAGTTTCTGAATAAAAAATGAATCCTTTTGTATAAGACAGCTCGGCCAGTAATGGGAAAGGACTTTTCTGGGAACATATATTTCTCCAACTTAACATAGACTCTTAGTGATTTCAAAGGTCATCTAATCCCATTGCCAATAACAATAACAATAATAGCAGCTACTATTTTTTGGGGCATTTGCTGTTTATTAGGCACAGTGTTGTTATTCTGCATGCATTATTCACCACTGGTTTTAATCATTTTTTATCTTCTTAATATTTCCAATTCATCTACTTTTTAACATCTCCACTACTACCTTTTTCAGTGACTAGATTACTGCAGTGTCTTATTTTTCCTGTTGTCTGTCTAGAGCGCTGCCATTCTTCTACCATGTCCCTTTCTCCATGCTGTACCCAAAATGATCTTTTAAAAGGGTAATTCTGTGTGCCAGTCCCATGCTTAAAACTCTTCAGTGGCTCACCATTCTCCTCAGAATAAAGGTCTAGATTCTTAGCCTTGTCCAGCCCTGTTTACTTTTCTAACTTTAATTCTAGCCTCTTGCCTCTGGGCTGCTGCCATTCCAAACTATAGCCCTTCCAGAAATGTAATGCTTTCTCTCAGCTCCAGGCCTTGGCACGTGTAGTTTGCTTATCTGTCTCAGTAGGTTTCTATTCTTCTTAGCATTTTAAATCTCCTGAGAAGCCTTCTGTGATCAGCCTGCAACTGAGTTAGGCCCTGGGTCAGGTGCTCTGCTTATGTTCTTTTTTTTTTTTTTTAAAGGTTTTTTTTAGTTCATGTATGGTTATGGTTCCAATTTTTTTTTTTTATTTTATTTATTTATTTTTTTCCCCCAAATCCCCAGCAGATGGTTGTAGGTTATAGCTGCACATCCTTCTAGTTGCTGTAAGTGGGACGCGGCATCAGCATGGCTGGAGAAGCAGTGTGTCGGTTCGCGCCCGGGATCCGAACCGGGGGCCAGCAGCGGAGCGCGTTCACCTAACCGCTAAGCCACGGGGCCGGCCCTGCTTATGTTCTATACTATGCATTTGTCTCTCTTGTAACTCTTAACACATAGTACTATGTCTATTTTAATTTTCCTGTTTGTTATAATAGACTTTAATCTCCTTGAGGACAGGGACTGTGTCTTGTTGAGGATCCCTAGATCTTAGCACAGTGCCTACACATATAAGTATTTATCGAATGAATGAAAGTATCCTAAATCCTTACAACCTTGCAAGATGTGTTACAGTTTAGGAAATTGGCCTCAGTGGGGTTAAGTAACTAGCCAGAGGTTACTCAGCTAAAAAGAGGTGAGGAGGGAATAGAATCTAAATCTGTTTAGTTGCAAAGACTGGGCTTTTCTTTTCTTTTTTTTTTTTTTGAGGAAGATTGGCCCTGAGCTAACATCTGTTGCCAATCTTCCTCTTTTTCTTTTTTTCTCCCTACAGCCCCAGTACATAGTTGTATATCCTAGTTGTAGGTCCTTCTAGTTCCTCTGTGTGGGACCCCGCCTCAGCATGGCTTGATGAGTGGTGAGTAGGTCTGCGCCCAGGATCCAACCGGCGAACCCCGCCGAAGCGCAACGCGCAAACTTAACCGCTGCGCCACTGGGCCGGCCCCAAGGCGAGCTTGTTTTCCCTGCTTTTTCACGTGGCTACTCTTTTTCATCTTATCTTCACATCTTCCTTTCAAGTGTTCAAACAGCCTATGCTAAAACCCCATCCATAGCAGCTTGTGGCATCTTTGGACAGCTCTGAGAGCTGAAATAGGTCCCTCTTAGAATAGTTTTCCATCCATTGGTCTTAATTTATGCTTTGGAGAATATAATTTATTTTTTAAAAACAATTCAGAATTTATAATCCACTTAAGGTCTCATTTATTAGTTTACTGTATTCATTTATTGAGCAAGCATTTACTGAGCACCAGCGCTATTCTTATGATGTTATCATTGCTCAAAATGTTTCTGGGACTTCTTTGGGAATTATCTTCAGAACTTCTGTCAGATTCTTTTGAAAATACGTCAACATACTTTTTTGTAAACCTTGAAGGTGGATATAATTTGGGAAATAGCTAATAGTTGTTCAGGACCAAGTCAGATGAAAGATATGGGTCAGAAGTTAAAATCAAGCAGCTCTCAGTTTTCTTTGGTCTGCTTATAATTTTTAAAAAATTTGAACTAGTATTGAAAATGGAAAGATTTAACATTAAAACCATCCGGTTTCCGTTTTGTTTTAATTAGACAAAGTGATACTATTTATGAAGCTGTTGCAGTTCTGGAAGAGATAATGAGGGTAGTTGTACAAGGAATGGGCTTAATGGATGTTCTCTGCAATGCTATTTATAATATTTTAAAATTGAAGACATTGAAATTATTCATTAATATAGAACTGATTAAAAATTTGTGGTACATCCATTCAGTGGAATATAATTCAATTATTATAAATGATATATATTTGATATGGAAAATTACTCACATTTATTTAAGTGAAAAAAATTACAAAACAGTTTGTATAGTGTTGTCTAATAATGGGGGGACTAACTCAGCCTCATTTCTCATTTACATAACAAAAATTTCTGAAAGTATATAACCCAAAATACTAATAGTGCTTGATTCTGCGTGGTTGGATTAAAAGTGTTCTTAAAATAATACTTTGGGGCTGGCGCTGTGGTGTAGTGGTTAAGTTTGGTGTGCTCTGCTTCAGCGGCCTGAGTTTGGATCCCAGGTGCGGACCCACAACACTTATCAGCCTTGCTGTGGCAGCAACCCACATACAAAATAGAGGAAGATGGGCACAGATGTTAGTTCAGTGCCACTCTTCCTCAAGCAAAAAGAGGAAGATTGGCAACAGGTGTTAGCTCAGGGCCAGTCTTCCTCACCAAAAAAAAAGCTGTTCTAGCATCAACTTTTTGTGTCCAGGATCTGGCTTTTGCTTCTTTTATTGAATCTGAAGCTTTTAGTGCAGCAGCCCAGTATTCCTCCATGGCCCTTGTCAGGGGAGCTGAGTACTGTAGTAGATGTCCCTTTAGATGGGACATGCACTCTCCAGTTTTCCTCAATCCCCATTACTCTCTGTTATTTCATTGACACCATGGCTAAGGTTGGGTTTGATTTCTATCTCTACTAGCACTGGAGATGTAATGTGGGTATAAATAAAACACAGTCGCTGCCTTCAAGAAGTCCTTCTCTGGTAATAGAGATAGGGTAAAAGGTAATTATGATATGTGACCAGTGCTGTAGTCAAGTATATATTTAGATATTAATTGAGCACCTACCACGTGATAGATATTAATGCTAAGTGCTTTCACTTACCTCATTTAAGCCTCAGCACTCCTGTGAGTTGGTGTTATTTTTTCCATTTTATACGTGAAGCATTGAGCTCAGAGATGATTAAGTAACTTGGCCAAGGTCTTACAGCTAGTAAGTAGGTAGCTATGATTCAAAATCAATTTTCTGACCAAGAGCATCACTTCCCACCCTGCCTTCTTTGAGAACATTAAAGCTTGAACCATGTAATCAGAGGCACTGATTTTGTCTCGTGATCTGGGAGTTTTTTAGGGCAAGACGATGCAGTTGTCTGGTGTAGAGGACTGCTGAGATCCAGGACCAGGGAAGAATTTGAGTTGGAATCCCAGAGATCCCATGAGGCTCTTAGTTCACAGTAATGACAGGCTAGTGAAGGGAAAACTATAGTAAGTGGATCAGGCTGCCAAATGGAAATTCCAGGATAATTTGAATTCTCTTCCCACTAATGACCTGAATTCTACTAAGGTGACTGTTGATGAGAAATGGGGGTTGAAGTGTTTTTCTTGTAAACTGCCAAGAACTAATAAAAACTATGCCAGAGACCTTCACAGAGTATCAAGGGACACGTTTGGTTTAATCTGGTACATCAAAAGCAGAGTCGAAGAGTAGGCTTTTGGAACGATAACCAGACCTCGGCCAGAATTGGTGGTGAAAGCCCTGGTTTTCTGGCATAAAAACTGGGGAAGATTTTTAGTAGCAGCTGGTAGTCCTCCCACACTGCCCTTTATGGCTCAGGAGTTGCTTTCTGCAGGGTTGCAGGGTATACTGGAGATAGAAGAGAGACATTCCTTCATAGTAGCTTTAGGGCCTTAAGGAGATAGGCCTCTCTGAACCTTAACCCCCGTGTAAAACAGGCATTTGGATTGGATGACTTATAGCACTTGGCATTTTTTCAGTGCTTATTCAGGCACAGTACAATATACTTTACATATGTTAGCTCGTTTAATCCTTATAGTGGCTCTGTGATATGGATGGTGATAGCCGTATATTACAAATGAGGAAACTGAGGCTCAGGGTTAGTCCAGTGTCGTACAGTTAAAAAACAGAGGAGTCAGAATTTGAAACTAGCTCTGCCTGACTCCCAAGTGCTTAGTCATTTTGCCATAGTGACACTAATTAAGTGGTGTGAACATGTTCTCCCTATTCCTCTGCCTCCCTCCCCTCAATTGAGCTTCCTTGCAGCTGACTTGACCCCCACTGTTGGGGGTGAAGGGAAGCTCTAGTGTGGATAAGGCACACAACTGGCCTGTTGGCCTTCTGCCTTCTCTTCCCAGGCTGGTAGCTGTTCAGAATCTGTGATCTGGGCTGGCCCCGTGGCTTAGCGGTTAAGTGCGCGTGCTCTGCTGCTGGCGGCCCGGGTTCGGATCCCGGGCACGCTCCAACACACCGCTTCTCCGGCCGTGCTGAGGCCACGTCCCACGTACAGCAACTAGAAGGATGTGCAGCTATGACATACAACTATCTACTGGGGCTTTGGGGGGGAAAATAATAAATAAATAAAATCTTAAAAAAAAAAAATCTGTGATCTAAACTTTTGGGAAAAGGACTATAGTACCTGCAACTCTGTAGCTTCAGGAATCGCACAATGCACCCTATTGCACTCTGTTAGCATAACTAAACTCTTATTTAGATGCCATAGTGAAATTGCTGTGCAATCCCTTTGTACTTTAATGTATACTGTTTTTAATGATTTAGTTGTTAATTGTTTCAAGTCCTTATAAATTATAAATGTGACTTGCTGCTGGTTAAATGTTCCTAATAGTTTGGTTATAAAATTGGTATCAACTTATAGGGTGCTGTTTTGTCAAATACTTAGTTAGCTAGGTCTCTAACCAACAGATCAAATTCAACATTAGTCAAATTTCTAAATTTTAAATGAATAAAGTTGGATGTAGTGGTTATGCTATCTGTACATAAATGTGACACCTAAGAATTTCCTTGGATGTGTCCTGAGGTGCTCCATGTCTTGGTAAGCAGTGTGGTGCAGTGGAAAGAGTACTACCCTAGGTGGGACCTGAGTTTGCATCCTAGATGTATGGCTAGGGGTCAGTTGTTAACTTCTCTGAACCTCACTCCTTCTCACATGTAAAAGGGGATAGTGAGGAATACAAGGGTAAAGTCGGTAACGTACCTAGCACAGAACCTGGCACTAATTGGTGTTCAGAAATTATTTCATTTCACTGTGGGAAATGAGTAGAATGCATGTAGAGAAATTAGTATGGCAAAGTGATCAGACAGACCACTTTACTTCTGTTTCAGGGCTCTGCCGAATCTCTGCATATGCCCACAATGACCTCTCATGTAAGATCAACCGAGGTATTTCTAGAAAAGATCTCATCTCCCTGGCAAAACAGTTGTTTTCCTTAGTCCTGGGATACTTAGCTTTGATGGGAGGAAGCAGATCTAAGGAGATTATTAAAGGCCTCAGGTAATAGTGAGGTGTTTCTATTTGAATATTTTGTTTAAAAAAATTAAATAAAAGAAAAAATAGGGACATGTTAACTGATTTTCACCATATTAGGAGGCTCCCTTAAAACATAAATAGTTGGGCCTAAAATCCATAAGCAAATCTTCGACCACCACTGGTAAACTTCAGCACCCCAGAATGTCTTCAGTAACGACAGTACTTACATTGTCTCTCCTGAGGTCAGCCCTGCTGCTTATTCTTGAAAATATGGTAGAAAAGTTTATCCTCTATGATAGCACAACTCTGTAATATTAAAAGCTAATCAGTAACATTTTGTGACCATCCTAAATAAATTAGTTAATCCATCAAACTATAATGTGCTTTAAACAATAATATAGGCGCTGATGTTCTATCTTTGCCAGTTTTTTTTCCCTTTGTCATTATATTTCCATCTTGGGTTCCTGGTAGACTCTTTGGAAATGCCAGTGTCCCTATCACTAACTTCATATATTACCCCAGAATTTTCCTATTTAGAGTAATTTGTTTCAAAATAAAGTAATTTGCTTTGGTATTAATATGTGCTTTTAAAATTGCCATGAATGTAATGACAGATGCCTTTTTAGAAATCCTGCAAACTATTGTATGGCCATTGGTATCACTCTTTGTTACTGTTATAAAGAAGCTGCATTTTCTTTGGAGCCTTGGATTAAGTCACCCAGTTTTCTTTTTCTTCTGCTGCTAAAGCTCAACAGAAAACTGAAGATAGTTAAGTCATACAACTTTCAAACCTTGTGCACATTGCTTCTTTGGTTTACTGCCATAGGATACTGTAGCAATATCTTACAGACATCTTTGATGGCCAATCAGAAGCAGTTAAATTACCTTAAATTTTTTAAATGGAACTCCGACAGCCAATAAGAAATCCTTTGGGTGGGAACTGTAACAGCCTTTTCACATGATTTTAAGAACAATTCTAAATTTGCAGTATCCTCTGTTTTGGAAGCACATGTGGCCCTAGTGCATCTGCTGTGTGCATTTGCCAGGCATTTCCAAGGCTTAAGTTTCTCGTAGTTTGAAGTCTGGATCTGACCCCTGTTCTGCTTCTCAAGGTAACTTTAAAACAGGAAGTGTACAAAGGAGATAACTGATGACGTGAACAACCAATCATGGCTTTGTGTTCTTAGCCGATAAAGCCGCTCAGCCAATGGGACCACTCTGGAGGCAAGGTTTGGTGTCAAATAGCATGCTAGATTGAATGCCTTTGACTGTTAAAGTGGAAGGAGGCTGCAGGGTTTCATTGGAGCCTCGGAGTTTTTCACTGAGGCAGGGGTCAGCTGAAAGACAAAGAAAAATGGCGAATAGTTTGCTGGGGGGTGGGAGGACAGCTGTTCGGGTTTTCTCTGGAGTGGACATTCCAGACTCAGGTTTCTGCATCTCCTGCTGCCTTTTGTTTCCTCCGTTCTTTTGGGGGGGAGGGATAGGAGTGACTTAAATTCTCCCTGTCCATGGAGATATAAATAACTACATGTAAAATTAATGCAGTTCTCGGTAAGTTTAATTCTTTGTTTTGTGTTAAAATGGTAGAAACTGTTTAGCTTCAGAGAGTGTAGACAAGTTGCACTGTTTCAGAAAATGGCCACTTTACATTCCATGCATACCTTTTGGTGCACCTAGAATACCTTGCTCTGTTTAGATTTTGCATGCCCTTCAACTAGGATTTCTTTTCCTAGTTGAGTTTTGACAAGATCAGGTACATGAGAAAGGCTAATCATTTTTTAGGGGTACACAGAAGCAAAGCACTTTCTCTTTGCATTGGGTAAACTTAACTGTTTTCCAAATAATTTTCCTTTGTTCAAGTGCACTGAAGCTTTCCTACAGAATAAGCTGAATTGTTGTAAGACTTTTTCTATTTCCATGCACTTTGTTGACATCTGTGTTTTCAGAGGTAGAAGCAACACTGTTGCTGTTCTAAATTTGTGTGAAAATAGGATTTGCACTGATGGAGGTTCTAATGGTGAAGGCCCACATGCCAATGTGAAATTCTCCCATAACTTTCTTGATTTACCTGCCTGCTTCTAGATTCTAATAGGTACCAATTAATTAAGTAACAATCTTTGTTTTAAAATGCACATTTTAGGTTAGAATGCTGGTTAGGAAATACTTCTCCATTATATTGGCAGTGACAAGAGCAAATCTTTCTCTACCAATTTCACACATTTTGTCAGGCGTTGATTTGATTCTTTAAAATGATGTGAACAAAATGCTTTTCGTTTTCTGTATGAAATATTTGAAATCTTAATTTACCTGCAATTTGTGAATAGGAAAGTTAAGAGGACGGGCACTCTTATCTTTTGCCCTTGATGTTTTTTTCCTCTTTAGGGATATGAAGCTAATGCAGGTTGCTAATCTGTAAGCAGCCAGTTCTTATGAATAATGAAATCTACTACCTCATGGACTAAGATCTGTAATACACTTGATTTTAAAAAGCAATTATTTGTTTTCTTTTTATTTGCAAATATGGAATGAAGGTCATTGGAACATTTCTGCAGCAGACTCAGTGTGGAGCAGTGAACCAGCAGCCCTCAGTCGCTGGGTAGGGAAAAGGAGCAGGCCCTATTAGAGGAAAAGTTTGGAGGGTGCTGATTTGCCTTTCCCTCGCTTCCCTCGCTTCCCTTTGAGTAAAGGATTTACCTGAGAGCATTGATAGGGGTTTAGATTTTGGGCTGTTCGAATTGGAGTGGTATAGCCAAGTTGCTAGATGCAGGCCTCTGTCGTTGCTCGCAAAAGTGACCTTGAAAAACTGCCGGAAAGATTGAAGGACAAAGTTTGTTTATACAGATTTGGACTGAAAAAGCTCTATTTGAGATGAAAAGAGACTGTACTTCTGATGTTCAAGTTGAGTTGTTAGTAGGAATATGTTCTAGATTCAGATTAGGAGTTGTCAAGCAGTAAGACAATAGGGCTGCATTCATTCTCTCTCCCACTCTTCTCTGTTCCCTCCCCCCAGCAAAAAAATTCTAAATCCTTTTGGTATGATAGTTTAGTGAACTGCCTAACAGATTCAGAATTCCTTGCACACTACCTTGTCTTCTGTGTAATCTAAAGGGTTCTTAGTGAAGAATGGTATTTAAGGAGTTCAAAGTAGTTATGTTTGTGAAACTTCTTTTGGAGAATTGGAGTGCTTATGGTAAGAAAACAGTCATTCTGGGTAGTTAAGTCCTAAGGGAAAGGAGTATGTGTTAAGGATTACATTTTAACAGATAATTATTCTAATTTAAATTTATTTTTTACAAGTCATTGATTTATATATTATCAGTTGCTCCAGGTTTTATATATGATTTAAAAAATAGTTGTAGATACTGAATGACCCTGTTGGCCATGGGAGAAGGCCTGGAGCAGGGGAGGCAGAAGGTAAGTGGGGCACAGTATGAGGCCTAGATAAAACTCTTCATATGAAGAACTTTGTGGATTTAGCTTCTTGGAAAGATATCTAGCCACTACCTCTAGCCTGGGTTCTTAACCTTTTTAGGGTCATGGACTCTGAGAATCTGACCCACTACCTGCAAAAATGCACATAGGCGTGCCTATGCAGAACTGCTGGTGACTAAGATATTTTCCAGTATATGTTGAATGGTGTTTAATGATCTCGTTTAACACTTTAGCCAGATAAATGTTTCCCAGAGAAATGAAGAAAACTGTACTTCCATAAGGAGCAAAGACCTTCTAGAGCTAACTATAACTTAGACTGGGGGTGTGTGTGGGTGGGGGAGACAGGTGGGGTTTGAGAGTTGGGCATTCATTTACTCTGATTACAGTTTTTGAGGCAGCATGGTGCAGTAGCAAAAGCAGGGCATTGAAAGTCAGGAGACCTGTGTTCAGGTCCCACTCAGCTATCACCAGCTTTGTGAGCTTGGACAAGTCAGCCATTTAGTGTCAGCTTCCTCACATGTAAAAATGGGACCTAAAAATAGCGCCTTTCTATTTAGTGGTGAGTCTCAAATGAGATCATGTATGTCAAAGTGCTTTGCAAATTTCGAACTGCTGCATAAATATTAGTTGTTACTAATCTAGACTGTTAGGGGGTTAAATACTTAGGAAGATAGTTGTGGCATCAAAGAAAAAAATGCCAGTGTTTTAATATGTTTACAAAGGAGTTTGTTTAAACCCGACACGTCTCTTTTTAAACTGGTTCCACATGCCTTCACCTGCATATTCCTGTTTATGCTGACATGACCCTATGCAATGCACACATTGAGACCATCAAACTCTCCCTTACCAAGATTCCTATGAAAGAATTTTAACCCCTTTGTCAAAAATTAAGGGTCTCTCAGAATAAGATGAAATGGGAATGCTGATTTTTTAAAAACCCTTATTAGATTTAGGAACCTCTCAGAATAAAATCTGGAAACCTGTTCTGATTGGACACTAAGATTTGCATTATAATGCAAGTAAGTTGTAATAGTTGCAGATGTTTACCAAGCAGAGGTTACATTTTTAGTTTGTGCACCAAATATTTATAAAGTACACCGGAGCCATTTTTTTGTTTGCTTTGTGGTCATATGATCTCCTGTCAGTTTTAAGCCTGGGAGGTAGTTACAGCTTGCAAAGTAGTAGCAAGCAAGCAACTGTTGGGATGAAGACTTTTTTAAAAAAAATAATTGGTCTCTCATCAAAACAAACACTAGCATAAATTTCGCACAGTTGATACCTACTCTGAGATACATTTCCAAGATAAATGATGGAAACTCATGGGGATTTCTTTTCCACCCGTTTTACATGCCTGTTGTCATCTATTTTCAGGACTTTTTTTTTTTTCCCCTTCCCTGGGGTGGGGTAGATATTTTGTGATCTATTTGATTTCCTGTCCTATTAAGTCCTTCCTCTCAGGCATGGTCAGTCAGCATTGATGTCTGCCTCCTTTCTGTGCATTGCAAAAATCATATTCAGACAGAATAAGGTTTGGCAAAATTGCCATTGGCCTCTCTAAATAAAATTCCAGTTCCAGGGATGTGTATGTTTGAAAACAGCGATCATGGTCACTGTGGACTCTGTGTTCCTAAAACAAGATGAGATCTCAGTTTAAAGAAGCTATATACTTTTGTGGAGGCTTCAGTAACCCAAAAAGCATTCTGTTTTTTTTTTGTGAGGAAGATCAGCCCTGAGCTAACATCTGCCAATCCTCCTCTTTTTGCTGAGGAAGACTGGCCCTGGGCTAACATCCATGCCTGTCTTCCTCTACTTTATATGGGAGGCTGCCACGGCCTGGCTTGACAAGTGGTGCATCGGTGCACGCCCGGGATCCAAACCGGCGAACCCCGGGCCGCCGCAGCAGAGCATGCGCACTTAACTGCTTGCGCCACCGGGCTGGCCCCCGAAAAAGCATTCTTAAAGCTAATCACTTATACATGGGCTTCTTCATGAATGAAGTTATTTTTGCATATCTCTATCCCCAATAATAAATGCATACAAAGTTTGTGTACTCTTAAGTTAGGCTGATGGAAATTATTTAGGGATGTAGTCTAGTTCCCTTCTTATAAAGTGGGGAAGTTGAGGCCCAGAGAGGTTAGGTGCCCCAGTCTTTCAGCTTTTTAATGACTGGCCTATGCAAGTTCAGAGATTCAACTCCCACTCAGTTCATTCCGTGTTCCTTTTATTCCTCTAGGTTGTTTTTACTTATTATTTTTCATATTTCTCTTCCTTTTGGTCCATCTGTGCAGGTTTGCTATTTGAACACAGAAGGAACAGAGAAAAAATGGGCCATGGAAAAGGTTCAGAAGTCTCCACGTGGATTCTGTTAGTTAGAAAGTCTGCTGTGGCAGCAGACTTACCATCCCTTTTGGGATCTGAAGATCTGTTGCCTCAGCCAGTTGCTTATTCAGAAAGCTGAGAATCAGCTGGGAAGCTAATGGTGCCCACCTGGCTGAGGTGTCCCAGAGAGCTGGGTTACTTTTATGCATGCAAGGAAGTAAACTAAGGTATGCAAATACAACCTTCGTGCCACTTAGTTGTTTCTTTTTTTGTTTTGTTTTGTTTTTTTTGTTAACACACCTCAAGAACAAGCTAAATTCCCAAACAAGTTTGGGCCTGGTTCTTCAAGTGAGTCCTTAAGCCAACCTGTATTTAATAAACCAAGATCCCAGGATCATTTTAAGGCATTTGACAAGACTGAAATAGAAATCATTGTCTATATACTCCCAAAATAGTATTTTAACTATGCCAACTTTGCTCTTTACCATCAGCAAAGTGGTATTGTGTGTCTGCACGTGTGTGTTTGAGTAGTTGGGGATTTGGTTTTTGTTCTTATTTTGCATATTCTCTGATAGACTAAAATCTACTTGAGACCTTTTCTCTTTTGTAGTTGGATTTCTTTTCATCACCTTCATATATTTGAACAAAAGTTATAGTTTATTGAAAGAAGGAGCGCTGGAATGATGTAACTTACGTAATATTTAAGTCCTGAGGTATACTGTGACTGAAAATCAAAATAGACACAGCTGGATAGTATCTACCTCATGTCTGCATTTCCCAGAAGCTTGATTTGCTTTTTAATCTATTCTTTCTGCTACCTCACTATTGGGCCCAGCTCTATAGAACTTGTCAGATTCTGTTTGTATTATCACCATTATCTTCCCATCTCTCACCTTGGCATCCCAAAGCAAGACCTCATTGTTCAATAATTGACCAAAAATTTTTCTCTATTTGGGGTTTTTACTGTAAATTAAGTTACAGTTCTGTACCCTGCAGTGAAAAAGAGCAGTTGAAGGATAAGAAATGAAGGTAAATTCCAGTGTAAAGGCAGAAGTGAAGGGAAAAAAACACCTAGTAAATGTTTAACTTTCAAGTGGCATAACATAGCTTGTGACCTTGTGTTCCTTAGTTCAAAGGAAGAAAGGAGACTAAAATAACCAAAGCAAACAGCAGTGCTGATTCACTTGGTTATCCTTTTTTTGGGAAGTACTATCATTTTGTTCTGTCTCCATAGTTTCAATTACATAGAAAACTAAAGGGAAGACCTGCTTGACTGGGAATATCCAGATAAAATGAATTTTTCCTTTAACCACTTAGGCTATGTAGTTCTTACCTTTGAGAAAATACTAAAGTTGGATGCTTTACACTTCCTTTCACTAATTCACCATGCATGCATGCATGCATGCCTTTCACGTGGTGATTTAAAAAATGTATACAAATACAATTTTACTCCAGAATCTAAATCTGGTAGGGGAGACAGATGATGCATATCAAGTATATGAAACTGTTATGGAAAGTACAAGCAAAGGACACAGAATTCAGAGGAGGGCAGACCTTTACTTTTGGCTTAGGAATGAAGGAAGGCCGTTTAACTGGGCGTTGGACTCAGGGAGGTAGGGACAAGGGCATTCCAGGCATGGAGAACAGGAGGAGCAAGGTCGTGATTCAAACAGTGCAGCCTGGCCTGAAGAAAGCAGTAAATGGTCCAGTCTGCTTAGAGCATAAGGAGATGAGTTAGGGACAGGAGGGAGTGGCGAAAGAAAGAAGTCTAGAGAAGTAAGTTATGGTCAGATGTTGGAGGGCCTTGACTGCCAAGCTAAGAAATTTGAATTGTCTCTGCTTTACGTTGGTGAACCATTGAAGATTTTGGGTAATAGGTTGATGTAGCATTATCAGAGCTGTGCTTTTATATAAGATTTATTAAGCATCATTGTGTAGAAATGAGAAGAATTTGAGAATACATTAGAAATAGTGAACAGTGCAGTGAGTTTACCTACTAGATTCACATTACTTACAGGATTGTTATGAGGGTTGACAGAGATAGCAATGTAAAGGGCTTAGAAGCATACCCGGCACATGGCACTAAGTGAGTATTAGCTATTATCATGATCATTATTTTTATTATTATTCATGGAGGTGATGAGGGCCTGAACAGAGGTAGAGGCAGTATGAAGAAAGATGGACATTGTTGGACACTCATTACAGAATTTAGCAGTTGGTTAGAATTGAAGAACAGAGTGTCCAGGGTGACTCTGAGATTTCAAGCCTGGGTGACTGGAGGATAGAAACAGAAGAGTTAGAAGGATCAAGCTTGGGGAAAAAGGAAGATAGATGTGATTTTGGCAGATAGATGGAGTTTGGAGTTCTGGGCGGCTTTCTAGTTGGAGATGTCCAGCAGGCAGCTATACATGTAGGCCTGGAGCTTTGGAGAAATGTGAGAATTGGTAATGTATATTTAGAATTTAAGCTCATAGAGATTATAGCTGAACCCGGGGAATGGATGTGAGAGAAGCAAGAGAGAGAATGGACAGAAGGACCAGAAGAATAAAGCTTCATTCATGTTAAAGATGGAGACACAGAAAAGTTGAGACATCTAGAAAGGAGCATGGAGGAGTCTTCTAGGTCAGTGTTCTCTAAGCTGTTTTGATTGCACACCCCTATTATCTGAGCGTGCAGCTCTCATATGTGAATTAGTATTCTTCACTCTAAAAAGTCACGTGTTCATTTTTTAAATGTTAGTTTAGTTAAAACTAAAGAATATCTATAACTTCCCTTACCCAGGCATACATAACAAAGTAAAGGTGTCACTGCTAGCCCACATTTTTCTCAGGATACTTAGACAGCATGTGTGATACACAATCTTGTGACAAGTTACACTGAGTGAGGGCATCAGTATCAGCCCATAGGTTAAATGTTCAGAAAGCTAATACTAACATTTTCTGGTTGTGCTTTGACATGTGCAAGATTAGAAGTACTGCCCTAGAATCTGATGGCTGTCACTTATTCTGAAAATGTACGAATGTTTTCTTGAAATGTTATTCAGTAGTTCCTTGAGATTAGTTATATATATGTTTATGTATGTATGTTGTGTATATATATAACCTTAAGCTTTCTTATTTAAACTTTTACCCATCTTATTTAAACTTGCACACATCTCCATCTTGTGCAAAGACTAGAGATTTTTTTTCTGAGTTGCATTGGGCTTAATCTTACTAATGTTAGCTTTGTAAAATCTCAAATGGCAGCATTCTGCATGAAGCCAAACATGTACACATGTAGGAATTGTCAGCATTTGCTTAGCAAGTAATTTATAGCCATATGATTATGATAACAGTGATGAGCAACACACAATAAATTACCGGGAATAGCATAGCCTCATCTATAGCAGAAAAATTATAAGGCACTTATATTTAGTTTCTAGGCTAGGTATGTTGTAATTATCCTCAATCTAAAATAAAGGCAATAAGAAACTTTTCACTAGAGAAATAATGGTAAATTTCCAGCCATCTTAGCTGGTTATTTATATCCTGAACTCCATGATTATTTCTCTCCTGATAATTAACTGGCCAAATGCCCATGAAGCTGCCCTTAAAGGTAGTTAAGCAATGGAATCGTATATGATGTTTATATAAAGCATAGTACTTTATAGTTAATGGAGTAATTTTATATTTAGTCTCTCACTTGGTATTTACCTAAAGTAGGTAGGACAGAGGATTATTATCCCCATTTGGTGGGTGAGGAAAGAAGAGGCAGAGCCTAGTGATACAAGCCCTGTGCTCTTTGCACTGTAACTTGTTACTGTATATGAGAAACAAGCTGTAGCTATCTCCATCTTATGGGACTAATTCCTCCTCCCACCTCCCTTTTTCCTTTGTTTGCTCTTCCTCCAAAAGGCACAGGTTAAAAAAAATTGGGAATTTCCCCAGAGTTCTTTTTTTTTTTTTTTTTTTTTTTTAAAGATTTTATTTATTTTATTTTTTCCCCCCCAAAGCTCCAGTGGATAGTTGTTTGTCGTAGCTGCACATCCTTCTAGTTGCTGTATGTGGGACTCGGCCTCAGGATGAACGGAGAAGTGGTGCCTCGATGCGCACCCGGGATCCGAACCCGGGCCGCCAGCATCGCAGCGCGCGCACTTAACCACCAAGCCACAGGGCCGGCCCTTCCCCAGAGTTCTTACATAATCTTACATTATAGGACTGAACAAGTTGATCATAAAAAGAGAAATATAGAGTCAAATTGACTTATTTTTTGAGTTTTTATCAAACAAGATAGGTGAACACAGCCACCTTTCTTTTCAGAACAAAGCATAGTGTAGATAGATACTATATGAGTGCTACCAGTGTGTTAGGAAGTTGTCTTTTGTGAATCCTAAATTCACTAAGGTCAGATAAGTAGTTGAACTTTTTCCAAATAGATATGAGGGTAGAGTTGTGTTATGTATTCTGTGGTGTGCCTTAGCTGTGCAAATGCACACTTTGTGGTATATATTGGGTACCTCCTAGGTTTGGGTTCTTATCTTAAACCACAGAGATTGGTATTTTTAGATGTCATAGTGTTCTTAAATAATCAGTTGCTTTATATTTCCTAGCTGTGATTTATAGTCCTTGCTTTACCCCTAATGAGGTAGTTACAACAAAAGAATTCTGATTTCTTGGACTGATGGCTGCATAATTAAAATAACATTGTCATCATGTTCACAATGTAGCAATAGCTATAATTTTGAAACACTGCATAGAATTTAGCCAGATGATTCCTCCTATAAATGTGCAGCTATGGAAACATCTCCAACAAGGGGACTAGACTAAGGCTATTCCTCTAAACTATAGTGAAAGGATAGTGACTTCCCATCACCAGGCCCCCAGTGAGTGAACTTGATCTTCCAGATCTTTTCATCGCCACTCTTGGTTGGTGACCACATATCCCCAAGTCCTAGTCCTTGTGTTCAACTACAGCTTTAAGAAACTTGAAAACCTTACACTTTCCACTTTGAAATGTGTGAGAATCTGGCATCTTGGCATTTTAGAGTACTTTTTCCAGGAGAATGATCAGGAAAACTAAAGGTAAAAGGGCTTGATGGATTTATGTTCCAGGCTGAGAAGACCCATAGGTTCTTAAGTTTTTGGTCCTCTATTGAGTTATCAATTCTGAAGAGGTAGGAGAGCATGCGGTGACAGAGCACAGAACTGAGAATCAGGGCATATGGGTTTTAGTTCCACCTCTGGCAGATGGTTGCCCGTGACCCAAGGCAAGTCCCTCAGTCTGTCTGGATCGAGTATCTTTATCTGTCAGAAGGGAATATTAGTACCTGTGCTGTGTTTGTAGTGAAAAACAAATAAGATAATGTAAAGAAAGCTACTGTAATTTACAAGGTGTAAGGCGTGTACAAATGTAAGGGATTAGCATAACCATCTCAGTTGCTTTGCACTCTTTGAAGTTGTCTTTACATCTCGGTTCCTGGCAGCTGTATACATGGAGGTGGGGGATTTAGGGTTTGATTGGCTTGGAGGATTTGTTTTTTCTCATTCCCTCTCTCTCTCTTCCTCCCTCCCTCCCTCCCTCCCCCCCCCCAATCAGGGATGAAAGACAGTAAGCAGAGGGCAGAATTCAGCGTATCTGTGAATCAGCAGAAGCCATACAGCCAAATCAATACAGCCAAGCTCATATTGACATTCTTATAACACCCTCCGGGTTTTTAATTGGGAATTCTCTGCCCAAACTCCGCTCCTCACCCCTCAGTTTTTAGATGGATTAACTCACCAGCACAATATCCCATTTTCCAGTGGAGTCTATGATTAGATAATTGTCTACATTTGTGCTACATTTTCTAAAGTAGAACAAGTTTCTCTCCATCCCTACTCTTTTTTGACTTTTCCATTGGATTACTGCTCAAAGGTGTTTGCACAGCTGAGCACAGGTACTTAAGAAGGGATTTCCCCTTAGGCACATTGCAAAGAAAAGAACCCAGAGTAAGGCCAAAGGTACTTGGGGTCTTAAAATTGACCCCAATTTTTGAGGTCAATTTTAAGGAGGAGCTTGAGGAGCTTGTGTTTGTTCATTCAATAGATGTGTGTTGAATCCCCACTATGTCCAAGGCATGTTTCCCTTGAGGATGTGCCAGAAACAAAGACAGTTACATAAGAACTGGGGAAAAAATAAGAGCATGGAAATTTTAAGCTTAAGAAATAATGTGCCTTGGGCCGGCCCCGTGGCTTAGCGGTTAAGTGCGCACGCTACGCTGCTGGTGGCCCGGGTTCGGATCCTGGGCGCACACCGACGCACCGCTTCTCCGGCCATGCTGAGGCCGCATCCCACATACAGCAACTAGAAGGATGTGCAGCTATGACATACAACTATCTACTGGGGCTTTGGGGGAAAAAAAGGAGGAGGATTGGCAATAGATGTTAGCTCAGAGCCGGTCTTCCTCAGCAAAAAGGAGGATTAGCATGGATGTTAGCTCAGGGCTGATCTTCCTCACACACACAAAAAAAGAAATAATGTGCCTAATAATAATAATAATATGTCACACAAACAAGTCTGAAGAAAGTGAATATGCTAATTGTAGAAATAGATTTGTGTGTGTGTGTGTGTGAGGAAGATCAGCCCTGAGCTAACATCCATGCCAATCCTCCTCTTTTTGCTGAGGAAGACTGGCCCTGAGCTAACATCTGTGCCTATCTTTCTCCACTTTATGTGGGACGCCGCCACAGCATGGCCTGACAAGCGGTGTGTCACTGCGCCCCTGGGATCTGAACCCGGGCTGCCAGCAGCGGAGCGCGCGCACTTAACCGCTACACCACGGGGCTGGCCCTAGAAATAAATTTTATTGGGTGCTGGGAATGGTTTCTTGGGGAGAAAAAAATTTAGTGGTCACTTTTGAGTGAATGTGTATATTTAATTTAATTTCTTATAGTTGTACTGTAAAAGCAAGCTTCTTAACAGTGCTGTTCCCAAAAAACCTTAAAAAGTTGATTTCAATCCATGAGATAGTCTCAAAAAACTCTTGCTTTCAAAACATGTTCAGTGTACTCCAGGATCTTGGATGGGGATGGAAGCAGCCAGAGCTCTCTTCAGAGCTCAAAACAGAATCTTTTTCTTGGGTGATGGGGCCAGGTGGGGTGAGATGTTGCCTAGACTGCAGATCTCCTCTACCCTCCAACATAACAAAATTCCTTCTGCAAGAAAACAGCCACACAGTCCTAGGTTACAGAAGTCTAAGGTGTCCAAGGAGACGTGTTCTAAGAGTTTAAATGGTTTTGAATTAGTCTGGAGGGAAAACCTGCAAAGCTACTGATCATTGACGTTTCCAGGGATTTAAATTCAGAGGATTCCTAGTCATTTCCATCTTGAATTCTTTGCTAATTTGGAACTAGGACATTCATTCTAAATTTAATAGTTTAAAGGGCTTTAAAAATTATTTCATGTTTATAAAAGACATGGGAGAAGATTTCTCTCTGTGCGTTTGTTTCCATGCTTCTGAAACTGGATTCTTAGGAAACATGTTAAAAACTAAGTAAGTAGTCTAAATTAGAGAGAGAAGGAAGCAAGTTGGGTTACTTGCTACAGTACTTAAAGGAGATTGGTCTTTGGGCTTGGTACTGTGTCTGAGACTATTCAGGCCAGGGGTAGATGTCTTGTCTAGCTCTGTGCAATGGTGGTGATATGCCATCTGGCTTTTGTATGATGCTTGATATTTTTTGAGGCCTTCTAACATATATTTTCCCATTTGTGTGCTGCAGTTGCCTATGAGGTGCTGCTGTATGTGAACAGAGGCCCCAAGAAGTTAAGTGATTTGCCCAAGATCATCAACATACAGCAAGTTAGTAGCCAGAGAGCAAGAAGCTCCAGGTCCAATACATTTTCTTTATGTGCTTACCTGTACTTTACTGCCCCCCACTGTTCACAGCTGCATATTCATAGGTGCTACTGACTGACCTAGAGATATGCAAAGGGGAAGGATAAATAGAAAAGAAAAAAGAGTGACAGAGTATGGAAGGAGAGACAACAAAGAAATAAGAGAACGATGCTCATATGATAGGAGACAGCATTGCCATTAGCATCTGCTCTTTTATGATTGCCACAGTGATGTTGGGGGCAAGTGAATAAAAATGATCTTTTGGGTTAAGGATTTGAGTCAGTAATCCAAACAGAGACTGTTCATCTCTCTGAACAGTTATATTGAATATACACATGCCTTAAAACAGTGCAAAAAGTGAGAGTGAACAAGCTATACTAAATCAAGAACAGAATTTTAGAGCTTTTGTATTTCTGACTCCACCATTTACTATATTGTGACCTTTAGCAAGTAACTTAAGATACCCAGTCCTCAGCTTTCTTATCTGTAAAATTGGAATAATATTGAAATCTTTATCACTGAGCTGAGTGACGATCAATTGAGGGTAAGGTATGTGACAAGTAGTTTGTAAACTCTAAAGCTCTTAAGTTGGCATCTTTGAAACATTCTTCAGAATCACACTTCTCACCTCTCCTGGGCATACACAAACACCGGATCCTGCCAGAAGCTGGGCAAGTTGTTGTTGTCAGGGTTTCTGAATCCCAGAAGGCATCCAGTAAGCAAAATGGCTCTTTGTTTTAGGATACAATTTAACTCAGGCTACAGGCACTATTTCTATCTCTTGCTCGTGTCAGAATTCTCTTTCAGGCTCAGGGCCTGAAAAACCAGTTACTCACCATTCTTCCTGCAAGAATTTATTTACTCTCATTAGGTTGCAGGGTCAAAGAGATTAACAAATATTTCTGTGCAGCAGAGGAGGCTGGCCTAGCTCACTCCTAATAGAGGCTGAACAGGTGAGGGAGCCATATAACAGCTGTGTGATCTAGGACCAGCTTCTCAACCTCTGGCACTCAGTTTCCCCATCAGTGAGTGAGTGATAACACTACCTCTGTCATGGAAGGATTCAATGAAATAAAACACTTAACATGTTTTAGAATGAGGTTCTAAATATTATGTGATCCTTTTTTGGTAAAAGGCCAGATAATATTTTTGGCTTGCGGGTCATATGGTTTCTGTTGTAACACTTCAACTCCACTGTTAACAGCGTGAAAGCAGCCATAGATAATATAAATGAAGGACAGTTGCAGTCTTCTAGTAAAACTTAATTTACAAAAACATGCTGCAGGTCACATTTGTAGGCTGTGGGCTGTAGTTTGCGGGCCCGTGCTTTAGAATACCTCACTAAAATATTTGGTCTTTATTCTCTGTCATACAAAATACTGATAGTGTTTTATTGCTGCCGTAAATGCAGGGATGGTTGAAGTTGAGCATTAACAAAGGAATGAGGAAGAAAGTGTGAAGTAAGATGTTTACATAGCATTTCTGTTCTGCAGGAACAGGTTTTAAAATGTTCTATTCATGCTTTCCTATCAGTTTCATTGCTTATACCAGTTGCTGTGCCTTCATTTTTTTCTAGTTATACTATAGCTGTATTATGATCTAGCACCTATTTAAAAGATTATGTTGTAGTAGATAGCAAACAGAAAAATGTTTTTGTTTTGAAGGAGAAGCGTCTCTGCTGCCAGTTTGAAAATGTGTCCTTATGAGCAGATCTTTAGGGAGAGTAGTGTGCAGCCAGTTCCAACCCTTAGTCTTTTGGGAAGCATGGTTTTTTCCAGTAGGCAGTTTGAAAAGCTGCTTCATACTTAGTCTCTTGGAGCTAGAGACAGACGCATTCTCAAACGCTGAATTTGGCATTAATCAGGGCTGGAGAAAGGGGTCTCCATCTCCAGTAAGGCTACATTATTCATTCTTATAGTAGTGGGTACTGTGTAATAGCCTGCCAGTATGATCGTTTGGTATCCAGTTATGTAAGGGTTAAGAACCTAAGGAGTAAGGTTTCTGGCACTAAGCTTAGTGCTTTCTTGCTTAAGAAGAAACCTTAGATGAGCTTAAATAAAGACTGTTGAACCCTCTTTTCTCTGTAGTCACCCTGCTTTTCCCTTGTGTCCATTCATTTATTGCATCCTCAAGTAGTGAAGTGTAGGCCTTCCATACCAGACCACCCCTTTGGCATATGTGTTCAGTGTACATCACTCCTGGAGTGACTTAGTCGAGTGACTGGCCCAAGGCCACCAGTGAATAGGCAACAGGCCAGTTCTCAAACATGGGTCTTTTAATTTCCAGAGCAGTGTTATATTTCTCCTTTTGAAATTGTCAATTTGAGATTGGTTTTATTGTGGAGAACATATGCCTCCTCAAGGCTTCAAATGATTTTAGCCATCGTGATTGATAATAGCATATGTCCTTAGGTCCATCTGCACAAACATAAGAACCAAATTGTCTGTTGGTGGAATTGTTTTGTTTTGAAAATCTCAGTTCTCCAATGTAGTTTTCACTTTTCTTTTCTTTTTTTTTTTTTTTAAAGATTTTATTTATTTTACTTTTTCCCCCCAAAGCCCCAGTAGATAGTTGTATGTCATAGCTGCACATCCTTCTAGTTGCTGTATGCGGGACTTGGCCTCAGGATGGACGGAGAAGTGGTGCCTCGATGCACACCCGGGATCCGAACCCGGGCCACCAGCATTGCAGCGCGCGCACTTAACCACCAAGCCACAGGGCCGGCCCTCACTTTTCTTTGTAGTTTGGAAGAATATCTAAAATAGCAAGCACAAATTAGCTTAAATTCTATCCCTTCTTCTTATCTATTTATTCATATTAATATTTTCTTTCTCTTTATCTCTCACTCACTATTTGAAATATAACATCCCAACAGTTTTAGCCAATTCAAATAAAGAAACCTGTAACTAACTTCAGTGAATACCTGAGTAGTACTGGAACATAAAATGCAGGTGATAGGGCTGCCAATTGGGCAAAATAAAAAACATGTCATCTAATGACAAAGGAAGACATGATCAAAATGCAAGTCAAAAGAGGGAGTAAAGAAGCTGCGTGCTTTGAACGTAGGGCGATACTTGTTGATATATGTGAAGTTGGAGACAGACAGGAATGACTGGGAACACGCACAGCATGAAAGGCCTAAAAGCTGCAGGTTGGATTGGGGGGCATTAAGGGGAAAGATGGTTGATACCAATGTTTAGATTTGTTTTTCAGTCAAAACTGGGCTAAGAGATATTTGCTCGCATTTGACTATAAGCATTATTTTTAGGTAAAACTTGACTGCCTGGGATGGGTCCACTCTAGTACTTTATTTTTTATTTTTTTCCCCCCAAAGCCCCAGTAGATAGTCATATGTCATAGATGCACATCCTTCTAGTTGCTGTACGTGGGACGCGACCTCAGCATTGCCGGAGAAGCGGTGCGTCGGTGCGCGCCCGGGATCCGAACCCGGGCCACCAGCAGCGGAGCGTGCGCACTTAACCGCTAAGCCACGGGGCCAGCCCCGCTCTAGTACTTTAATAGGAAGCAGCATTGGTCAACAGTTTGGCTTCATTTTAGGGGAGCTTCCTGTGGTCTTTTTTCCTTGCACAGTTGTTGTGATGTTAGGGTTTTAGATATTATCTCCTGACAACATCTGTTTGGTTTTAGTTACTTCAACGAGCTATATTGTGGGTTTAGGCATATTATAAAGGACTTTCGTAGAGAGAATGGGGTATACACCAAGAAATAGAGAACTGAAGCCTAAAGGTACAGAGTTTTAGAAACTAGGGAATATTGTAGCAAAGCCTTATATTTCTTTGCATTTTATGAGTTTGATCATTTTGATACATCCTGTTCCATGTCCAGGCATATCATTACGGGAGGATTTGGCAAGCATGGTACCTGGTCAAAAGCAAGAGCTTGAAAGATTTCTAAGACAATCTTAAGAGCACTCTGCTTCTGGGATGTTTTGAAACCTGCTTAGGTCCCTTTTTCCTTCTTCAAGAATGATAAAGAGTACTTGCATATTAGAGTGACGGCTAGATTGTCCACCTCTAGATTGTCCACCTCTGAGTGATCTGATTGAATCATCTCATTTCCTCCATGGTTTTCTCCTTATCTTCCTGTGAATGGATGGCCAAACAGAGGTGTTTGCCCTTCTCCTCCTCCTGCTTACCTATTGTCATTAATTTTTCAAACATTTCTAATCTATCTAAGATTCTGACTTTCAAAAGATTTACATTTGGTGAGGCCGGCCTGGTGGCATAGTGGTTAAGTTTAACATGCTCCACTTCAGCAGCCTAAGGTTCACAGGTTTGGATCCCAGGCGCGGACCTACACTACTCATCAAAGCCATGCTGTGGCAGCAACCCACATACAAAATAGAGGAAGACTGGCACAGATGTTAGCTCAGGGCCACTCTTCCTCAAGCAAAAAAGAGGAGGATTGGCAACAGGTATTAGCTCAGGGCCAGTCTTCCTCACACACACACACACACACACACAAATTTGCATTTCGGAATGGTACGCACCCATGTTTCCAGCCTTCCAGTCTGCCTTGCAACTTTCAGGACCTTCCTGTGTGTGTGTCTTACTATCATGCCCTTTTATCTTAAATTCACTTCAGTAAGTCAAGTGGATTTCTGATTGTAGTCCTTTTTACTTTAAAGGCCCAGAGAGAACCTCATTTATTCTGAGCTTCCCAGAATAGTTTGTATAACCACTTTCTTTGGTGGTTCAGACAATCCCAATAAGTCTGTTTCAGAGCCAAGCTTTCCATGAGGCCTCTTTTTCTCAGAAAGGCCATACCTAGCAACTCTTCTTCATTCAGGAGTAATTACTTATCAGACTGTGTGCTAGATGCTGTCAGGATCCAGAGATGAATCATACTCAGGTCCTACCCATGAGGAGCTTGTAAACCAGAAGGGGAAATATGATAAGACAAACACATAAATTATGATCATACAAGGTAATGTAGTGGGGGCAGAAAGAGGTACAGATCAAGGGCTCTGAAAGTTCACAGGAAGGAGTGATCACTTCCAGATGGGGATATTTAGAGATGACTAGTGGAGAGATGGCAATTGAGTTGAGCATTGGAGAAGCTGCCTTTTCATGATAGACTTTGATTCTTCCCTTTCTAACTTTGGAAGGCAAACTGTATTTTTTGTTTGTTTGTTTGAGGAAGATTAGCCCTGACCTAACATCTGTGCCAGTCGTCTTCTGTTTTGCATGTGGGTCACCACCCTAGTGTGGCCTTACAAGTGGTGTAGGTCTGCACCCAGGATCTGAACCTACGAACCCGGGCTGCTGAAGCGGAGCACGCAGAACTTGAACCACTCGGCCACAGAGGTGGCCCCTGTAAACTGTTTTTAAAACCAAATAAATTAATGGATATTGGGAGTTGAGATTACTTCCAGCAACAGCCATTCAATACTTCATCTGATCCTTAAGTCTTTATTAAATAGTTAAACAGGCAGTCTTATTCAAGTATTTATAAAATAATTAATGAACATGAATGATAAATCTGTTATTAATAATGAATTAAATCTGGGAAATTCTATATTGCATTTTTCATAAGAATGATCTAAGCTAATGTGGCTTGGTCTTAAGGCAGTTTTGTCCTTGTCAACTGTATATAAATAGCTTCATCCTGTGATAGAGATAGCAAGTTAACATGGAATAAAAAGGATCCTGGAATTACAAATCTCTTTCTTTCTTTTAAATGCATCCCTTCTCTCATCACCCTGGAAGATGAACCTGGCATATTTTCCATGGGCTGTAGATGTTATAAATAGGTTACTTCTGTAGCAAAATCAAATCATTTGCAATTAATGTATTAAATATTAAAATAAGTGATAAGATAAGTAAGGTTACTTTATTTTTTTAACATGTTGAGGTGTTTGGTGAGCAAAATTTGTTTGTGTTTATGATTAGGTTTTATTCTTTTAATGTTGTACCTTAGAAAATACTGAGAACATAAAATTTGTTGCTTGAGATTTGGTCTGATTTTTAAAGCCCCATGTAAAGACTGGATCTGCTTTAAGGAAAGCCTTTTGAATAAAAATACTCATCTTTTCCAGGAGTTTACAGTAACAATTTATTTTCTCCCAAGAGGAAATTAGAAGAATTAGCTACTAATCATCTCTGTGCAAAGATGCTAGAAAACATGCTCCAAACCTTTTTCTCTTTTTCCTCATGAGAGGATCTTCTGTCCCTGATGAGGAGACTACCTTTGTTTTTTGAAGTCGGGAATTTATAAAAACAGGTTTCTGGATGGAGAAATCTTAAAAGCTAACTTTAAAGCCAAAGCTCAGGGCTGGCCCGGTGGCTTAGCAGTTGGGTGCGTGCGCTCCGCTACTGGCAGCCCGGGTTTGAGTCCTGGGCGCGCACGGACGCACCGCTTCTCCGGCCATGCTGAGGCTGCGTCCCACATAACAGCAACTAGGAGGATGTGCGACTATGACATACAGCTATCTACTAGGGCTTTGGGGGGTAAAAAAAGGAGGAAGATTGGCAATAGATGTTAGCTCAGGGCCAGTCTTCCTCAGCAAAAAGAGGAGGATTAGCACAGATGTTAGCTCAGGGCTGATCTTCCTCACACACACACACACACACACACACACACACACACACAAAAAGCCAAAGCTCAAATGGAACTTTGTTTGTAAATTCAACTTAATATAAAGAAGAACCATCAGAGCTCTCCAAAGATGGAAAAGAATGCCTTACCAGTAAGCCAGTTTCCCAGAACTGGAGAGGGAGGCTCCATGTTTAAGCTAAATGTGACCACTTAAGGTCAGACTGAGAAGGTTGGGCAGAGGGTGAAGTAGAGTTGTATCTTTTAGGGGGGTAGGCCTGGGTGGCTCTTAATGTCTTTTTTAGTCCTGAACTTATATGATGCAGTAAAATATAAAGGACATTACTACTGACTTATGTTTTTTGCCATTATCCATTTGTGATTTTCTAGTTCAGATGGGCCTCTCAAGTTACAAACTTAACCTTTAGTACATTTTCAGTTCCAGAAAGATTTGTTAACTTCTGTTTTGTACTCAACCCCCACTCCAACAGTGTGTGGCTCTGAGCCAGCCCAAGATTCATTCATGATCTATTGACAGCACAGATGTTTGGGAACTGATTGTGCCAGCACATCCTTAGTTGGGGCAATTCGAAATTTAAGAGCAGACTGTGCACAGACTGTTTTAAAAGTGCTTCTTAAATCTTGCACCTTTTAATGTTTGTGGGAAGAGATCAGAGGACAACCAAAACTTGCTACCAACTTTCTGAATCGCACAGACCTTTGCACTCAGAATAAACCTACCCATTATTAGCAAGTATCCAAAGATAGCACACTGGCAATTGTGCATCTTCTTTCTTTGACCGTAGCAGTTGTTATGCCAGATTTTGCTAAGATCAGGCCTGTCTGTGGATCCATCCAATAAAAGGTCAGATTTTAAAGTTTTTGATGATTATTTTCATTTCTAGAAAGATTTTTTTTTTTTATTTAACTCACTCTCTTCATTGTCCTGGGTACCTCGTAAGAATCTATTAATAAAAATAGTTAAACTTCTCTAGATTACCTCGATTTCTTTGTTCTTGGTACATCTAAGAGAATAGTGTATAGGCCATGTGCATATGGTAATAAGTGAAAATGTCATGGGAGGTGAGTTGAGGGGACCTTTCTTGGTTATTTAGGACAAAAGATTTTATCTAGTCATTTCCAACTGTGATTCAACACTCTTCATTTTAATTCCCTCCAGAAACTCCCAAGATCATATTGCTTCCTAGTACTTAGAGTTCCTGT
The DNA here is from genome assembly GCF_057802395.1 of Ceratotherium simum simum. Lineage (NCBI taxonomy): Eukaryota > Metazoa > Chordata > Mammalia > Perissodactyla > Rhinocerotidae > Ceratotherium > Ceratotherium simum. The sequence continues at coordinate 18,598,254 of NC_141921.1, read as the reverse complement.
TGGTGTATAGAGCTGCTTGTAGCCCTCCAGCACCAGAAATTGGCTCTAAACCTTTTCCAATTACATCATCACCCGCTAATGTCATTACACCAGAGTGAACTCTGCTTTGAAGATTGTACTCTTGTTTTCCTTCTATTTCTTTCTTATCATCATTTCCTTTAGAAGGAAAAAGAAAAAAAAATCAGAGACCTCTAGGACAATCCCAGGCAAACATTTAAGAGTGAATCAAACATCCTCACAGTCTAAACCTAGATTTATCAGCCTTCATTCCACTCTGCTGATGGAGTGATCTGCCCGCATGCAGCCACATGAAGCCTGGAAAGTAACACATTTGGTCATGTGACACTTGGCTTTGGTGCTTTTCTTTCAGGCCTTCAGAATTAGTTCTTAAATGACTTACGTAGCTCTCCACCAGCATCCATTGAAACCTTTTCAAATAATTGCCCAGACTAGAAATTCTTAGGACATCCTTAAATTTCTCATTCTTTGCGTTTAGTTAAACTGTTCCTTGCATTTAAGTATTTGCCAGATAAGCATTTAAGCCATCTGGAGTTTTTTACTTTTCCCATGTAAATCTTTTAAGACATTACAATATTATATACAGTTATAGCTGATGTGGGGATCCTTATTCATCTTACCTCCCCCATCACAAAGCAGTTGACCAAATGCAGGTCTGACCCTCTTCTCTCTATCCTAAATTTAATTCCCCATTGTTTTTCAATCATCTTTTAAAGCTTCCAGGTGATAGTGTACTTTGTTTGGCTTTGTGCCTAAGAGTAAGGTTCAGGTAAGGAAAGAACTGGGAAGTAGTTTCCATTCAGAGACTTTGTGCCACCCACTCAATTATTGGCCTAGGCTTTAGTGCTTTTGTGTCTTTTGAGGCAGATTAGCTTGAGATGAGAAGGAATAATAATATTATCAGTAGCCCCAAAGAAATGGGGGCACAGTGCCTAAAACAAAAGCATAAACTTAGCACTTATTTTTTGAGACTTTGGGTTTACATTTCTTTATAGTATTCATCACTGGGGATGCATATATCTGCTGCAGGCTATGGCATGGAGTGTGAGAAGCTACATTGAACTTGAAAAAACATTGGAGGGAATGGCCTTGAACATTATGGACCAGACTAGGGCAACCAAGTACTTTCTTCCACCTTCTGTCCCCCCAAGATGAGACATTAAAAGCCCTTGGCTTGATTCACATTAGGATTTCAGTTTGGTTTTCTAGCAATTTTAGATTTTCTAGTTGGAGCTCCTTGATAGTCTCTGTGGTATAAGCTGGAGAGAAGGGAAAACTTCCCTCTGTGTGTTTTTGCTAAGATTTAAGTCTGTGTTAAAAACCTCTTCACAATATACCTTCTTGGATTGAAAAATTTAATGAATTAGTGAAAATACCCACAAAGATATAAATAACCTGGGCAAAAAGTCTGGCTTTATTATTTCTAATGTGTCTCATGTATGTGTTTTCAGTTGTCAGAATGTCCACAGAAGGAGGATTTGGTGGTACCAGCAGCAGTGATGCCCAGCAAAGCCTACAGTCCTTCTGGCCTCGAGTCATGGAAGAAATCCGAAATTTAACAGTGGTAAGAAAGAATGAGAAACTCTTAAATAGTATAAAGAGCCATGAGATGAATAACCAAAACTTAGACTAAAACATTTTTAATCTCAAGCACATTTACAAAGGTATAGTTCATTTCCTGACCTTTGGTTGGGAAAATGAAAGTATAATTTACCTTAGGTGAGGTAACTAGAAGGATTTTTTAATATCTTAGTGGCTTTCCTTAGGCATGTTGGTGTGTACTGGACGCTTTGACTTGGAGATAGTTTCATGTGAGGCATATCTTTTAGCGGATACAGAAAAGCAGAGCTCTCATTTGCCTTTAGTAGCTGTGGCTCATTTCTCAGGCCTGCTTTAGTGGCTCTGCCAAATTTCTAGAACCTGATGAAAACTACTGGGCAATTTATTCAACAACAAATCTATTCTAAGCAGGCAGTCTTTCCAAGTGTTAAAAGATACACTTAGAGTAGGGTTTCTCAAGAGCAGCATTATTGACATTTTGGACCAGATAATTCTTTGTTGTGAGGGATGTCCTGTGCGTTGTAGAATGTTTGGCAGCATCCCTGGCCTTTACTCACTAGATGCCAGTAGCACCCGTCCTCCAGTTGTGACAACCAAAAATGTCTCCAGACATTGACAGATGTCTCCTCGGGGCTAAAATCATCCCCTGGTGAGAACCACTGACTTAGAAGAATCAAATATAACCCTGGCCCTTGAGGAGCTTACAATCTGGTAATTACAATGAGAGTCATTTATTCAATAAGTATTTATTAAATATTTACTGAGTTAGGTGCAGTGTTGAGTCTGAAGCAATACAAGTCAAAGTGCTCTGGGAGCACAGAGGACATAGTGCTTATTCCTCCCTGGTTGAGTTAGGGAGGCTTTAAGGAAAGGGGACATTTCTCTTGGGTCTTGAAATATGGGTAAGCATTCACTAGATGGAGAAGATGGGAGAATATATCTTAGGCAGAGAGAAGGGCATTTGTAAATCATGGAAGCCCAGAGGGGATGGCCTTATGTTTAGAGGAACAGCAAGAAGTTCCGAATGGGCTGGAGGTTACTCTGTGGGTAGTGGGGTTGGGGATAGGAGTAAAGTGGTGTAACGGTTGATAGCAGGAGGTGAGACAGGTTAGAACTGGAATATTTTCAGAGTATAGTGTCATGTCCTTAATGAAGAATGTTCCATTTGGTGTCATTTCAGCAAACACTGAAGGAGCTCTCTGTGTTAGATGTGTCATTCCTGCCCTGAAGGTATTAGCATCCTGGCAGAGCAGACACTGGATTCCTTCCTAATGTAGAACTCATGTTGCAATTTCTTAGAGTTAGTGTGGCCTTTAACCTCTGACGTACAACGTCAGTTTATTTGTTCACTCAACAGATAGTTAACTGTGCATCTCCTGTGGCTGTCTATGCTGGATACTGTGGATCCAGTAGTGAACCGGACAGACAAGATCATTGCACTCACAGGTCGGGGAGACAGACTATAAACAAATAATGAATAAAATAAACAAAATAACTTCTCATTGTGATATATGCCCACTGACTTCAGGGGTAAAAAACTAATTCATATTCTGGAAGTACCTGTAGGATATCATGTTTGTTTATGTGGGAGATTTTCAGCAGTTGAACTTAATTTGGCCTCTCAGAGTGGCCTATGTTCACAGGTGGATTTCCACTGAAAAGTCATTGTTTCTCTTCTGCAGCCTAAAGATGGCAGTTCTATACTGCCTCAGATATAAAAGAGAAGGGAGGAAAAAATAAAAATAGGAAGTCAAAAGCGAGGTGCTTTTGTCCATATTTTGAAGGGATAGTCTCATGGTTAAGCTGCTCAGGTTTTAGCACTGGAGTCAGCCTGGTGTAGAACTGGTGCCCTGCTGGGGTGTGGTGGGGCTAGGCCAGTGCATCAAGTCTGCGCTCCAGGTTGAGTGCAGAACAGAAATCCAGGATCAGCAAGTGGCCAGATAAACTCTGGAGGTTCAAGCTCAGCACTTAACTTTTCTGTGTTTTGTTGAGGTTTGGTTTTTTAAAAAAAATTTTGGTAAAAAAGCAAAAGAAATTTACCATATTAACCATGTAAAAATGTACAGTTCAGTGGTGTAAAGTATATTCACATTGTTGTGAAACAGATCTCCAGGGCTTTTTCATTTTGCAGAACTGAAACTCTATCCCCGTTGAACAATAACTACCATTTTCCCCATCTCCCCAGGCCCTGGTAACCAACATTCTACTTTCTGTTTCTATGAATTTGCCTACTGCAAGTACCTCATATAAGTGGAATCATACGGTATTTGTCTTTTTGTGACTGGCTTAGTACACTTAACATAATGCCTTCAGGGTTCATCCATGTTGTAGCGTGTGACAGAATTTCTTTCCTTTTTTAATGCTGAATAATATCCCACATACACGTGTATATACCACATGTTGTTTATCCATTCATCTGTCAGTGGCCATTTGGGTTGCTTCCATTTCTTGGCTATAGTGAATAATGCTGCAGTGAACATGAGCATGGGCTTTGATTTTTATCCTGCTAGGTTTAATTTAAGTTTGCTTGCCAACAAAGCCAAATTGTGCTGTTGACCAACTTCTAGTACCTAGAGAACTAGTCCAAAGTGGATTACTTGGAGGGATTCGTTTTGGTTTGTTTTGTTAATAAAGAGAAAGAAGAGCAAGGAGGAAAGTTGTCTTGAATCATTCTTCTGTTGATGGCTAACTAAAAGTTTCCTCCCATGTTCCCTTGAAAAAGACTCCTCGACTGCTACCATGGTCTCTCTTACATCAGATGGATGCTTAGAACAACGTTTGGCGTATAATAGGTGCATGATAAATATTGGAATGAATCAGACTCCTCCACTTCAGCTTTAGTGTGAAGTAACATCAGTGCCAAGTTTGAGTGAGAATGCAATCCAGCCAAGTCGGGGTGATCTTTCTCCTTGTAAGACTCTGCCTGTGGTACATGAAGGCATCTCCTTCTCTGGCTGCACCTCTGCTGTGTAACGTGACCAGATATTTTAGCATTTAGTCTGTGCTTTCCAGAACTCAGCAGCGCTTATAACCAGATTATGATTCCTCAGATATGTCAGACTCTCTTAGATTGACATCTCAAAATGTCTAACAGAGTTTTTACAATTCAATATGTTCAAACTGTCCAAACATAAATAAATGTTTTTATTATAATAAATAAAATAAACATAAATAAAACTTATGAGCATATTCATAAGGTGTTGTGGTCTCTCTAAGACTGAGACAAAGATTGCTCCAAAGACAAGTAATTGAAGTTTGCTAGATGATATATTTATGATGTATTGGAAACACTGGCCCCAGTCATTTTGGTCTGAGTTCTGCACAAGCAATTTATCTTTCGTCTCAGCTTGGCCATCATGCTTTCCTCACTCTTAAAAGCTCTGTATTTGTCCATAAATCCAGGTGGTGTTCAGCTGGGATTGAACTCGGTTAAAAATCATACCAAAGTGCTTGTACACCAGGATGATTGTGTAAAATACCATATTCCTGCTCAGCAGAGCTCTGGGAACGATAATTAACAGACCTCTTGGCATTGAATTTTACACCTTTAGATCTCTTTCAAAGTGAGGAAGAAAAAGCTGACTTTGTCCTTTTTGGGGGCTGGTGGGGAGGCAGCAATGCTGAATCTTGAAAAGAAAAATGTAATCCTCCCCTAATTTATTCTCTACGTCCCATTCAGCCTTCAGTTAGCTGTAATTTAATGCCTAGGTCACTTTCTTTTAATTGCCAGTTACGTCTTCTCATTCTTCAGTGCTTCCAGATTGGATGATGACATTTCTAACATTACAATCAAATCAGATAACCATTTAAACAAGAACTTGGAGGTGAAGGTTGGTGAACTGTTACAAAACAGGTCCTGTGCCGTTTGAGCCCTTCCACTAGAGCAGTGCTTCTCAAACTTGGTCTACGTGAACCACATGAGGATCTTGTTAAAAATATAGATTTTGATTTAGGAGGTTTAGAGTGGAGCTTGAGATTCTGCGTTTCCCTTGCGTTCCCAGGTGATGCCATTGCTGGTATAAGGACCTCAATTTGAGTAGCAAGGCTTTAAAGCGGTGATCCTTAACTCTCGCTGTGGATCATAGTCACCAGGGGAGTTTTCAGAAAACGTGATGCCAGGACACCACCCTCTAGAGTTCCTGATTCAGTTAGTCTGGGGTAGAGCCCAGGCATCTTGTTTTTGAGAAGCTCTCCAGGTGATTCTAACGTGCAGCCAAGGTAGAGAATCAACTGCCTTAGAGAGGGTTAGGATCTTGACTGCTGTAGTGCGTGACAGGTAGGTCTGGAAAAGATTTCTCATCATTATTTGAAACTCCGGATGTTCTTTAGTGTTGCCCGAGACCCATTGACTTTTCTTTGGCTCCAAACTCTCATTGAGTGAATTGAGACTTCTTGACATTTTACAGTCTCAGATGGCAGCGTTTGTAGTGTAGTTTGTTGGTTGTGGTTCGGAGCACGAGCATGTTGTGAGAGAGTCTGCTCTTCCACCTTGCCGATATCACTCCCAAGAGTAGAAAGAAAAAGTATGCGTCACTTGTTCCTCCACTTGGGTCAGCGTCAGGAGAAGTGAAATATTATTCACATCAGTTGCATGTTTGCCAGTGTAAGGGGAGCCTTGAATGGAAAGCCAATTTAGTGGACCTCAACCTACTGATAGTGAAGGGCCTCCCCTCTCCAGTAAGCTTGTTAGAAACCCTTACATGTGCCTGGACAGCTAGGATGAGATTATAGAAAATTGGACTGTTGTCAGCAATAAGGAACCACACACACATCTGAAGATCCACTTTTCACACACTGCCCCTTGAGATCTCAGGGTTTGAGGAGCATGAGAAAGTTTCTCACAAAAGAAAAGCTTGGGGGTGCGGTTTAGAGAAGAGGTTTTTGTAAATTTCTGCCTTATTTTATATCTCTCCAAGGTGGAAATGACATAATCTCTTCATCCTTGACCCTTTCTTGTTGCTTTTGATTAAAGAATAGTCTCACAAAAAATAAATAAATAAAAAAAATAAAGAATAGTCTCATAGAAATTCTAACAGTACTGTTTTGCTCTTTCAAGTTGAGGAAGGAGGTCTTTTTATCAGTTTTGGGCTTTGGTTAAGTAATCTCGGAACAGTCTTATGGAAATTACGTTAAATAATCAAGCCAAATGAGAGCACACTTGCAAGAGAGCTAAATCTTGTAGTCATAATCTGTGCTGCGTGTATCATCCTGGGAGGCCTTCCGAAGGCATTATCATCCCTGGCATTCTGTTTGGCATTTCTGTGTAGCATCGTCATTCGTGTGATATGCCACACAAGAAGGAAGACCGTGATTGATTTCTGTGGTTAAGTGCTTTTTTTTTAAAATCTCTTTAGGGTCTGGTCCCAATCCAGCATTCCCTTTCCTGCTGCTCAACTCTGTACTAAAGTCATACATCTAAAACTTAAATAGGCCATGTTTTTTATGTCTCTGGGCTTCTGCGCATGCTGTTCCCTCTGTCTGAATAACATTCTCATACTTTTCCGACAAGCAAATTTGTAGCATCCCTTTGACACAGTTCAGATGTCAGCTCCTCTGTGGAACATTTGCTACTCCCCTCACCCACTCCAACCCCCCAGTGCCAGCTGGTTATTTCCTCCTTTATCCCAGTGGGCTTTTACACCCCCATTCTAGTGTAGGACAGAGGATTATACTGTTTGTACGTGACAGTCTCTAACAATTAAACTATAAGCTATTCAAAGGTAAGAATAGATTTGCATCTTTCACATAGTAGTAGGTATCATACATTTGCTGTTAGTTGAGTTACATGAATAAGTGAAAGAGGAGGAGAAAAAATAAGAATAGAAAGAATGTGTCCTGCTGTCTCCTTTTGGTGCAATTTTAGTAAACTGGACTTCTAAGCCTCTGCCACTCCAGGGTTAGTGTTAGTAGATGCTTCATGGAAAACGTTGATACTTAATTTGAAAAAGGAAAGATGAAAAATTGGTGTTGGAAGTTTGCAGAGGTGAGTGGTAGCCCAGCAGCTTGTTGGGTCTGAGTGGAGAAACTAGAAGTCTTGGTGTACATTTTGTCCTAGTAGTTGCTCTTCCTTCTGTAGTAATAAAATGGACTCTGGGAAGGCTGGTGATGTTTTTCCAAAATGCTCCACTGCCTTCTTCGACATAGAGTTGAGGTTTTCTGTTGATCTTGGAAAAGAAAGTTCACCTATGTATGTTAATTATACAAAATCTCAAATAATAGCTGTTCCTTTCACAGTGTGATGATGCAAATTCCCAGGTAAGCATATTGGGTTTGGTGAGTCACATTTCAGACCACTTATAGAATCAGTCATTTGACACCTAGTCCCAGTAGGAATTTTGCTGATTTAACTAATCTCTGACTTTGCACCTTTCTCTTCATTGCAGCTCTGAAACCTAAAATTGATTTTTATTTCTAGAATTGCATCCATCATTGAGCATGTGTTTAAATACCAGTTGTATCCAAACAAAACAAAAAAGAGCTTAAATTGCAAATAATCGAGTAGTGCTGGTCAAGAAGCCCTTTCCTAAATCCTATCCATGGTAAAGTTATGTGGTTTCCCCCCAGCCCAGTCTTGTTTGTTAAGAAAAAAGTTCGTGGGCTGTTCCTAAAAGGCAGCTGATAAATTCACCCTCACGCTTTTTCCATACTCGTCTACCCCCACCCCCAAGCAAATTTTGGAGACAAGGCCTTTGCTGCTGTGATGGGAAAGGAGCTCCTTCCCAATTTCTTGTGTGAGGTTAGTGCAAAGGTCAGAAATAGCCATAGCACACTGGCTGAAGAGAACTGTGTGTTACTAGTCAGGTGCTTCTGGCACTGGCCCTGTAGTCCCTGAATAGAAGAAAACACTGGCAACTTAGAGGAATGCCCCTGAGGCAGAAATCTCATTTTAATCTGCATATTACAGACTGGTAAACTTTCTTGGGAAAAAAAAAAAAAGACTCTCACAATGCACCTCTATATTGTGCTGGCAAGGAATCTGATATTGTTTGGGGCTACTTTTCATGAGGGCACTGTTAGAAGCCGTCATAAGTTTATCCTGAAACCCTTTAATTGTTTGAAGCCCTGCATAGGTTAAGAACAGTTTTGCTCTGGATCTTGTATTTTCTTCATTTCATTTGTACCTCCTTTCCTACCATATTTTCTGAAAGGAAGGACTAAGCCAATCAGAGTGTTTCATGCTGCCTGTCGTGTCCTGTTGATTGTCCCCACCGTTTATGCACGTCTTGTTACTCGTTTCAGAAAGATTTCCGAGTACAGGAACTCCCACTGGCTCGTATTAAGAAGATTATGAAACTGGATGAAGATGTGAAGGTGAATTAAATTCATTTTTATTATTCATATTGAAGCTAAAACGATGGGTAGGTTATTGCTCATTTCTCTAGAGCTCAAAGTTTAAACAGAAATGAAAATATTATTGTCTGTTGCTTTTTGGTTTGGTTCCTATCTAAAATTAAGTGAGCTGAAATTGAACAGTTTTAATTATCATATGATGCTTCTCTGAAAACTAGAGACATCCTGTTTTCTAGATGTTGAAAAGATGCTGAATGTTTGCTTTTTGAATCACCCAGTTCTTTTCACCATGTGGTATAAACATGTATCATCAAATCAACAGGAAGTGCCATCTTCCTAGCATCGTATTGCTGTCTCTAGTTTGTTGATCTGAGCTCTAAGAAATGTTTGATAACGATATTGCACCTGTTCTAACTTTTCAATCTGTGAGTTGTTTTACACAAATTATTCCTGTGAGGGTTTACTTGGGTGTGGCTGTTGCTACCTAGGATTCCTCCCATTACAACTCTCTCAGGAAAAGAGCAACTCTCTCTCCTTACCACTCAAAATTAAGTCTCTTATATTTGTATAGAAAGCTAATAGTTCATAGCAATTTTCCCTTTTATTAGCTCACTTCCTCATGGTAACCCTGTTAGATTTGATAGGATAAGAATTATTTGTTCTATTTTATAGATATGGAAATAGGCACAAAGAGGTTAAAAGTTACTCAGAGTAGGAGAACCAAGATCCCAATTCTCATCTCCTGCTTCCGTAACTCCAGAGCTTTTCCCATGGCTTCCCTACACAGACCACCTCACCAGGGGTTCAGAGCCTTGTTTGACCAAGAGCTTAAACTTTGAAGTCAGACTTGGTGAGACAGCTTACATTACTGGAGCACTTACTGTGTGCCAGGCCCTGTGCTGGGTACTTTTACATATATTCTCTCATTTGACTCCCACAGCAACACTGGAAGGTTATCCTTTTTTTCAGTATGTGAAAAAATAAAGCCCAAAAGGATGGGAAGCCTGAGATTTTACCTAAATCTGTTGACTCTCAAACTCATTGTCTTTCACTACATTATCTCTCCTTGGATTTGAACCTAAATGCTACCATTTACTGGCTCAATGGCCATGGCAAGTCTTCACCTCTCCTAAACCCTAGTTTCTCTGAAAGGCTATTATGAGAGTAAAAAAGTACATGATAGGTGCTAGATAAGTAAGTATTCTTTCTCCCTCTTCCCTTCTTCTACCTGCTACCTGCTTTGTCCCTACTTTTGGATTTATTTTACTTGGAATCTCTTGAGGCTACCAACTTCTCATTTGCCAACCCTTGCACCGTAGTCTGGTGGTAGGACATGAGGTAAGGGACAAACTGATTTGAATGACTTGCTGGTGATTGACAGGGAGGGCCTGCATCTATTGCAGATGATCAGTGCAGAAGCCCCTGTGCTCTTTGCCAAGGCAGCGCAGATTTTTATCACGGAGTTGACTCTTCGAGCCTGGATCCACACTGAGGATAACAAGCGCCGGACTCTACAGGTAATATCGTAGACTTACATCAGGAAAATTGGGCAAGCAGCTGCCTTTGCCTGCTTCTCTTGCATGGCTTTGGACCAAAGATTGTTCTTCCTTAGGCCTCTGTCAAGCTGATGTGTGTAATTGGCATCTTCCTCTACTGTTGAGAAGCAGGCATACTTTATAGCCATGATAGTATTTCCCCACCAAGAATCTTAATTTCCAACTCTCTCATGGTTTTAACAGCTCAGTGACTAAGTTCTTCACTTGGTGAGCCCTCACTATAAACACAGGCTTGAGTGTTTATATTTCCAAATGTAAACAGTATCTGGTTGGAAGCCTTGAAAGGCTCCAGGAAAGGACAATCCCAGGAAGAATCAGTCTCACTAACCTCGGTAGCCTTTTTGTTTCTTGTCTGCTTTCCTGGGAAGCCTTTCTTCCTCCTTTTCATTTTCTTTTTATTTTAATCCAGCAAATCAACATTCATATTGTATGAAGACCCCTTGGTCGTTGGCTCTAGAGGCCCTGCTCTCAACAGCCAGGCCCTAGCTCTTAGAAGAAAGGTTTCCCAGATGTAAGAGGAAAAGTAAATGACAGATATAAGACAGTGACAGTATTTTAACAACAAAGCCAAGAAAGTAAAGTGTTTTCTTCTCTTGTTTCCTTTTACCTCCAAAACTGAAAATGCATGCATTTATTCATTTATTCTACAAATATTTATTGAACACTCACAATGTACCAAGCACTATTCTAGGCTCTGGGGATTAATACACAAAACAGACAAAAATCCCCACCCCTGGGAAGCCTACTTTCTGTTACAGCTAGACACTGAGAACTACTTTATGCTGCCTCGAAGGAAGTCTGTGGATCTAGAGAGATCCAATTAAAGCTACCTTCAAGATCAATTCAGATTAAAAAATAAAATGGGCAGAACACTTGAACGGGCCCTTCAGGAAAAAAGATATCCAAATGACCAATAAGCATATGAAAAGGTGTGCAACATCATTTGTCATGTGGGAAATACAAATTAAAACCGCAATGAGATACTGGTTTACACCCACTAGAATAGCTAAAATAAAAAAAACTGACAATACCAAATGTTGGCGAGGAAGTGGAGTGACTGAAACTCATACACTGTATTGCTGGTCAGAATGTAAAGTGGTAGACATTAAGCACTTTGGAGAACTATTTGGCACTTTCTAGTAGAGTTAAACATATCCCTACTCTATGACCCAGCCATTCCTACTCCTAGGCGTACACCCAAAAGTGTATAAGAACGTTCATAACAACCTTATTGATAATAGCCAAAAACTGGAAACAACTCAAGTATCCATTGAGATGGGAATATCTAAACAAGCTGATGTATTCATAAAATGGATTACTACTCAACAATAAAAAGAAACAAGTTATTGATCCATATAACAACATGGATGAATCTCAATAATATGTAAGCAAAAGAAACCAGAGAAAAAAATTACATAGCACGTGATACCATCCAGTATCCCCATCTGTGGTGATAGAAATTAGAGTTGTAGTTGCCTCAGATTAGGGGAGAGGGTAATTGACTGGAAAGGGCTAGAAGGAAACTTTATATTCTTATCTGGATGATAGCTATCTGGATGCCTGTATTTATTAAAATTCATCAAGCTGTGTATTTAAGATTTCTGTATTTTACTGAGTATGAGTAATAATTCGGTAAAATATTAGCATTGAAAAAGGCAAAATAAAAATGTTAAAAAGACCAGTTTATGTTAACAAAATCCTGTAGAACACTTTGGTGTATATTTGGAGGTGATTATCATTTCTTTTTCTTTTTTCCCCCTCATTCCATCCACAGGTGAGCCATTTAGATAGCTTGAGTAGGTGACATCACCAAGAATGTGATACTATAGTGTACTAATCTTAAATGAGACCTGGCAGCCTGAGGATGTGCCCTGCTTCAGTTGGGAGGGTTTATTATCAAGCTGGTGGTTGGCGAGAAGGGTGGACTGGAGTTTTGCATTTCAGTGGCTTGGGGCCATCACAGAGACAAGAGAAGGAAAAAGCAGAAAATTTCCATCCCCTCCTATTTTATCTGATGAGTCACCCTCTCTTAAGATGTGATATATAGAGGTTGCTAAGGATTTCTGTTAGCATGTTGACTTTTCTCCCTAACGTTTTATTGTGAAAAAATTCAAACATAAGCAGAGTTTACAGTGAACACCTGTATACTCACCATCTAGATCCTACCATTAACATTTTACTCATTTTATCTCCATATCTATCTATCCATCAAGTCATCTCTTTTTAAATGTATTTCTTTTTTTTTTTTTTTTTATAATTTTATTTATTTATTTTTCCCCCAAAGCCCCAGTAGACAGTTGCACGTCACAGTTGCACATCCTTCCAGCCGCTGCATCTGGGACGCGGCCCCAGCATGGCCGGAGAAGCGGTGCGCCGGTGCACGCCCGGGATCCAAACCCGGGCTGCCAGCAGCAGAGTGCATGCACCCAACCGCTAAGCCACGGGGCCGGCCCATTAAATCTATTTCAAGGTTTATTTTCCTCTAAATACTTTAACATGCACATCATTCACTGGATAGAGTTCACTATTTTTTCCTGGTTTTTTGTTTTGCTTAAATATTTTCATACAGTGAAGTATACAGGTCTTAAGTATACATGGTATGTTGGTTTTTAATGTAAAAATCTCTTTATTATTTAAAGAAAGAGAATGTCACTCTTAGAAAGAACCCCATTGGAGCAGGCCTTGGTTTTAGTATCATTAGTCACCTGACTCCTATGTTCTCTACCCACCCCTTCCTCTATTCTAGTAACTTCAGACTTCCAGTATTCATATCACATTAAGCGATATTTAAACCATGGATTTAACATTGTGATTTTGAATTCCAAAATACAAATCATAGCCTTGTGGGAACTGACATCTATAGATCCAATGACTAGAAACTATTGCAGAAAGTTATTGAGTTAGGATTTCAGCTAAGAGATTCAAAACAGATTATAATTACTTTTGAACCAAAGAGGCAAAATATTATTTAGGGCCATAAAAAGGTTATACAATTGAATGATAGCATGACCTTGCTAACCACAGAGGGAGCAGAAACCTGCCAGTTGAGATTGCTAGATTTGTACAGATTGAGCTGAGGGATGATAATTTAACAATCATAGGACCTTCGGACAGGATCCAGCAGAGGCAGTGGTAGTTGGAGGCTCAAATATTCAGTTTGTAGAGCTTGAGATACATGTATCTCTTTTTTGTCGATGTCTCTCCATCAAGTCTGATCATTTGAAGTTTATAAGACTTGGGCTGTGCTTATTTCAGCTGTAGACTGGACCGTGGGTAGGTAGTTAGGCTTAGAAGTCTTCGTCTTATTTTACTTGTAACTTGGAGGGTATAAAGCCACGTGAACTAGTTCTCCCCAGGCTAATTTTATACCCTTTTCTTTGTTACAGAGGAATGATATCGCCATGGCAATTACAAAATTTGATCAGTTTGACTTTCTCATCGATATTGTTCCAAGAGATGAACTGAAACCTCCAAAGCGTCAGGTGAGCTGAGAAGGCATTGCTGCTGCTGCAGCCTGAAGAGCACCTTGCATACTGGTGTCAAATATGCTCCTTTTCTTTTCTCAGCACAAGTCATTGGCTATTCCTTTTGCTTCTCTTTCTCTAGACCAGATCCATCCTTAACATCTCCTTCTGTTACTCATTTATGGATACTTTTAACTCAGTGCCTCTGAGGTGGTATTTCAATGAAAAGGGGCTAAATGAAAATTAAAGATTTTAGTTACAAACAGTAAAGTTCATTTTAGTGTTTCCTAGAAAGTCTATGAGAGTTCTTAATCTGGGATGGGAGAACATTTCCAGGGAGTTAACAGATTTTAGATTTTTAAGACATAGCTTATGTGCACAGTGGTGTTTGGAGTGAGTGGACCTGGGTTTTTCTCTTTCTCTAGATTGAAGTTCTCTGTATAGTCCTCTGGCTACACATTAGAATCACCTGTTAGGGTTTAAAAACTACCAGTGCCCAGGCTCCACCCCTCACCAGCTGAATCAGAATGTGAGGGGGAGGCCCAGGCATCAGTACTTTTTACAGCTCTCCAGATGCTTTTAATGTGCAACCAAATTTGAGAACTACCACTTAAACCGTTTTCTAAGCAATCATGAGAAAGTATGTGAATGTCTCCCTTTCCCTCTCTTCTGCCTGCTCCTCTCCAAAGGTCACATCGATTGTTTTTCAGCACCTTGGGTGCATAAAACTCTTAATTGCAATTGTAATAGACCTCTATCCTGTATATAGCTCATTGTTTTAGGCACACAGGTTGACTCATTAGGTGTAGTCGAGACACCTGAGGAATAGTGGCAGCGTCTGGCAGGAGAAAAGCTGTGCCTTGTACTGCTTGTTTTATTTTGTTAATAAAATTTTAAGTGTTTTTAATGAATTATTTCATAGTATGTTATCTTAGAAACAGAGTCATTCAGTGACAGCCATTCTCCCATGCTGTCTCATATTAATAACCAGTCAGAAAGTGTAGGAGAAGTGGGCATCCTAAAGGACATTTGTAATCCTGACCCTGCCTGGGGGCCTTTGTATTAGCAAGCCCTCTCACCTCCTTACTAGAGCAGGGTGCCTCACTGCATCTCCGTTCTTCCTGGGCAGTCTTTGCTACTGTAAACATCCTTGACTGGAAGCTGTAAGGTGTTCAGAGGAGCTTTCAGTCGGATGTTTACAGCGGCAGGCTGCCACGGTCATCCCCGGCTATGCATCGCCTTTGAAACGTTGCAGGTTTGTGCCCATGGGCTCAATTCCTCCTCTTGGGGTGCTTCCCTCCTCTGAGAAGCCACTACAAGAGCTCAGACCACTTCTCTTCCTTCCAAAACAAATGATACCATACACCTGCTTTCCTTGTTGAAATTGGTTTCAGAAGCCTCCTTTAAAAACAAGGTGGTGAGCTCTGTGACAAAATCAGGTCTTGCTCACGCTCATTATGCTAACTCCTGGTTGTTCTCTGTGGGCTGCCTGCTGAACCAGCTGGCTGGAGAGAAGGGTCATATCCTGTCCCTTCCTCCAGAGTCCTCAGTGCTTGGCTCTCTGGTGTCAGAGAGCTCCTTGTTCCATCCTAGCCTGACTCAAAATGCTGTGATCCATCTCCTTTTAAAGAGTGTCTAGGTGAAACGGCTCCTTGCTGCCTGGATTCACTTCTTTGTAGGTGTTCAAGTCATTGATTGGCATCCTATTCGGGACAGCTGCTGCCTGGCCTTTGAAAGGTTGAGATTGCTGAAAGCTGGTCTGAAATTCTAAGATAGCACTTTTTAATCCTCTGTAGACATGAAGTTTTCCCAAGCTCCAAATTGGCTGGCACTTCCTTAAGTCCTTTAAAAAAGCGCCTACTCTCCAAAACTCACCCTTTCTGAAGGAGGCAGCAGTTCACTCTTGCTACTGAAGCAAATATACTTTTTCCGGTCTGAGGCTGTCTGCATAACGCTGTAGTGATGGCCCTAGGATGTGCTGCTGCTCGTTCTCTCGCATTGTCAGTCTCCACTTCTGAGAAGATTCCAAGAGCAAGCCCTTTGGTTGGGGAGGCCACTGCTGAAGCTGGGCCAGTGCCCCATTCTGGATTAATCCAGTCGTTCAGAGATTGTTTTAGTACTTGGGTGATGTCCCACTGCTGGGGAAAGGAACTAGCCAGAAATATTGAGTTGTGGGTCTAAGGCCCTTGACTTCTCAGAGATGCTTGGGAATTTCTCTTGTTCTTTGGGGAAGCAAATAAAGACTATTCGAAAGCAGAAGGTAGTTGATGCCTGACTTCTATCCAACTAAAGCTATGAGTTGAAAGTTCCTGCCCATTGAAATGTCATTTTCTCTTCACCCATTTCTTTAATTTTATTTATTTATTTATTTTTTCCCCCAAAGCCCCAGTAGATAGTTGTATGTCATAGCTGCACATTCTTCTAGTTGCTGTATATGGGACGCAGCCTCAGCATGGCCGGAGAAGCGGTGCGTCAGTGTGCGGCCCGGGGGATCCGAACCCGGGCCGCCAGCAGTGGAGCGAGCACACTTAACCGCTAAGCCACGGGGCCGGCCCTTCACCCATTTCTTTAAACCAAGCATAATCATTCCCTTGCTAGCTTGACCTCCGTTGGCAGAATGAGTCATCATAATGCAGAAGGACCTTAGATGTGTCTCCTTTCATTCTAGTGATTTGAGAACAGTAATGCCTTATCCTCACGACACAAACCTGCGTGCCTCTGCTTGATGCTCAGTGTCCTAGTGACTGGCTACTTCATAAACAATTGAGAGAGTGTAGTAGGCAGCATAGGAGAAGCTCTTTACCTCCTCTAACAGCTGTTGGCAAGGGGTATTTTGCTTTTGAAAGGGGTATTTAAAGTTTGCTTTTATCTGACAAAAAGGCCATACTCACTTGCAGATCATCTGCAGTCAGGAATAACTGGAGACTGAACAGTCACAGGTCAGGGCAAGGAATGCCTCCC
The DNA here is from genome assembly GCF_057802395.1 of Ceratotherium simum simum. Classification (NCBI taxonomy): domain Eukaryota; kingdom Metazoa; phylum Chordata; class Mammalia; order Perissodactyla; family Rhinocerotidae; genus Ceratotherium; species Ceratotherium simum. The sequence goes on along the minus strand of NC_141921.1, from coordinate 18,581,405 downwards.
TAGGCCCTGACTTCCTCCAAGTTGGTTCTGAGGGATCTCAGTCCTCTATACCATCTCATCACCCAAGAGGTTTTTCAAGTTAGGTCTGGACTTGAGTGATTGACGTTTTTTAGAAAATGAGGAGAGAGATCTCAGGGGAAAATAAATACATTGAACCTACTCAAGAGCTTTGAAAATAGCAGTTGGCCTCTGTTTCTTGCCTAAGCAGGATATCAGTATTTTATCCCTGCCACAGCCAAGATCTAGTTGACAGGGTGACCTTTATTTATAATGTTGAGAAGATGGAGTTGAAATGGAGGTGGTGGTGTCACAGTTAAGATGTTTTGGAGACTGAGACTTAGATGAAAATAAAAGGAGACTTCTATATTCTTCTGCCTCAGCATGATCATGTTCAGAGTTCAAACTGTTTGAGTCTGAAGCACAGAATACATTAACCTAGAAAGTTGGTTCCTGTTTGAGAACTAGCTTAGAAACCCAGAATGTTACAAGTGTCTCTTTAGGCTGGGTGGATGGCTATCAGCAAACCTTGTCACGCAGAGACCCACGTTTCTCAGAGGCTAGATGTCAGCAGTCCTAGTTTTAGTATCCTGGGCCCCCAGTCACCAGGCAAGCAAAAGAATGGGCCCTGTCCTACAGGGGACATGCACTTCTCCCCGCACTATGGCCCCAGAATTCTAGAGATAGGAAAAGAGAGAATAGGGACACACTTCTGTTGGTAACAGCTGTTGGGTTCAAGAGAATTTGTCATACTACCAACTTGGGTTAAAAAAAGTACTTTCCTACCTGCAGCTGTCTGCCTGGTTCTACAAATCCATTCATAATTCAGCAAGTGCCTACAAGGGACTGAATGGTAGGACAGCGGGGAGCAAGAGAGACCTAGGCTTTGCTCTTCTAGGGCTTCTATTCTAGCAGAGGAGGCAGTGAATTTGACAAGTACAGAAATGTAATGAGGAAAGGACTGTGGAAGGGCAGATGGGGGCACCTAACCTAGTGAGGGGATGGGGTCAATACCAAGTTCGTAAATGTCACTCTGAGGAGCTTTGAGGCAGTCTGCAGGGTCTGTATACCTTGAAGAAGTGTCTTTTCCTCTTTTCTTGAACCTGGCAAACTTAGCCCAGAACAAGGAAGTGAGTAAATTTGGCTGATATTTTTGCTCAGCCAGCCCAAGTTGTTGTATGTTTCTTTTGTTTTTGTTGTCCCAGGCAGGGGCACCGTGTGTCACAGGGCCCTCCGGAGCAGACGCCGATCTCTGTGTCGGTGGTCAGGGGCTGACCAACCCCGGACCCTCAGGCTGTAACCATGCCGTAGTGTGTGTAAACATCCTACACTCTCAGCTGTGAGCTCAAGGTGGCTGGGAGAGGGTTGTTTACTCCTTCTGCCATGGAAAACGTCAGCTGAAGAAGGAACAGTCTCTTCACCCAGCAGATCGGACAGGATGCGACCTCCCTAGTCAGCCAAGGCAGCACCCCAGCGGAGAGCTGTCGTTCAGGCCCCCTGGGTTGCGCTTCTGTGCCTGAGTACAACCAGAACCAGATGTGACGCTGGATAGATGTGGCCCTTCATAACCACAGAGCTCTCCACGTGCTGTGAAAAGCTGGGCACTTGCCTACCCGTGCTCTCGATCCTGACCTTTAATTCTGAAATTCCAACCTAGGAAAAGCCCTGTTTCCCTTTCCCTTGCTCTGTCCCTCCAGAGGTGGTGGGAACAAAATAGAGAGAGTACTGCTTATTTGGGAGTTTGGGAGCCAGCCTGAGAGCATGTTTGGGTAGCATCTTCCCAGTGCTCGCAATTAGCACTGTTCTCAGATCACAGGCCTTGACAGCATTTACTGACAAGCACTGCTGGTGCGTGGTTTTAGTTTCGGTAATTATTTGCTCATTTGCAACTCATCACGCAATGGGTGATTACTCCGTACTTCAGAAAATTGGCTGTATGTTTTGTGAAGCCTATGGAATCTGTTATTTTTAGTTTGATTTAGCACAACTGGTCTCTCCGAATTCCACTTTCCCTTGGCTTCAAATGTGGAGAGCTCAGCATTCAGCAGGCAACTGTGCAGAGCCTGTTTGGGGGAAGAATGGAAATTCACTGCGGTGGCTGCTGAATCAGTTCTTTTCCTCTTACCTGCCTCTCCTTCTACCCCACAGGAGGAGGTGCGCCAGTCTGTGACTCCTGCAGAGCCCGTCCAGTACTACTTCACACTGGCTCAGCAGCCCACTGCCGTCCAAGTCCAGGGGCAGCAGCAAGGTCAGCAGACCACCAGCTCCACTACCACCATCCAACCTGGGCAGATCATCATCGCACAGCCTCAGCAGGGCCAGGTCTGTGCGCTGTGGAGGGTGCCCACTCAGCAAGACAGCCCCTCTTAGGTTTGGGATGGAGGGACCTTGACCAGGGCAAAGAGGCAGTCAAATCATTACAGAACACTGGATTTGAAGTCTAGAAACCTGGGCTTTTCCCCAGATTCAGCCACTGAGGTGACTGAATCTCTCTGGGCCCTGGTTTCCTCACGGGTCAAGTGAGGAAAGTGCAGTGGACAAGATATTCTTCAGGATTCCTATGAGCTAAAAAATTTTAGAAGGAAAAAAGTTTCTATAATGCCCTTATGAAGACTAGTGGCATCTCTGTAGAAGGTATTTTAAGTGAACGCCATGCCTGCTGCCTGGTGTGTCTGCACCAGAATTGGAATTTGTACTCTTAAAAGGGAGATCAGACATCATTACCAGCTTGCATACCTTTCCTTCCCTTCTCACCGTCATTTCTCTGTCCTACACATTTGTGTCAAGTGACCTTCTCTTTTTACAATAGTAATCGGAAGTTTCTTTCTTTCCCCAGTAGTAGTGTTGTGAGAGCAGTAACATCTACGTTTACTGGGGATCATGAGAGGCTACAGAGAACTGTTCTCTAAGCTGCAAATCCCAATTCCCTGTCAATCATTAATTTATTTATTCATCAAACATTGAGCATCCTCTGTAAAGTCCTATGCTATGTGTTGGGGATACAAGCATGAATAAAATAGTCCCTGTTTTTAAGAATTCACAATCTAGTTGGGGCTACAAATACTTGGAGATTATACCACCACGTGGGAAGTGTAAGATATTATGGATTGTGTAGAGGATGTTATGGGAGCACATCAAAAAGAGGGACCTAAAAAAGACGTGAGGGAGGTGGTAGAAGAGGATGTCAGAGAAGGTTTCCTGAAGGGAATAATATGAGTCTTAGAGGGAACAGTGGAAATCAGTCAAAGAGGGGAAGGAGGGCTTTCCCAGTAGAGAGCACAGCACAAGCAAAGGCTTGGAGGTGAGAAACAGCACAGGGATTAGAGGGAAGGTTAGGTTAGCATAGGGAACATCTAGGCAAGTCTGAAAAGATAAGCAGAGGACACATCCTAGACAGCCTTGTGTATTCTAATAAGGAGCTGAGTTTGCCTAGAAGAAAAAAAATTGAGGCAGAGGTAGATTTAAATATTAATAATGATTTTAGGATTTAGTCCCTATTCATTTTTTTATCCAACAGACATTTATTGAGTGCTTACTCTTTGCCAGACACCACGCTAGGCAGAAGGGGTTCAAAGGTGATCGCAGCCCAGTCCCCGCCTCAAGGTGTTCACTGCACCATGATGTCTAAGGGATCTTTGGCTAATGATTGTGCCTTTGCAGTGGTGAGAGCTTTATGGGCCAAAGGCCTGATTCCTTTATAGAGCGAACTTTACGGGAGGCTGCCAAGGGCTGGCTCTGATTGGCTGATCATCCTAAGAAGCTCATGGCTGTTGTGCCCGGACAGCAGGGCACACCATACATAATTTGATAGCTACAAAGCTAACACAAGCCCTTGTTTTCCTGAAATGGTTTAGAAATACCTTGGAAATCCTTTTGGGAAAATTTAGTTGGTATAGTACAGTGATGAGTTGGCAGTATGCACTTTTTTGAGTCGGCAAGAATTTCATCTCTCCTCTTCTCTGCCACCCCAGACTTGCTCAGCTTGGAGCTAATCAGGCTTGTGAGGATGGTGAAGTTGGTCCCTCTCAGCATCTCCCAGCTATTGTTTTACTGTCCTGCTGGTTCAGGGTGGCCTTGTGCTGTGTCACACCTCCTTGAACCCCTAGTAATCGCTATTTTAAGTTGAGTGCAAATATCCAGAATTAATATTAAAGTTGGAAGGAAAGCATATTTTGGTTAAGTGAATCCTGTGTTTTCTGTCATAAAATTGGCAACCTTTATTCCTGGAGGTTTGAGGAATAGGCTGAGTTGCAAATTGTGGTGTGAGAACAGGAGGTGTTTCCCGTTGTCTGAGCCCACTGCGTGTATTTTTACATAGATTCCTCTGTCATCTTTCTTCCCTACCCTCCTCCAGTTTATAGTAATTTCTCCTTACCTAGTAATCCTTTGAATCTCCTCTGTAGCTCCCAGAACACATCCCCTTCCCTTGTAACTTGAGATGCATAGTAGACCTATGCAGTCAGAATGTAAGAGCATCAGAGTAGCAACATTGATTGAAGCCCATGATTCATGGAGACTCCCAGAGCCGCCTTATTAAGGTGATTCTTAATTCAGAGTGGGGAGAGATCACACCCGAATTGGAGGTCCTCCCACCACCACCACCAGCAGATGAGCAAGATATGCTGGGCTCACTGCTCTAGGTAATCTGTAAAAGGTCACATCGAGGGCTGAAGTTTTGAGATTTGAAGAAATGACTGACTTTTTTGACAGTTCAAGCCTTTACCGTCTCTCAAAGGAGCAAGTTTCATAGGACTACAATCCACTAATTGTGTGTGTGAGAGAGACAGAATCTGCCAAGTCGTATACATTGGCAGAAATTTCTTAAATCTGAGTTTCCTGTTTCTAGAAAGTTAAAGTTCTTACTTTCTCAGATTCTCTTACTTAGGGGTAACCTCAGTTAAGATCCAGGTCCTAAGTCTGTCCAGGTGTTAACAGTGTTTGTGTCTCCTGCGGGAAGCTGTGTTGTGATCCAGGGCAGCCAGCTGGCTGGTGTGGGCTGGAGTCTGTCTGCTGCTTGAATGAGGGTGAAAGCCAGTGTGCACTTTATTTTCCTTCCAATGTCTTGCATACCTAAGAAGGAACCCAGGATCCTGAAATTAGTAAGTTCACACTGACTCCATTTTCTATTTAGTTTGCCCTCCAAATTCTCCTGCTCCAGATTTGACTTTGGCCATTTCTCAAGTGAACTGTCATGGTTGCTTTTGATTCTTTTGTACTGTATGTGCCTTTCTATCATTGAACGGGCTTGAAAACTTGTAACATTTGAAGCATAGAGATGTTTGGGGCCTAGGCAAATATTATGAGCCTAAAAATCTGTTTGGCTTTCCCATCTTTTATTTTGGAGAGTGACTTTAACAGTGCTCTAAGCCAAAGGACTCTGTAGGTTGAGTATTTTTATTAGTATTGCGATGAGTGCAGGCATTCATGAAGGGGGTTTGCTCCTAGTTAACTGCTCCTTGTTGACCCCTTAGTAAGCCTGCTGGCTCTGAGCCAGAGCTCAATCAGCTTTCTCATGACTCTTCTTTGCAGACCACACCCGTGACCATGCAGGTTGGCGAAGGTCAGCAGGTGCAGATAGTCCAGGCCCAGCCGCAGGGTCAAGCCCAGCAGGCCCAGAGCGGCACTGGACAGACTATGCAGGTGATGCAGCAGATCATCACGAACACAGGAGAGATCCAGCAGATCCCGGTAAGCCCTGCCCCGCCTCCAGGTCTGCATGGCACTGTGCTCAGGGTTACAACAGGAAATAGTAAAGATTTTATACACACACACACACATATATATAATATTGTATGTACGTATGTGTATGTATGTATACACACACACTTTTTTTTAACCTGTATTCCCGTTATGCCAGACCGCTCCACTGTTTACTCACTGCTTTCCTTTAATCGGAGTTTGGGTTCACCACTGTAGGGCAGCTCCTCTCAAGTTCCCCTCACTCCACCTATGCAGAGAAATCATTGTAACCACGATTCCATGCCAAGGCCCAAAGGCCCTGTGAGGCAGTCCTGTCTTTTGATTAGCAGAGAATAAGAGGGAGGTGTGTAGGGAAGGCCATAAATACACTTGTTGCATATTCATGAGTCAGTTCCCAGTGGAGCCTGCAGCAAAGTGTATTTTTGGCTTTCATTTAACTTATCCATTCCTTTGCTGTGGACCGATCTGCTTCCTGTGTGCCTTGAGGGATTTCATTTCTTAGATTTGTTGACCTTTTTACTTGTTCTTTTGTAAAAAATATCCTTAACACTTGCCGTCTATACATTGGTCATTTTTCCACCAAAAATTGTGGAGAGTGAGTGACATGGAGCAGTCCTCCTATTTCCTGCCCCTGCCCTTCCTATTGTAAATGAAATGTAGGCAGATAGAGAAACTCACTTGGACTTGGTTAACCACTTCCTCTTTGAAAAAAGCTCAAAAAGTATCCTCAACTCTGTTTTTAGAACTGTTCTTTTTATTAACATAGTAATAGGTCAAGAGAAAGCTTAGAAAAGTGGAGAATGTGCATCTGTGTCTCTTCTGTGTCGATGTCTCTCTCTCTCCCCCTCCCGCTCACACACACACATACACACACGCACGCTCACGCATCCAATATCCATCAATTCCAGGTGCCTTGCTTCACTGTTTCAGCCAACCCCAAGACCTCTCTCTTGAATGGTTCTCATTTTTGTATGTGAAGGCACCAGAACAAGTTCATTTAAGCCAGAGTAGAGTTCTCCCTTCGCAGCGTGTTTTTAACCCTCTGGGGCACAGAGCTTTAGCATCGGAGATTTGTTGCAGAATGCAGGACCTCGTCTTCACTGTTCTCAGATACCTTCTGCAGGAGTCGGCGTTTCTGAACTCAGAGTACTCACGATCGTGATGACCTTCAGGAAGGAAACTTTGCTTCTCTTTTGAAAGCCCAGCGGGTAGGATTATTTGCTCTGTAATTAACGTAAAAAAGCTGTGAGGATCCCCAGACCTATCTAACCTTGTGGTAGATGGACTAAGGGACAGAGCATCACCAGATGTCTAAACCTAAGCCTAAAAGAAGAACTTCTTGCTTCTAAGAACTGCTTGGAACTCTTTGGCTCACAGCTTTCCAATCACATTTGAGTTTTTGCAAAGAGCTCTTCCCAGCTGGGAAATGTAAAATCCCTATGGCTGTCAGTACACCTTCCCCCACTTCTAGGACAAGACTTTAGTATTTCATCTTGTGTTCCTTGGCTGGAGTTCTGCTGACTCCTGGGACCAGCCACCATCAGTCTGGGCAGATGAGATTTCCCAAGCCTCCACCCAGCTGTCTTCATCCCCACAAGCAACTTGACGTTGTTGCCTGGAAGCTGCATTATGGAATTTAGGTGGGGAGTTTGGGCCTGGCCTCACAACTTCCCAGCAGCAACCCTTGGCGTATTCTCAGGAAAGAAATGACTGCAAGTCACAGTATCTTGCCCTGTCTCCTTTGAATCAGATTCTTAACGGGTTTAGATTTTGTGTCCCTCAATCTTGCCTTAAGCGGACAATTCTGGTCTGCCAGGAACTTCAGTGTCAGTCTTTTCTTGGTGGTTCAAATCCTCTTTGAGGCTGGAAGTTTCAGAGCAGTTTGATTTAACACTGCATGCAGGAGTGTAGCTTCATCCTATCAGCATTTTCCTTGTGGAAGTAAAATTCCCTGCAATGAAGTTAGCTCTTAAAGGTAGGGGAAAATTTGCTCCAGGACAAAGGCATGACTTGCCTGTTAGCTTCGAGAAGCTCACCCTTGCAACAGAGGCAGGCTGAGCCCCCAGACAGAGAAAAAGACCAAATCTGCCAGTCTTCCGGGAACCTCTTTCACCCCTCAAGTCCCGAGTGTGAACGCAGTCCTCTTCTGCTAACTCGTTTCTGCTGAGCCACAGTTCCTCTCATGTTGTAACCGCCTTGGTCATCTCCTCATCCTCACGCTCGAAGCACTAATACTTTTATGGTACACTGGAGTGTTAAGAGCCTGAGTTAATGCTTTTAGCACACAATTAAATGCAGAATGTGGTATTATTGTATTATCTGAGACTTAATCTTAAGCATGAGGGACTCTAAGGGCATTTTTGTAGCTTTGGTTTCCCATGATTGGGTTTTCTGTGAAAAGTTGATTGATTCATCTTCCCCTTGGGAGGTGTTTGGCCAGAAGCTAGTGCTGAACACCAAGGATCCTAAAAGTCACAGAGACCCCCGTTGGTCCTGGCTCTGGGGGACAGAGATGGTGAGGCAGGCCAGCTTTTTCTTCCAAGATGTGCAGTATGGGGTTGGGCAGTACTAGGGCTGTGGCACGGAGTGATGGCCATCTGCTTTGGGCTCCTGGAGGACACTGGAGCTCTTCTCAATATTAGGTCAGCCATCCTGGGAACTGGGATGGGGAAGTGTGGGGATGGAGGCGAGAAAGGCCCACACTTAAGGTACAAGCATTCCAATCATGTCAGACAGTCTCTGGATAAAATCCTGAGATAAATTGTGAGCAGACAGCTAAGAGCCAGTGAATTCTGAGGGGGCAGCCATGCTGTTCTCACATATGTGCCCAGATCCTCTGGGAATTGTTTCCAGGTCCATTCAGGGAACATATCTTCTTTTGTGTTGTGTGACTCATGAAGTGGAGATGATGTGGTTTTGCTTATTTTGACCTTTGTTAACAAAAAAGGAACTTTTCAGGGGGTGGTAGGGGACTATCACCATCTCTGGTCATGGAAAGTTTGCCCATTTGAGGTTGCACTCAGTCTGCTGTGGTCTGTTATCTCTGCCCTGCCCTAGGTGCAGCTGAATGCTGGCCAGCTGCAGTATATTCGCTTAGCCCAGCCTGTATCAGGCACGCAAGTTGTGCAGGGACAGATCCAGACGCTTGCCACCAATGCGCAACAGGTATGTGCCTCAGAGATGCAGAGCTTGAGCTGGGGACCAACAGAAGCTGGCTTCTAACCGGACAGGAGTGCTCAGCACACCACTCTCTCACCACCTCATCCTTCAGCAAGAGCCACCTCCACACCCTGCACATCTATTCTGCACCCCAAAGAACAGATGGGGTTTATTGGAGGATTGGCTTCAAAGTGTCTCTCTTACCATCTTGTTCTCAAGGGACACAGAAATGCAAGGCAAAGGAAGTCTCAAGGATACTTGAAGAAAGTCTAATGTGTGTGTGTGCATGTCTGACCAGAGGAAGCGTCTTGACGGACTGCCTCAGTCAGGCTGAGTTTCCATCTTTAAACCTGAATAGCGGTTGTGTTCTGGCACCTCCTGTGCCCTTTGGAAAGCTTACTTAGATTTTACCCCACCTCCTCATGCACCTCCTAAGCAGAGATTACCCCCCTCATCACCTCTCATGCCCTAAGATATTGAAGGCCATGAGCCACAGGTGCTGAGGGGGCTGCTTCCCTGACCTTGGGAGTTGGGGGACATGGACATCATTTGCGGGGGCTAGGGGATGCTGGTCAAGGGGGAGGTGTTGTTAATGGATTCTTTTGCCTCAGACCCAAAAAAAGCAGCAATCGTTTAAGAGCTGGACCCATCTGGCCCAGTTGCGTTTCTGGTGATGTATCTATTGACAGTGGTGACAGAGCTGAGTTTGTAGAGCAGGTCTCTAAAGATCTCATTTGGAAAAATATGAGGAATGAGCCAAAAGCAAAGCTTCTGAGTTCCATATAGTCTCTGGGATTATTAAAGGGCCCACTCTAAACCCATTCCTTGGCTCACAGAAGGACTTGGGCTTCTCGCTAATTTCCTTGGGGTTCACTGACTTGGAATCAGATCTCAAGACTGGTCATACCCTTGGGTACCACCCCACTCTATCTTCTTGAAAAAAAAAAAAACCTTGTGAGATTCTAACCTGGGATCCAAAAACTTTTTATGGCATGGGGTGGGAGGAAATGAAAAGGAAGAGTTCTTGATTTCCCAGAGGTCAGTTTTGGGACCAGAACTAAAGCTAGGGAGAGTTGGGTGTACAGAGAGGAGAAGCAAGAAGACGGCACCTGAGGGCAGTCAGAGTCTGCCTAACAAGAGACTGTAATCATGACAACCTGCACTTGGTAGGTGCTCAGTAAATGTTTGTTGAATGAATGCTGAATAAATAATATGTAAAGGGATGTAAAGGTAAATGAAACTTTCTTCTCAGCTTATGTGAAGGGCACTCCTGTCTGGCCACAGGGCACAGTTAACCTTCTCATCTATGAGCAGTATTTTCCATTTGTCTCAGGGTCATTCATTTATTCTGTAGACGTATCTTGAATACTTCCTTTGCATTGAGAGGTATAAAGACAAAACTTAGTTCCTGCCCTCAAACAGCTTATAGACTGGTGGGAGGAGAAAGACCCAAAACAGGAACAATTGTAAGAACCCCTCACACCTGAAAGAGTAAGACGCTCTTTCACACCTGTCCCCTTCTTGCTCCTCATAGCCTCATGTCTAGGCCTGCTGGGTTGTTTTTGGCGGTTGTGAGGACACTCGAGAGGACAGTCTTTACCTTGCTGGTTGGCTGTGATGATTTCAGGAGATGGTACACAGAGGACATTACTAGTCACGTGTTCCATAGATACACATACGCACACAGGCACGCGTCAGTCTTCTTTCTAGTCTACCAGGCTGTCTCCAGCAGCTAGCGTTATATATGATGTAGTTCTGCGTGTCAGTAAATTTCTTTTAAAGTCCCCACTTAAGATTTTAAGTACATGTAATAAATGTTTTCCTTGCTACCGCCCCCTCCACCCCTGCCGGCCCCCCCGCCCAGAGGGCTGCACGTGGCCTCTCTCGGAAAAAGTACTTCATAGGTTTGCCACAAGGGCTTGCAGGGCCAAGGCTACCTGTTCGCCAGGGTGTGTCATATTCCAGTCAGATAATCTGGGTGATATGGGTTTGGTTTGGAGCCCACCTTCTAAGAATGAAAGGGACCATTTGGCACTTTGCCCTGTGTTTTGCAGTCGGCCTTCACTGGCCGAAAGACAGACTCTTAGGGTTTCTGCCTAAACCGTAAATGTTATGCCCTGTCATGTCAGCACCTAGGAGCTAGGTGTTTTGTTTGACTTGAGCCTCAGGCCCCACGAAGACCTTGCGGTAAACAAGGGGGGGAGTAGATGGGCATTAAGAGAGATGGTTGTAGAAGTTGTATATTAGTCCAGGGTCCTCTATGTGGTGCCAGCTCCGAGTAGCCATCAGTGCCAGGGGGTGGGGAGGGCGGGGCCCCTGCTCTCGCCTACTCATCAAGCACATGTTCTATGCCAGGCCTCATTCTGGGCACTTTATATGCTTTGTCTCCTTTGATCTTCACATCTCTCTCCTTGGTGGTGGGCTCGTGGACTACATAGAGCCTGCAGCTGACATGCCTACTCTGTCATCTTGATTCCTACAGATCACACAGACAGAGGTCCAGCAAGGACAGCAGCAGTTCAGCCAGTTCACAGATGGACAGGTAGGACACCCAGCCTGGGGAGGGGCAGAGGGTGAGGAGTTGTGGGGAGTAGTGGGTGATATCTGTGAGTTTGGATGGTTAGGGCAACTGTCCCATCTTCTGTTAACAATGAGTGGACAGAAATTGTTAAAACAGGTGCAGTCTTTAAATCAGGGTGACTATCCTTTAGTTATAGACTTGTGGGAGCTGCAAATAATCTTAGACATTATATAGCCCCAGTCCCCCTTTTACAGATAAGTAGACTGAGCCCTAGAGATGGGAAGTGCCTTGTCTGCTCGCTCAGCTGTTCATTGCAGAACCAGGACTAGAATGCATCCTCTGTAGGACTAGTTTTTCTCTAAGCCATGCTGCTTTTTAATAACATGGATCAGTTGAAATGCAGAGAACATGTGATCTCTCAAGCTCTTTTGGTTCCTGGAATTCAGTAATTCTAAACTCACACGAGGAAAGAATCTTCCCTTTTCCCTCTGCCTTTCCCCTCACACTTGGTCCCAGAGACATGCCCAAGCTTGTGTTCTCTGCTGCCCAGAAGGGAGAGGAGCTGGCAACAGGACCCCCCTCTGGCTTTTGCCAACACCAGGTGCTAGGCTCATATGCTAGGGCTCCTGTGGCAGGGGGTCTTGATTTTGGTTTCTTTTGGGGACACCTGAGAAATCAAGTGTCCACTTGGCCCTAACCTTCCATAGTGGCTATGTGAGCATCTTCTCCATCCCTCACTGGTCTTGGCTGTAGTAAGTGCTTAATCCCAGGCCACCTCCTCAGCTGGGCCCGTGTAGGAAATGCAGGTTCAGCGTAGCCTCAACCTAAGCCAGATACTCTGAGGAAAGGAGGAGAGGGGGTAATCCTACTGCCTCTGCCAGTGAGGATTACCAAAAGAGTTGGGGAAATGCTGACTTCCAAGCTGCTGGTACAGTGGTTCGAATTGCTTGTGTTTGTCACAGAGGAACAGCGTGCAGCAAGCTCGAGGCTCTGAGCTAACGGGAGAGGCAGAGCCCAGAGAAGTGAAAGCCACAGGAAATGCAACTCCCTGCACCTCTTCCCCGCCCACCACACACACCCCCTCCCACCGGGCTGGTGCCTCCTGTGTCTGCTGCTCCCAACCCCAGCAGAGCTCCACATCCCCTCCTCCCTCTGACGCCTTGCAGTGGGTGGTGGTTGAGGTATCTGGGGCCCCCAACCAACTCGAGGCCCATAGGGAGCTGCATGCCCCTCTCCCAGGGGTGACCTCACTCTCTCCTCTCCACCCCTCGCAGCAGCTCTACCAGATCCAGCAAGTCACCATGCCTGCCGGCCAGGACCTCGCCCAACCCATGTTCATCCAGTCAGCCAACCAGCCCTCCGACGGGCAGACCCCCCAGGTGACCGGCGACTGAGGGCCTGAGCTGGCAAGGCCAAGGACACCCAACACAATTTTTGCCATACAGCCCCGGGCGAAGGGCACAGAGTCCCTCCCCAGAGGACCCGGCCGACCTCAGCGCCTCCAGCAGGCTAGGACACTGGTGCACTACGCCCGACATCTGGGCGCCGAGATTCTCCAACAGAAAGATGCAATATTTTTTATTTCTTTTTTTTTTTTTTTCATTTTTTTTCTCCAAGGAATCAATATTTCAATATGTTGAGCTGTGTGTCCAATGCTATGAAATGAAAATATTAAACGACATATTTATGGCATTTTCGTGAAGAGTGTGGTTAAAGAAATATTTCTTTTGTTTTCTTTTTTTTTGGTTCTTACTGCCACTTCTTTATAGGAGCAAATCTTCTCAGGGGTATATGTTATCTCCTGATTCTTGGAACAGCTGCTGCCCCCAAGATTTGCTGCCTTGTGCTGCCCTCAGATTAAATTAGGTGAACGCGTGTAGCTTCTTTTTCACTACTAGTCCTCCCCCTGTGCCCTGCTCTTGCCCCAGACGTCTGCGTATTGGCATCCAGAAGCCATGGAAACATTCCTTGCTTTTAAGAGATGAACTCATTTGCCACCAGACTGGATGGTTTCATTCCCAAACCCTTATCTTCCAGGGACCCAAGGAGACTAGAACTTTGTGCGTTTGCCCCCCCGACCCACCTATTTTTTATTTTATTTTTTAAATGCATTAAAAATTGTGCTAGTCTCCATTGCTGCATGGACTTCAAACTGCATGAAATGCAATAAATCTCATTTTAAATAATTTAGAGTCTGGGTTTCTGTGTCGGGGGGCATTTATGGGGCCACTTTCCTTGGGAAAGGCTTGGAAAAATTTGTTTGCCCTCACGGTGAGTGTCTGAAGGAGGGAGGGGTGTCCAAAGCTAAGGGAACTTAAACTGCATATCTGATTCGAACTCAGGCCGTCAGCTGATTTTAAAAATGAGCTTCATCACAGTCTAGTTGCTGCTCAGAGGTGCCTGCCTGCCTTACTTCCTAGACTACCGCATGTGGGCCAGATTGAGCTGTGTTTGCTCTGTTGGAGGGTCAAGAGAGCATCTCTCATGGAGAAAGCTCTCTGTCTTTCAGACAAGGACCCAAGTAAATCCCTCCACTCCTGCCCTGGCATAGGCTGGCACTCTGAGCTGCCTGCTGTGGCCGTGCCCAGTGGCATCTGCCGTGGAGGGCAGCCCAAGCTCCTGTCAGCCACAGATCAGAAGGGTTCTACAGCCAGGGCCTGCTTCCTATTAATTGAAGCAGGAAGAATAGAAAGAGCATTCCACTTCTTCATTGGCCATAGAGGCCAGTGGTGAGCCATTTTTCTTACCTTTACCATACCATCCTTTCTAGAATGAGGCCTGTTCTCCTGGGAAGAGCAGAGAACTGGGTGCCAATAAAAGTAGGTGTTAATTTCTTCTCTGACAGTAATATGCCATAAAACCTTGGGCAACTCCCTTCTTTTTGGGACTGACTCAAAGACTGGGAGAGTCAGGGGTTGGGATGGAGAAGAGGTTTTAATATTAGATGATTTCAACTCCGACCCTGATGCCCTTATAATTCCCCAAATATCCCCCACTGTCAACGATGGTTAAGTACTTGGATATCTATGTCATCGATTCCATTTTCAACCATTTACCTAAGTGTACCTTACCTTATTCCACAAGAAAAATTAAGATGGCTTACATGAAAAACAATACACAATGAAATAAAATGTGGCAAATTAGAATTAGGAAGGATATAATTGAGTAGGAAATCAGAATCTTAATACAAGAATACAAATACTCTGGCCATAAAAACCTATGTAGTTGTTAGAATTAGGTTTTGCCTTTGATCCTGGGCTTCCTGGCCACCAAAACAGAGACGGGACCAGGTAAGAGATTCACACTATGAAAGCAAGAAAAATAACATTCTTTTGCAAAAGCAAAGATTTTCCTAGTTTTAAGGTTTTGAATACATGGTACCCCTCCAGTGTCATCAGGGTAGGTGAGGCAGGTGATAGTGTCACCATGAGTGAGTCTGGGGCAGCCCCACAGGCTTCTGGCTCTGAAGTTCAATGCCCCTCCTCCTCCTGTATCCAGTTATCTTCATTCTAGCTCTGGACGTTTCTCTGCATGGGGTCATCTGGTCTTTCTCACTGTCCTGTACCCAAACACATCTCAGTGAGAGACATGCAAATATCCACTGATTAGCTGCGTGCCCAGCCCTATGTGGGGGGGGAGAGAGCAAGCGGGAGCGCACAGAAGGGGCACTGGCCTCAGAGAAACGGGAGGAGCTAAGCTGTTTCATTTCCTGGCTAAACCCCCACATTGAGGCACTGCACTGTACCACCTTGCTGCTCTTTGACTCATTCTTGAAAACCCAAGTGTAATTGGAATTTCAGGCCAGTCAATGGTCCTCATTTTCCCATAGACTTCCATGCTTATTTTGGAGATGTTTCGATCAGTAGTGATTGGCAAGCAGCTTCCTTGCTGAGCTCTTTCCCTTTAAATTTCCCCGCCAGCCGGGCCCATCAGGGTGTAAACAAATGCTTTGGTGCAGCCCAAGAGAGCCCCTGTCTAATACCCAGCACGATCCCCTTACATCCGGAGCATTCTTCCAACATTTTTCCTAGCTCTTGCAACATCCGTCCTCCCGATGATCTTCACGGTGACCCTGCAGGCGAGACAAGAAGGGGGATTGTGATCCCTGTGTTACAGATGGAGACATGGGAGGCCCAGCGAAGTACAGTGACTTGCCCAAGGTCACTCCATGAATAGAGGTGGAGCTGAAACCGAAACATTGGTCTCCTGACTTCTTGTGCATACATAGCTGGCCAAAGGAGGGAGAGGGGGAGAGAGGGAGAGAGAGAGAGTGTGTGTGTAAGAACAAGGCTTTACTAAATGTGACTGCTGACTCCTTTTACTCTGTCTCCCCAAACCCACTGGCCACTGTGGAATAAATAAAGCAATTGGATCTAGTCTGGCAGCTGGTGGTTTCCAAGAGGCTGATGGAGGAGACTGGAGGCCCCTGGGATTATGAACAGACCACCTTGCTTGCCTCCTTGCTGCTCAGTTCTGCAGAGGCCACAAGAGGGCAGCATGCAGCACTCACCCAAGTCTCTGGGAAGTGCCCTGTCCCACCCTCACCCAACTTGAGACAATTCTGGGAACTACAGGGTAGAACTGTCTCCTTTCTCAATGGGTGCTAGATCCTTAACCCTCTTCCGGACAAGACTCTTTAACTTTTGAAGGGAGGGGCCTCCCTAGGGCAACAGTGAGGACTGGAAACACTACCCTCTCCAGAGCATTACTTCAGGGTAGGTGGTTAGATTTCAATAAGGACTTTCTGACAGCCCAAGTTCATTCAAGGCCCTTCCCATCTCCCCAGCTTTGTGTCTTTCCACTCCCCTCTCTCCTGCACTCTTCTCCTGTCACACTCAATTACTGGTCCCTGAATTCACCTCCATATTTTCAGAGTGTACTGGCCCCAATGCCTGGAATGTCCTTTTACTTCCTTTTCTACTTATTGATCTCCTATACATCCATCAAGGCCTAATTTAAATGGCCCTTGCTGAGAAACTTCTAATTCCTGGGGCAGAGTTATCAAAGACCTCTTCAATGCTCCTGTAGCAACTTCTACAGCCTCTATTATTAGTGCTCATATACACAGTCATTCAGCAAATATTTCTTTGGCACTTTCTGTGTGTCAGACATTGTTTTGGACATTGTGACGACAGCTGAAAACAAGTCAAGAGGTTTGTGCTATCACGGAGCTTATATTGGGTTGGGGGCAGGGGGAGAGGTGGGAATGGGAGAGAGAGACAACAAACACAAGACCATTTAGGCTCTGAAGAAACACCTTATCACTGTTAGAATTTTCTGGTTTTGGTTGTCTTCCTTACAGATGGTCCTCCTCCAGTTCAGGGTCATCTCTGCCACCTCCAGGGCCCAGCACAGGGCCTGGCAGCAAGAGAATAACAGTAACTGATGAGTGAGTGGAGGAACATGAACCCTTCCCTGCCGACAGGGCCTCCAGCACTGCACACCATCCCACCTCTGCTCGTTGGCTCTCACTGTTGCTTTTTTCTTGTTAACAGTTTGTTACTGAGCACTGATAATATGCTAGGCAGGGGTATTAGATGGAGATGATTCTTTTTTTTTTTTTTTTTTTATAATTTTATTTATTTATTTATTTTTCCCCCCCAAAGCCCCAGTAGATAGTTGTATGTCTTAGTTGCACATCCTTCTAGTTGCCGTATGTGGGACACGGCCTCAGCACCGCCAGAGAAGCGGTGCGTCGGTGCGCACCCGGGATCCAAACCCGGGCCGCCAGCAGTGGAGCGTGCGCACTTAACCGCTAAGCCACAGGGCCGGCCAGGAGATGATTCTTTTAAGAAATTTCTTTGTAGGAAAATATATATAAAGCTTGGTACCTAAATGGATTATCTCATTTCATCTTCACATCCTCATTAGGTAGGTATTCTCCTCATTTTATAAGTGAGAAACTGAGGCTCAAAAAGACTAAGAAATTAGCCAAGAGCACCAGCTGGTTGAGTCGAGCCAGATGCTCCAAGAAGCCTCCTGTCCCAGCTGGCTCAGCCCCATCGGTCTCGTCCTCCCTGTCTGTGATTCTTTTCCTACAGAGAATGAGAACACCGGCCCCCCCCGCCCCAACTCCTGGGTAGGGACCTACCCTTTGTCCCACCACGCCAGGCATCCATAAGCCTCTGTAAGGTGGCATCTGACCTCCCAGGAGGAGAGGACCCTAAGGTGGAGGTCAAGTGCCTGGGCACATGGGCAATGTGGGTGTGGCCTCCTCAAGGCCCCCTGAGCCGTGCTGGCAGCGTTACCCCCCAGCTTGGGTGCTGGGCCACTACCATGGCCCAGGAATGGGGGATAGGAGGACAGCAAGGCTGGCACTCAGCTGGGCCAGGCTGGGCTGGGCTCCTCTGGCTGGCTGGTGCTGAGGAGAGGTCCCAAACAGCCCAGCCTCTTTCCGCAGCCCTGAGCCCCATCATCCCTACAGCTCTCGACCCCTCCCCCATGCCCCTGGGCACGTCTCTTTCAGTGAAGGTCTGTGGGACAGAGCTTTCTAAGATCTGGTATGTGTCAAAATGTCTTCATTTTGCCCTTTATTTAAATGATGGTTTGGCAATGTATAGAATTCTAGGTTTGCAATTACTTGCCCTCAGCACTCTGAAGATACTATTCCATTGTCTTTTGGCATCTGTTGTTGCTGATGAGACGCTTACTGTCAATTCAATTATTGGACCTGTGTAGATAAGCTATCTTTTCTCTCAGGTGGCTTTTAGAATTTCCTTTTATTCTTGATATTCTACACTTTGGCTACAAGGTGTCTAGATGTAGTTTTGTTTTGTTTTTAAAGATATCTTACTAGGCAGTCTGCAGGCCTTTTAAATCTAGAAATTCACATCTTGTTTCTGGAAAGAACCTAGTCACTCTTTCCAACTAGAGTTTCTCATTCAATCTGCTATGTCTCTTTTCTTTCATATGTTTAAGCTCTATATTGTTCTGAGGAGGATTTCCTCAGTCTTAGCTTCTAATTCACTAATTCTCTCTTCAGCTGTATTTACTCACCCATCTAATTTTGTTTTAATATCAGTGACTTTAGTTTTCATTTCTAAAATTCCTAAATAGCTCCTGTCATATCTGCTACATGTTCCTGTTTGATATCTTTCTGTTCTTGTTTTATAGATGCTATTCCTTCCTTTACCTTCTTGAAGATTTTAACTATATTAAACTTCCTTTCAGATTGCTCCATTATCTCTAGGTCTTTAAGTATGAATTCTCCCATGAGAGAGATGTCTCTCAAGATGTCTTCTTCTTATGTGTTGTGAAGTTTATCCTTGAGATAGTTATTTTCAGCACATTTTCCTGATTGTACTCTGGGATATGGAGGCCACCCTAAGGGATGATTTCTTAGTCGTATCTGCCCAAGCCATGTGGAAGTGCACCTGCCCCAAACTGGCTCTTATATTAGTGTCTTGGCTTGGGATTTTGGCATGTTGTGAATATCAAATTCTGAGCCCCCACCCATGTGGACAAGCTTGAGGTGTCATACTCAGATGGGTACTCTTTTTATCGAATGCCAGGGCCAGGTAGCTAGCAGGCAGTGATACCTTAGTCCTGTTTATGGCAGACAGCACTTTCCCAGACCCAGCTCTAAGCAGGGAGCCTACTGTAGCCCCTGCCACTGGTGGGGTTTAGAACTACACTTCCCATCCCGCTGGAAAACTGAACCCCTCTTCAGAGGTACAGCTTCAACTCCTGCTCACCTGCTCACCACCAGAATGCCCTCTCATTTCTGGCCCTTAGAGATTTCTCATTCTTGCTTTTGAGCTTGGATATATATTCTTTTAATTATCCAGAATTTATCTTATATGTCTAATATTTTAAGGAGGAGGGACTTCAATAAGTGTTTGATCAAATTTGACCTGGAAGTCCCACTCCCTGGGCCTCCCAGCCCTGTCACTGAGCCCCTAGCCTCCCTTATGAGCCCCCATTCTCCTCCCTGAACCCTTGTCTCCCTTACCAAGTCTCACCCCTTTTCTGAACTCCCTTCTCTGCTGCTCCATCTGCAATCCCTCCTATTCACATCATCTCCCTCCCTGAGCCCACTTGCAAGTTTCTCCCAAAAGCAGGCAGCTTTTCTCCATTGCACTCTCAGCAACTCAGAAAAGTCCTTCCTCCTCATTTTCCAACCGACTCCACTGTCCCAGTGGCTCTCAGAGAACATGGAGCCTCCCAGAAGGACCGCAATAGTGTTGTCTTCCGCATGGTCTCCCAGGAGTTGGAGTCAAGGAGGAAGAATCCCGAAGACAGAGGAGGAGCAGTATGAGAAGGGATGGCTTTGACCTTCCTTTCCACACCCCCTTCTCTCTCAGTGTCTCCTCCAACCTCCAACCCTGAGGATCAATGGGCGTTCACTTTCGCTGAGCTCAGCACACTGCTCCCTCCCCACTTCCTGTGGCTGGGAGCTGACTGGCCCAGCAGGTCATCCTGGTCTGGGCTGGGGAGAGCTCAGTGACACACCCAGATCTGAGGGGAGAGAAATTCCCCGGGCCCCTCCAGCACCTCTCACCTGCTGGGTGGCCTAAGTCTCTTGTCCTCTCAGGGCCACATTGGGAAAAGGAAGCAGGCTTGGTCTTTCTCTCCAACTTCCTCCTCCTGCTGTCAATGGAGGTGGATCCCTAGAGGTGAATAATAGATGTGATGCCATCACCCCATGAGCAACCCCGACTCCAATCCCCTCCTCCTAGGAGCCTTCCCAGACTGAGAAGAGCTGGTAGGACTAGGGGTTTCTCACAGCACCTCCCCTCTCCACCCAAACACACACCTGAAGAACGGTAAATCTATGGTTCAAGTCTGTACAGCTTCCTATACGATCATGACTTTTTGCACACATTATTGCGTTCAGTCCTCCTGATAGCTGGGGAAGGTGGGGCAAGGGGGAGTGACTTGCCCAAAGTCACCAGCTAGTCCAGAGGTAGAGCCAGGAAGCCCAGCCATGACTTGTAGTTCAGTGCTCTTTCTACCCCTGGCACTGCCAACCTCCCATTCCACCACTCCTGAGCTCTCTCCTGCAGAGCCCCAGGCTCTGCCGCATGCCCAGGCTCAGGCCCTGGCCAGGCTCCCTGATTCCTCTCAGGTCAAACTAGACCCTTCAGCCTAGCATTCAAGGCCTCCTGTGTCCCCCTTGCGAAGCTTGCTCTTCCTCCCTCATGCTCTGTAACATCGTCGCCATCCCCACGCCCCACCTGGACACACACATACACTACAGCACAGGGCTAACGAGCTATACTAGGCAAGACTCTTCACTGATCCTCAGTCTTCTTGTCTGTAAAATGGGGAGTGAACAGTATTACCTCACACGGTTGTTGGGATGCTGAGACAATGCAGGTAGAGCATCCTGCCTGAGGCTGAGCATTTAGCATGGGCCTCACTGATGGTAGCTGCAGGCATTATTGGTTGCACTTCTCTGCACCTCTCCAAGTCCTCCCCACCCCTGTCCCCAAGGGGCTCCCTCAGCCATTGCCTGTGGAGGTTTCTTCCTCACCTGAGCGCTACCAGCCCTTAGAGCTGTAAGAAAACCCAGGGCGTTTCTGGGGTGTGAAGAGGAAAGAGGAGGAGGTCTGGTGGGTGGTACCCTGATCCCCTCACCACAATTCAACCAGAACACCTCTGCTTGAATGCTTTTTATACTTTGGGGTGCTACCTTATGATTCTGTCTGTAAAAAGGATTCCATTGCTAATGAAGTCTGAAAACCACCGACTTAAACCACCCCCTTCCCAGTCTAAGAAGGGAATTGAGCCCTTGGTTGACCTGTGGGAATCAATGACAGGCTTGACCCCGGCCCCTGGTCCAGCCACTTCCAGACCTCAACCCTTTCAGACCCGGGAGTCTCTGCCCCTGCAGGAGAGAGTCCTTTAACAAGGACTGGGTCATCTGTTGTTCCCCTCAGCCCTCAGCACTGATCCCACAGCCCAGTGCACAGTAGGTAGGTGCCAGCCAGAGGAGAGGACAGGTCACAGACAGTTCTGGAGTCACCCACGGCTGTATATCCTTAGCCAAGTCCCTGCACCTCTCTGAGGCTCAGCATCCTCATGTGCAAAGGGCTGCCCTTGCTCCCAGAATGGGCAGGGCCTGGCACATAGTTGGTGCTCGGCAAATGGGAGCTCTCTCTGGCCACCCTTGCTCTCAATCAATACTCACTCCACTGATGGATGATGGCGACAGTGATGAATTACAGGAGGTCTTGGAGCCCTGCTCCCTTCTTGTACAGATGGGAAACTGAAGCCCAGAGCAGGGAAGGGACTTGCCCAGGTGGGACAGTGAGGGAGTCTGGGCAGAGTGGGGACGAATTGGCAGTGTGACCAGGGAGAGATGTGGGAGCTGGGGGTGGGAAGGAAGCTGCTGAGGGTGGGCTAAAGGGAACAGGTGGGAGAGAGTGAGGGACAAGGGTGGGAAACCACAGCACTCCCCACCCCCTCCAGCAGGGGGGCTGGCTGAGAGAGCCAGAGACAGCTGTTCGCTCAGAGAAGTGTCTTAGTCACTAAAGGCTGCGGTGGGGAAAGTCCATCCTCCTAGTCATGTCCTGGGAATCCGGATGGGGGCAGAAATTCTGTCGGTGACCCTCAGAGTGGCCACCTGTCCTCTCTGAACCAAACTTTCTCCTCTGCCTCCTCCACTCCCCTTTGAGCGCATGTGCTCACAAACACACACACACCCCAACAAAACTCTGCTTACAGCCTCCTAGAACCATCTTCCCCATCCCACTCACCCCTTAGAAAGTGTTCCATGTCTCTCCACTTTATTTTTTTTTTTAATTTTTATTTATTTATTTATTTTTGCCCCAAAGCCCCAGTAGATAGCTGTATGTCATAGCTGCACATCCTTCTAGTTGCTGCATGTGGGATGCGGCCTAAGCATGGCCGGAGAAGCAGTGCGTTGGTGCATGCCTGGAATCCGAACCCGGGCCGCCAGCAGCGGAGCATGCGCACTTAACCGCCAAGCCACGGGGCCGGCCCCATGTCTCTCCACTTTAAAAAGCAGTGGGCTTGTCCCTCCACCACACACGCACCTGCAGGAGAAACAGGCCTCTGTGCCCTATGAAAGTCCTTCCTGAGATCTAACTTCCACCCCTCTAGCTGCAACCACAGTCTCTTTCCTTCTCCTGCTGCCGTTGAGGGGGTAACCTGGAGCTGGAGTTAGGAAAGATGATGAGAGACCCTCTCCCCACAGTGGGGGCTCCTCACAAGGAGAGGAAGAGACTTTTGCAGACCCGCAAATGGGAAGAGAGGCATGGGGTCCAGAGTTGATGCTGAACTTGAGGATGAGATTTCCCAGAACACACCCAATTTCAGATATTCTGGGTGTTGATAAGGGCAAGCTGGATTCAAGCGCCATTTCTGCCACAGAAGAGCCTCAAAAGACCCAAGAAACACCCCCAGATCCCTTACAACTGCTTTCCTTCCCACCATTCAGTCCCCAGAACTTAGGCCCACCTCCGATGACCCCTGATTGACAAAGCCCAGACAGGCAGTCCCCCAGAGTCTGGGAGGGTACTGCCACCTATCTAGGGGTGCTAGCTTCAGCCCATAGGGAGAGGATGGGTTAACCTAGCCCCAGCATTGCATCCACAGCTGGGCTCTGGGGTCCAGAAACCTTCCCCAGCTACCGGTGAGGACGGGGCATAACTTGCCCAGGGGCACCAGGCTCTGGCCCTGGGTGCACCTGGAGCCAGGAGCAGCAGGAGAGATTCAGGTCAGACCCCAGAGGCCACCCCTGTTATGCAGAGGGAAAAGGGTCACTATCGGGGTAGTGGTGTGGGCCGGCTGCCAAGCCCAGCTTGGGGAACCGGCAAATTCCTGCAGCCCCCTCCCTGCCCTCCCGCAGCTCTGCCTCCCTCCATCTCTGAATGGCGCTCAGCAGATCAATGTAGCCTTTGCTGACAGCTGAGAATCGAGCTCGCCTTCCCGCCCCCTCCCTCGCCCCTCCCGCGCAACTCCGTCCCCCGAGATCCTCCCGGAGGAACCGGGAAGAGTTTGCTGCGGAAGCACTTCACCCCGGGGCAGGGCCTGCGGAGGGGGCAGCTGGTGTGGCCGAAGCTTTAGGCAGGAAAAGAGGGAAAGATGATGGGGAAACGCACATGACCACTCCGTGGGCAAGAGGGCTAAGGGAACGAAAGGGCAGCCCCCTACGGCTACAGCTAGAGGGAGGTCAGGCACCAAGAACTTTCCAGCTGGAGAGGGAGTCCTGTGGGAGAAAGTCACCACCTTTTTGGATGGGATTCTGTGGGGCTCTGGGGAGGGGGATGTCCAGCCCACAAGGCTGGCTCAGAGCTCACCTCGCAATATCCATGAACGTGGCTCCCTTTCCTGGGAGCCAGGCGAGGGAGCCCTTCAGACTGGGTTGGCAGGGAGCAGGCCCCTCAATCAGAGGAGACTCTTCTTCGGGGTAGGGTGGCCTCACTGGGGGGCTCTTCGCCCATCACGAAGAAGGGAAGCTCGTAGATGTGGGGAAAAAATGGACACACCTGCGGCCCACTGTGCTACACTCATTCTACACACCCCGCACAACGTGCAAAGGGCACGACCCGACGGGGTACCCCTCATCGCTTACACTACCACTCCCCAGCAGGGCCCGGACTCTGCACACACACCTTCACACCCATCCACACTCTACCCATGACCCACACCTCCAAGGCCTCGATCCCACCACCTCGCAGACCCACAGCCACCCACTCCGCACACACAAGCAGACACTTCCGCACCCACTCACACCTAAACTCCACAGGACGCCGAGTCCCGTCCACGACTGCGGCCACTACTCCACGCTCCACGCCGCACTTTCCACAACCACACACGAGGCGTCCCACCCCCAGCCCGGCCCTCGGGTCTACACAGCCCCACGCAGCCGTGCACGCCACTGGCACCAGGCCAGCCTCCCGGCCCCGTGCGCTGTCCCCGGGGGCCGCCGCCACGCGGTCCAGTCCCGGCACCAACTCGGCGGCCCGCGCGGCCGGTATGCCCTGCCCGCCGCCTTCTCCGCGCGTCCCCTCCCTCCGCCCGGCCGCGCTCGCTCCCTCCCGATTTGGGAAGGCGACCGCGGGGCGGGCGGGGGAGGGGCGGGGCGGGGGAGGGTGACATGTGAGCAGCGCGCCCGCGGCAGGTGGAAAGGCGAGCGGCATGGAGCGCGTAATAAGAGAGTTGGAGTCGGAAAGAGCCGCCCCAGTCGCCGGGGAAGCGGGCGGTCAGTGCGGGCTCCGGCGGCCCCCAGGCTCCGAGCGTCCGCCCCCGGCCCCGGCGCGGCCCCGGCCCGGGCCCTAGCCCCCGCCGCCCGCGCCCGCCCCGGGCCGCCCCGCCGGCCCCGGGTCCGAGCCATGCGCCGCTGAGCGCCCTGCGCGCCCCCACCCCGGAGCGTACCCGGGCCCCGGCCCCCCCGCCCGGCGCCGCCCATGGCCGAGCCCCCCCCGCGCCGCCTTGGCCTGGCCCCCCCGTCCGGGGACGCCCCCCGCGCCGAGCTGGTGGCGCTCACAGCCGTGCAAAGCGAGCAGGGCGAGGCGGGCGGGGGCGGCTCCCCGCGCCGCCTCGGCCTCCTGGGCAGCCCCCTGCCGCCGGGCGCGCCCCTCCCTGGGCCGGGCTCGGGCTCGGGCTCCGCCTGCGGCCAGCGCTCCTCGGCCGCGCACAAGCGCTACCGCCGCCTGCAGAACTGGGTCTACAACGTGCTGGAGCGACCCCGCGGCTGGGCCTTCATCTACCACGTCTTCATGTGAGTTTGCGACCCCGCGTCTGCGCCGCGCCCCCGCGCTCCCGCCCCGCGCGGCCCCTGCCGGAGCCC
Source organism: Ceratotherium simum simum (assembly GCF_057802395.1). Classification (NCBI taxonomy): domain Eukaryota; kingdom Metazoa; phylum Chordata; class Mammalia; order Perissodactyla; family Rhinocerotidae; genus Ceratotherium; species Ceratotherium simum. The sequence continues at coordinate 18,556,269 of NC_141921.1, read as the reverse complement.
GGGCTCCCCCGGGACGGCGCCCCGCCCTGGCTCCGCCTCCTGTACCCCATCTCCGCCACCGACCCTCATCTCTCTCCTCCCAGGCCTGAGCCCGATTTCTGATCCCCCCAGCCTAAGCCTAAGCCCCATGTCCAAATCCTGACCCCTGCTTGACCTCGCTTCCGACCTCCCGCCTCAACTTATATCCATCTGATCTCCAACCCCTGCTCCTCTGTTCCCGGTACTCCCCACACCCAGCTGCTTGTCCCCATCCTCTCTGCAGTCTGGAGCCACTCAAGTGGGGCTCCCCTTTTCTCTTTCTCACGTCTGTCTCCCCCCACACGCTTTCTCTCACCTTCTCCCCAGCTCTGTAGCTACAGTGGGCTCCCACCTGGGCTTCCCTTGCAGATGCGCCTCTCCGGGGACAGCCTCCACCCCAGCCCAGGACTGGCCCCCGATTGTAGGTGTTTGGGGGTCCGGGTGAGGCACCTGGGCCCTGACACTCGTGTGTGCTGTCTGACTTCTCTGAGTCTTCACTCAGTCTTCCCCTCCACCCTCAACTTCCCAGGGGCAGCAGCGGCTGCCCTGCCTGTCCTGCCGGGTGGGCCGGTTAGCTTGCCCAGCTCGCTGGCCACTGCACCAGGCCTGGTCTGGACACCCCAAGGGAAAAAGAAAGAGGAGAGGGGTAGGTTTAGAAACACTGCCGCTGCGGGGGGGGGGGGGGGGGTTCCTCCCCTTCCCCAGGCTCCTGCAACTTTCAAAAACACTGACCCTTCTTGGATGTAAAGAGTGAATTTTGGCAGCTGAGAGCTCAGTCTTGGGGGATGGCCTGGCCCAGCGGGGAACTTGAGAGGCCGGGCGGCTATCAGTTGAAGGGCTCGGCCTGGCGCTGGGACGTTCAGAGGTGCCCGAGAGAGACCTCTGTTCCCTGGAAAATGTGCCACTGTTAATCTCTTCTTGCTGCCTGCAGAGAGGACCCTCTGGTCTTGGGGTCTCCTGGGTGGTCCCCTTGCCTGTCCACCTGACCGTCTGACAGTCCTTCTGTTTGTCTCACTGTCCCTCTGCCCAACTGAGTTTCCACCTGTGTGTGAGTCATCCTGTCTGTTCATTTCTCTGTCTAACTGTCCGACAGTCCTTCTGCTTCTCTGTTTCCATCCCTCTCTTGGCCTGTCCAGTTATCTGTGTGCCTGTCTGACCACCTGTCTATCCGCCTGTCCACCTGACTGTCTCACTCTTCTTCTATTTGTTTGTTTCTGCCTGTCTTTTGGTCTGTCTTCCTGCGTGACCTCTGGTGCTTGCTTGCGAGACTTTGCCCTGTCCTCAGTGGGCCCGCAGAATTTCAGAGGTGAAGGAGAAGAAATGCTGGTAAAAGAGCCGCTGGAGAGTAGAAGAAGAGAACTTTCTCAGCCATGAGGCTCCTGGGGGTGCAGCCTCGACTTTGTGTGGAGACTCTGGCTGGGCTGGGACGGGGGCCGAGAGTTGAAATTGCTCAGGATGTGAGGTCAGGCTTAGGGTCAGGGTCAACGGTTAGGAGGAGCCCAGCCCCCAGTGCCCCCTGGGAGGGCCTGGGATGAACATTTTTTGCTGCAGAGAGGGCTGTTGGAGTGAGGAAGTTTCCATGCTGGGGTACCAGGGATGGTGGAGTTGGGGTGAGGGGCAGGGGACTGCTAATTGAGTGGTGCCCTTGCCCACACTGCAGCCTGGGGTGCCCAGGAGTGAGACACTCCACAGAGAGCAGCTGCATCCTCCATGGGCTCTTCTTGGGAGATGACTTTTCCAAGGCAAGGCTGGGCCTGAGGAAGCCAATAGGGCTCTGAGGTGGTGTCCTTAGTCACCAGGCCTGGCCTCTCAGCCCCCACAAGGGTCACTGGAGGTGAAGGACCCACCTCGTGTCCCTTGGCCGGCCACTGTCTTCGCCTTCTCTGGAAGGACATCTCCTTCCTTTCCAGGAGCTAAATCCGGTGGTATCTTTGCCCCACATCCTGCCCTTTCTGGATGCCAGGAGTGCCCTGGCCAGGGGCAAGCTTGTTCTGACCACTTGTCCCCAGGAGCCAGGGCAGAGGCATCTCTCAGGAGCTCTGGGGAGGGAGATGCAGCATGAAAACCTCCAGATGTTTAAAGATTTCAGGGAATTGGTCATCCACCTTAGAGGTCAGAGGGGGCTGTGGGGGCAGGATCCCCACCTCTTGTGTGCTGTGTGATCTTGGGTTGATCTCTGAGCTTTAGAGCTGTAGGCTGTCAAAGTGGGTAGAAATCCCAACCTCATGTGCCTCCCTCCTGGGTGAGGTAATAGGTCAGAAAGAGCTTGGTGAGCTGCAGGGCCTCTTGAAGCATGGAGGATGGATGTTATTATTGGGGCTGCGGAGGGGGCCTCACAGGAGGCCTCTCCTGTTCTTGAAGAGCTCCAGATGTGGGGTTTCTTAGTCACTGCGGAGTCTTGGGTAAGCCAGGAAGTGCTTCCTGCTATCGGACTTCTAGCCCTACTGCTGCGCTTTTAGTCAAATCCTTCCCCCGCTCCCCAATGGCCCTCAGAGGCAGCCCAAGTGAGGAAAGTCCCATGTGCACAGTTAGCTAGGACCCCCTTTCTAGAGACTCCGGCCCTGGTAGGAGGGGCCCCAGCAGAAAAGCATGGAAGGGAAGGGCTCAGGAAGGAGGGAATTGGGGGGAGCCGAGTCCATTCACCCCAGGAGACACCTCCCTCACACCTGCCAGCCAAGTCCCCACGCAGAACCGGCACCTTTTCTGGCACCGAGGTGTGGGAGAGTGCCCAGAGGACAAAGCGAGATCCACCTCTCCTGCCGGAGCTGCGGCCTCTGGGAAGTAGAAATGGCTGATTCCCATCTTCTCTGTGTTGAGATCCAGAATGAGGAACTGTTGGCACCTCTCCGAGCTCTCCTTCTTCTCTTTAGGCCCTAGGCCCTAGCCCCCTCCCTGCCCCCGGTCCCTTATGTAAGCATTCAACCCTTCACAGCCCCTGCTCTCTGAATTTTGAGAACACATTACTGCCCATCCCACTTTTTGATCCTTTGAGGGGAATGCTCACCTCCTTACTGCACCCTCTCACAGGCCACCCTGGCCTCGCTTTTGAAGTCAGAGGGCCGGAAGGGGCTGGTCCAGAGGAGAGCCTCATCTCCCCCCATCCTCCCTGCACCACTCTGTTGCTCCCAGCCCTCAGCTGCCCAGCGAACTTTCTCTATGTAAAGGTTTACGCTCTGTAAACATCTTCTGGCAGCCTGGTCCCTGGGGTCAGAAGCTGTGGGAATAGGGAAGGAAGGAGGTGGCGGCAGCTCCTGGGGCCTTCAGACTCCTAACCCTGGAGCCCGCTGAACTCCCACCCCGACCATCTGAGAAAGAATGTCACCTGGATTGGAAATAATCCTAGTAAAGTGTACCCAGAGCCCTCAGGCGTCCTCCGAGGTGCGTCCTCACATTTTGACGGCCCCATTTTGCTTATAAGAAAACTGAGGCTCCGGAGACCCAAGTCACAGGGTAAATCTGTGGCAGATGCAGGACCAGACCCAAAGTCTCTTGACTGCCTGTCCAGGACCTCCCCTGCTCCCTGCGGCCACCTGCTGTGGCTCTTGGAGTTTGACCTGAAATTTCTGATCATGCGTGGAGCATCAGCTAGATGCCGGTGCTGTGCTCAGCACTCTATAAACCACCCTCACTGTGTCCTTCAACAGCCTGGTGAGGCGGGGGCTGTCATCCTCCTCATTTGACAAATGGGGAAACTGAGGCTCAGGAGAGGTCACCCAGTTAGTGTGGAGGAGGCTCAGCCCAGTGCTGGGTCTGGCCCAGAGCTGTCCTTCTCCTGAACCTCAGCTTCAGGCAGCACCCCAACCCCAGGCTCCTCAGGAGCCACACTCCTGTGTGATTTGTCTCTCTGTCCCCAGCACCCAGGCGCAGGGGCTAGGCAGTGGCAGGATTTTGTAGAATTGAGTGGAAACTGCCCAGCTTCACGCAGTGCAATCACACTTGTGTTGTACACGGCTTTGCTCAAGCACACATCCCCCTGCTACACGCCCATCTGTCTGTCTCACGCATGCACTCGCTGCAGCTTGGACGCCCATGCCCCTGGATGTCACAAAGGCACGGGCAGCGTACATCCAACGAAAAGAAATCTCATGGACAGCTGCTGCTACCTTTTCACTGACTTCACAGACACACACCTGGGCCTGTGGCCCCAGCCCAGGCCCCTAGGACAGAACAGAGTTGGCCCCATTCCTTGAGTTTTCCCCTTCACCTGTCCACACCGCGGTGCTACCTCTGTGTATTTGTGCATCCGCCTTGGAGGGCAGCCTCAGAGCCATGTGGGAGCCAGGCGGCTGGCTTCCTAGGACGTTGCTGGCCTTTGCTCCCCCTGAAGGGCCCTCCGAGATCCTTCTGTCCAGCCCTGAGGTGTACTGCTGGGTACACCAAGGCGCAGAGAGGGGCAGATACTCGTCCAAGCTCACACCTGGCGAGTCGGTGGTAGAATGTGCCAGGAACCCAGGCCTTCTGCCTCCCAGATCAGGACTTCAGATAATATTTTCCTCACCCCAGCCGATAGGGAAGACTGATGCCCCGAGAACTTGGCCTGTGATGGGGAAAGTCTCAGAGTGTGACCCAAATTTTTTGTGCTGCTGTTTTTCAGTCCCCCTCCTTTTGTTTGGTCTTTGTAAGAAGGGGGTGAGTGGAGAGACCATCCTGCCAGCCTTCTAGCCCCCTCCCTGCCCCTTACACACTTTGCTCTCTCCTTCCCCAGTTCTCCTTTGGGGTCACTGGAGCAGGTCAGATCTCTCATTGTCTGCTACCCCACCCCAACTCCATAGCGCAGTCATTCCTTCCATTGAGGAAGCCCTGCTGAATGTCTGCCTTCAATCCCTACTGCTGTGGAAGCTTGTGCTCTCACAACGTTGGGGCTATTAGCGTTTGAAGAGGCGATTATTCTTGGGCTGAGGGCAGCACTTTGAGTGAGTGATTGATTTAAGGTTCTCTGAGGCAGTCGAGGGAGCTGAAACTGTCTGGGGAGCAGGGAGAGAGGAAGGCTCCGCAGACCGGGCCAAGGCCCTGCCCCTGCCCCCAAAGTTGGCTGCAGGGAGCCTCCCCAGACTCGGAGCAGCCAGCTGGAGGTTTCCCACCCACTTCCTCCCCTGCATGGATGTGGGTCTTTGGCCAGGGCCCTCTTGTACCTTTGGCTAGGTCTTGACCTGACCTCTTGTACGCTGGGGGGCCCAGCAGGGAATTCTTTTTTTTTTTTTTAATAATTTTTATTTATTTATTTTTCCCCCAAAGCCCCAGTAGATAGTTGTATGTCATAGTTGCACATTCTTCTAGTTGCTGTATGTGGGACGCGGCCTCAGCATGACCGGAGAAGCAGTGCGTCGGCGCGCCCGGGATCCGAACCCGGGCCGCCAGCATCGGAGCACACGCACTTAACTGCTAAGCCACGGGGCCAGCCCCCAACAGAGAATTCTGAGTGTCTGACCTGGGGCAAGTCTCATTAACATCCCTAGCGTGGGAGTTGTGGGGCTGGAGTGGAGGAAGAGGGGGAACTTTGCATTTCTGCAGAGGCTGTCCCACAGGAGGTTAAGAGCACGGGATCCGAGTCTGACAGATGTGGGTTCATTTCTGGTTCCACCCTTAGCAGTTCTGTGTCCTTGGGCAGGTTACATAACCTCTCTGAGCTTCAGTTTTCTTATCTGAAACATGGAAATAATAATCCCCGCCTCTAGGACTGTCAGGGCTGAATGAGTTAAGGCACCCAACGCTGTGCTGGGCACAAACGTTAGCCGTTGTCTGTCATCATCACCGTCACTATTATCTGTTGTTATCACCCTCATTCTCCTCCCTGGGGAGAGCTTTGACGGCTGTCCTTGGCTCAGCATGGGCACTGTGTCGGTGTGCCCAGGAAAGAGTGGGAGCTGTGTTGCCTGGATTGCGGGGTGAGTGGCTCTGCACTGGGAGCCGGAGGATGCATCTTGTGGACTGCCCAGGAGCATCGGGGATGTGCCCCGCCCGCTGCGAGCCTCTTCCTCGCATCTGCTCATTAACCCTCCCAGCCGTTGTATCAGGCAGCACAGTGTATCCTCATTTCGCACTTGGGGAAAGTGAGGCTGGTGAGGGGACGGCACCCACTTGCCCAAGGTCACACAGCTAGTGAATGGTGGCACCTGGACTCCAGCCTGAGTCCCTGGGACCTCGCTGATTCTCCTTTTTTTTTTTTTTTTTTGTTGAGGAAGATCAGCACTGAGCTAACATCCGATGCCAATCCTCCTCTTTTTGCTGAGGAAGACTGGCCCTGAGCTAACATCCGTGCCCATCTTCCTCCACTTTATATGGGACGCCGCCACAGCATGGCCTGACAAGTGGTGCGTCGGTGACCAGGATCTGAACCGGCGAATCCCGGGCTGCCGCAGCGGAGCGCGCGCACTTAACTGCTTGCGCCACGGGGCCGGCCCCTTGCTGATTCTCTCCTTCCTTCACCTGACAAGTATACCTAAAGAGCATCGACTCTGTCCCAGGCCTGGGGAGGCAGAGGATAGACCATGCCTGCGCCCTGCCTGGGGGAGGGGCAAGCCCAGTGAGGAGGCTGGAGAGCCTGCCCTGACCACCCCCCTCTCCTGCCTCCTCTCCCAGGGACTCGCAGAGAGGTCTGGCTGAAGGTGTGAGCGTGTCCGTGTGTGAGTGTCAGTGTGTGGCCGAGGTGTGGGCCTCATTGTCAAACCCTGCAGCTAGCCTGGCCCCAGGGAGGTGGAAGTGGAGCCACCATGCTCAGGGGTGACAGCCAGGGACCCCTGGGAGAGGAGGGCAATCCCCCACTCTCTCCTGAGCACAGCATCCTGGGGAATGGGGACAGGGAATTCTCAAGGAGATTTGGAGATCTCAACACTTCCTGGGAAGTTGCCCACCCCCACTCCTCCCCAGTCCCTGAGCCTCACTGTTCCCCTCCATAAAATGAGGCTAAACAGGAAAGTGGACCACTCAGGGCTGCCTGGCTTGGAGGGACTCTGGATACATGGGAGGAGCTGTTGTCTCAGACCTCGAGTTTTGTAGGGTGGGGGGTGGGGAGTTCTTCTTCCAGCACCTTCTCCCTGGGCCCCTCAGAGGACGGGGCAGCACTTAGAAGAGCACTCAGGAGGCTGCCTGCCCCTACCTGGGGCTCCAAGGGGCTGGGAATAGGGTGCTGGTCAGAACTCTGGGGCCCCCATAGAGCCCCTCAGGACTCCAGGCTTTCTGGGCAACTCTATCCCTAGGGCAGGATCTGCCTGCCCTTGGGGGTTGGCACCTGGGAGCGGTGAGGATGGGAGGGGCAGCCCCAGGCAGCAGACTAATTGGGCTGGGAATCCATGAGCAGCGCCTGAGGGAGGCAAAGGGAGCCTGCAGCTCAGCGATTCCTTCCTTCTTCCCTCTCAGAGATTAGGGGAACAGTGGGTGTAGCAGGGTCTCCTACCTAGGGGCCCTCACAGTCCCTGCAGGGAAATCTGGGGCTCACTTTCTTCTCTACTCCTCGGACATCTAGGTCAGGCAGGTGGGACAGGGGGACAGCTTGCTGGAGATAAATGGACCCACTGAAGCAGGAAGGATGGAGGTCAGACAGCAGGAGGGACTGACTGTCCAATAACCAGGAGGTAGAGTGAGATTCCCTGGAGTACTCTTTCTAAAGCTTGGGAACTCATGTCTAGCTGGGCTGGACAAGATTTACTCTGCTAATTATCCCTGTCAAGCAAGTGGCACCCGTCCCTCACAGTATGAAGGAAGGAGAGTACATAGAGCCTGCTCCCTTTAAGCCCAACTCTGGGGGGATCTGGAGGGATCAGATCAGGTACCCTTAGGCTTTTGGGGAGGTGGTGACAGACTGCCTCTCCTCCACCCTTCCTTCCCTGCCGCTCCTCCCTGGGAGCTCAGGCCCATCCAGGTCACCGTCTTTGGGTTTATTTTTTGCTGGGCTTGGCTTTCCCCTGGGAGGGGAGGGGGTAGGGAGAGAAGGAGGGGAGAAGGAACAGCTTCGTCAGCACAATCCCAGCGCCTCTGCTCCTGCCCTTCTTGGCTCTGCTGCCACCCTCTTCTGGAGGGACCAATCTTGGGGACAATGGGGACCCAGATCCTTGTGGGACCTCCTCCCCTGGGCAGGACCAGCAGGTCCGGAACAGGCCTCTCTATCCTCATCCTTTCTCCATTCATCCTGCCACAGAGCATCAGAGCCAGAAGGGCCTCAGAGCTCAAGCAGCTCACGGCTGCATTTCACAGATGGGGAGACCGAGGCAGGGTGAAAGGACCTGATGGCCCAAGGACACGGCACACGTGGGGACTTCTCCAACACCCCTCCTCAGTTGTACTGGGAGTTGTACTGGAAGAATGCTGCCTCCCAGTCTGTACTCCGAGGGAAGGGAGCGGCCCTGATTTCAGCCACTCATCTAATTTTCCCACCTCTGGGGATTGGTGGCCGTCTGGTGGGAGAGACAGAGGACGGGGAAGGAGAGTGTGACCTGTGGCCCAGCAGAGGGAGGGAGGCTCAGTCTGGGGATGCAGTGAAGGCGGAGCGAGGTTGTCAGCCCCCTCCCCCCTGCCCTTTATGCTCCTTTTTGTTAAAAAATAAATTAGCCCTATTTTACAGATAGGGGAATTGAGGCCCAAGGCCAACATAGCTAATAGGCTGTAAAGGAAGGATCGGAACCCAGGCTGTGGCTCCCTGGGATGCTGCCTTCTGAGGGTCTGAGCCTGCTGGGCCCTCCCTTCTCGAACACACCTTCCCTCGACTCTCTTCAACCTGCCTTTCTGGCTCTTCCCTCTCGGTTCTGTCAGCAGCTCTGCCTCCTCTCTCTGCCCCTTGAATGTTGCGGCTCCTCGGGCCTCTGTCGTGGGTCGTCCTCTCTGTACACAGTTTCCATGAGGGGGGGCGTCTCATGCACTCCTGCCATGTAGGGGGTCACCTCTGTGATGACAGCCTCCCCCTCTGCAGTTTTGTCCCGGAGCATCCTGTGTAGCTGCCTGTGGATGCCTCACCTCCACACCCCCTAGGCACCTCAAACTCAGCATCTCTCTGCAGACCTACCCTCCTCCCCCCAGTAGTGACTCCCCAACCCCCAGTGCCCAAGTCAGGAACCCCCTCCCTGAAGCATCGTTTGCTCCTTGACTAAGAAGCAACTTGTCCCCAAATGTGCTATTTAATGCTCCTGGTGTTTTTCTTCTGCCTCAAACTCCCTCCCCTCTCCCACCCACCCCATCATCTAGCGAACTCCTATTCATCCTTCAAATCCCAGTTTGAGCACCACCTCTTCTTGGAATCACTCTCTGCCTACCCCACCCCTGGCTCGATTGAGGGCCCTTTGGAGCCCCCACAGCTCTGCTCACCCACCCCTATGTGTTCTGTGCTCTTCTGTGTGGTGGGGGTTGAGCACAGTGCGTGGTTGGTAATTAGTGAAGGTTTGCTGAGCCAGGGAATGAAGGTGGCGTTGAGGCCGTGTAGTAAGGATGAGAAGGGTTTTGTCAACTAGAGAGAAGTGGAGAAAGGACCCTGGGCCCTCTGTGTGCAGGTGCTGAGCTGGAAGCTCTTGTGATTTTTGTCCTGAGTGCACTCCGGGGGGAGGACATGGCTAGAGCAAAGGCTTTGAGCTGGGACTCGCTTCCTCTACCTGCTTTGCCCCAGGACCTACAGAGCCTGGTGTGTCCAGGGCCCTGAAGGTGGGGCCTTGACCGTCAGGCTACGGAGGTGGGCTCTGCCCTGTGGGCAAGGGGGAGCCATAGGCAGTGGTGGGACAAGGAGGCACCACTGGCTGGGAACCAGGGCTTGACCGATCTCTTCCCAGGAGCTGGTGCTCTGCAAACACTAGGCCATTTAGTTCTCCAGTGCCCCTACGTGGCAGGCACTATTATCGTTCCCATTTTGCAGATTGGAAACTGAGGCTCAGAGAGGGGAAATTATGTGCACCAAATGACGTAGCTCCTCCATGGTGCAGCCAGGATTCGAACCCGTGCCTGTGTGACTCCCCAGCCCAAGCTCCAAATGGTTCCCAGACACGTCAGCAGACTCGTGGTTTTCAGTGGCCTAAGGCAAAACCAAGGGAAATAAGGACAACGTGGTGACTTTTTCATAAAGCTAAATTTATTCCATTTAAAGGACTGTCTTTTAGCCTGAGATTATGTCCTTTCTTTTATGAAATGATAGGGCTGGGAATTTTTTTAAAATGTTCTTACTTGGCAAAATAAAAAGTTGACAACCTTATGCAGTCCCTAAAGTGTTTTTGAAAATTTTACCGATGCGTGAAATGCCTGAGTCTGGGCGCCAGCCTGCCTCCTCCCTCCCGAGCTCTGGGGCCAGAAGTGGGTGGAGTCTGGGTGGGGACAGGAGGATTAGAGGGATGGAGGAGTGTCAGTCTCCACTGTCTATTCCTCCTGGGCCTCAGGGCCTGCCCGCCCTGGAGGGTAGTGAGGACCAGCCCAGGGCTCTTGCCAAGAGTGTGCTGGCGGGGTAGGGTCAGCCAGAATCAGGGCTCACCCCTCAGTTAAAGGAGCACTAGACCAGGAGTCAGCAGGCTGGGGTTCAGCTCCTGCTTCTGCTTCCTAAAGGCTGTGTGACCCCAGGCAGGTGACTCAACCTCTCTGAGGCTCCAGCTTCCGTCTATGTAGAATGGCTGTCATCTCTACCTGCCCACCTCCTGCTCAAGTGCTTCATAAACCACAAAGTGCTGTGAAGAACAGAGGGCTGTGTGTGCTTTATACCCCCCCCACAGCCTCCCTCTTCTCTTGGGTCCTGGGCCACTCGTCTCACCCTCGCCTGCACTGGTTTGAGCCCTGAGGAGGGGACACTGGGGGGCGTGGTGGGTGGTAAATAGGCCCTGTAAGAGCATATGGATTGGACTGGCATCCTGTCCTCTAGAGCGCCGCCCAGGCTGGAGGCTGGGGCACTCTGTGACAGCGGTGCCCTCACCAGGAGCCGGAGTTTTCATATGGTAATGAGATTCATAGTCGAATCTACACCAGGTATCCTGCCCGAGGTTTGCCACATACTACTTCATTTAGTCCTTCTCAGAGCCCTGGGAGGAGGCCATTGTCATTACCCGACTGTGCAGAAGAGGACACCGAAGCTTAGAGGTTAGGTGTGTGCCCTGTCACACAGCCAGTAAGTGGTGAGTGCCCAGGAGGATGGGAATTGAAGCCTGAGTGTGCAAGGAGTCTGTGGTGTGAGAGGGCAGAGCAGCTGTGCAGGGCTGCAGTGGGGGCGGTGGGGGGCACTCACAGTGTACGTGGGGGGGTAGGGGGAAAGCAAGAGACACTTTCCTGCTGGGTGGCTTTCAGCAGTTGCCTCCCTCTCTGGTCTCAGCCTCTCCTCCTGCTGTGGCTCTCAATAATAGTAAAGATAATAATAGCAAATGCTTATGGAGTGCTCACCCTGTGCCTGACACTGCTCTGAGAGCTGGCCGTGGTTCTCTCACATTTTCCTCTCAGCAACCCCTGGAGGTCGGTACTGTTGTTATGCCCATTTTTCAGATGAGGCGGCGGAGGCACAGAGAGGTTTAGTAACTTGCCTGGATTCAAACCCCAGACATCCAGCTCGAGAGGCTGGGATCTTACCCGCCACATTGTGCTAACTGGCCCTGATGGGCTGGCCTGCTGGGAGGCGGCATGAGGATCAGTTGAGCCTTGAAGTTCAAGGCCTCATTCCCCCCACCCCCCAGTTCTACACTGCGGACTCATCCCTTCCTTCCCGCTGTCTCCTTTGGGAAGCTGTCACTACAGTCCCTCCGGGCCAGGCCCTGTCCCAGATGCTGGGACAGAGCAGTGAATCAGCCCCTCCCCTGCTCCCTGGGGGAGATGGGCCAGCAGGCTGGCAGATGAGTCCTGGGGGAGCCCAGCATGGAGGGGCCAAACCCAGCCCCAAACGGTGTGGCTGGGGAGGCTTCCCAGAGGAAGAAGTTGAGACCTGAAACGTGAGTTAGGAGTGAGAGTCAACCAGGCACAGAGGATCAGGGAACAGCATTTTAGGCGCAGGGACTAGCATAGGCAGAGCCCAGAGGAGAGGCTGAACATGGCATTTGCAAAGACTGCAAGAGGTCAGGAGAGTGGGAGCCTGGATCGGGCAGGAGGTATGCAGAGAAGAGGCGGGGACATGAGCAAGGCCGGGCTGAGAATGCCAGGCTGAGGAACAGCGACTTCCTGGAGGAGACTGAGTTCAGCAAGGAGCTGAAGACCGGAGTGCCATGGCAGATTGGTATTTAGAAACACCTCTCCAGTCTGGCAGGGAGGATGGTGGGGGGAAGACTCCTGCAGGGAGCCCCAGAGATGCCATACACTTGGCCCCTTTTCCCTCTGCCTTCCCCTCCCAGCCCAGCCCCCTGAGCGGCTCCTCTGGAGCTGCCCACTGACCCTGCCAGGGCCTGGCCAGACCTGGCCTGAAGCCCTAGGACTTTGCCTGTAGGGAAAGTTCTGCTACTTATGCAAAGCCCAGCCTCGGGGAAGGTGTGTGTGGCTGAGTTGGGGGAGGCCTTGGAACAGAAGGGGCTGGTGCCAGCCCTGAGGCGGTCTGCAAAGGGGGCCTGGGGATGTGGGCTTGGGGTGTGTGGGGGTCCCCAGGACAGTGGCCTTAGAACAGCCCCCTGGGAGTACCCAGGGATTTGGCCCAGCTAATGATGGGGTGCCCTGAGAAAGCGGCAGAGCTGGGTGGCTCAGGCTCCTCCAGCTCCTTGTTCCTCCCTTTCTCTCAGCTCAGTAGGGTGTGGAAATCACTATTCTTACCCAGTCCCCTCATTCTACTGAAGGGGAAACTGAGGCCCAGAAGAGGGCATGGACTAAACTTAGGTCAGTGGTGGAACCCAGAACTGAGCCCAGGGTCAGCCCAAGCATCTCAATTATCCCAACAACAATAAGTAACAGTGAAAACCTTTTGGCAGAGCTGGCCTGGGCTCAGGTCTTCACATCTCAGAGCCTCGGCCTCTACCTTGTGCCATGAAGGAGGTCCCCTCTCCCGCCTGATGGTCCACAAACACTTTAAGGTATGCCTGGCCTATCGTGGGGCTTAATTAATGTTTGTTCAATGAATCCCACTGAATTCTCATAACATCCCTGGAGGAAGATATTATTACACTATTTTACACCAAGGCTTAGAAAGGGGAAATGACTTGTCCAGGGTCATTCAGCTGAGAAGTGGCTGATATGGGGCTGGAGCCTAGGTGTCCAAGCACCTGTCTAGGACCCCTGGTGGACACAGCCCCACTTTTGAGCCTCTGCTCTCAGTGAAAATTAGCTGATGTCCCAAGCAAGACCCAGCAGTCGGCTGGGCACTGTGTATGTGTGTGTGTGTCTGTGCGCGCGGCACGCATGGCTGGCCTGCAGGCTCTTACTCAGCTCACACCAACCCCGGGCCAGGCTGCAGCTGCTGCCCCACGGGGAAGGGGGCCTTCCCACTTGCCCTCCTGCATCAAGGGTTTTTCTCTTGGCCTGGCAGGCTGGGGAGAGGAACTGGCAATGGCATGACCTAGAGGGCCCCTGTCAGCCCCTCCCACAATGGGGTCTGGCCATCTAATGCCCTGCACATGACAGGCATGGGGTGGGCCCCAGGCTGGGAGAGGGATTTGCACTGTCCTAATCCGGGGGCTGCAGCCCTCCCTCGGTCTTGGCCAGGGCCGTGGGAGAGGCTTGTCCCTGTCCCCATGCCCAGAGGCCCCAGCTCAGATCCCTGGCACACACCCAGCTCCTCTGCTTGGGGCCTTCCCCTGCTCATGCTCCCTACCCTCCCACTATCTGAGCAGAGTTGGGACATAAGGGGGCATATGCTGGGGCATTTGGGGCTGATGGAGATGCAGTGCTGTGCAGCATTTGGGGTGAAGGATGGGGGCAATGTCAGGAAGGTTTAGGGCCCATGTTGGGGCAGAGTGAGGGGGAGGATCTGATAGGGGTGCAGAGATGGAGTGTTTGGGGCTAATCCTGGGCCACCCCTTCCTGGAGAAATTTGGCTACAAGTCAGGGAGGCAAATGTGTGGGCCATGCCCCCCCTTGCTGGGCGGTAAACACAGCAGTCACCCAGGAGACGGGCCCAAACATCCCGGCCCCCCGTGGTTATTTATACCAGGACTCCCTCTCCTTCTCCGCCTGGCCCGGCCTCTCAATCCACTCCGGAGCTGGGTGACCTGAGTTGAGGGTCCAGCCCCCTGTCAAGGCAGGAGGCCCCAGCAGCAGGCCTGCTGGAACCCCAGCAGGGACTGGGCTCTCACCACCTCCCAATGGCCCGTCTGTTGGAGGCACCGAGTCTCACTGATCAGAAATGTGCTCATGGAGGCCAAGGCCTGGGCAGGAGGCAGAAGCCTGGGACTGAGCCCTGAATTTGCTCTAACCTGCTGCATGACTATAGTCCCTGGTACCCCGAAACCTCAACTTCCGTTGTGTTTAGAAGGAGGGAAGGGTCTAGATTACTGCTCTGCAAACTGTTTTAAGCAGTAGATCTGGTTCTTTAAGTGAAATGTGACAAAGAGGTGCAGTATATAAAACCCATCAAAGCAGGGCCACTCTGGGTGGAGCTGATGGTGGGGGCCCAGAATTCTGCCCACTTGGCCTGCATGGCCCCGCATACCATCAGCCCGGGGCCTGCACACGGCCGTCCTTATTCTGGAACACATGCCGGGTAACCCTGGAGTTCCCTGGCCAGATCCCATGCTTCCAGAGCTTGCACAGGCCTCTTTCCCGGTTCACCAACCCAAGGGCCACCGTTGTGTGAGCACCCCTAGACCCAAGGGCAGCTCTCTGCAGCCAGTGTAGACAGAGCCTGGAAGAACAATGCAGATGGCTCCTGGGGCAGCCACAGGAGCATACCCACGGCCCCTCCTGGTGAGAGATGAGTCCAGTGTGGGAAGAGAAGAGGGCACACCGTGGGCTGGGACCCAGAGGGTAGCAGGGGCTGCCTGTCCCTTCCCTGCCAGATTCCAAGATGGGACTCCAAGGAGTCCACAATTTTAAATTCAAACCTGGCCTTCCAGATCGTTATGAAGATATATGTGTCAGGAAGTCTAGAACAAATTATTTTTTTAATAATTTTATTTATTTATTTATTTACTTTTCCCCCCAAAGCCCCAGTAGATAGTTGTATGTCATAGCTGCACATCCTTCTAGTTGCTGTATGTGGGACACGGCCTCAGCATGGCCGGAGAAGCGGTGTGTCAGGGCACACCTGGGATCTGAACCCGGGCCGCCAGCAGCAGAGCACGCGCACTTAACCGCTAAGCCATGGGGCCAGCCCAAGAACAAATTTTTAATTTATAGCTTGTTAGCTTGATTTAAACTTTAAAATATTTAGACTTATAGTATGTGGGTCTCCATTTGTACTCTTTTTTTTTTTTTTTTTTTGGCTGAGGAAGATTAGCCCTGAGCTAACATCTGTGCCAATCTTCCTCTATTTTGTATGTGGGTTGCTGCCACAGCATGGCTGACAAATGTTATAGGTGTGCGCCCGGGATCCAAACCCACGAACCCGGGCTGCCAAAGCCAAGTGCACTGAACTTAACCACTACGCCACAGGGCCAGCCCCTCTATTTGTACTGTTTCCCAGCCCCACAAGTGTCTGGGATGGTCTTGGATTGGCCCTCTCCCCCACCCCTCCACCTCTGCAGCAACCCCAAGACGCCCTAACTCAGAACTCTGGAGCTTCACAGGACAGTGGGAAAACCCCAACTCACTGATGCTCAAGGCCCTGGTGACCGGCCGGGGTCTTCCTATTCCCTCCTAGATACTGTCTGAGCATCTACTTGGTCAGCCTAGGGCATGTGGGGGAGTTAGAACTGGCCTTGCCCTTGTGGATGGATCCTAATAGGTGCTGGTGGTGGGGATGGGCAGAGGGAGGAACAGCCTCAACACAAGGGGGTCCTGGGGTGCCCAGAGGGGGCCAGGAGTCCCAACGAGGGGCTGGGGGAACATTTCTCCCCAAAGCAGATCAGAGATTCTTGGGAAGGAAGTGGAGACATCCCAAGGAGAGGAGAGAGCACAGAAGTCACCAAGGTGGAAATGTACAGGGTATGGGGGGTGGAGTGTGGCTGCTGCTTAGTGTGTGTACAGCCTCAAGCTCGGGGCTGAGGAGCTTGGGTTTTAGGCTGTGAACAGTAAGGAGCCATCGTATGATTATAAATGGGGGAGGGGCACTCAGACTGCAAGCTAGGTGGATTGGGGGTGGGGATTGGGGGTAGAGTTGGAATCATGGTGGAGTCAGTGAAGAGGCAGCTGGAGGGAGGGGGAGTGGGCAGAGTGGGCTGGACAGGAGTGGGAATTGACCAGCTAGGAAGAAAGAGGTGATCCCAACTCTGCCTTCTGGAACCTCTTCTCCTTTTTCCTCCTTTACTCTGTCTCAGTTCTTGTCTCCTTCTCCCAGCATTCCATTGCCCTGGGTCTCCATGCTGGGGAGAGGGGCACCTCACCCCAAGTCCCCTTCCCCAAAGTAGATCACTTCACGTAGACGGCAGGGCGGGAGACCACAGCTTTGTAAGAGGGGACCATTCATTCATTCATTCATTCACTCAACAAATATTTATTGAAAACCTGCAAAGTACCAAGCCCTGTTCTAGGTGTGGGAGAGATAGTGGTGAACATGATAAATAAAATTGCTGCATTCATGGAGCTTACATTACAGGGGCTTGGGGGACCAGAAACTGTATCTTTCCCTGGTGTCCACTCTCTGGCTCTCTAGTCCATGCCCTTGGATGTCTGGGAGCGAGGACTCTCTCCATTACCCACTCATTTGTTCCAGCTGCCCTGGTATCAGCACCCATCTCTCACAACACTGAGGAGGGGGGTCCTGACCCCAGGGACCACCGGTCTCCATAAGACGGGCCCAGGTTGGGGGTTAGGACCTGGGCTTAGGCCCTAGTTCTTTTCACTCACATATGACTTTGAGCCCCTTAAAAGACCTTCCTGGCCTCAGTTTCTTTATCTGTCAAGTGGGGCTTTGGGGAGGCCCAGAGGAAGTGAGGGGAGGGAAAGAGCAGTCAACTCTGGTAGTCCTCATTAGTGGATAGCTCCATTGGCTGTGGGTGGAGGTGGAGGGGTGCCAAGGACTCAATATCATCATTATCAATACAAGATAATAAGAGCCGCTATTGTGCTCACTGTGGGCCAGCTTTCTGCATCTTCTCGTTTAATTTATTCCTCACAACCAGCTCTCTACGGTCGGTGTATCTTCCCTCCCCATTTTCCAGATGAGGAAACTGAGTCTCAGTAAGGTGAAATGACTTTCTCGAGGTTCCACGCCAACCTACCTGACTCTGGGAGCCCTTAAGGACGGTGCTGTGAGGGTGCTGCCTGGCACCTGCCCCTCCTCCCACTCAGCCTCAAGAGTAGTAACCCAGCCCTAGTCCCTCCCTCTTCAGCCCCCTTGGGGGCTGGCACCACACCGAGCCTGGGCACTGGGTCCTGCGACACTGGCCAGGGCAGTACCAGGGGCCGGATCAGGCCAGAACCCGACGTGGTGGCCTTGGCACCTCTGGGTCCTGGGGCGCTCAGTCCCCGCACCCGGCGTCCGCGGGTGGGCCAACCCCGGGCAGTCAGGGTGTCGCGTCCCCCTCTCCGCCCCCGTCCTCGGGGACGCGGCGGCACCTTCACACTTTCCGCTTGGCCCGCTGCTCGCCTTTCAGGCCGCAGCGTTTTCAATTGTTAATTTGGAAACGGAAAAAGAAGCCGGCCGGGCGGTGGAGGCCGCAGGGAGGTAACCGGAGCTGCAGCGCCGCCCCCCGCCCCTCCCGCGCGCTGTGCCGGTGTCGGCGAAGCCCCGCCCCTCCCGGGCGGCCTGGAGCCCCGCCCACCGCCGCGCCCCGCCCCCTCCAGGATGCCCCGCCCCGCGCCGAGACGGCGGGCCAGCCCGGGACCCCAGAGCGCGGAACGGCGGCGCCTTCGTGGGAGAGGAGGGGGCCCCTGCGGGGGAAGGGGGCGGAGGGCCGTGCCAGGGGAGGAGTCGCCCACGGGCCCGCCTTCCCAGGAACCCCTCCCTCTCTCGAGGAGCCCCGCCTCGTGTCAACCGCCTCTGTGTCCCGAAGTGAACCCGAGCCTTTCTGCAACCCCTCAGCGCCAGGTTCATCCGGGCCAGACCTTGCCTCCACACTGCCACACCAGGGATCATTGGCCCCATTAGAGAGATGGAGAAACTGAGTCCCAGAGAGGGGCAGTTCACATGCAACCAAGGCTGAATTCTTGAGCCTGGCAAGGGTCACTGTCAAAGCTGAATTCAAGCCCCCCCTTTTGGTTCTGATACGTGTAGGGTTCTGTCTTCCTCAGAAGAGAAGGCGGTGTTAGGACCAGAGATACAATTTGTCCCCTTCCCCTGACCTCCAGCATCCTTTCTGTGGTTAGTGAGCTCCTGGAAGTTCTGCTTTTGTCTACCCTAACTCCTCCTTGCTATCATTAGTCATTCACGGAGGAGTTTTGGAAGTGGAAGGAGGTCCCTCCAGACTTTCCATGCACAGGAGCATCATGCAAATGAAATGTAAAAGACCCTTCTCCAGACTCAAAGTGCCTCAGGAATGGCAGCTTCAGGAGCTGTCTGGGGCCTCATTTCCCATTCGGGAAGCTGAAATCACGAGTCTCAGAGGGATCAGCAAAAAATAGGGCCCTCAGAGACCTTTACTCAACCCCTTCCTCTCGCTGAGGACTAAACAGACTCAAGAGACAGCTTCCCAACTCCTCAGCTGAGTGATGGCAGAGTCAGGGTAGAGAGAGCCCATGGACCCAGGTTCCCAGCTCTGTCCACACCCCTGTGCCTCCCCTTCTGCTCCCCACCCCTGACACCTCTCTTAGAGCCACCAAGCAGACTGTTGCCTTTTAGAGGACTCTGAATCAGTCAGAACCACAAGCTGGGCAGCCTCTCCCATTTAAAGGCCGAGGAAACTGAGAAGATGTCACAGATGGGCTTCCAGCTTCCAGCCTAAGACCCTCCTAACCACTTTTCCACATTGGCTGTGGAACAGGCCCAGAGAAGTTGCACTTCTGGCCCAAGGTCACACAGCAAACCTTTCCCAGCTGTCAAGGCCCATTAGAGTCAGTCTTGCTGGATTCGGTCTGGCTGGTCCTGGATTTGGTGTTCCCACAGGGAGCAAGGCTCTCTGGGCAGCTGCAACCAACTGCCCCAGGTGTGGCCTGTGAATTTGCATGCTGCTTTGCTTATTAGCAGCAAAGGCGTTGAAACACTCCTCCCCATCATGCCCCCTAACCTCCCACTAGGTGGGATCCTCAATGGCTGAGTCTGCAGAACTCCCAGGCTGGGCTCAGTCTTGGAGCCTGTGCTCCCCAGGGGGCCTGGCCCTCCCCAAGCTCCTGTTCCACCCTGTCAGCTCTTGGTGCCCTCTCTGCACCGAGAGTGCTGATAACCAAGTGGTGGGGACTAAGCTCTTTCCCCTGTTCTGGACTGTTCTCTCCCTCCCCCTTCCCCCTTTGCAAAGATTCTGCTGATTCAGAGGACAGAAGGTTCCTTAGAGGTGACCCTGACCCTGCCAGGCTCAAGTAGCTGGAGGCCTGGGCAGTCCTTGAACTCAGTGCCAGCCTGTCACATACAGCAGGAAGGGCAGGGGCAGGCCCCAGCCTGAGGCAGGATCAGGGAATTTTTGAGATGGGGGTGAGGGGGCAGGTACCTGGGTCCTTCTACAGAGAGAGGAGAAATCAAAAGAACGTTACCTTAGGAATCGGGAAATCTGGGTGCCGAGCCCGGCTCTGCCTCTGATCTACTGTGTGATCATGGGTAGGTCATGCCCCTCTCTAGGACTCGGTTTCCCATCTATAAATGCGAGGATTGATTGACTCTAAGGGATCTTCCAGTGCCAAAATATCATCAGTATCTGATCACCCCTTGCCACCACCATCTCTTGTTTGGATTATATATCATTAGCTTCCAGCTCATGTTGGGGCAAATGCCGTTGCTCCCTCCCCCCAGCCCCTCACCGCACCATAGTCTGTGCCCCACTCAGCAGCCTGTGTGATCTTTTGCAAACATAAGTCAGATCATGTTACTCCCTGCTCAAAACACCCCATCTCACTTGGATTAAAAGCCCAAATCCTCACAATAGCCAGTAGATGATCTGCTTCCCACCTCTACTGCATCTGCCCTCGCCACCTGCTGCTCTCCCCCTTGCTCACTCCACTCTGGGAGCACTCTTTCTTAATGGTTCTGGAACATACCAGGTACCCTCTGGCTCAGGTCTTTTGCACTTGCTTTTCCCTCGGCTCCCAGAAACCTGCAAGGCTCACTCCTTCATATCTCTGCTCAAATGTCACCTCTCAAAGCTGCTTTCCCTGACCACGTTCTGTAAGATAGCCCTTGACTCCCATACCAGTGTTCCTTGTTTCTCTTTCCCACTTAATATTTCTCCCTCATCATCTGGCATTTTGAACCTTTACTTGCTCATTCAGTATTCATCTCTCCCACGAGATGTAAGCTCCCTGCAGGCAGGGACATTGTCTGTCTTTGTGCCTGGCCCACGGCGAGCACTCAGTAAAGACTTACCAAATGAACGCATGAATTGGTGAGTGAGTGAGTGCGTGCTCTGTGGCTCTGGTCTGTGTGGTTCCTGGGAGTTGCTGCCTGCCCTGGTTCCCTCCTGTCCCTCCTGCAGGATGGAGGTGTGGAGCCAGGAGGGGCCAGCAGGGCATCTGCACCCCGGGGAGATGGGTGGTGCCAGTCAGAGGTCCAGTGATGAGGTTGTCCCTTCTCTCAGGAAGTTTTTCCTCAGCACCTGTTCTGAGTTGGGCAAAGGGCATTCAACGTGAAAAGGACAGGACTCAGCCAGCCCTTGGTCTGTAGGAGTAGGCAGGCCATGATGGAGGTGAGCATAGAGATGGGGATGGGGGATTAAAGGAGCATAGGATGGAGGCTCCCACCTAACCCAGCTAGGCTGGAGGAGGGGCAGACACAGCAAGAACAAAGGTGGAGAGGGAAAAAAAAATCCCTGCTTGCTGTTATGGGGGAACAGAGCTATGACAAGGGAGTATCAAGTGCCAGGCTGGGCACTGAGTGGTGGAGAGTGAGGCGGTGGGGTGGGTAAGGGCCTTCCTTGCAACCGTGCTGAGGGACTTGGGCCTGAGCCCTCAAGTTGGTGGATTTCACCCCTTTTAAAAAACCAGCAAAACTCTTTGTCCAAATGAAATCTTATGCCAGGCCCAGCATGTAAAACTGAGTCACCCAAATCCACATGGAGCTAGCTGCTCAGGTGGAACCAGGGGAAGGTTTCCCTTGGCCGTCTTGTTCAAGTTTCCAGACTCCGACTGCCTGTGTTCCACCCCTTAGTGTGCTTTCACTTCGCTGGCCTCCTGCTTGGGAGCCCACACTCCGTTCATTTGAGGAATCAGCGCTGCCTGGCGGCCCTGAGCAGATGGATGGCCCCTGTGCCCTCCTAGTTCTGACCCTTGGCTCCTGTTGACATGTTGCTCAGCCTGCTTACCGGGTGCACCAGGTGGTCCGGCTGGCATGGCAAAGGGAAGCAGTGAGAACAAGTGGGAGGGTTTGGAGCTGGTTCAGGGGGCAGAGGACGAGGCTGTGACTCATTAATACACCTTGTCCAGAAGATGCTGCCTTCCGTATTCTGGTGGGACTGAGACTCTTCACACTAGCTCAAGAAAAATTGGCATGTGGAAGTGGAGGACACCTACTGCAAGGAAGGGGAATTTCATAGAGGCCTCATGGCAGGGAGCACATCTGGGTTTCGTGGAGTAGAGAAAGGGAGAGGAGATTCTGGAACCGCAGTCTCATCTCCACTTCTCTCTGCCAACTTTCCTCTCTGGTTCTTGGTTCCATCCCTGAGAAAGACAGTGTGATCGGTTCAGCCCAACCTATGGCGGGACCTTTCTTGGGTCAGTGTCCAGCTCTAGATGAATCAGTGGTTGCCAGGAGAGGGGCATGGAGTCATGCAGTACCACATAGGATTGGCCCTTCCAGGGCTGCAGTGGCTGTCAGGGCCATCCCCAGGGCTGCCACCCATCCTTGTGCATCCTGCGCAGTGCAAAGGATGGAAATGAACTCCGGCCTGTGCTTGGGGTGGGTCAGCCCGGAGCAAGGGCCGCCTGTTTCCAACCGGGCCATCTAGAGGGGTCAGCTTTTTATAATTCTTCAAGCTAAAGGGAATACCTTTTCTAATTGGTCCTCCATGAGGGGGCATTTTTTTCATAGTTTGCACTATGTTCTGACAACTGCTGTTCCTCCAGAGACATCCTCAAAGAATCTGGAACTGAGCTGAGGGCCAGCCCTCTCCATTCCACCCTGCTGTGGAGAGTCATAAGGCTGAAGGGACTTTAGCCATCGTTGGCTTGTCCCCCACCTTCATGTTGTGCAGAGGGAAACCTAGGCTCCGTGGAGACCTCAGCCCTAGCCCTAGCCCGGAGTGCTAGCGCAGGCCTCTGGCCCAGGGAAACAGCGGCTGTGGCAGCAGCAGCCCTGGTGTGGAGCCCTGGGTCACGTGCTTTTGCTCCCTTTGCCATATTTAGAATCGCTGGATCAGGGGAAACTTCTCGTCCCAGCCCCTGAGGATTCTTGGAAAGAGCCTCACTCTGAGGCCTAGCTGACTGGCCCTCCCCTTGATCTCCGTGAAAGAGAAAGTAAGAGCCCCCTCTCCCCAGAGGAGCCACACGGTAGCCCCCTGTCAGGAAGTGCCTCTCAGGTCTAGCTGAAGTCTCTTCTTCAGTATCAACTCTGGTTTGGGGTTTAAGAAGCCCTTTTCTGCTGGAAGGTGGCAGGTCATGGCCTCTGCCCTCGAGGAACCTTGGCTGAATGAGGACAGACTGGCCCAGGGTCCCCCAGCTGAGGGAAGACAGAAGCTTGCCTTTGGAGTTCTGGTCTAGGGGGCGAGGAAGGGGTCACACACTCCCAAGGCCAGATGCAGAAATGAGGGAGCCAGCTGGTGGCCAGGCAGGCGGCAGACACTGGCAGGGCTCCGTCTGGGAGGAGGGACACTGGAAAGAGAGAAGAGGGAAGAAGGCCTAGGAGGAAGGAAGGGGCAAGGCCTGGATCTGCGTTGACTTTGGCCTGCTGGGGCGGGGGGAGTGGGGGTGGCCCCTCATCCCACACAAGCTGCTTCCTCCTTCAGGACCATCAAGCATTAAAAACAAACAAACAAAATCAAGAATGCACGTGTGAAGCACCTATGATGATCTGAATCTTTCCTCCCATCCTCACTGTTGAGGGTCGTGGTCCTGTGTTCCCCTGGGACCCCTCCCAGGGCCTGGTCAGTTCCCTCTGCTATCCTCCACACTGGCTCTTTCCCCCTGCTCCCCACCTCTGAGAAGCCGACTAGCTTCCTCTTCACAGAGGAAGTCGAAGCCCCCAGTGGGAGCTCTCTGGCCTCCCCTGTCCCCCAACGTCCCCTCCCACTTGGTCTCTCTCCCTTCCCGCATGTCACCATGGCAGCTGGCAGGGTCCTTTCTGCTCAGCACCAGCCCCCCTGCTTTGGATCCCAGCCTCCCAGCTGCCCTGGGGACTTCATTCCTTTGATCACTCCCTCTCTCTCTCCTGCAGCTTCAACTTCTCTCTCTCTCCTGGCTCCGTCCACTCTGGCTCTCTCATCTTAAAAAAACCCAAACAAACCATTCCCTGTGCTCTGTAGCCTTCTCCAGCTACTGGTCTCGGCGTCTGCTCTACAGTCAAACTTCTTTAAATACTTAAACCTACACTCACTGTCTCCACTTCCTCTCCGCCCCTCCGCCCTTCTCACCAGATCTGGGGCTGCTCCGTTCCTCCCCTCCCTCTGAGGCTGCCCTTATCAAAGTGCCCAGTGACCAACTTGTCACCAAATCCAGTGGAAATTTTTCAGGCTTATCTCGCTTGACCTCTTGGCAGCATTTGACACTGTCGTCCACTCCCTCCTTCCTGAAACACTTCCTTCGCTTGGCATCTCTGCCGCCTCTCTCTTCTGGGTTCCCTCCCATCTCGCTGGCTGCTCCTTCCTCGTCTGGGTGGAAGGTCTCTCCTCCCTCTGTGCCTCTGGGGATCCATTGGGTCCTCCTCTGAATTAGCCACATGCTCTCTGGACTGCTTAGCCACTCCCATGACCTCAGTCACCACCTCTACCCCAATGTCCGCCAAATCCGTATTTCCGGCTCAAGTCTGTCTTCATACCCACTGTGTGCCCAGTGTCCACAGCCCTCCCAACATGTCCCAAATGGAACTCATCACCCCCACACCTACTCCTCCTTTGAGGTCTCCCATCTCAGTTCACTCATGGCACCTTCATCCATCTAGTGCCTAAACCAGAAATATAAGAGTGATTCTTCCTCATTGTCCCCATGTCCAATTAATCACCGACTTCCTAAAACTTTCTCCAGGCCATCCACTTCTCTTTAGTGCTGCCACCAGCATCTCTCATCGGAATGATTGTGGAGCTTTCTACTGCTTTCCTGGTCAGTCTCTCCTCCTCTAGTCCATGCTCCACACTGCCCTGGAGTGGTGGTCCTGAAATACAAATCAGACCGTGTCATTCCTTCTCTTAATACTCTTCAATGCTCCGCATTGCCTTTAGGATAACGTTCATAATGCCTGAGGGTGCCGCTGTGGCCCCTGATTTCTCCGCTGCCCCTTCACTTTAGGCCCACGCCATCCAGAACTGCTGGGCGCCCTGGGCTGCCTGCAGGCTCCCACATCTCTGTTGCTTGCACATCTTGCTTCCTCTGCTTGGGGCGCCCCCACCCCTGTCCTCGTCTCCTCCTCCAACAAGTCTTCACTGATCCCTGCACTTTGGCTCTGCTAAAGCCATCTTGGGCCCCCCCCAATCCTCTGGGCACACTGTCATCACTTCTTCCATCTTGTCACTGCTGTGTTATACTCGTTAATTTCTTGGGGGTCTGGGTTATTCATTTCTGGCCTTATAATAAACCTGGCTGAGTGTAGATGGAAATTAACATTTCTTAAGTGAATGTGGCAATAACCAGAGAGAGGTTAGGCAATAACCTCTTTTGTGCTATACGACACGCACCCCCCGCCCCACCCCATATCCCCATCTCTCCAGCCTCCCAGCATCTGTCTTTCCAGGGACATCCCCAGAGAATCTGGAACTGAGCTCACGGCTGACTCTGTCCCTTCTGCCCTACTATTGCAGAGTCATGAGACTGACGTCCCCCACCTCATGTTGCAGACAGGGAAACTGAGGCCCAGAGAGGTAGTACGGTTCAGTGATCCAGGTGGACTTGGGTTCAGGTCCTGGCCTTATAGCTTTGGACAACCTAGTATACTTTTCTTTCTACTTTTTTTTTTTTTTTTGGTGAGGAAGACTGGCCCTGAGCTAACATCTGTGCCAGTCTTCCTCTATTTTGTATGTGGGTCACTGCCACAGCATGACTTGATGAGTGATGTGTAGGTCCACACCTGGGATCCGAACCCGCAAACCCCGGGCCGCCAAAGCGGAGTGCGTGAACTTAACCACTATGCCACTGTGCCGGCCCCTTTTTTTTTTTTCTTTTAAATAACAGCTTTGTTGAGATACAATTCACATACCATAAATTCCCTCCGTTTAAAGCATACAATTGAGTGGTTTTTAGTATGTTCACAAAGTTGGGCAGCCATCACAGTATACCTTTCTGAGGCTCCATTTCCTCACTGGTCAGCCTTGGGTGACTGTGGTCCTGCTTTCGTGAGGTTGTTGCGAGAAGTGGATGCCATATGCATGTAGAGGGCTGGGCACAGTGCCTGGCCAATAGGAAGCCCTTGGCCACCAGAGCAGTTATGGGGTCACACAACGAATGAGGGGTGAAGCTGATGTTGGTACGAGACCCACCTCCCCAGCAGGGCTTTCCTCGCTTCCCCTGCCCTGTGGCTGCTTCTGGGCAGTGATTTGGGGAAGGCTGTGGGGGCAGCGGGGTGGGGGGCAGAAGGCAATGATTGCACTTGGTGTGTTTTGGGGTTTTCTTTGGTGAGGAAGATTAGCCCTGAGCTAACACCTGTTGCCAATCCTCCTCTTTTCTGCTGAGGCAGATTGGCCTGGGACTAACATCCATGTCCATCTTCCTCTGCTTTATGTGGGATGCCTGCCACAGCATGGCTTGATGAGTGGTGCGTAGGTCTGCCCCCAGGATCCAAACCTGTGAACCCGGGCAGTCAGAGCGGAGTGCGCGAACTCAACCACTGTGCCACTGGGCCAGCCCCTGTACTTGTTTAAAAAGCCTTGACTTGGCTAATAGTTGAGTCAGCCACAACCATTCGCATTAGCTAAGCCAGTGATTCTCAAAGTGTGGTCCCTAGAGGAGATTAGTGTCACGAGAGGACTTTGTAGAAATGCAAATACTCAGACTCGACTTCAGACTTACTGAATCAGACAACCTAGGAGTGGGGCCCAGAAATCAGTATTTTAACAAGCCCTCCAGGTAATTCTGATGCCCGCTATAGTTTGAGAACCACGGTTCTAAGCAAACCGTTCACCTATTCCTTACTGCCCTCCTGAATGAGTGGGATAGCACAGAATGGTTGGGGGTTGGGAGGGTTGTGATAAGTCTCATGATAAGCCAGCCAGGCAGCACCCCCTCTGCCCCTTGGGCTGGGCAAGGGAGAACATGGGCAGACCTGATGAGCAAAGATGCTCCAGAAAGTAGCTGCCAGTCTGGCCCCTCTGCGGGGGCGATAATAGAGGTGCAAGCCAGACAGCTCCTGTGTACCACCTATACTTGTATAGATGGAGAAACCGAGGCCCCAGACAGGGCCAGAGATGATCCTCAGACGGTCCTTACTTGTTGCATGGACGAAGTCACACTCTGGTTCTGGCAGACACAACCAGGCCCCAGCTCAGGGCTCCTTCGCCCTGTCTCCTCCATCTCTAAGCTCCAGACATTGATCTCCTGCTGTCCCAAGAGTGGGTCTCCGTGTGAGGACCCCTCAGGAAGGCCAAGGCAGCTGGGGGGTCAACCGGAGCTGGGGTTCTAGCCCCAGCTCTGCCGCCGATTCACTGTGTGATCTTGACAAGTCTGTCTCCCCCTGGGCCCCATGTCCTCATGTGGAAGATGGGGATAATTATTCGGGTGCCTGGAACACGAGATGTTCTCCATCAGAGGGAGTGTATCTGTTCACCTGTACTGAGCATCTAGGTGAGGAAACTCCCAGCCAGGGTACGACACAGGAGGAGGGGAAGTTCAGGGGCTTTTTAAATAGCGTCTACCAAATGGAGCCAGTCAAGGTCAGAGACTTGCCTTCTCCTCCGTTCTCAGGAGGATACTGGGGAGCCTGGCGGGTCACGGAGGGATGTGCTTAGAGCTCTGGGAGCCTCCTCAGTGGGTACAAACTGGGGGCTTTGGTGACATGGTGTCTTGATATTTGTTTAATGTGAATCTCTGCTATTCATTTCCTCAGCATTTCAAAGACGCCATGAAAAAATAAATAAATAAAGCAAGATAAGGGGAGAGAGAGTGGGGATGGGCCATTATTTTGGATAGGGGGTGGTTGGGGAAGGCCTCTCCAAGGAAGTGATGTTTGCACAGAGACCTGCATGTGCAAGGGAGCAATAAATAGGCAGAGGAAACAGCAAAGCAAGTGCAAGCCTGGTGGTGGGAATGCGTTTGGTGTGTTCCAGGGATGACAAGGAGGTCAGAATGGCTGGAGCACGGTGATGGAGGGGCGAGAGGGGAGATCATCAAGTTCAAGGGGTGCGAGTGGGGGCCCAGATCTCGCAGGGCACTGCCAGACACGCTGAGGAGTTTGACTTTCCCTCTCTAAGTGTCACCGGAAGTCAGTGAGGAGTTCTGAGGAGAGCGATGGTTCCTGGCTTTGCGTGGTAGGAATATCCCCCAGCCGCTTTGAAGAGAGGGGGTTACAGCAGGGAGACCAGTCAGGGGCGAGATGGTGGCGGCTTAGTGAGGATGGTGAGCCACGTTCTGTCCATGGACGTATTCAGAAGTAGAGCAAACCAAGATTGGCCTACAGCCCTTCCCAGAGGAGGGGGCTGGACGAGATGACCTCAGGGAGGACACTTCTGCCCCTGAGCCGTGTGTCAGCGCAGTCCCTCTCCCTTGGATGTGGCCGCTGCGTTTTCTGTGGTTAATTATTGAACACGAGGAGCTGGTGCTCTCCCCCTCCTCTCCCTGTGCCTTATGTCTTCGCTGACTCAGCTTTTGTTGGAACTGGCCAAGGCAGCCGCCTCCTCACTCATTCATTCAAAACTCTGTACCCACATCCGCCACCTGCCTCCTCCACCAGGGGCATGTGCTGGGACGCGGCCCTAAACCTGCCCTCCAGGAAGGCCTGGAACCCCTGTCCAAGGAGGTGTAAGCGGGCCAGGGTGGAGCCAGGCCCTTTCCATGTCTTCCCTCCTGTCAGCCCCCACTTTACAGATGAGGAGACTGGCTCAGAGAAGGTAGATGACTTTCCCAGGGCCACATAAACACAGCAGGATCAGGATTCGAACCCAGGTCTCTGACTCCGAGCCCGTGCCCCTGCCAACATGAACACAAAAAAAGCCATATAGAAAGTGACTTGGGACAGATACCGGGAGGCAAGCATTGGGAGGGGGAGCTCTGAAGGGGGAACAGGGGAGTGGGGGGCATCCCAGCAGGCCCCCCGGAGCTGGGAGCGTTTGTGCGAGGGGAGGGTGAGCAGAGTCTCGGCAGACGGTGAGGTGTTGGAGGCAGAATGCAGTGTCAGCAGTCTCAGGTGGGGGACCGAGAACATTTGTGGAAGGCGGTGGTCAGTGTACCAGGGAGGCATTTCCAGAGAAGCCCATTCCCTGGGGAGTCTCCTCCAGGACACATGCATGTCCAGCACACCCCTGTCCCAAAGAGGAGTGCTTCTGGGAGTCCAGCCTCCTTTCCTGTTGCTGCATCTGCAGCCTGTGCCCTCTCAGCTGTCCTCCCTCACGTGTTCACACACTCCCGAAGCCACCAGCTTCTCTCCTCATTCCCTTTCCCTTCTTCCCACCCACTGGGAAGTTAGGAACCCTGGCTCTAATCTCACCTCTGTCCTGGACAGACTGGGTGACCTTGGGCCAATGCCTTTCCCTGTCTGGGCCTCAGTTTCCTCATGTGTGCAGCTGGGGGTTAGGGAAGTGTTGGATGAGTTAGGTTCTAAAGTTCCTTCCATTTCTAAACATCTGGGCTGGGCCACTCAGTAGCTTCCCACTGTCCTCAGGGGAGTTCCAGGCCTTGATGGCATGGCTTCACACTGCCTGATTCCCTTCCCCATACCCTCTCCCCCTCTGCATCCTTCCCTCCCTCCCTGTCCCCCCCCCATCCCCTTTCCTTCCATAGCTGTGTCATTATTTAATTCCATAAGAGCCCACAAAGGCCGAGGCAATTACCCCCATTCTGCAGATGAAGCCACACTCCTGCCACCTTGGAGTTTGTAGAGAAGGGGTGTCCCTCCCTCAGCTGCTGACCTTCCCTGGCCCCCCTGCCTGACCTCTGTGGCACTTCTCTCAAGACAACATTAAAACTTAGCCAGGGGCTAAGGCTACCACGTATGAGTGGCTGAGCGTTTCCTGACTGCAGGAACCTGAGCCAGTCTGTTCCCACTGCCAGCCCAGACAGACCTGCCACTCACAGCTGAGTGACCACCTCTCTGAGCTGTAGCCTGCATCAGGGCAATTAAGAGGGCTGTAAGGTGTCTGTGAACTCAGCAGCCCAAAGCTCCGGGGCATCTCTCTTTGGTGTCCAGCACAGAGCCACAACTCCAGGCAACTCTGATTCTGATTCTGCTTTCCAGATACTTCTTCCCAAATAATGCTTCCTTCCTCCTCCGATTCTGCAGCCCCCTGCCAAAGGCTCCTTGGCTGTCCTGTCCATCCAGCAGTCTAACCCTCTCCTTCATGCCACTGTTGCAGATTTTTGCTGGTCTTCAGCTGCCTGGTGCTGTCCGTGCTGTCCACTATTCAGGAGCACCAGGAACTTGCCAACGAGTGTCTCCTCATCTTGGTGAGTGCCAGAGTCCCCGGCTGAGGGAGGCCGTGTGGGGCAGCATCTCTGGGGTCAGGGTGAAGGTGGAGAGAGGCTTCTCATACCATGGCTGAGAGTGGCTTGCTGTGCTGTGTTCCTGAGCTAGTGGCTGCCCGTCTCTAGGCTTCAGCCCCTGCTCTACAGCAGGTATTGGGGGACCTCCTGCCTCTATGCCAGGGCTTATGATGGGCCCAGAAAAGAGGTGAGTAGGCCCCACTCCTTCTCAGGACAAAACCTGCTAACTCCACCCATAGCGTGATGGGTTGTTTTTTTCCCCTTAAACAGAAGCACCTTGTGGGGGACAGCTGACAGACAGCCACCCTTGATGTCACTCAGTCAGGCTTAGAGAGTCTGGGATGGCTGGAAAGGGGAGGGCTGGTGAGGAGAAAAACCCAGACAGCTCATGGGGACAGAAAGGGGAGGACAGACTTGAGCTTTCAGTCTCTTCGGAAGACATGGAAGGGGCCACCTGCCTTCTGGAATCCTCCTCAGGGCTGTCCAAGTGTAAGAACCTCCAGGAGAGGTGGTCTGAGGAAATCCTAGCACTGCTAACCCAGGGACTCCAGGCTGGGTCGGTGCTGTGTGACCTGGGCCCTGGTCCTGGAGAGTGGGGACCAGAACTCAGGCCCCTGCCCCACAGGAGTTCGTGATGATAGTGGTGTTTGGCCTGGAGTACATCATCCGGGTCTGGTCTGCTGGATGCTGCTGCCGCTACCGAGGATGGCAGGGCCGCCTCCGCTTTGCCAGAAAACCCTTCTGTGTCATCGGTAAGAAGGCCTACCCTGCCTGCGCCTGACCCTTGACCCCAAGCCCCAGGGTTGACACGGGCTACCTACCCCTGACCCAGACCTTGGCTGCTGACACACTCAGTGGACCCTCCTGATGCCCCCCCGCGGTCCCAGGAACCCCCGACTTCAGGTCCTGACGGGGGTGGGTTGGCTCCCCGGCGCTGGCCGTGACCTCGCCACTCCTGCCCCTGCAGACTTCATCGTGTTCGTGGCCTCAGTGGCCGTCATCGCCGCGGGCACGCAGGGCAACATCTTTGCCACGTCTGCCTTGCGCAGCATGCGCTTCCTGCAGATCCTGCGCATGGTGCGCATGGACCGGCGCGGCGGCACCTGGAAGCTGCTCGGCTCGGTGGTCTACGCGCACAGCAAGGTGCGGCCGGGTGGGGGCGCGTGGGCCGGAGCAGGAGGGCAGGGCCCGAGCGGAGCCCAGGGGGTGGGGGATGACTAGGGACTCAGCAGGGACACGGCCGGAGGGGGCTATCTCTGGGGCTGGCCAGGGGCGGGACCTGGGGGGGCGGTGGTTGCTCAGGACCAGGGCAGGAGGCGGGGCTTAAGGGGCAGGGCGGGGTGGGGGGGACCAAAGCCGGGCCGGGGCGAGGCCTAGGAATCAGGACAGGCTCTCAGGAGTAAACTTGAGGGTCTCACTTGGAGGCTACCGGGTTCGGGTATCCATGCTCACAGCAGAGTGAGGGTGGGGCTGGGGGATTAGATGGAGGGCCGGATCGAGGCCTGGAAGTGGCGCTGGGGGTGCGGGGAAAGGTGGGCTGGGGCGGAGGCCTGAGCTTGGAGCCTGGAGGGTCAAGGGCGGGGCCGGGGCGAGCCCTGCGCTTGTAGGAGGGTCTGGCCGTTTCCGGAAGGCGGGCAGGATCGTCTTGAAGGGAGCTGCTGAGACTGACAGGCGGGCCGAGCCGCCGCCAGAGAACTCCGAGAGCTGGGGTACTTTTATCCCCTTCCAGAACACGCCTCACAGGTCGTTCTGGGAGCCCCTCAACTCCTCATGTCTCCCGGGTGGGCACAGCGTCCCCACTTCCTCACGCCCCTCCGCCTCCATCCTCCCCGTGGTCTCACCCGTTGCTGCCCCGCAGGAGCTGATCACCGCCTGGTACATCGGGTTCCTGGTGCTCATCTTCGCCTCCTTCCTGGTCTATCTGGCCGAGAAGGACGCCAACTCCGACTTCTCCTCCTACGCGGACTCGCTCTGGTGGGGGACGGTGCGTGAGGGTCGGTGCAGGGCCACCCTTCTCCCTGCGACTGTCCCCGGCCTGACCGTTCTGACCCCCACTCAGGGTTGAGTGGGCCTGTCCCTGTCTTCTCGGCTAGGGCTGGGACCCCCTGTGACACCCCCCACCCTGCCCCATGGATCTGCTTGTGTCCTCATCTATTGCCCACCTCAAGCCCTTGTGGCCTGTACTCCTTCCTCCTGACCGGCCCCGGGGGAGGGGGAATCCATCCGTGTCCCTGACCGGCTCCTGTGGGCAACCACAGGGCCCCTTCCCTCGTGACCAGGGTCCCACCTGCCTGTGCCCCCAGCGAGCTCCTGTGGGTAGCCTCTGTGACCAGCCCTGCGGGTAACTGGTTTGTGTCCCCAGATTACACTGACGACCATCGGCTATGGTGACAAGACTCCCCACACATGGCTGGGGAGGGTCTTGGCTGCTGCCTTCGCCTTACTAGGCATCTCCTTCTTTGCCTTGCCTGCTGTGAGTCCCCCTCCGCTTAGGACCTCCCGGCCTGGGGGAGAGGGGGCCTGGGGACAGAGCTTTTTAAGCTCCTGTCCTGCATTTGGGGGGTGCTGGAGGGCACCTCAGATGGGCAGGGATGGGGGTCCCACCATCACCACATTGCCCCAACCAGGCCTGTCCCCCTAGGGCATCCTTGGCTCCGGCTTTGCCCTGAAGGTGCAGGAGCAGCACCGGCAGAAGCACTTCGAGAAGCGGAGGATGCCAGCGGCCAACCTCATCCAGGTACAAGGCACCCAGGAAGCCCCTGAGCTGAACTGGTGTGTCAACTCTGTGTGCTGACCCATGTGTCCCCGCTTCACAACTGTGACTCCACTTTGAAGCTCAGAGAGGAGAGGAGTCACATGCCTGGGGTCACATGCCAAGTCAGGGACGGCGCTGGGATGCTGACTGAGAATGTCAGAAACTTAGTCCCTTGTACCAAAGGCCCAGTTTAGGGCTAGACAGAGCTGCCCCAATGCCCGACTACATGGCCTGAAGCAGAGTGGAACCCAGACAAGAGACCCTAGGCCCCTGGTGGAGACCCAGTCCTGCTGCCCATCAGCTGTTCAGTCATCAGTAAACCTGCTACACTCCCAACACCTTTATTCATTCCACAAACACTCACACAAATGAATGTCATAACTATAAACTGAGATACACGCCTTGAAAGAAAGAAATGGTTCTCTGAAGAGCATTTAACAGGAGACCTGGCCTGACCTGACCTTGAAGGGGGACTCAGGGATGACTACTCTGGGAAGGTGACACTTGAGCTGAGAGCTGGAGGATGGGTGGAGTTAACTAGGTGAAGAGGTGAGGGGGGAGCTTGCAAGGTAAGGGAACAGCATGTGCAAAGGCCCTGTGGTGGAAAGGAGCATGGTGTGTTTGATGAACTGGAAGGAGGCCAGCAAGGCTGGAACAGAAAGCTCAAGGAGGAGTGTAAAGTAGATAGGTGGGTGAGGCCCAGACCTGGGGGCCACAGAGAGGAGTTTAACATTTCCTTAAGAGCAGTGAGGAACCGCTGACAGGTATGAAGCAGGGGGAATGGGTGACATGATCAGATTTGTGTTTTGAAAAGTGGTGAATGGGTTGGAGGGTGACCCAGGTGTGTGGGGGAGACCAGATAAGAGGCTCTGGCAACAGTCTGGGAGAGGCGGGGTGCTGGATGACTTGGAGTAATGTAGCAACAGATGAGATGAAAAGAAATGGGCAGATTCTGCATATTGAGGAGGTGGGTGAGGGAGAGAGAGGTGGTAGGGTCATTTCCAGGTTTCTGGCTTGCCCAACTAGGTGGTCGATGGCCCTGCTTCCTGGAGGGACACCAGATCTGGGGCATGAAGAATGTGAGTTTGGCTGGAGCATGTGGAGTCTGAGACCCCAAGGGGTGATGTTGAGGAGGCGGCTGGATGTGCAGGTCTGCAGCTGAGAGGAGGGGACTGTGCTGGGCAGAGAAGGTTCGGGGCCATTGCATTAGATGGTAATGGAACCCTGGACACGGATGAACTTGCCCAGTGGGGAGAAGAAAGAAGGAGAAGGGAAGACGGTCCAGAACTGGGCCTTCAGGAACCTCAACATTTCATGGCTGGGTGGGCAGAGTTGAGCTGGCCAAGGAGACAGAGAAGGAGCAGCCAGAGGGATGGGGAAAACCAGGAGTGTGTGGTCTCCGTTTCCCTCGCCGTGCTGAGGCCCTCTCACTGGGCATGGCCTGAGGCGAGGGCTCTGATTTTTTATGACTCTGTGACTCAGCCTTGGCATCTCTCCAGTCGGGGTGTGTGCAAGAGAAACCCCTCCAGGAGGTAGTTCAGGGAATACTGGCACAGCCCCCCAGTCCAAGTCCGACTCACCCCCCGTTATCTCTCCTCTGCAGGGTGGAGCCCCCCTCCCCATCCCTGCTATCTCCAGCCACTAGCCCAGACTTTCCTTCTCAGCATCCCCTGGGGCACAATGGCCACTGTCCCCTGGGAGCTGGCCTTCCGAGGGGCATCGTAGGGGCAGGCGGCTGGCACTGTCCATGCCGAGAGACAGCTGGTATTGTGGTGCCCATAATTAATGAGACAGCTCTGGCAGCTGCTCTCCAGCCCAAGCCAGCGGCCTAGGCAAGCAGGAAGTAAAAATATGCCTGTCCTGGGAGGGTGCCTGGCCGGTGAGGTCAGCGCTGGGCAGTCCCTTAAAGACAAGAGGCACCCAAAGAAGGAGGGCATCCAAGGCTCAGTTCTACTCTGTCTTGCTTAGAAGCTTCCCTGCCTCCCTGCCCTTGCTGATCACCCCACTCACAGTCCCTCCCTGGCTCTTCTCCTTACCTGGAGGGGGAGGGACAGTCCTTCCTCTTGTCTGACCCTCATCCCTCTTGCTGCAGAGGAAACCCTGCAAATCCATGGATGCTGAGGGGTTGGTAGGTGATATTCTTCTCTTCTCCTCCTCAACTCCATGGGCAGTGACAGGCAGCTAGGGAAGATGGGGTGGGGTTATTATTAGTAATAATAATTCACTCAGTCAGTATTCATTCCCCATACATGTGCAGAACACTTACCATGTGCCAGAGGATACGGCGGTGACCAAGACACAGCTTACAGTCTAGGAGGAGAGAAAGACATTAGTCAAATGCACAGTGAATAGATATTTCTCAGCCGTGGTAAGGGAGATAACAGGGGTGTTTAACAGGGGCACTTGGCATAAGTGCCTACTATGTGCCAGGCACTGCCCTTGGCATTCGATAGATATTCGCCCATTTAATCCTCACATCACCCTGTTAGGTAAGTAGGATTATGTCCATTTTACAGATGAGGAAACTGAGGCTCTACAGTTTCACTTAATTTGTCCACATGAGTAAAAGGCAAAGCTGGGACTGGAAACCCACGTCTGCCTGATGACAGAATCCCAGCTCTTAACTCCCGCACTCTAAGGCCCCTGGCTCCGATGCGGATCTGCTTGTCACCCTGGGAAAGCCATCTCTCTCTAGGCCTCCATTTCTTTGGCTGGCCCTGCTGGTGGCTAAGGAATTGGAGCTGTCCTCTGGTTCTTGGTACCCTTCAGCTGGCCCAAGGCCTGGGTCCATTCGGGGGCAGAGGGCTGGTGGGGGGCTGAGAGGCCTCGCTGATGCCTCCCTTCCCCCATACCACCAGGCTGCGTGGCGCCTGTACTCCACTGACACGAGCCGGGCCTACCTGACGGCCACCTGGTACTACTACGACAGTATCCTCCCATCCTTCAGGTAGGCCCTGCTGTGGGGTGGGGGGGAGGCGGGGGCTGACAGTAATGCCCCTTGAGGACAAGTGGCTGGGATTCAGCCCTGGAGGATGGGAAAGGGAGCATGTGAGGCTGGCTCTGCAGATCCTATGTAACCCAGAGCCTGAGTGTCCTCTCTCCCACTCTGCTCTGCCCAGGGAAGGTGGTACACACTGGACACAGGGCATGGGGTGGAGCCCTGCCCCACTGGCTGGGCCAGGTCCTGGAGTGCTGGCAGTCACGTGCTCACCCATAGTTGATGCCACTCAGGGCAGTGGCACAGCCAGCTCATCTCCCCTGTCTGAGTTGGGGGCAGTGTTAGCCCTTGCCAGCCTGGCATGTTGCAGCTGGGTAGAGAAAGTGTGGGATGGACCAGAACGGCTGTGCCGAGTTGGGTGCGAGGACCCACACAGCACCCCTGTGCACGAATATGCACCTACTTTTACTGTGCCAGGCAGCAGCCTTAGGGCCCAGAAGTGGGTTCGCCCCACTGGCCCAGGCCAGGGTAAGACCGCACTGGGGGTGGCTCCACGCAGGGGATTATTAATAGCATCACCAAGGATTGTGTGGCCAGGGGCCTGGCCAGGCCCTTGGGCAGGAATGAAGACCATGGAGGATAGCTCAGTCCTGCCGGCAGGCAGGCGTCAAGTGCGCGGCTGGGCCAGGCTGCTGTGCTCAGCGCGTCTGCGGGAGCCTTTTTTTGCCTCATTAGTTCTCCAAGAGCAGCTGTTGCGTGATCCCACTCACCCCTACACCTGGCTGCCCCCCTGCCTGCCCCCTCCCAGCCCCAGGGGCTTCCCAGGGGAGGAGCAGGAGAAGAGGGGCTGGGAAGGAGGGCTCCTAGAAGCACACTGTTCCCCCCCATCTCTGCCCCTGGCAGAGAAAAGCTCCCTCCTCACAGACAGAGAAGGTGGTTAGATCAGAAGCAGCTGCCCTTCCAGGGGTAGCCCTAAGGACTCAAGGCCAGGCCATGGGGAGTGGGGCAGGGGCTGGTTTGTGAGAATTATGATGTGTGTGAGGGGGAGGGAAAACTTAGGGGCGGGTGGTCTTGGGTCCTCTAAGAGGGACAGAGCCTGGTTTGGAGATTCTGGGTCCGCTGGGCCTCCTGCTCCCTGGACCTCTGTTTCCTCATCTGAACAATGAGAAGGCAGAGGAGAGATATCCTCCGTGGGTTCTGGAAACAGGAAATGGCCTGGAGAGTTTCGAAGAAGCTGAGCGCCAAATCTAGTCTCTAAGAACCCAGTGCTGCAGGGGAAGGAAGCTGGGCTAGCCACCCTATCAAGTCCGCTTCCTCAGCATCTGTTTCCCCCTAAAATCCAGAGTCAGATCTGAGGACTTCAGGGCTGCCGCTCACCTCCACGTGGGCACAGCGCTATGCCCAGGTACTCAGCTTGATTAGCAGAGGAAGCTGGATTGGAGCTCCTACTTTCCACCTTGTGGAGGTGCCCTCGAGTTGTGCCCAGCCGGCATCCCTGAGGATCTCCCAGGAAATCCTGGGATCAGAAAGCAAGAGAGGAAAGCTAGTCTCTCCCACCCCTACCCCTGCCTATTCTGGCCTGGGGTGTTTGCTGAGCACCTCTAGAGACTCAGGGCCTGGCAGGATCCGAGCTCAGTGCCCACTGATTGAGGGGGTGGTGCCAGGTCCCTGCCTGCTGCTGATGGCGCCCTCTCCTGCAGAGAGCTGGCCCTCTTGTTTGAGCACGTGCAACGGGCCCGCAATGGGGGCCTACGGCCCCTGGAGGTGCGGCGGGCGCCAGTACCCGACGGAGCGCCCTCCCGTTACCCGCCCGTTGCCACCTGCCACCGGCCGGGCAGCGCCTCCTTCTGCCCTGGGGAAAGGTAGGGGCCCCCAGGGCCGCCACCTCCTCTTGCTTCTCCTTCTCCTCTTCCATTCTCTGTCTCATTCTCTCTCAGCTGCTACGTGGGTGTCTGGGCCTCTTCTGGGGACTCCCAGGCCTTGTCATGAGGCTGGGCAGTTGTCTTCGGATGGCCTGACAGGTACAGACTGAGAGCCTCTCTGGAGAGGCCAGGCTGGACTCACCTTTTTGTCACCTGGGCGAGTGGGGGAGATGTCCACCCCATCCTTTGCCATCATCTCCTCCATTCATTCCCTTGTCCTCTTTCTTTCTCTGTTTCCACGTCCCCCTCACTCTTCCATCCCTGCACCCCCATCCCTCCCGGGAAGCTGGAGAGAGGAGGAGGCCGCTGGCCACAGGTGCTTACGGCTCAGGTAATCGTGGGCACCATTCTGGGGTGTGAGGGCAGGGAACCCCCTGCCCCAGCATGTTCCTCTAAAAGGGGCTTGACACTGAACTCGCCTCTCAGGACCCAGATGCCAGCTGGAAAGAGAGCTCTGTGACTAAGAACCGCTGTAGGACCTGCGTAAACTCATCCAATGACTAATGCTCTTGTCTTGTGCAGCCCTGTCCACGGCTTTGCTAATCCTAGAGGGTGCTCCCGGGGTTCTCCCACAATGCCTTTCTTCCTTACTGAGGGACATTTTGCTACTCCCAACAGTCTCTTTCCCCTTGACCTGTTTCTCCTGGAGCTTTTGCATCTTGAAAGAAGAACAAATAAAGAACAATGCTTACCTCCACGTAAATGTTCATAAATAGTGGAATTTCAGGTGTATTGGGGTAAGGGAAGCCCACTAACTCACACATGGGAAAGTGGCTGTGCCTATAGAGGTGTAGCTTTGAGGTCAAGGATTCAGTGCCCCCTCAATCCTCCCCTGTCCCTTACCCGTCTCTTTGTTTTGTCTCGTCTCCACACATCATCCCTGAATCAGCCAGGTGGACATTTGGGCCTTGAGCCTCAGGTATGATGCTGTCCTGGGTCCAGAACAAGGGCGGGGAGAGGAGGTGAGCCACTCAGTGAGCAGAAGGAGGAGGTGCAGTGAAAGC
This sequence comes from Ceratotherium simum simum, assembly GCF_057802395.1. Taxonomy (NCBI): domain Eukaryota; kingdom Metazoa; phylum Chordata; class Mammalia; order Perissodactyla; family Rhinocerotidae; genus Ceratotherium; species Ceratotherium simum. Next base: position 18,517,827 of record NC_141921.1, on the reverse strand, counting down.
TTGCCTCTGCCACCTGAAGCTATATGTCCTTGAGAAAGGCATCAAGTCACTCTGAGCCTCTAGGTCCTGGGCAGAAAATTGGTGATACTTAGGCTGATCAGGGCCTCTGGGCTAAAAAGGCCTGGGGAACCAGGAGGAGGGGGTTTTTGTGTAGAGGATTCTGGGAACAGCATTCCTTCCCTCTTCTCAGGAAGGTCATTTCTGGCCAGGGCTGAATGGGAAGTGGCTGGAGAGGGAGAGCCCCTCTAGGTCTGGGGCTGGAGGGAGGGGAAGCATGACTGACCAGGCCAGGCTGGGAGCTCCCTGGAAGAGAGTCCATGGTGGGCCTCACTCGGATTCTCTGCCGCTGCCTGAAGGCCCCTCATTGTTACCCCCATCCCCCTCCAACCATGGCTTCCAGGCAGAAGCTCAAAAGTTCTGGCATTTGAGCAACCCTGCCCAGGGCCTGAGCTGGGGCTCCCTGTAGCTTCCAGTTCTGCTCTCCTCTTCCCTGAATAGGAAGGCTCTGGGAATGGAGATTACCTGGAGCCCAGCCCCTGTGCCATCTCCCACAGCTGCTCTGGGTCTCTGGGCCCACCAAGGCCTAGGAACAGATTACTGCTGAGGGCATGGCCATCACTAACTCCCAGCCTTGTCTCTGTCTGCCCTGGAGTGTCTCTATGGCTGGGGCTCATGCTGATGGTGGTGGAGTGTCCCTTCTTCCCAGAGACCCCAGGGGGCTGAGCTGTGACTTCTAGATCAGTCACCAGGCTCAGGCCAAATGGCCATATCCTTATTCTTGGCTGCCTGGGCCCTCTGGGGTGGGGGCCCCAGATAGGACCCCCACACACACACAGACACCTGGCCACATCCTGAGTGTTTGTGGCTGGACCCAGGCTGAGCACCTTCCCAGGACTACAAGGAGCGGGACTTCCTGGGGGATGGCATAGTCAGGGCCAGCATCTCCTCTCTTTGGGGTTTTGCGATGAGGCGCTAAGCAGTGTTTCTCAAAGCGTGGTCCACTGACCTCCTGCATCAGCATCCCCTGGGGTGTTTGTTCAAAATGCAGATGCCTGGACCTCTCCCCGAGCCCACAGCATGAGACTCGCTGGAGAAGAGGCACAGAATTCAGCATGTTTAACATGCTTCCCAGGAGATCCTTATGCAAAGCTTGAGAAGCTCCACATTCTGGGGATGTGGGCTGGAGGATGATTTAGGTGGGGGTCCTTCTCTCCCACCAGCCACAGGAGGCCAGCCCCATCCTGGCAGCTCCCCACGCTCTACCCATCTGCCTCCTTCCCACTAACCTCTATTTGTGTCTTGTTCTCAACTTTCCAGCCAGATGTTTAGTAATAAACGGAGTTTCTTTCGGATTCACGCCAGCTGGAGACCGAGGTACCCCCTCGCCTGCTCCTCCTGTCCCCACTCCTCCTCGCCCGACCATTTTGGGGGCTGGAGAGGGGGACAGGAGGGGCCAAGGAAAAGGTGCATGTGCCTGCCGCCTGCCGTCTGCCTTGGGGCCCCGACGAGCCCCTCGCCTTCCTGGGGATGCCTCTGCCAGGTCTGGGGGCGTGAGCCTGGCGCCCAGTCTGCCAGGAGGGACACTTATAGGAGCCTTGGGATAAGCTCTGGCTCTGCCGCTGACCCCTTATGTGACCTTGGCCAAATTGCTTCCCTTCTCTGGACCTGAGTTTCCCATCTGTGAAATGGGCAGATTGAACTAGAGGCTCTCTGAGGGTCCTTCCCACTCTGACTTTAGCCAGGCCGTGGGTTTAGCTTCCTAGTGCCGCACTGCCCACCTAGGGACCCAGCAGATGCCTGAAGGAGGTGGCATTGGCACCTCCTTCGCCAACTCCAGAGCCCAGCTCTTTTAGCTGCGTCACCCCCACATTCCTTGGTACCTGCCCTGTGCCAGGCCCCGCACTAGGGACATGGTGATGAATAAAACATGGTGCCTGGAGAGCTGCAAAGAGTGACTGCTATTCGGTGTGATGAGTGGAACAAAAGGAGGAAGCAGAGGCGCCGTGGAGCCTGGGTCAGGCACTTCACCAGAGGCCCAAAGAGGAGTGAGCGTGAGTGAGGGCATTCCAGGCCAAGGAAGCAGCGTGCCCCAAGGTGAGAGGTGAGAGCACAGCCATGGCAGAGGAGCGGGCAGCCCAGTGTGGCCGGATCTGAGAGCGGGAGGTCAGGAGCTGAGGTTGGGGGCAGAGCTGGGTCACGAAGAACCCAAAAGCCCAGTGTGTGCTTCATCCTGTTGGCACTGCACTGCCTGGCAGCCCGGGCTCATGGAGTCCTGGGTTTCCCAAAAGTGCCTCTGGAGCCTTGTTGGGGGGCCCATGAGTGGAAGTTGAGTGACAGAGCTCCTGGCTGCTCTACCAAGAGGCATGTTTCTTAGAAATGTGCATTCTGGATCTGAACCTGGCCACCACTCACTAACTAGGGGACCTTGGGCATAAGCCCTCTGTGCCTCAGTTTCCTTAGATGTAAAATGTGGATAGTAATAGGATCTGCTTCCAATCCAACTGTGCCTAGCTCACAGGAGGTGCTATGGAAATATTGGCCTCATTTGATTTGGTATGTTGAGCAGTTAAGATCTTGCCTACTTCAGAAAACAGCTTGGAAACCACGGCTGTCGGAAACGGGAACACACTGAAGGGAGGAGCCGGGTCAGATCTGCCCCTGTGCAAGATTACTTGGGCTGTCTGGGTGAGGTGGGCAGGAAGGGCAAGGCCAGAGCCGAGAGGCCAGCAATGAGGCTGTTTCCATAGTCCTGAGGAGAGCGGCTGTATGTAGCACCCGAAGGGGTAGGCTGCCTCCCTTCCCCCCGTGATCTTGGCCTTTGGCAGGCAGATGATGAGTCCTTAAAGAAATTCCTTGTGGAAGAGAGGGTGGGGGTTGGGTCCAGCAGGGCAGTCAGAGTGCAGCCTGTGCCCAGAGCTTGCCCTCCCTCATAGGACAGCCCCAGTCAAGCCCACCCCATCCTTCTCCCAGGCACCAACAGACCCCTTAGATCAGAGCTTCTTGACCTCACACTGTTGACATTTTGGGTGGAGTAATGCTTTGTTGTTGGGAGCTGTCACAAGCATTGTAGGATGTTTACCAGCATCCCTGGTCTCTGCTCACGAGGTGCCAGGAGCACCCCCAGTGTGACAACCAAAAAGTGTTTCTAGATATTGCCAGATGTCTCCTGGCAATCACCCCCAGTGGAGAACCGCTGCCCTAGACCGTATCCTGATTGCTTGTCCCGGAGAAAGAATGCCATCTCTGAAGTCAGAGAAAGCTGGGTTCCAGTCCTTGCTCCATCCATAGCAGCTCTGTGACCCTGGGCAAGTCATTCCACCTCCTTCCACATCCATAAGATAGGGGCGGTAGGGGCCAGCCCGGTACTGTAGTGGTTAAGTTCGGGCGCTCTGCTTCGGTGGCCTGGGGTTCACAGGTTCAGATCCCGGGTGTGGACGGATGCACCACTTGTCAGGCCATGCTGTGGCGGCGTCCCACATATAAAGTAGAGGAAGATGGGCACGGATGTTAGCCCAGGGCCAATCTTCCTCAGCAAAAAACAGGAGGATTGGCAACAGATGTTAGCTCAGGGCTAATCTTCCTCACCAAAAAAAAAAAAAAAAAGGGTGGTAAATATGGAAGCCACCACATCAAGTGGCTGGAGAACTGGAAGAGCTCAGGCCTCAGACAGGACCTTGCGTCTTCTAAGGAGCCTGGGGAGGGAAGGAGCTCTTTCGATGTCCACCGAGTGCCAGGTTTCTTTCCATTTTCTTTGAGCTTTTAGGCTCCAGAGAGGCTGACGTGAGCCATTCTCTGGGCCCTGCCCAAATAGCTGGAACCCAGGGCCACCCCGTGGGAGAACAGTACCCTCTTACATTGAAGAGGAGCCCAGGGCCTCTGGCTGGCTGGAAAGTTACAGAACCCCACAAACCAGGCTGGAAGCTCCTTCAGTCATCACAGAATCAGAGCTGGAAAGGGACCTTTCAAGGCCTCTAGTGCAAGCCCCCAGACCCCTCCTCCATAAGTCCTGCTGAGTGCAAGCTTAGTCTTGCTTGCATACTTGTGACAGGGAGGTCACTCCCTTCTCCCAGAACGCCATTGGAATGATGTGCTGGGCACAGAGATCTAGACTTCCAGGCCCTTGGCTGAGTGTCAAGGCCTCCTCCACCCCCCTTACGTCCTCTCCCCCTTGGAGGAACGGAGGACAGAAGGAGGGGTTGCACGGGCCAGCGGGGTGGGGGGTGCTTGCCAGCATGAGGAGAGCCCAAAGGAATGGCTCTGCAAAGGAAAGTTTGGGAGAGCCACCCTCAAACTTTGTTTGGAATCTGTGGGGTGTTGAGTGGATACTGGGCCAGCAAACAGCATGCTGGATTGGGGAGCCACTCCTGTCCTTCCCTTCTCATATCCTCAGGGCCCCAATCCTTAACCTATAACCTCTCCCCTCTGGGCAGAGGCCCCAACCCCTAAGGATGACCCTACATCCTGGCTGCCTTCCCGAAGGTGCTCCTGGTTTCGAGATCTCCCTCACCTCGGCACCTTAGCTCTATACCCTGTACCCCATGCCCTGGGCATGAGGGACCCCGACTTCCACCCAACCCTGAAACCAGAATCTGTCCTCTGCTCAAGCCTTGATCTGAAAGTCCCTGAGAGTAGGTGACACAGTCTTCTCCCCCAATTCCTGCCCCATCTGAGGCCTCTTCCGCAACTGACTGGCGCTCTCCTGAGCCAGGGCCTCAGACATTTGGGATGGAAGGGCCCAGAACCTGTCTGCAGAGGGCCCTCCAAGAGGCAAGCCACACCCACAGCAGGGAGGCAGCGGTGACACCACAGGGCATGGGATGGGGACGTTTGCATAGGTCCTACTCAAACTGCGATAACATGGTCCTTGAACCTCTTGGACACAGAGTTACTCTGCCAGGTATTGGTTACCAGGGCCTGGCCTGGGGACCCTGAGGCCTCCCCCCACCTGTCTTCCTCCAAGGTTTGGGGGATGTGGTGGGGAGCTGGGGTGTGGGAAGGGAAGTCTGAGCGCACGCACAGACATGCACGTGTATGTTCACATGCACACAGACATGTGTAGGTGCTGTTGAACTGGGGGCTCAGTAGGCAGTGGTGCAGGTCTGGGAGGGGAGATCCGTGGTCACATGGGCAGCATGTCAGTCCAGAAGCAGAGCTCTGGCAGGGGAGACCACTGAAGAACAGGTTATAAACCTTTACTGGGAGGGCAGGCACCAGGCATGTCCTGGCATACATGTGGGCCCAGCAGCTAGACCCACAAGGCCAAGACCCCCAGCAGCCAGGACACTGCACACCTCCAGGGGCGCTGTTTACACTGAAGTCTGTGTGATGGAGAACTTTGGAATTTTGCAGTGCACTGCCTGTACAGCTATACCAGGTCCTAAAGTCCTGACCAAACCAGTGTGGGATCAGATAGCTCCAGCAGTGGGGAAAGGAGGAAAATATGACACATGTACACACACACACACACATATGTACACACGCTGGTACCAGTGTGCCCACACTGTCACCTGCATGCACGCAAACACACGTACACACACTCATACCCTCAACTCCACACAGCCTGCCTCTGTGTCCAGTGAGGAGCTGGAGGCTTACCTCAGTGTGCATGGCCAGGTGAGCTTCTCCATCCCTTAGCAGCCTGTCTGTGTCCAAAGGGGTCACCGCCTCCGCTCCACCCACCCACCTGGCCAGGCCAGCTCCCCTGTCCTCCTGTCTGTCTCTGACTCTCTTCTTGGGTTTCTCTCACTCCTTCCACTCTGACATCTGTCTCCTGTGCACCCCTTATCTGTCCGGGCGATGAGGGTGGGAGGTGGGGGTGGGGAGAGGATCTGCTCAGACTGACCCTGGCTCAGCTTCTTGTCAGAGTCAGGGCCGCCCTCACCACACCCTGCCCCATGCACTTGGTGGAGAATCAGGACCCAATAGCCACCCCTAAGTCCTAAGTCAGCTGTGTCCCCACTCACACCCCCCACCTCTAGCTGTGGCTAACTGGGCTCTCTCCCCCACCGACCGGCCCTGCCAGCAGCCGGATGGGCATCAAAGACCGCATCCGGATGAGCAGCTCCCAGCGGCGGACGGGCCCCTCCAAGCAGCACCTGGCACCTCCGCCGATGCCTGCCTCTCCGAGCAGTGAGCAGGTGGGTGAGGCCACCAGCCCCACCAAGGTGCAGAAGAGCTGGAGCTTCAATGATCGCACTCGCTTCCGGGCATCACTGAGACTCAAACCCCGCACCTCTGCGGAGGGTGAGCCCCTGGGGGTCTAGGGTCAGGACCTGGGTGGCAGGGTAGGGACCGAGTCTGGGCTAGGGTGGGAAGACTTGGTTCTAGTCCTAGCTCTGCAACTGAGTGACCATCTTTGGGCCTCGATCTTCTGGTCTGTGAAATGGGCATCATAATACCCACTTGGTTGGGCTCCAGACTGTTTGAGAATCTGATGGGAATGCGGAGGGTGGACTTCGGTAGTGGTGAGGAGCATAGGCTTTGGGGCCAGGTGGCCTGCGTTTGAATCCTGGCTTTGCTGTTTGTCTTGGGCAAGTAACCTAATCTCTCTGGGCCTCATTCTCCTCATCTGTAAAATGGGGACAGTAATAGTATCTGCTTCATAAGATTGTTGTGAGGATTAAATGAGATTATCCCTGGAAGGTGACCAGAAGAGTTTCTGGAATATAGTAAGTCCTCAACAGAAGCCAGCCACATTCCAAGTGCTTTGGAAGGAGCAAGAGTCATCCTTGCTGAGCCCTGACTGTGCAGCCCCACACTGGATTTATCTCGTTGACTTCTCCCAACGACCCTGGGAAGTAGGTTCTGTTTTTATCCCCATTTTACGGACGTGGGGACTGAGATCTCTCGGCTAGTCAGTGGCAGAGCTGCTGTCCTCAGCCAGGTCTGTCCATCTCCACAGCTCATGCTCCCCACCCTGCCAGTCTTCACGCAGCCCAGCCGGTGGGTATGAGACTGTGAACCTGGTGGGGGTCGTTTTTTAACCAGTTCAGTCACTTTTTTGAGTTCTAGCTCTGCTCCTGACTTCCACTGTGACTTAGGCAAGATACTGCCCTTTCTATGCCTCGTTGTGCTCTTCTGGAAAACGAAAGGGTTGGACCCAGTCCCCTGGAAGATTTCTCCCAGCTTTGACATGCTTCAGGCCCCTGGTGGGAGAAGGAGGGGTGGGTGGACAAGGATGGAGGACGGGGACAGGAAGCCCCTTTGGCCTTGGAGGGAGGGGACCCAGTTGCCTCTCTCTGTGCTTGTCAGCCCCGAAGATGTTGCTGGCTGACAGCTCGGACAGCCTTTTCCTAGAAAGTTACAGAACCCCACAAACCAGTCTTTGGGAGGTGCTGACCCACGGGAACCTGGCCATGGCTGGTACCCCGGGCCTCCTCTTCCCTGCCTAAGAAGCTGCCTGGCCTCCCGCCACCTCCTGGCCCCATGAGGCCAGGACAGTATCACCTCCTTGTGCAGTGCAGGGCACCACCCTCGGAGAAGCCATTTCTCTCATTGGAGAGAATGACTTGCTTTGGGGGCCTTCCCCAGTAGCAGAGCTGGGCACAGGAGTCAGCCCCTTGAGCTTCCTTCCCTCTTGGCTGAAGAATGACTGTGTGCATGATTATGTACAGAAGCTGCAAGCCCCTTTTCTCTTGGGCTCATTGTCCTGCATGGTGGGACCAGTGGGGCTTCCTCCAGGGCTGGGTGCACTTTGCCCCAGGCCAGACCAGATGTGCCCTAAAGCAGCTCCCACTTGGCCACCAGACAGCTGTTTACCCTGACTGGCCACAGGGCAGATGGACGTGCAACAAACTGGAGTTTTCCACCCTAGGTAGGGCAGCCAGGGGGCAGGAGCCTGGTCTGCCTTGTGCCCCCAGGAAGGTTCTGGGCCCTTTCTGGGCCTCTGTCTCCCTGGTACCTCAGCAGGTGGTGGTAGGGGCTGGGAGTGGCCTCTTCTGCTGCCACCACCTGGGCCCCCCTGACCTTCCAGAGGGCCCCCCGGAGGAAGTGGCAGAGGAGAAGAGCTACCAGTGTGAGCTCACAGTGGACGATGTCATGCCTGCTGTGAAGACGGTCATCCGCTCCGTCAGGTGAGACTGAGGCCTGAGGTGGGCCCCCATCCGTCTGCCCCGCGCTGCTGCTCCCCATCTGGGGCCTGCCCTCATGGCCAGGCCTGGCCTAGCTCCCGGGCACGCCAGCTGCTGCTCACCTGGCACCCTTGGCGGTGCTGGGCTGGCAGAGACCCTGGAGTGTGGGTGGGGTGGGGAGGTGGCATATGGCTCCTCAGGTCTGAAGGGCCAGCTGGGTGGGGCAATGGGCAGGCTGCCCATCACAGTCCCCCTCTCACACCTGCAGTGTCCTGTCTGCTTCTCTCTCCTTTCCTCTGTCTCTCACTTTATGTCAGTCTCTCTGCTCTTTATTTCTCTCTCTCCCTAGCTGTCTGTCAGCCTCTGCCTGCCTCTCCCTGTGTCTCAGTCTCATCCACTTTTTGCCTCTGAGTCTCAGACTTTCTCTCTCTCCTTGGGGGGCTTGCCCTCAGCCTGTCTGTCTCCCCCAGGACTCCCTCTAGAGTAGCGCTTTTCAAACCACAGGTCACAACAGTTTGAAATCAACTTAGTGAAATCAATTTAGTGCACCATGGTCAGCATTTTATTTTATTTTATTTATTTATTTTTATTTATTTATTTTTTATTTATTTAAATTTTATTTATTTATTTATTTATTTTTTCCCCCCAAAGCCCCAGTAGATAGTTGTATGTCATAGCTGCACATCCTTCTAGTTGCTGCATGTGGGATGCGGCCTCAGCATGGTCGGAGAAGCGGTGTGTCAGTGTGCGCCCGGGATCCGAACCCGGGCCACCAGCACCGCAGTGCGCGCACTTAACCACCAAGCCACAGGGCCGGCTCAGCATTTTAAAAAAAAGAACAGAATAGAAAATATCAGAGTGCATTCCTCATAGTAAGGATAAAGAATGTTTGTGAAATTTATATTTCAGATATGTATATGTGTGTACTGGTTTCTGAGGTCAAATGTTGGGTTTTGGTCAAAAAGTTTGAGAGCCCCTGCCCTACTGGCCATCTCCCTGTCTCGACAATGAAGGGGGGACCAGTCTCCTGAGCCCTTCAGCCATGGCCCAGCCATGGATCTGGCCCCCAACCTCCTTGGAATGGAGTTCCGGCCTAGTCTCTGTCTCCAGCCTGCAGCCCTAGCTCCAGACCCCCCTCACCCCCAGCCTTGCAGACTCACCTCCTCTCTTCCCTGGCTGATACACCTGCCCACAAGCCTCTTCCCTTTGTGTTCCTTTTAAAATCTGAGTCAAATGGACCCCCCCTCCCCTAGAGAGTCTGAGGCCTCTCCTCACCCCCTCTATACACATCCTGTCTCTCCCCTCCAAGTAACCAGCTTCTTGAACACAATGCCTGAGCTGCCACCTGGCTCAGGTCAGCTCTCCTTGGCCATCCCACAGACCCCTCACACCCAGCATGCCCCAAACCTGCTCTTCCTCCCATGTCCCCATTTCAAGCAGTGGCACCACCATCCAACCTGTCACTCAAGCCATGGGAGTCATCCTGGACTCAGACTCAGAAGTCTTTCATTTCCATCTCCTGAACTGCTCAAAGTTGCCCCATATCTCCACCCCACTGGCCCCTCCCAGCTCAGGCCTTGGAGCTGGTCTTCCTACCCAAGACTCTGCCCCTCCAGGGCATTCTCCACAGAGGCTGGCAGAAGAGTCATGCTAAAGCAGAGTAAACCACATGCCCCCTTCCCCACCACCCCAACTTCCCATTGCCCAGTCTCTGCCAGGGATTCAGGGCTCTTCAGAGTACCCCCCTCCCAGTCTCCTTCCCAAGGCCAGTCTCTTTCCCTGTCTTCTTATACTGCCCCCTCCTCGACCAGGTGGATTAATCCCTTGTCTTCACATCCAAGTTCTGGCTACTCTGAGCTGACTCACTCCCACACCTCCATGCCTGTCTGTGTCCAGAAAGCCACCCTTCATCCCGCTCCTCTTGCCCAGTGACTGGGAAGTATCACTCCCAAGACGTGTCACCTGACCTCCCCTTCTCGTGGTCCCAGCCCTCTTCTCCATTCCTTGACTCGGCCCTTGTCACCCCATAATATCTGTGTCCTCTCCGTCTCCCTCCCCAGACCAGGGCTCCTGAGGCCAGGGATCGGATCTGACGCCCCTTGGGTGCCCAGGGTGCAGCACAGCAGTGCTAACAAGCAATTGTGGAGTGAATGCAAAAATGTCTTCCCCCCTGCTGCCATCATCAACAGTGTGCACAGAGGTCTGCCCTGTGCCCCACCTAGCAGAGAGAGAGCAGGCCCAGTCCCTGCCCTCCTAGGCTAATGCGACTGCAGTACAGGCATAGTAAAAAAAACACCAAGCAAACCTACAGGGGGCCCTGGGGTGGGAGCTGAGGGGTAGGCAGGAAGGCTGGGAGACCCAGCAGAGGCCGTGTGGCCCAAGCAGGAGCTGCCCTGGTGCTGGACAAGGGGGTAGCGAAGGGACAGAGAGGGGGCTGGAAAAAAATCCCTTCCCTCTGAGACCCGCTACCCCGACAGGATCCTGAAGTTCCTGGTGGCCAAAAGGAAATTCAAGGAGACGCTGCGACCGTACGACGTGAAAGACGTCATCGAGCAGTACTCGGCAGGGCACCTGGACATGCTGGGCCGGATCAAGAGCCTGCAGGCTCGGTGGGTGCGCCCGCCCCGGATGGGGTGGGGGCGGCAGAGACGTCGGGCCCCAGCCCGGGCAGGAGGTCTGCGGGCGGGAGACCCTTCGCAAGCTTCGAACGCAGCCCCGAGCGCCCCCTAGGGGCCGCTGCGGCCCCTGGCGTTTCCGGCCTCGGCAAGGCCCCTGGCTTGCAGCGCGGCCAAGGCCAGACCCCACACCTGTCTCGAATCTGAAGAACGACCTAGCCGGCCTAGCCGCAGGTCCTCTGTGCGAACCCTATTGACCTGCACGCCTTGGGGGACATTTTTAGATGACTGTTTCCTACTCTTAAAATAATAGGCTTAAAAATAATCAGTGACCACCCATCTCCCCGGGGTTAGGCAAATTGTTCTCAATGCTGCCCACCTCTTGCCTCTGGCATCACCCACCCCCCCACCCCTGCACATCTTCTCTCAGCCCAGCATATAGGAAGAATTCTCACACCGAGACCTCAGTCACCTACACCGGGCCCCTCTCTGTGGCTGCATTCTCACTGCCCTTCATTCATTTGTTCTCTCAAGAAACAGCCATTGGGCATTTGTTACCCACCAGACAGCAGGGATATGGTGGAAAGCAAAGCAGAGTCCCTGCCCTCAGGGAGCTTTCGTTCCTGTGGAAGGAGAACAGATGATAAATACATACACCAGAATATGTCAGGTGGCGATAAATGCTACAGAGAAAAAATAAGGGTTAGGGTGTTGGGGTTTGCAATTTTTAATAGGTGAGAAGGTGATATTTGAGGAAAAAATTGAAAGTGAGGCAACCAGCCCTGTGGCTGTTTAAATAAAGAGTTTCCAGAGGGAACAGCAAGTGCAAAGGCTTTGAGGTGGGCAGGTGGCTGGGGTGTTGTTTCAGGAACAGCAGGGAGCTCAGTGTGTTCTGGCATGAGAGAAGTAGGAGCTGAGGTGAGAAGCTGATGGCACTTAGACTGTGTAAAGTCCTGAAGGCCACTGCAGAGATGTGGGCATTCATCCAGGGTGAGATGCAAACACTGGGGGGCTTTGAGCAAAGGATGGACAAGATCTGAGTTCTATTGTAAAAGGATCACTCTAGGTCCCTATGAGGCAGCTGGGTGGAAGCAGGGAGACCAGCGAGCAGGCTACTTCAGACGTCCAGGCAAGAGATGATGGGGACTTGGACAGGGTGGCAGCCATGGAGGGGAGAAATGGTCAGATTCTAGATATATTTTGAAGGTAGAGCTGACAGGTTGTCTGATGGGGTGTAAGAGAAAAAAAGAGTCAAGGATGAAGACAAGGTTTTTGGCTTGAGCAAGAGGAAAAAGTTGCCGTTGACTGACATAGAGAAGGCAAGGAGCGGAGCAAGTTTCAATCAGGAAAGTTGGACTCGTTGGGTTTGTGATGGAGTGGAGTCAGACATCTAAGTGGAGTGTGGATCTGGCAGTTAGAGGACTGTGGAGTTCGGAGGAGAGGTAGAGGCTGGAGATAGAGATTTGTGTCAACAGTGTATAGAGGAATTGAAAATCTGGAACTGAAGACATCACTTAGCGAGTGATAATAAATAGAGAAAAGAGGTCCCAGGAGTGAGCCTTGGGTCCTGCAATATTTAGAGGTTGTGGAGATAAAGGAGGAACCAGCAAAGGAGACAGAGAAGGAGAGGTCAGTGAGGTAGGAGGAGAAGTGGGAGAGGGTGGTGTTTGGGAATCCAAATGAAGAAAGTGCCGGAAGAAGGAGTGATCGGATGTGCGGAGCGCTGCCAATAGTCAAGCGTAATGAGGACCCAGAGTTGATCATCGAATGTAGCAACATGGAGGTCATTTGGGATCTTGACAACAGTAGTTTTGGTGAAATGGTGGGAATGAAAGCGTGATTGGAGTAGGTTTTAGAGAGAAAAGGAGGAGAGAAATTGGAGATAGAGGGTAGAGGTAACCCTTTCAAGAAGTTTGCTGTAAAGGAGAGCAGAAAAACAAGGTGGGACCAACTCCAGCCTTGTCCACCTTATAACTCACCTTCCCGCTTGTGTCTCTCCCTCTTTTCCCAGTCCACCATCTCCCACCTGTCCTCCCATCAGGTGGTTATTTTGTCATGCTTGTGTGTGGTGCCTTTGCTAGGCTGGCTGGAAAACCCCCAAAGCAGCAGCCAGGTCCCTCCATCCAACTTGGTCTCCATTGGCAGGGCAAAACGGCCCCCTCCCACCGGGGCAGGCAGTCTCCCCTTTCAGCAGGCAACCTCGAGTTCTTATGGGAGGGTCCGTTGGCGTGTGTCTGGGACCTTTGACGGTTCCCTTTCCCCACAGGGTGGACCAGATTGTGGGCCGGGGCCCCGGGGACCGGAGGGCCCGAGAGAAGGGCGACAGGGGGCCCTCGGACTCGGAGGCGGTGGATGAAATCAGTATAATGGGACGCGTGGTCAAGGTGGAGAAGCAGGTGAGTGTGGGAGGGAGTTTCGCTGGTGTGGTGTTGTCGACTGAGAAGCTCTGGAAGGCCGCGGGGACAAGCACTGGGGGAAGGTGCGCTTCTCAGAGCCGCAACCCGGAGCTGGCCGGGCATCCCCTGCCCGGCAGACCCCAGCCCCACAGATAAACTCCGCCTCCCAGGAAGCCCGCCCACTCCTGCTGAACAACCCGATAAACCCACCGTCTCCTGCCACCCCCGCCCTGGGTCGCTATAGTCTCAGATAAGCCGGTCTAAATCCAACCTACTTCATTTACCCTCGCCTCTCTTGTCTCTCTCGATTGCCCAGACTATCCCAAGCAATCACAACTAAATTTCGCGGGGCGGGGAGTGGGGGGAAGCGGAATAAGCCCCAGGTTCCCAGCTTCGTCCTGCCCTCCAGCCAAGCTCCGCCTTTCCTGTCGCACTTCCTCCCGGAGAGGCCGCGTCTCCCAGACGCGCCCTTCTCTGGACAAGCCCGCCTCCCCAGCCGCGTCCCGCCCCAAGTCTCGCCTGCAGTCCAGGCCAGGCCCTGCCTCCAGCCGCTCTCCTCCCAAGCCCCGCCTCCCAGCCGCGTCCCGCCCTCGGGTCCCGCCTCCGGTCCTGCTCAAGCCCCGCCTACATCCGCTCTCCTCCCAAGCTCCGCCTCAAGCCGCGCCCCGTCCCGCTCAAGCCCCGCCTCCAGTCGCGCCCCGTCCCCCTCCTGCCCCGCCTACATCCGCTCTCCTCCAAAGCCCCGCCTCCATACTCGCCCCGCCCCCAAGTCCTGGCCCAGCCCCGCCTCCAGCACGCCCCGCCCCCAGGTGCAGTCCATCGAGCACAAGCTGGACTTGCTGTTGGGCTTCTACTCGCGCTGCCTGCGCTCTGGCACCTCGGCCAGCCTGGGCGCCGTGCAAGTGCCGCTCTTCGACCCCGACATCACCTCTGACTACCACAGCCCTGTGGACCACGAGGACATCTCCGCCTCCGCACAGACACTAAGCATCTCCCGCTCGGTCAGCACCAACGTGGACTGAGGGGCTTCTCAGGGACGGGGCAGCACTCGGCCAGCCCCTCGGCCCAGCGCTGGGCCCCGCCCCGTGAGGCCTCGGGACTCCTCTCTTACTTGAACTCGTTCCCTCGCGGGGAGAGAGGCCACACGCAGTATTGAGCTGCCTGGGCGGGCGAGCTACCGATGTGGGTGCCAGCGACCCGGCCCACCTCAGGAGCGCGAGATGCCAGGCCGCACGGAAGGCAGCAGCAGCGGCTGCACGCGACCTCTGGGCCCCCCAGCGCCCTGCCCGTTCCATCAAAGCCCGACGCCGCCCGCCTGGCAGGGGCACTGCCCGGGGAGTGGGAACCGGGCGCTGGGGCCCGGGGCCCTGAGCCCTGACCCAGCTTCCAGCTATGCAAGGTGAGGTGTCTGGCCTGCCCTTTGGACAGAGCAGGGAAGCCGTCCCGCCAAGCCCCGCCCACTTGAGGGTGGGCCCAAGGTGCCCCCACAGGTACCCCCAAGCACAGGACCCTGCCACAAGGCAGGTGGGCACCATATATGCAAACTATGTTAAATATGCAACTTTGGGGACCCCCATGGGGTCCCTCTGCCCCTCCCCCATTGGGAGATGGGCCTCCAGCAGTAGCTGGTCTCAGGCTGCTTGGCCATCACCCCCATCCCCATACTTTGGCATATCACCCCCTCCCCACCCAGCATGGGGCCTGTTTCTCCCTTGTCTCCCCCAAGGGCAGTGCCTAGGCCTTCCTTCCCATCTGCAGGTGTCCCCTCCCAGTGGCTCCCTCTTCCTGCTGGATGTCCAGTCCCCTCTTTGGCCGTGTAGATGCCTTTAATAGCACAAGTTTCTGTATTCTCCCTCACACCTCCCGCAGACAATGCTCCTGCAGTCCTACAAACATGTCCCTTTAGTTTCCCCAGACATGCAGAAAGTCTCTCACACTCACACTGACACATACAATCACACACACTTGGAGACATGAGCACAGAGCCGCTCAGCCTTTCTTGGGCCTTTGCAGCTGAAGCCAGTAGACTGGCCTTGCAGGGTGATGTCCACTGTGAGGATTCCCCCACTCCATCTGGGTAGGAGAGGGAGCTCTGAAGTGACCCCAGGTCTCTCCAGGCCCCACCCCAGAGCTTTACCAGCTCCCTTTCTCAAGAAGATCTACTCCTCAGTGGTCCAGGAGCCCTAATTGCTGCCTCTGCCTGCCCCTGAGAGCCCTCTTCGGCGTCCCCACAGCACAACTCAGGCCTAGGCCTTTGGGGCCTGGACAGCACTGGAAAGGCCCCAGGCGCTTCCCCAGGTGGTTATCAGGCCCGCTTCTATCTAGGCTTCCCCCTTTCTAGTCACTCTAACTCCCAGGGAAAATAATAATGCGCCTAGCAACTCCCATTTTTCAGGCACCAACTCTGCATCTGGCACTCACATGCACTGTTTCCCCTTCTTCCATGCCCCACTCTTCACTT
This sequence comes from Ceratotherium simum simum, assembly GCF_057802395.1. Taxonomy (NCBI): domain Eukaryota; kingdom Metazoa; phylum Chordata; class Mammalia; order Perissodactyla; family Rhinocerotidae; genus Ceratotherium; species Ceratotherium simum. The sequence goes on along the minus strand of NC_141921.1, from coordinate 18,502,286 downwards.
TGGTTGGCAGCCCCCATACTGGCATAAGCCCCCATCCACTCCAGGCCCCCAGCACCTCTTTGGTATCCCTACCCCTTTGTCCCTCTTCTGCAAAGCCAATGCAGTTGGCAGGGGGGTGATGGGTAGTGGACCAATGATGACCCTCTGTGGGGTGCCAGCGAACAAGGGGCTCGGGCCCAGCTGCCTGCGTCTCATGACTGGGGACCTGCATGCACCAGCGCCAGGGCTGGGGTTGGGTCTTGCTCAGCCCCATGGTGCCCAGCCTCTGCCCCAACATGCCCTCTGCATGTGACCATCATGCCCTGGATGGAACCTGTCCTGGCTCACCTCACCCGCACTCCACTGTCCTCAGAGAGCCACCCCTCCGCCCACACAGAGACAGAGCTGTGGAGAGGGGCAGGAGAATGGGATTACCCTATGACCAAGGGAGACTTGGCAAGAAGCCTGCCCTCCTTCCACGATCAAGGTTCCCCCACCAACCTGGTTCTCGGATATGCAAGTACCTCACTTTGTTAACTTATTAACTTATTGGTTTCATTAAAGTTTTCAGTAGGAGGTGGTTGGTCTTGGCTGTTCAGCGGCTGTGGGGTGGGGCACCTGGTCTGGGGGTGGGGGTGAGGAGATTTGAATTAGGACTCTTGGTTGTAACAACAAAAACTCAACCCATTATGGCTTAAGCAAAATATAAAATTTATTGGCCCAGATGACTAAAAAGTCCAGGGGAAAGGTTTGGCTCCATGCACTGCTAGATCTGGGTGCTGCACTGTGTCAGGGGTCTGTCTCTGGTCTCAGTCTTCCTCTCAGGCAAGCTGACCTCTCGCGGTGACCCCCAGCACTTCCACATTTACTTCCTCCTGGCATAGTGCCCCAGGGAAGAGTGAGTGCCACTTTCCTAATAGTTTGTATCAGTCAGAGTTCAGTCAGGAAAACAGAAATTACACTAGGTTTTTCAACAAGGAGAATTTACTATAGGGGACGGGTTACACTGATGTAGGTGAGCTGAAAGAACAAAAAGAGAACATTGAGAGAAGCTAGAGAAAATCAGGCAGGAAGCAGCTTCCACTCCTAGAGCTGCAGGAATATAGGGAAGGTGTTGGGGTTAGCAGAACCCACAAGTTTGATTGGGGGAGCTGTATAGTGGGGGACTTAGAGGTCTGAAGAGGGGTGCTGTCTGCCTGTGCCAGTACCTCTTAGGTGATACAATGAAGCTTGTCTGGCAATGCAGAAAGAAAACTGAAGGCTGGGATCCACTGTGGCTACCAGGCTGTTGCTGATAAGGTTACTAAGCAAAGGAAGAAGGAGGTCTCCACTCCTCCTGCCTTTCAGTGTTTCCCTAGTGCCCCTTATTGTCGAAGCCAGCTAACAAAGGAGTAATGTGCTTTGCAGAGTCCCAGCCCCGGTATCACAGAGCAGAGCATAGAAGGCTGCGTTTGGAACTAAAAGACTGTGCTTAATAACTAGCGCAGTCTATCCCTTTGGACACTCAGTATCCATACACATCAATCCACACATATTTGAACCTCCATACAGCAACGGTAGCTCCCACTTAATAAGATGAAACTATCTTGCAAACAAATGAAGACACTCTAACCCTCTCCCCCAAAATGGGAAAAACACAAAGGCCCACCATCCAATAGATGTCTCCATCTCCAGGAGTTAGTCATTGAATCCATACTTCGGTGATGTTAATTACTTCTCTCATTCGGTCACAATCCCACCTGCAGTTAAACACTAAACTGTTAAGTTAGGGGAAAAGGAGGAGGGAGGAAAATATTAATTACTTAATAAGACACACACACACAACAAGCAAGGGAGAGAATATGCATAGCTACAATAGACCTTCTTGTAACTGGTCACAGTGCCATAGTTGATCTATACTATATCTATCTATCCATCCATCCATCCATCTATCTATCTATCTATCTATCTATCTATCTATCTATCTATCTATCTATCATATTTCTTCCACTGCCTTTCTGTGTTCCCTTTGCCCTCAGCCAGGGCCTCAGCTGATTTGGCTTCTTGATGTGGTGGAGTGACCCAAAAAATCATTCCTCAACAGTCTGAATCCTCAGTGGTCCTGCATGGTTATGGGTGCCCTAGCTTTCCATTGACTTGCACTATTGTACGTGGAAGTACTAAGAGGGACCCTATAGAATCCCCTGGGCTCTAGACCTGGTCCTCCTCACCCTTGTTTTGCAGCAGCATCCCCATTTCCTCTTGGGAATGAGGATCAGTCAGGTATCCAGTACATTAACTCTTTCTTTGCCTGTTGGTTTAGTGGCACGAGGAGCCCAAAACGGCAGTTAGAAATTTCAACTTCCAATTCAGTGAAAACCATGTTACTTCCCTTCCCTTGAGAACTAAGACCGCCAAACTAGCAGAGCCCAATGTTGTGGGGACAAGAAGCAAAAGTCTTGTGAGTGGGTGTAGTAGCCTGAATAATGGCCACCCAAGATATCGGGTCCTAATCTTTGGAATTTGTAAAATGTTACCTTGTAAGGAAAAACGATCTTCGTAGATGTGATTAAATTAATGATCTTGACATGGAGAGATTATCCTGGATTACCCAGTGGGCCCTAAATCCAATTGCAACTGCCCTTTTAAGAGAGAGGTGGAGATCTCACACACATAGAAGAGGAGGAAGCAGTATGAAGACAGAAGCAGAGATTGGAGTAATATGGCCACAGCAAAGGAATGCTGGCAGCCACCAGAAGCTGGAAGAGGCAAGGAACGGATTCTGCCCTAGAGCTCTGGAGGGAGTGTGGCCCTGCTGACACCTTGATTTAGGCCCAGTGAAGCTGATGTTGAACTTCTGGCCTCCAGAACTGTGAGAGAATAAAGTCTGTTGTTTTAAGTCACCAAGTTGATAGTAATTTGTTACGGCAATCCTAGGAAACTAACGCTGTGGGTTATTTGGTAAAATAGCGAGAGCAGCCACTTCCACGACTTCACTTTGATTCCTGGAACCTTATATTCTGGCTTTGTTAGTGAGGATGTATCACTGCCGCTCTATGATGGAAAGGATCCAGTGGAATCAACCTGGCACCAGGTGGCTAGATGAATCCCTGTAGAATGGTAATATATTGGGTATTCCACATTTGTCTCTACTGATGGTAGGTTGACATACAGTAGTGGCATTAGCTAGATCAGCCTTGGTGAGGTAAGCCCATATTATTGAACCCATAAATAGTCTCCATTCGTGTTGCCATCACCACACTGCAGAAGAGCATGTTGAGCATGCACTGGAGGGACTGCAGAAAGAGGCTGACAGACATCCATGGGATGTGCTATCTTAGCCATCTGATCATTGAGAGCCTCCTCTGCCATGGATGCCCTTTGATGAGATTGCACTTGGGATAGAAGTATCTTTACACTCTGTGCCTATTTCTGAAAGTCCATCTAAAAACCTCTTCCCAAGTCTTCCTTATCACAGTCCTCCAATTCTGTGCTTTCTGAGTCCCTGAACATCCAGCCAAACCATTAGCTGCTGCCAAGAAACCATGGTAGATTCATACTTCTTGTCACCTCTCAATCCAGGCAAAGTGGACAACCAAATGTACCGAAGGATGAGTAGGATTTAGCCAAGCATGGGAACTGGGTGGTGGTGAGTGTTTCCACTGGAGGACATAGCATGTATAAAGGTCCAGAGGCACCAAAAGAGTGTGGTATATGAAAAGAACTGAAAGAAATCTCTGATTGGGCCCAGAGAGCAAGGGAGAGAGTGGCGCAAGATGAGACTTTAGAATTAGGGGTCAAGGTTTGCAGGATTTCATAAATCAGTCCAAAGAGATAGGACTTAACCGTGATGGCAGCGGGGAGCCAATTAAAGATTTTGATCAGGGATCAAACCAGGATAGATTTGCATTTTAGGAAGTTTTCTTCCTAGGATGGAAGATGGATTTGAGGGAGCAATCTGGGTGCAGGAAGACCAGTTAGGAGAGCAGGAGATGTTGGTAACCTAGACAAGTCCCATGGCATTTCACTAATTGTGTAAATGTCTACAGAGCACCTGCTATCTGTCAGACCCTAGCTCAGCACAATCTACAGGATGAGCAGACACAGGAGACCCAGTTAACGCCCTGAGGTCATGCAGCCCCTGGGGGAAACATGCACAATTAACCAATGCACATGCCACTCTTTATCTTCTAAATTTGTCTGGCTCAGCAAGGAGGGTTTGCAGGTGGCTACGGGGGTCCCGAAACTGACATAAGATATGGCCTTGAGAGCAGATAGGATTTTAGCTTAGTGTGTCATTTATCTATGGCTTGTAACAACTCATCTAAAACTTAATAGCTTAAAACAACAACCATTTTATTTACTCTTGATTCTGTGGGTCAGCAATTTGGGCTGGACTCAGCTGAGCAGTTCTGCTCTCACCTGGCATCACCAATGTGGTTGCAATCATCTGGCATCTTGACTGGGGCTGGATGGTCCAAGACGGCCTCACTCACATGTCTGGTGTTTGGTGCTGGCTGTCAGCAACCTGGTATGTCCACGGGTGGGATGGCCCGTCTCTGCTCTGTGTGGCTTCTCATGCTCCTATAGATTAGACTGGGCTTCTTCACATGACAAGAGGGCAAAAGCAGAAGCTATACGGGCTCTTGAGGCCCAGGCTCAGGAGCCGTACCAAGCAGCCTGGGACTGCAGTGCTGCAGGGGCTCAGCTCCCTTGGCTGTGGGATGCCCTGAATCTTTGCAATTTTTACAAAGAAAACCATTCTGTGTATTTCTCAATTTAGGTAGTAATTTCATGTACTTTGGAGAGTTTCAGTTGTTAAAACAACTTTGTTTTCTCTCTGAGAAGTTGGGTGGCACATCTGCCCCTTCCACCCACCTCTTGTGTGCAACAGGCTTGTGAAAGCTGCCACCCTGGGGTATTACTTTGCTGGGGCTGCCATAACAAATGCTACAGACTGGGTGCCTTTTTTTTTTTTTTTAATATACCCTTTATTGCTTTTTCTTGTATAATTACATTGGTTGTTACCTTCTTTTTTTTTGTGAGGAGATCAGCCCTGTGCTAACATCTGCCAATCCTCCTCTTTTTTTGCTGAGGAAGACTGGCCCTGGCCTAACATCCATGCCCATCTTCCTCCACTTTATATGGGATGCCACTACAGCATGGCTGTAGTGCATCGGTGTGCGCCCGGGATCCGAACCGGCGAATCCCGGGCAGCCGCAGCAGAGCGCACGCACTTAACCACTTGTGCCACCGGGCCAGCCCCCAGACTGCGTGCCTGAAACAACAGAAATTTATTTCCTCACCATTCTGGGGGCTGGAAGTCCAAGATCAAGGTGTGAGCAGGGTTGGTTTCATTCTGACGCCTCTCTTTTTGGCTTGTAGATGGCTATCTTCTTCCAGTGTCTTCACGTGATCATCTCTCTGTGCATACATGTGTCTGGTCTGTCTCTGCCTCTCTCTCTGTCCTAATCTCCTCTTCTCATAAGGACACCAGTCATATATTGGATTAGGGCCCACCCTAACAACCCCATTTTAACTTAATCCCGTCTTTAAAGGCCCTAGCTCCAAATACAGTCACATTTTGAGGTACTGGGGGTTAGGGCATCAACATATGAATTTCGAGGTCTCATAATTCAGCCCATAACATCTGGAGTTGGGGGTTTGACCCTCCAACCTGGTCCCCTTTCTGCTGTAAATGCACAGGGCTGAGAATACATTCTGGGGCTTGCTGCATCTCAGCTGGACAGATGCAGACACATGGCCATACATCATGAAACCAAGTGGTTTGGAAACCTTGTTTTTTTAGCCCCAGGACCTATGCTACAACATAACCTATTTGGAATCCCAGTATAAAAGATAAAATCAATGCAACTGAAAAATGGGGACCTCTCAGAGGTGGCCTCAATTCTCACCCTGCACACGTGTTGAGCACATGTGTAAATTGCAGAGTTGGGGCTTGAACCCAGGCGGTCTGGGGACCATGTTCTTCTATTTTACTGTGCCTCCCTACAAGGGAACACTCCACAATACATTCTTTATTGATTGTAGTAGATTGTATCATTTATCTGAAAGTCTTCCCTCCTCGTCATTAAGATGGCTACCTTTGCGTGGAGTGTATTTCTCTACCTGCCTTACAATGGATTTCTTACAAACAGGTTCTGAGACAGAGTGGTATGTGGAAAGTTTATTGGGGAGTGCTCTCAGGAGATTTATCTGTAAGGATGTCAGGAAGGCAAGACTGGGCGGAGGGAGAAGTTGATCTGCAATGCAGATTTCAACTGAGGCTTCTGCTCATCTTCAGCAGCTCTGGAGCTCAGATAGCCCTTCAGAGTTGTGCCAAATTGAGGCAAGGAGGAAGGCCTTTGTTTCCACGCATCAGCCAATCACTGGCCACGAGCTGCCCCCAGAGAGGGGCATGAGTTTGGGTGAGGCAGTTCCCTATGGCCAAGGGCAATTCCCAGTGAGTGACAGTTGTGAGTCAGCAGCTGCGACTCACAGCTGAAGGGAGGATCTGAGCACCATAGCATCCTTTCCACCACCCCACTGACTTTGGGCTTGGCCAAAGTCCAGAGTGGACTCTGGCGAGTGGAATGTGGGGGAAAGGGCAGTGTGTTTATTCTGAGGGAAGGCCATAAGAGGCATGACAAGTTCTGCCAGCCCTCTTGGTGCTTCCTCCCTCTGCCATGAGAAGACTCAGATAGCTGTTGTTCCTTCATCCTGGGTCCAGAATGCAGACATGAGGAGCAGACCTGAACTAGAGTCAAAGTTGGGAGTCTAGCCTGGGCCAACCAGCCTCAGCTGAACTACAGTTGGCCTAGAGACTTAGGAGTGTGAAATGACATTTTATTTTGCAAGCCACTGAGATTTGGGGTTTGTTTGTTTCACAGCACAATCACAGCAAGACCTGACTAATACAGCTATTGAGGTGGATTTTACTGGAAGCAATGAGGTCGAAGGTTTACATTGCACATCACAAAGTGGAACATTCTTTAAACCTTCCTTAAACATCTTTGTTTTTGTCCCAAATGGCTTCTCTGGTCACCAGACAGCTCCTCTTCTCTTTCTTTCTCTTTTTCCCACACAGCATCTAAAATGGGTGGGAGACGGAGGATTTCCTGGAAGAGGAGATGAAGATTGCTGGGAAGCAGATACCCTGGGAGGAGGATCCTGAGGTCTGAGACCCAGGCTGCCCTGCCTGCTCAGAACCGGGGAGGGGTCTGTCCTTACCTCTTGCTCTCATTCCCGCCAGACTCCCCCTCAGCTCCTCTCTGGGACTTCATGACCCTCCCCATTCCCTGTCTCCCCTTCCCCAGGTGTCACTTCAGCTCCTAGAAGCAAGGAGCACAGTGGTCATCACCATCCCCCACACAAGGCTGGGCACATAGGTGATTGATAAATGAGAAAGGATAAGTTGTTGGCAGGAAGGGAGGGAAGCAGGCCCACCTGGGATTGCTCATCTCCCACCTGGGAATCCTCCTGGTCCCTGTTATGTGTCCCCATGGCCACAAGGTGTCAGTAAAGACCTTGCAGCGCCAGCCTGGAGCCAGGAAGGAGGCTGGACTTTTGGGGCACCCTACCATGAAGGCCGGTTAGTTCCGACCCGTGTGTCTGGAGGAGAGAGAGAGAGGGAGGCGGCAGAGCTGAGCAGTTCACAGTTGAGAAACAGGGACTCCCTGACTTGCCTTGCAGAGTAAGGGGCTGTGTTCTCTGCCCTTCATTTTTTTATCCTACAACTGTTTGTACATCTCTGCTATGTGCCAAGCACTATTTTAGGTGCCAAGGTCATAGTGGCTCTCCCAAACTCCCAAAGTCCCTGTTCACATGGAGTAGACAATAGATTACTGTCTAGACAGAAAATAAACAAAAAACAAGATAATTTCAGAGAGTGATAAATGCTGTGAAGAAAATAAAACAGAAATGGGATAATGACAGCATGGGGGGGGGCAATTTTAGCTGGGGTGGTCAGGGAAGCTCAAGGGGAAGCAAAAGCCTTCATAAAAAGTCAGAGCTGCCACAGCTCCCAGGGGCTCGCTGGTTCAATGGCTGCATTTTGCAGATGGGGAAACTGAGGCCCAGTAAGCCAGGGCAGAGCCTGGAGCTGAGCCCAAGTCTCTTGACTCCCAGACTTGTCTTTGGGTGGCCTTCCTCGTCTCAGGTCCTTAACCTGCTCCCTGTCATCTTGCGGGAAGGAATAGGTAGAGGGGCACTCTCAGAACACGCAGGTCAAACAGGGACCAGAGGAGAGGGACACCTTCAGAAGTCCCGAGTGCAGAAAACAAAACCACACTGTAGTGGCGAAGAAGTCCCACAGATGTTTCCCATGATACAACTTCAATGCTTTGTAAAAAAATATATTAAACATCAAATTCTTTTCCAAATTTTGTTTTTGATGCCTTTGCCTGTTTGAGGGGTGCGACCCTTGGAAAGTCATGTCCCCCCTCTGTAAGCCTTGGTTCCCTCATCTGCAAAATCTGAACCCAGCTTTCCTGACTCCAAAACCAGGGCTCCGTCCAGTCTTTGTAAGGCCCTAGGTACCCTCTGGGCTCATCTGTCTGGATCCACTCCCTCTGCTTCTGAGCCCGTCCGCGCTACCCAGCCCTGCCCTGGATCTGCCCACAAGACCATCAGACACAACCACACTTGTTTAGAGACTCCAGTGACCCGAGAGGTAGGTCTGGGCTTGCTATCATCCCCCATTTGCCAACCAGGAAGCAGGACTTGCTCAAGGTCACACAACCAGTAAGCGACAGAGCCAGAATTTGAGCCCGAAGTTCCATTCAGTTTCCTCGGCTCAGGGCTCTCATCCAAGATGGTGAAGACCCGCAAAGCTTTGGTGTTGGGGGCTTCCATTTCCCCAAAAGTACATTTACGTGCGATGTATGGGTCCAGGTGCTGTCACTTGGTGCGGTGCTGCCACCTCCTGAGCAAAGGGGGGTGTTGCACCCCACCTCAAGCTGGCACAATCTGGCCAAACTCCGGGGTAAAACCCAGAGAAGAAGCCCCAGACGTGGGTCACTCCCCCTATGAAAACACTGAGGTCCAAAAGATGGCGTAAAGGAGCCCTCCACCTTTGCTGACCCTTCTTCCTCTTTCCCACCTCCTGCTGACCCACTGCAGCCTGACTTTTGCCTGTCTGTTCCCCTGAAACTGCTCTGGCAAAGTCGATTTTCACTTCCTGGTTGCCAAATGGAACAGCCTCTTTTCAGCCCTCATTTTACTTGACTTCTCAGCAGCATTAGACGCTGCTGACCACACCTGCTTTGGGAAACACCGCCCTTGACTTTCAGGACATCTTCTCTGCTGGCTCTCCTCCTACCTCCCCAGCTGCTCCTTCTCAGTCTCCATCCCTCCCTTCTCTTAAATGTCTGTGTTCCCCAAGGTTCCGTCCTTCGCCACTTTCTTTTATCATCTGTGTGATCATTCCTATGGCAACCGTGGATATGCTAATAACTCCACAACATGTTTATCCTCAGTCCAGACCTCATTACTGAGCGGTTGACCCATTTCCCCAGCCTGCCTCCACCTGGACATCAACCCGGGATGACCCAATATGATCATCCACCACCATCCATCACCAGGATGAGCCATTCTGATCTTATCCTACTCTTCCCAACCTGCTCCTTCTCCTAGGTCCCACCTCAAGGGAGAGTCACCCTGTCCTCCAAGCCATGCTCCTGGGAATCATTTTTGGCTCCTCTCTTTCCTGTAGCCTCCACTTCAAGCGGCCATTCTTAAGACTGCAGGTTGTCCTTAATATCCATTCCCACCTTCTTCCTTAGTAGCAGAACCTCCACATCCTACTTAAATACATGCCACCCAGAATTAAAGACTACATTTCTGAGACTCTTTTGTGGTTGTGTGGGCAACTTTCAGAAGTGCCTTTCTCCTTCTCTTTTCTCCTTCTTTCTGGCTGGAGCAGCCTTTTGGGACCATGAGATCTAACCCATGAGTGACAAAGCAATAAGGTAGAGGAGGCTGGATGTTGACATCCATGCCATGTCATGTTTCATGCTTTTTCAAACCAAATCTCTCTTAAGGCTTATTACTTCTGTCTTTACTACCTCTCCTGTCTACCCCACCTTGTCTTAGGTCCCTCATCTCTACCTGAATCACCGTGACAACTTTCTCAGTGTTTTCCATTTCTCCAATGTGCCCCTCTCAAATCCAGCAGTCAGAGTGATCTTTCCAAAACACAAATTGAACACGTTTTCCATCCTGCTCATATACTCCATGGCTCACCATCACCAACAGGATCAAGTTCAAGCTCCTTAGCCTGCCGCTCAAGGCTCATGCCCCTTTGACCCTTGCCTCTTTCAAGTATACCCTTTTCCCTCTGAGCATCCACCCTACATGCTAACCACACTGGACTTGTCGCCTTTCCCAATCAAGCCTTATTCATTCATGCCACTTGGCCATTGTACACACTGTCACCTCCCCTGGAATTTCCTTCTTTCGCGTGCTCATGTCCAAATTCTACTCTATCCATCCTATCATGTGAGCACCTGATGTGTGTCACAAACTTTTGGTAAGTGTTTTCACAGCAGCAACCCATGAGTAAGTCCCGTTATTGTCCCCATTTTACAGATAAGGAAACTGAGACTCAAAGAAGGGAAGTGAATTACCCGAGGTGCACATTCACCTGATGACTGACTGATACCAACTCTTCTAAGTTCCAACAGTTCCCTTTATATAGGACTCAGGCCTCTGCCATCTTCCCCACCCCCACCAAGTACCCTGGGGCATAGGAGACTTGAGTTCTAATCTCAACTGAGCCACTTATTACTGCCGCTCGCTGTCATAGAGCCTGCTGGTTGTCCACCGAAATCCATCCTTCCCATCTTCCATAGTAACTGAATTGTTGATGAACGTGTTTGCCAGCTAGAAACCATATTTCCCAGCCTCCCTTGAAGCTAAGTGTGGTCATGTGAATAGATTCTTGTCAAGAGAATCTGAGTGAAAGTGATGGGTATATCTGGGCCTTAAAACATTGGTTGTGCTCACCTCCTCACTGTCTTCTTCCTGAGAGCTGGACATGGAGGTGTTCATGACCCAGCTGTCACTCCACAGACAAAGACCAAAAAAAAAGCCAACTTGGACTTTGAGCAGCCATCTTGGCGCGTGAATGGCAGAGCAACAAGAGGGAAGCAATCTGGGTCTGAATGACTAGGTGGAACTAGGAAGAAACATTTAAAAATTTTCCCCTTGTTATAGAGCTAACACTTAAATATCTCTTACCATGTATACTATACAGTAAGTATTTTAACTCCATAAATTACTAGCTGTGTGGGTGTAGGCAAGTCACTTCACCTCTACGAGCCTCAGTTTCCTCCTCTCTGAGTAACCTGGAATAATAATATATTGTTAGGTCATTGACAGAGCTAGGTGAGCTATTATGCGTCAGTACCGGATGACCTAACAAGCAGATAGCTCATGTGTTGAGGGCACTAGCTGCACATTTGAAAGACTTTGATGTGAAGAAGAGGAGGAGGAGGAGGAGATAAAGCATTGCTATCTCAAAATAGTCGGGGAAAACTGGAGAACTTTTGGGGATTCCTTACATTAATTTTACAGTTTAGCATTATTTTATTTTGAATCACATCTAGGGGAACAGGCAAACTTACCCAAACTAAATAAGGGAGAGGTGGTTCCCCAAAAGAACTTCGAGGAAACCTTTTACCAGGAGAAGAGTGACTGGATCCTGAAAGGCATAAACAGCCGATGTCCCCTTCCGCCTCTGGGTCTCCCTCTGCAGGCTGAAGAGCGCCATCCTTCCGCCATTTATGTGGGACAGGGTTTGAAGTCACCCTCCCCACTCTGGCCTCCTTTTCTGGACACTGTTGACCGCTCCTGCTTACTCAGCACCTATTGTACTAAGGCTGGAAACAGCTCTTTCTTATTGGGAACTTCCCGTATGCGGGCACTGTGCTGAGCACACGTCAGCCTTGAGCTCATTGCTTCTGACCAGTTGGGTGTGTATATATTGGTACGTATTTTAGATTAAAAAGAAAAACAAAAACAGAGGCTCAGAGTGGTAAAGTGGCTTTGCCAATGTCATATATGTAGTTTGGGGCCAGAATTTAGCCCCAGGTCTGTATGACCCCAAGACCTGAGCTTGTCCCTCAGCAGGGACAATATGTGCACACCCTTCTAGTCTGTTGACATTGCTCTGAGGGCAGAGCCCAGGTAGCAGCCCACTCCGAAGGTGTCTCTGACCGTCTTTGAGGAGAGCCAGACCATTCCCATCCTTAATTTAAACCCAGAAGCTATGGAGGGAAAAAGTGGAGATATTTGATGACATAAAAATGAATAGCTTCCGGGGGCCGGCCCCGTGGCTTACCGGTTAAATGCACGCACTCTGCTACTGGCAGCCCGGGTTCGGATCCCCGGCGTGCACCGACGCACCGCCTCCCCGGCCATGCTGAGGCCGCGTCCCACATACAGCAACTAGAAGGATGTGCAACTATGACATACAACTATCTACTGGGGCTTTGGGGAGAAAAAGGGAAAAAAAAGGAGGAGGATTGGCAATAGATGTTAGCTCAGGGCCAGTCTTCATCAGCAAAAAGAGGAGGATTAGCACGGATGTTAGCTCAGGGCTGATCTTCCTCACACACACAAAACAATGAATAGCTTCCAAAAGGCAAAAGATACCGTAAACAAAGTCAAACGGCCAGAAACAGATTGGGAGAGAATATTTGCAACATTTACAAAAGATGAAGGTTTACTTTCCATAATATATAATGAACTCTTATAAATCAATAACAAAAAGACAAACAACCCAGCAGAAACATGGGCAAGGATATGAACGAGTCATTCTTAGGAGAAGAAATACAAATAGGCAATATCTTTATTGATAATCAAAGAAATAGAAATTAAATAACCTTTTTTTCTTTTAGAGAGGTAAAAATTAAAGACCTTGCTGATGTCCAGTGTAGGGAAGGTGTGAGCCAGCGGGCATTTGCACAGCACTGGCAGGAAGGTGAATGGGATTAGCCACTTAGAGAACTATTTGGCAGTGGCTATCACAGTTTTATTTGCTCATATCTTCTGAGCCAGTAATTCCCTTCTAGGAATCCATTCTACAGAGATGTTCCCACAAGTGTTCAAGGGTAAATATATAAGGATGCTCCTTGTAGCATTATCTGGAACAGTGAAATTTAGTAAACAAGCTATGTGTCCATCAATAGGGGACTGGGTAGATTATGCACAATGTCGTCCTGAAAAGAATGAGGTAGAGTCATACTGACTGACATGCAAAGATTTCCAAAATATATCAAGTGAAAAAAATCCAATTATATAAAATAGTATAATCCCATTTATGTAAAAAAGGGATGTATATTATATATACGTATGTAACATATGGCCAGCCCTGGTGGTCTAGCAGTTAAGATTCAGCGCTTTCATGGGTGTGGCCTGGGTTCATTTCCCTGTCAGGGAACCACACCACCCGTCTGTAGGTTGTCACACTGTGGCGGCTGTTTTGCCGTGATGCTAAAAGCTATGCCACAGGTATTTCAAATACCAGCAGAGTCATCCGTGGTGGACAGGTTTCAGTGGAGCTTCCAGACTAAGACAGACTAGGAAGAAGGACCTGGCCACCCACTTCCGAAATAATTTGATATGAAAACTCTATAAACAGCAGCAGAGCATTGTCTGATGTAGGGCCGGAAGGGGAGAAGATGGCACCAAGACCAGGCAGGCTTCTGTTCTGCTGTGCACAGGGTCGCTAGGCGCTGGAATTGACTCCAGGCACTAACAACAATATAACATATGTAACATAATGTACACATTACGTGTGTGTGTGGAAAAACTTGGGGGCATCTTTGACTTTCCACTTAAGCTTTCTAAATTGAAAGTATTTTGTCTCAAGCATATATTACTTTTGACGAAAAAGAATGTGTTTGTTTTAAAAACAAACAGGATGATTGGCTCATACTCTCAGATTCCCCAGCCAGGGTGGGCTGGGGTGCCAAGGGGGAGGGTCCTGCTGCCTGCATGTGTAGATTTTATGGCAGAGCCTCCAGCAACAGCTGTTCACTAGGAAGAGGCAAAGGAGGGAGTCCCTCTGGAGACGGCCCTCTAATGAGCAGTGTCAGACTCCCTGCCCTGTCCTGGCCCCGCCGCTGCTCCCTGGGGGATATCTGGGCTTCATGCTTATTGACGTCCAACCTCCTCGCGTCCTACAGATAAGAACCACCTCTTCCCAAAATCCCTGCCTGGTTTAATACGTGTCTGTCAGTCTGTCTGTTGTGCTGGCTGTGTGCTTGCTTAACCTCTCTGAGCCTCAGCTGCCTGGAATAAGGCCAGGAGGATAGAATGAGGCTGATCACCACACCCACCTCCCGGAGTTGATGTGAGGACTGAAAGAGAAAGAGTACATCAAGCCGCTGAGCCAGCAGTGCTGGCGCACCATGATGCTCGGGAAGCATTGCATTTCCCGCCCTCCTCCCTCAGTCCAGCCTCACTGCCTCCCAGCAGCTGTGAGGTAAGAGGGGCGAGGAATGTAGTCCTCATCATACAGAGCTTGGAGAGCTCAAACGACATGCCCAAGGTCACAAGTTCATGGCTGACCTGGGACTAGAGGTCAGAGCTCCCAACTCTAACTCAGCCTCCAGCCCCAGGCGGTCTTTCAGCCTCAGCTCCAGCTCAGGGCTGGGGAGCAGCCCCTCCCCCCAGCACTTCCTAATACCCACTCGGAGCCACACGAGGTGGGGTGGGGATGATGAGGAATCGGGTTCTCTCCTTAGAACCTTACAGTCTCGGGGGAAAGAGTCCTCACCAACCTGGATATACGATAGCCTTTCCGGGGTGGAAAAGGCCCTGGGAGGGCATTTCAGGCCGAGGAAACAGCATAGGCCAAGGTCCAGGGGCATAAGGAGCATCGTGCATCAGGAGTCTGGGGTGGCTGGCGTGGAGGGTGGGAAGGTACTGGACGATGACTGGGACAGGGCTCTCTCCTCCTCATGCCCACAGTTATTTCCCAACAACAGCTCCCACCTGAGCAGCTCACAGGGGCAGGCACTTAACATCACCTCGGTTCACTCTCACAAGCAGACTATGGTGTCTCTGTCTGACAGACGAGGAGACTGAGCTCAGAGTACCTTCCTTTATTTCCTCTGTCTGCCAGGGCACGCTCTGGGCCTTGGGCCTTTACCCGATGTCCTCCCCAAGTTGACCCACACCTTACCTTTGATCACCACCAGCTCTCAGGGTTTCCAAGCCCCTGAGCTGCTCAGCAGCACCTGCCCAGAACCCCTAACATGGGTCTCTACATTGCACACTCCAGGCTAGTCCAGATCTCAAGTCCTCATGTGTGTGCAGGTCTCCTCTCTCTGACCAGCTGTTGGGTAGAGGTTATGGCCATTCATCCCCTATGCACCCCCACGAAGCAGCACTACACTGTTTGCAATGTGCTCTCAGAAACCCAGTCTCATTCGAATCCTTGCACACACACCTCTGAGGTTGGGATTATTCTCCCCATTGTACAGAGGAAGAAACTGAGGCCGAAAGAGGCTCCGTGACTTCTTCTGCATCCCATGGTCACAAAATGGCAGAATCAGGTCTGGGACTCTGCTCTTGTTCCCCTCAGGCTCAGGTCCTTGGCCAGCCCCAGCCTGGGGAGGGGAAGAGCCCTGGACAGACCGGAGAGGGCATGCTCACCCCAGCACTTACTGGGGTGGAGGAGTAATTCACTATCTGAGCTCTAGTTTCCTGACCTCTGGAAAGGGGATAAAACTACCTAGCAGTGTTATTTACAGGGTCGGGTGGTAGTTCAAGGAGAGGTTGGTAGAGAAGGAGCACCTACTGGATGCTGTTAGTTCCCATCATGCCTGCACATAGTAGGCCCTCCACAAGTTCTGACTTAGTCCGACAGTCGGCAGTAATCCTGACCCAGCACTTCTAACAGCGGGTGGCGTAAAGAGTCAGGCAAGGATGGATTAAGGAATTCAAGAAGATTACTCAGTAATCAGAGAAACGACCTAAGCTGCCTGGGAAAAGACTGGGATCAGACTGTTCACTTAATTTATTCAACAAATGACTGTTGAACACTTAGCTGAGCTGGAATGATGATGACGATGATGATGATGGCAGTGGTGGCTCTCAGTTATTGAGAATCTGCTTTATATACAGTCTTATCACATCAACCCTGGAAGGTTGATATTCCTTAAACAGAACTTTTCCTCTAGCAGGGAAGGTTCTAGTCAGGTCTGGAACCAGGGAGAGGCCAACGAGGAACCTAGAGCAAAATTTAAGGAGGCACCTGCCGTTAGGACTCTTACAACACTCGCCTCCCTCTGGTCCCTAGCCCAGTGCTTGTGGTGGGCACTGTGATGTGCTGCCCAGACCCTCTTCCATGAACTTGTTGCTCGGGCTGCTGGGAGTGCTGCCGGCAGACAGCCTTCCCCTGGCAGCTCCTCAGGGATTGCTCAGCGGTGGGGAGCTGCCTCACCCACAGCCACGCCACTTCCCTGGGCAGCCACATCCGATGACTGATGGGGCAAAAGCATAAAGGAGTGTAATGGGATGACTCTGAAGGGCGCTTCTAGCTGCAGAGCTCCCTGTGGGGCTGGCTCAGGCTCTTGTTGGGTCAGCCTTGCAGCTTCCTCTGCTCACTTCTGCTCTGGCCCCTTCCTTCTGATCTTTAGGGTGCTCTCTAATAAACCTCTTGCAAGCTAAAGACCATCTCAGAGTCTGCTTCCCGGGGACCCCAACGTCCAACAGTGTGACTGTTGGAGTAGCCCCTTCCTAGCTGGTTAAAACACAACTTTTCGAAAGACTCTTCGAAACATAATATAAAGGTAACCCCGAAAATCCAGGGCTCGGTGATGATGAACTACAATCTACACTGTGCTAAACACCTTGTGTGAATTAGTATGTTTAATCCTCACTGCAGCTCTATGAGAGAGGTACTATTAGCATCTCCCTTTTATAGCTGAGTTCAAGAGAAGTCAGACTTTTCTTGGAAAAAACTACTTGGTGATGAAATCTAGTAAACCAGAAGATGATTCAAAATAAAGAAGTTCAGCCTGGGGAAAACTTTCATATGAAAAGGAGAAAAAAAAGATGGAGAAATGTTTTGTTTGTGCCATGACTCAGTTCCCAACCCCGAGGGAGCCTGACTCCAACCTCAAAGACCCAGCCTAGTTATGAGAGTGAAATCCACAGGACTCAGGGGCGACAGGTTGCTTTAGGAGGCCCCTTCCTTCCTCCCTCCACCTTCCTTCCTTCCTTCCCTCCAGGAAGAAGGGAGAGATACCTAATGGACCCACAGGAAGCTGGTTTGGTCACCATAGAAGAACCAAGACTAGGAAGGTAAGGTGACTTGCTCAAGGTCAGGCAGCTAGTAGGAGCCACTTCTGGAGATAGACCCTGAGGCTGTCAGACTACAGGCCTCTAGGTACTGGCAGGAAGGACACTCCATCCTCCCGTCCAGCTGGGAGGGTCAGAATCCTCCAGAGAGTATCAGGGATTTGGGGATTCAGGTGGTGGGCTGCCCCAGCCTGACCTTCTCCTCTGTCCACCTTCTGCTGTCCAACTTGTCAGCAGCCCCTCTGGGAGGGATGGGGGGCGGGAAAGAGCTCAGCAGCTGGACTCCCTCTTCTACCCCCACTTAACTCTAGAAAGAGGCAGGTGTTGGGTTTTCACTGTAACCCCTTCCATATGGAGAGCATTTAGAGTTTACCAAACGCTTATCATTCCATCCCTGCATTTGCTCCTCACTTAGCGTGAGGCCTATTGCCTTGTGAAATAGCAGGGCAGGGTTATTAACTCCATTTTGCTGGAAGAGAACTGAGGCCCAGAGAGAAGGGAATCAGGGCAGTGTCCAGGCCAGGGCCAGACCCCGCCCCCCATCCCAGTCTAGCCCTTTGGTTTCTGTCTCTGGCCTGGGGTTTTGGGCAAATCCAGGGCAAGCATTGGCCTTTCTGAGCCCAGAGCTCAGGCCAGTCCCTTCCCAGAAGCCTCGCTGCTCTTGCTCCCCATCCTGTCCCTGGAGGCCTCATTATCTTAGGGGATCTTTATTCATTTGCCAAATACCTCCTGTTGCCCACTCCACGCCTGTCCTGGTGGCTCTGGAGCTGGTGCTGATACAGTGTGCCCTGTGTGAACACAGGCGGGAGGGAGAGTCATGTCCACAAACGAGCTTGGCATGAGAGTGAAGCCCAAACGCTGGGGACAGGTCTCAGCCTCGTGTTCCTCTCCTCTCCAGCTCCACTTCCCTGTCCTCCCCTGGTCCTCAGCATCTCCTGCCTGCCTTCAGTCTCCCTCTTCCTGCCTTTCTCCCACACCCCCGAAGCACCTAGGGATCTTTCCAGAGTCAACAGCAGAGGGAGGCCAGGAGCTCACGCTGGTCATCAGGACTGAGGCCAAATCCTGCCAGGCCTGGGCAACTCCACGTCCCTCATCTGTAGAATGGGGACTGTGCCTACCTCACAAAGTTACCGTAAAGCCATTTGACCCTTGTTGTGCCTTCTAGAGACGCCATGCCTTCCCATACATTCCCTATACTTGTATGCCTCCCTGCCTTTGAAGGGGTCTTCACTTGCCACCTTCTCCAAGTCTTACAGACATACTTATCATTCAAGGCTCTGCTCACCACATCAGGTGTCACCGCCTCCCTGAAGCCTGAACTGACCTGACCACCAATCAGCTGAAACCGCACCCTCCTCTGGGTTTGCCCACTGGCCCGTCCTACCTGTTTTCTAGTCGTCACTCACTAGTGCTTCCTTGTACCAAGATGAGTTGATTTCCAGGTCTGTCACCCCCTATTCCCACCTGGACTGTGACTCCTCGAGGGCATGCACCAGGCTGGCACAGGGCCTGGAATAAAGCTAGCCCCAGTTTGTGTAGATCATCATCGTTATCATTTATTGAGGGCTGCCTAGGTGTCTGTCACTTCTGCTCAAGGCCTCCCATTGCATTTGATCCCCACAACCACCTGAGACTGGGACCATCTGTCTCCGAGGAAATAGCCTCAGAAACCTGAATGGCTGGTGTCTTGGACAAGGAGAGAGCCACAGTTCAAAGCCAGGGCTGTCTGAGCCCAGGTACCACCCAGCTCCCCTCTGGCCTCCGTGCTGCCCTGAGCAAACAGGTGAGGGCAGCACCACCAAGCTCCCCCCACCCCTCCCAGCAGCTGGAAAGTCCAACGTTGGTGCCCTCGGGTTACCCTGCCACCCGGCGGTGGCAGCCTCTGCCTTCCAGCTTATGACATAACAATTGCACAACCCACAGATATTTTCGAAAGAAACTGTCAATTTCCTCTCCTGGGCACTGCCAAGGGCTGTCGCCTCCATCCTACCCAGAGTCCCCAACAGCCTCAGGACTCTAGAAGCCAAATAGAGTCAAGGGTTGGAGTGAGAAGGAAACGAAAACACAAGACTATAAAGTGACCCAGTTTTATTTTGGTTTTGGAGGCCAGATGGGGCGTTGCTCCACTCTGCAGGGGTTTGGGCTGTACAGTCCTCCCCTCCTCCAAGCGGGAGGCCCAGGACCTCAGGGCCCAGGCAGCAGGGGTCGTGCCCAGTGTATAGGCGGCTCCAGGGACCCAGTGACCGCAGTGGGTTGCACAAGGAGAGAGGGGAATCAGGCAGAGGCCTGGAATGGCTCAGATTGTGGGCTGGGTTGGGGCGGGGGAGAGTCCGAGAGGGCACAATCCAAGAACGAGGAGTCCGGAAGGGGGACCAGTCCCCTTCTCTTTACCGCTGAGGCTACGGGTCAGAGAGGTGAAGACAAACTGTCACCCTGCAGGAGGCAGGGCCTGGAGTGAGGCCAGGCGTGCCAGCCCGGGGTGGGCTCCGGGCACCAACCCGCTGCCTCCACCCTCACGGAGGGTGCGTGCGGAGCCCAGGAGCTCGGCGCGGAGTCGGGCAGGCAGTCAGGCCCCCTTCTCTCGGGGACGCCAGACAGGCGCGCGGCCGCGCTCAGCAGCTCACCGAGCCGGCGGGCGGCGCCGACCCCAAGTCCGAGAAGCAGTCGAACTCGCTCTGGCCCAGGAAGAGCTCGGGCAGCTCGCGCACGCGGTGCAGCCCGAGCTCCAGCTCCAGCGACGTCAGCACCTCCTCGTCGATGAGCTCGGCGTCCATGCCGCCCAGGGCGTGTACGGCGGGCGGCGGCGGCGGGGCCGAGGCGCCGGGCGCCGGCTGCAGGCTCGGGGGGCCTCCCGGGACGCCGGGGGGCGCAGTCGCGCGGCCCGGGTACAGCATCGCCACGGGCTGCAGGTGCGCACTGCCGGCGGCCGGCGGCGGCACAGCCGGAAAGGGCTGGAAGGCGGACGGCGGTCCGAAAGCCCCGTACGCCAGGGCCCCGGGTGGGGGCGGCGGCGGGCCCAGCGGAGCCCCCCGCGGCCGCAACCCGCTGTCCGGGCCCGGGCCCGCGTACGGCTGCAGCGGCCGGAGCACGTGAGGGCCATGGGCGGGCGCGGCGGGCGGCGGTCTCTGCACCAGGTGGTAGCCCTCGGCGAGCATCAGGTGGTCGGCCATGACGGCGGGCCGATGGTCAGCGCCGGCGTCCCCCGGTCCCGGCCAGCTGTTCCTCTGTGGCCAGGGATCCGGGTCCCGTGCCCTCCTCGCAGCCTAGTCAGGCAAAGGAAAAGCGAACCGGACCCGTGCTCCTGCCCAGTCCAGGACGCACCGAACTCAGGGCTCCCGTGCGTCCCGTGGCCCCGGCTCGGGTCGACCAACACTGGCACACACCGCCGGTTGGGCTCTGAGACCTCCACGTCGCGCCCGCGGACGCCGCGCTTCTTATGTCCAGAGGCGGGACTGCCCCGCCCCCTGGCGCTCATTGGCTGAATGAGCCGGTCTTGGGCGGGCCCCGCCGCGCCTCCAGGAGGTCTTAGCCCCGCCCCTGTCGGAGCTCCGCACTTTGGACCCGAGGCCGCGCGGCGGGCTTCCCACTGCTGCCCCGGGGCAAGGCGTTTGGCACTTTTCAAGGGGCTTGGTCTGTCTGTCCCAGGCTCAGCCTCGAGGCTGGCTGGGGCCAAGCTTGAACTGACCAGAAGGTGGGGTGGGAGGGCCAGAGGTTTAGGTCCCCACGGCTACAGGATCACAAACCCAATCTTTTAATTTTCCAGATGGAGACTGAGGCTCCGTGGCAGAAGGGGTTTCCTGGGAATACACAGCAAAGCTTTGACAGAAGCGAGACTCGAACCCAACCAGGCCCTGTGATTGCCACCCCTACAGAGGGCCCGGGCACCTTAGTGGTGCAGGGTCGCTCAGAATGTCAGCTACCCGTTCCCATAACCCCAGGGGAGCCAGTTGCTCTGGCTCCCACTCACTTGTCTGTGGAAGCATGCACTGAGTTGTTATTAAAGTAATTTATGGGCATGTCTCCCGAAGGACTTGTTCATCTTCGTGTGCTTGGCCCAGAGCCTGGCCCAGAGCAGGCTTTTAGTAAAAGTTGAGTGAATGAACAGATGATCATACGAATTGCAACTCATTGCCCTGAGCTTCAGTTTCATCATCTGTAAAATGGGGACAACAACAGCACCAACCCCACTGGGTTGTTGTGAGGGTTAAATGCCTGGCACATAGTAGGTGCTCAAAAATGTACCTGAAATGAATGAAAGGCTGGATTTAGTTCTGTCCCTAGAGATCTTCCGAGTCGGGGATGTTGCACCTTCCCTTGATAACGATAGTAATAACTTGGATGTTTAGAGTGCTTTACATTCTACAAGCATCTTGTGGGGGCAGGGTATGGATTATCAGCCCCATTTTGCAGATAAGGAGACTGCGGCACACAAAGGGAAAGTGGCTGTCTTGGGGTGACACACAGCCAGAGTTGGCATGTGAATGCCTGTATCCTTAGAGCAGCTGGAGTCTCCCCCTGTGGCCAGGAGACAGCCTCCCTGAACCTTGCCCTCTACGTGTCTGTCACTTGCCCCTCCCTTCTTTCGCTCCCCTCCCCCTGTAGTGTCCTTGGGATTTCCTGGAACTTGGGTTTATCCAGTTGGTGCAGAGGAGGGAACCCCAGAGTGAAAGTCCAGAGGCCCGAGTTCTAATTGTATCTCCATCGCTCGCAGGCAGAATGACCATTGGGTGTTGGGAGGGAGGTGTCACTTGGTTCCCCAGGGCCTCAGCTTTCTGCTCAGTGAAAGGGAGATTGTAATCCCTGCCCCGGTCACCCTGAGAACCTGTGGGGAGGTCACAAGTGACCATGGGTGTGATCACATTTTTTGCAAAGTGCAAAAGCTGCACACCGGAATTGATTCTTCTGAGTCTCTCTCCCATTAAGGCTTCACACAGAAGTTCCTAAACCTGGCTGCACCTCAGACTCACCTGGGGGCAGGGGGGGCTTTGAAAAATACCGAATCTCAGGCCCCACCCAAATCTCCTGACTCGGACTCTCTGAGGGTATTTTGAAGCATAAGAATTTGTATTTTTAAAAAGCAACTCTGTCATTCTGACACAGTGGGTCTAAGGACACTAACATTTGGGAGCCATTGTGCCACTAAGCAGTTTTCCTTTAAAAAAAAAAAGTGCGTGTGTGAATAATGCTTAAAAAATTCTTTAATTTAGTCAACAAATATTTATTGAGCACCTGCTCTATTCCAGGCATTGATCCACTAGTGGTTTTTAAGCTTTCGGGATCAAGTAATTCTCTGAGAATCTAATGAAAGCTACAGACATCATGGTCACAAACTATTGCATATAAATGCAGCGGGTTAGCAGATCTCTAGGGGATCCACGGGGTCCTCAGGGGTTCATGGAATCTGGGTTAAGAACCCCTCTTAGGTACTTGGGCACATGTAGTTAACAACAAACGAAATAAAATAATTATCCTCGTGTTAGAAAGTGGTAAGTACTACAGAAAAAAGGAAAAATAGAGTAGGGAGGAGATTGGAGGTACAGGGGAGCAGACTGCAGTACTGCACAGGATGGTCAGAGCAGGCTTCATTGAGATGGTAATGTCTGAGCAAAGACTTGAAGGAGGAGAGGGCATTAGCCACGTGGTTCCCGGGGCCAGAGTGGTCCCAGCAGAGGGAACAACTGGAGTGTGCTTCTAAAACTGTACTACCAGGGCCCTTGTTAGAAATGCAGATTCTGGGGGCCCAACCCAGACTCAATCAGTTTCTGAATCAGTAACTGGGCTGGGGCTCAGCCACCTGCATTTTAATAAGCCCTGCAGGTGATTCTGAGCCCCTGGGTTAGAGTCAAGCCTCAAGGCAGGTGTGATCAACAGCCAGGAAGGATTGTGGCTGGAGCAGAGAGAGCTTGGGGGCGGGGAGCAAGGAGGTCACAGAGGGAAGCCTGAGGAAGATCACGCAGGGCCTTGTAGGGCCCTGTAAGGACTTTGGCAGAGGAGTGATGTGATGTGACTTATGCTGTGAAAGCATTGCAAACAAACCTTGTTTGTTTCTAGCATTTCCATGAACTGCTTCCTTGCTCTGCCTTGAACTACCCAGGCACATTCATTTCTCAGGGCTCCTGCTGTTCCCGTTGCCTGGAATGTTCTTCCCTCCGACATCCACATGACTCACTCCTTCGCTTTGTTCTGATCTCTATCTAAAATCACCCTCTCAAGGAGACTTTCCCTGACTGTCCATCTCTATCCACTCACCCTGTTCTGCTTTTCTTCTTAGCATCTACCACCACTTGGCATTATTTCAAAGACTGTCTCCCCACCAACAGGTCAGCTCCCTGAGAGCAGAGGTCTTGAATGTTTTGTTTTGCACAATATTTCTAAGGCATCAGAACAGTTCTGGGCACATATTAGGGACTTAAGTATCCATTGAATGAATAAATTAGGCACAGCAGAAGTTATTATCCTTTCTGACAAAGAAGGAAACTGAGGCCCAGAAAATAACTCAGGAAGTTGGCAGAGGTCACGAGGCATGTGTGGCGGAGCCAGGGTTGGAAGCGATGTTTGTAGTCCTTGGAGCACAGCCCTCACCACTGATCCAAGCTGCTTTCACCCTGAGCCACGTCTTTATGAGCCCATGGGGGTGTGAAGAAGTAGCCCTTGAATCCACCTGGCATGAATTAACAGGGCCACAGTGGTCCTTGACCCAGGTGGGCAGCACTGATCAATGGAAGGAACTGGTGGGTCCTAGGGACTGTCTTGTGCCACCAAGTGAGGATGAAATTCTTCCTTCTCCTTTCTTGGGTCCAGTCCCCCTTCTTGAGGACATACAGAAAGATTTGCCCCCAAGTGGCTTCTGCCCTTCCCAAAGACCCCAGGTCCTGGTGGGCAGAATCTCTTGGGTTTTACCCTTGCTGACAGCCCCATTTGCAGTACCCAAGGCAAAGCAAGGCTGAGACAGGGCTCAGCAAATACTTGTCCATGGATTGACTAAGACTGGAGGGCTCTGGAGAGGTACCTGGGGAAGACCTCACTCTAGATCTTCTGAGCTGGCTCCCCAGTCCCTGTTTGAGCAGCCCCCCGAGCCCTATCTCAGCAGCTTGGCAGACTTAGTGCTCAAACCTGGAGACTGCTCTGAGACCTGAGGTCCAGGCTCTGACTGGCAGGCAAAGTTCATCTCTGCTACAGCTTTTCCTCTAGGTTTCAGGGGAGGGGAGATGTTTCTACCTAAGGGCCATGTCCTCCAAGGGCCCCCAGCTGATGATTTTCACCACTGTACCTGATGTTCGGATAAGAATGAGGCTACTGAACCCAATCGTAACAAGAATAACATTAGCCAACGTTTACTGAGTATTTACTATGTACCAGAGATGGGCTGGATGCTTTACATGTACAGATGGTCCCTGACTTATGATGGTTCAACTTAACGATTTTTCAACTTTACCGTGGTGTGAAAACAATACTCATTCAGTAGAAACTGTACTTCCAGTTTTGAATTTTGATCTTTCCCCAGGCTAGCAATACGTGGTACAATCCTCTCTCGTGATGTTGGGCAGTGGCAGAAAGCCACAGCTCCCAGTCAGCCCCGAGATCATGAGTGTCAACAATGCATTTGCTTACAACCATTCTGTACCCATCCAACCAATCTTTTTTCACTTTCAGTACAGTATTCAATAGATTACAGGAGATATTCAACACTTGATTATGAATAGGCGTCGTATTAGATGGTTTTGCCCAACTGTAGGCTAATGGAAGTGTTCCGACACATTTAAGGTAGGCTAGGCTAAGCTGTGATGTTCCGTAGGTTAGGTTATTAAGTGCATTTCAACTTACAGTATTTTCAACTTACAATGGGTTTATGGGGATGTAACCCCGTTGTAAATTGGGAAGATCTGTATTATCTTATTTAATCCTCATAACGAACCTGTGAGTAGTTATTTCTATCATTCTCATTTCACAGAGGGGGAAAACGGGACACAGAGAGAAGTGACTTGCTCAAGGTCACGCAGCTAGTAATGGAGGAAAGGAGCGTGGCCACCCTGCCACTTGCCTCCTGGTGTTCTCTCTTCTTTCCCAGCATGCAGCAAGCTCCTGCCCCAACAGCTTCAGCTGTTTCCTCTGCCCAGAACACTCTCCTCCCTCACCCCCAGATCTGTGTGGCTAACTGCCTCACCTCCTTCAAGTCTTTGCTCAAATATTACCTTTCTTTTATCCTGACTACTCCATGTAATTGTAGTGCTTACCAAAAAGGTCCACGAATTCTTTGATGTTCCTGCTTAAATTCCCCTCTCCTTGAATGTGGGCTGCACATAGTGACTCACTTCTAACGAATAGAATGTAGCAGAAGTGATTTCCAAGACTAGATCATAAAAGATATTGTGGGTTTCTCTTTACTATCTCCCTTGAGTCACTGGCTCTGGGGAAGTTAGCTGACACCTGGGGAAGATGCTCAAGCAGCCCTATGGAGAGGCCCACGGGGCAAGGAACTGAGGCTTCCTGCAAACAGCCGGGCGTTTGCCAATAGCCATATGTGTGAGCCATCTTGGAAGTGAATTGTCCAGCCCCACCCAAGCTTTTGGATAACCACAGCCCCACCTGACATCTTGTTTGCAACCTTGTGGGAGACCTTGAGCTGGAATGACCTGCAGAAACTGAGATAATAAATGTTTGTTGTTTTAAGCTGCTAAGTTTTGGGGTAATTTGTTACACAGCAATAGATAACTGATACATTCATACAGCAACCAGTCCCTGGTCCATCCCCCAAATGGGCTTTACTTTGCTCTACTTTTTATTTTTTCTCAGCATTTATCATCTTCTAATACATTAAATAATTCTCTTATTTATTATGTTTAATTGTTGATCTCCCCACCACTAGAATGTCAGCTCTATGAGGACAGGGAACTTTGTTTCACTTTTTGATTTATCCCCAGCACCTAGAACCATACCTGACACATGCTATGTTTCATTAAAAATGAGATATTATCAATATAAGATGATTCTTATTTGGAAAAGTTAAAATGTAAAAAAGAATTCATGGGTCTGAGAATCAATAACATATGGTTGTAAGGTGCTCAATAAGTGTTAGAATCTAGAACGACAGGATGCTGATTTTGTGGAGGGCAGCCATGCGCCCAGCCAAAAATCAGGCACATTCCTGGCGAATGAGATATGAGCAGAAGAGGTTCGGTGGGGCTTCCTGGAAAGCTCTTTAAAAATGGATGGAATTACGAGAATAGATAAATCCACAGAGACAAAGTAAAGATTGGTGGTTGCCAGGGGCTGGGGGGAAGGGAGAATGGGGAGCAGCTACTTACTGGGTATGGGGGTTCCTTTGGGGTGATAAAAACATTTTGGAACTAGGTAGTTGGTGGTTGCACAACATTGAATATATTAAATGCCACTGAATTGTTCACTTTACAATGGTTAATTTTATGTTATATGGATTTCACCTCAATTAAAAAAAAAAAGTGGATTCATCCAGCAACTCACTTTTTGTGCTCTGTCTTTCCTCCTTTCCTGCTAGGGATGAAGATGTGACGCCTGGAGGGGCAGAAGACTTTTTTCAGCATAACAGAATAATAATAATAATAGCCAACACATACAGAGCACCTAATATGTGCCAGATACTGTTCTAAGCTCTTTACATATGTCAGCTTGCTTAATCTTTACAATAGCCCTATAAGGAATGTTCTGTTATTCCCATTTTACGGCTGAGAAAACTGGTACAGAGAAGGAAAGCAATGGCACATGCTAAGGATGGGAAAGTGGAATCCAGGAGGAGCCTGCACCCTCCACGCACCATGGAGCCTCTGTGGCAGTCCTGGAAGACCTACTTTGGTCTTCTTACTATTTGAGAAAAATATGCTCCATTTAGTTAAGCCACTGTAGTTATGTTTCTGCTCCACGCTTCGTGAGATTCAAAGCCAGGTGTTTCTGACTTGAGTGCAAGTGCACCTGACCACTATGTTCTCCTAACCTGCAAGTCAGTGATCAAGTGCTTTTTGGTCCCTCTGGTCTCACTGGATGGTGGTCCTCTTGAGGGTAGAGATGAGTCTCCCTCCTTTCTGAAGACCCCTTGCCCAGCACAGGGCCTGGTCTGCACCAAACAGTGCCGTGTGATGTTGGGATTAGCAGTTTGGACCAGGGAGAGGAGATTGAAGTGTGGGAGACATTCCCAGGTGTAAAGCAGACATCGAAGATGCAGTGAGCCAGAGATGGCAGAAGACGTCACGGAGGAGTGAGCCTTCTCAGATGGGCTGGATCTGGACAGATGAAGAAGGCAGGGAAACGGGCTTTCTCAAAGAAGACCCCAGCTTTTGAAGGAAAGCACCAAGGCGTGAATGTACAGGGAGAAGTTCAGGAGGTACCAGGGAGCTGGGTGGGGCCAGAACAATAGTCATTTGTTTCTGGAGAGGGAAGGATCAGACCTGAACCGTGAAGGCCCGTGAAAGTCAGCCCTTATAACACTGAAAACCATCCATGCAGAGCTTTCTACGTCTTCTCACGACAACCCAAAAGGGAGAAAAGACAGGATGTGTTTCATCCACTTGACAGATAGGAATTGGGATAGAGAGAGGTGCGTCAATCTGACTGGTGTAGGATAGCTGGCAAGTGGCAAGAGCAGGACTTGACCCCGGGTCTTTCAACCTCACTTCCTCCACTTGCCTGCTGAAGCGGCAGATTGTCAGTGGGTAGGGAGGGGCCGTGGAAGGGTTCTGAGCAGGAGAGTGATGATCCTCCTGTTGGAACTTTCTCTCCTGCCAGTGGAAAGGACAGGATGGATTTGAGGTAAACTGCTGGGGCATGGCAACAGACTCATTCATTCATTCATTCATTGAGCACATACTTACTGACCTCCTACTGTGTGCCAGGCGCCTCCTGACACCATGGAGCTTATAATTTAGTGACAAGAAAGACAAGAACCAAGTGAAAAAAAAAATAATTACAAACTGTAAAGGGCTAGGAAGGAAACAATCAGGGTTATTTGAACTTACTTTAGAAAGAGAGGTCAGGCCAGGCCTCCTGGACAGGTGGCATCAGGTTGAAACTGATGCAGAAGGGGAACCAACTCTGCAAAGAACAGAGGGCAGATGTTCTGGGCAAAGAAGCATCTTGTGCAAAGGCTTAGAGGGAAAGAGCTGGTGGGTTTGAGGAACTGAATGAAGGCCTTGAGGCTGGAGGGTGGTAAGCCGAGGGTCCATGATCAGCCAGGTAGGCAAGGATCAGGTCATGTGGGCGCTCGCTGAGAAGGTGAGCCAAGGGGGTGGATGTGTTTCAAGTGGGATGAGAAGGCGCTGGAGCCAGGAGGCTCCCCTTGGTGCCCCATCAGGACCAGAACCCTGTGTCCCAGTGGAAGATGGAGATTAGGGAGGGAAGGAGAGCTCAACCACTCTAGTGGAGTCATATTTAATAGGAGTGGGGCATTAAGTTCTAAAATCAGCATGTAAGGCAAAAATCACATGTAATCCTTAAGAATCCCCTGCAGAACTTATTACATTTACATTTTTGTGTGTTCAGTCTTTATAGTAATAAGTATGTTTGTATATAGATAGTAATATCAAATATATGAAAAATCATACATTATATAAAAAGCACACATCCAGAATATAATCTAATATTACTCTTAAACATATAAAAGGGAGAGATGATTGCAAGAGTCAACTAGCGCCCATGTATGTTTACATGAGGCCCCTGTAATGGTTGCTGTTGGTGCCCCCCCGGATCCCCTTTCCCAGCGGGCACCCCTGCCTCCCAGCTGCCAGGATGTTGGCTGTGAACAATCACAGCTGCCCCCTTCTCTTGAGAACTGCCCTCAGCCAAAGGGAAGCCTCCCCTCCCCCACCAGTCCTGGGGACCAACTGGGGAGGGGTACAAAATGCTAGTCCCCTTGCCTCATTGTGAGACTGATTCTGTGGGGCAACTGGTGCTCCAGAGCCCCCCGCGGGCCAGGCTGAGACTGCATCCCCCTATCCTTCCCCCCTTTCTCTGCCTCACTGCTCTTCTCCCAGAGCCCTGCTTCTAGGGGACTCTGACCTAAGACCCTCCCTTGAAGTGCGTGCCTATTAGGTGCCGGGCGGTTGACGTTCATCGTCTTATTTAATCCTCTCAATAACTCTTGTGGGGATCTGCCTAGCTCACGGTGACGTTCCTCTGAGAAGTACTCGCTTCCTCACTTTACCCGTAGGGGTTCCCAGTTGTGCTATGTAACCCACCTTTTCTGGACGTGGCCCCCTGTGCCATAGGCCACAGTGATGGACCTTAGGCCCAAGCTGGGCCAGACTCTTTCTCCCAGGAGTTTGAAATTGGGATGGAAAGACAGCAGCCAGACTGAATGAGGCTGGGACCATCACACATGCACCTATGTGTGAGCTATGGGGGCAGCCAGCTTTTGCTACAGACACCAGACAAATTGAAGACGCTTGTCTGCAGAGGGAGAAGAGTGAAGCAAGCATAGAGGGAAAAGAGATGAGAGGGGAGACGGAGGGGGAGTCCTGCCTGAATTCCTGATGGCTTTACAGGCGTAGTGCCAGGCTCACTTGGCCCTGCCCTGGAGCTCCAGGAGGTGCCCTGGTCTCCTCCTGATATAGACCTGACTTTGCTTAAGCTAGCTAGAGAAACACAAAAAGTGTTGGCTAAGATGGGGAGTTTTCTCCCCATTTTATAAGTGATGAGAAGAGTGCTCAGGAAGAGTACCTCACCAGCTTAAGGGAACACAGCCAGAAACTGATGCAGCTAGCAGTCACAGCAAGGTCTGGCTCATTCCAATGTCAGGCTTCTTCCACTGCTCACCATGCCTCCCCAGTGCTCCCAGTGCAGAGCTCTGGGCACACGGATGCTGCATCTCTGAGCATCCCAACTCTGGACTGGCAGAAATTGCTTCCTTGGGCTCAGGAATTCCTGAGCTGCCTCAGAAGATGGCAAGGGTGTCACCTCACCCTGGAAGCTGCTACTTCTGTCCTGGCATCCACAGATGTCCTGTGAAGAAGTGGCCTGTGCCCAGCTTTGTAGCCAGGCTCAAAGGATGGCCCAAGAGCCCTTGGCTCTCTCCCAATGATGACCTTGACCTCTGATTGCTGTGTAACTGGGACTCTGAGACCTTGCACACCTGTGGGAAGGGGAGTTTGGCCTGAACTGCATGTCCTCACCAGTATCACCCACCCCTTAAGAATCAGGCTGATAAAAAAGTCAATGCTGAGCCCCAAACAGGCATGATTAATCATTTCCTCCTCCAAGCTGCTGCTACTGCATCCTGTGTCTGAGTCATTTCCGCATCCCTGGTACCGAATACAGTGCCTAGCACAAAATAGGTATGGGGGCACATTTGCTGAGTGAATGACATTGAACCTTACGCTGTTGCATGTTGTGTCCACTCAGTCCCCTTGACGAACCTTAAAGCAGCACGAGGATAGGGCCGAGTTTTACTCTTCAATGTGGGAAGGGCCAGGATGGTGCAGTGTAAGAGTGTGGGCTCTGCAGACACTCAGGAGTCCTTGGCTTGAATTCTAGCTCTGCTGCTCCGGGTCTTAAAATCTTAGGCAGGTTATTCCTCCTCTCTGAACTTCAGTTTTCTCATCTGTAAAATGGGAGTGATAATAATAACAACCATCTGACCACATAATCAGGAGGATTAAGTGAGATAATACACCCACAATTTCCATCACTGGCCTAACACAAAGTAGGAGCTCAGTAAATATTAATTTTCTCCACTATGGTGTTTCCCACAGCACCTGGCATATGGCAGACATTCAGTAAAGGCTAGGTCACCTTTAGGCCATCCTGGATGGTCCAGCCCTGGTCAAGCTGCCAGCTGACTGCAATTGTGTGAATGGGCCCAGGAGATACCAGCAGAGCCCAGCCAAACTGTAGCATAGAGAATCAGGAACCATTAAATGATTGCTGCTTCAAGCCCTAAGTTTTGAGGTAGTTGTTACGCAGCCAAAGCTAACTGAGACAAACAATGAAGTCATAGGAAAGGCTGGGATGGAGCTTGTCTTTAGGAGCAACTGGAACCAGAACTGTCTCTCTGTGTCTCTTGTCTTTGCTTCTTTCTGAACATTACCTTTTTTCTCTTTCACAGCACACTGATTTTCCTCATGGTGTAGAAAACATGGCTGAATTTTACACCTTGCACCTTCAGCTAACAGAGAAAACTGACTCCTTTCTCTGCATCCCAGGGAAGAGACTCATTGGCCCAGCTTGGGTCAGGTGCCCCCTGAGGCTGATCAACTGGTAATAGGATGGGAGGGCGGGACCACGAAACACATCCTAGATGACACATGCTGAGCACAATGCTGTGCCAGACACTCTTCTAAGGCTCAACGTGTGTTAACTGACTTCATCCTCGTAACGCAAGAATCCCATCGGAGCTGTTGTCTCTGCTTTGAAGTGAGGAAACTGAAAACCGAGGCACAGAGAACTAAAGGAAACTGCCCAAAGTCACGCAGCCAGAAAGAGGTGTGACCAGGATTCATACCAAGGCTGTCTGACTCCAAAGCCCACCCCCTCACCAACCACACTGCTCTGCCTCTCATACTGAGCTCCTGGAGGGATCCAAAGGATTGAGGAGTGGGCAGGGTGGAGGCCCTCCAAGGAAGGAACTGGAAAGCTTAGCCCAGAGAACGGAAGCCTGTAGGGCCCTTAATCATGCTGCCTTGGGATCTCTAAATGGCTGTTGCTAGGAGGTGAGACTGGAAAGTTCTGAGTGACTTCTGAAAATGAATCTCAGACCAGTGGGCAGACATCACCGGGAAGTGGGTTTCAGTTCAGTGGAATGAATTTCTTCAGAGTCAGAGGTGTCTGAGGATGGTATGGTAGCCTCTGGAAACGTGACTGCCTGGTTGCCAGGAGCTGGCGGAGCCCCCTCGTCAAGGGTATGGTTGAGACGATTCCTGGAGTCCACGCCCTGAGGGCACAGCCCGTGCAGGACAAGTGGAATGCGCTCAGTGGGGAGGAGGCTGGACCCAGTTGGTGGTCCTCAGACCTTTGGGTCAGCAAACCCATCCTCTTCCCAATTTTAGGAACTGATCTTAAAGGTGGCCATTTTTTTATATCACCAAGTAAGGACATACAAAATAGTCCAACTAGCCAATCAAACAAACCCAAAGCAACTACTGGCTACTTCACCACTCCATGAAAGGAAGGCCACTTTAACACCAAAAACCCAAATGGACACTATCTCGGAGTAAACTATTGTTTTCTCCCAAGGATGGGCAGTTGACAAAGTTACATAAACACAACAAAAAAAAAGGGTATATTAAAAACCAATTTGAAGGCAGAAAAATTAGAGCCTAACACTTTGTCTTACATGGTTACCTGCTTGTATATAAATGGAGTTTGTCCATTTGAGGATCTGGAATTGCTGGGACAATGGACTCGTTCTGGGACTTACAAAAAATTCCACTTATTGTTGAAAATCCAGTTTTAAGTGGGACTATTGAGGGAAATGGAAGCAATACCCTCCCACTATTTTATTTCACAGGTGACCTGATGGAATTAAAAAAGCCAGCTTCTGGTTTTTTTTAAAAGTGGCTTCTCCAGCCACTTTTCCTTCAACTTCACCCCACCTCTCCTGGCCCAGCTGCCTGATGTATGGGGAGAGGGAGCACAGGAAGGGGCTAGTAAGGGGCGGGGCCCTCCTTGCCCCCTGCTGCCCACTCCAGTCTATGCCACTCAAGGACACGACCGGCCAACACTCACCAGAGGGGACCAGTTCAAACCATCACAGAGAGGTGTGTCTGATCTTTACGAATCACTAGACCAAAACCTCCACAAAACCCCTTTCCAGTCAAATTGCATTCCAATGACTGCTTCTTACAGTCCCTGAGAAGTCCCCTGTGGGAGCCTTGGTTTGGCTGATTTCAGTCACCAAAAGAAGCACGTGAATGAGAAAGGCTCCTCTTATTATTAATACCAGCCACAGTGGCTGACGTTTGGTGAGCCCATCCTCTGTCAGGTGCTGTGCCCGCGTTATCTCACTGAGTTCTTACAACAACCCTGTAAGGTGCGTACTATGATGTTCCCATTTTACAGATGAGGAGACTGAGGCCCAGAGACGTTAATGCTCAAGATCACACGGCAAGCAGCTGGCCAAACTGGGGTTGAAACTTATGCCTGAAGGAGTGCTAAAGTATCACTACTAACTACTGAGCTCTGTTCTTTATGTCCTTCTCAAAATGTGGATTGGAATAGTGGGGGTGGGGCATGGAGAAACAGGGCCCATATCTGCCCCTATCTCGTTAAAGATCTGCTGTTTCCCAGCAGATGGAGGCTGCTGTGTGATCATCTCCAGTTACTCTGTGGGTGTGACCTGCCTCCCTGGCTGGTGTGTAAATTCCCCCCCCTGGGGGGGGGGTGCCCCCTTGAATGCCCAGCCTGGTGCTGTCCTGGCTGAAGACTGTGGGATGGGGGTGTCCCTTCCTCCCAGCCTGGCTCAGACTTAGGGGGCAGGGTTGGGCCGGGCAGGGTTGGGCCTGGCAGGAAGGAGCAGCCAGGGGTTTCCTCTGGATGGGCCGGCCTGGCTCTTGCTGGGCTGGAAGCCAGCCCAAAAAGGAATTTCCCAGTCATGTCTTAATTCTGTCTTCCTTGTGGAGGGAAGACAGCATTGAAGAATGGGCTCTGCTCTTCACTTCCCCAGAAACCAGCTGCTCAAGGGGGAAGAGGAGACTTGGGGTGCCTTCATTCATGGCGGTAGGAAACAGCACTTTCTCCTGAGGTACCAGGGTCTGGTTCTTCTCTCCTGGGAAGAGAAGAAGACCCCAACACCCACAGGTGCCAGAGAAGAAGTCTCGGCTTAGCTGGGTGACCGCCAGCTCTTTAACCAGTACTGTGTAATAGAAATACAATGTGAGTCACATATGAACTTGTAAATGCTCTCATAACCACATTTTTTTAAAAAGTAAAGAGAAACAAGTGAAATTAATTTTAATAACAAATTTCATTTAACCCAATATATCCAAAATTATATCATTGCAACATGTAATCAATATAA
The DNA here is from genome assembly GCF_057802395.1 of Ceratotherium simum simum. Classification (NCBI taxonomy): domain Eukaryota; kingdom Metazoa; phylum Chordata; class Mammalia; order Perissodactyla; family Rhinocerotidae; genus Ceratotherium; species Ceratotherium simum. Next base: position 18,468,037 of record NC_141921.1, on the reverse strand, counting down.
AAATGAATGAGATATTTCACATTTTTTGTATTAAATCTTTGAAATCTGGTGTGTATTTTATACTTACAGCACAATTTGGAGTAGCTACATATCGAGTGCTTAGTAGCCACATGTGGCTAGTGGCTACCATATTGGACAGAGCAGCTTTGCACCATGGCTTCTGGATACAAAGATCCGAAAGTCTCAGAATTTCTGCATCCTTAGATTGCCTTTGGAAGGACTTCAAGGTCATCTGGTCAAGTTCCTCACACACAAGGTAATGAAAGTCATTTCCTCAAGGAGACTCGTGCTCCTAGCAAAGCTGATGTCCGCACCTGGGTATCTGTGTCCCAGTCTCGGATAAGTCCCCATCCCAGCAGCCCCCTGCCAGGGGAGATGGGTTGGTGATGGCCACTGTCAAGGTGTAAAAGGGGGCAAGAGGTGAGGCAGGAAGACACTGAAAGGAGGTAGAATGTGCCTTACCCCAGTAGACATCCTCTTCTCCGCCACCTTCTCCCTTTCTGGAGGGAACATCACATTCTGGGCAGAGTGGGCAGGAATTCCTTTGATGACCCCCCAAACCTGAACGTAGACTCAGGCCCACCCCCTCTCTTCTGATTCTCCACTCTTCTTTCCGTATTTATTGCTGCCTACAATGAGCTAGACCCTGTGCTTGGTTGTAGATAAAAGACACGCCTAGTGGAACTCAGTGGTGGAGGGGGTGTGATGGTAGGGGTGAGGGATGAAGGGAAAGGGCGTCCAGGCAGAGGGCGACAGTGGGAGAGAGGGGAGGTGTGAGGGAGCTGGTCTCCTATTTTCCCAGGGGCGACAGCTGTTGATACTCTTTCTCCTCCCTCCACCCTGGGGTCTCAGGAGTCGCCATGACTTCCCATGAAAGAAGAGAGACCACGTTTTTTTAAATGTCTGCCCCACCTGAGATCTTAAGACCAGCACATGATGGGTACCCAATGAATGGAGGAGAAAGAAGGAAACAGAGGAAGAGGACATTAGAGTGAGGCCAGGCCAGCTGGGCAGGAGAACACAGGGACTAGTAAAGGGGCAGGCAGGGAACTAGAATGCTCTGAGCACCTGGCTTGTCCCCTCATCTTCAGAGTCTCATTCACTATCCCATAGTGGGAGGCGGTATTGCCCTCATTCTACAGGTGAGGAAAATGAGGCTCAGAGAGGTCAAGGAACCCACTGGGCTTAAGGTCCATTCTGTCCAATTTCAAGGCTGATCTTTCTAGGTTCTTCCTGGCATGTCCTCACTTGGCTACTACCAAGAATGCAGCAGTGACCAAGTTCTTGGCAGGCACCCCCACCTATGGGGAGGCCTGCTTCACAGGGAGTTCCTGGTGAAGTGGAGGTTCCTGGAAAGGCCTGTAACAGGCAGTCACTACCCCACCGGGCTTGGAGATCACCCAGTCAGCACCCTCCCGGTTGAGGATGGGGAGCAGCTCCAAGAGGTACAGTGGCTTGCTCAAGGTCATACAGTGAGGGGGTGGATAGAGGTGGGATTGGCCACCCCTGCCCTTGGGCACTGACTCACGGCAGCTGCTGCGGGAAAGCCACTCCAGGCTTTCCCAGCCAGGCAATGGGTCGCTTTGGCATATCTGCTTGGGCCTGGAGCCAGGGGACTGGGAAAAAGCTGAGCACAGCGCATCACCAGGGCACCTTGCCCTCTCCCTGTTCCAGCACCAACAGTTCACATGGGGCATCCTTCCCCGTAGGCAAGAGCCTTTCCTGTTCTCAGAGGGACCAGGCCAGGCTCTGACACCACTCAAATCCCCAGCACCCAACACAGGCAGGGTGACCAGCAGTCCTGGCTTGCCCAGGACTGTCTCAGTTTTAGCAGTCCTGCATCCTTGGAACCCCTCGGTCCTGGGCAAACTGGGACAGTTGGCCACTCCAGCCCTGGCACCAAGTTCATAGTCGGCACTCAAGAAATGTTCTAAGTGAATGAATGCAATCAATGAAGTAAAGAACAAATGAGCAACAGTGCTGGGAGGGAAGCAGAATGGGGACTGCTGTCCCATTTTATAGATGAGGATCGGAGGCCCAGAGAGTTTATACTTTGAGGTTGCTCATCTCCATCTCATGCCCTTTTATCAGCACCAAATCTCCTTTAAACTGTCCCAGGAGTATTTTGAGCTGATCACTGGTGTGGGAGGCAGCTGGGCACAGAAAAGGCATTCAGTGGATTTTGCCATCCTAAGCTTGAGGCTGGAAAGGACACTGAGAGCAGGGGAGAAGAAGAGGCTGCTCTTTTTCAGCTGCACGGCGGTGGAGAGCCTCAGAGCCCCTGCTGGGCTTAGTGGATTCAAACCTCATTTCAGCTGTGTGGCCTTGAACAAGTGACTTATTTTCTCAGCCTCAGTTTCCTCATCTGTAAAATGGGAATAAAATACTACTGCTTGGCGTCTGAGGTTGTGGTGGCAAGGATTAAATGAGAGGATGCACAGACAGCACTCAGCACAGGGCCCGGCACAGAAGGCGTGCTCCAGAAATCTCAGCTGCTCTTCTTTTTCCCTTTTGGGGCCACAGGCATTAATGGGTACTCACTGTGTGGTGGAGCCATGGGGGCTGCTTTGGAGGACAAAAGTCTGACACTCCTGTTACTGTGTGACCTCTGTAAATCCCATCACCTCTCTGTGCTTCCGTCTGTAAATGGGGTTTCACCCTATTCAGGGCTGTCCTGAGAACCGAGTGAGCTAGTGTGTATCTGGGATGGGTCTGGCATGGAACAGGGATTTAGTAAACGAGTCATCGCTTTCGTCCCCATGCCCACCCTAACCAGTAGAGCGATCCTGTGAGGCACATATTATTATCCCCCTTTTACAGGAAAGGAAACAGCGGTAGAAGGTACTCAGCAAACGTTTGTTTAGTGAATAAATGAATGAATGAGGGAGGGAGGGAGGGTGTGGGTGCATGAATGAATGAACAATGAACTACGCGCGGGAACCTCCGGAGAGCTTGGCCATTCGGCGTCCCCTGGCAAATGGGGCTGCGGGCCCGCCGCAGCTCCCCACCCGGTGGGGGATTCGGGGTTAATGGGCGCGGGGCGCGGGGCGACGTCGGATGAAAGGAGCCGAGCGCCCGGCGCGGCCCGGTGTAATCAGCGCCGAGCGAGCGGCGGGGCGGGCTTATCGCCCATCGCGGCCTCCCGGGCGGGCTCCCGACGCCGCCGCCGCCGCCCGGGGCGCAGGGCACGGCGGTTCCCACGCTCGGCCCCGGCTGGGGGCGTTCTCGGGACGGCGTGGCCGCGCTCGCCACCGCCGCGGAGGCCGGGCTGTAATTAGCGTAATTGCGCAGCTCCCCGCCCACGGCACCCGGGACCCCGGCTGCGCCGCGCCGGCCGAGAGGGGCAGGGGCCCGGGGCGCCCCCAGCTGCGGCCAGGCCCATCCTTCCAGACAAGTGAGTCAGCACATCTGGGCCGCCCGGAGAGAAGGGGCTCCTGGAGAAATGAGGGGAGGGGGAAGAACTAGCCTTGATGGAGCGCCTACTGTATGCCGGATGGTTGGCTAGGCTGTTCCGTTCCTGCTCAACGCGGGGGTAGTGTCCAGAGCGGATGAGAACGTCTGGACCATGCCTGGAGCCTGGCCCAGAGAAGATGCTCACAACACAGCATGGTATCCTAATCCGCCCAGCTGTTTAACAGGTGGGCATTCGGAGGCCCAGAGGGGTTGAGAGACTGCGCTCAAGATTACACAGTCGTAGTACATCCGTGCTTCAGAGAGGAGCAAGACGACTCTGCGCCCAGCAAATGTTGGTTTTGCTCCCTTCAGTACTTCGATTTTACTGCACCCTGAGTCCCGACTCGAAAGCCCATCCCTGATCCTTAGGTTCAGTCACCAGTCATAACCCCAGATTCTTACCACTAATACAAGCCACATGGAATCCCTCGGGAAAGGGCAGGTTAAAAAGAATCCAATTTCAAACTCTAATCTCTAATCCTAAACCCAACCCAAACCTTAACCCTGCTCCACACCTAAGTCCCAAATTAGTCCTGACCTTGGTCCCCTGCCTATGTCTTCAACCTTTTCCTCCAATGGTCTCCTGCCACTCCTACCATCCCCCACCCCCAGGTACTCTGTTTCTCCAAGGTCTGCTTAAGGTCTCTGGCCGCTCTTTCAAAGCCTCTGGACCTTTGCACATGCTCCAGCCTCAGGCTGGGATATCCTTTTCCTGGGGCCACCTGGTAAACTCCTCTCACCTTTCAAGTCCACTGCAAGCCCTTTGGGTTCCACTCCTCACCTGTGCCACCTTGTCCCCTGGTCAGGCTCTCCACAGACTCTGAGCTCTTAGAGGGTAGGGTCCGAGTCTGCTGGGAGTAGAGATTGAAAGTAGAAACAATTAATTGATTGTGAATGAGTGAATGAGGGAGTAAATGAATGAGTGAATGAGTTATTGAATAAACAAGTGAAGACCTATTCTGAGCCTAACCCCCTCCCTAGCCCTGGATCCTTTCCCGAGTAGAGAACAATTGAAAGACCAAGGGAACCCCCCTAGGTACCGTGAGATTATTAATTCTGCGTGTGTGTGCACATGTGTGCATATGCATTTGAGCCTGGGACTTTGAATCAGACAAGCCTGGAGTCCACTCCTGGTCACAGTGCTTACCAGCTGAATGACCTGGGCAGGTGACTTCACCTCTCTGGGCTTCCATTGCTGATCTAAATTATAGTAACAATAATAAAACCCATCATGGAGAGTCACCCCTCCCTCCGGCCCCTTGCCTGTGGCAGGCTCAGTGTCGGGTGCTGCAGGAATGGGAGTGGAAGGAACACCAGTGAGGGTAGGAGGCGGGGCTGCAAGGAAGGGACCCAGCCCCCCCGGGCGGGGAGGGAGGCTTCGCAGAGGATGTGAGAATCTGTCGGAGTCTGCCGCCAGACAAGTCACGGCAGAGGCAGCTGCGTGTTCAAAGACACCGAGCTGTGAACAAAGGGTTTCCTATTATTGCTGGAGGACAAAGTGGGAGGTGGAGGGTGGTGGCAGAAATTGGGGCTGGTGAGGGTGGCAGTGACCCGATCAGGAAAGGCCTTGAGGTGGCCTTTGGCTCTTGTACTTTATCTTCTTGGCAATAGAGAGCCATTGCAGGTTTGAGCAGGGAGAGATGGTCAGATCTGGGCTTTAGAAAGATCGCTGTGACCAGCAGTGTCACGATGGCATGGAAGTGGCCATGGCAAGAAGTGGGCCAGTTGGGAAGCTAGTGGCGGAGTACAAGTGACCTAAAGTGATGGTGGTGACTAGCTAACCTTTACTGAGTGCCTACTACGTGCCGGGCGCTGTTCTAAATGCTGAAATGTTTTAACTCATCTAATCCCCACAACACTCATGCAAAGTAGGTGCTCTCACGATCTTCTAGAAATACCACCTATACACTGACAGCTCCCACATTTCTGTCTCCTGCCTGCACCTCCCCTCTGTTGGACCTCTATGTCCAACAGCCCATTATTGGATTCTCTACTGAATGTCTAACAGGAATCTTAACCTTCACATGTCTAAAAATGGTCTTCCCAAACCTGCTCCTCTCTCAGTCTTCCCTGTCTCAGTAAATGGCAATTTCGTCCTTGAAGGCGCTCAAGCTAAAAACTTAGGAGTCATCCCTGTGTCCCCTCTCCCCACCTCTCTCACTCCCCACAGCCCATCCATCTGTGGATCTTGTCCATTCTGACCTGGGCACACATCCTCAGTTTGACCCCTTCTCTCCTCCCATGGCGGCCAGCTGGCCCAAGCCCCGGTGTTTCTTGCCTGGATTACTGCCGTGGCCCCATTTCTGCCTGGTCTCCCTGCGTCTGCCCTGGCCCTGGCCCCTTCAGTCTATTGTTCACACAGCAGCCGGTGTGGCCTGAAAATATAAAGTCAGATCAAATCTGCTCAAATCTGCCCCCATCTCCCCAGAGTCAAAGTCAAGGTCCTGACAAGAGCAGATAGATCCCTCCATGATCTATGGATCCCCAGCTCCTTTTCAGACTTCTTCTTCTCCATTCCTCCTTCGTCACTCTACTCCAGCCACACCAACTTCTTTGCCAATCCTCCAACACTCCAAGTACCCGTTAGCCTCCGAATCTTGCACCTGCTATTCTCTCCAGCTGGAATGCCGTCTCCCCAGATATCTATGTAGTTGGCTCCTTCAAATTTCTGCTCAAATGTCGCCTTATTGTGGGACCTTCCTTAGCCACATATTTAAACTAACAACCCTCCTTCCTCCCCTAGCTGCGTGCTCTCTATCCCCTTCCCTATGTGTTTATAGCACATATCACTGTCTGAAACATTGTGTATTTTACTTTTTTGTTTACTGTCTTCCCTCCCTCTCCCACCACACTAGCAGATCAGCTCCATGAGGACAGGGATTTTTATTTATTTGCTTCACTGTCCTATCCCCAGAGCCTAGAATATTCTAGGTGCCCAAATAAATTGTTTTGAATGTTGAATGTGGAATCTTCACTTTACAGACAAGGAAACTGAGCCACAAAGGGGTTAAGTAGCTCGCCCAAGCTCGCACACTAGCAAGTGGTTGGGCTGGGACGATGAGACCAGAATATGGGCAGCGACAGCAGTGGGGGTGGAGAGGAGGGATGGATGAAAACAAAGACTCTCCAGGAGGGCTCAGGTGACTGGGTCTGACTGTTGCACCAGAGGGTGACCTTGATATTGTGGGACCTCTCGGGGTTGACATGAAGGTTAAATCAGTCTGGAATTCAAAACAAATTGTATATGTAGTGAAAAAAGGTTTTTGAAAAGCTATCCCATGAATTTTTAGTTCCCAGCCATTTTTTGTCCTTCTTCACCCTTGACACTGAGGTGTCTCCTGCTTCTAGGGGAGGCAGATTCAGCAGCCAACAAGAAGTAATCCTCAGCTTTGACTTTCTAAATGGATATTTTGAAAGAGTAGAGCAGACATGCAGGTTCAGAATCCAGAATTTCAATTTAAAGATCTACACACTTGGGAGGGATAAAGAGTTCTTCTGAACCCCCTCAAGCTTCCTTTTACATGTCAAGACCTGGAGTCCAGCCAAGTTGGAGCTTGGACTTTTCACTCTGAGCCCTGGAGGGAGGGAAGGTATGAGGTAGGGCAGTGGTTCTCAGATCTGAGTGTGCATCACAATCACCCGGAGGGCTTGTTCCAACGTGGATGGATGGCTGGCCCCACCCCCAGAGTCTCTGATTCAGCAGCACCCAGGTTGGGCCTGAGAATTTGCATTTCTAACAAGTCCCCAGGTGATATTGATCACACTTTGATGTAGGGGATGTTCTCAGCCACACAGGGCAGCCTTGCAGAGCCCACCCCCTCCAGGATGGAGGTTTGGAGAGGGAAAGGTAACATAGGGTTTCCGGGAGATGAGGGTGTAGAAATGTTCAGGAAGAACGGTGGGCCCGAGAGAGCTGGGATTGGAGGAGAGGGTGTGGAATGTGGAAGCTGTGGCCAGGAGCAGTCATGGGCAGTGGATGCCAGGGGACCTGCCCGGAGGACAGATGGATGTATGCACCAGCACAGCTGTAGAGGGCAGACACCCGAGGGGAGCAGATGGAGCTGGAGGCAACACTGGGACCATAGACCCCCTCCCTCACCCCAAGGTTATCCAAGCCCTCTCCATCCCCTCTCCAGATGTTACCCTAGAGAAGGGAAGAAAGGAGGTGAAAAGCCCTGCAAGATTGAGCATTTTACCCCAAAGAACCCGAGCAGACCTGGAGAGGCACAATTCAGAATTTCTTGCCAAAACTTTGTTGATTAATCCCTCTGCTCCTACAAGAGCACAGGGGAAGTGGCCCCACAGTTGCAACGTGGTGGTTAAGACCACAGGCTGTGGAGTCATTTACTCGCTACGCAACTCTGGGCGGGAGACACCCTCTCCAATACTCAGTCTCCTCTAATGTAAATTTTTTTGTTGTTTTTTTTTTTAGAAACACGTTTGAATTTTATTTATCTATTTTTTCCCCCAAAGCCCCAGTAGATAGTTGTATGTCATAGCTGCACATCCTTCTAGTTACTGTACGTGGGACGCGGCCTCAGCATGGCCAGAGAAGCGGTGCGTCGTTGTGCGCCTGGGATCCGAACCCCGGCCGCCAGCAGCGGAGCGCACGCACTTAACCACTAAGCCACGGGGCCCACCTCTAATGTAAATTGAGGACAAAAATATCACCCATCTCATAGGATCGAGAGGTTTAAGGGAGACCGTGCACGCAGTGGAATGAATGCAGGGCCAGTGCCTGGTACAGAGCAAACATTCAATAAATCGTATTTATTGTTATCCTGGGTTTTAAAAATTCTTTCTCTCTAATTTTCCCTTCTCTCCTCCTCCTTCCTCAAATACTTACTGGCCCCTACTATGCCTCTGACATGGATTTTGCCCTACAAGGGGGACTCAGGTCAACAGGCAGTTACAGACTGAGGGCTGGCGCTGTGTTGGGGCAGGCCCAGGGACTGGGGAATCAGAGAAGGCTTCCTGGAGGATGGGGTGGAGTGCTTAGTTAGCTGGCTTTGTAGATGTTGGTAACCAATCAAGGTTTTTTAAAGAATAATAACGCTTGGGTAGGAAAGAGTAAAAATTATAAAATTTCTCCCATTGTCAAGGTTCAGAAATATAATTCTAATGTGCAACAGTGTATAATGGGAGGCAGGACAGCATGAGCAACTTTGGAATTTCCTTAACCTCTCCAAGCCTCAGTTTTGGTTATCTGTAAAATGAGACTAAAGCTAACTACTTGATATAGGGCTTGCGGTAAGAATTAAAGGAGGCAGACTATGTAAGGCACCTGGCATGTATTTATTTGCTCATTAATTCCAAGTCCAGGGCTGGAAAGTGGATCGGGGCTGTTTCCTCTCCATCCTGCACCTGAGGCAGGGCTGTCTCTCAGTGTACCGGATCATGAGGAAGTGATGAGGGCCTCACTTCCCCAGCAGCCTGGGTGCTCCTGGAGGACAGGGGCTGATTCAGGTCCTGTTAGTGTATCCACTTTGGAAAATAGTTTGGCAATATTAGTAAAGCGGAGGAGCACCTGCTTTATAACTTAGTAATCCCCGCCTTGATGTTCACCTTAGAGAAACCCTCGTGCTGGGAGGTGTGTACAGAAATGTTCATAGCAGGATATTTGTAAAAACTGGAACATCCCAAATGTCCATCAACAGCAGCATGTGCATGGGATCATGGTATGTTCTACAGTGGAGTGGGACGCAGCAATGACAATGAACGACCTACAGCTAATGACGTCCAGGAACCTCAGGACAACGATATTGAACAGATAAAGCGAGTCACGGCAGAATACATTGGGTATGATTCCGGGAGTACACAGTTCACAAATATGCAAAACTAAATGGTATTTTTTAGGCATATAAACACATATGGGAGAATAATTTTTAAAATAAGGGCATGATAGACACACAATTCGGGATAGTGGTTTCCTCTATTCTGAAGGAGGGAAGGCCCCCGGGGCAGGAAGGACACAGGGTGGTACACAGGTGGTTTGGCTGGGGGAGGGGTGCAGGAGCCCCTCAGCTCCTCTCATCTTTATCACATACATGCGTATTATAAAAATATTTTTCCGTACCTACCCAATATTTAATATAACAGGGTGAAATCTCAACTAAGAAGCTTTCGAGGGAGGGGCCCATTGGGGCAGGGAGGAAGTAAGCGCCTCAGAAGAGAAGGAGCCGCTTGGGGCTGTGGGGCGTTGGGTGTGTGGAACCTGCCTTATGAGGAAGAGTCAGGGATTTCCCTCAAGATGACCCTTCTCTTTGCTGTAATTCCATAATCTATTATTGTCAAGGAACTCTCAGATTTCCCTCCCCGGGTCCCTCGAGCCAGGAAAGGGAGAGCTCCAGGTGAGAGAGAGACGGAAAGAGGTGCCACCCTGATGAAGCGGCTTCTGAGTTTGACATCATGGTCCTGTGAATGGCACTGCTTGCTGAGCTCACGGGATCGTCAGGAAGAGTTAACGAGGTAAGGCCTGGGCAGCCCGAGGGGAGCGCCCGGTGCAGTGAGGGCTCAGTGAATGTCAGTTCAGAAAAAGGAAATGTGGAAGTGACGCTGCGCGCCCTCTGAGGCGCGGTCAGAAGAAGCCTGGCTGCTTCTGCGTGGTCTCTTGGAACGCCGCCTCCTGCTGGATGTGGAACCCAAATTTAACTCACCAGATTTAATTTACAAAAGGTTTTTAAGATCTTGGTAACGTGGCAAATCTAAGATAGGGGACATATTCTGTGGGGATTTTCCTCCAATGGACCCGGACTTCTCTGGTAGGTTTCCAGTGGCGCCCGGCCCTGGCGTTGCAGTGACAGCCACCCCTTACAGCTCACCCCTGGGAACTGCAGCCTTTCTGAAGCCTGGACCCGGATTCGGGATTCTGAAGGGAGTGTGGTAGGAGTTCAGAATCAGGGAGCAGCTGGAAGCACTCAGGGCCTTAGTTCAGGAAGCCCTGACTCTCCTGGCTACGGGACTCAGACAGGTCTCCTTCCCTCCCTGAGCCCCAGATTCCTCAGTGGTAAAATGGGGGCCCAATCCCTGCTCCTCACAGGGAGGCTGTGAGGGATGAAAATGTCCACTAAGTGCTGAGGACAGTGCCAGCTCAGGCAGAGGCTCATCCAGGCTGGAGAGGATGGAGCCTGGAGGTTTCTTGATCAGAGCCAATGAGGAGGCTCAAAAATTGGCCCTTGAACTTCCCTCCCTCCTCCTCCCCCATCATCCCTCCTCTTCTCCCACTCCCACCTCAGCTCCTCTCCCTCCTTCTCTCATTCCCCTACCTTGTCCCCTCCCCCCATCTTCTCCAGTTTTGTGGCTGGAGGGGACATACCTTTGTCCTCTTGGGACTCCTTGCCAGTGGGAGTTTTGGGGGTCATTTGCTGAGCATTCCCAGGGCTGGGTGCAGTGTGATGGGCTTCCCTACCACTGGCTTGATGCCAGTGCCCTGCCCTTGCCACTCTCTGTCAAGGTCACCCTTACTCCACTTCACAGCAGCCTGGCCAGGCTCTACCTGGGCTGATACTGAAGCACATTGACTTGTGCTGTGGGTTCTAGCCCATTCTCCTCTGCTAAGTCCGTCTGCTCTGTTCCGTCCCACGCCTCTCTGTTCCAGTCCACTCAGCTTCTTCATCTGTAGGATAACATAAGGGTTGTAAGCGCACCTATGTAGAGTTATATGAGGCCCAAAGGGCTTAGAACATGGTAGGTGCCATGTAAGTGATGGTCGTTAAGCAGATCCTGGCCTATTCTGTTTATTAAGCTCTATGTAATTCTTAGTCATGTTGATAAGAATCAAAGCCCCTCACTCAATTTCTAGAATTAAATCAATCACAGACCATCTGCTCCTTGAATTCAAGGAAGGCCAGGTGCTCTTGAGAGAGGACCCTGAAATAACATCACAGACATCTACTATACGTCTTCTTTCTAGCCTTCCCCAGAGGGAAGTGTGACAGTTTAGCAGGGTGAGTGTGCTTGGGGGAAAGGGAAAAATCCAGACATTTGGGGTAGCTTAACCGTAAGATTAACTCTGGTCCCTGGAGAGATGGTGCCACTGTGGTCCATCCACAAGTCAGTGTGAGGGAGCCTGATCTTCTCACCACTCTACAGGACACCATGCTGTTCTACCACCATGATGACATCATGCAGATAAGACTTGGTGAGCAGGACACCCTAAATCCCCTGGTGAGATACACACATGCTGGAGGTAGGAGATCAGCGCCACACAAATTCAGGGACTGGTACCTCAGTGATGTTTCTAGAGGTCTAGAGGTCTAGGGCATGTCACGTTCTCTCCTCCAAAGTGGAGGGCAGGTTGCCTGTAACCCCCTCCACTAAAAAGGAGTATGACATTTGGTGGGCCTACAGAATTTGGTGGCATGGTGTTCCATATTGGGTGTGTTCTTCCTATCCATTTACCAAGTCATCCACAAGGCTTCCACTTGGAGTGGGGCCCATAGGAAGAGAAGATTCCAGGTGGTGCAGGCTGCAGTGCAGGCAGCTCAGCCAGTTGGGCCTTTTGACTCAATAGACACCATGGTGCTCGATGAGATGGTGTGTTAGGATGTTGTATGGACTCTGTGGCAAGCCCCAGCCAGAAGAATCACAGGAAAGGCCCTCGGTTGTTCTATGCTTGTTGTTTTTTTAAACAGATTTATTGAGGTGTTGTATCCACATATAATGAACTGCATGTATTTAAAGTGTGGGATTTTATAAGTTTTGATGGGTGTATACACCTGTGAAACCATCACCATAATCAAGATAATGAACATATTCATCACCCCTAGAAGATTCTTCATGCCCTTCTGTAATCCTTCCCTCCAGCCCTTTTTCCCTGCCCCCAGGCAACCAATCTGCTTTCCATTTTATGTAAATGGAATCATGCAGTCAGTACTTTTTATGTCTGGCTTCTTTTACTCAGTATAATTATATTGAGATTTATCCATCTTGTTCCATCAATCAATGATTCATTCTTTTTTATTGCTGAGTAGTATCTTTTGTATGGATATACCACAATTTGTTTATCCATTCATCTGTTGATGGACAGTTGAATTTCCAGCTTTTGGCTATTACAAATAAAGCCACTATGAACATTCATGTACAAGTCTTTGTATGGACATGTGCTTTCATTTCTCTGGAGTATATTTCTGGAATTGGAACAACTAGGTCATATAGTAGGTGTGTGTTTAAGTTTTTAACAAACTGCCAAACTGTTATCCAAAGTGGTCGCACCATTTTACATTCCCACCAGCAGCGGATGAGAGTTCCATTTCTTCCACATCCTCACCATCACTTGGTATGGTTAGTCTTTTTAACTTCAATGACTCTAATAGATGTGTAGTGGCATCTCCTTGTGGCTCTACTTTGCATTTCCCTAATGACTAATGGTGTTGAGCATCTTTTCATGTGCTTATTTGCAATCCACGTATCTTCTCTGGTGAATAATTTGCCCATTTTTTAAAAATTGATTTACTTGTTTTCTAATTATTAAGTTTGAGAATTCTTTAAATATTTTTAGATATGAGTCCTTTATCGTTTGCAAATATTTTCTCCCAGTTTGTAGATTATCTTTTCATTCTTTTAACAGTCTCTTGCAAAGAGCAGACATTTTAATTTTTTATGAAGTCCAATTTATCAATTTTTTTATTTTACAGGTCATGCTTTTGATGTTGTGTCTAAGAAATCTTTGCCTAATTCAGGACCACAAAATTTTTCTCCTATGTTTCTTCTATAAGTTTTATAGGTTTAGGTTTTACCTTTAGGTCTATGAATCTGTTCTGAGTTACTTTTTATCTATAGTACAATGAGTAGATTGAAGGTTTTGTGTGTGTGTGTGTGTGTTTTAACACATGGATGAGCAAATGTTCCAGCACCATTTGTTGAAAAGACTATCTTTTTCTCCACGGATGTGCCTTTGCACCTTTGTCAAAAATCGGTTGTACATATGTGTGTATTTATGGACTCTCAGTTCTGTTCTTTTGATGTATTTGGCCGTCTTTACACCAATACCACACTGTGGTGATTACTGTAGCTTACTCTAACTACTCCAAGACAAAGGCTTAACTGATAAGGGAAAAAAGAGAGAAATCTTTGTCTCTCTCTCTATTTTTGCAAATAAGCGCACTTGCCAAGAAGGAACTTTTATTTTCCTTGGAAAATGAGAGGTTGCATGCCCCCTTCCCAGTCCCCTTTTCTAGGTGCTGTCTGATCAGGGCTGAGGGAGACAGGACTAACACCTCCCATCTCTAGAGACAATACTTTTCTTAATATGGCCTGAGATCACATTAGCTTTGTGGTGGCACTGTTGACTCACTTAAAGCTTGCTATCAACTAGGATTTCTTTGTCTGTTTTACAAGTGATCTTGCTAAGCTGCATCAAGTCAAATCCCCCACACTGACCAGTGTGCACTTTATAATATGTAATTTTTGATTAATAATTATATGTCAAGCCTCATGCTAGGTACCTTACATAATAGATTGTTCCTGTGGTTACCACATACTGAGCACTTTTACTATGTGCCAGATACTGTGCTAAACGTTTTTTGTGTGTGTGTGTGAGGAAGATCAGCCCTGAGCTGACATCCATGCCAATCCTCCTCTTTTTGCTGAGGAAGACTGGCCTTGGGCTAACATCCATGCCCATCTTCCTCCACTTTATAGGGGACGCCACCACAGCATGGCCTGACAAGCGGTGCCTTGGTGCGCGCCCGGGATCCGAACCCAGGCCGCCAGCAGCGGAGCATGCGCACTTAACCACTCCGCCAGGGTACTGGCCCCTAAATGTTTTTTTTTTAATGCTACAGGAATTTACCACCTCATGTAACTCAAATGTCTGGGGATTGTAAGGCTTCAGGCAGAGTTTGATCAGGCTTCATGCTCTAAATATTTTATATACCTCATTCAAGCCTTACAACAACCACCTAAAACAGGCCTTTACTAGCCCACTTTATTGTTGAAGACACTGAGGCTTTTAGAAGTGATGTCACTTCCCCAAAGTCATCAGCCAGTAGGTGGCAGAGCCAGGAGGAGTTGACTCCAACGTCCACACTGTCCTCCTTTCCAGTTTATAGAAATGAGGAAGCAAGGCTCAGAGATGTTAAATAACTTGCCCAAGGTCATACAGGTAGTAAGCAATGGATAAGTGGGGATGGGGCCCCAAGTCTGCCTGGCTCCAAAGCTGGGCTATTTCCCCTACGCTCTTGGGAGAGGAGTCTTGAGCATGAGTCGGTCTGGGGCTCGTCCCCCGAGGCTGGAAGTGATGACTCCTATGTTAGGGGCTTTTGAAGTCATAGGGTGCCAATCAAATGTCAGGGAGGGTCATTGCTGTCATCATGGTTACCCTGGCTTGACAAGTCTAGTTCGGTAGCCTGAAGGACCAGCTCCACTGTATCAGTGATTGATTTGGTTACATGAAACAGAAGCCCATCCCAGCCAGTTTAAGCAAAAAGTGTAAATTAATGTAAGGAATCACGGCGCTCTGTCAGCTCTCAAGGGCAGGCAAGTCACACAAGGACCTCACTCCCAGGACTGGTGAGGCATCACGGGAGCACCTAGCTTCCCCCGGTGCCGGTTTCCTTCTTCTCACACGGGTGTCCCAAGCCGATCTCCTCAGCGAGTCTAGGTTACCTTACCCGACCCGTACCTGTACCTAGCTGACCAGGCTCTCCCCCTCCTGATTCCAAAGTTCAGGAATCTGTCTGGCCCAGCCTGGCCTCTGGAGTGGTTCCCTCTGAGGCAGGTGCCCATCCCTGGCCAATCAGCTGGACAGGAGGGGCTGGGCTGCATAGAACAAATATGGGCCCAGGACCTGCCCTGGGTTGGGGTCAAATAGGGGCTTATGGGCTGAGCAGATACCCAAGAATGAGCCTCCTTCCCTTCAGTCTGCCCTGGGGACTAGGAAGAGGCCAGTCAGGTCATTTTTCTGCCCAGTCATTTCTCAGTGCCAAGCTTCTTCAGGGGTAAAGGTCCCCTCTCTGGGATCCGAGTACCTCTGGAAACTCAGGAAGATTCTGGGAGAGTCTGGTACAGTGTTCGTAGCTCATACTTTTGGGGCTGTTTAAGGCTCCTGGGGACTTGCCTACTTGTTTTTCTTAGTCTCTGAAGGGTGGTTTACAGGCCAATCCTAAGAGATTTCCTGTCTTGCCTCCTGAGTCACCGCTCAGCCTTGGAAACATGACAGATAAACGTGTTGCTTTTGACCAGCTACCTCTCCCACTGATTCCATCTGTGTTTTCTTTCCCCGGGTGTGACGCTTTGAATCATAGACTCCTAGAATGGCAGGGCTGGAAGATCATTGCGTCTTGCACCTCTCAGATGCAGAGACTGAGACGCAGAGAGGAGACATGAATGAACGCAGATACCCAAGGATGGTGTGGGAGAGGATCTTAGGGGTACATGGTCCAACATGTTGTTGTTGTCACAGCTGTATTTAAATAAGCTATACTATTGCCTAGGCTGAGGTTAAATTTGTTTAAGAAAAATAGTCAAATTAAGAAGAACATGAAGTGAACAAGTTTACAGGTTGTCTTGGATAAGACAAAATGATGAAAGTAATATGGGAATGAGTGAAGTTTAGGAAACACTACATTGACAAATAGTGAGTGAGTGAACAGATGAATGAATAAATGAAAGATAATGGGCAACAGCAGCATCTTTGAGTTTCGTTTCCTGATAGACTCAGAATTACTTCCCAGTTCTTGCATTTCAAGTCAGAGAATCATTATGGCCCACAAAACACAGGCCCGGCCCCCACAGGCACTATGCCTTTTGCTGGGTGGGACAAAAACTGTTCACTGAGCTGTTCTCATTTTCCTGGTCAGCAAATTCTACCCTCAGGGGCCACTGAGTCTACCTTCTAAGGTGAGTGTCTTGGGGTCTGGTTGCCCAGCCTCCTTTGGGGCTTTGTCCTTAATCTTACAGAAGGGAGGGACTTGAGGGACCAGATGGGGTCTCTGGCTTCCTGTGGGGATCCCCTCATGCAGCCCTCCTTCTTGGCAAAACCCTGGGCCCAAGCCAGGCCTGAGTAATAGAGGGGAAACTGCCCTGGATGGAAGTTGGACAGACCTAGGCGACCTTGGGCAAGTCCCTTCCCTCCTGCACTGGGTCTCTGATAAACAAGAGGCCTTGGCTCCACCTCGTGAGTACATTCATTCAGTAAACATCTACTGGACTCCTGCTCCATTCCTGGCATTTGCTTGGCATACGGGCAGATAAATAGAGGAATTGGCCTCAGTGCCTGGAATAACCCGCAGTCAGGGGGTGGGGGTGGGATAGAAGGCACATACGACATGTAATTACAGATATGTTTGGTCAATGCTAGGTGACGTGGACAGTCCCCGCCAGATCTAGGATCCCCAGAGCATGTCATTCCAGGGAAGGGAATAGGTGAACGACCTGGCGAGGTCACAGGGCTGCGCTCAGAATGGTGTTGGCCTTTGAAGGTGAGGGCAGCCCTGGGCCCAGCTCCAGGTCCTTCCTTTACCCCAGAGCAAACCTGGGGAACAAAGACTCTGGAATGAAGCAGATCCAGGTTTCAGTCCCTGAGCAGGCACCAACTAGAGCAGGTAGCTTCACTCTCTGGGCCTCGGTTTTCTCCTTTTATCAAAGGAGGATGGTGTCCCCATGCTCCCCAGGACCTCTGAGGGCTCCATAAGATAATATAAGTATAACATTAGTCAAGAGCTCGGTGCAAGGCCTGGCGCATGGTGTGGCTCCAGCATCTAGGCAGGAGGTGGAGGAGCTGGGCGTCTGCCCCCTTCTGGGAACACACCCACCTCTCGCCTCTCTTGGCTGGCCCCCGGGGCAGGTTCTCTTGCTGAGGGCCTCCTGTCCCCAGAGGTCTTGCCCCAGCTTTCTTGAGCCTATGAATGCTGTGGTGGGCTTCCCAGTTCCCAGGCTAGAGCCCTTTCCACCATGCCTCTCTGCTCTCCTGATCTGACCGTGAACTTGGTATGTGCCCTAGACAGGGAGGGGCTGGCAGGGCTGGAGCCACTGGTGGGACTCCTTTGGGGCAAGCTTCCCAGGGCTGCAGGTTTCTTCCTCTCTTCCCAGCAGTGGGTCAGCTCTGCAGCTGGCCTCTCTTGCCCAACAACTTGTCCAGGACAAGGTGATGTCCTTCCTCCCTTCTTGGAGGCAGGACGGAGTGGCTTCCTAGAAGAAGGCAGGCAGGACAAGTCCAGCGTCAGACGCACCCAGGGGTGGGAGGAAGGAGCCTGGCTGGGGTGAGAGAATGGGAAGGTCTGGAGCTCCAGGGCAGCAGTGGAAGAACGGGTTTGCCCGCATTCTTGGCAGGCCCTGGGATTCCACAGCGCTTTGTGTCTTTGTCACTGTCAGCCAATCATTTACTCTGCCAAGGCCACCGTGCAGGCTCTTCAGAGCACCAAGCCCTTCCATCAGCAGGTCTCATTCTTCCCAACACCCAGAGATAGATACCACTGGCTCTGCTTTACAGATGAAGAAATTGAGGCTCCGAGAGGAAGAATCACATGCCCAAACTCAGAAGGACGGACGGAAAGGAATTAACCTTTCATGGAGAACCTTCCATGAGCCAGGCCCATTCCCTACAAGAATCTTTCCTCCTTTCAATAGCCCAGCAAGGTGCCCTGTTGGTCTTTTCCCCACTTTACAGATGAGCTGACCAAAACCCAAACTGATGAAGGCGCTTGCTGGGGGGCCCAGAACTAGTAAGACCAGAGCCAAGACATGAGCCTAGATCTGTTGGGGCCCAGGTCCCACTGTGCTCATCTCTCCTCCATGTTAAAGGCAAGAAAGCTGAGACCCAGACAGGTTCAAGCTGGGTCCAAGGTCACACCACCAGCAAGCAGCAAAGCCAGTTTTCACTCAGGTCTGTCTGACTCCAGAACCCCTGCCTTTCCTACTAAGCTACGTTGTTTCAACAAAACTTTTCTCATGGAGTAACTGACTGATACCAAATGACTGCAAATACCTCTCAAAGACATAAAGACCCAGGACAGAAAGGGCCATGAACTTTACTACTATTATCATTAACACTATCATTAATTGCTAACATAGCAGGGCCAGTATTTACACTGTGTGGCTCAGATGTGCAGAAATAAAACTTTATGTCTTCTACAACTGAACCCGACTTGATCACAGCTCCCCTTCCCCCACTTTTATTTCTGGGTGAAAGTTTATTCTTTTCATGACACCGGAATGCAACACATGATCCTGCATTTCCTTTTGTTATAAAGGACATTTGGGGACAATTGGTAAAAGCTAAAGCAAGTCTATGGCTTGGATAATAGTACCACCTAATGTGAATTCCCCGATATTAATCATTCTCCTGTGGTTATGTAGGAGAATGTCCTTGTTTTTAGGAAATATGCGTTGAAGTATAAAGGGGCATCACGTCTGCAACTTTTAAATAGTTCAGAAAAAAATACACACCCAATACACAGAAGAATAAAGCAAATGTGGTAAAATGTTAATATTTGGAGAATTTGGATGAAGGGTGTCTTGGACTTCTTTGCACTATTCTTGTAACTTTTCTGTAAATCTGAAATGATGTCAAAAGCAAAAAATTTAAATAAAAAAATTTACTTTCATTTGGAAAAATAGTCAAATCAGGATCCAAATGCTCTATTAGGATTGCTCTATCTTTTGGTGGTGCCCACCCCCACCCCTCTGAATGATTCTAGTAGCAAAGGAGCCTTCCATGACATCCATGGCCTGGGCCTAGGTTCTGGGCTCGATGGCCTGCTGGGTGCCTTGCCCTCTTTGGTCTTTTGTGTCAGTTTCCCTCCCCATCGCTTCTCTGCTGGTGTAACCGGTCCAGCCTCGCTTGGGGCCTGAGCATGCGTCACTCCAGAGCATGATTCTGTAGTCGTGGCCTCTGGTGACAAGGCTGTGCCCTTAAGTCCTTCAGTCCTGACCCTAAGCCTCTTACCATCAATGCCTTATCAGTGCTTGGATATGCCCCGCTGGAAACTTCTGATGCTTACCATGACCCACAGTGGCCTTGGGGGAAATCAGGTCCTTGTGTGAGTCAGTCCCATCAGGAAAACAGAAATCACACTGGTTGTTTTAAGGGAGAACATTTAATATAAGGAATTGGCTAAACAGTATTTGACAAGTGGAAAAGCAAACAGTGAGATATCAGGGGCAGCAACTGCAGGAAACAGATACCACCCTGAGGGATGGGAGGACAAGGGAAGCAGTTGGCGTTATTAGAACTAGAAACTGGGGCCCAGACCCCTGAGGAGGGGACGCTGTGGCTGGGGCTGGTATCTCCGAGAGGCCGCGGTGAGGCTGGTTCTGGGAATGTGGAAAAAACCTGGAAACTGGAACAAGTTGCTCCTGGAACCAATCACTGCTGCCAGGGTGAAGGGCTGCTGTGAAGTGACGCTGCCAAGAAGAAACAGCAAGCAGAAAGCATCAAGTCCTGTCTTCCTCCTCCAGTCTTGCTCTCTCTAGCGCCCCCTATGGACAGAGCCTGCATGGAAACAGCTGGCAAAGCAGAAATTCTGCCTTGTGATGCTGGCAGAGTGCCAGCACAGCGTCACAAGGCAGAATATAGAGGGTGGGTTTGGGGCTGAGAGCCAATAGCTTAATAACTGGCCCTGGGAGAAGGGTGGGAAGTGGGGTGGAGCCTGGCAGAGTGAATGTGAGGTTCTCTCTCCCTAAATGAGCCTCTGCCATTGCACCTCCATCGTGGCCTCCCCTGTGTGACCAGGGCCCTCCGTGAGGTTGTGTCCTCTTTGGTACCAGGGGAAGCGTGGCACAAGCCCCTTGCTCTGGGGTCTTCTACCTGCTTCCACGGGGTGTTCACCCTGGGCAGAAGATTCGAGGGGTAGGCCCCAGACTCGAATCCCACGCCTTTGTTCTCTTTTCTCTCAGTTTCTCAACCCAGCCAGAAAGAATTCCTTGTCTGACGCGAGAAACTGCCTAGCCGATGACTTCAGTAAAACTTTTATTCTTGGGGTCATCCAAGTTTTATACTGAAGTTTATTTAAAGAGAAGATTTTAGAATTCTGGAAAAAATTTTTCTCTCCTATATACATTGACTCTTGCAATTGAATGGCTGGCTCTTCAAAAACAATTTTGTTCTGGACTCTTAAGAGTCCAATTTGACATTCAGTGCTGAACAATGACTTCTTTCTCCGAGACTGTTCTCCACCGCCCCCTCAGACAATGGGTGAAGGGCCATTAAACAGCAAGAAACATTTGCGTGAAGAAAAAAACCTCAATTATGGGCCGGCCCTGTGGCTTGGTGGTTAAGTGCGTGCGCTGCGATGCTGGCGGCCCGGGTTCGGATCCCGGGTGCGCGTTGAGGCACCACTTCTCTGTCCATCCTGGGGCCGAGTCCCACATACAGCAACTAGAAGGGTGTGCAGCTATGACATACAACTATCTACTGGGGCTTTGGGGGCAATAAATAAAATCTTAAAAAAAAAAAAAAAAACCTCAATTAAAAAACTCCAAATATTATCCTGCTCCAGTAACATGAACTGAGTACTAACTACGTGCTTGGCGCCATGCTAAGTACTGCAGCCGTGACCACATTTGTCCTCTCAACAACCCGGTGAGGAAAGACTAAAGGTCTCTGTGACTTCAAAGCCGGAGCTTTTCCCCACTGGGCTACCCTGCCCTTCGAGGGCCAATCCTACCCTTTCACCTTTTGGAAAACTGAGGCCTAAGAGGGGGCTATGCAAACCGGTAACAAATCCATGTCCTGGAAAAGTCTAGCATTGGGCAAGTCACTGAACCTCACTTTATATAAAGTACGGATGTTGTGAGGATTTGACATAATGGATGGGAAGTTTTTGGTATAGTGCCTGGAAAATAATAGGTATTTGATAAATGGTAATACTATTAATAATAATATTAATAAATGTTTATTGACCAGTTACTACGTCGGGCACCTGGCTAAGCACTTCATATGTGTTAACTCTTTTAATCCCTACAATCGCCTTCCGTTTGTGCTGGAACATTCTCCCTCCTCCCTCCCAGCCCCACTGGGAACCTCACAGTTTCCGTCTTGTTCGTGCTGCACCCTGCCCCTAGGTCACAAATCCGAGTGTGAATAATGCCAACCCCCGAGAGGACATCCATTGCACTGGACTGTGCATCATTTGGGATGGTTGGAAACATCGACACGGCCTGTAGCTTTTTGTTGGTATTGTTGTGGTTTTCTTCCTTTCAGTTATCTGAGTGTTGTGCAAACTGCAGTTCCCAGTCTTGGTGAGTAAGAACACTTTTGTTTGTTTGTCGAATTGAGAAATTTGAAGGCTTTGTGATTTTATTCTTCTTCTTGTTATTTTTTATACTATTATTTGGAAATTATTTTAGATTAACACAAGAGTAGTAAAAAATGGTACAGAGAGTTCACCCGGCTTCCCTTAATGTTATGTAATGTTTCATCACCGTGGCACATTCATCAAAACTAAGAAGTTGACATTGGCACAACACTATGAACTACAGACTTTTATTTGGATTTCAACAGTTTTTCCACGAATGTCCTTTTTCTGTTCCAGGATCCATCTAGGATCCCACATTGCATTTAGTCATCATGTCTCCCTAGTCTCAATTCTGTGACAGTTTCTCAATCTTTCCTTGTTTTTTCATGACCTTGGCTTTTGAAGAGTACTGTGAGGTATTTTGTCAAATATCCCTGGGGCTTTGCGCAATGTTTCTCATTGGTTATAGATTTGGGGAAGAATATCACAGAGGTGAAGTGGTCTCCTCTTTGCATCATGTCTGGGATATATGATATCAACATGCCTTGTTACTGGTGATGTTAACCGTTGTCCCTTGGTTAAGGTGGGGTCTGCCACGTTTCTCCACTGTTAAGTGGCTATTTTTCCTCTTTCCATACTCTAGAAGCAAGTCACTAAGTCCAGCGGAAGCGGAAGAGAATCAAGTTCCACTTCCCAGAGGGAGGTGTATCAAAGCATTTGTGGACCTCTGTTAAAACCACTACGGTAATTAATATTTTGAAGAAGATACTTTGAGGCTAGACAAATATTCTATTTCTCCTCAAAATTTCACCCACTCTTTTAGCATTCATCAGCAGATCTTGCCTGCAGCAATTATTAATGTGCTCTGGAAGAGCACTTTTTAACATCAAAAATACCATGGTATCCATTGTCTGAGAAAATCCATAATGTCAATAAGCTATTGTGAAATCAGTTTTTGTATTGTGTAAACCACAATAAAATCTATGTGGTCTAGATGGGTTTAAAACTTATTGTATTCAGGGCTGGTTCAGAGCTGGGACCCACCACTGGGCCACACTGACTCTGACCTATTGAAATACTTCTGCCCTTATTGGTAGAGAGTTATTGCCTCCATCTTATTCCAAGATCCACCCCTCCCCAAGTCTTTGGAAACCTCTCCTCATGTCTCCACAGCCAAAAAAAAAAAAAAAACAAAAACTCTCCAGACATTTCAGTTATGAGCGCATATCAAAGTTTTGCTATAATCATGCTGCAAGGGAAAAAGTCTCTAGCAGGTCAATTCAAAGATTCACTCCTGGAAGGGACATTTTATGGGAAAAGAGAATGCCTAGAATAATTATTGTTAGATTAGCAAGAAAAAGAGAATATATACAGATATATTTTTGCTGAGGAAGATTTACCCTGAGCTAACATCTGTGCCAATCTTCCTCTATTTTGTATGTGGGTCACCCCCACAGCATGGCTGCCGATGAGTGGTATAGGTCTGTGCCTGGGAACCAAACCTGGGCCTCTGAAGTGGAGCACACTGAACTTAACCACTAGGCCACAGGGCTGGCCCCAAGAAAAAGAGAATATTGCCTGGTTATCAGTCAGGTGAGAGCATGGGATTCGAAATGGGTTTGGGGACGATTTTGTTTATTTAACACCATCCAGCAACTAAAGCATTAATATTTGGTGCAGGACTGGAGCCTCCTTCTTCTTCACCCCTAGCTTGGGGCTAGGTCACTTCCATTCTCATGGTCAGCCCTGTGCTGGGCTGGTTGTTAAATACTTTGAATAGTAGGCAATGTTGTATATATACACAAGACATATTAAATAATCAGTCTACAGAGTGGTTCAGGTACAGTTTGATTCAGCTCTGAGAAAGCAGGCTTTAGAGCCAAAAAGAGCTGATTTTGAAAACTGGTATTGAATCCAAGTTCTGGAATGGTCTAGCATTCGGCAAGTCACTGAACCTCACTTTATTTCAAGTAGGGATGTTGTAAGGATTTGAGATAATGGAGGGGAAGTTTGTAGTAGAGAACCTGGAGAATAATAGGTATTTGATAAATGGTAACGCTATTAATAATGATGATAAACATTTATTGAACCAGTTACTACGTTAAGCACAGAGCTCAACTCTTTACATGTGTTATTTATTTATTTATTTAGTTAGTTAGTTAGTTAGGAAGATCAGCCCTGAGCTAACATCTGGTGCCAATCCTCCTCTTTTTTCTGAGGAAGATTGGCCCTGAGCTAACATCCGAACTCATCTTCCTCTACTTTATGTGGCATGCTGCCACAGCATGGCTCGACAAGCTGTGCGTCGGTGCGCACCCGGGATCCGAACCAGCGAACCCCGGGCCACCACAGCAAAGCGCGTGCACTTAACCGCTTGCACCACTGGGCCAGCCCCCTGTTATTTATTTTAATCGCCACAATAACTTTATGAGTTAGGTGTCTTTAATATCACCCCCACTTTACAGATGATGAAATTGAGGCTCAGAGAATTCGTGTAACACATTTTAAGTTCACACAGGCAGAATGTTATGGTGTTATGAATGGTGGAGCTGAGATTCAAACCCAGGCAGCCTGACATCAATGCCTCTATGACAAACATATGGTACACGTGGTGCCCACTAATCCTTTGCAATAACTCTAAAGCCTTCCAGAATTCTACAGTCCACCAGGTTGGGAGCTCTTGCTATAGACCAGATGGAGACCTTTGGTTCTTACAAAACATTTCTGACATCAGCAGGGTTTGGTATTTTTATAACTTTATAGCAAGAGGAAGACAGATAAAAAGAAACAGATTCACGCAGTTACCCAGAAACAAAGACGGAAAGTCTTAGGATCCTTGGCAGGCAGAGTGCAGCTGTTCAGAAACAATTGTTGGGCAATACTTCTCCCCCAAACACTGTCTGAGCGTCCCCATTTGAGAATTACTGCCCAGTTGTCCACTTTCTTGGATTTCACAAAACTTCCTAAAAGTCTAAAGGTAACAAACCATGTGCAAAAAGAAGAAACAGGGCTTCTCTTTAATAAAAAAGAAAGCGGGGGTGATCTGCTGAAAACTTTTTTTCCCCTGCTGTAGTATAAAAAGTGCAGAAAATTCCCTCTTGTCTCTCCTCCAAAGGGTGAGGTGGGATAGAAGGTGTTTCCTCCACGACCCACCTGACTCCACCCCTACACGTGAACTGTTTTGAGTTTCTAAGTTCTGGCCCTGCTTAGGGGCAATTCAAGATCTGTTGTTTAAAAGGAGTTACCTGAATCTTTGGGGTCTGGGATTGAGAACGGAAGCAGCTCCCTCAGAGGGTGAATGATCTGAATGATCTGGGGCACTAAGAGGCACAGCCTGAGAGATGACCTGGCCCTGTGTGGTATGGAGGGAGTGATGCCCATGGACTCTTGTTGCTTGGACCAGAGACATGAGAGCCACTACAGCGAGGGATGCAGTGTGAGTGCCATAGAGGGGAGATGTGCCACATGGCAGCAACCGTGGCATCAGATGACTGCCTGTGGTCCTAAAGTCCATCTTGTCCCCATCTTGGGAGTAAAAGTCAAGCAGGTCCACTTCTCTTGGATTTTAGAAGCCCTGGCTGTGCTTGAATGACCTGAAGCGGTCAGAGTGGCAGGGGAGGGGAGACACTGCCCGCAAACGCCATCCTGGACTTTCTGCTAATCTAGCCAGGGGGTGCTGAAGACAGTCTAAATTCAATTTGGATAAACACCAAATTTTTAAAACATCCTGCGAGTTCTTTCCCAGTTACAGAAGTGTAACAATGGCCTCCTACCATATGCCTCCTCCAGAGGACAGTGACTGCTGGAATGGGGACGTGGCAAGACTCAGCACTCCGGATCACCAAGGTTTTCTCGCTCCCAACACCCATCCATGCTTAATTCTCTGGGAACCCACAAAGCCCCTTTGTGTGTGGCGGGCTGGAGCCTGTGCAGTTGGAAGGGCCCGGGCTGGCGCTGTCCTCAGAGTTAGCAGAGGGAGGTACCTCTACTGATGAGGCTGGAGCCAGGAAAAACAGAGGACTAGGAGGAAAAATAACCTGCCCCCGAAAAGGTCCAGTCTTATGAAGAGCAGTATCACATTTGACGATCGCTCATGCAACACAACGGGACTTTCATTATTCATTGTGTTTCGAGACAAAAGAGCTTTCTGTTTCTGCTTTATGCTGAACCATTTTTAAATTACCTGGAGAAGGAAACCAGTTTGAGAGCCCCAGGAACAGCCTCTGTTGGCAACTTGCACCCACTCTTAAGGAGGGCCTAAAACTTTAGCCAAGACCCCAAAAGCCAATCCAAGTACATCATAAAGCCCTCGTGAGTAAAGTGGATTTTACTGAAGATTTCAGTGGAACATGGGAGACAGGGTTACATTGCACACTGTAGAGCAAAGCTTAATAAAAATGCTGATTGGACTCCTCTGTTCTCTCCTCCTGCCCCAGAATTTCCTTCTTAGCTCCTGTTCCCCCATCTCCTAGGGCCTCCTCGTCCCTGCCTGCACCCAACTCCCCCATCCATGTCTTCCCATCGCCCCCCTCTCCTGGGCAGAGCAATGTAGAGGCCACCTGGCTTGCCCCACTTTGCAAACATCATCCCTCCCCCCAAACAGCAGACCCTCTTAGGAGCCTTAGCCTCTACCCTCCTCGCTTTTGGCTGCAGGAGATGTAAAGAAATAACTTTTCCTTCTCATGGAAATATTTTTCTACCCCCTTTTCTTGACATTAGTAAGCACAAATGTCACTTCCCCCTCAAATTATCATACACGAACTGAGTCTCTGTAATTTGAAGGCAGAAGAAAATGGCCAAAGAGGCAAGGCTGGAGAATTAATTGATAAACTCTTGCCTAGGGGGACCTGGCAGGGACTGGCAGCACCTCTTCTGGCATGCAGAAGGATGCTTCGGTGGGGCAGGCTCCTGGCTTTGGTCTGGTGACCTGGGTTCAGCCTTGAGCTGGGCCTCGTTCAGCTCTATGTCCCAGGACTGGCACCTGATCAGTTGTCAACAAATGTTTGATGGACAAATGCTCTTGGACACGCCCCCTCGCTTCTCTGCCTCAGTTTCCTCATTTGTATAAGGGGGGGGCAACCATCCCTTTCCTGTCTACTTCTCAAGGTTGCAGCGAGGATCAGATGAGTTAATGGATGTGAAGGTCCCAAGGAAGTGTAAAGAAATAAAATCCTTACCTGAGGTCTTGATACTACTAGCCTTTGGCAGAATTGTGGGGAAGGTAAACTAGCCTTTGATTGTTACCACCTTTCCCTTCCTCCCTTTCTTCCCTTCCTGAGTCATTTTCCCTCAGTTTGCTCAGGTTCTGCCTTCTTTCCATCTGCCCTCTCCTTCCCCCATGAAGATCCTGTCTGGGTAAAGAATCAGCTGTCAGTCATTCACACCTGAATGTGAATTTCAACTCACAATCCTCTGCTGATACTGTGGGCTTTAACCCTTGTCTCTGACTGTGATGTCTCACGCTTCACCGGGCACCAGGTGGCAGGTTCTTGGGCCAGGCCCTAAGATTTGGATTCTGTAGGTTTGGGTCAAGGCCTAGAAATGTGCCTTTCATATGAGCAATCCACGTGATCCTGATTCAGGTGCTGGGCTCATGGAACACAGAAAAACACTGGTTCCTAGAATTAGGGACTTGAGGAAGAGATGGGGAGGTGTTTTGGGGTGGTCAGGGGATCCCACTGAACTCACACCAAGGCGGAGCCCCCAAGTCTTCCCGGGGCAGCTCTCCCATAGGCATTAGAGGAAGCCATCACTTTGTCAAGAAGAGCAACAATTGTTGCCATTGTTGCAAAGCCTTTTATCCCAGCCATCCCTCCTCAGACCTTGGGAGGGCAGGTGGTACAGTTCCTGGTCCTGAGGAACAGAGTGGAGGCCTCTAGAGGCTTTGTGATTCGTGTAAGTTTCCCCCGCCCCCATGATTATAACAGATGAGAACCCAGGGCGGGGGTGGCGGGGTGGGGGGGGAGGGGGCTGCCCCCCAGGCCAGTGTGCATGCCTGTGTTCTGCACTGCTGCTCATGAGGCCAAAGCTGTCTGGTGACTCGTCCTGAGTCCCCACATCACTTCAGCTGTCCTGGTCTGATCAGACGTGTAGCAGGAAGTAGAGGGTCCTCCTTGAACCTCACTCCCCTCTAATCCTCACTGAATCACGTAATGTCTGCTTCCTAAATATCTCTAGAACCCACCCACGCCTCCCCATCCCCAACCACCACCCAAGTCCTGGTCCAGGGGCCAGCTCTGCTCCTATGGGTCCACTGCAGTGGTGTAGCAGACACCAAGAGGGCGTCTTCTTGGCTGCAATCACTCCTTCTTGGGCAACACGGCTGACAGTGTGACTCCATTTGCCACGTCTAGTCTAATGTGGCCCTGTCCCCTGGCATAAATGATTGGTGCAGAGGTGGGCCCCGACCCGGAATGGACCACTCAGGGTCCTTCACAAAGAAGAGGGCAGTCCCTCTTCAGCGGTGGGCACTGTGGGGTGAGGGGAGGCCTCTCAGTGGTTGGCGGCCATATTACCCACAACATGGCGAGGAGGTGAGCCAGACAGGAGACTAAGAGGAGCAGAAGGAAGGCAGACAGAGGAAGAAGGTAGATATAGGAGGCGGTGAAGGCTGAGAATTGACCAGTGACTTGGTCACTGATACCCTGACAAGGGCAGCTTCAGAGGATGCGGATGCAGAAGTCTGTTGGGAGCGGGCTTGAGGGAATGGGAGGGGAGGGACTAGAGACAGCCAGTGTAGCTCACTCTAAGGAAGTAAAGGGCAGAACAGCTGGCAGAAAGTTCCAGAACAATGGGACTCCATAAAGAAGTGGGGTCAAGAGTGGTTAGTTTTTTGGTTTGTAAAGATGAGAGAAATAATAACTTGTTGGTATGCTTATGAGAATGACCCAGTCAAGGGGGAAATCGGATGACTCCGGAGAGAGCGGGGGACTGCCGGAGGGATGTCCCTGTACAGGCGAGGGGCTGGGGCCTGACGTCCACACAGGGAGGGGCTGGACTTTGTGGGAGCTCAGATGTTTCATCCCTAGGCAGAGGAGGGAAGGCAAAGAATATGGGCACAGACGCAGAAGGGGTGGCGTGCAGGTGTGGTCAGGTTCTTCTGTTGGCTTCTGTGTTCACAGTGACCTAGGCGGCAAGGGAACGTAGAGGGAGGGCTGAGGTTTGAGGAGCGAGAAGGTAGGAAATAGGCAGCTGGGAGAGTGAGTGACTAATCGCGGATGCATGGAGGCATTGCCAGGCACACCAGGGCCCACTTGGGGCCAGCAAACGTGAATTCAACTGAGATGCATCAGCCTGGGTAAGTCCAGCCTCGTGCCCTTCTGCCTCCTTTTTGGCTTCCCCAGAAGGGCCTCGTCCTCTGGGGAGGGAGAAGAGGAAGCCCCCTGGGCAGGTGCAGATGTAGCAGGTAGAGGCCCAGGTAAAGGGCACCTTGGCCCCCTTCAGCTCACCCTCCCAGCACCTTCGGTGGGCCCTGCTGCCCTGTGTTGCAGACCCTCCCCCCTCCTCCATCCTGTGTCCCACCCCAAGTCTGAGCCAAGCCTGCTCTCCAGGGGTGGATTTGGTGCCCCGGCAGTGAAACAGGCTGCCTTGGGAGGTAGCCTACCTCTGTTCCCCAAAGGTGGCAGCTCAGAGGGGGTGCGCGGGAAGGGGCCAATTTTGGGTTGAGGAGGAGCTGCGTTAGTTGACCTTGGAGTCTGAGGATATGTGTTTCTCTCCAGGCTCCCACAGTCTACCTGGATGACATCAGCCAAGTTCATTCACGACTTGGAACCTCAGTTTCTTCATCTGTAAAATGGGGACCGTGACAGATCTAGCTTGTAAGGCTGCT
The DNA here is from genome assembly GCF_057802395.1 of Ceratotherium simum simum. Taxonomy (NCBI): domain Eukaryota; kingdom Metazoa; phylum Chordata; class Mammalia; order Perissodactyla; family Rhinocerotidae; genus Ceratotherium; species Ceratotherium simum. The sequence goes on along the minus strand of NC_141921.1, from coordinate 18,438,580 downwards.
GTGGGGATTCTGTGAGCTCACGCTCCTTAAGCCCTTGGCGCAGTGAGCGCTCCACAGCGGTAGCTGTTGCCATTTCTTTCCAACCCTATGAAATTTCAGTCTGAAATAAACGGCCAGTGTAGAAAAGAAGGAACATGTATCAGAGATGGGATGTGTGCCAGTGGAACAAGGAGAGAAGACAGAGCTAGAGAGGTGGGCATTCTGCTTGCTGCCTTTCCCCAAAGCAGCGGGCTTTTGCACGAGCCAGGTCTAGGTGGACCCCACTCTGCACTTGGCCAAGGCTCTCCACAGTCTCTGCAGAGTCCTCCAGTGACAACCATCTTCCCAGCATCCTAATATGTGCGGACACTCTGCAGTTCCCAGAGCACTTTTGCACACACTGTCTCCTTGGATCCACCCAGCAATTCCTACCCGTGATGAGGGTATTATTAGTCTCATCTTTCAGATAAGGAAACCGCCGCTGGGAGAGATCACAGAGCCGGGACTCAGACTCAGATCTCCTGCTTCTGATCCCATCAATGCTCCTTTCACAAAGCTAAGCTGCTGCTGCTCTGGATAAACTAGGTCCTTGGGCAAATCCACCCAGTGACTGTGGGCGAGTCACGGTCTCTGAGCCCAAAGGCCCCACCTGCAGGTGAAGATGGGCCAGGATGTTCTCTGGAAGCGCCCCCCACTACACACACCCTTTTTTAAGACACTGCAAGACATGGGTGTGGCTACCATGGGGCCAGAACAATGCTCCAGGCTGGCAGAGCTCCCACCCCGCTGCCCAAGTCCCCTCACCAGCACGCCCGGCTGCTCCCCAGGGAGCAGGGCAAACAAGCCTCTATTGATTCTGGTCATGGCTAGAAGAATGCCCCTTTGTTGAGAGCATTGCCTTCCCCCTCTCTGTGTCCTTGCCTATAGGAGAGGCGTTCAGGTAGGAGGCAGCCTGGCCGTGGCTCCTTCCCCAGGGACCTCAGAGGGAAGCAAGGGACAGAATACCACCCCAGCTCCCGGAGGAGACCTCCAAGTCCTGCCCTCTTCTCTCTCCTCTCTGTCATTTTCCAAGCTCTCTCCACCCTTTCCCCCTATCCTGGTCACTCCGTCATTACTTGGGGGGGAGTCCAGTCCCAGGTCTCTCAGTGTTAAAATCCTCCCACCTTTCAGGTCCAGCCCAGTGGTGTAGCATGCTACACTTCAGCAGCCCAGGGTGCGTGGGTTTGGATCCTGCACGTGAACCTAAGCACTGCTTGTCAAGCCGTGCCGTGGCAGGTGTCCCACATATAAAGTGGAGGAAGACAGGCACGGGCGTTAGCCCAGGGCCAATCTCCCTCACCAAATAAAAAAAAAATCCTCCCACCTCCCAAGGTCCTCCTCGAATGCCAGCTGCTCCAGGAATCCGCACGAGAATGGGAGCTTGTTGAGAAGAGGAGCATGGCTTGCTCATATCTGGACCCTTGCACCCAACCTGGAACTTGGTCCAGAAGGGACATGTCAGAGTCTCGAGGAACAAATGAACTGATTTTGGCCAATGGCACTACCCACTCCCAGTCACACAGGCCTGAAACCTGACCAATCCAGTACCTGGTTGGCCACAAGTTCTGTTGATTCTTCTTGAAAAGTCACCCAAACTCTTTAGCCTGGGCTTCACAGCTCTCCCCAGTCTGGCGTCAACCTACCCTGTGCCTCCTGCGTGGCTCCCTCCTTCTGCTGCCTGGACACTCCACTGTTTATTCATCCATCTACTTTACTCCTATTTATTGAGCATATACCGTGTGCTGCCATTGCTCTAGGAACTGTGGATGCTCCAGCAAATGAGGCAGACAGAGTCCTCTCCCTCAAGGGTCTGACACTCTCTTTGGGGCAGACAGACAATAAATATGAACACAAATGACTAACTAATGTAGTACCGCAGGGTGCTACTTCCTCCACGCTCGTCTTCTTCCGCTTTATATGTGGGACACCTGCCACAGCATGGCTTGATAAGCGGTGCGTAGGTTTGCACCCGGCTGCAATAAGTGCCCTGAAGAAAATCACACAAGTTCAGGGGATGGAGAGTGATGAAGAGACTGCGTGTGTGTAACAGAGGCAAAGCCACTGAGGGGAAGTGGGGGTGGTGACTGAAGTGGAGGGAGTTGGGGTCATAGAGGAAGGGCTGTGGAGAAGGGCTTAAACCATCTGCGGAGTGTGATGGGAAGCTGCTGTCCTGCTGATGTATCACGCTCGTTCCTACCTCCTGGCTTTGTCCTGCTGGGTCTTCTGCCTGAAATGCCTTCCCCAGCCTCTCTATTTGTCTCAGTTGTACTTGGATGTCAGGACCCGATGCCAGTCTCGCCATCATTCTGAAGCCTTCCTGTTTCCTCCAGACCACGATCGTCTCTGCTTCCGAATTCCTAACATGGTTCCTCTGGTCTTGGGACTTAAGTGCTGGTCAAGTTCAGATTCTCAAACCGTTACTCAGCACCCACTATGTGCCTGGCACTGTCCTCGTGCTACTTGTGGGGCCTCCTCCAATATTTACCACCAACCCATGAGGTTCATATTATGCCCAGTTTTCACAGATGAGTAAACTGAGACTCAGAGAGGTTCAGCAACTTTCTGTGGCCTCACACTTGAGGAGTGGTGGAGGCAGGATTTGAATGGACAGTGTCTGACCCCACCAGTCCAGCTCCGTTCCTACTGGCTCATAGCCACTTCTCCTGTTAGGTAGCTTGGTTACAGTACTCAGGGACCTCCAGGCCCGCCCCTGGCCTCCTTCGCCATCCTCTCTTCTGCAGTGACCCTCTACTCCCAGGGATCCTTGGGCCAGGCACCCTGCCCCTCTTTGTGTTCCTTGCCAGTGTGATGTGCCACTCGTGAAGTAATGAACACACCCACAGGTGACATCCTGGGGCAGGGTATCCAAGGGTGGGCACTGCCCCCACACCACTCTCCCCTCCTGGGATGAATTCCTGCCATGCGAGTCAGGGACAGACCTCACTCCAACCAGCACCCTCACCCTAGGGCCACTCAGTCATCCAGCGGAACCAGGGCCCAAGGCTTTGGAAGATTTGCCGTATCCTCGGGTTGTATTATTGTAAACGCAACTATTTCTCCCAGGCATGTGGCATGATACTGTGGGAAGAACCGTACAGGCCTTTGCTGTAGTAATTCTTCACTGGCACCCACCAATCTTAAACTTTTCCTTTTTTGGTTAAATTCAGGATGTCAATGATAATAATAAACAACAACAATAGCTACTTTATCAGAGAGCCTGCTGAACACTTTACACACACTATCTCATTAGATCCTCATAAGAACCCTAGGATGCGGGTGTGACTATTATACCCACTTGACAGATACAGAAACAAGGTCTCAGACAGGTAAGGCAACTTGCCTGGAGTCACAGAGCTGATAAATGATGAAACTCAAACCCAGCCCCAACCCTGGTCTGGTGGACCTCAAAGTCCTTGATCTCAAGCTCTGCAACCCAATTCTGCCACAGGTATTCGGGAGACCCATCACAGGCAGTGGGCAAGTGAGGAAGGCTCTACCTCCTCCTGGCTGTGTGTCTTTGCTCACGTTGCTTACCCTCTCTGTGCCTTCATCGCCTCAGTTGTGAAATGATGGGATGATCGTAAGTCCTCCGTCCCCCACCTGCTGTGAGAAGGAAGCATGATGATGTTGTGAACACATTTTGAGGCTGTGAAGCACCACACTCAGTGTACTATTACCCATTCCCCAGACTGGCAGGATGAGTGCACAGTGGGAGAATCGGGAGCAGCACTGGCAGAGGGGGAGAGGAAAATGCTGGATTAGGCTTTCTCTGGGCGGAGAGAGGCAGGGGAATGTCTTGCTCAGCCAACCTCACATGACAAGAGGAACCTGCTAACTAGGTCACCTTGCAGCAGGAAAGAGCTATTCCGGGATCCGCCTGCCGCCTCCTGGAGCAGGAGCTGGGGAGCTGGGCTATTTCAGGGCTGGCACAGAAAGCTCATCCCATAGCTCTATCTTGGAGCCTGGCCTTGCCTTTGTGCCTGGGACCTTGAGAGGCCAGGTGGCCCTGGTGGGCACTGTGCTGGTGCCCTCCGCATCGCGGCTCTGGGGTAGGCGGTGGCCACCTGGGACCATCACAGCATGACCTTCCCTGTCCCCTGGAAACCACCATCCCAGGTGGCGTGGGTGAGGACAGCAAGATGCTAGGTTTGTGTTTCCTGGCCCGGCTGTGACTTTCAGCTCTTAAATGCAATACCCTGTGACACCAGGCAGTTGGCTCGAGCACTCTGGGATGGGTTTCCCCACCTGTAAAAGAGGAGTAAAGGTGCCCATGGTCTAGGACTGTTTTGAGGGCAAATGAGGATAACGACATAAAGCACCAAGCACAGGATCTGGCCGAGAGGAAGTGCTTGATAAGTGGTTATTGTTCCTAACTGAGCTTCTGGGGTGTTCCATGCAGCAATGGCACAGGCTGGTGAATTGCTCAGCAGGCGTGAAAAGAGGGCTGTGTGTTAAGGGGCGGGGGCGGGGGGAAAGATGACGCTGGAGGAGTTGGCTTTTGAGGTTGACTCTGACTTGATGAGCACAGGAAAGAGAAGAATCCTTTCGGAAGGAACTTGGGGCTTTGAGGTCAACGACTGACCCAGGTGCGAATTGCTCAGCTCCCTGCAGACTGTGCTCTGAGCTGCAGGTGCCTTATCTGCAAAACAGGGTGGAAACACTTAGCTCCTAGGCTCCTGCAAGGAACAAATGAGGTCATTAATGCAAAGCCTTTAGCACAGAACTTGGCACCAAGTAAGCACTCAAGAAAAGCCAGCATTATTGTTCTCTCTTTTAATCCTCACACCAACCCCATGAAGAAAGTGTTATTATCCCCATTTCATAGATGGGGAAATAGAGGCACAGAGAGGTTAAGTAATTTACCTGAGGTCTCACAGTTAAGAAGCAATTTGCGGCGACATGAATCCAGTCCAACTCTAGAATTTGTGCCTTTCACCACCACCACCCCTGCTGGCATGCAGCAAGCTCTCGATAAAGTACATTCAGATATGCAGGTACGTGTACGTGACTAGTGTCCAGCGTGGTGGAGCTGCATAATAGGTGGTCAGTAATGGGCGCCTGCTGCTATTGTAATTATTATTCTTATCACGACCATTGTTCAGAATCTAATTGGAAATTATAAAGCTTGAGGGTGGCTGGTGAAGGTAGAGGGTGTTCTGAGATATTGGGAAAGGTGACAATCCCATTCTCCAGGGAACTGTCAAAAATAAGGGGCAAAAAACTAGAGTCATAAGCACCTTCCTTGCAGCATTCTCTGTAATTAGAAAACGGGAAAAAATGTATATATCAAGCAATAAGGGAGTGGTTGAGTAAATTATGGTTGATCTCTTTGGTGGAAAATTACACACTCGTTTAAAATGATGATAACATGACTTAACATGGAGAATGTTTGTTGTGCAATTACTATTACAGGGAAGAGTCTGGATATAAAATTCTATTTCTGCTTTAATTATACCTCTATTTAATATCAACTGCATGTACAGAAGAGCTGAGAGGGAATATGCAGTCAATTTGTTAAATACTGGAAGAAGGTTTCTCTTTTTGTAATTGATTTAATAATTTAATCATAATTTATTGAGCACTTATTAAGTGTAAGGCACCATGTTAAGCATGGTTATTTATGTGGATTATATTAGGTTGCAGGAACACGTAAAGAGAAAAGGGGTTTTATTGCGTCTCAGAATATTCTAGATGTAAGCAGTTCAAAGCTGATGTTGCAGCTTCAGGGTGTCAGGGACCCATGATCTCTCTATCTGGTGACTCTGCTGTTCCTAGGGAGTTACCCTTTTCCACGTGGTCCGATAGGGCACACATTCCAGCCAGCAGGATGAGGACGGGAAGGGGAGGGCGTGCTCCTTCCCAGGAAAGTGATGACTGGAAGTTGCTCACACCACCGCCATTCTTATGCATTGGTCAGAACTTTGTCACCGGATCACTCCTAGCTGCAAGGTAGACTGGGACGTATCATTACTTCGGGAGGCCATGAGCCCAGCTAAAAGTTCTAGCTAATGTAGCAGAAGAGGGGACGGCAACTGGGGACCTCTGCTGTGGCATGCCGAACTAAGTCAAGACTACAATCCGTGAAGAGACCACTGTCCAGTGAGAGAGAAACGCATGTCAAGAAATGATTACAAGACAGTCTGAGAAGTGCTGTGATTGAGTTATAGGATCACTGGGGACAGGGTGGCCAACACGGCCTGACGGGGCATTAGCAGCTCCATCTCCCACGAAGATTCTGCCTTCACTGGAGCCACCCTGTTTATACCACATGGCATGGTGCTCCCCACCAAGATCTGATTGATCTGAGCAGGGGCGAGTGGCACTCCTGACCCAAGCTGGGACCATCCAGTGCCTTCTGGGAGCATGGAGAGGACAGACACAGGATCTGGAGTCCCTGTAGCCCTGTCCCCTGAAGGCAGCAGGCTTCTCCTGGGTCCTGGACCTGTCCTTGCAGTTGACTGTTTATTCAACTCCTCATCCTTCCATCTGTGAGGTGTCTCCGTAGCCTCCCAAGAAATGCATCTGTGGAAATTGATAAAAGAAACCTTAACTAAACTGGAGTCCAGAAGGCCTGTAGGGGGAGCTCTCAAACCCTATCACACATTGTCAATTACACCAAACAGAAAGAGACAAATGCTTGCATCTTTCACAGGAAGGAAAACTACCTTACTACTGAAGGAAGATTTCTCTCCCCACCTGGCAACAGCCCAGCCAATGAGAAAGGCTGCAGCTCAGCCAATGAGAAGCCATTGCCATCTTGAACTTTCTTTCCTCCAATGGACTTGCTTTTAGAACAGCCCCTCCCTATTCTTCCTTTTTCTCTATAAAACCAGCTCCCCTCCTTTGTTTTCCAGAATTGTCTATGTTGTGCCATACCATGTGCATCCCAAATTGCATTTATTTTGGCTATTCCCAAATAAACTCATTTTGAAAGTAAAATAACAGGCAAAAACTTGCTTTTTTTGTGTGTGTGTGAGGAAAATTGTCACTAATCTAACATCTGTTGCCAATCTTCCTCCTTTTGCTTGAGGAGATTGTCACTGAGGCAACATCTGTGCCAGTCTTCCTCCACTTTGTACGTGTGATGCGGCCACAGCATGGCTTGATGAGCGGTGTGTAGGTCCGCACCTGGGATCTGAACCCGCAAACCCCAGGCCACTGAAGCAGAGCACGCGAACTTAACCACTACACCACTGGGCCAGCCCCACAAACTTGCTTTTTAAGTGGACCCCCCTTTTTAAGTCAAACCCCCCTCCACTTTTTTTTGGCTTAAGGTAGCTGCTTGAGACCAAAATGACCTGAACTAATTCAGGGATCAGGACAAGTTAACAAGCAGTTTTGCTGAGATTCAATTCCAAGTGGATTTTTTTCCCCCAGGTGCAATGAGAAACCAGGAGGGTTTTAAGGAGGGCAAAGGGGAAGGTTTTCCAGGCGGGGAATCAGCAGTGTATAAATCTGGAAGCCTTTTACTTCTGTTAGTGGTTTATTGATTATGCAACAAAACGACCACCGAGAAAAGAAAATACTTAACAAAGGCGCTAGAGGGACTGGGGAGCTGGCAGTGATGATGGCGCTCTGGGGGAAGAGGCTGGAGTTCTGCCATCGAAGGCAGACCTGGTTTCTGCTCCGCTGTGTGAGCCTAGGCACACCAGGAGATCTCTCTGGACCTGTTTCTTCAATTCTAAGAGAAAATCATGAGTATTTAAGTAAATTTTTTAAAAACCAGCAATATCTATGAAAATTTTACACCACCACTCTCTCCAGGACCTGGTTTAACCCTTGTATAATCACCCATCGTTTCTCCTCCAGACCCTCCCTCTGCAATCAATCAGTCTACCTGCAGCTCCCAGGAGCCCGGCCTCCACAGGTGTCCGAGTCCACACACTTCTCCCCACCTGTTTGACCGCCTGCTTGTCTGAGCCCCGGACAGCTGCTTCACCTCCTGACTGGCCTTCCTGCTGTTATTTTTGTCCCCTTCCAATCTGTTCTTTGCAAAGCAGCCAACATGATCTTTTTAAAACTCAGATCAAGTGAGAGAAGCCAGTCTGAAAAGGCTACATTCTGTGTGATTCCAACTACACGACATTCTGGAAAAGGCAAAACTATGGAGACAGTAAAAAGATCCATGGTGGTCAGGGGTTTTGCTGGGAGGGAGAGATGAATAGGTGGAGAACAGGGATTTCTCAGGTGGTGAGACTGTTCTGTATGAGACTGTCATGGGAAACATGCCATTCATTATACATTTGTCCGAACCCAGGTACAACACCAAGAGTGAACCCTAATGTCAACTATGGACTTCAGTTAAAAATAGTGTATCAATATTGGCTCATTGATTGTAACAAATGTATCATGCTAATGCAAGATGTTAATAATAGGGGAAATTGAGCGAGTGCGTGTGTGTTTTAGAAGGTGAGAGGGTATATGGGAACTCTCTGTACTTTCCACTCAATTTTTCTGTAAACCTAAACTACTCTAGAAAATAAATCCTATTAATTTAAAAAAATCAGATCATGTCATTTCCCTGTTTAAAACCCTCCAACCACTTCTATCACACCTTGAAAAAAATAATAAATGATAAAAAATAATAAAACTCCTTCCTCTGGCTCATGGAGCCTCCAGGATGTGGCCGCTCCCTCACTGTCTCCCTTCACTGATAGTCCAGCTGCACTGGGCTTCTCTCTGTTCCCCAAACACGCCCGGTTTATTCCTGTCTCAGGGCCTTTGCACTTGCTGTTCTGTCTGTCTGGACACTCTTCTCCCTGAGTTTCAGATGGCTGGTTCCCTCTTATCATTCAGGTCTTAGCTAAAGTGTTACCTCCTTAGAGAATCCTTCCCTGACTACTCATCAAAAGCAGCCACCCAGTCACTGGTTGCTGTATAATCTAATTTTAACTCTCTGCACAAGTCACTGGCTGATATTTTTCTTGCTTGTTTCCTTGTTTAGTGCCTGGATCCCCACTACAATGCAGTTGCCATGGGAACAAGGGTCTTCTCTCCTTTCTTCATCGCTGTATCCCCAGCTCGTAGAACAGTGCTTGACATATCAAAGGTGCTCAATAGATACTTGTTGAATGAATGAATGAGTGAGTGAGTGAATGAATGAATTTATTGAAATTTACTCAGGGCAAGGCCTGAGCTGGCTTCTGGATCCTGCAGAAGACATGGTACATGACCCCTGGGATCTCACAGTCTAATACACAGAGGTTTATCCTGGACCTTCTGAATGAAATAGTGGCAGGGTTAACAGCATGGACTGTCGAGCCAGATGGCCTAGGTTCAAATCCTGACTCTGGTCCAGAACAGCTGTGGTCTGCAAAACACTCGGAAAAGTTCCTAGAGCTGATTATATGCTCAGTAAATGCTAGTCATTATCATTATCATGCAGGCCATAGAAAGACACAGAAAACAGAACACCTCTAACACCAGAGTTCAAGGAATCTAGGAGATCACTTCATATATTTATTCATTTGTTGCTGGATCACACACTGCAGGCCTGTGGAAGCGAGCATGAGAAGGCAGGGTGTCCTGGGGAACCTTCAACCTCCCCACAGCTCTATGGGCTCAGTATATTTGGGCTATTTTGCAGAGGAGAGAACTGAGATTCAGGGCGGTGGGATGATCTGCACTGTCTAACACAGCTAGTAGGTGGCAGGACCAGGAGTCACACCCAGGTCTAAGTGGAGTCATTTTGTACCCCCTCCCTCCCCTCTCACCATCCCCGCTCTGGAGGCATGGGCTCCAGCCCTGAGCCTATGGGTTTACGTGGGTGGCAACAAAATAGAGTGGGCAGGAGCTCAGCTGTTGGTGTAGACAGACCTGATTCAAATCTTAACCAGGGCAAGACCTGGGGCAAGGCTCCGTGTCGGAAAAATGGGGACCGTGGCAGTTTCTGCCCCACAGACCACAGATGGCAGCTCTCAGGGCAGCGCCTGGCAAAGGGCGGGTCGGTGGTAAATACCCGTTGACTGAACATGCCATAGAGTTGTTGTGGGGGTGAGATGAGATGAGGCTGGTCTCTCCGATGTGTGATAGTCAGTCCCCAAATCCCTTAACAGAGGACCAGATCTGGAATCCTACAACACTGCACCTGCGTGGATAGGAGCTCTGAGGAGGGCATTCAGAGCTGGGAGGAACAATAGCATCATCCTGCTGACACAGGAGGGAATCGAGGCCCAGAGAGGGGGTGTGACCCGGCCTGGTCACCCAGCAGGTTGTTGGCAGATAGCTCGAGGACTTAGGTCCGGGAGAGGGCCACACTCTGAAGGTCTCAGCAGCGTTCCCAGTGCTTCCTGCCCCAGCTCAGGGTGCCCTTCTGCCCCCTGGCTGACCTGGATTCCAGAACTGGCTCTCCACTCACTAGGTGCAGGCAGGCGGTTCAACGACCTCTCTGAGCCTCAGTTTCCTCAACTTTAAAGTAGGGAACATAGCAGGTAACTTCACAGAGTTGTCAAGATGAGCTGCAAGTGTATACGTGCACGTGTATACGTCACCTTACTGGAACGGTAAGGTGACAATAAACGTTAGTTTCCCCGTTTCCTCATCTGCATTCCCCACACTGATGTCTGAGGCGGCCTCCTAACCCTTGGCCATGCGTAGGTCACCACGCTGCTTAAAAATCTTTTACTCTTCCAGTCGCCTCTAAGCTAATGTCAGAATTCCTTAGCTCGTCATCTGGGACACTCCAAGCTATTTAATCGCCTGCTTTTCTGCCATCTCTTCATAATTAATGTGTTGTCGAGTTAGCAAATGAGTCCACAACACTTTTTGGAAATGTTGTCCCTATCTTGTAGACCCAATGCACTTTAACACATTAAGGGTTCTGAGAAAGCCTGTAGGAAAGAAATCTGTTTAACCTTGTTCAATCCGGAATTTTCCAGAAGAGTTTGACTCTGGACCCCTATTAATATCACACAAAACATGCTTTCGGTTCCTGAACACCCTCTGCTAGTTTCCTGCCTGCCTGCTCTGCGTAGGTCGGTCCTGCTTCCCACAAAGCCCATCCTCCTAGCATGTGGACTCGTCCCTGGAGGCCCAGATCGGGACCTCTCCGTGGTCCGGTTGAGTGAGCCTCTCCCCACCACTCCCTAGGCTCTGTGCGCAGGCCCCTACCTCGCTCTCCCAGCCCACCGCCATGGGCGCCCCTGCCAGGCTGCCACCTCCCACCTCGCCCCCCAGCATCTGCCTCCCTGCTCCCCTTCCCCTACCTACAAGTCTAAGTCCTATCTGTTCTCTGTTCTCGGAGGACCATCCAAAAGCACCTCCCTGAGAACCTTTTCTATGTGCCCCAGTCAAAAAAATCTTTTTCCTCATGTTTTTAGAGTTAGAGGAAAAGCTTGGTGCGGGTAGGATCTATATTTTTATTTTCTCCACAGTGCTTCGCACTTAGTAGATACTCACCAAATGCATATTTATTCATATATTGGACCAATATTTATAGCACAGCTATTATGTGTCCTATGCTGAGTGCTGGGGATACAGTGGGAGAGAAGCCAGACATGGAAGGCAGTAGGGGAAGTAGGAAAAAACAAGCACTCTGGAGCAGATGGCTCGGGTTCAAATCCTTGTTCCACCATTTACTAGCTGTGCATCCCTGGGCAAGTTACTTGACCTCTTTGTGTCTCAGTTTCCTCCTTCATGAGACAGGGAAAGATATAGTATCTATTTTAAGGGGTTGCTGTGAGATTAAATGAGATGATAAATGTTAAGTGTTTAGAACAGTACCCAGCACACAGTGAAGGCTGCATATGTGTTGGATATTATTATCGTAATAAATGGTTTTTTGCCTCACAGAGCTTGCTGTCTAATAGGGAAGACAGATATTGAATAACTAATTACACAAATAACTATGTAACTGTTTTTGAGAAGCGCCAAGAAGGAAAAGAACAGTACACAATGGGAGTATAAAACAGATGGCCAGATTTCTCCTGAGAGTCAAGGAAGGCTTCTTGGAGGACAGGACATTTAAGCCAAGACCGAGGATGAGCAGGAGTTGCCAGGCCAAGCGGGCACTGAAGGGCATTCCATGCAGCAGGAAGAGCATATGTGGAGACACAGAGTCAAGGAGGAGCTTGGGGCCGGCCCTGCGGCTTAGCGGTTAAGTGCGCGCACTCCGCTGCTGGCGGCCTGGATTGGGATCCCCGGCGTGCACCGACGCACTGCTTCTCCGGCCATGCTGAGGCTGCGTCCCACTTACAGCAACTAGAAGGATGTGCAACTATGACATGCTGAGGCTGCGTCCCACATACAGCAACTAGAAGGATGTGCAACTATGACATACAACTATCTGCTGGGGCTTTGGGGGAAAAATAAATAAATAAAATTATAAAAAAAAAAAGGAGGAGCTTGGCATTTTGGAGGGACTCCGAGAAGGCCAGAGTGACAGAAGCGCAGGGGACGGGGGGGCCGAGGTAGAAGGGGAGTTTGCAGAGTGGGACAGGTCACACAGGGCCTTGCGGCTTCATCCCAGGAGCCTGGAAAGCGGGGATCATATCTGCATCTTAACAGACCGTTCTAGAGACCGTAGAGGACCCAGCAGGAGGAAGGTGCAGGTGAGAGAAGCTGGCGCTTAGACTGGCTGCCGACTGTAGGGAAGGAGAGAGATGCCTCGTTGGAGAATGGTTAGGAGATGGAAGAAACAACAGGAGGGCCTGACTCATCAGAACAGGCAGCAATGGGAAGAGAGAGGTGGGGAGGATGCGTCTAGATTCATGGTCTGAGCCACTGAGAAATTGCAGATGAACCTGCTCACATGCAGGGGGACGTACTGAGTTCAGGCTGGCGCAGGCTGAGTTTCAGGTTGCAGTGGGGTTAACAGTTTAAGGGGAGTAAGAATAATACATCAAGCCAAATCATACTATATTAAGAATATAAAAGTAGGTGAAGTAATTATAGGTTGAACAGAGACTTTGGGTTGAGAGAGAGATAACCTGTGTTTTACATCAAAAAAAGTGGAAAAGAGGTTACAAATGGAGCCAGTTTTAGTGCAGAGATCTGGGTGGGAGCCGTGGTGGCGTTCAGGCCACGGCGGGCTCACAGCAGTCGCTGCCTTCCACCAGCCCCGGAAGTGACTGAGGGCAGGATCCAGACAGGAATCACAGTGCAGACATCCTCTGGTGTCACTTAGGAGATTCACTCACTCGCTCATTCATTCAACAAACGTATTGATTTATTTATCTATCAATGTTCTAGGGCTTGAGGATGTAACTGACCTAAAACTTCCTTAGCTTCTGCTGGAGGAGACAGACAGCAAACACATCAGTATTAATTTAACATCAGATCAACTGCTATAAAGGAAAAGAAAGGAGGATCACGGATTGGAAAATGACAGGGAAAGCTCTCTGAGTCGAGTGGTCAGGTCTCTCTGAAGGAGAGGCATTTGAGTTTTAATAAAACAATTGAGAAATTACAGATTTCTGATTTGGAAATATATATAAGGATACCTTCATATTTTTATCATCTTTAATTGTATATTATTAAATAACTGACATCAATATTTAAAACTTAATGGAGTATGAAATAAAAGCCATAAAAAACGAACAATGAAACCAATAGAAAATCTATAGAAGAAAATTGTAATAAAAGAAGTTCAGGTCATTCCAAAAGCAGTAACTCATTAAGAGAGATGGATAAAATCGAACAGCAGGTATGAAGAGGCTCCTAGAATCTTTGATAATCAAATTAATTAATAGGAGTGGATCACATGAACACATTGGGAAAATATTTAAATTTTTTGCTGACGACACAAATTACTTAACTAAGAGAACATAAAACATATAATGTAACTGCGAAAGGGCATTGATGACAAACTGGATAATGAGTTACATCAATTAAGAGAGGATTTAGGATCAGTCATTGCACAAGAAAACTTAGTGTCCTGAAAGAAACTTGACAGAGGTTTTCTCAAAATTTCTCAAAATTCAAGATTTGACAACAATCTTGAAAATTTATACAACGTGACCAATGGCAAGTTGTGACACTAGGAGAAACTAATTAAATTATCAATAAAAGGGCCGGCTCCGTGGCTTAGCGGTTAAGTGCGCGCGCTCTGATGCTGGCGGCCCGGGTTCGGATCCCGGGAGCACCCCGAGGCACCACTTCTCCGTCCAACGCGAGGCCGAGTCCCATGTACAGCAACTAGAAGGATGTGAACCTATGACATACAACTATCTACTGGGGCTTTGGGGGGAAAAAACTGAATAAATAAAATCTTTAAAAAAAAAAAAATTATCAATAAAAAATTTTTTTCCATGCTGGAAAATAAACCATGCTGGAGGAAAGGCTGAATCATCTCTCTCTTCTCTCTACAAAAACACAAAATTACAAAATTGTCGTCATGTGTGAAGAGGCAACTAAAGAAAACGCAGCCCAAAATGTAGGAAATTACAAGGGTAAGTTAGATGGGAAATTAATAAAAACGTTATATACTTTTCTGGATTCTGTGACTTTTGAGCTATTTGTCAGCTGCTAACATTTCAGAATCTGTTGCGATTTATTCTCTCATTACAAATAAACCTTCACTTTTACATCTGCATCCATTAGCTATTGCTATAATACTGCTGTGTAACGTACCACCCCAAAACTCAGCGGCTTACAGCCACAATTATTTATTTGCATAGATCTGCAGATAAGCTGGGAGTCAGATGATCTAGGCTGGATTCAGGAGAGATGACTCCGCTCCATGGGTCTCATCTTCCACCCAGGACCAGTGTGCTAACCAGAGAATGTCCTTCTTTCAGTGATGGCAAGGGACAAGGGGGCAAGACCCAGCCTCAGAAATGGCACACTGTCACTTCCACCCCATTCCATGGGCCAAAGCAAGTCATGTAGCCAGGCCCAGAGTCAAGAACCGTGGAAATATATTCTGGCCCTTTAGTGGCCAGAACAGCAAAGTCATATAGCAAAGACGTAGACACAAAGAGGAGTGAAGAATTGGGCCCAATAATGCCATCTCCTGTTGGACTTAATTTTACACTTGAAATTTCATAATCTTTTTCTTAAAGAGCCCCTCCCCCCAAATTGTATAAACCTCAGGCTTCCACAAAACCTGGCTCCACCCCGGGTGGCTGTGTGCTTTTGATGGTGCCCAGGGTAGCTGCAGGGTGACTGCCCCAACAATGAACGTTCTGCAAATACGAGCTTCATTAATAGTTTGAAATACTTGATACCACAAAGTTCTATTGAATTCAAAGTCCACTTACATCATTTCAAGCAATTTCATTTGTCAATGACAGAAAAGAAAGCGCTGTTAGATTCTTTAAATAAAATTTCAATTATTGTAAGTGCTTAAATGGTTGCAAAAAAGTGGTGACAGTAATTCATAAAAGTAATTATTTAAGAATTTTGATTGTGAATTTTGTGTTGCTGATGCAAACACAAAATCTGATCTAAAAATTTACGTTCACAGAAGCAAGCTCACATCTCTAAGTAAAAATTTTGAAAATATTTTATTTGGAAGTGTTTACAAATTCAACACTTAGCATCTTTGTTAATTGTTTTTCAAGGGGATCCCAGGTGTACAGAATTAGATCACGATAATCCTTGGTTTACGATACACCCTTAACATTGGTCCACGTATATTACACTTGATTTTGTTATTTATACACTTGATTTATAGTAATGTAACATATTACCCAAAACTAAAGCTAGTGCTTTGACTATAACCTGCAAGTAACCATAAGTTCCCCCAGCCCATCCCTTGCTTCCCCCAGCACTACTTTTTTTTTTAAATAATTTTATTTATTTATTTACTTATTTTTTCCCCCAAAGCCCCAGTAGATAGTTGTATGTCATAGCTGCACATCCTTCTAGTTGCTGTATGTGGGACACGGCCTCAGCATGGCCGGAGAAGCGGTGCGTCGGTATGCGCTCGGGATCTGAACCCGGGCCGCCAGCAGTGGAGCTCGCGCACTTAACCGCTAAGCCACGGGGCCGGCCCACCCCCAGCACTACATTTTGACTTTCATGGATCTGGATGCTTCTGCCTTTGTGGGCCTCTTCCTACACACACACACACACACACACACACACACACACGCAAATATATATGTATATTTTATGACTGCATTGGTATAAAGAATACATTAACATTATACATTAAAATTTTTTCTTTGACCTAAAAGTTCGTTTTTTGCTTCTGATTTTAAAGGAAATTAAAACATTTTCGTGGGCCCTACAAGTATTGTGGGCCCGAGGCACTGAGTCTACTGTGCCTAATGCATAAGCTGGCCCTACTGCCCTGACATGAGGTACCAAACACCCGAATCCTATGCTCATCATTCCTTGGTTTCCTTTTTGTATCATAATTTATTGCAACTGTACGTATTCCTTAAAAGAATACTTTTGTTTTTTTGAGGAAGATCGGCCCTGAGCTAACATCTGCCAATCCTCCTCTTTTTGCTGAGGAAGACTGGCCCTGGGCTAACATCCATGCCCATCTTCCTCCACTTTATATGGGACGCCGCCACAGCATGGCTTGACAAGCGGTGCGTCGGTGCGCGCCTGGGATCCGAACCGGCGAATCCTGGGCTGCTGCAGGGGAGCGCGTGCACTTAACCGCTTGTGCCACCGGGCCGGGCCCGAAAGAATACTTTTGATATTGGTCATTTTTTTTTTTTTAAGATTTTATTTATTTGTTTATTTTCCCCCCAAAGCTCCAGTAGATAGTTGTATGTCATAGGTGCACATCCTTCCAGTTGCTGTATGTGGGACGCGGCCTCAGCATGGCTGGACAAGCGGTGCATCTGTGCGCGCCCGGGATCCGAACCCGGGCCGCCAGCAGCGGAGCGCACGCATTTAACCGCTAAGCCACGGGGTTGGCCCTGATATTGGTCATTTTTAACTTTACAAAAGGATATCATATTGTATATAATCTTTTGAGATTTACTTTTCTCACTTAGTGTTAGATTGGTAAACTTAAGTTATATTTGAGGCACGTGCCCGTAGCTCCTTCGTTTTGCCTGCTATTGTGTGTCATGTGTGAGGATATCACAGTTCACTCATCGCCCTCCCATCCACGGGCATTTGGGGTGAATATTTTTCAGCCTTTCTTACAGGAACAAACAACCCCAATATTTCTTTGGCTTATAGCACCAAACATTCATTTCTAGTTTTCATTCTGTGAGGCTGAAGGTCGGCTGGGGAAGAGTCTTTGCCAACAGGGAGACTTGGTCAGAGTGAAGAAGGAATGAATAATTATGAACAAATAATGCAATTGATCCCAGATGGTGTCCAGATTTTGCTGTGGGAACAGCCCTGCTATGATATGAGTAAAGCTGCTGGGTCATAAGCTATGTGAATGTTCAGCTTCAGAAGATAATGCCAGACTCTTCCACAATGGTTTCACCAGTTTACATCCCTGCCAACAATGTGCAAAAGATCCCGGGGACCCACATCCTTTCCAACACTGGGTATTACCAGACTTTTAACTACTGCAAATTGAATGGATGTAAAACGGCGCTTCACTGAGGCTTTGATTTGCATTTCCCTGATCACTAACGTCTAACATCTCTTTCCACGTTGGCTGTATGTGTTTCTTCCTCTCTAAAATATCTTGCTCGTACTTTTTGTCCATTTTTCTTTTTTTTTAAGTTTTCTTTCTTACTGATTTGTAGGAGTTCTTTATCTATTCTTCATATTAATCCTTTGTTGCTTATGTGTATTGAGATTTTCTCCTTCTGCTTCATATGTAGAGCTGACCTTTGTATATGTTGAGTTAATTTTTCCATCTCCATTTATCGCCCCCTTCTTTTCTTCTTCACTGTGATGTGCCCCCTCTGCCATATACCAAAGTCCCACACACGTGCGGGTCTGATTCTGGGTCTCTCTCCTCCTTCTCATGGGTCAATCTGTTTGTCCCTGTGCCAACACCACAGTGCGCTGCTTCACAGTAAGTCCTGATTTCTGGCGGGACAGGGCCCTCCTCCCTGCTCTTCTCAGAAGCCCCTGGTAGCACAGCAGGGCCCCCTGACCTGGGGGCGGCGGAAGGGAGTTGGACAATCTCTTACATAAAAAGGAGACATCTGTGTAAAGCAGAGAGGGTGAGGAATTCGGAATCAAATCCAGATTACATCCTAACTCTGCTCCTTCTATACGCGTGGCTTCACGCCTGTCAGTTTCCCTTTTGAATCTTGGGTTTCTGTGTGTGAACCGGGGTGATGATGCCACCTAACAACGAGGATCAGATAGAAGCATATGAGAAAAGACGGCGGCACAGCGCCTGTCTCTTGTTCCTGAGCGTTTGTGAGATGGAGCCCAGAGAAGGTAAACGACATGTTCAAGGTCCCACGACCAGATTGACCCCATGCTGCCTTCGCCACTGCCAGGATTGAAAGATGATTTCTAGATAAGTTTGTCGTCTCAGTTTCTTTCTTCTGTTTTCTTCCTCTCTCTTCAAAAAAAAAAAAAAAACCATTTCCGAAAGCTCCCAGCGCATCATAGTTCCCAAAGGCCACATCTGCTTTGGCTTTTTCTTATCTGATGGGAACAGAGTGGACTGGACAAGGGTCTCTCTAACAATGTTGGAGAGGAAGCCAGGTTTATTTAAAATCCAACTTCTTTTGGCCTTGTTACCACTGGCCTTGGCCGAGCCATGGCTCAGGGGCATCTGAAAGCAACCAGGTCTGGGTGTGGCTTTCAGGAGAGTCCCTGGGCTGACAGCGAAGTGCCCCGGAACTTGAGAATCATGGAAATCGCAGTGGCTTTGAGGGTTAATTGCTAAAATCAGCCCATGAGGCCGGGCTCAGGTCTGTGTGGTCCCCTCTGTCTCTCTTGATCCCATCACAGCCTCCGGCTCGGAGAGGAGCTCAGTATTTGTTGAATGAATAAATGAACGTGCTCAGGGAGATGCAGAGTCACCTTGAGGAGACAGTTTGACCTCATTCTAAAAACACTAACACAGCCAGAGGAAAGGTGTGCTGCTCACCAGCAGATTTGGTCAAGTCTTGCAGAAAAAAAGGTTTGGAAAAGAGTATGAGTGTATTAAAAGTTACAATAATTAAAGTGTGTAACTGGCTTAGAAACTGATGGAGAGAATAAATGGAGAGGAATAGAATCCACAAAGAGACCTAAACATATAAGGAAATTTGGTAAATGACAAGGGTGGCATTTCACATATGTGAGGGGAAAATACACGTTAGGACAATTTATAGGCCATCTGGAAAAAAATCTAATTGTGTCCCTAACTCACGGCATACGCTAAAATAAATTCCAGATGGATTACATATGTGTAGATAAAAAAACAAAACTATAAAAATACTAGAAGAAGATATCAGAGAATATTTGTTTTCATAATCATGGAGTGGAGAAAATCTTTCTAAAACATGGCATAAATCCCAGAAATCATCAAGGAAAAGATGGACCGATCTGACTATACAAATATTTTTAAACTCCTTTAAGGGGGAAAAACAACATACACAAAGCAAATGACAACCATTATACTGAAGAAAATATTACTTTGCTTCCTACATGATCGATGAGGGCTAAGAAACTGACACACAAAGAACTCTTATAAATCAACTTTTTAAAAAAGTACAAAGGAAGAAAAGTAAGAAAGAAAAAGATGAGTAAGAAAATTAGGCAAATAACATGGGAAAATACATTTCATAGAAGATAAGATTCAAATGGCCAACAAACACATGAACAGATGTTTGACTCCACAGAAAAACCAATCCAAACGAAAACAACGTGATAATATTTTTCATGTATCAGATTGGCAAAAATCAAGAAGTACCCAGTGTTGGGCAGAGGGTCCATACGCCCTCTCATCACTGCTGGGGCAAGCACAAATTGGTACATTATTTTTGGAGAGAAATTCATTAATCAAGACTTTATACTTTTGTGTCCTTTGATCTAGTCAATTCCGCCTTTGAGAATTTATTTTATAGAAACACTGGCAAGAATGAGCCAAGATAAATATACAGGAAGTTCTTTGCTGCATTGTTTTTAATAACAAAAGACTGGAAATACACGTGTAACAGCAAAGGATTGAGGAATTCACAGTATGTCCATACTAGACAGCTGATAAAGAATGAGAGATATCCACCTATACACGCCAACGTGGAAAGACCCCCACAACCTGGTGTTCCCATTTTGGAAAAAAAGAAAAGTTGAATAGCATATATAATATCTATATATATAATATTATTATATAGATAACATGTATTTTTAATGTTATTATATTTTTATTTATATTTTAAAATTGATCTCTTTCACTCTCTCCATTCCATATATATCCGTATATATACAAACACACACGTATATGTATACATATGATTATATGTGATTATATATCTGAAAACTTACACATTAAACTGTTACCAGTGATTTAGATTGAAGGCAAAGGTTGAAATTTACATTTTATTTCTCTGTCACTTAAAATTTTTTCAATGAGCATATACTACTTTTGCAGCAATGTTAAAAATCGTTTTTACTAAAAATATTTTAACTGACATTTGGTCTATGTATTAGTGTTTG
Organism: Ceratotherium simum simum; assembly: GCF_057802395.1. NCBI lineage: Eukaryota > Metazoa > Chordata > Mammalia > Perissodactyla > Rhinocerotidae > Ceratotherium > Ceratotherium simum. Next base: position 18,418,093 of record NC_141921.1, on the reverse strand, counting down.
AGAGTTAATTACTAAAGTCTTCCTCTGAGGTCGGACTCCCAGCCTACTAACAAATAGGGTTTCCTGCCAGATCTTGTTTCCCTCCCTTGGCTACTAGAGACTTCCCAAGAATCCTAGTTTCCTTTTGGAGCTGGAGTTTGCAAGGCCTGCCCTCCGTCCTGAGAGAGCCAGAGAGGCCACTTGCGCTGCCCAGTACTCTCCTCTCTGCCCTCACTCGTAATAAATACGCCCCAGGTGCAGCCCAGGTGAACCCTTTGCAATTAAGCTACCTTGTCCGGCCACCCTTTCACGGGGTGGTAATAGCAGCCTCCCCCTCCCACCCCAGACTGTGAGCTCCCCAGGGGCAGACACCAGATCCAACGATTGTCTGTATTCCTAAAAGCCAGCACAGAAAACATTACTTGACCTAATTTATTAACACAAACAGAAACTAAGAAAACTCGCCCACCAGGCAGATGGTGAAGCCTGACTATAAAGCTGACCCGAGGAAGTAAGAAAAGAGACTCACAGTGAGCCATCAATGGCAAGAGGGCAGGAGGGAGAAAAGGCAGATACAGCAAGTCAGTTTACCAAATGGTCTCTTTCAAGAAAGGGAGGAGGCAGCCAGTGCCCCCTAAACACCTCAGGTAGGGCTAATGGGGCATGGAGCTTGCCCCTCTTAGGAACAGAGGGCAGAGGGGTGGGTAGGGTGGAGTGGGAGGTGGGACAGGCTATACTGTGTTCTATCCTGCAGAGCTGGTGGGTGAGCATGCAGCTGGTGCTGCTGATGACATCTGCCGGAAAACCGCCTTTGTGGTGGAGACAGCTTAATAAAAGCATGTACCAGCAACATGCTATAGCCTATGAGAAGCTGGAAGACTGGCATGAAGTGCTCATTAGTCTTTGTGTCCTCATTGCCCAGGGCCTGGCACAGAGCAGGGACTCCGTAGATGTTTGAGAAGGAAGGAAGCAAAGGAGGGTGGCAGAGAGAAGGGGAAGGGAGGGGATGGGGATGATGACCCAACGCCCAGCAAGCTCTTTTCTAGTTTGGTGATATCGAGGATGCTTTGAGGGGGTCCTGGAAGGCTGCCTCCACTTGGGCTTCCATATTCTTACCTACCTAGTGGGCATTGGGGGAGAGAGGGAATGTCGGACTAGCTCAATGATTCTGACCTGGAGTCCCAGAACCCTAGGGAACTCTCAAGATAGATATGGGTGCCATGAGCTATTTTAGTCCTTCTAAAGGCATAACAGGCATTGTGTGTTTGCTCAGGGCAGGACCGTATGTGCTGACAGCACAGGTGTCTTTGTGTGGGGCTGGAACTCCATCGCTCCCAAGAAACAGGAAAACATTTGGATCGAGCCTGCTCTGCAGGAGGGCTGGCCCAGGTTCGATCACATCCAGCTGGGCCTTGGGCCAAGTGACTAGCCTCTCTTAAGAGTTAGTTTCCTCTTCAGTGAAATGGGGGTGATACCAGCACCCCACTCAGAGGCCATGGCAGCGATTGAATGAGGTAGCCCAAGTAAAGCACATGGCACCCAGCCTGGCCCAGAGTCCGCCCTCGGCAAATGATCATTACTGTCATTATTAATTCAGCGTAGGAAGTCTGGACAGCTCATGCTAATCAGAAACTCTGATTGGAGCTATATATATTGATTAATAAACAGTAGAAAATGAATGAATTATTAATTATTTAGAGCAGCTTTTTGGAAGACAACATCTTTCAAAACATGACACCCCCCAGGAGAGAAATCAGGAGTACAGATAGGGGGACAAAGCTCAAGCCCCTTTATGCAAGTCCCCTTCCAGCTGGCGTCTAACAAGAGACTCAGCTCTCCCTCTTATGGGCCTTGGCACAACTGTTCTCTCTGCCTGGAATGCCTTTCTCCTCTCTGCCTGGCTGATAACTCCTCCAGGAAGCCTTCCGTGGCCCTTGCTCGGCTGAGCTGGGACCCTTCCACAGCACACTGGGCTCACTCCTTTGAGGGCACCCACCGCGTTGTGCAAGGCTTTCTTAGACCAGTGATTCTCAACCTTGACCATGCATGAGAATCAGACTAGGGGCTTGTTAAAACAGAGATTGCTGCCTCCGCCCCTCCAGAGTGTCTGATTCAGTAGGTCTAGAGTGGGCCCTGAGAATCTGCATTTCTCATATGTTCTCAGGAGATGCCGGTGCTGCTGGCCCCAGGAATCACACTTTGAGAACCTCTGGTTTAGACCAAGCGCTAGAAGACACCAAGGATCTTACCTGTTTATTCCCCCCGGCACCTCCAGCAGCCCCTCAGCCTCAGTTACTAGTACATGGAAAGAGAAAGGCAGTAACAAGATGCAATACGAAAGATGTCCCAAGGCTTCGTGTGCTGACAGCTGGATAGCCATGGTGACCGGCTGGAAATGTGACCAGTCTCTGAGGGCTGGAGGTGAGGTGCCCAAGAATGGGTTAGGGTAGGAGGAGGCCCAGGTCCGAGGTCATAGCGCCCTCTGGTGCCAACAGCTCAGCTCTGTGCCTGGAGCTGCGAGCGGACGGGTGACCGAAGGGACGGGGTTTCCCCTCTTGACCTCGTCCACGCCACCACCAGAGGTAACTTGCTAATACTCAGCTCTGACCACACTCCCCTTTGCCCCGCACCGCCGGTTTAGCCCCACCTCTGGCTCTCCACTGCCTTCTGGACAAAGCTACACATTCAAAGTCCTTCAACGCCTTGCCTTCCTTTCGCCTCTCTCCTGCCTCTCGTCTCTCTCCTCCAGAACCCTCTGTGTTATTTGCACAGGTTGGCCACGGACTTTATGCTTTCTCACGTGCTAGTCCTCCCAATGGGACTGCAACCCACTTACCATCCCCCGCTGAAAATTACTCTTTCTATTTGTTCATTTATTTATTTATTTATTTAGCGAGGAAGATTGGCCCTTAGCTAACATCTGCCAATTCTCCTCTTTTTGCTGAGGAAGACTGGCCCTGGCCCTGGGCTAACATCTGTGACCATCTTCCTCCACTTTATATGGGACACCGCCACAGCATGGCTTGACAAGCGGTGCGTCGGTGTGCGCCCGGGATCCGAACTGGCGAACCTCGGGCCGCCACAGTGGAGTGTGCACACTTAACCACTTGTGCCACTGGGCCGGCCCCAAAATTACTTTCTTTAATGTCACATGTGGCCTCTTCCACGAAGTCTTCCTGGACTCTCCGGGGCAGGAGTGATTGTACAGCCCTGTGCATAGACCACTACAGAGACCTCACCATGCGTCTAAGTACCAGTCTGTGGGGTCCGGGTCCTGCTTGAGACAGCCAGTGCCCCCCAGCTCCCTGGGGGCTGCTAACTCCGCCTTGGCGTCTCAAGAAATGTTTATAGAATCTGAAAAGAGGTTTTCCCACCTCAAAAAAAAGCTCCCATGTTCTGTCTAGTCTCCCTTTCAAAGCTGAAAATCACTATCTAGTACCTGAGGCTGCAGAGGTCCTTAGGTGTCATTTGCTCATTAATTCAATCAGCAAATATATTTGAGGCCGTCCTCCTGGCTGGCATTCATCCTAGTGCAGGGGATACAGAGGAGAATAAAACAAGACAAAGTTCCTGGCCTCTGAGCTTACATTCTAGTGGAGGAGAAAGACAATAAACAGAGTATATTATATACTGTTAAGAAGTGATGAGTGGTATAAGAAAATTAAGCAAGGTAAGGGATAGAAATTGACGGGGTGGTCTATTTTAGCCACTGTGGTTAAGGAAATTCTCACGGATGAGGTGATATTTGAGCAAAGATCTGAACAGAATGAAGATTGGCACCATGCGTATATCTGGGGAAGGCTTTCCTGACAGCGTGCAAAGGCCCTGTGGTAGGAGCAGGCTTAGCATATTCTAGGAACAGAGAGAAGGCCAGAGTTTTAAGTCAGGGAAGCCAGAAGCAGACTCTGTGATGAGGATTCATGCACGAGTGATTTATTAAGTGCTCCCTTAGGGGTGGGGGTGGGAAGTAACCAGCAAGGGTGCTGGGGAAGCAGGTGCTGGAAAGAGCCTATGCAAAGGTATGACTGCAGGCAGAACCCTGCAGAGGGCGGGCTCAACTTGTCCCAACCTAGGGCAAGGCTGCTGAGACTTTCATATTCCCCCTCCCATCAATCCCTGGTTTAGGGTCAGCCCAGGAAGATGCGAATTCTCAGACACTTCGTGTGGGCAAAGTGGGCTCCAGTAGCCTGAGGGCAGCCCCTGCCCCCAAAAGAGCCATGGGTACTGGGTGTCGGAAGCAAAAGCATACCAAAGCTGGGGAACACACACACTGAAGGAAAAGGGGGATCTGAAGGGATCTGGGTGGAGTACTAACGTTATCTATTATAATCAACGAGGCTGAAGAGCAGAAGGCAAGGGGAAGAATTACAAGATGAGATTTGAGAGTCAGCTGAGGCCAGATTAAGTAAACCAATATCTGATTTTGCCCAAAGAGGCAATGCGCCAAGCTAAAAAACCAACACTTCCCAGCCTTCCTTGCATCTAGGGGTGGCCAGTTCTAGACACTGAGATGTAAGTAGAAGTCTTCTGGAGGCTTCTGAGAAAGCATTGATTTCCTGATGGACGCACGACCTCTTCCTCCTTGCTGCTCCCTTCTTCTTGCCTGGAATGTGAACTTGAGGCTGGAGGTAAAGCAACCACCTTGTAACCATGAGGTCACGATGAGGCAAGTGTGAGAATGAAAGCCTCATGCTAAGGATGGCGGAGCAGAAAGACAGAAGGAGCCTGAGACCCTGGTGATGTAGAGAGGCTGCGCCAGCCTGGGATGCCTATCACCAGACTTCTTTTTTGGGAGGATAATAAATTCCCATTTGATGACGTCATTGGCTTTCTATTACATGAGCATCATCCTTAATTGATATTCCCTCCACAAGTGTGTACAGACCTACTCATCCTCCCACCTTATATGAGAGCACCTGTTCCTACTCAAGTGCCCTGGATGTTACAAAGCTTTTTCAGGTTTGCCAATCTTCTCGTGACAAATTCTCCCTTGTTTTATTGTGCATTTAGTTAGTTATGAGCGAGGTTGAGCATTTTTATATGTTTATTGAACATTTGTGTTTACATGAACTGCATGTTACTGTGCTTTGTCCATTTTCATTTGGGAGCCAGAAAGAATTCATAGTGGGCATCGACATCTTAAAGGTTCTGAGAATTCCTGCAGTATAGAACCTGCAGTTTAATTTTAGCATAGAATCCTCCAGACTTATTTGACCACGGTACATATTTTGTCTTGGAATCTCTATTTCTATTAGTTAGGACAGAGCTTTCCAACTGGCATGCCATGAATGGGCTATGGGCATGTTGACCTGTTCAAGCACTCAAAAACCCGCCACAGCTGAAAATATGTTTGAACACTTAGATGGTCCCTCCGTAAACTTCTGGAACTCAGTAATAATTCTTTATGTGCCTAAGATTTTATACAAAGCACCTGCTGCCAGAAAGGCTCTGTTGTGACCACATTATGCCACACTCGCATCAAAACATCTAAGGTAGTCTGATTACAATCCTAGTCGTGGTTTATTTATCATCTGCAACGTTCTTTATTTGGTGAGTACATATAAAATATTGATGTTTCTTTAGCTTAATTTTCTCTTATTTTTCACATTTTTCTAAGATCAAAGTATGGATATTATTATTTAATGTTAACTGCTTCCATATCAAAAATAATGTATTTTGTCAGTTTTCTCACTTGTCATCTCTTGGTTGAGTGAGTGACTATTGATTTTTAATGCTCAAGTTTGATTCTTGATAGAATTTCAGAAGGAATTATTGTTTGCTTTTTTTTAATCTAATTTTTTTTTTTAAAGATTTTTATTTATTTTATTTTTTCCCCCCAAAGCCCCAGTAGATAGTTGTATGTCATAGCTGCACATCCTTCTAGTTGCTGTATGTGGGACTCGGCCTCAGGATGGACGGAGAAGTGGTGCCTCGATGCACACCCGGGATCCGAACCCGGGCCACCAGCATTGCAGCGCGCGCACTTAACCACCAAGCCACAGGGCCGGCCCTTAATCTAATTTTTATTGAGGAATTGACATATAACATTATATTAGTTTCAGGTGTACAATATAATGATTCGATATTTGTATACATTGCAAAATGACCACCACAATGAGTCTAGCTAACATCCATCACCATATATAGCTACAAAAATTATTTTCTTTTTTTTCTTATGATGAGGACTTTAAAGATCTACTCTCTTAGCAACTTTCAAATATGCAACACAGTATTATTAACTATAGTCACCATGCAGTACATTATTACATCCCATGACTTATTTATTTTATAGCTGGAAGTTTGTACCTTTTGACCCCCTTCACCCATTTTGCCCACCCTCCACCCACCCCCTCCAGCATATTGTTTGCTTTTTAAAATGAGGAAATGTTTCTAAAGTTAAACCTGCCTGCTCTGACCCAGCACTTCTAGTCCTAGATATTTATTTACCCAATAGCAGTGAGTGCACATGTCCATGAAAAGACAGGCAGGAGCCTGTTAGTAGCAGCTTTATTCATAATAGCCTCCAACTGGAAACAACCCAAATGTTCATCAACAGATGAAAGAAGAAATTGTGATACATCCCCACAATGGAATACTTGGCAATAAAAAGAAACAAAGTATAGTTACACGCAACAACAAGGATAAATTTCACAAACAAGATGCCAGCGAAAAAGCCAGATAAAAGAGCACACACTGTACGATTCCATTTATATAAAGTCCTCAAACAGGCAAATCTAATCTTTGGTGATAGAAATCAGATCAGTGCTTTCCTGGGATGGAAACTGTCTCTATCTGGATCTGGTGTGTGTATATATATATGTGGAAAAACTCACCGAGTAGGCACTGCAGATTCATGCACCTCACATACCTCACTCTATGTATTTTTTATCTCAAAAAAATAATTTAAAATAAAAACAGTAAAAAGTTTTATCTAAAACCAAAAATGATTGAAAATCAATCAAATCAATTACTTAAAAAGGACTGTAAAATTTTACAGCTCCAGAAAATCGATTTTCAAAATATTTTTATCATACTTGAATATGAGTAATATTTATATGTTGTGAATTTTCAGAATTTTAATTACTAAGTTAAATGAAAGTTAGTATTTTAATACTTCTATTTTGCTTACTGAATTCTTTTTTAAAGATGTAATGCAATGTGTATAAAACATTCTTAGAGATGCAGAAGACCTGTAGGTGCAAAGGCCTATAGTAACCTTAAGCACTTTATGTTTAAATAGGTTTAATTTTTATGGATAATGCTTTTCCCACCATAATGGATAACTTTTCAATTAAAACTGGGATGTCATCAGAATCACTGAACACAGTAGAACAAAAAAAGTCTTGTCGTTCAACAGGCAATAAATGTACCAAGATGATCTCTCATTTGTATTCTGGGGCTCTCCAGTCTATCCCTTGGCCCAGACATCTGATGTCCTAGAAAACTCATCATGTGAAGCAAGGTGGCCAGGCCATCTCCGCCTACATCTAACTGCAAACCATTCGGCTACTGCAGGAAAATAATTGATCTTTGGTAAATGTCTGTCATTGCAAAGCAAGAAACAAAGTTCTTTTATGAGCTCTGTTGCAACACTTTCAGGCAGAGCTCAAGAAACTACAAGGTCCTGCATTTGATAGCCCGGGTCAATATGAGGAACGAGGTGAGCCTCCCTGGCTGGCAGCACCCTGCCCGTGTCTTCACACATCATTGCTGGGAGAATTAGGTCCTCTCTGCGTGAAGGAAGGAAGACAACTAGACGCCTGCTCCTAGTTTCTCCTGGACTTCACCCAAGCACCTTTTCCGTTAACTGATTTTGATCTATGTTCTTTCACTGTGATCAATCATAACCATGAATATACCGATTTTTCTGAGTTCTGCGAGTCCTTCTAGCAAATCACTGAGCCTGAGCGTGGTTGGGGTCCCCCCACACAATACGAATATGTGCTAACAACATTTATGGATTCAAAGAAAAAACTTACCCTTGGAGAAGTGAAATTACAAACGGTTTACCAGTAAACTCAGTTGGAGTTACTCTCTGAAACTAAAGAAAAATTATTAAGACTCATAGAGCGATGTCTGTGTATGTTGGAAGAAAATGTCATCATAATTTTAAAATACTTGACTTGAACCAAGTACTATTGTATTCTAAAGCCCTTTATATTATTACAAGAAATTTCAACATTACTTTTTGTCAATGAAAGAAAAGGCAGAACTGTTAGTCATACAACCGGCTGGGAAGGAGGCATCTAAAGAAATGCAGGCGTCCACACTGGAGTAAGTGAGTTATGCCAGCGCAAAGGAGGCTGCAGGGCAAAGTGCAGACCTGAGGCCAGTTCAGGGAGAAGGAGGCTAGAAAGGCAGGCTGGGCTCACCATAGAAGGGACAGGATCTGCACAGGGGAAAGCAGAGTTTCTCTTCTGCCTGGAGGAAGGACCTCGGTGGGAATTCGCTGCAGCTCCCAACAGTGAGCAGTGGCACGGCTGCGCTTGGACTAGAGGGGCTGTGGTGCGGGGCTGCCAACCAGAATGAGAAGCCAGGGTCTGACAGAGAATGAAAGGCAAAGGGCACATCCACAACTTGGAGGGATGAGAAATTTAAAGTGACAATTACAAGTGGAAAAGTAGCGGGTGCTTGAGCGGGATATGAGGTCAGCGGAAGGAACAGAGACCCAAGGCTGCAGCAGCTTCAGCAAGACAGAACCTCTTTCTCTCCCACCCGGTTGTCCAGGCACAAGCAGTCCGGGTCCGGGGTGGTGCTCCTGGGCGCCAGCGTCTGGCCTCTTTCCAACTCGTTGCTCCCCTGCACGCCAGTTGTGCCAAGTTTTACTTTCGACTTGGTTAAACTGCATCGATGCTTCCTGGACCCACTTTCCCTACAGAGCTCCCTGCGAGAGAGGGCCAGAAGAGGGGCTGGTGTGAGGACTGGACGGCGGAAGCGAAGCAGCGGCCATTATTCTCTGAAGGGGGATATGGTGACAGACAGATGCAGAAGGGGTTGGTGGGTTCCAACTTGTCCTCGGCTCTACATTCAGCTCCTCTTCCCAAATCCTGGCCCTGCTGACAGAAGAGGCCACAGGCACACCGCCAGAGGCTTGGGCCCGCTGAAATGGTGGCTACTCAGAGGCTGCAGCCTCCCATAGATCTCTGCTTCAGTCCGCCCTTGCCGGTGGGGGGACATGCCTGGCTTCTCTGTTTCCCAACAAGCTCCATGGTGTCCACCTTTGATCATTTTTCAGAAGGATTTGTTATTCTCCTTTTCTGATCCCCAATCTCCCCACTCCGGACCTTCACTCCCTCAGCTCCCCCTAGAGTTGTGCAAAGTCTAATTCCTACAATAGACTCCCTCATGCCATCAGTATCAATCAAATTGGCTCTCAGCTTTCCCCGTCACTGGCTTGGGTTTTGTTTTTTTTTTGTTTGCTCAGTTTTCATTCATTCATCTAATTTCTTGCTTCCAAAATTTTTACTCTTGTCATCTCTCCTGTTCTCCCCAACTTTATGGATTGATGTATTTTTAAAACATTCTTTATTGCAGTTTTTTTTGTGTGTGTGAGGAAGATTAGCCCTGTGCTAACATCTGCCAATCCTCCTCTTTTCTTGCTGAGGAAGACTGGCCCTGGGCTAACGTCTGTTCCCATCTTCCATCCGTTTTATATGGGACGCCGCCACAGCATGGCTTGCCAAGCACTGACTCAGTGCGCGCCCAGGATCCGAATCGGCGAACCCCGGAACCAGCCAACCCCGGGCCGCCGCAGCAGAACGCGCGCATTTAACCGCTTGAGCCGCCAGGCCGGCCTCGCTTTATTGCAGTTTTAATGAGGTTTCAGTGGGCAGGGGAGGGAAGGTTTGACGTGTTTGTTCAATCTACTGTCTTAACTTGGAAGTCTCCTCACCACCGTGCTCTGCCTTCACACGGAATAAACGTTTGCAGTTTCCTAAATGGACAAGCTCCTCCTGCCTCAGACTCAGCACGTGATCCCCCCACCTCCATCCCCCCTCCCATCCCCTTACTCCTCCAGCTTGCCTCCTTTTTTCCCCTCTGTTGGGGTCTACCTATCCTTAGAGACACCACTCACAGAAGCTTTTTTTGTGGGGGTTGGTTAGGTGCCCCTCCCGGGAGTTCCAAGGCACCCACCACTTCCCCCCAGTGCTACACTGACCTCAGTATTGTAATTGCCTTTGTAACGCTGGTGACTGGGACAGTGCCTGGCACATGGGAGATGCCAATAAATGCTCCATAAATGAACGAAGGAAATAGATACCTATTTTGCCAACTCTTTTGCTTTGTTTGCATAATTAGAATCAGAGGATGGTGATTTGTTTACCTAAAAAAAAGAGGGTCTGGCATAAAGGAGGGACAGAGGAGATATGTACAATTTAAAGGAGTCCAGTAAAATGTGGTGAAGCCTAAAATTCTTGAAAAAATGAAGAGCTTTAATAGATAACCGTATTATTCCTACTTTAGCTTTTAAAAGAACCCTGAGAAAACTAATCCATGGTGTTGGAAGCCAGGGTAGTGGTTACGCTTGGGGGATTGGTAACTGGGAGAGGAACGAGGGGGGCTTCTGGGGTGTGGGTAATGTTCTGTTTCTTAGTCTGGGTGCTAATTACACGGTGTGGTCAAATATGTAAAAATTCATCAAGTTGTACACAGGATTTTTACACTTTTTTGCCTATATGTTATACTTCAAAACAAGTTTACAAAATATAAGTAAATTTTTTAAAACAAAAAACCAGCCTTAAACTTTCTTCTCCAGAATAACATCACCTCTACCACATCATCCTCTCAACCTTTCCAGTTATTTAAACCCACAAACAGATGGGTGTTTTTCCCATCCCACCCTTAAGCTCAGATTACTTAAATATATGTTGAATGCAGGTATTTAAAAGGATGAATCATGGAAAAACTCTCACGTGCAACAGGATTTGAAGTGCTAATTATGTTAACTTGGGAGTTGTTGGATAGCCTAGGAGTCCCTATTTTTCCTCCAGTTTAAAAGGTGCCTTTCAAGTGATAGTGGCACTAATGGCAGGACTATGACTCGCTCTTAGAGACAGAAATGGATCTCTTAGAGAGATCTTAGATGCAGATGTCTGGAGCCTGGCCCCAGAATTTAAAATTATAACTATTGAGTTCTCTACACATAGATTACTCTGCTGAGTGCTTCCTGGATGCAAATCTCTCTAAATCTCTCAATCTCCTAACTGTCTATCCACTTTGCGTCATTTGGTCAGGTCACTCAACTCTATGGCAGCTGGGAGAATGCGCGGTGCTCAATGGGAGCCCGAAGAATACTGACACACTGACTTCCTCATGATCCTCAGTCCACAAATCACCCTGGGGAAACATCGCCTGGAAACATTTGAGACCTTTGGATTATCGAGCTGGGCTGATGGAAGGACTGCTCTCGTGGTGTCTTCCCACCAACTGAAACACAGTTGGTTTTTTTTTTTTGCAAGAACACTCATTTGTCTTGGACAGATAGGTGGAAAAAAGCCAGACCACGAGGAAGTTAAAGTCACAAGGTAATTTCATAGTCTTAATTCAGTTCATCAAATATTTATCAAGGGCCTGCTTTGTGTCAAGGACTGTGCCAGGCACTGTGGATGGAATGCTTTGCCTCTAGAGTTTTGATTCTGGAAGGGTGTAGGGGCCACCATTTTGTTGGAAGCAACTGGTAAGAGCTTGTCTTGAAGCTCTGTTTGTGTGATAAGCACACGGTTTTTAGGTAGATTACATGTGTGAGATGGTTCTAGAGGGCTTGTGGAAGTTTGGGGGCAGCTTCATGCCTCTTCTTGCAGCTACTGGAGCTGAAAAGAGGCAGTTCTTGCTTGCAGTCTAGAAAGAAGCGAATCCAGATCATCTCAAAATAGTGTGGTAAATGCTGGGACAGATGAATAAAGAGATGGCTCTGTGGATCAGAGGAGTGGTACTGAACTAGCCTGAGAGGCTGGGAGGGGTTCTCACTGGTGAGGATACTGGAAATGAGTCCTGTTTGCCATGTTTTCTGAACCCCAAATTCAAAACATATGATCTGAAAAGTATTCATTCTCTCATCTGCTCATTTATTTGCATTACAAGTCTTATAGGGGTATAATAACAACATGACATTTAGTTATACATGTAACACATTACTTTTATTAAGAATAATAAAATTCCAAGAAATCAGAACTGTCCTCCCAAATCTGGGATATGTGGTGATGTTAGCTATGATATATTTGTCAACTAAGAATTCATTATTATGCTTGCATAATAATATGTTTTTATAAAGTGTGTTTTTCTTTCTCTTTTACTACATTTTTCCCCTAAATGTGTTATTGAGGTACTAATGTATGATTATGCCACATGGTCATATATAATAGTAATACATATTATTATATGCTCTACATGAGACAGATGTCTCTATCAGATTATTCCATCTCATCATGTTCTCTGTGAAAGACGTTAATTAATATTGAGGTGGATATGAAATTCTACCCCCAAGCTCAATTGACTGTTGAAAGCCTCTTAATTTAACTTGAAGCTCAGAATGGCTTCATTCTGTGTATCTCTCAGAGAGCGTAATAATGAATTCACTGCCTCTCAAAATCTACCCAGCACTTAGGTTAGAGAACAACTTTCATAGGAGACACCAGAAGATGCTTTATAATTTACCCTGAATAAGCCAGGTCTACAGATGGCTTCTCCCCCACACTGCATCCTATTGGTACCCTACTGGCGCTCTGCAGAATCGCTTTGCCTGAATTGCACTTTGTGGCACCACCATCAGCCTTTATTGAGAATCATTATAAGGAAAGTCCTGCGACCCTTGTCTGTATGTCCGCTGTATGGATGTTATTGAGACCATTCATCCTTATATTGTATATCCTGTGTCCTCTCCATGAAGACTCACAGGAGAAATTGACTTCTGATCTCAGTAGCAGGAATAATGGTCCTTTTAATTCATCCAGTAAAGATTTGCTGAGCGTCTGCTGCATCCAGGCAATGTGAGAGGGCTACAGATACACTCATAAACGAAATACAGTCGGACAGGAAACACAGACATCAAACAACCAATTACCCCATCAATTATTACAGTTTTGATAATTTTTCCTTGGCTAACAAGGAAAAATGGGGCGGGGGGGACTTAAGGTTGCCAGTAAGGGGACTTAGAGGGTCAGTGAAGGGTTATTTGAGGAAGTGGTATGTCTCGTGAACAATTATTGTATGATTTTCTACTTAACCATCTTGACCCTCTTCACTTTGGATGGTGGGAATTTAAAAGTCGAATTCGTGACTCGCCTCTAGAAAGCATATAGGATTTGGAATCTAATTTAATTTCTGGATTCATTTATTCATGGAGCAAATATTTACCAAATGCCTACTATGTGCTAAAACCAGCTATGCACTTAGCATACAACAGTGAATCAGATAAACAGGGCTCACCGAGCTTAGAGACCCCGGGTGGTTTGGACAAGGAAATGAACTAGTAAAATGCAATGTGTAAGTGCTATGCTTGGGGAAGTCCAGGCAGCAATAGAAGAATGGGGAAGTGCTAACCCCAACTTGGAAGAAGGAGGCTGACAGAAAAGTTACTTTGGGGAAGTGAAGGCCAAGGTGAAATGCGACAGTAGCAAGACAAAGGGGAGGGGGTAGTCCAGCAGTAGTATTTGCAAAGATCCAGATGTGAGAAAGGGAACAAATGGCACGTGCAGGGAACCGAAAGAGTTCAGTGAGGCTAGAGAGGTAAACTGAGGCCAGTCGCGAAGAGCCTCAGAAATCAGTGTGGTTTTGACTTTATCCTGAAGGCGATGGTGCATCATGGAAGAGAAAAAGTTCCTACCCTTATTTTTCCTTTGCCTCCTTTTTCTCTCAAATTTTACACACACACACACATACACATGCACACGCACACGTGCAAATGGCTTTATGTCCTTTCATGAGCAAAATGAGGGGATAACCAACTAATTCACTCAATAACATCATTAAAGAAAGCTGGCTCAAGTGGGGAAAATCCACCATTAACACATTCACACTAAAATAATACATAGCGAACGACAGGACATACACACTTGCAGAGAGCATCTCTTGATGGATAAACCAGACAATAGTGGTTGCCTCTGGGAGGAAAACTAGGTGGCTGGGGAGTAGGTATGGGAGAGAGGCTTTTACTGTGTATGCCTCTTACCTTTTGAATTTTGTGCCATTTACATATTTATTAAAAACTAAGTAAAATTTTAGAATCAGTAGCCCCAATCTGGGAAAAGAATGACAACGAATTTAAGTCAGTAGTTGCAGTGTCTCTCTTGCCCCATTGCTCACCCAGATGATCTATTAGAACGCCAGATGAGGATGAGAGCATTTTGAGGTGAAAGAGAAAAAAGTAACCCAAAGAAGCCTTGGTGAGGAAACAATGAGCACGACTTGGTGACGGGTAGAATGAGGGGGCAAAACAGGTTCATTCTAAGTGAACCTCACATGTGCTCTCAGGAGGGCATCAATATCTTTCAGTCTTGGCTGCATCGTAGGGTAGTAGTGGGAATTAAATATGTTAGATCCTGGTTATTAAAAGGTGAACAAGATTGTACTTGATGAGGGAACTGAGACAGAAAGGTTAAGTAACCTCGAAGAGATTACGATCGGTGTGGAGGAGACAGAGCAGTGAACAGGCAATTTCAGTACCTGTCATAAATGTCTTAGGGTGCCCATCAGGTGCACGACGGGAGGGACCTGTGGGCAGGGTGCTGTCCTAGGTTGGGTGCCCCAGGCGCAAAGTCTGAGATGGAGTTCTTGTGCAAGTGAATGCTTGAGGAACGTGCTCCAGGGAAACCTGTAAGGCAATGAGGGAAGCAGGACAGGGTAGGGAAGAAGCTAGAAGTGTGTTTACTCAGTTCAGGAGTTGGCCAACGTTGGCCTTCAGACCAAATCTGTATTTCTGTAAACAAGGAGTTTTATTGGAATGCAGCCACATTTATTTTGTCTACACAGTATCTATGGCCACTTTTGCACTGTGAAGGCAGAGCTGAGTAGTTGTGACCAAGACCATACCCTAAAATATTTACCATCTGCCCCTTTACAGTTTGCCAACCCGTAGGGTAGCTGAGTCTAGCCTCTGCCTGATCTCAGGGGGTGCTCTAGAGCATGAATAGCATCACAGAAATGTCCCACCTGAAGACAAGGCACCTGGCTTTCTGCACCCTTGTTCAGGACTGACTTCAGAGCCCTGTGCTTAGAAGGACCCTGCACTTGGAGTTCAGGAGAGATGTCTATGCTGGAAATATAAATTCGGGCGTTGTCAGAATATGGATGGTATTTAAAGTCTGGATGAGATCATCTAGAGAATGACTGTAGATGGTGAAGAGATCTTAGGATTGAGCCTGGGGCATACCAATTTTTACAAGTCAGGAGGAGGAAAGGATCTAGGAAGAGAGACCCAGACGGAGAGGCCTGAGAAAAAGGAGAAAAACCGAAAAAGTTGTTTCCTAGAAGCCAAGTAAAGAACACATTTTAAGGAGGCAGTGACTAGCTGTGACAAATGCTGTTAGGGAAGTAGACAGTTTAGGGGCAGGATCTGGGGGCAGCCATGCTGCCCCCAGAAGCCCACAGGGAGTCAGTGAGCCCAAGGTGGGGGAGGAGCACCCCAAAATGCAAATACACATACATACAGACAGGCACTCATGCAGTGTGCACACAGCCACACTGGCATCTTTATCTGGGCCTTGTGAACAAAAATTAGAGATCAGAGTCTGGGCTGGTGTACAGAGAAGAAGACTGAGGATATAGAGTTTAATTTTTGACAAGAGCAATTTCAGTGGAATTACATGAGCAATAGCCTGATCAGAATGAGTTCAAGAGAGGGGGAAACCGGGCAAGAGAAACAATAGAAAAAATAAACAAATGGGACTACATCAAACTAAAAAGCTTCTGCACAGCAAAGGAAACCATCAACAAAACGAAAAGACAACCTAACAATTGGGAGAAGATATTTGCAAACCATACATCTGATAAGGGCTTAATCTCCAAAATATATAAAGAACTCATGCATCTCAACAACAAAAAAACTACCAACCCAATTAAAAAATGGGCAAAAGACCTGAACAGACATTTCTCCAAAGAAGATATACAGATGGCCAACAGACACATGAAAAGATGTTCAAAATCACTAACTATCAGGGAAATGCAAATCAAAACTACAATGAGATATCACCTCACGCCCGTCAGAATGGCTATAATTAACAAGACAGGAAACAACTTGTCATACACTGCTGGTGGGAGTGCAAACTGGTGCAGCCACTATGGAAAACAGTATGGAGATTCCTCAAAAAATCAACGATAGAACTACCATATGATCCAGCTATTCCACTGTTGGGTATTTATCCAAAGAACTTGAAAACACTAATTTGCAAAGGTACATGCACCCCTGTGTTCATTGCAGCCTTATTCACAATAGCCAAGACTTGGAAGCAACCTAAGTGCCCATCAAGGGACGAATGGGTAAAAAAGCTGTGGTATATATACACAATGGAATACTACTCAGCCATAAGAAACGATGAAATCCAGCCATTTGTGACAACATGGATGGACATTGAGGGCATGATGCAAAGTGAAATAAGTCAGAGGGAGAAGGTCAAATACCGTATGATTTCCTTCAGTAAGTAGTAGATAATAACAACAATAAACAAACACATAGGGACAGAGATTGGATTGGTGGTTACCAGAGGGGAAGGGGGGAGGGAGGAGGGTGAAAGGGATAATTGGGTACATGTGTGTGGTGATGGGTTGTAATTAGTATTTTGGTGGTGAACATGATGTAATCTATGCAGAAATAGAGGTACAATGATGTACACCTGAAATTTTTACAATGTTATAAACCAATGTTACTGCAATAAACAAAAAATTAAAAAAAAAAAAAAAAAGAGAGGGGGAAGAGTGGAGACAGCAAGTACAAACAACACTTTCTAGGAGTTGTGCTGAAAAGGGGCACAGAGAAATGAAGTAGCGACAGAATTACGGAGAGTCAAGAGAAGGGTTTTGTTTTAAGATGGGAGAAATTGCATTCTGCTAGTGGAAATGATGCAAGAGGGGAGAACCACTGGAGTGACAATCTTGAGTTGACGAGTAGATATGGCACTTGAGGCAAGGAGAAAAGGCTGACCTCTAGGAGCGTGAACAGTTTGTCCACAGTACAAGAGAGAAGGTAGAGCTTGTGTGCACAGATGAAAGTAGGTTGATGGATATGGTGGTGGGAGCTCAAGGAAGTTTTCCTGATGGCTTCGATTTTCTCAGTGACCTAGGAAGCAAGGCCATCAGCTGAGAGAGAGTATGGGGGAGGAGATGGCAGAGGTTTGAGGAAGGAGAGGCAAGTGTCAAGTGGTCATCCAGAAGAGCGGCCGAGTGAATGGCTCATTTTTTTAAATCTCCTACAGCATCTTCATTACTGCAGCAAGTGTGTTCTCTGTGTCTATCATGTCCCAGGCACTTTGATAAACACCAAATGCTTCTTGAAAGAATGTGTGGCCGGAGAGCACCTTTAAACACATCCTAAGCATGTTTTACATTTGGAGCGGAGTGCAGCGTGGGCATCCTGGCAGAGAAGGAGCAGTGGTGATCCACATTTGGAAGAAGCCAGAAGCCTCTCTTTGGACCCACTGCAGAAACCTCCTAACTGGTTTTTTGGAGTCCATTTGATTGATTTTCCTGAAATACAAACCTGATCATGTCACACCTTTTCTTTAAATACATATGAATACATATTGAAGAGAGACACAAACTTGTGACAAATTGCTTTTGGGGAAGAAAACAAGAACACTGGGGAGCGGAGGTGAGAGCCTTACTTTTTAAGTATACCCTTGTGTAGCATTCCGCGAAAAAAAATTAACCATGTGTGTGAATTCACTATTCAAAAGAAAAACATAACCCCCATAACCCAAAAAGATTCTATGGCTTTCACTGCCTGTAGAAGAAAGAAAATCCTTAACTTGGTCTATAATGCTCTGCATGGTATGCCCCGGCTGACCTCTCCAGCCTGATCGCACATTAATCTCTCTTCCTTTGGCTTTCTCTGACTCAGCAACACTGGCCTTCCAATTCAGCCGTGGTAGCCTCTTCTGGGCCACAGGGCCTTTAGACAGGCTTTTCCTTCTGCCTCACTCATTCTTACTCCCGCCTCTCCCTTCCCTTCCTTTGCCAGTTAACTTCAGGTATCAGCTTTAAGGCCACTTTTTCAGGGAAGACTTCCCGAATCCCCAGTCCCCACCGGACTTGGTCAGTCCCCACGCTGGGCACTCACTCCCCTGGCACCGGGCACTTATGAAAATCATGATGAAGTGCAATGAGCTGGCTAGTTTGCCTCACTACATCGTGAGACCTAGGACAGGGTCCCTTGGAGCCCAGCACAGCGCATGGCACACAGTGGGGGTCAATGAATGTCGCCTGGATGAAGCCGTAGCCTCTGGACCCTTGTCCAGCTAAAGCAGCCACCGTCAGGGCAGATGTGGGGAGAGGGAGCCAGAAGACCAAGCAGCCAGCGCTGAGCCGTCCTCCCGACCTTCCCTTTTCGAGGCCGGGGGTGACAGTGCTGGCGTCCCTCGGTCCAGAGGGCCCGGCGGGAGAGATGGGTTGGGCCGCACCCCCGGAAGTCATGAACGTCGTGCTCATAAGTCCACGGCTCAGAGACACGGTGCAATGTACCCAGCCTCCCCTAGGAAGGAGGCTGGAGCCAGGAGACGGACTTGCCAGATGTGAGTCCAAAAACGGCCACCTCCTCCTCAAGAGAAGAGGCTTGCAGCCCTGGCTGCAACAAAGGCTGCGAAGAAGAAACGCCACAACCTGCCCAGTCTCGAACAGCTGCGTCCCCTGGGCGTCAGCAGCACAGCGCGAAGAACCATGCAGAGCAGCCAGCCGCGCCGCGCCTGCGTACTCGGGGTCCCGCGCCCCGCGCCCCCAGGCCCCGCCCCGGGGAGGGCCCGCGCGCCCGCCCCGCCCCCGCCTCTGCGTGCGCACCGCCTAGAGCCCGCCTCCCTGAAAGACTCCCGGGCGCATGCGGCGGGGCTGGCTCACTGGCTGCGGAGGGTTCGCCAGGCGTTCCTCGCTCAGCTGCTTAGGGGACGCCAGGATCTAAAGCCGGCCTCAGGTAGGCTGATTCCCGGGATCCCCGAGGAGCTGTTCTACAGTGCGGGAAAAGAGGCGCGCGCTGAGCCCGGCGCGGGACAGCCCTGCCGCCGGGTAACAGACACTGCTCCCACCAATCAGGGGTGAGGTGGCTCGCCGGCCTGCCCAATGGGCTGCGCGCTTAACGGGAGTGGGGCGGGCGGTCGGGCCCGCGAGGAGCCGGCTCCCGCGCGCGGGGCCGCGTGGCTGGGCGCCGCTGGGAGCCGGGCCGAGGGGAGCGTGGGGCGGTGGGAAAGGCTGCGGGGCCCGGGCTGCGTGGCCTGGCTCGCCTGACCTGGGGGCCGGGATGGCTTGTAGGACGGAGAGGGCCGTAGAGGAGCGGGAGACCCCTCTGCTCAGCCCTCCCGGAGCAGCCCCGGCGGCCGCTGCTTCATCCGGACTGTCTCGGCCCTCGCCCCTCCGGCATCAAGGCACGGCCTCAGCCTCTCTGGGAGGCGGTTCAAGGTCCGAGACAGGCCTGCGCAGTGGGGGATGGGTTCGGCGGCCTGGTGGCGGCCCCCTCCGGCACACCCGACTCCTGTGCGTGGAAGGGGCCTTGGAGCTCGCCGGGCCGGATGGCCTCCCCGTGCTGTCCCCTTCGGCCCCACGGCTGGCCCCTTCCCTTCCCGGCCGCCCGTGATGAGGATGCTGCATGGTAAAGAAGTTCACGACGTTTGCGTGGCGCAGTTACGTCCACACTCATTGTAGTTTTGAATCCTCAGCAGTCCTATGACACAGGCGATGCGGAGATTCTCACCCCCATTTTAGATCTAAGGACCCGGGCTTCAGGCAGCTTAAGTGACTTGACAGGTCTCAGAACACAAGTGGTGGCGCTGGAACTGGATCTCACAACATGTAACCACAAAAAGCTGTTTTTTCATCTTTGTTGAATTTCTCTAATGCGTCTTGATTTACGTTACATCTGTGATTGAAAACCTTCCCATGTCTCCCATCACCTTCAGAATAAAGTTCAGATTGGGCATTCAAGGTTCCATGTGATTTAGCCCCCTGGCTACATTTCCGACTTAGTCCCCACTACCTGCCCCTATCCCCTCCCCCATCTCTTCTTTTGGCCCTACCCGTTTTCTGTAGATAGCCTCCACCTTCCTGTTCACTCTCTTCCTTTCCCATGCTTTAAGTCATGCAGTCAGTCTTTTCAAGGCCCATTGCAAGTCTCAGGTCAGCAAAGCAGGAGCAGTCTGGATCCTGTCTGTCCTTAATTTCTCTCACCTTCCTCTGATGGGCCCTGGTGGTCTACCCTAGTCTTGCCACTGAAAGCTTTCTACTCTCTCTTCTCCATTTATATCCTTCACATGTTGTCCCTCTGCTTCCCACCATCAGTAGATTACTCATTTATTTGTAAATGTTATATGTCTCCAACTGGACTGCCAGCAATTTGAGAGATGGGCCCAAATCTGATTAATTTTTGTGGTCCCCAAAGTGTGTAGCACAGTAGCACTCAACATCATGGGTAGTCCATCAATGTGAGTGAATGAGCCTGGCCAGCCTCTCCCACCTGGTCCTTGAGTACATTGGAATATTTATTGCCAGGAACTGTGGGAGACTGCGAGAATCTCCCCTAAAGAGAGGTGTTACCCTCTTAGAGTAAAATTGAGGCAAATCAAATGCAAATGGGTAGGATGAGTCTTCTGTAGAAGTAACCCACTCAAGGTAGCTGTGGAGTTTCTAGGAACATCCAAAAGTTAGGTAGTGAGACCATGGACATGCCAGGTTAGGCCATACTTAAAATGTAGCAAGTCTGATATTCATGTGTCAATAAGGAACCGTTCAACTAAGGTGACAGAACAGTGTTTTCCCCAAATATTAGGGACATGGGGACAATGCAGTTTAGGGACACTGCATACCGTATACGCCTTTTGGAAGATGACAATGCACGTTAACTTATTAAAGGCTCCCAGAAGTCTTGCATTAAAGAAACCCATTGACTGTTTAACCAGCATGTCTCTGATTTATCTGTCCCTAAAACCCTTTTGGGAATCCCGTATGCATTTTGCAGAAACCAAGGAGCATGCTTTTGGAAATGCTGCAGCAGAGGATAGAGCAGGACGTGGTTGGGGTGTCTTCCTTGCTGTCCAAGGGAGAACACATCCTGAGCATTCTGATCTCCTTGCCAAGTGTCTTCATTCCTGCCTGGGGAGAAGTGGGGCGGGGGAATACTTCAAGCAGAACTACCCAGTTTCCTTGTACCTTTCTTAGCTTATTTTTGTTATAATTTGGCTTCACATGAAGTGTTCCCAGAGGAGGAAAATGTCCTGACCATGCCAAAGCAAGCATTCTCTTCTGCTTGGTGATTGTTTCTCATTTTGATCACATTTGGGTTAACTGACCAAATGACGTTTCTGGCCCTCTGAAGCTGGGGGCCAGTGATAAATTCTCCCAGGCGAGCCTGTCGCTGACTCCTCACCTTTTGCCTCTGCTGTTCTTGCATCCATCCACCCTTTTTATCTCCCACCGAGTCTGTTTCTTCCATTCCTTGCCACATCTGTACTGCTCTTTGGATTTAATCTAATCTGCCCTTTCTGTGAGTCCTCTGCCTATTATGTGCTTCAGACTAGTTTATTATCTGATGGTCTTTTCCTCCAATATATACAATGGCATACCTGGGAGAGATTGCTGGCAAGGAGTAAATTATTATTAAATCACAGAAGAGAGCTACCTCTGATTAAAAGGTTTTTAGGCTTGAGCTTCTACAAGACAAACAAAACCAGAATCAAGATGAACAGACAACCCACCAGCTGGGAGAGAATATTTGCAAAACATATATCTGACAAGGGGTTGATCTCCCTAATATATAAAGAACTCACACAACTGAACAATAAAAAAAACAAACAACCCGATCAAAAAATGGGCAGAGGAAATGAACAGACACTTCTCCAAAGAAGATATACAGATAGCCAGTAGGCACATGAAAAGATGTTCAACATCACTAATCATCAGGGACATGCAAATCAAAACAACACTAAGATATCACCTCACGCCTGTTAGAATGCCTGTAATCACCAAGACAAAAAACAACAAATGTTGGAGAGGCTGTGGAGAAACAGGAACCCTCATACACAGCTCGTGGGAATGCAAACTGGTGCAGCCTCTATGGAAAACGGTATGGAGATTCCTCAAAGAATTAAAAATAGAGATGCCTTTTACAATGTTGTAAACCAAGGGTACTGCAATAAACAAAAAATTAAAAAAAAAAAAAAAAATAGAGATGCCCTATGATGCAGCTATCCCACTACTGGGAATCTATCCAACGAACCTGAAATCAGCAATCCAAAGAGGCTTTTGCACTCCTATTCATTGCAGCATTATTCACTATAGCCAAGAAGTGGAAGCAACCTAAGTGTCCCTCGACTGACGATTGGATCAAGAAAATGTGGTGTATATATACAATGGAATACTACTCAGCCATAAAAAAAAAAGACAAAATCGTCCCATTTGCAACAACATGGATGGGCCTGGAGGGTATTATGTTAAGTGAAGTAAGCCAGAAAGAGAAAGACAAACACTGTATGATCTCACTCATATGTGGAATATAAACCAACATATGGACAGAAAATACTGTATTGTGGTTGCCAGGGGCAGTGGGGGTCGGGGGTGGGCACAAGGGGTGAAGGGAGACATATATATGAGGATGGACAAACAAAAATGTACAGCCCAAAATTTCACAATGTTAAAAACTATTAAAACATCAATAAAAAAATTAAAAAGATTTTTAGGCTTAACTGCAACTTCTTTTAAATGTTGAAGTTCTTTTCTTTTATTCTGTCTTCCATAACCCAGAGGAGCTGTGTCTTCTTGGTTATGTGTTGTAGTTTAGCCAAAGACATTATTTGTTTCATGGGGAATTGGAGTGCTCATCCAAGATTGAGATTTTTTTCCCCATGTAGGGAAAATAATGAGGCACCTGCCTGGCATCCCAGTGTCTGGCAGTGGTGTCATCCAACATTTGGGGCATAGTGTTCTATCAACAGCTTAGAGCTGGGTTTTTTTATTGGGTTGACTCTCAACGTTGTTGGTTGTCAAGCTTTAAACAAAAGCTACATTATTTGATTAGCAGTTGTTTTTCAACTCATGTTTTATTAAAGCTGTTCAGTGATCCAAGAACGCATGTAACAGCCTTCCAAAGTTGTGTGACAGACAGGGAAACTGAGGCTCCAGGAGGGTTATAGCTAGTAAGTGGCAGAGCTGGTATTTGAACCTACATAAGTTTGATTTGTTGAGATATATTTTATCTGTAATTTTTCTTTCTCCCAGGTCACAAAATGAAGTACATTCTGGTTACCGGTGGTGTTATATCAGGAATTGGAAAAGGAATCATCGCCAGCAGTGTGGGCACAATACTGAAGTCGTGTGGTTTACATGTAACTTCAATTAAAATTGACCCGTACATTAACATTGATGCGGGAACATTCTCTCCTTATGAGCATGGTAAGCAAAATGCATTTCTTTCTTTTTTTTAAATAATAATTGTGTAGTATGTAGAAGAACATGTCAGCCCTTGGAAATGGTATTTTGCATAACATAACTTCCGTTTCTTGCCTTCTATAAAGGTCCTTCAGTATAACAGAATGCTTTTCTTACCTGGACAGAGAGGAAGCAGAAATCTTAATACTCAGTGTAGTGATTAGAGTCTAGAGGTTTCTGTAATAGGAATAATAGAAATGATCTTTTTGGTGGCTGAATGAAAGTTTGTCGCTTCTCTTGAAAAAAAGAAATCTGGTGATATAATAACTTTCTTCAGATATTTGAGATGAGGGATTATATTTATTCTTTGTGGTCCCAAGCTTTACAGATAGGATGGGTAGAAGAAGTTGTAAGGAAGTCGATTTTGTCCTTGGCCCAATATAAGCAAGATCTTGATAACAGCAAGTGCTCTCCAGAGTGAGGAGACCGACTTCAAGAAGTTGTGAGTTCCCTTTGGTAGGGGTATTTAAACAGAGGCTAAAGGACCACTTTTTAGGGATTCAGGCAACAGATGCTGGAATTGGGTGATATGTAAGCTGGAGGTTCTGTTTTGCTGATAGAGTTGGGATAATATAAACGAGCATCTTTTGAGGTGAGTGAAAAGTGGAAACCATTAAGGGAGGGTAGGAAAATAGCCCTTTGTTTTTGGTGAGACCCTAGCAACTGTGTGGTGTGTGAATGTGTCTGACTTACCTACAAGATAATTTGCTTAAAATTGGGAGTAGATGTACTAATAAAACATCTTAAGTTTTTGGATTGTTTTCATACTCCTTTCTGATGTTGAGGTAAAAATATGTAAGGATAAATGTCATTAGAGCAAAAATTCTTATGCAATAAATAGTGTCAGGAGTAGATTGACATCCTGGAGCAATAGTTAATACAGAATTCTCAAGCAGAGGGAGAGAGATCTCTCTGAGGGGGAAAAGAAGACTTTTTTTCGTTTCCTGTTTGTGAGTTTGTCTCCTGTTGTGATGGTAGGAGTGAACCATTCTGGGCAAAATTTCTAGAATGACGTTTCAAGGAATGAATATAAAACAAAGGAATGAGGGAAACTTGTGCAGTTTTACAACTTTGTTTAGGGTTAGAGTATAGCCGGGAAGCTGGTTTTTATAATCAGCACAACTTTAATGTATATATCTTGTTTAAGTTTCTAATCAAATCATATATTTATCACACTTTAAAGCTTACTCTGCTCAAATAGGACTTTGTTGAAAGTTCTTTTTCTTTAGGCCGTGGACGCCATACTAATGTAAACTCCCGTATATCCACAGCCCTGTAGGCTGTAATTTCCTTCCATTTCATGCTGTTTCATCAGCCTTCCTGATTCACACTGAGTTTGTTGCAGACTGGAAGTATGAATTCACCTTTTGGAGAAGGGTTGGTGATTTTTGTTTCTTTTGTGTCCTGTTTAGTTTCCTAGGAATAAGTTTCTCCGCTTCCTATCAAGCTCATGCAGACTTTGTTCTGTTGCGTGTTTATATTTCCAGACTCACGTTGTGCCATGGCATGTGTATTTTTCACTTACCCTAACGGTTTTCACTGTTCACCGCAGGTGAGGTTTTTGTGCTGGATGATGGTGGGGAAGTAGACCTTGACCTAGGTAACTATGAGCGGTTCCTTGACATCCACCTCACCAAGGACAACAATCTGACCACTGGAAAGATATACCAGTACGTCATTAACAAGGAGCGCAAAGGAGATTACTTGGGGAAGACTGTCCAAGGTAATAATACAGGATCTGCCTTCAAGGTTTAGAAATCTTAACCAGTTTAATTTCTTTTGTGTACAAAAATTCACCTTTTATGCAATTTCGGTGTGAAAGTGTCAAGGTGGTATTACTGAACTATGCCTTCAGTTGAAAATTCAGAGCTGTAACAGGCTGTTTACTCAGAAACTGATTTGAGGAAACCATCACTGCTCTGTGAATGCCATTGAAGCCGTCAGTCCAGCAGCAGGATTTGAGCCCAGAGAGGTGTTGTTTTTATATAGTGATGAATGCGAAGTGATGAAGGCAGTTAGATCAGAGCAGTAAGCCAGACTGTGTGTCATGCCTCTGGGACTTACTACACATAGACAGTGATAAGGAAAAGAGCATCGTGTACACTGGTTTGCAGACTGGGCATCGGTGCATGTGGGCCAGGGGAGTCTTGAGAGCTGGGTCCTGGGTCCTCCTGAGCTTTCACCAGCCAGCTTCACTTGTGCCTGTTTGCTGTGTTGGGATTTCACACTGCGTTCATTTGAGAAAAGTGCTGCTTTAAAAAAGATAAGATTGGGGCCGGCCCCGTGGCTTAGCGGTTAAGTGCGCGCGCTCCGCTGCTGGCGGCCCGGGTTTGGATCCTGGGCGCGCACCGACACACCGCTTGTCCGGCCATGCTGAGGCCGCGTCCCACATACAGCAACTAGAAGGATGTGCAACTATGACATACGACTATCTACTGGGGCTTTGGGGGAAAAATAAATAAATGAATGAATGAATGAATGAATAAATAAAGATAAGATTGGAAGACCACTGGTCTAGTATAATGGCATAAGTCCAGATTTTGGGGGTTGCTGAAAAGTAGCTTTCATCTGAGTTATGAGAATAAATCTCCTTTTGGCTTTAGACTTTACTGGTCTGAAAGCAGAGGGTCACACTGACAGTGGGTGGCCCCAAACCAGATTCTGGGCTAATTGGGTTATATTTAGATCTTGACTCTCCCACTTACCAGCTTTGTGAATACGGGTAGATATTACTTAACCTCTTTGAGACCTGGTTTCCTTTTCTGTGGAATGAAGATGATAACAGTACCTGCCTCTCTGGGTTGTTAGGATTAAAAGAGCTAAGTCAGTCAAGTGTTTCTCTTGAGTTCCTGACACACAGAAAGGGATCAATTAGGAATTACAGTGATCTTGATCATACAGTTTGTTGTTCTAGATCTCCAGTGTATTCATTCATTTATTCATTCATTCATCAAATATTTAGTGAGTGCTCACTGCAGTCAGGCGCTCGCTGGGGCTGGGAACATGTGATGAACAAGACCAACGAGGCCATTGTCCTCATGGTGGTCACCTTATGGGAGAGAAAGAAACAAACAGAGGAAACAAGATGTCTGATGGGAGCTGTGAAGGAAATAACCAGAGGAGACAGAGAGAGTGACTGGGGAAAGCCAGTTTGGACAGGCGGTCAGGGAAAGCCTCCAGGAAGAGGATGTGTGTGCTGAGGCCGGCAGTGGAGGAGCAGAAGGAGGAGGGCACAGCACGTCCAGAGGCCCAAGGCTGCAAAGGGCCTGGTCAGGGTACAGGGGGCCGTCCTGGCTGATGCACCGTGACCAAGGTTGGAGAGGTGGGTGATGTGGGGCCACGGCATGGAGTTTGGATTTCACTCAGACAGTGGGAAGCCATGGAAGAGTTTAACCGTGGGAGTGGTAAACTCTGATTTGCATTTTTAAAAGATTACTTTGGCTGCTGTGTGTGGAATAATGAATATCTTTGTGCTTTAGGCGCTGCTGGTTACCTGCATAGCAAGTTAAACGGTAACCTCTGCCCCTTATGAACCTGCCCTCCTGAGCCCTGCAACTATGATTGAAAAAAGTATTTAGCAGTAGCTGCATTTATTGAGCACTGACATGCCGGGCA
Organism: Ceratotherium simum simum; assembly: GCF_057802395.1. Lineage (NCBI taxonomy): Eukaryota > Metazoa > Chordata > Mammalia > Perissodactyla > Rhinocerotidae > Ceratotherium > Ceratotherium simum. Next base: position 18,390,889 of record NC_141921.1, on the reverse strand, counting down.
CTCTGCTGAGCATTTTACAGGTGGTAGCTCATAAAATCTCCACCACTTTATGAAGTAGAAGCTGTTACTTCCACTTGACAGATAGGAAAATCGAGCTCAAGGATAGTTAAGTAACTTGCCCAGAGATCACAGCTAATGAGGGATGGGGCTGAGATTTGAATGCAGACATTCTCACCCTAGATGCTGTGCTCTAACCACTCTGCTACACGGTATTGTTTCTGCAGTGGATTGTCTACCCTTTAGTAAACTGGAAACATAAAGGAACAGGGTCCTAGTGTCCTCTTGTTCATGGAACAGCACCCAGGTGTACAGTGCCCACCTTCAGCCTTCTTGTCTTGTAGTGTTTCTAGCCACAACCTGGAAACTGGAAAGCAGGCCATGGGGAGTGTGAGCCCAAAGATTTTTCTTTTTGGTGAGGAAGATTGGCCCTGAGCTAACAGCTGTTGCCAATCTTCCTCTTTTTTGCTTGAGGAAGAGTGGCCTGAGCTAACATCTGTGCCAGTCTTCCTCTATTTTGTATGTGGGACACCACCACAGCATGGCCTGATGAGTGGTGTCGGTCTGCGCCCGGGATACGAACCCGTGAACCCCGGGCCGCTGTAGCAGAGCCTGCCAGACTTAACCACTGTGCCACCAGGCTGGCCCCCCAAAGATTTTTTAAGGCCATTTAAGAGTGGTTTCAGAAATACATTTATGACCCCATTGCTACTCTGTGCAGGCAGAGTATAGCATTTTGTTTCCATAATGAGTGTGTCTGCCTCAGTCGATGCTAACGGAAAAGTGTGTCTTACATATTTCTTTTCTCTGCCCCAGTTGTCCCTCACATCACGGATGCAATCCAGGAGTGGGTAATGAGGCAAGCCTTAATACCTGTGGATGAAGATGGTCTAGAACCTCAAGTCTGTGTCATTGAGGTTTGTATGAGTTTTTTCTAAACCACATGATTCCTGTGTATTTGACCAAGTGTACATATCACCTCCTTAGTCAGCCATCAGCAACTGATAAGACAGTGCCCAGTGACACCCTTGACCCTGCTAGCTACAGTGTGGCAGGTAGGGGCACAGTAACAGTCATGTGGAATGGCTGCGCCGTCAAAAGCGGTTCTTTGTCCGAGCGATTCTCCTTGTTCAGCATTTATACGTTCACTTAGTTGTGGACTGTACAGCTAAGAGTGGCGTGACACACTTTCACCTATCTTGAGAAAGTCAGCCGACTTTGGCTTTCCTCTGCCAGGAACATTCATCTCTGGAGGAGCCTCCTTTGGTTTCAGTTTCTGTGCTCCTGCTGTGCTGATCTTAGCTCTTGGATCTCAGTGTTCCTGCAAAGATAGGAGACTTAAAAGTTCCAGCAGTTTGTTTATAACTGATGCTTTTTAGTACAGAAGTTATTTATGGCTAGCTAAGTAGATAAGATTTAGATTGCTTTGTGACTCTCATACAAATAAAATTCCTAGTACTTCTTCCACCTGACCTTTTCCTTGAAATGATGTGGAAAGATCCATAATAACCTTGGGGAGTCGTGAGCCTATCCAAACAAGTGATCTTTTAGCACACAGAAATGTCTAATTGCTGTTAACTGACATTATACGGGCCCAGAAAGTCCACATTACACAGTTACTGATCATTGAGATGACAGGGTGCAGTTGTTTGAAAGCTAAACCACAAGAGGAGGGTTTAGTGCTTAACCTCTCAAATAACTTTGTTCTTCTAGCTCGGTGGAACGGTGGGAGATATAGAAAGCATGCCCTTTATTGAAGCCTTCCGTCAGTTCCAATTCAAGGTCAAAAGAGAGAACTTCTGTAATATTCACGTCAGTCTAGTTCCTCAGGTAAGGCTTTACTTTGGGGGGATGGAGAGGAGGGAGAGAAGGATGATTTTTACTCCTTATCTGTTTTAATTATTTGAGGTACAGAAAGCAGGAAATAAAAAACTTCTTTGTGAACTTTAAATTATTATAATCATACTTTCTGAAAAGATAAATGGAAAACATTTGGAAAATTAATCAGGGAAGGTGCAGTTAAAGCTGGTGGATTGAACGTCTCCATTTATCGTTACTACATGGTGAAACCCCACTACAACTAGAGTAAAGGGAATTCTTTTTAAGACAAAAATTCATAAGGATAAATACTGTGAGAGGAGTCAACAGTAATAAACATTAGGAAGGCAGACAGCAGATGGACACGTAGGAGCTGACCGAGCAGCCCTGGGAGAGCTGGATCCTGAGCCTGCAGCAGGGAAAGCAGAGGAGCAGTCCTGTGTGCCCTGCAGAACCCCCAGAGCGCAGGAATGGGCAGCATCAGGTACCTGTGGGCGTGGGGGTGAGGGTGGGCGCACACCTGCTGTTTCAGAAGCAGCTGGACCCCACCATCCCCTCCCTAATGTGCATAGTTGGGCATCAGCCCCTCCTCACCTTGGCAGGAGGCTGTAGGCCTTTTCTCTGGGGAGGGTTCCTGGATGAGCAGACACTGGGGACAGTTGAGGGCAGTAATACTAAAGTAAAAACGTGAAGTTGTGTCATTTTATGCTGTTGAGACACCCTCCTTTTTTCTGCAGCCTGGTTCCCAGAGTCATCACAGCCAGGCTTGGACCTCCCATGTAGGAGATAGTAAGATTCTTCCTCGGGTATATGACTGGCCCAAGAGAGAACACTGCACTCAGAGGCTCCCCAGGGAGACAGGCCAGCCAGATTCCCACAGGGAGGATGCTGGTGGATAAGCCCACCCACTCACACACAACTTCTGGTTAGCTTTTCAGTAGGAGCTGGCAGCCTGTGATCAGACATTGGGAAAGCATCTGAGGTATAAGAGACCAAAACAACAGAAAAAAAGAATTTAGAGGAAATTGAGGCTCTGCAGGGAGCGGGAAACTTAGAAAACAAAGCACCCTGTTCTTAATGTCCTCAGAATTAAGAGGAGATAAGCTGCATCCTTTAAACAAGGGCTGGACCCCCTGAGAAGGGAGCATTCAGCGAACAGAAAAGAATCCTTGGAAATTGGATAGCAGAAATGAAAAATGTAAGAGAAAGAACGTTGAGGAAATACCTTGGGAAGGAGAGCAGAAGGATCAAGAGAGAGAAAATAGGAGAGAAATAGCAAGAAAATTAGAGGACTGGTCTAGGAGTTCTAACATCCAAATTATAGGATTTACAAAAAATACCAGAAATTGAGAGGGAAGTGTAATCTGAACCAGGGGTCAGCAGACTATGCCCCACAGGCCCAATCAACCCATCCTGTTTTTGACAATAAAATTGTATGGAAATACAGCCACGCCCATTTGTTTGTGTATTGTCTGTGGCTGCTTTTGTATTAACACAGCAGAGGTGAGTAGTGGTGACCGAGATTATATGGCCCACAAAACCTAAAATGTTTTATTATCTGGCCCATCGTAGAAAAAATTTTCTGACTCCTGATCTAAACAATTCAAATTTTGAGGCCTGAGTTTCTAGATTGAAAGGGCCCAATGAATGCCTAGTATATATACTGAGTGAAAAATGACCCACACCAAGGCCCATCATTGTGAAATTTCAGAATAATGGGGCAGAGATTCTGAAACGCTCTAAAGAGAAAAGTCAAGAATTAGTATGGCATTAGACTTCTCAAAAGCAATACTGGAAGCTAAAAGATAGTGAAGCTGTTTGCTTAAAAGTTCTTAGGGAAATTCTAGAATTCTGTCCCCAGCAACTGTATCTGTTAAGTGTGAGAGGAGAATAAAGATGATTTAGTACATTGCAAACTCAGCATACCAACAAAACAACCAACCAAGGGAAACAAACAGTTGGACAGAAAGGAAAAGTATGACATCTGGTTTAACAGTGGACAGTACTGAAATATTCAAAGTCGGTAAACTGAAGAACAGTCATGAGACGGGGCTGCAGGTACGGGACAGGTGTGTGTATAGTCGGGGCAGAGAGCGTGAGTTCCTCATCCAACAGGGAAGTCAATAGAAAATGCCTCAAACTAAATGTCGAGAAGTAGCATTGAAGCATACCAGAGGATCAGTTAGCAGAGTGGAAGAGTGGCTGTCTTGGGTTTGGAAAAGGGGTGGGGCAGATGGGGGCCAGTACCACTTTCTTTAGGACAAACCTTGTAGAACTATTTGACTCATATTAAAATATGTGTGTGTGTAACTTTGACAAAAATAAAAACTAAATTAGATAAATGATCAAATTATCTATTTCCCTATTAAAAGAGGTTCAGGGAAAAGTCATACTTGAAAATTCTTTATCAGAGAGAAATTAATTTTTTTTTCCTTTTGTAACATAGCCAAGTTCAACAGGGGAACAGAAGACTAAACCCACCCAGAATAGTGTTCGGGAACTCAGAGGCCTCGGTCTTTCCCCAGATCTGGTGAGATTTCCTGATTACCTATTTCCAGCGTGATCTCCTGTGTCCAATTGAAATCTCTCCTCCCTGGCACACAAGACCTTGGTTTTCCTGCCGTGTTCTTGGTTGATGGAGAAATAGGTTTAGTGCTTTGAGCTGGGGTGTAGTTGACAAAGATTTTCTTCCTCGGCCTGTGTGAGGCCCTCTTATTTCTCCTCTTAGCCCATCATTGATTCTCCTTTCCCTCCTACCCAAGAACACTGATTGAGGAAACCCCAGTTAGCTCCTGTAGTTCATTAATCTGCTTATTTGTACTGCCACTCTCTTATGTTTCTCCAGTTTGGGATTTAGGAATTTCAGTTTTGAAAACAGGTATATATTTTCATAGTTTATGTGCATTGTGCTGGGACTTAACATTTTCATCCAGCTTAACAATGTGATATTTATTTTAATTTCAATCAGGAGAAAAACTCAATTTTGTAATCCCTTCCTTCTATTTAAACATCTGATTTTCTCGACTGCTAGGTTGTGTGCAGGTGCTCAAATCCTCTCGACACGTCAGTGAAAGAGAAGATATCAATGTTTTGCCACGTTGAACCTGAACAAGTAGGTAGAAGTTCCATCTTCATGTAAATTGTTTTTTCCTTCTAATTATCCTAAAGTCACTTAACCAGTCATGAGGCTCGTTGTCAGTTCGTAATTTGGGACAGTAGACTGTCCCCTAGAAGAGCTGATGCCCGTTGGCTCCGTGATTCTCCGTTACCTTCTCTCTTGTGGTTCCCGAACGTACTGTTACCTCTCTGGCCTCTTCTCTCCCCACTCCTTGTACTGTTTGCTCCAGCCATACTGAATGGGCGTCCCTCTCTCCCTGTTGGCCTGGCAATCTCCTGTTCCTTTTCGTCCTTTGGGATCCACCTAGGACATAGTATTTATTGTCTTAGAAGTTTTACCTGCCAAACCTCCTCACCCCCAAACTTCAGAGTTACTTCTTTTCTGGGCGTCCTGTGTGTCTCTCAGGTACTGCTGGTGAGCCCATTATACTGCCCCTCAGTGTGCGTGTTTGCACGTGTGTGCGTGTGTGTGTCTCCCCTCATAGACTCTGAGCTTCTTGAAGGCAAGCACCACAGTATTCAGCTTTACATTCCTGGTGCCTGGTGTCTACAGTGTTGCAGTCTCTAAACATATCATAGTCTTTTTTGTTACCTCTGCTAATGGAGGGCACCTGTGGTACAGGAAATTCAACATTTTGGAACCTGTAATATATCTAAGTGTGGTGCATGGTGTGGAAATTCTAGTGACGATAAGTTGGGATTGTCGATTTCGTCAGGTTTGGCAAAAGGAGAGTAGAAGGGAAGTTGAGGTCAAGGAATTTATGATTAGGTTATGGGTGGTTTGTTTTGCTACTAGATTATTTGAGGATCAGGAGACTAAGCATGGGAGCCCTGTTGGACTAGAGAGGGGAGAATTAAGCAGCAGAGTTAAAATAAGAGAAATCCAAAAAAAAAAAATAATAAGCGAAATCCATTTACAAGACTACTAGGAGTATTGAAGTGAATAGAGCAAGAGGAAAGCCTTTTACCATCACAGAGGCCACTGTCCTCTGCATCTCCATGGTGGCTCCAGCATCAGGCTGTGAGGGTAGCCCGGGGCCTGAGGTTAGTGTTCCTGGATGTGATTCCTGAGCCGGAAGCTCCGTCAACGGGATTCATTATAAGAATAACAGAATAATTTCATTGTCATGAACAGCCTTTTTATCATGCACTTGAATTATTTTAGATATTTCTGTCCTAGCAAGTGAAGTTAATTCAATTCTGTAATAGAACAGGTTGTCATTAAAATTATTCACTATTAAAAAGGTGACAAGTATTTCTATATTTAAATTTGAATTTCAAATCTTTTGCCTATTTTTTAATTGGGTTGCTTATCTTATTGAGTTATAATAGTTCTTTATATATTCTGAATATAAGTCTTTTATCAAATATATGATTTGCACATTTTTCTCCCAGTATGCGGCTTGTCTTTTCATTTTCTTAATGGTGTCTTTTGGAGCACAAAAGCTTTTACCTTTTGATGAATTCCAATTTATGTGTTTTTTTTCTTTATATATTGTGCTTTTGGTATCATACCTAAGAACTCTATTTAACCAAGTCATGAAGATTTTCTTTTATGTTTTCTTCTAAAAGTCTTATAATTTTAGGTTTTACATTTAGGTTAGGATCCATGGTGAGTTAACTTAGGTATAGTAACTTTTCAGTAAAAGTTGAAATTCATTTTTTTTGCCTGTGGATATCCAGTTGTTCCAGCTCCATATATTGAAAGGACTATGCTTTGATAATATTCTATAATTTTCTTTAAAAAGGTGCTTTTTAGATTTATTTATAGGTATTCATAAGTTTTGTTACCATTTGAATAGCATAATTAAAAGATCATATTTCCCGATTAGGTATGGCCCATATATAGGACACCCTGCTGACTTCTGCCCATTGATCTCAAGCCTAGCAACCTTGCTAAAATTCTGTTAGTTCTGATTATTTACCTGTAAATTCTCTTGGTTTTTATGGATATGCAATATGTCTTTAGGGCAATTGTTTCTTATTTTCTAGTTCATGTACATTTTTTTCTTATCTAATTGTAATGACTGATATCTCTAGTACACTGTTGACTAGAAATAGTGTTAGTGGCCAGTTTTGTCTTGTTCTAGACTTTAAATATCAAGCAATAATATTAAATACCAAACAAATGATGTTTGCTGTGGATTTCTTATATTTTCACATTTTCCCTAATATTCCTAATTTACCAAAACTTTTTATTATGAATTAGTTTTGAATTTTTATTAAATCTGCATCCACTGAGGTGAGTTTGTTTTTTTCCTCCTTTAATCTATTCATGTGGTGAATTCCACTGTTCAATTTCCTGATGCAGTGGTTCTCAAACTCGGCTTTAAAAAAAGTGCTGATGCCTGCCTTCTGCCCTCAGAGATTCTCATTTAAGTGCTGTGGGGTGCAGTGTGGGCTTTTGGATTTTTAAAATCTCCAGGTGATTCTAATGTACAGCCGAGTTTGAGAACTGCTATTCTTGGGACAGATCCTACTTAGACGGGATTTTTTTTTTTTTAACCTACATTTGTGGTTTGGTTTGTGATTTTTTTTTTTTTTTTTTTTAAGGATTTTTGCATCCATGTTCATAAAAGATTAGCCACTCATTTTCTGTTCTGTTCTCCTTGAGTCAGTTTTGGTAATTTATATTTTTCTAGAAAATTGCCCTTTTTTCTGTTTTCAAATTTAGAACAGTTATTTTCCCAAGGTCATATAGCTAGTGGGAGGCTACAGCCCAGTTGGGTTTTTGTTTGTTTTTCTTAAGTAACCCTTGCTTGTTTTTAAACAGGTGATCTGTGTCCACGATGTCTCGTCCATCTACCGAGTCCCCTTGTTACTAGAGGAGCAGGGGGTTGTAGATTATTTCCTTCGAAGACTTGACCTCCCTATTGAGAGGCAGCCACGAAAAATGCTGATGAAGTGGAAAGAGATGGCTGACAGGTTTGCTTCATAATAAGGAGCTGGGAGTTCTAGCCTTGCTTTTCTTTTTGTAGGGGCTCAGGGAATTCAACTCTTACTTCTGCTGTCAACTCCTGTTAGAGAGGGTCTTAATGGTAAGGGGTGTTAAGAAAGGTGTTCAGCCCTCAGGAGGCTGCATCATGGATGAGGAAGTCCTGGCAGAGCTGCCCAGGTCCCAGTTCTCCAGTGAGTTCTGGTTACACACCCATCACCCTGGTCTCCCATTGACTACAAAATCAGTGCAGGGCCGGCCCCATGGCTTAGTGGTTAAGTGTGCACGCTCCGCTACTGGCGGCCCGGGTTCGGATCCCAGCTGTGCACCGACGCACCGCTTCTCCGGCCATGCTGAGGCCACGTCCCACATACAGCAACTAGAAGGATGTGCAACTATGACATACAACTATCTACTGGGTCTTTGGGGGAAAAAAAAAAAAGGAGGAGGATTGGCAATAGGTGTTAGCTCAGAGCCGGTCTTCCTCAGCAAAAAGAGGAGGATTAGCACGGATGTTAGCTCAGGGCTGATCTTCCTCACAAAAAAAAAAAGAAAAGAAAATCAGTGCAAACAGGTTTGCACATATACCTGAGACCCACATGAATGGCTGACTGTGGCTGGAGCACTCCTGGTAGTGTCCCAAATATCTGAGCTGTGTTTGGGAACATGCTACTCACCCCACACCAGAAGAGGATCAGCAAGGATGTCCAGTCTTTTCTTACTATTGCTGCCCAAACTCATCACTTTGAGAACTGTCCCCACGCTACTTTCCTCCTCTTAAAGCTCTGTGATGCTTGCACATCACATCAAAGGTCTGCACACAGTGCCTCAGAGCACTGGGTGTGCTTACTGTAGGTGCAAAATCAATATGATGATATTAATAAACATTTGGGGAGGGAGCACTCATTCCATTGCTCTGAGATATTATTTTCATTTTGACATCTTCCCTTCCAGTCTGTCCATTTACATGTCTATCTTTATGTGGCTACAAAAACGGCATACAGTTTTATGATCTTTTTTTCATAAAATATTATAAACATTTTTGCTCTGTTAATAATTATACTTTATAATGAAACTTTATTTTTTTAATTTTATTGAGGTCATAATGGTTTATAACTGAAATTTAATGAAACTTTTTAATGAGTATGGACTATTGTGTGGATGTCCTGTAATTTGACTATTCCCTTCATCACATTAACTCTTGTGAATCATCTTGCCTGTTTGTTAATTTTTTTTACCGGTTGGGATTTTAATTTTTTTTTTAAACAACTTGCGTGAGATTTTGCTTCCTCTTTACTGTTCTGTACAGAGAACTCAGATAGTAGCTGCCCCCATTATATTCTTCCCAGACATGTTTTTCTTCTCTTTAAAAAGCAATTTTGATCTCACGATGGTATTTACATTCTAAGTAATTTGGTGTTTCTTGACCTTTGGTTGATAGATATGATCGCTTACTGGAGACCTGCTCTATCGCCCTTGTGGGCAAATACACCAAGTTCTCAGACTCATATGCCTCTGTCATTAAAGCTCTGGAGCATTCTGCACTGGCCATCAACCACAAATTGGAAATCAAGGTAAGGAGGGCTGGCGCAGGTACAGCTGAGGTGTGAACAGGGAAGCCGTCTGTATTCTCATAGGTGCTGCGTGGGTATCTGCTTTATATTTTTGGAGCTCAGAATTTCTTTTTAGGAATACAAAAGATTCATGGTTGGCCCCTGGCTTTGAGAGAACAGTAGAGTATTCTTAGGAAATGATGAAGGGGAGAGACGGTCAGAGTAGAAGCTGAGAGAGGTGAGTGCTTGACTCTGAAGATCAGGTGACCAAGTGAAATTCCTCCACAGGAATGCGGGAGCCCTAGTGGGCGAGAGGCACGTTGCACAATGGCTGGCACCACTTCCCTTGTCTATGAAGTGGGAGTGCTGATGTCTACCTCGTAGAGCTGGGGCGCTCTCCAAAACGTGTGTCCAGTCGCCCAGCCAGTGCCTGGAACACAGGCAGCACCCAGTAACTAGTAGTGGTTGTGTTCTGCCTGTGCCGTGCTGGGCAGAGCTGAGCTGCGAAGTGTCAGGGCAGGGCCCCCGCCTGTCTCCTTGAGGCGGTCAAGTGTTGTCGAGGTTCAGGTGTGGATTCCGGAGTCACACAGCCAGGGCTGAGTCTGGCCCTGTCGCTTGCAAGATGTGACCCTGGGCAAGTTACTTAACCCTCTTTGTGCCTCAGTTTCCTCATCTTTAAATAGGGATGGTGATAGTACCTTCCTCATAGGGTTACTATAAGAATTAAATGAGGGCCAGCCCCGTGGCTTAGCGGTTAAGTGTGCGCGCTCCGCTGCTGGCGGCCCGGGTTCGGATCCCGGCCGCGCACTGACGCACCGCTTGTCTGGCCATGCTGGGGCCGCGTGCCACATACAGCAACTAGAAGGATGTGCAACTATGACATACCACTATCTACTGGTGCTTGGGGGAAAAATAAATAAATAAAATTATTAAAAAAAAAAAAAAGAATTAAATGAGCTAATAATATAAGGTGCTTAGAACTGTGCCTGGCAGAGAGGAGGTACTATTTGTTAGCCCTTCTGGAGAAACCTTCCACCTGTCCCCTTTAGGTCTTTTTGCCAGCGTAGCAGCTCACCAGCTGGAGCTTCTCAGGAGGAGATGCAAGTGAGAAGTAAAGTTGGAGCTCAGTGCTGAGTGTGTTAACCGGGGTCAGAACTGACGGGTCCCGTGCAGCTTCCTCCCTGTTGGCCTTGGGGTTCGCCGCCTCCTCCTCCAGGTGTTTCTCAGCGTGATAATTCAGTTTGCTTAGTGCTGGTGAACAGGTTCCTGTAGAATGACCCATTATATGTGTTTCAAGAAGTATGCAATTTCATTACACTGCCCTGACTTGTTTTTTGCTACTTCTTTCCATCATTTATTTACGTTATCCACTTGGAGGTAGTCTGTGCCTGTCATGTGTTGGACGGGAGAGGCTGAGAGGTCAATAAAGTCAACAAGGTCTCTTAGGTATGAATGGGGCGCACAGAAGCAGAGGGAACCTGCCTTGGCAGACGTCTGAGGAGGGCAGACTTCCTCCAGGAGATCCTTGGGCAGGTTTGGGAAGATGGATAAGGCAGAAGGGAAGGGCGTTCCCGACAGAAGGTGGAGCATATCCCAGGGCTTGGAGATGTGGAGTAGTCGAGAACTCGGTAGGTGGAAGAGTGTGAACTGTCTGGAAACAGGCTGGCGAGGGCCTGGTCACGAGGCCGTCATGGATCCCACCGGGGTGGCTGAGAGTGCTGGTGAGGCTGTGGAACTCTGCTGCCTTGCTGGTGGGAACGTAAAATGGTACAACCACTGTAGAGAACAGTCTGGCTGTTTCATATAAAGGTAAACGTACACTTATTATACGACCCAGCAATTCCACTCCCAGATATTTACTCAAGAGAAGTGAGAACCTATGTCCACAAAAAATATATTTATACAAATGGACCTATTCATAATAGCCCAAATCTGGAAACAAGCCAAATGTCCAGAACAAGTCAGTGAATAAGCACATTGTGGTTTATTCCTACAGTGGAAAACTGCGTAGCAATAAAAAGCAACAAGCTAGTGATATACAGAGCAACACGAGGAATCTCAGAAACATACTGAGTGAAAGAAGCCAGACACAAAGGCTACATATTGTATGGTTCCATTTCTAGAAGAGGCAGAACTTGTGATAGAAAGCAGACCCGAGAGCAGGAGGTGGGGAGGAGGTTGTTTGCAGGGGGCAGAGGGAACTTTTGGGGGGGCATTTTCTATGTCTTGATTGAGTTGGTGGTCACATCTGTGTGTGCGTGTTTTACAGAACTCATCAGAGTGTACACTTAACATGCTTGTATTTTATTGTATGTAAATTACACTTCAATAAAGCTGAAAACAATGAAGAGCTGTCTGGGTGGAAGATGGACTGGGGAAAGTGTCTTTTGAACAGAGAACCCTTTGGAGTCCACTGCAGTGGCCTAGCTGATCCTAAACAGACCCGGCATAGAGCGAGTAGAGAGCCAGATTCGGGAGTTAAATGAGTTGAAGGAAATGCTTATATTTTAAAATATAAGAAAAATTTAAAGTTTATTTTAAAATTGTTAACTTTAAATATATTATCATTTTAAGACTTTATTTTAAAGAGAGATGGAACATTGATCATATTATTTAGAAATTGTGAAAGAACGTGGCTCTGGAGTCACTAGCCTGCCTCTCTCCTCCCCTGTCTGAACACCCCCCAGTACATCGATTCTACGGACCTGGAGCCGAGCACCTTACAGGAGGAGCCTGTGCGCTACCACGAAGCCTGGCAGAAACTCTGCAGCGCTCAGTAAGTACTCTTTTCCCTTCGGTTTCCAGGGGCTTGGGGTTGGTTTTAATGAACGAAGTGCCGTGCTTTCACGTGCCAGTAGTAGGTAATCTACTTTTCAAAATGTCTTTTAATTATTGAAAAGACTGCATATGGATCATTTAAGCCTTATGAAATACAGCTTATCAATATAATTGAGTCTAAAGAAAATTTGTTCTAATTTTATTGATATTGTTTGCTGTATGCATCTATTGAAGCTTATTTAAAGATTTTTCAGCCCAGACATTTGATGAGCACCCATCACTAGAGTCTCATAAATTGTTTTTGGCAGCTGTTATTTATAATAGTAGAACATGAGCAAGAATTTCTAGTTCACTAGAACAGTGGAATGTTATGGAGCGACACAACTATGATTGAGACCCCAGGTCTGTGTGGCGCCCTGAGCTGTCAAGGAAAGGCCCCCTTCCTACTAGGGGAGCACTTTAAGCCAAGGGGTCAAAAAAATGTGTTTCTATTAATGTATATTAAAAATTAGGAAAGAATCCATGCCTGGGACAAATATCACACAGTGGCCGTATAACAGTTACATATGCCATCTTCTTTTTGCTTGTCATAAGCATTTTTTATGTTACTAAGAATAGTCCATGGTTTTATTTGCATTTTCTAAGTTCATAGTGTTTACATACAGCTCATTGGCAGTCTTCAAACCATGGTCATAGCCCAGGAGCAGAGTATATGGGGTGACTTCATGGCATCAGTGTCTTAGAAATGGCTCCCTGGGTGGTTAGTGCGAGCTGGATTGGTGGAAAGTGGGTCGCCTTGTGCTGTGCTCTCTTGTACAGTGGAGTGCTGGTTCCAGGGGGATTTGGTGTTCGAGGGACAGAAGGAAAAATCCAAGCAATCGCCTGGGCTCGGAAGCAGAAGAAGCCTTTTTTGGGTAAGGAGTACGAAAGAGCAAGAAAAGGTGCCAAGTGGGAGCCTATAAATAACACGGAGACGACCGAAACCAAACATAGATGCTGTTTTTCTAGATAGCAGCTCAAGTAGAGGCCTTTTTGGTTCTGTTTGGGAGAAATTCAAACTCTCCTTTAAAATGGAAAGTTTAAACTTGTGAGCGTGTAGATGTCGTGGGATTTTCAGAGAATGGAATATCAGTTAGAAACCTTGTCCATTTACTGAACCCAGCTGTCTGGCAGGACACGTGAGACTGTTGTACAGCCTCACTTGAACACCAGCTGACTGTGATTGCGTGAAGTGATTTTTGGGTGCTTCCTGGTGCTGTAAATTTCAGTACTTGTCAACTTGATCACTTGTAAATGGGAACTCAATGAGAGACGGTAAGAGAACTGGAATTGTTAAGTACTGAGTAGAATATTGCTTATTGCTAAAATGGAATGACTTGTAGCACCTAGAATCTTCACAGATACTTAGACCCAGTTTTTGGAATCTGATAGAGATATCAGATAAAGACAGCAGGGGCTGCTTGTTTAGAGCAGGGAGTGATGAGGGTTTATGACTGGAGTTCTGTGAACAGATAGGACACACAGTCCGTGGCAGGTGGGTGGAAGTGTGCAATGCCGCCTGTCACGGGGCTTCATCTGTGTTTCCCTCCCCCGTCCAGGTGTGTGCCTGGGAATGCAGTTGGCGGTGGTTGAATTTGCAAGAAATGTGCTGGGATGGCAAGGTACGTGTCTATTTAAAAACTTGTTAAATTCTTGCTTAAACGTTCCTGGAGGGCGTGGAGCCTAGTGCCTCCTGGGCGACTGGGAGCCGTGGAGGAGGACAGCCTGGTCTCTCGGCACCTCGAGGCACAGTGAGGGGAGCTGCCGTATTTGTTGGGGGCAGCCCAGCTCCTCCAGGCGGACCACAGGAAGGCGGGCGCCAGCTGAGCGAGCCGCCCCGGCTCTGCCTGTGTTTCCCCCTCTGGAGAGCCTCGGCCCCCATCACACGGCCACCATCCCTGAGCTGGTGCCCAGTGGGAGAACTGGCCCGTGTGAGGCTGTGTGATTGTTATGGACTTGGGCTCTGGAGCTGAGCAGACCTGTGGTCTAATTCTGACTTTTATCACTGACTGTGGGTGATTTTAAGCAAGTTACTTAGCCTTTCTGGGCCTCTATTTCTTCCGTGAAAGGGGGTAATAATTGTGTAAGTATTAAATGATATAGTGCATGTAAATAGTCCCAGCACAGTGCCTGGCAAATAGGAAATGCTCGAGAATGTTGGCTCTGTGCCTAACTATCTATCTATTACTGTGTCCAGACCACCCCAAAACACAGTGGCTCCCAACAGCCATAGTTTGTTATTTCTCAGTATTCTGTGGGTTGACTGGACTCGGCTGGGTGGTTTTCTGCTCCATGCAGTGTATCTGAGGTCACCCTGCCCTGCATTCAGCTCTGCCTGGTGCGGACATCGAGAGGGTCTCTCCACGTGGCAGCCCATCATTCAGTACTTCAGCCTGAGCTTGCTCACAGCATGGTGACCGCCAGGCTTCCAAAAAAAGCCCACTTTTTTCCCAAAAAAAAGCCCACTGTGTAAGTACCAGTGAAGCTTGCTAATGTCCCATGGCCACACCCACAGTCTGTGGGGGAGGGGGGCCACACACGGTGTGAATGTGGGGGTGCCGTTCACTGGAGCCACCGATGGAAGAGTCGGCCACTGCCCCTCTATTTTCTGTAGCCCAGAGGACAAATACTAGGTTTTCAGAAAAACCTTATAAGTTCTAAGAAAAATAAACAAAGTAACCTGAAAGAATGTAAAAATCTGGCTTTACAAAGTACAGGCGATTATTCTGTGGCCAGCTTGCTGTTAGGACTGGGTTCATTTCACATTTTTTTCTGAGAGGCTACTTCACAATAACCCAGAGGGGACAGTAGGTCCGTTTTAGTTCTGGCTTCTGAGCTCCTGGATGGTCCTGTGTTACCACCCACCACCCAGAGCTGGCCCTCTGGGCACCCTGAACCCTTCCACAGCCATGACCTCCCGCTGCCCACTCAGGGCACCAGGGGGTGTCAGTGACCTGGTGATGACCTCACCTTTAGTCGAGACCCACCCTGGTCTAGGCCCAGGAGGGGACAGTACCTAGCATTTCACACAGAAAGACCCAGCCACGCAGTACCAGGAGCTCGGTTCTTTTAGTCTTGAGTGGTTTTGCTTATGGTTAGACTGTAAATTCAGTAAAGGATAGAAAGGTTATTTCGGTTTTGAAAATCAGTTAATTTGTGATTTATCTATTGAGTGAGGCAGTTGCATAGGGCATGTATAAGATGCTGGGGATGAGAGAAATGTAGAAGAAATAATACTTGCCCATCTTGGATGGATACAGTCTGAAACGAAAAGTGAAACAACGGAGACGACAGTGTAAGAACTGTCGGGATGCCTTATCTACAGGAAGGTGATTGGGTTACATCGTTGGTTTTGACTTCCCCATTCTGTGCAGCGTGACTTCTAGAGAGTTAGCTTTAATGGAAAAAATTCACCTGTGTTTGTGGGTTGGGTATTTTATATCTTAAAAATGTTATCCCAAGTTTTTGTTCTCATCACTGAATAACTTGGAGCTTAGGAATGAAACTTTTAAATAACCAGTTTTGTTTGTAACTGTTTTTATAACATGAGTACTTTGACTTTTCAGATGCCAATTCTACAGAGTTTGACCCTGAGACCAGTCATCCCGTGGTGAGTCCAGTGATTGAACCTCCCCAGGGCTTAGAAAGGTGTGGAAGGGGTGTTTTGAGAGTGATGGATGGTTGGAGACAGGAAATGAGACCACTGGGTCCTTCCCGAAGAACGCTGAGGCCCTGCACTTTCAGACCTGCCGGATGGGAAGAGCTTTCATTCTTCATTGTGAATTTCTCACTGTTCCCAGTTTGCCACATAAAGTTTTTAAGACAGGTACCACCCCAGCCATCTAGGGGGATCCTGATTAAAACAGTTCTCCATCCCGCTCCCCTTAGCTCCCAGAAGCACTGTATAGCAGTACTGGTAGGAAACACTTACATAGGTACTTGTTGTATGCTGGGCACTGTTCTCACCACTTTATATATATTAATTCATTTAATCCCCAACAACCCTGGGAGGTGGGCATATTATTAAGGAGCTGTTGGAATATAGTATTGATTTGTTTCACGGTAACCAGAGCTTTTCAAGGCCAGCATACCTTGTGTTATATCTCCTGCTGGAGGAATGTGGCTCAGGGGAAGGGACAGTGCCTTTATTTATCTTTGAATCCCCAGCCCTGGGGCGACGGGCCTGTTCTTGGTACTGAGGACCCTGTGATAAACAAGATGGACAAGGCATTTAATCTTGATCTCAGGGCACTTAAACACCATCAATATGTTTGTTGACTTGAAATTGAACTTTGCTAATACTAAGACTTCAGGAGGAGAAGAGCAAAGGTTTTGAGGTGTGGAACCTCAGGGGGGTGGGGAGCACGGGACTGGGCAGTGGGCTGGACTGTCATGGCTGGGTGCCTGGGCCACTCTCTCCATAGACGTTCGCTGAGCTCCCACTGGGACCTGGTGGACCCTAGCTGAGCATCTCTTTCCTTTGAGCAGCTCCTGAGTCTAGTAGAGGAGACGTGTTATCACATATCTAGTCTTGTATCCATACTGCTGTGTTAGTCTTTATTAGAACGTGCAGCCCGTTAGCACCTATGATCCAAAGTGCTGGGGGCAGGAATGGCCAAAGGAGGGAGCAGCTGTCTGGTCCTGCAGCTCATGAGGACCCTGCCCAATAAAGGATTAAAAATGATTATTGGGAAGCATTTTCCACTGTGACAAAACATCTCTTGTAAGGAAAGGCTGGGGAATCAGCCTGTACACAGGCTTGTTTCATTCAGAGCAGGTGGTCTGTCTCCTAACAGAGGCAGAGTTTGGTAGTGCATGTTTGTTTTTTAAACATCTCCAGGTCATAGACATGCCAGAACACAATCCTGGGCAGATGGGCGGAACCATGAGGCTGGGCAAGAGGAGAACCCTGTTCCAGACCAAGAACTCGGTCATGAGTAAGAGCTGCCTTCCACAGGCCTGGCCTTCGGCCCGGCACATCCAGGACGTGTGTCTTGGGGTGGTGCTGTGGCTCCAGAAGGCCAGGCTGGCATTTTTTATTTTGTTCTTGCTTTTGAAGTTCTTTTTTTCCCTTCCTAGTCATGCTCTTTTAGGACAGACTGTAATAGCCAAAGCAGCAGTGTGGGTCTAGAAAGGTCACAGGCAGTGCAGTCCAGGACCTGGGGACCGTGGGTGTGGACGACTCACCACAATAAGGCAGTTCGGTGAAATCCATTGTAGTCTGTTCTTTTCCTCTACTGTTAGGTTGAACTGTATGAAATTGCCAGTGTTGGCAATTTTTGTCCCATAAAAAAAGCAGTTTCATACAGGTCAACCTAAATAGATTTTATTCTAAAAGTACTAATAGGTGCTTAAAGATTTATGGAAAATTTGGGGAGGAAAATATTGAAGAAAATTACTCTGTTGGATTTTATTCTTTTGCCCACTGTGGGAAAATTCTGTCTTTAGTAGCAGGGGCACCCTGTGTCTGTCTGGGGGTGTGGTCACAGCACAGTTTGAGCCACTTGAGTGGTGATCTTCAGATTTTCCAACTCGAACGTTCTGTGGATTTGGGGATCTCACCCGGCAGCCGCCATGGGTCAGGAAAGCAGCCCGTTTGCAAATGCAGCCCTTGTTCAGGGGAGCCAGCAGTGCTCAGGAGCTGTGATGATGGTGCCGGCCCCAAGGGTCATCCTGTAGCTCTCAGGACGTCTTTCTCAGGGCTTCGGCTGTTTGGTACATCTGGATTTGTCTTCCCAGGCGGTTTCCAGCAGGAAAGTGCTCGTACCTTGGTGATCATGTGTTGCTGGGGGTTAGTGCAAGTCTGTCTGTTACAGTTTTCCTTGGTGTGGTCAAAGAGTCAAAGACAAGATTTAGTCTAAACTGCCCTGCCATGAGCAGGTGACTGTGGTGGCAGGAGAATCATAGAAGTAACTTTCAAAAGGCCTGGCTGTGGAGACGATAGAGGCAAGTGGGAAGCAGAATGTGGCTGTGAATAGATTCAGAAGTCTTGACATCAGCCTGCCTCTTTTGTCAGGGAAACTCTATGGGGACCCAGATTACTTGGAAGAAAGGCACCGCCACAGATTTGAGGTGAGGATTGAGCTCTGGGCCCTTTAAAATGTTCTCCTTTCTGTCACTCTGGAAACACCATAAGCGGAGAGCCCAGCACAATTACTCTTCATGCTTCAACAGGTGAATCCAGTCTTGAAAAAGTGTTTGGAAGATCAAGGCTTGAAGTTTGTTGGCCAAGATATTGGAGGAGAGAGAATGGAAATCGTGGAGTTGGAAGGTGATTACTTGGGCAGTTGTATTTAATGGAAAACTTAGGAAGGTTTTCTTGGCGTGTGGGAAAATATAAAAATATTAGTGTTGCCCTTGCCCTAACAATTGGGAGCAGCACTGCCTTGTGGGGGGCAGGGGTCTTGGAGAACGAGGTGTCTGGAGCCCTGGGAAGCTCATTCTTGCGCCTGGGACTTGGTACTTAAGCCCCACTTCTGATCTAACGTGACCTGCATGACTCCATCCCGTGGAAGTCGGGGGCTGGGGGAGCTGGGGACAGGAACCGGGAGAGGAGGCCCCATCAGCCGGGAGGGTGACAGCGTGCGGGGGGCGTCAGACCTCCCGTGCTTCGTGGTTACCTTTACCCAGGTTCAAATTAAGAAGCTATTGTTAAATACTTTTAGGGTCTGTGGAAGTAAGAAACATTTAACGAGAGTTTTTTCTCGTCTTTTACATTTTATGTACACATACATAATGAAGCTGTTTCTTTTACATTTCTGCTTCAGATCATCCCTTTTTTGTTGGAGTTCAGTACCATCCTGAGTTCCTGTCCAGACCTATCAAGCCTTCCCCACCATACTTTGGCCTCCTCCTGGCCTCTGTGGGGAGGCTCCCGCATTACCTCCAGAAAGGCTGCAGGCTGTCGCCCAGGTGGGTCAGGCTTCTCTCATCCTCCAGGTGGTCGGTGATGCATTATGGTGATGAGAGTGCTTCCTAGGTGCTCCTTCTCACACTGACATGCGGGTGTCCTCTCCTCCCCCAGGGTTTTCTCAGGCTGCTTTGTGCCACCCTGACCTTCCCCTGGCTTCGTCGCCAGGTCCCCCTCTCTCCAGCATCTGGGTTCTGGGATTACATTTGGCAGTTGGACCCTACGGTCCATGGAGAACTGTGGTTTTTCACGGGGTGTTGGCCACAGCCCTGGTGGATTTCATGCCCCATTGCTACCTTTATCCAGAACCAGTTAGTTACTCTGAGTTGGTGGTTAGGGTGTCAAGACTGAAGTATAAATTGAAGGTAGATCTTGTAACCAGAAGAAGAAGATCCCTCGACAGCTTCAAGCTAAATATGCAGTGTAGTAAAGGGTCTTCCTGATTTCTGCTGTGTGCAGACAAGTGTCCCTGTAGTAATGGTGGCTACAGAAACAGGGAAGTAAAACAAGTTTTTGGTGGGAGATGACGAATAAACCATCTCAATTCTACAGGGACACCTACAGTGACAGAAGTGGAAGCAGCTCCCCTGACTCTGAAATCACTGAATTGAAGTTTCCATCAATAAATCATGATTGATGGTAATGTAAGTGATATTTTTAAGCTTTAGGTTTTTTGTTTGTTTTTTCAATGGTGATAACACAAGAATTGCAAGAATATCATGAAAGTTTAGTGTTGAAAATTTTTATCTGCCAGAGAATGAAAGTGGGAAGGTCAGCATGGGCATCAAATGAGTGAGGCCCCTCCAGGTTACAGTGCACCTGTCTGCCCTGTTTGGGGGACTCCCTTGAGGGGACACTAGTTACCAGACAGTTGTCTCCTTACTGATGGCTACATTCAGGTGTCAATCTGACCAAATCTGGGAGAACTGGACTCTTAGACCCTTGTTATTTCATGTAGCCATAAACTTAGAGATCTTTAAGGAGGTGACAGGTATGACAGCATGGTATTGGTCATTTTCGCAGAGCCTCAAGCTTTCGTCAGGAAGTGCTTTAAAGCTGATACATGCAACATACAGCACTTTTATGTTGATTGCTGCTTATTTTGGAAATCTCTTAAAATCCAAATGATTATTGAATAAACCTTGAATGTTTGTCTTTATAGTGATAGGGTTTATAAGTGATAGGGTTTATAAGTTTATAAAGTGCAGTAGGTGTGGGCACTGCCATGAATTGTATCAAGTCCTATTAAGATAACCGAGCAAACTGTCAGCAAAAACACACATTCTGCTGGTGAGGGTATCAGAGGGGGTTATGGATATCAGTCTGGCATCTGTGGTGTCCGAAAGGAGAACCAGGGATGTGGTATGGCCCCATATGTGGGGGGTCCCGCCACAGGGAAGATGAGCTCCTGCCCGAGACACGGGCAGGCAGCCTCCCTGAATCCTGCACACTTTGCATTCTCCACCAGTGGGCCTTCCCCCTGCACAGGTCTGGTCTAGTGGGCACACGGCCCTCCCCCCTTCTGCCTTGGTCGATGAGCCACCTGGCCTGTGATGACCTTAGCTGAGTGGGTGGGCCTGAGAAGTAGGTTCGTATCAGGAGGAGGGCATTGGTTGCTTACTCTCTGTCAAGTAAGCATTTAGCACAGATGAACTCATTAATCTTCTCCACCACATAGTTTGCTGTAGGCTGTTTGCTTGTCTAAGAAACTTCCATAAAGGGAAAGGAAGCTTTAATAGTAAAGGGGTAGATATTTGATCAGTTATATGGAATTTCTAACTGCCTTGCTAAGTGGAGAATTTCCTTTTGGTGGCACTGTTCAGAGGCTGGGTGCTATGGAAAAAGATTGCTTGTATTGGGGCAGAGGTAGAAGTCCATGTAAAATCTTGAAAATGTATGATTCTATAGGAATGATACACTTAGCGTCTAATTATTCATCCTAGGCTCCTACATCTGGTCTTCAGTGAAAAACAGGCATAGTTTGTACCATAGCAGCGGACTATAAATTCTAACTTTCTGCTTTAACATACATCACATAATTCCTCCACTTATTTTTAAACAGGAGTGATTCTTCGACAGCCTTCGGACTTTGAGAATTTACAGCTTTGATTTTACACACAGCTTTTGACACTTCCTTTAAATTATGTTTTTATTAAGATTATTTTATTACGGGGAAAGGTATTTGGAAGACTTTGTGACTTGCATGTCCCATCCCGTGTATCGGCTCCTGCACTGTGCGCTGCCTGGTGTCTGACACTCCTTCGCGGTCCATGAGCCTCTCAGCCGAGAAGCAGGACACTGGGCGGGAGTAGAGGACAGACAGGGGCTGGCGGGGGGCCATCCATCACCTTGTTCTCCAGCTACCTCACGTCACTGTGGATTCGGGTGTGTAGCCCATTGCTCCCCCTTGGATGCCCAAACCGTTATAAAAAGTGAGCCCTGCGGACTTGGTGAGCACGGAGGGTAATTTTAGCTAGTGCTTACAACACTTGGTGCTGGTAACCTGAGGGCATTGCTTGCCACTAAGAGCAGTGAAACCAGAAACAAAGCCTTGGCCCTGCACTGTGTGGCCGCTCAGTGCCAACTGTGGCTGGTACTTGTTGTCTAAAGGGACGGTCAGTTTGGTGTCACGTGAAACGGCAAGAAGTCTGCGTCCCTCTGAAGTGTGATGTTAGACTCCCTGTCCTCCGGCTGTGCTTCTCTTCCGGGGGCTGGGAAACTCCTTGCATCAAGGGGTCGCTTCAGAAAGAACAAAGAATCTTTTGGGGAAACTGCCTCTAAAACCCTCTCATGTAGACAGCTTTGCTCGAGGGGACTTTTTCCTTCCGGAATGGTGTTATGGCCGTTGAAATGCATTATGAAAAGCTATTTTCTTAATGTGATGTAATGATGGGCACAGCTGTGTGCCCACTATATTCTGCCTGGACTCCGTGCATTCTCTAACTTAAGAAATAAATAAAGCAGAACAAGACACACTTTGTAATACTTCTTTTTCGTGGCCAGATGGAAAACGTCTGAGCCCGGTGTCAGATGTGCCTGTGTGCGGTCCCCCAAACTGTCAGTGCCAGGCTCTCCTCCAGGAGAGCAGCCTTAAGTGGATGATCTGATAGTTTAAAAACTAAGAGGGGAGCCTTTCTTTTTAATAGGAACCAGAATTTCCCCCAAACCTTTCAAATTCAGGTTCTCGGCTTATGAAGATAGAGATTCAAAGAGGCACGGGTGCCGAGTACACTGCTTGATCTTGAGCAAGGGGGAATTCATTATTTATGAAGGAGGTCCTTCCCTCTGCCGGGCGTGGACCTGGGAGGCCAGGGAGCAGCAGACCAAAGACATGTGTGAGCCAGCAGGACTGCTTTATCCCCCACAGCCTTCCAGGGCCAGGTCATTGTCCTGAGTGGTTTTTCCTCCAAAGTGAAATGAGCACTGTTGAATCCATGCCCCTGGTGGCATGTTGGTGATGTTTGCACCCACCACCCATGCTGTGGCAGCTGAGCACACTTCCTCATGAGCCAGCTCCTCTGCAGTCGGTCTGAGGCAGGGGCTCAGGGCTCAGGCCGGTGATCAACAGCCTGTACTCATCGACATTTGAGAAATTAGGGGTTGAGGAGAAAAATGTTTCTTTCTCACCATTTGGCCAGGCTGCTCCATCAGAGAGATCCAGAAAAGAAGTAGGCTCCCTTTTATCCTTCCACTCACTGGACCAAGGCCACCATCACTGCTGGGGCCCAGAAGCTGGTGTACCTGCCCCCTGGCCAAGAGCAGCCCAGCTGCATTTGTCTCCGTTTCTCATGGACTGAAATCAAAGAACACTTACAGAGGGCTTCATGCTTGTCTTGGTACTTTGAATGTGGCCGATTGGGTGCATTCTAACCTCTTTTCCCACCTGGTGGTCCCATCAGACAGTCGTCAATCATTTTTATAAAAGCTGTTCCCCAAACTGAGGGCTCTGACATGCCCATTGGTGACAGCCAGCGCTCCCTGCAACAGTGAGGACTTGAGTGGGTGTGGGGTGGTTTGCAAAAGTCTCGGAGGGGTCAGATGTTCCCGTCCCTGCCTTTAAGAGTGCCTCAGCTGACCAGTTGTTGAGTGCTGGCCACTTGCATAACCCTTCTAGAAAAGGGACCCCAAATGGCTTTATGGGCTTGCAAAGCCCAACCAGCTTTGCCACATGGGCTGTGACAGACAGGACCATACCAGGGATGAGGGCTGAAGCCGAGACTGTACAGGAGGGTGGCCTTCCATGCCCAGTGTTGACTGACCAGTGCTCAGAGGCTTCTCCTTGGGGAGGACACCTGGCCAAGTTCCTCCAGTGTCCTTCACTTCAACCCAGGTGACCTGGGCAAGTTCTTAGCAGTCTGGAGCAGTGCAACTGCAACACGACCTCACCCTGCCTTTGTAGAAACCAGCTATTTCCCAGTAAGAGCATTTCTGGCATGTGCCTGGCACGTGGAAGGTGCTCAGAAATGGCTCCCCTCTGACTTCTTGAGCAGCCCATCCTCTGTGCACTTCTCAAGCAGCCTCTGTAGACCTGGCTCAGGCACTGTGGTTGGGTGTCCCTGAGGAGCTCAGAGTTTGGTAATCTGTCATGAGATAGGCACCCACTGCCACATTGGGTCCCTAGAAAGAACCATTCTTGCCCCAGGTGCATGTAATTTATTAGAGCTTTGACCATCACAAGTCCCAGCAAGCCAGGCGTGGGGGCTGCAGGGTGGCCTGTCTGTCCTGTAACCACAGTTAGGGAATGTGCCTTGCCAGCTGCAGAGGGGCTCTCCCAAGATGATGAATTCCTTTCTGGCCGTCTAGCGGACTGGAGTCATAGACCCCAGCCTGGGCACAATGAGCATTTTAGAGAGAGGGACAGTCAGCCCTAGGATAGCTCTGGCTAAGTTTTTACAAGTTTTTTCTGAAAGTAAGGTTCCTTGGGGATTGTGCCAAGAGCAATTTCTGAGCTAAACAGACCGGGGTCTGCTCAGGATTGTAGCTGCGTGGGGACCGCCCTGTGTGTGGGCAGCGTTGTGGATGGAGCGAGGAAGCGTGGCGAGCATTCCCATCCACCTCTGAGCAGCCCAGACGGGTTTTATTGGGAGGACTTCGGCTCAACTAGGAAACCGCTGCATCTCCCAGGCTAAGCATGGGCTCCCCCGCCCCACCCTCGCCTGCCCGCTGGGGCCCTCACAGGACGCAGCAGGTGCAGGAGACAGGCCTGTGCCGCTGCAGCTCCTGCTGGAGCTGCTCCTTCTCCACCGTCAACACCTTCACCCTCTCTTCCAGCTTGCTCAGCTCTGCCATCCACTTCTGGGGGGACATCGTGGAAGCGGATGTCTAAACTGACATCGTCTCACACCCATGCACCCTCCACCCAGGGTTGACTGATGGAGGAAGGCAAGGCCCAGAGCGCCTGGGGGGCCTGCTTCAGGCCACTGGGCACCATATTGACAGTGCTAGGTGGGGAAGCTGGGTCCCCGGGCCATGCCACCATCTCTGACCAAGTCAGCCCTGGGGTCTTGAGGGAAGCCGCCTGACCTGAGGGTTCTGCCGGCATCCCTTGCCCTGGGATGACCCGTCCTCACAGCCTCCTCAAGTACCAGGGGCAGGCTCAGGTTGGCAGCCCCCCACCACATCCTTCCCTCTCCATCAGCCCCTTACCCTCCTCTGCTTTTCTGCCACCTGATGTTTCCCTCTTGAAAAGGCTTTTCCTTGGGACTCTGTCCAGCACCCATATCTTAAGTGTGTCCCCCAAGATGCAGTACACAGTCCTCAGGGTTGTCTTGAAACTTCTCAATGTTCTACTCTTCGCAGCTCCCCCAGCCACACAACAGTGGAATACGGCATATAGTGGGGTTATTTCAATCCAGTCCCTCCAGTGTACTCATGAGGTGATGGAGGACCAGCAGAAACCTGATGGCTTGCCCAGGACTGCTCAGTGAGTGGCTGAAGGGGCCCAGGGCCAGCTTGTCTCCCACCCCACCCAACAAGGCCTCGGCCACTTACCTGCCTGCACCACTCCTGGATGGCACAGACGGACAGTGGGCCCTGGGTGCTCCCGTCCCGCCGCAGGAAAACCTCCCCCTGGTCTGTCTCATAAAGCTGCAGCTCGGCCTGGGCCTTGGGGGCGTGCACGCTCAGGCGGATCACCTTGGTAAGGACAGCAGCAGCTGTGGCGGGCACTGCACTGGACAGTTTGCAGCCCAAATCCTGCCTTGCTTGCTGCTGAGGGCAGCCTGGCGGGGCTAGAGGCAGGGCTGTTTCCAATTCTTCTCCAGTCTCTCTTATCCCCAACTCCCCTTCACCACCACCCCCGCCCAGCACCGCTCAGCAGAGTAGATGTAGGCCATCATGTGTAGAGTGATGACATGATGGATGACAAAACAGACCCAGAGACCTTCCTGTCCCACAGCTCACCTTGAGGGGGGTGCTGGAGGCAGAGGTGCTGACCACGGGGATGAAGGTGAGTGTGTAGGCGTGGGGGAAGACCTGGGGCTTGAAGCCCTGCAGGATGGAGTCCACCAGCAGGCGCACGCGGTCCTCATCATGGTGGCTGCAGCGGATGCCCTGCACCAGGCCGCTGTCCTCCACGCCCACGAACAGGCTGCCGCCCTCGCTGTTAAGGAAGGCGCACACGTAGCGCCGCAGGTGGTGCTTGAAGGCCAGGCTCAGGTACTCGCCACCGCCCCGCTTAAACTCCACATTGCGCGTCTCGCTGCCCAGGAAGGCGCCCTGGAAGAGCCGCTCCTGGCCCAGGATCTCCTGGTGCACGATGGCGCTGTCGGAGCGTGCACCACTGGGCCGGCCCCAGGAACTCCGCCACCGCTGGGCCAGGGCCCGGGTGGGAGGGGTGTCAGTGAGCCGGGCTGGTGGGAAGCTGGAGCCTGGGCTGGGGCCAGGGCTCGGGCCACCGTCCTCCTCCTGCTGGGGTGAGGGACAAGAGTTGGAAGCCCCAACCTTGGCGGTGACAGGGACAGACTGCCAGAGCCCCACCTCCACCCGCTAGGGTCCAGCCCACTCGGGCATCCTGATGTCTCCGCCCAAGCGGAGGGGTCTAATTCTGCCCACCACCATGCAACCAATGCAGGAAACCCTGCTGGGTCAAGGGTTTGAAGCAGCCACAGCTCTTTCCCCGCTGGGCTGCCCTCTTCCCAGGTGGACAATGGGACGCATTGTGGCTAAGAAGAGCTGTCCTACCCAAGGTTGGGGGCTGGGACACCTGTGGGCCAAACTCTTCCCACTTGGGTTGTGGGCCTATCCTCCCACAGAGGATAGGCCTCTGAAGCCCAGGACTGGATCATTCCAGGAGCCATCTCAGTGCCCTGAGGTCCCCTGTGACAGAGCTTCGGATCTCTGGATTGAGAGGGGCTCCCAGAGACCCCACACTATTCCTGAGCTCACTGAAACCCTTGCCCATCGCTTTTGGGACCACTGACCAGTCCTCCTGAATCTCAGCTTTCCTCTGGCCTCCTGAGTCCCTTCCATGGTTTCTGCTCTGTTCAAGGGCTCTGGGCATGAGCATGCTCATGGCCACTTCTCTAGTCTGGGCCTCATCAGTCAGCCCCTCACTGGACTCCCTGCCTCCAGGCTCTCCCTGTCCCATCCATCCTCCTCCTCCTCCTCCTCCTCACTGACCCTAGATGCAAGTCAGATTGTCACTCCTCTCTTACTGGGTTCTCTGTTGCCTTCCCTGGCTCCCCGCTGCCTTCAAGTCTCTGGAAGCGGCTTCCAGGGCTGGGAGCTCAGTGTGCACTGAGGCATGGCGATGAGGGGCACATGCCTACCCACCCTGCAGCTCCAAGAGAAGACAAATTTATCAGAAGCATGAGAAAACTGTCATACAAACGTGAAATCAAGCTCACAGGCCTTGAAATGTAAGTCACAGAGCTGTTTAGTTCTGCAACAATTTACACATCATGGCGTTTTCACCCCAAGAGAAAAGAAAAACCAAGATCACCTGTCTCAAGTGTTCTACCACCACCTTGGTGACTTCACTGCTCCCTCCGCCCCATAAAGGCCAGCCTTTTGGTGCTCTGCCTTGGTCTCATAGCCTGGGTGGCCTGGTCCCTGCCCTCTGGCCCAGCTTTCTTCCTTAGTTCCCCTGCAGCTCCAGGGACACCAAATGGCTTGTCCTTCTACAAACGCAACATTCTCCCTCACCCCCGTTCCTTTGTACATGCCATGTCCCTTTCCCTGGAATGTCCTTCCCCTGAGTGCCTGTCCCTAAGTCCCAGCCTGCATTTCACTTCCCCTGTGAATTTGTCCCCAGAGAGCAGTGAGGACCCTCCTGTCTTCCCACAGCTCCAGGTGGCCACCTCGCAGCTTTGTAACTGGCTGTGTCTGGCTGTGCCCATAGACGGAGGGCCCTTGAGGGCAGGGCCAAGCCTTTGCTGTCCACTTTACTGCCAGGCACAGAGCGGGCATTGGTGTTTGTCAACAAATGAATGTGGTAGACCAAGAGAAAATTGGGGCCCCTGTGTATCCTAAGGCCTGGGCTGGCCAGGCCCAGAGACTGGGCTACAGAAGGACCCAGGGAGGCGTTCCACACTCCGGCCTTTCTTCACATGCTTCCATGCTGGAGGCAAACTGTTAGAGTCAGTGTCCCTCTGGGAGTAAGCTGGCAGTGCCAGCTTCAGGCCATGGTCATTTGAGTAGCAGCCCCCAAGTGTGCAGATTTGTCTCTGGTTCCTCAAAGACACCCTCCACCCCCACCCAGCACAGGCCATCCACACCCAGGCCTCTCCCCTGGTGAGGCTCTGGGGCTCGCAGGCCTGGTGGTTCCGGGAATGCCTCACTTACCTCTTTGTGGGTTGAGGGCCCTCGGCCCTTACCCAACACCAGCTCCTTCCCGCGGGCCACCAGCTCCTTGAGGATCTGGTGCTCTGCCAAGGCTGCTTGCAGGCGCCTGGGGAGGGAGGCCAGGGTGTCCTCATGGGTGGCCACTTGCACCAGTGCATAGGCCTTCCGTGGCCGCCTCACCACCTCAATGTGCTCCCGCGCCACCGGCAGCTCCAGCCGCTCCAGAGTGTCTCGCAGCAGGCAGGCAAGCACGGGCACTGAGAACTGGGGGTTCAGGTGTCCCACATAGAGAATATGTGTGCTGGGAGCCGCCTCAAGGCCTGAGTGCTCAGGCAGGGCCTCTTCTGAGGGGGGTTGCTGCAAGTGCTGCTTGCCTGGGGGCTCCATGAGGGCTCCTGCACCTGTGTTTGTGGTGATCTCTTCCTGGGGGTCTCTGGAGGGGTGTCCCTCGGAAGGGCTTCTAGGATTCCTCATCGCTGGCTGTTCCTCTCAGGCCCCAGGCTCTCAGCTTGGCCCAGGGCCTCCAAGGGGACTCAAGGGGTGCCAAGGCTCCTGGGAGGTTCACAGATTGACAGGGGCTGGGCAGGGCCAGAGAGAGAGAGAGGGAGGGTAGAGGGCCAGCAAGAAGGGGCTTGCCACCCCTCCAAGGCCTAGGACAGGAAAGAGGAGAGTCAGCCAGGGCTGAGCCAGAGAACAGAGCACATGAGCCTGCCCCTCATTCCACAAGGGAAGACTGAGGGGATCTGCTCAAAGAGAGGAAGAAGGGACTAGAACTCAGTTCTCTTGAGGGCCCACCATATCCTTTCATTGGCCCCAGGGTCCTGTCTTTCCTCCCCAATCCACAGGCTGCGGCCTCTTAGGTGCCCTCAGGGTTTCCTGCCCACCAGAGATTACCGCTGCCTCTAGGCACCACAGAAACCTTCTTAAGGGGCCTTTGGAGAAGAGGCCTTAACCCAGGGCTCTGAGGCCTCGCTGCAGCCCCACTGCTGCTTCTCCTCGCCTGGTCTGAGCCTGATGTGAGCCCAGTAGAGGCTCTGAAACAGTCAGGGCTAGGGCAGAAGGTTTTAGGGCAGAGGTTCTTATGCTCTGGGTACACTGAGGAAAGCTAGGGCCCCTCCCCAGAAAAACGGCCTTTGCACATATATATATAATCTGAGGAGGCTCATGGGCCTTTCTTAAGAACTGCCAGTCTAGACCGAATCCTCTGGCTTGGGTCCAAAGAGCAGAAGCGAGGAGAGGCAGAATGAGGGTCAGAGCTGAGACCCTTGCGTACCCCCACTCCACCTCCCACCAAGCCAGGGGCTTCCCTCCTGAGCTGTGCACACACGTGCACACACCAGCCCCTCCACTCACCCCCACACACCCAGCCTCTGGTCTGTGTGGCAGGTACCACTGGGCCGCATCTTTTCAGATTGGATCTTCGAGGCAGTCAGGGCCTGTGGGCCACCACGGCTGGGGTGGGGGCATTCAGGGCAAACAGGAATAGGAGAAAAACCTATCACCCTCATGGCCTGATGGTTCCTGGGGGCATGTGGGAGGTGCCAGCCCTGAGCTCCCGCAGCCCCTTGACCCCTGGACAGCAGCTCCAAGGGCACTTGGGGGCTGGGCACAGGGCAGGGAGAACCAGGGCTGTAGGAATTGGGCGGGGCCTGTGCAACTACCTCTGTGAGCTCATGAGAGTCAACAATGCCTTCCTGGCCAGGCTCAGGCAAGCAGGGTTGGGAAGTCAAGCAGGAAAACTCCTCCCCCACCCCCACCCCCACCGTAAACAGATATAGCTGTAAACAGATACACCAAGCAGCTTGGCCGTGGGGCTCCCTCTTGGCAGCTCCCAGAATCCAGACATACTTCCTCCCTCTGTAACATCTCCCTAGGCCCCAGAGTCCACACAGGTCCCCTGGTGCCACAAGTCCCCACCTACTCCTTCAGTCACCAGTCCCAGACTCCACTGAGCACTAACAGGGCCCAGCTACTCCCGGGATGGATCAGAATGCACACAGTTGGTTCCAGGGCTCCCCAGGAACCAACTTGGTTCCAGGTCCTTCTTTATGCCAGAGACAGAGGTTGCTGTCCAGAAAAGCCCTGAAAAGTAGTCAAGCATTGCCATCTCTTTTGAAGGACAGGCTGTCACCTACTGTTTGACAAGAACCAAGACATGGTGATATATA
Organism: Ceratotherium simum simum; assembly: GCF_057802395.1. Classification (NCBI taxonomy): domain Eukaryota; kingdom Metazoa; phylum Chordata; class Mammalia; order Perissodactyla; family Rhinocerotidae; genus Ceratotherium; species Ceratotherium simum. The sequence goes on along the minus strand of NC_141921.1, from coordinate 18,360,790 downwards.
GCCTTTATTAATACAGAAATCTGTTCTTGGGTGGGTGGGGCTTTGATAGTGCTTTTCATTATGCAGATATAGGCAGCACTTTCCCACACTGCTTCTGGAAGTCCTGATTGGGGGCAGGGAGGGTAGAGTTGAAAGGCAGATGCTTCAGACAGGGGAAGCTGTTTGACAGTGTTGAAAAGGCTGCCTTCCTTCTCTGAGCAGCCATTCTGAAGATGTTAATGAATTCTTGTTTCCCTTAGGGACTGAGGCAGAAGCTTGGGTGGGTAACTTGAGAAGGAGACTATGGTGTGGGGGAAGGAAGAGGCCCCGCCCTAGGCCCCACCTGGTGGCAGTGTGAGGCTCTGGGGAGAGCCTGTCAGGTAGTTGCCCCCTGTCCACCTTCAGCCAGGGCTGCCCCATGTCTGCATCCACCGCTCTGAGAGCTACGGAATGATGGCTCAGCTCTCCATGCTTCCCCCTCTTCTACCTTAGGCCTTTCTAGACTCTGCTATCAAGCACTGCTCTCACAGCAACTGTACAACTGGGCTATAGCTGTTTTAGATGGTTAACTCTAGTCCAGTTGAGTTGTGCAGAAACAAACAGCTGGTCAGGAGGCTCCCTGACAAATGAAACACATGAACACAACCAGAAAACATAACATACTTCACTAGAGGCCTTGCTGTCAGGCAGCTGTTCTGCAGGAAATTTGCCAAACTGATTTGAGTGCCAACACTTTCCTCACTCTTACTGGAAGTCTCTTTAAACCATCGCATGCCATATTTCCCTGGGATCCTTAATAACCTCATGTGAGCTGAACAGCAGTTCCTCTTTTTTCAGGGGTCCTTTGTAGGCAGCTGGGGCGGTGGCAGACACGAGTGCAGCACTGTGGGATAAGCAGCCCCTTTTAATTCTCTTGCTGGATGTCTGTGACCTTATTGACAAACCCCACTTGGCAATGGAGAAAAAAAACTGTTGAATTTAAAGTTAATGTGAGCTGGGCCCAAAGAGGAGGGGCATAAGGAGGCTGTGGATATGGCTCTTTTCATGTTATTTGGAGAGTGTCTGCTTGGTGGTCCCCATGGCCACGATCCCTGAAACCACATCAAGGATGGGTGTCTGTGCTAATTGCCCAGGCAGGCCAGCTAAGGGGCAGTGGGACGGGGGCAGGGACAAGAACTGAGCTCAGCCATTATGTGGGAGAGGACAGGATGTCAGAAGAGCAAACTCTGGAACTTAGGGGACGAGTAGTGTGGACTTGGCCGTCTGGACTCCATGGCACTCCAGTCTGTCTTGTGCCCTCCCCTTGCACACCAGCCACCACCTGTTGATTCCCACCTGACCTTTGACAGCGGCCAGCCCCAGCCACCCACAGGTATCTCAGGCCCAGTGTCTGTACACTGGGACTTGTTGGCTGCTGGTCCCTGGAAGCATCTGCAGCAGCTTTGTGTCGAAGGCCAGGCACGAACACACAGTTCTGATGTTTAGCTGTGACGGTCAGCCCTTGGGCTGGAGTTTCCAGCTGTGGAGCTTCCCTGATGGAATGGGGTGACTTGGGGGGAGTATTTGGGTAAAGAGGCTGCAAAAAGCTGAGGAACGATGAGGGGAGGAGTGTCTGGACTCTCCTAGGCAAGAAGGATTTCCATGTTTTTAGCTTTGGTTGCAAGGAGGGGCGAGTCACCTCTGTCTCTTCCTGAGGAGGGATTGTGGCATCTGGTGTGAGGCTGGAAACAGTGTGTCCAAGTGGCCCACTAGTGCCACAGCCCAGAGAAAGACTTCAGATTATTCCAGAGATGCCAAAGATGAGTGCTGTGGACAATCCCGCTCAGGACTAATGGCCAGGACAATGGAGACAGAGTGGAGAGGTGACATGGACTGCATGGCCAAGCAGGCAGGGAGGGGATACAGATGGAGAGGGGCAGAGGGTTCCTCATGGCTTCAGCCCTAAGCAGAGCCTGGACTCCAGTTCCTCCTGAAGTGCTGGGTTTTTTCCTCCTAATGTTCCTCAGCATGGGAGCAAACGTCCTCTTCCTGTCAGTGTTGAGGGTAGGCACATGAAGCTGGGCCAGGAGGCCCCTGTCCCCAGCCCCACTTTCCCATATGCTTTGCCACTTCATGGGCGGCTAGACTGTTGGGGTCAATGGAGTGGGCTCAACTGCATGGCAGCATGTGTGTGTGGGCCTGCCGGAGGCCACTGCAGGCCAAGGAGGCTTGGCTTTGTGAAATAATTTCAAAAGTTGGGTTTTTGTTTGTTTGTTCTGTTTTCTTTAATAACATTCAATTCCGACTCCAGAGGATAGGGCAGTATGAGTGAAGGGGTCATAGATCCTCTCCCCTCCTGTAGAATTTGACATGTAGTTACCTTGCTAGTTTTGTTCCCTTGGAAACCAGATAAAAATGGAATGTCAGCTGTTTCAAGGCAACATTACTTATGGTAAAATGACCCGTAATTGTAAATTATCTGTACTTGGAGTTCTGTGTATGAACTATAAACATCTGCTAAAAAGCCACAGCTTTGGGCTTCCTGAGTGCAGTCACTCAATTGGGCATGTCCCTTGCAGGGACCCTGGAAGTTACGCCTATGGAGCTGTTATGCCTGTGGAACTAGGGAGTTATTGGCTCCCCTGGGGCATGATGCTTCTAAGCCGAGGGGAACCCCACTTCTCCCTGATATACCTCATCCCCTTGCTCCTGAGCTGTTCCCTGGGCAACAATGGAGAATAGTCCTGGATGACTGAGTTCTGCAAGGACTACCACCTGAAGAGGACTGCTTCCTGCTGTCCTGTAACAGGCTGCTTCCGGTCTGACAGCCTTCAAAGTGAATGCCATGCCCAGGGTAGCTGTGGGAGTCAAGAGTCTGAATGGTTAGTAGGATCTAAGACCATGGCCCCTGGTGGGTGCTGCAGGCAGTATGATGTACCCCTTATTAGCTTGGAGTTTGGGGCAAGTAACTTAACCTCTCTTACCCCTTATTAGCTTGGAGTTTGGGGCAAGTAACTTAATCTCTCTAAGCTTTAGTTTCCCCACCTGTAAAATGGGGGGAACGTGGTAGTTATCCTAGAGGGATGTAGTGAGGTTTCAAATGAGATAATGTACATGAACTGCTTAGCACAAGACGCCCTCAATCAATGTTCCTTGGTAAGCTTTTTTTTTTTTTACTTTTATTTATTTATTTTTTTTCCCCCAAAGGCCCAGTAGATAGTTGTATGTCATAGCTGCACATCCTTCTGGTTGCTGTATGTGGGACGCGGACTCAGCATGGCCGGAGAAGCGGTGCGTCGGTGCACGCCCGGGATGTGAACCCGGGCCACCAGCAGCAGAGCGCATGCACTTAACCGCTAAGCCACGGGGCCGGCCCAGCTGTATGCTTTTGATGACAGGGGGTAAAGTGGGGTGGGTGCCACTTTGCTTCTCAAGGCCCAGCCTTGCAGCACGTCCGGCCTGCCTACACACGCTGGTGTCACCTTCTCCCTGTGTCTCTTGGGTGAGGGTCACATCCAGAAGTTCACCATCAGGGTTCAGTAAGGCCCTCTTTGGGAGTACCCTGAGTGAACAGCACAGCCTACCATCCCCCAATGTCTAGGAGTCTGTGGAAAACAGAGGCCTACTCTGGTTTGGCAGCCCTGACTCTGACTGCTCCACGGGGACCACATTTGAACCTCACAGTGGCTGAGTGGAAAAGACGTTCTAAGTTAGTCACAATGTCAGAACTAGTCACTGGTGAGAGCTTGTAGGCAAGCCTCAGAAGTCTCCTCATCCAAACCCCTCAGTGCCAGATGGGCCCAAAGGGAAATAACTGACCCACAGTGTCAAAGCAAACAGCTGGACTGGCTGGAACCTCGGTCTTGGCCTTGGCATCAGATTATTTGGCTTCAAATGCCTACTTTGGCACTTCCTGGCTATGTGATCTGAGCTTAAGTTTCGTCATTTATAAAATGGGTTTGTTGTCAAGACTAAATGAGATAACTCTAATTCATGTGGAACAGTTTGTGGGGCACACAGTAAGTGACATAAAGGTGTTAGTTATTCTCAGGTTATAATGCACTGTGCTGCTGCCCCCTAACCTTATTCTGCGACCCCATTAGAAACAAGGACGTGTGGCCCTGGACTTGAGTACCTGGCCCCTGGTCGGGGCAAGGGGTATGACGCAGGCTAGCCTCTGGGGAATCCTCTGGGGATCATCTTGTCCAAGCTCCTCATTTTATATACGAGGAAACTAAGACCAAGAGAAGGGTACCGACCTTCCCTTTGGAGGCACAGTGATTTGGCTGTTGACTGATTAAAAAGACATTGGCATCTATATTGTTTTTTATTAACAAACAAATCGACATAAAATAAGTCCAGATGGCAGCAGGGGCAGCTGTGCTGCTGACTTGCTTAATAAGGAAGCATATGGACGTGGAGTGGGTGCAACCAGACTCAGGCCTGGAGACCCTTCCCTCCCATCTACCTTAGGGCCTTCTTGGCCTAAAATCATTGGGCCCCGCCTTCTTCCACAGCAGTTCTGGCCAGGGCAAGGAGCTGTGGTGGGGGACAGTGTGGGGCAGGGGATTCCCATTCCCAGAGATGAGGCCCAGGGCTACAAAGGGGCCCAGTGGAGGAAGAGAGTGGAAGGGGACAGGGACCCTCTCCTCCCCATGCTGAGTGATGTGGTCAAGGCTTTACGGGTCTGTCCATCCCAAAGAGCAAGTGCCCTAGAGTAACGTCCTCTGAAAAGGGGCCACGCCTCTCTGGGACCAGGGCAGGGCAGTGTCTCTCCTCCTGAAACCCAATGTCTGGAGCAAGAGAAGTATGAACTGGAGGGCTTGCCCAAGTGCCAGAGGCAATAAATTAACAATAAGAAAAGATCTTTTTTTAAAAAAGGTAGAGGTTTGCACCATGAGTTTGGACTCTGGGAATCTTGTGAGGAGAAGGCAGGAGTTGTGGGGCAATGGGGTGCCACACCAGGCCCAGCAGGTGGTAAGGGGACTGGGCACAAATATCAATTCAGGGCCCCATCTTCTGAGGCCTCAGGAGTCGGCCCCTTCCTCCATCACTTGGAAGGTGTTCAGTCTAAACTCCTGGTGAGAGGCCGGCCAGGCTTGAGAAATAAATATAGAGAGACCTCAGAGCTGAGGCAGGGCTGAGGGGAAGAGCAGCACCAGCCCTGGGCCCCACACTCTCACCTCCTCAGTCCTTCATGGAAGGACATATCATAGCAGGAGGGGGTAGTAGTGGTGGCTCCACACAGGCTCCTGGAGTCCTGAGGTGGCCCTGAACCCCAATGAGGCACCAGGAAGTGGGCTGATGGCTCTCCTTCCTGGGAGAAGACTGCCCCCATTTGCTTGAGCCCTCAGTTGTCTAGGCTGCGTCTCCCTGCTTCAGAACTTGCCCTGCTTCAGCCGGTCAATGTGGTAGGAGAGCTTGAGTGCAGGCCCCAGCTTCAGACCCATGTACTTCATCATCATGTCACTGCGCAGCAGAAGCAGGGCCTTGCCATCGATCTCCTGGGGGGGATGGAGGGAGGCGCCATCAGAAGCCTGGTTGGTCTGTCCACCCCAGGTTCACCCAGGGAAGTACCAGCAACATGGGGTCTATTGAACCTGCTGTGACACTAAAGCCTACCTATTCTCCCCACCTTCTGTCTCCAACCATCCCTCCCCCCGAAATCTACTACTGAACCCCCTGGGCTAATAAGCTCTTCATACACGTTTATACCAATTTCCTTTCTCTGCTGCCTGAGAGGCAGTTTCTCCACCCTCCCAAACCTCTGAGATGCATCAATTCCATTTCCTCCAGGAAGCCCCCCCAGTCAGTGTACTCGTCACTTATCAGAGACTGTTTTTATATTGACCCTCAATTCTGTGAGTCATCTTCCCTCCTGAGTGGCAGGGACCCTCTGTGTGAGCTAGGCACAAAGCAGGCACTAACTGAGCAGCTATGAGACCTTCAGGCTTGATCTAAGAGCACCCTCCAAATCCACCTGGCACGAAAGATTTAAATGAGCAATGAGAGGAGCAGATCTGTTCTGAGTGACCAAGGGGCAGAAGCAGAAGGGGCTATGAGGAAGCGGGTTTGAGCCCCACATTAGGAGTATGGTCACTGCAGGAGGATCAGGAGCAATCCCTGGCCAAACAGCCAAATGGTCACTCAAACAGATGTTGGAGGCTCACAGAGGAGCAGGTAGAGGATGGGGGACTGATGAGGTTGGAGAGTTGGAGGCCACTTGGCAAGGGACGTTTTTTTTTCCTTTGGTGAGGAAGAGTGGCCCTGAGTTAACATCTGTTGCCAATCTTCCTCTTTTTGCTTGAGGAAGATTGTCCCTGAGCTAACATCTGTGCCAACCTTTCTCTATTTTGTACGTGGGATGCCGCCACAGCATGGCTTGATGAGCAATGTGTAGGTCTGTGCCTGGGATCTGAACCCATGAATCCCAGGGCTGCTGAAGCAGAGCATGTGAACTTAACCACTACACCACTGGGCTGGCCCCGCAAGGGACATTTTTTTTTTTTTGGTGAGGAAGATTGTCCCTGAGCTAACATCTCTTGCCAATCTTCCTCTTTTTTGCTTGAGGAAGATTGTCCCTGAGCTAACATCTCTGCCAATCTTCCTCTATTTTGTATGTGGGACACCGCCACAGCATGGCTTGATGAATGGCATGTAGGTCCACGCCTGGGATCCAAACCTGCAAACCCTGAGTTGCTGAAGCGAAGTGTGCAAACTTAACCACTACACCACTGGGCCAGCTCCCGCAAGCGACTTTTTAACTTGGGCTGAGGTCCCTGATTCTCAGGCCAAGGCAGGCAGATGGGAGAGCAAGGAAAAGAGGCAAGCCTGTCCCCAGGACTGAGTCCATAGGACATACACCCAGTAGGAACGTGGCTGAATCAGATCCCAGACTACAGGAGTGAGCTAAACCCAGTGCCCAGTGAATCTGTTTAAGACCCAAGATGCTGTCTCTAAGTTTGTATGGTGTCTCCTGTGCTCAGTTTCAAAGGACCTGGAACAAATATATAGCCCATGCCCTTTAAGAGTCTACAAGTTGCAGAAGCAAGACTCCCAGCGAACACGGAAGAGGTCAGGCAGGGGCACCTACGTGTTTGCGAAAGAGGTCAGCATGGGGTCCAAGCTGAGGATCAGCTTCCCGGACAAACTGCATCACGTCCTCAACTGTCCATGAGGAGGGGTCCTGGCCACTCAGTCGAGAGGCATCCCGGGTTTCCAGGTATCGGTCCGACCCTGCAGGACAGGAGGGCACCTGCCATAATGGGTGGAGACGCGTTTGTAACTCCCCGCCACTCTCCTTGCATGTCCCGAAGGCCCTGTGGGTGAGGCTCACAGCAGTGCCAGAGCAGAGGAACTGGAGGCAGCTAAGGGAGGGAAGGGTTTTCCACAAAGAGACTGAGGGCTTGAGATTCTCCTTAAGTCAAATCTTTGTTCTTTAAGGGTAGATCTGATTTTGTAAATGGTCAGAAGGAATTTTACATTGAGGCTGTGATTCAACCTGGACCTGAGTCAGGGGTAACAACAAGGTGAGGGGATTACTTGTGTTTAGTGGGGGGGCATGTGGGTGAGGCTGCTTTTGCCTTGGCTCTGGGGACCATTTCTAGACAGACCTTGGGAGCAGGGCAAGATTAGAGCCAAACCCTTGGGGCCTCGGGAGAAAAAAAGTGGTGGATAATACCCTGGGCGTCTTCCAAGGCTTGGAGAATAGTTGCCCTTGCTATGGCCTAATGCAGGAGGTAGAAAAGAATTTTGCGTTGGCTGCCAGGAATCTCAGTGTTAATTTAGTACTCTGCTAAGAGCTTTTATTTCAATCTTAGCTCAAATACAGCTCTTCCCATTTCCCCTGTGGGATTTGGGATCTCTGTATTTTGATCATCACCTGCCATAGGTCTCTGGCACGTTTCATCCCCTCTGCCTGGAATGTGCCCCCTTCTCTCTCTTCAATTTCTCCTTTTCTTCTCACCAACTCCAACTTAGCTAAGCAAGAGTTGGCTTTGATGAATAAATCAAAAGCAATAAGATACACTGGAGTATATGAGGAAGGCATTTGGTTTAAAACTAATTCGGCTTGACCTTGTTTTTCCAGAAAGGCCTGATGTGGCCTGCTGAGCATGCACTGTACATCTGCTTTAAACATTTACAATGTCCCAAAGCCGAGAATGATGCCTTTAAAGATGGGGATATTGCCTCCCCCCCATATCACTATTTCTTTATAGATAAGCATTTCTTCTCAGAAACTAAGGATTAATTACTGACCTACTAAGCTCATCTCATGACCACCGATCTGCTGTGCTCATCTTGTGACCACTGACCTGCTGCACTAGCAAAGCATCTCTTGATTGCAGTAAAAGAGATATTCCTGTCCTATGTGATGGATGTTCCTTGTTCCAAGATGGTATATAATCACTCTGTTCACCTCACTTGCTTCCTTTCTTGGTGAAGGGTGCTCCTGGGCTATAGTCCTCAAAACTGGCTCATATAATAAACTTACCCCAATTTTGATTTATAGATCGATTATGGATTATCTGTGTTGACAGCTTCAAGGACCAGCTCCTTTATGAAATTTTTCTGGCCTAATACTGAAATAATTTATTTCACAAAGCATTTCATGTATCTCTTGGTTACAGCTCAATCTCTACACGTTTTCCCCCATCACATCACCCTAATAATCTATTCTCCATAAAGCAGTCAAAGCAACCTTTAAAAATTAATTGGATCATGTCAATCCCCCCTAAAAAGTCAATGCAATGGCTGCTCGTTGCACATGAAATGAAATCCGAACTCCTATGGTCTAGAAGGTACTCTATCATCTGGCCCTTTCTACCTTTGACCTCATCCCCCTCCTCCCTACTTTACTCGCCAAGCTCCAGACACGCTAGCTTTATTTCTGCTTCTTGAATAGGCTGTGCTTTTATTCTGTGACCTGCAATTTCTTCTGTCTGGAATGTCCTTTTTCCAGATCTTTGCATACCTGATTCCTTCTCAACATTTGGGGCTCATCTCAAATATCAATTCCTCAGAGAAGCCGTCCCTGATCTCCTAGTAAAAGTACTCGATTCCCTACGTAGTCACTCTCAATCCAATTGCATACTCTAGTTTTTTTTCCCCAGCACATATCACTACCTAAAATAATTTCATGCATTTATGTTTATTATTTGTCTTCTCCTCGTTTGTTCCCTGCTATGTCCTCGTGATATTGTGATTTATAAGAAACATATATACATGGTCCTCATCCCTCCTTCTGTCACAGAACTCCTAAAATCCTTGGAATTTCCTAAGTGGTGAGAGAAATGAAGGCATCTTTTGTTATTCATAACAAGCCCCTTTCAGTCACTTCAGAGTATGTTAATGAGGTGACTTGTGGAGAGCCCCTAAGGATAGGGGCTGGATGCCAGAGGAACCAACCAGGTGATGAGAGGGTTGGAACTTTCAGTCCCACCCCCAATGTCCTGGGAAGGGAGAGGGGCTGATGATTGAGTTCAGTCACCAAGGTCCAATGATCTAATCAACCATGCCTAGGTAATGAAGCCTCCATAAAAACTCAAAAGGTAGAGGTTCGGAGAGCTTCCGGGTTGGTGAACATGGAGGTACTGGGAGAGTGGTGTGCTTGGAGAGGGCATGGAAACTCCCCACACCTCTTCCCACATACCTTGCCCTATGCATCTCTTCCATGTGGCTGTTCTTGAGTTGTATCCTTTTATTAAAAAAACGGTAATCTAGTAAGTAAATAGTTTTCCTAAGTTCTGTGAACCACTCTAGCAAATTAATCTAACCCGAGGAGGGGATGGTGGAAACCTCCAATTTACAGCCAGTCAGTCAGAAGCACAAGTTACAACCTGAACTTTTGACTGGCATCTGAAGCAGGGGTGCATTCTTGCGGGACTGAGCCCTTAACCTGTGGGATCTGATGCTATCTCCAGGTAGATAGTGTCAGAATTGAGTTAAATTGTAGGACACCCAGCTGGTATTGCAGAATTGCTTGGTGTGTGGAGAACCCACACGTCTGGTGTCAGAGGTGAAGTAGTGTTGAATAGAGTATTGAGAGTGGGGAGACACACAAGAGGAGAGTGTTTGCCTTTTACAGTCCCCAACACATAAAAGAGTGCCTGGTCTGCCATAGCAGATGTTCAAACACGTCTGTTAGTGAATGAATGATTATATCTAATAGTTATTTGTGTATTTTTCTGTCTCCCCCACCAGACTATGTCTGTCTTGAGGCAGGGACCTTGCCTTGCTCATTGTCTGTATCCTCACCACCCAGGAGATGTCCAGTCAGTTGACACAACTAAGTGGCAGAGCTGAAACATACCTGTGAAAGTAGAAGGGATCTACTCTTCAACTATCTCTTGCAAAGGCTAAAAATCTCCTCCCATGTTCCTTCATTTTGGGTTGGGTCCCAGGTCTAAAAGTCAAAGCACACTTTGCTTGGCCCAGCCCCTGCTCGCTGGGGAAGACACTCCAGTATATTATCTCTCAAGCATGTACTGACCAGACCACAGGAGAAGTGTCCTGGAACGAGCAGGGGTGATTAGCGCCATGGAAATTTCAGTGGCGTTTTAGAGGTGATAGCAGATAGGAAGTTGTAGAGGGCTCTGTGAGCCAGCCACTTCTCCCTGCCTTAAAAGTCCACTGTGATGCTAAGAGAGAAACCAATTGCAGAGATTATGGAGAGCAGAGAGAAGACATACACATGAATATACCTTTCTTGGACCATCTTAGCTAATTCCTCTACCCAGGGAAGCTAGGAATCTCTCTCTCTCTCTCACACACACCCACACACAGTATTATACACACACACACACACACACATAATGATATTATAGTAAAAGGCGAAAGATTTATACGATCTGAAGAGAAACCAGAGTTGATATTATATATATAAACACACACACACATATATTCACATATATAATATTATTATATAGTTATGTGTTTGTCTGTCAGCCTACTCCCATTAGAATATACACTCCATGAGGGCAGGCAGCAGGAACTTGCTAATTTATATGGTGGTCTGGAAAGACATCTCTGAAATGATGACATTTGAGCAAAGACCTTGAGGTAGAAGAGTGATTGGCACATTTAAGGTTTAGCAGGGAGGCTAGTGCGCCGGAGTAGAGTGAATGAGGAGAAAGTGGTAGGAAGGAACATCTGAGAGATGTGTATGTATGTGTGTGATGGGGTGGGGGATTAGGGGTGCAGATAATAGAGGACACTGTATGTCACTAAAAAATGACTGGATTTTCTGAGTGAAGGTAGATCAGTTTTGAGCAGAGTAACATAAACCAACTTACAACTAAAAGGATCACTCTCACAGTCTATGTTGATAATTGACTCTAGAGGGGCCAGGACAGAAGCAAAGGAGACCAGTTAAAAAAGACACTATAATAGTCCAGGCAAGAGATGACTGTGGCACGCACCAGGTGGTAGTGGTGAACGTGGTGGAGAGTGGTCTGATATATGAATATCATAAAGAACCTCTACCATCGTCAGCTCTTTTGTCCCTAAAACAGCCCTGGAAGGAAGTATCAATTTCAGTTTAGAGATAAGGGAACTGAGGTCCAGAGAAGTGAAGTGACTTGTCCAGGACCAGACAGAAGGAGATAAGTTGGTGCCCTGTCTCTGTCTTTTCCTATCCCCATTTCTGCAGACAGACTACACCAGGGTTCTCCTCCTCCATCCAATGGGGTTACCACAGCTGGCAGTTATTTTTCAAGGAACGTAGAGTGTCTCAGTCTGAGAACGACTAAGGCAGGTGAGGCGCATCCGTAAGAGGCCAGACTAACAAACTGATGCCTAATCATCTTGGATTAATGAAATAAGAGAGGGGATAGACTCAATATCTAAATTGAGAGAAACAATTCTAGGGCCAACCAAATAGAATCCTTTCATAGCCTTGTGAGGTTCTTCGGTGTCAAAACAGATCTGGACCATGACCTGGCCGACAGACTCACAATATATTCCAAAGGAAGAGGGGAGACGCCTGGGAGACAACAGTGACATCTAAGGCCAGTGCCATGCGAGACAGCCTATCAACAAGCATACCTAATAGAAACAGGGCCTTGGGGAAGACAACAATAACAGTAACTCCCTCATACTTGGGAAATGATTTAGTTTCCAAAATGATCCCATTTCCCTGCTTCCATTTGATCCTTTTAACACTCTTATGAAAAGACCAGGTCGATATCACCATCTCCATTTTGCATATGAGGAACATGAAGACCTGAGAGGTGAGATGACTTACCCAAGTCTCAAGGCAGGGAATCAACTCCCAGCTCTACCTCAACTTCAGAGCTCCTCATACTCCATTTTGCTGTCTTGCTGGGGTTAGGGTTGGGGAGGGGCATCCCAGGCTTCTTCCCCTGTCTCAGCCTTCCTGAAATCTCTCTTTCCTGAGGTCAGTTCTTTCCATTGCAGGCCTTGCTAACGGAGTCTTCTTATTCTTTCACACCCCATACATCCTGGGCTGGAGGAGGCTACAGTGGGGGTGTGGAGGTGGCATTCTCCTGTCTCCCAATTGTTGCTTTTGTTCTCCTATGAAAGCTCATGTTCTCCAGAGGCCAAACATATACCCAACCATCTGCTCTTCCTGATCACTGTCATCTATAGATCTCTGGGTTTCTACCCCTTGTTACATGATGATTTTTTGGTACTTAGCTCACTACCTTCTGTTCCACCCCAATTCTTGCCATAATCCTCAGAGGCAATCCATTCAGCTTTCTTGCCTCCAGTGACCCTCACCTTTACTCTACTTCAAATACCTACTGCCAAGACCACTGTCCAGTTCTTGCCATCAACTCCACTTCAGAATTTTAACCGTCCCACTCTCGGACCTCCACCTCCCATTTTTCCAACTCTCTTGGGACTTATGTCCACTATAACCATTACATCACAAAGCTCTTTAGCACACCAAACTTACAATTTCCCCCATCCTTCAGCCTTGTCTCAGCCTTGTTTCTTTTCTACCCTGCCCAGACCCAGTGTTGATGATCTAAACTGCTTTCCCTCCAGCTCCATCGATTCCTTTACATGCTCCCCCACTCCCTGCCCCTTCTTGCTCTACTAGCTCAGCATAAAACCTTAGTTCTCAAACTATCTTTTCTCACCCCACATCTAGGTTTCTAAGAACCACAGAAGAAAACCATACTTCTTGCAAACTGGCAAACTAGTCTCCAAGCATAACTGGGCCTTTGGTGTTTCCTGCAAACCTTCTCCTTGATCCATTTCCTCGTGTCTTCTTTACGACTAGTTCAATTTTTCAGCACTCCTAAGCCCTTCCCTACTGAGCCTTCTCTCCATTCACTTATGGCCACAATCAATCTTCTCTCCAGTCTCAGAGAACAAGATGTGCCTTCTTCTGGCTTAAGACTGATCCACTTGTCTATGCCCTTGATCCCTACTTTCCCACTACCCCCAAGGCCTTACTTTCTCCTTTTTCCTATATTCTTAATTTCTTCTTCTTGGATGGCTCAAGATGTCTGCTGATAAACATGCTCAATGTACTCCCATTCCAGAAGACCTTCTTTTGAAGGTCACCATCTTTTTTTTTTTCATCAAATTCTTCTTGATATCCCCACCCACTGCAAGTCTGCCCTCACCACCCTCCACCACCACTCAAGCTGCTCTTGCTAAGTTCACCAATTACCCACTCATCACCACATCCAATAGATATTGCTCAGTCCTTATTTTACCGAACCTTTGTTGTACTCTGCTCTCCTTAAAATACTCTCTGTACCCCGGGTCATCACCATACCAAATTCTTCTGTTTTTCCTCACATTCGACTATTCCTTTGTCTCCTTGGTGGGATCCTCTTCCTGTTCTCACCTCCTGAACTTTGTTGGTCCCCAGGAATCCGATCTTTAGTCAACTGTTCTTTTCATTCTACATGTACTCCTGGAAAGTGGGTGTCATTCATCCCACAGCTTCAATTATCATCTATATGCTGATGACTCCACGACTCCTAAATATTTAACTTTGGCTCAGTCCTCTTCCTTGAAAATTAGACCTGCAGAGCCACCACCTGCTGGATATCACCTAGATGACACCTGGGATCCCTACCCTTCTTTCTCTTCTATGGTTGGTTCCTTCTCTCAGTGAATGGCACCACCACCTATCCAGCTACCCCATCTAGAAACCTGGGAGACATTCCCACTCCCTTCTTCTTCACAATCCTCAAATCTGACTAAATTTACATCATGAGTAATTTTCAAATCTATTTTCTCTTCTACAAATCTTCTACCACAGCCCTAATCAAGGCTTTTATCACTTCTGGTCTGGCCCCCTCTAGTAACCTCCTAACTGGTCTCTCTAGTCTTGTCCTTCCTCAAATTTATCCTCAACACAGTTGTCAATGATCTCTTGAAAACACAAACCTGTTCAGGTTTTGCCTCGAATTAAAAACCTTCAATAGCTTTGCATTGCCTACAAGATCAACTCCAAATTCCTTAACATAGCACTTAAGGTCTTCTATGATATAACCCCTGACCTTTCCAGGCTTTTCTCTTTGAAGTCACAGTATTACATCTTATGTTTCGGCAATACCAAACTGCATATAGTTCCTGGTACAATCTGTGTTAGTTCTTATCCCTTTGCCCTTGTTCATGCTGTATTCTTTTCCTGGAAAGCTCTCTCTCCCCTACCACCTCTGATATGGCCATTCATAAAGTCACCCTTTAAAGTCTCAGACAGAGCTGCTTTCTCAAGGAAGCTTCCTCTGGATACCGAGCTTGGGTTGGGTGTTCCTTCTTGCAGTTTTCATACTACACAAAGCATATCTCTGTAACTGCACTCAAGATGTTATTTTACAATTATCTGCTTAAGTGTCCGTCTTTCCCACAAGACTGTGTGAGCTCCTTGAGGACAAGCAGTGATTGATTTTTGCATCCTCATGCCAAACACAGATGGTGTTCAAATAAATGGCCAATGAAAGAATGAATGAATCCTTCCCCTGTCCCTTTGGCTCTAGGTCTCTGGCTCTTAGTTTCCGTTATTCTCAAGCCAATCCCAGAGCTTCAGTTGTCTCCTAGGTGTCTAGCCAGGCACAACAGTAAGCCCAGACCCCAGTCCCACCTCCAGGCAGGGGGCAACAGAGCTAAGTCCCTTCTGGCCTCCCAAAGCTCAGGAAGGAAGGAAAGAGTGAGGGAGGGCAGGAAGGCCAGAACTCTGGTAAGCTTACCCCTGGAGCACAGCCTGCGCACAGCTGAGGCAGTGCTCAGTGGGAGGCCACAGGATGGAAGCAGAGGCCGGTACCCAGGGGTTCGAAGATTTTGGGAGGTGCTGACGAGGTTGGTGGGATGCAAGGCAGAATCCATTGAGTCTGAATGTGGCTCCAAGGACCGGGCCAGACTATTCCCCAGGACAAAGGTTTCACCTGGAAAACAGTAAAACCAGAGTGAGAGCCAGGACTAACCTGGAAGGACTGCCAGGGCACTGCCTCCCAGGTACCTGTTTGGGTGAAGCAAGAGGCAGCAAAACAGAAAGGCCTGGGCTGGGTCTCAGGAGGCCTGTGTACCAGTCATGGTTCTGGCTCTCACTAGGTGGCCTTCGTCAAGCCCAATGCTACTCTCTGGACCTGGATCTCCTTAGAGACTCTTCCTCTTAGACTAGAGGGTCTTTGAGGTTTCTTCTGGTCTGGATGTCTTATGCTTTTTCTGGATAAGGAGAATCTTAAAAAAATAGAGCTATTCTAAGAGGCTGACTTACATGTAAGATGCTAGAGCAGGAAACAGAGGTGCTGGAGCAGAGATACATTTACTTAGATGAGGGCACTTTAGAAGCTGACCCTCTGCTCAGTCAGCAGGACATCTCAGAAACGCTTCTTGATGCCTGGCTAAAGGCCTGTCTGCAAAGGATCTGCTCCTATGTTTCCTCTCTCCTTTCATATGTGCCTGTTCTATAGAAACATTCCAAGGAAGCTGGGGTTGTACAGTGGTGAGAGTGTGGGCATGGAGACCAGAAACGGGGTTAGAATTTGGCTCTGCCACTCAGCAGGCAAGGTGCTTCCTCCAGAACCTCAGTCTCCTCATCTATAACATGGGAAGCCCTTTTCTTCCAAGGGGCTTATGAATATCAAAAGAGAATAGCTATGAAAGCCTTTGTAAAGGGAAACTCATTCTCACATTTCTACACCCAGGCCATGGTCCAAACCAGGTAGCAGCCCCTAATCACTGCGTTACAGAACCCAAAGCAGACTCCTTCTCATGATTGGGTTCTACTCACACCAAGTCAGCTCCTTAGTCCTGGCCACAGCATTCTCTGCTTATGTGGGATGCCTTCAGTACTGGACCGTATCACTGTCCTTTGTGGTTTTTCCTAGAGATTGGGTGTTTAGATGATGCTTGGGATGCATGCAGGGCCTCTGATGCACACTAAATTCAAGCACATTGTCTGGCACACATTAAGATCTCCGTGGCAAAATGGTTTAGGATTTTAGGACTACTTTCTAATACTCACCTAAAACTGCTTGGTAACCATGGGCTTAAAGTCAAACCTAGCATGAGACAGTTATTCACCCTTAGCTTAGGGGAGTTTAACTGGTGAAGCCCTTCTCTAGAAATGGTTCTGAAGAGAGAAGTCCCTGCGACTCCAGGATATCTAAACCATATCCCACCCTCTTTCTGTGGATGAGGTTTCAGATTCCTATTTTTTATGAGATATGACTATAGCAGTGTTCCTCTTTGAGATAAGAACAGGAACCCAAACCCAAACCCAGGAAATAGGAGGCCTCGGCTCCTGCCTTTGTTGAGGTATGTGATCCCATGCAAATTGATTGTGTTCTCTGAGTACCAGTTTCCTCGTCTGTAAAATGGGGGAAAAATCACCCTCTGTCATGCTGAGAATATCAAATGAGAAAATGGAATGGGATGGACTTTACAAAGGTGGGAAGTTGTTATTTTATTCTTCATTCAGAGTTAGAGTGGCAAACCTAAGTTCTCTGCAATAGCTCCAGAAAAAGATGAAATCTAGCTTCTGCATTTATCAGCAGGGTAGCCACACCTTTCTAGCCCTCACTTAACTGAGCAAAGACTGGGGACAGTATCACCTGCCTTATGTGAGCTAACTGACGTGAAGAATAATTATGATGATAATGCCAGGGGCTCACCAGATGCTGATGCAAATCAGTAAGTGTCTCTTCCTCTCAGCACTGCTAAGAATGGTAACTGAGATCTAGATTGTGAGTTGAGGGGTCTGAAATCCGGACTGGTGGCACCTGGACTAGGCAAGGTCAGCAAATCCTGTTGACATGTAGTGGAAAAATGAAGCATCATGCTCAAGGCTCTGGGAGGTCCTAGTCTGCTTAAAGCTGATCAAATGAGGTCCTAGCTGCCCTCAGTAGGGTAATGCCAGGATAGGCGACTGCAGTGCTTTCTTTTTTTTTTTTTTTTTTTTAAAGATTTTATTTATTTATTTTTCCCCCCAAAGCCCCAGTAGATAGTTGTACGTCATAGCTGCACATCCTTCTAGTTGCTGTATGTGGGACGCGGCCTCAGCATGGCCGGAGAAGCAGCACGTCGGTGCGAGCCCGGGATCCGAACCCGGGTCGCCAGCAGTGGAGCGCGCTCGCTTAACCACCAAGCCACGGGGCCGGCCCTGCAGTGCTTTCAAACTCTGCTCCACAGAGCCTTGGGGGTCTCCAGAGGGAGGCCAAGTGAGTAGGGCTCTCCACATAATCTTACCCTCATAAAAAAGGAGTTCTAGTGCCAAACAAAACAAACTTTGAAACCATTGGCCCAGGGGTCAGAAGTCGGGGCTGGAAGACTGGAGTTCTATTTCTGGCAGGATCATTAGTCAATGATCACTGCCTTTTTCTGGGATTGTTTGCCCATCCATAAAATGGAGACGAAAATCCTTAACCTCATAGAGTCAACGTAAATTAAACTTGCTGTTGACATGCTGGAGACATGAGAATCATGAGCATGAGAGGGAGCTCATTCATTCACTCAACAAAAATTTGTTGAACACCCTTTGTGTGCTAGCCATGATGCAAGGTATGAGGTATGCAGAGGTAAACAGACAGACAAGGACTTTGCCCTTACGCTTTTATTATCAGTGAGAAGAAGATCTTCTCTGAGTATCACATTGCAAAGCTGACCTTAAAAACTAGAGTTCCCAGTGAAGGATGACCAGGATGGTGGTGAGGAGCCTAGAAATCATGGCAAAGGAGAAAAGGTCTGGGAATATATATAATCTGGAGAAAAGTCAGAGGAGACAAATGCCCTAAGGGCAGTCATGGGAAGGGAAGAGGGCTGGAGGTAGACTTGTTCTTTTGGAAGGCAGAGAGAGGAAGAGGGGCCAGGAGTTATAAGAAGGCAAAATTTAGGGGCCGGCCTGGTGGCGCAAGCGGTTAAGTGTGCGCACTGTGCTGCGGCGGCCTGAGGTTCGCCGGTTCAGATCCCAGGCGCGCACTGATGCACTGCTTGTCAAGCCATGCTGTGGTGGCGTCCCATATAAAGTAGAGGAAGATGGGCATGGATGTTAGCCCAGGGCCAGTCTTCCTTAGCAGAAAAAAAAAAGAGGAGAATTGGCAGATGTTAGCTCAGGGCTGATCTTCCTCACCAAAAAAAAAAAAAAAAAAGAAGGCATATTTCAACTCAAAAAGAAAGGTATTTTAGCAATCAGAGGTGTGCAAAAATAAAATCGATTACCAAAGGCAATAGTGAGCAATCTGTCATTAGGAGTATTTTAGCAGAGGTCAGATGACCACTCTCATCTGTTGGGCTAGACACTAGATCATCTCTACAGTACTTTCCACTTTTGAGATGCAAGGACTCTGTGCTCATAACCATGCTTTCATCTTCATTGGGTGAATTGAATGACCAAGAAACTAGAGCTGTGGATCTAAGAAAATTCTTACCTCAACACAGGACCCAGGGACTTGCACAGTCCTTGCGCATGCTTAAGTCTGTCTCATGTTAAAAAAAAACCCTCTCTGAACCACATGTTGCATATCTTCTACTATCCTTTCATTCGACAAATACTAAATACTCACTATGTGTCAGTTAGGGTGATGGATACTGAGAATGATGAAAGAGAGAGATATTATCCCTCCCCTCATGGAACACTTAATCTAGTTCCATCTAGGAGGATGACAAAATACAAGTTGATAAAAAAAATTAGAAACTATTGTAAATATTACTAAGGAAAGGAATAGGATATTCAGACAGAAAATAACAGGGGACCATTTTTAGATGAGAAGACCCTGGGAAGTCTCCCTGACAACTTGATGTTTAAGCTGTGGTCTGAAGAAGAGTCCAAGTGGAGGTGTGCCAGACAATGTGCTTGGTTTTAGGGTTCATTGGAGGCCCCAAATGAATCCAAAGCATTATCTAAACATCCACTCTCTAAGAAAAACTGCAAAGGATACAAATATGGTCAGGACCCAGCTTACCCCTTACATGCAAAGAATTCTACTGGAAAGGCTAAGAAACTGATGTGGTTGGGTAGAATCTAATCATGGGAAAGGATCTGCTGTAGGTTCCCTGGTGCAATGGCTAGGGGCTGCTGCCTGGTAGCATACAGAAAGACTTTAAGGTAGAATGCAGCTTGGAATATTCAGGGAAACTGGGGGAAAAACTGTGTAGCTAAAATGTATGGAACAAAGAGATCAGTTTGGAGAGGTAGGCAGGGGCCAGATCATGCAGGACTCAGCAAACCAAAGAAAGGCATCTGGATTTTATTATAAGTGCATTAGAATGCCACTAAAGAGTTTTAAGTGGGCAAGTGCGATAATCTAATTTATGCTTTAAGAAGAGTCTTTGGGCTATAAAATAGAAAATGGAGCAGAGAGGAAGAGAGGTAGTAAGGAGACCAGATAAGCCAGAAAGATTCTCTCATGCCAGGAGAGGGAGGATGATGGTGAAGGCAGTAGAGATAAGATGTACGTAGATTAAAGATTCATTTTTTTTTTTAAAGATTTTATTTATTTATTTTCCCCCCAAAGCCCCAGTAGATAGTTGTATGTCATAGCTGCACATCCTTCTAGTTGCTGTATGTGGGACTCGGCCCCAGCATGGCCGGAGAAGCGGTGCGTCGGCGCGCACCCGGGATCCAAACCCGGGCCGCCAGCAGCGGAGTGCACGCACTTAACCGCCAAGCCACGGGGCCGGCCCTAAAGATTCATTTTGGATTTCCACTCCAGCTAAGGTGGAGTAGCAGGGACTAGATATACCCTACTGCTTGAAACAACTAAAAGAAAAGACAAAATATATGAAATGATAGTTTTCACTGGGCATCAGGTAGTGCAGAACAGTGATTCCTGAAAGAGGGGAAACAAACGAGGTGAGCCCTAGGCTTGCTCCCAGCTTACTGTCTGGAGAGTTTCCAGGGCACAGTGCAGAAAGGGAAAATCAGACAGAGCCCAGTGATCTCCCTGAGCTGAGGAGATGGGGCTGAGAGACCAGGTACGCTAAGGCAGCTAAAGTTCACAGGCCAGAGCACTGGAGAAGTGATCATAACTATATTTCATATGTCTAAGAAGTTAGAGCAAAGACTGAGCAGGTTAAGCAGAGACACTGAAGGTATAAAAATATTGAACTTCTACAAGGAGAACAATAAAACTAAGATCAAATATTAGTTAATATAAGAAACAAAGATACAAACCAGAGAATCAAATAAACCAAAAAAATTATTTTTTTGACAAAAAAAAAAAATTGAACTTCTGGAAATGAAAATACAATGTCTGAGATAAAAAATACATGGGATGGAAGAAGAGTAGATTAGATACTGCGGAAGAAAAGATTAATTAACTTAAATATAGCTATAGAATTTATCCAAAATAAAACAGAAAAAGGGCTAAAAAAAAAAAAAATTAAAAAGCATCAGTCAACTGTGGGGAAAACTTCAAGAGGATTAATATATGTCTAATTGGAGTCCCCAAAGGAGAGGTGACAGAAAATATATATGAAGAAAGAATGGCATAATTTTTAAAAAATTAGATGGAAATATAAACTTACATATCCAAGAAGCTCAGTGAACCCGAAGCACCAGAGGCATGAAGAAAATCTCACCAAAGCACAGCACAATCAAATTCTTAAAACCAATGATAAATAAAAAACTTATTTAAAAGTATCCAGAGAAAAAAGACACATACAAGAGACCAAATAATGACAGCAGACATCTTATCAGAGACAATGCAAACTAGAAGACAATGGAGTGACATCTTGAAAGAGCTGAACAACAAAAAAGTCAACCTGGAATTCTAAACTCAACAAAAGTATCTTTCAACAACAAAGGCAAAAAAAGACCTTTTCAAAAAGCCGAAAGAACTCAACTACAGTAGACCATAACTATGAGAAATGTTAAAGGAAGTCCTTCAGGCAGAGAGAAGATAATGACATGAAACTCTGGCTCTATATGAAAGAATGAAAAGTACCAGAAATGGTAACTGTATATAAAAGGGTAAATATAAAAGAATTTTTTCTTATTTAAAAAAAAATCTTTAAAAGGTAATTACCTATTTAAAGTAAAATAATAACAATGTAAAGTGGGATTTATAACATATGTAAAAGTAAAATGTATGATAACAATAGCACAAAGGCCAGAAGGTGGGAGTGATGGTATACGACTGTAAGGTTCTTGTACTATATGTAAAGGGATATGATTATTATTTTAAGGTAGATTGTGATATGTAAAAAAATGTATAATATAAACTAAAGCAATCAGTAAAATAACAAAATAAAGAGTTATAGCTAATAAGCCAACAGAGGAAATAGAACAGAATCATAAAAAACTGCATTAATCTACAGGAAGGTGGAAAAAGGGAACACAGAACAGATGGAACAAATCTCTCCATCCACAGCTTTTGCCTCTGTTCTCTGAGTTGCTAAAAGTATAAATCTGAGCTAAATGGTTCTTCCATTTAGATAATTACACTAATGGTACTTTTGGTTATGAAAAACACGTACGTTGTTGTACAAGGGAAAAGCTGAGATAGAAGGAAATGAAATTATTTTTCCCCATAAATTAATTTGGAGTTGCCTCTGATAGCTTGAAAAGGAGGAGGTATGGGATGGAAGGAATAGAGAAATCAGAGGAGAAATGGAATCCCCCAAACCTTGAGTGGGTCCCAGAAAATGGCAGTAGGCTGAGGCCTAAGGTGAAAGAGGCCAATAAGGGATTTCCTACTGACAGCTGATAAACATGAAGATGAAACAAAAATGTTAAATTGCTTCCTGTTCTTTGCAGTAATTAACCTTCTTTTCCCCCAAAACTTCAGTATAAGTCTATTACACTTAACAGCCTTGTGTTAGTTTTGCCTTAGAAAAATGACAGATGAGGAACTGGACCAAATGTTTGGGGCAAAGCATTGTAGAGAGAGACCATCAGCTACTTGAGTTGACAGGGAAAGAAGGGATTAAGAACTGAATCAGAAGCAGGAATTCAGAGATAGACGTATGGGCAACTACCAGGAAAATGTAACCTTTTCTAGGTTAGGTGGGATGGGGGTTCATTTTATTTTATTTAGATTTGGATACCAAAGGAAAGGATAATCTTCAAATCTAGGAGGACTCACAGAGTTCTGCAAAAATCTCTTACTCATTTCTTTGCCTACTTGTCTTGCTCCACTCCAATCCACTCTCCCATAGTATCCTGAGTGAGCTTTCTAAAACACAAATCTGATTATGTTACTTTCCAGGCTTTAAACACTTCAATGGGTCCTCACTGCTCAATGATATAGTTTTAAAGTTTGCAACACGGTTCATTAGATCTTTTATGACTGGGCCTCTGCCTACCACTCCAGCCTTGTCTTTCACATTCTTCTCTTCTCCTTCATATTTCAGCTGTACTGGACATTCAGTTCCTCTGAGACAAGTCGTGTTCCCTCTTGCTCCTCATAGTCTCACACGCTACTTAGTCAACAGGAACATTCTTCATCATTCTCCTCCTCCATCTCTTTGGGTCTGTGACATCTTCACCTGATTATCCTACTCCTTCAGGTCCAAGCTTAGATATCGTTTCTTCTGGAAAGTCTTCCCTGACACGCCTGGTTTGAACTTTTGAACTCTGAACTTGTCCTATTAAAGTACTCATCCCCATGAAATAACTGTTTGCTTATTTGTCTGTATTCTTTACCAGGCTGTAAACTCTGTGACTCCTAGTTTACAATGGAATTCTCCATGCCTAAATCAGAGGTTGGCATCGTGCGCTTGGTAAACACTGTGCTAACTGATTGTCTGACTGAATAATGGAATCAATACAGTTTCAATTAATTATGAACATTTGAGTCATCTTATAACTCTGATAGTTCTATGAGGAAACGTGTGGGGATGAAGGGGCATCCTAAGAGATTTTACAGTTCTCATTTGTCTTTAATCACTGTGAATTTTGGGATTTTGGCAGGAGAACGACTTTATAACTAGCCCAGAAGACCTGAATGGCACCTAGAAAGACAAGCACAAGGAACTTATTGTCATGGGACAAACGAACCACTTCCTCCAGCAGAGAGGTACCCAGGCAATCCCAAAACAGCGGACCCAGAGGTTAATGCTGGGTGGCTTTCAACTATAGCTAAAATGTATAGCCACTAGGACCAGCTAAATTAATACTATCTCCTGTCTAATACTGTCAGTTTTTTAGAGGGTCGCAGGGAGCTCCCTCTCACTTAATCTTCACAAGCCTCTTACTTGATCCAGACATGTACGTGACGTTGAAGCAGGGATTCTGATCTGATGTTGCCTCCCCCAGGAATCCTTCCCTGATCTCTTCTTTCACCCTACTTCTTGCTCATCACTCCCGCCTGTTCCATGCTCTTACCACATACGTGTTTACCTATATCTCCCTCTCTCAGCTGGGAACTCGCTCAGAGCAGGGATCGAGCCTGCTTCACCTCTGCCTCCCCAGAGTCCAGTAGAGAATCTGGTACAGAGTAAGTGTTTGATAAATGCTTTAACGTCCTGAAGCCAAACAACTGGCCTGTATTCTTCAAAGAGCCAATGTCATGTCATGGAAGGTAGGAAAAAAAAGGCTGGAAAACTGCTCTCGATAAAAGGAAATTAAAGAGACAGGACAACTAAATGCAGTGGATGATCCTTCACTGGCTCTTGGATTAGGGAAAAAAAAACAGCTATAAGGGACATTATTGGGATAATTGGGGAAATTTGAATATGGACTATACATATCAACTAGTAGGTTTTACTAATGTAAAATTTCGTGAGTGTGATAATAGTATTGTGTTCCTTGTTTTTAGGAGGTACATACAAAAGTATTTAAGGATCAAGTCTCTCATCTGCAGTCAACTCTCAAATGGTTCAGTAAATAAACAAAAAATATAAAGATACAAATATATGTATACATACTTAGAGAAACAGATAAAGTATATATTACAAAAAATTAAGTGGTAAATCTAGGTGAAGAGTACATGGTTGCTCATTGTACTATTTGTACAACTTTTCTGTAGGTTTGAAACCTTTCAAAATAAAATGTTGGAGGAAAAAAGTGAGACTCAATTTAGGTAAGGAAGCCTAATGTGATTGCATTTGGTGACTATCTGCTATATTGGAAGTGCACGGTCAGTGAGGTCAAGACCCTATGGGGTAGGGCAGTGTAGAGACAGGCCATAGCGGGAGGGCTCCAGTAAGCACCTAGATAACAGAGATGGCGCCTTTGGATGTCGAACTAGCAGATGTGTGTAGCCAGGAAGAAAGGTGGGAGTGATAAACACCAGATCCAAAGGGCAAAGCAAAAGACAGCCTTTGCTGTCTTTGGCAGGGGTTTGGGTAAATAATCAAAAAAGTCCAGAAAATGATAAACGAGCAGAGGTGGAGCAAAGGGTCAGTAAGGCAGGCAGGTAGGTAGGTAGGCAGACAAGGTAACTGAGGAGAGGGAGCATGAAGGAGTGAGAAATCTAGGCAAAGCTCTGTCTTGTCCGGACATAGTTAAAAGGGTCATTTCAGGGACACCAATAGAAACTAGGGTGAGAGCAGCCAAGTTGCTGAGCACCCATTGTGAGAAACAGAGGTTAGAGAGCACAGGACGGCACAGAGAGTTGGCTGAATCTGTCTGAAAAGGAGAGAAGGGAAGTGGAGGCAGCCACTGGTGGAATGTGATAACCCTGGGCTTTGTCTCTTTCTTAGTTGGCGAGGCAAGAAGGAAGAGTGGCTAAAGCTTGCTTCCTCTTACCTGGTAGTTGAATCAGAGAAATGCAAACTGGAACAGAATTCCCAGGAAAGGTCATACCCCCAATCCCAAACTACCTTGATGACTGCAGGCCCATGATGTACACCCCACCAGTCTGCATGTTGCTACCTGTACGTTTCTCTTAGTTCTTAATGACAATATTCCATTTAAGAATTCTGAGTTTCTATTTTCTTTGAGAAATCTCTTTAGATTAGCAGCTACACTCAAGGACATGCTAGCCCCTCTCCTGTATCCGTTCTTCCAGAATCCCAGGTAGGCCTAACTTTCATTACTGAAGTACAGCTTAGAGTTCTTGAATGCCAACAGCTGGGGATATTTAACAACCTGCCTTTGTCTGCACCAACTCTACCATGCCCAGCCCAGATTCCCTGTGCAGCATTCTAACTAAAGAACGCCTTTTTCTGTTCTCAGAGATTCTAATGCTGAAAGAAAGCAATCTAGAGCAGGTTAGGTGAGAAAAAGTTCCCTCTGAAAAAAAGGATCACTGAAGGGGTCACAGATATGTCTGCAGGGGGCCCACAAGGAATATTTGAAATTCAGGTATGTTTTCTCAAGTCACATAAGCCATGCTCATTTGGGTGCAGAAGTATAGACGGAGGCGGGGCTGGGCTGGGTGAGTAGTCACTTCCCTGAGCACATTCTTCAAAAGTGGCACTTTTATCAGAATTGATTCTGTTAAAACAATGATGAAAAGACAATAGGGAAGGCAATATGGGAACAAGACGTGTAGAAGGTCAGACAGGAGCCCCCTTCAGATATATGCTCCCCCATCAGCAGACAGCACAGCCCCGACACGGACAGCACCACCTCTCTGTTCCTCTGGCCAGGACAAGGTCCACAGGACTCCTTTAAAGGGCCTTTCCTCCCTCTCTCAACAACGACCTACCTTGCTACGTTTAGGGCCGAGCTTTCCTTCCCTCCCTGTCGTGCTGTGTCCTGGACTCCAGATTAGAGATGCCGAGTTCCACTCACTCTTTAACCTTCCTCGGAAGTGCTTAGTCACTGATCCGGCCACGTGGCATCCGCTTTCCTGTTGTGGGTCTGGTATGTTAACTAAGAAAATTATTTTCCAGCCTAGTTAGAAACAGCAGGAACTTGAATTGACTTGCTAGACTGGCGGTGCTGAGGAGTTAGGGCCACGTGCCAAAGGAAAGAGTGGATGGCCAATCACCAGGGAGCAAATTTCTCAATCTGTAGCCTGAGACTAAACCTTCCCGCTGGCAAGGGAGATCCATGTTAGGATTTGCTGCCAGATTCACACTGGGAGATGTACTGTGACTTCACAGTGGCTCCACATGCAGCCTGGAGCTCAGAAAGGGAATCGTGAACCACCTTTTTCTAGGGATAAAAATCCAGAGGAAAGAAGGTCAATTCTAGAGATAGGAGACAAAATCTTGAAGCCAGAGTAAAGATCAGAGGAGACCAAAAAGTCCCAGACATGGCAAAGTTAAGGGACAGAAAACCAGATGTGTGGATAGCTGGTGCCAGGCTAGCAGGTCTGAGGCCTTGTTGGTGCTGCCACTAGCCCTGCGCCCCATTCTTAGCCCAAACCCCATCCCAGCTCCTACCTGGTAGATACCTGTCGTGGCTGTGGCTGTACTCTGTGGTGGTGAGTGACAAGTGAGTCTGTGTGAAGGGCTGGTTGCCAAACAGATTGTCACTGCGAAGGTTGTGGCAGAGTTTCTCCAGGAAGCGGAGGACGTAGGTGATGCTGTTGACTGCTGGGAGGTTGAGGGTGTGCTGTTCCCTGTCAAACACGGCTGTGGAGTTAAGTAAACAGGGCTGAGCACGTCAGTCTGGCAGTGCAATGCAGCGCTGGGCAAGAAGAGTCCAGCCCACTACTTGCCTCAGGCTTACCTGGTTACACAGAGGCAATCAGTGCCCAGGCTTCCTCTCTCCCTCCCTAACCTCCCTCCCTTGAGGGTTTGGTTTTTGCCTCCAACTCCAAAGGGCTTGAAATAATGGGAGTGGCCAGGCCAGGTCTGTTACACCCAAGGCTCTGGAATGATTTTACCCAACCTGTGAAAACAACTGTGAACATAATTCTATCTGCTCCATCAATTGGCTGGACCTGCTCCAGGAAATCTGTTCATTTAGGGTTCTGTTTCTGTAAGAACTGCCCAAGAACAGAGAAGCTGAGCAACAGAGGAGAATACAGCTATTGCCAGCAATGGTTTGGGTGGCCAATCTGGGTTGTATATGGGCACTAGAATTTTGGCAACATTTGGAACTATTCCATGCTTGGCTTTATTTTACTCCCTATCTATTTCTATTCAAAAAGCATCTGTATAATCCTTAAAAAGCAAAAGGCCTCTGCATTTGTCTCTCAGGGCAGCAAGGAAATGGGGAGATAGGTCACTCTTGGGAGCCAATTTTGGGAGAGAGGAAGAACCCTAAAGGAGGTGTAGGTGATAGCAGCTAAAGAGAGGCAGTAAAGAAGGCCAGGTCCCTATGCACTGCTGCACAGAAGCAAAGGCGAGACCAGGCAGTGGCCTGGTCCTGGAGAGGGAGGCTTGATTTCCCATGCAGTCCTCAGCCTTCTATAACAATTCCTTCCCTGCCTGCTCCATCCTCCACACGGCCAATTACTCCCTCATCTGGGATCTCATACACCCTGTCCACATTTCTCTATTATAACATCACTCACAGTTAGCTGTGAGATGTTCTTTCTTTTCCACCAGGGCAGAGCCTGAGCCTGTCATCTTCTTTTCTCCCCCACCCCTGGCCAGTGTCTGGCAATAACCTCTGACATATAGTAAGGGCTCAATAAATGTTTGCTAAAAGAATATAGTTGGGTTATTTATGGGGTCTTCCATGTAAGCCGGGTTTTCTGAGGCTGAATATTGCAACTCATTAGAAGGAAGGGGCAGGAGATTATGGGGTAGTGTACAGTTAAGATTGAAAGACTCTAGGTCAAGTCTTCATAGGTTGGGTGAGTAAAGAATAGGGTTTTGGGGGCTGGCCTCATGGCCTAGTGGTTAAGCTCAGCATACTCTGCTTTGGCGCCCCAGGTTTGTGGGTTTGGATCCCAGGTGTGGACATACACCACTCATCAGCCATGCTGTGGCAGCGACCCACATATAAAACAGAGGAAGATTGACAATAGATGTTAGGTCAGGGCAAATCTTCCTTGGCAAAAAAAAAAAAAGAATAGGGTTTTGGACTTAGGGAAAACTGAAACAGAACTAGGGCACAGCAGAAAAAGTGAATATTCTCAGTGAAAACAAAAAAACACTACGTAGTTGACTCTCATAGCAGGAAAGAAAAAGGGAATGGTTCTTTCCACTTTGCCCCAGGATTCGACTCCCTTGTATCAGGGCTGGCTTAGCACTGGAAAGCTAAAAAGCCAAAAGTATGAGAGAAGAGTTCTGTGGTTCCCTGAAGCCAGGTGGGAGGCTGTGGCAGTCTGGAGAAATTCTCCTGTTGCTGCAATATAGCCCCCTCTGGATTTTTTCTTCTGGAATGTCTTTAAAGCAACCCACTCATATATTTTTTGTACGGAGAGGCTAAGCAGGTAGATGGGAAAGGAGTCTCTTTAGAGGCTCAGTTAAGTAGAGTCTGCATGCGTATTCTACTTGGCAGAGATACACATAAGGCTCAGAGGGGCTCTGGGAGTTGAAAATCAGGACTCTCTGAGGAATGGAATACCTTCCCATTTCTCCAGAGTCTACAGGTGTGAAGGAGGAAGCAGGATGCCTTGTCAGAAATCAGCCAGTTGAGAAGGCCTGCCCCTCTGGCTAGGAGGCCAGCCCAGCCCAAGGGTGCTTACCTGAGATAACCTCACCACCGTGGCCCTGTTTCAGGAAGCTGAAGACAGTTTTCTGGTGATAAGCACAGTCGATGCAAGCCTGGACAGCCTGCTGCAACACCACAGAGGCACGGGCTGGCCCAAAATGGTCAGGGAGCTGCTGCACCTTCTTCTTATCTAGGTGGGGGCCTGTGTTGCCATTCTTGTTCAAGTAAATACAAACTGCATGAGACAGAATCAAAGAAGCTTAAAGATATCCAGGGTAGAGAAGTGGAAGAACAGTGCTCTCTTCTGTCTTTCATACCCTGGCCTCTGGTCCCTAGCAGGATTCCCAGCTGCTAAGCTGGTGAAACACTGGGAGGGGGTAGACGGTGGCTGTACCCAGCTGCTGCCAGCCCAAATTGCATGACCAAAGGCTCTGGGAACATAGCCTCCTGGGAGAACAGCCCAGACCAAAAGCCAAGGCACAGAACTTGCACTCTGTCTTCTGTGCACAGAAAAGAAAATCTAAACAGTTTCCCAGACGTACATACTTTCATTTTTAGTACTTGGTTGCCTCACATAATCTTGTATCTCTTACCTTATATGTGTAAGGAGTTGTGGGGCTATAGCAATTAGCAAGGGTGTGCTTGTGTGTGTGTGGTTGGCCTTGGACTTAGAATGGTCACACCACTGGCCACTTGGCTTGCTTTCTGTTCTGGGCCTTGGAGTCCCTTTGTTATCTTCTACATCAACACTCAGGTCCAAAGAAAGTAGTAAAAATAGAAAAAAAATGGAATAAAGAAAAACATGAGTGGTCTCATCTATATATTTGTTTGTTTTAGTAGTTTCTCCTGTCAAGACAGCTGTGCACTCTTTTTTTTTTATTTTTAAAATTTATTTATTTATTTATTTTTTCCCCCCGAGCCCCAGTAGACAGTTGTATGTCATAGTTGCACATCCTTCTAGTTGCTGTATGTGGGACGCGGCCTCAGCGTGGCCGGAGAAGCGGTGCGTCGGTGCGCGCCTGGGATCCGAACCCGGGCCGCCAGCAGCGGAGCGTGTGCACTTAACCGCCAAGCCACGGGGCCGGCCCCAGCTGTGCACTCTCTTAATTGCAACCCTCCATCTGGCACTATGGTAGGGTAGGGGATAGGGTGGGCACAGGAGAAAGAGGAAGTCCCAAACAGAGCTGCTTCCTTGGTCTCTGGAGAGGACCCACAACAGCCTAGTCAGCTATGACACTCTCTCTGTTGATCTGCCTTCTTGGCTTCCAGTTGAGTAAGGGGGTACCCTTCTTTCTCACACCGTCACGGCTCACTAACTGAAGAGGTAGGAGGGAAAAAAGTCTCTTTTGCTATTAAAGGCAAAAAAGATAAGCGCAGTAGCTTTGTAGGCTGTGGATGGACTGCAGTCCTTTTTGGGCCTCAGGTTTACCATCTGTAAAACGAGGGGGCTCAGCCAGATTCTCTCTGAGGACTCTTCCACCTTTATCACTGTAATTCTAAAGGGAAGCAAGGTGGAGAGAAGAAAATGGGAAACAGAAAGGGAGGAGGCAGGATGTGAAAGGTGTGACGTGAAAAAGAAGGAAAGGAAAAAAAGAAAAAGGTAAACAAGATGAATTGAAATATATATTTAACTCTGTTCTCTCCTAAAACCTACTAAAATAAGCCAGATAACATGAGAGGAGACAACATAAAATTTTGGAAGCTGGAAAACACACTGGCAAAGCAGCAAATGACTTAGCAAACCCAAGAAAGCTGAATCTTTAACCATGAATGGGGAATGATGAGAACCAAGCTGTTCCATCTTATAATTCACAAAAGGCCCAAGAATGGGCAGGTGCCTCTAGAGGTCAGTGTGAAGGTAGTTCTAATAATAGAAGGATTGGTTGAAGTCTCTTAAGAAATAGTTAGGATTTCGATGTCAAAATCTGATTCTTTTGCTGAAAACAAAACATGAAAATGCAAGAACTTGGGCCAACACTGTGGCTTAGCGGTTAAGTGCGCGTGCTCCGCTACTGGCGGCCCGGGTTCGGATCCTGGGCGCGCACCGATGCACCGCTTCTCCGGCCATGCTGAGGCCGTGTCCCACATACAGCAACTAGAAGGATGTGCAACTATGACATACAACTATCTACTGGGGCTTTGGGGAAAAAAAAGGAGGAGGATTGGCAATAGATGTTAGCTCAGAGCCAGTCTTACTCAGCAAAAAAAGGAGGATTGGCATGGATGTTAGCTCAGGGCTGATCTTCCTCACACACACACAAAAAAATGCAAGACCTCAAAGAGATAAGAAGACTAATGAAAATAAATGAAAACATATGTCTATGAAAAGATGCTTACAAGAATGTTCATAGCAGCTTAGTCATAATAGCCCCAAACTAGAACCAACCCAAATGTCCGTCAACAAGAGGACAGATATATAAATTGTGGTGTATTCATTTATTGGAATACCATCTGGCAGTAAAAAAGAATGAACTACTGATAGGGTGCTTCTCACAAACATTTTGAGAGAAAGAAACCAGATACAAAAGGGTACATATAGTATGATTCCATTTACATTAAGTTCAAGAATAGGAAAATCTAATCTACAGTTATAGAAATCAGAATAAAGACAAGAGTGAAGAATAGAGTAAGGAGGTATGAGGTAACTTCTGGCGGTGGTAGAAATGACTTTTATCTTAATTGGGGGTAGTTACATGGGTGCTTATAATGAATAAAGTTCATCAAATTGTATACTTAAGATCTGCACATTTCACTGTACGTAAACTTTACCTAATTAAAACACACAAAAAGGAAAAAGTATAACCACTCTAGTGATGATTAAGAAAAGAAATTCTACATGGATTACAGGGTGAAATATAAAAGGCAAACTATAGAATCCTTAGAAAAATGTGGTAGTTTTAAAACATGGCCCCCAAATTCTGTGACATCCCTTCCATCGATCTCTGTGATACCTGACCAATAGACTACGGTGGAAATGACACTGTGCCAGTTTCTGAGCCCAGGGCTTAAGAAACAGGCAGTTTCCACTTACTGTTTCTTGAGACATTCACTCTTGGAATCCAACTACCATGTGTGAGGCGGCAAAGCCACCCTGTGGTGAGGTGCATATGGAGAGAAACCAACAGCCAGAACCAACTTGTCAGCCATGTGGTGAAAGTAGATCCTCCACTCCTAGTCAAGCCACCACAGCTGCCACTGCATGGAACAGACATAAGCTGTTGCCACGAAGCCCTATCTACACTGTTGTTTTAAGCCATCAAGTTTTGTGGTGGTTTGTTACATAGCAAAAGATTATTGGAACAGACTGTGGTACCAGAAACCAGGTGCTGCAGTAACAAAAGCCTAACACACATGGCATTGGCTTTGGGATTGGGCAGCAGAAAGAAGCACAAAAGGCCACAAAAAGAGTGTTGAGCGAAAGCTTAAAGGGCCTTAAGTAGAGTTTTTTTGTTTTCTTCTGTTTCATTTTTTTGTGAGGAAGATTAGCCCTGAGCTAACATCTGTTGCCAATCCTCCTCTATTTGCTGAGGGAGATTGGCTGTGGGCTAACATCAGTGCCCATCTTCCTCTACTTTATATGTGGGACGCCTGCCACAGCATGGCTTGATAAGCAGTGCGTAGGTCCGTGCCTGGGATCCAAACCTGCGAACCCCAGGCCGCTGAAGCAGAAGGCGCGAACTTAACTGCTATGCCACTGGGCTGGCCCCTTAAGTAGAGTTTTAATGGAAGCCTAAAGGGTTTTGAGGAGGCTGTCAGTGAAGGCTTAAAGGAAAGTGAGGAAAATCTTATTGGAAGATGGAGGACGGGGGACATTTGCTAGGTAGTGATGGAAAGTTTGACAACACTGTCACTTGAAGTAACATGGAAACAGGAAAGGTACCTGTTGAACTCAGTGAAATAGCTAAGGTGATTTCCAGACAAAGCAATGAAAGCGTCACCTGGCTTCTTCTCACACTGCCTGTGATAAAAATGCAAGATGAGAGAGATGAGCTTAAAAAAAAAAAAAACCCATAAAACATAAAAAAGCCCAGGACTTACAGAGTTCACAAATAAAATTGCTTCTCATTTCCATTCTCTCCAGAAGGCAAATAATTCTAAATTTAAAAAGGGTCAAATCCAGAATGGTACAAATACAATCTTTTGTTACGATGTCAGAATGATTTAAGACTATGCTTCACAGACTCTTTCAGACCAAAAGGCCCTCTAAGAATCTTAAGGGCAAATCTCTCAGATTCTCTCCCTTAAACAACAGGATTTTTAAGAATCTTAAGGGCATTGTCTCACAGCAGTTGTACAGGGAGTCCAAGCAGAGAAGGGCTTATCTTTAAGAGATTTGTGGTTATAGCTTTTGTCTACTGAAGTAAATCCCAATGGTATTCATAGAAAACACCTCAAGTTTCTAAGAGAATCATTCTGGCGGAAGCATTGCCAGCTAGGACTAAAAGGGACAGAGATGGTACAAAATGAAAAAAATCCTTTAGACCGCCAACCTTTTACAGGTAGAAAAAAGACTGAGAAGGCAATGTCAGTTTTCTTATGGAAAAGGAAGAAGGATTCAGAGGACAAAACCAAGAGCCATGGTAAACAATCCCCAGAAAGTAGTATTGACTCTAATCAAGGAGCTGGCAACACGTGCCCAGCTGGATTTCAGAATTTCTATAGACCAGTGACTGCTATGTGCTTCCAGTTTTTCTCCCCATTTGACTGGGTGTATCTATAAGTTATCCTATGCCTGTCCCACCATCATATGTTGGGTATGTGGGGAACAGACAACACGTTTCTTTTGTTCACAGGTCTTCAGATTGAGAAGAACTACACTCAAGGAGCTGCACGTGACACACTGCACCTGTGATGTCTCATTTGCATCTGGATCTGATTTAGATGATGGAATCCTAGATCTGGAGCCTGATATTATAAAGGGATGAGACTTTTAATGGAGAATCTTGCAAGGAGAAGAATGAATTTTCCAAGTGGGAAAAATGTAAATAATTTATGTCCAGAGAGTGGACTGAGGTGGTTTTAAAATATCGTCCATGATTCTTTCACCCTCCTCCCATTGAGAGGTGGGGTCTTTTCTCCTTCTCTTGAATCTGGGTTCTCTGACTACTTGATCAACAGAATATGGGGGCAATGATGCTATGTTAACTTTTGGGCTCAAGTCTTAAGAAAATGGTAGCCTCCATTTCTTGTCTCTTGGGACACTTCCTCTTGGAACCCAGCCACCGCGGTATGAGGAAGCGCAAGCTACCCTTTGGAGAGGTCTGTGTAGAGAAGAACCAACAGCCAGTACCAATTTTGCTAGCTATGTGAATGAATCATCTTGGAAATGGATCCTCTAGCCCCAATTGAGCCACCCCAACTGATGCCATGTGGAAGAGAGATGAACTGTCTTAATTTTAATATAGTTGAATATATTAATATTAACTTTTACAGGTATATAAAAGGTTATATACCTTTTCTTAGTTCATACTTACTGTCTTGTTTTAAAAATCTTTCCCAGTCTTAAGGTCATATAGATATTTTTGTATACCATCATGTTTTGGTTCTCTATTGCATCCAGGAAATCAGAATTGGAGGCTTAAAGAAAATATGGAGAACAGTCCAGCATGTAAGGAGCTTGGAGTAGCAACTCCATCCTAACAAGTAACAAACTGAAAAATCAACAATCCTTTTTAGATCCATCAGAAAAATGAGGTCACAGGGCAAACTGCTGCCCCCTAAATTTGGAGAGACAGACAGGTGAATATAGAGAATCATAATTTACCAGAGCAGAAACCTCCATAGGAACCAGTGCTGAGGTATGAAAATCTACACTGTAATTGACGAATTGTATGAAGCTCAGTGAGGACCAGTCTGAGAGTTAAAAAAACTCCAGGAGGGCCCAGTTACGGGGCAGGGGTCCCACACTTTTGTGAGTTTTACCTTCAGGAGCTCGACCAGGTTCTCACAGTGAACATGGGAGAAAAATCCCCTCATGCTTCCAGCAGCAGGGGGTGGGGGTGGAAAAGGAACTATTTGAAAATATGCCAGAGCACTCTGTTGTTCTTAACAATGCCTGCCCCTCAGGAGAAACTATTTTGTCAGAGTTGAACCTTGCTGAAATTTGATCAGAGCCTAACCTACCTGGGGGAAGGAAAATACCCAACTCCAGCCCCTCCAG
This sequence comes from Ceratotherium simum simum, assembly GCF_057802395.1. Classification (NCBI taxonomy): domain Eukaryota; kingdom Metazoa; phylum Chordata; class Mammalia; order Perissodactyla; family Rhinocerotidae; genus Ceratotherium; species Ceratotherium simum. The sequence continues at coordinate 18,325,802 of NC_141921.1, read as the reverse complement.
CTATCCTGTCTGTCTAAGGGGGGTGTGGGGAACTAACGAGTACTGGTGAGTTCACAGTCCAGGGGCAGTGGCTCACCAAAAGACAGACCTAATTGTAGGACTATAGAATACTTCTCCCCCAACACCTTACCATCTTATTACTAAAGGCCTATTTACAACAATTCCTTTTACCCTGTACATCGTGTCTGGCTATGAAGAAAAAATTACAAGGTACATTAAAAAGCAAAAAATACAGTTTGAAGAGACAGAGCAAGCATCAGAACTAGACTCAGACACGGCAGAGATGCTGGAATTATTAGATTGGGAATTTAAAACAACTATGATTAATATGCCAAGGGCTCTAATGGATAAAGTAGACAGCATGCAAAACAGATGGGCAACGTACACAGAGAGATGGAAATTCTAAGAAAGAATCAAAAAGAAATGCTAGAGATCAAAAACACTGTAATAGAAATGAAGAACACCTTTGATGGGCTCATTAGTACACTGGACATGACTGAGGAAAAAATTGCTGAGCTTGAGAATATCTCAATAGAAACTTCTAAAACTGAAAAGCGAAGAGAAAAAAGACTGAAAACAAAAACAAAAACAAAACCATAGAATAGACTATCCAAGAACTGTGGGACAACTACAAAATGTGTAACATACTGGAAATACTAGAAGAAGAAATGGAAATGAAGAAGAAGAGAAAGGAATAGAAGAAATATGCAAAGCACAATGACAAAAGAATTTCCCCAAATTAATGTCAGACACCAAAGCACAGATCCAGGAAGGTCAGAGAACACTAAGCAGGATAAATGACAAAAAAACTACACCTGGGCATATTATATTCAAAACGCAGAAAATCAAAGGTAAGGAAAAAATCTTAAAAGAAATCAGAGGAGAAAACCACCTTATCTATAAAGGAGCAACAATAAAAATCACATCCTTAGAAACCACATGAGCAAGAAGAGAATGGAGTGAAATATTTAAAGTGTTGAGAGAAAGCACCCACCAACCTAGAATTCTGTATCCTGCAAATTTATCCTTCGAAAATGAGGGAGAAACAAAGACTTTCTCAAAGAAAAACTGAAGGAGTTTGTTGCTAGTAGACCTGCCTTACAAGAAATGTTAAAGAAGTTCCTTAGAGAGAAGGAAAATAATATAGGTCAGAAACTTGGACCTACATAAAGAAAAGAAGAACATCGGAGAAGGAATAGGTGAAGGAAAAATAAAAACTTATTTTTCTTATCCTTAATTGACCTAACAGATAACAGTTTGTTCAAAATAAAAATAACCACAGTGTATCTGTGTATGCTTGTGTGTGTGTGTGTATACATATGCTTATGCATACTTACTTGTAAGCAAAGCAAAATGAGTAACAGCTTCATACAAAGAACTCCCAGGAAGGAGGAATTAGGATTATTTTATTATATCTGTGAAATGGTACAGTGTTATTTGAAAGTAGACTTGGATTAGTTATAAATGTATATTGCAAACTCAAGGCTAACCACTAGAAAAATCAAAATAAGCAGTATAACTGACATGCTAAGAAAGAAGAAAAAAATAAAATCATACAAAATGCTCAATTAAAACCACAAAAGGCAGAAAAAGAATAGAAGACAAAAACAGGAACAAACAAGGGCAACAAACAGAAAACTGTAATAAATATGGTAAATATTTATCCAACTATATCAATAATCACTTTCAATGTCAATGGTCTAAATATACTAACTGGGACAGATTCTCAAAGTGGACCAAAAAACAAGACCCAACTATATGTTATCTACAGGAAACTAACTTTAAATATAAAAATGCATATAGATTAAAAGTAAAGGAATAGAGAAAGATATGCCATATTAACACTAATTTTAAAAAACTGGGAGTAGCTGTATTAATTTCAGACAGAGCAGTTTTCAGAGCAAGGAAAGTTATCACAGATAAAGAGGGGCATTACATAATGATATAGAGGTCAATTATCTAAGAAAATATATCAACCCTTACTGTGTATACACTTAACAACAGAGTATCAAAATATAGGAGGTAAAAACTGATAGAGCTGCAATGAGAAATAGATGAATCCACTATTATAGCTGGAGACTTCGACATGCCTCTATCAGAAATGGACACATCCAGCAGGCAGAAAATCAGTAAGAAAATTGCTGAACTCAATAGCATCATCAATCAACTGGATATAATTGTTATCTATAGACTACTTCATCCAACAACAGCAGAACACACATTCTTCTCAAGCCCACATGGAATATTCACCAAGACAGACCACATTCTAGGCCATAAAACACAACTTAACAAATTAAAAAGAGCAGAAATCATACAATGTCTGCTCTTAGACTACAATGGAATTAAACAAGAAATCAGTAACAGAAACATACGTGGAAAATCCCCCAATACTTGGAGATTTAAACAACACATTTTAAAATAAGATATGGGTCAAAGAAGATATGAAGAGAAATTTAAAAATATTTTGAACTAAATGAAAATGAAAATACAACATATCAAAATTTTGGGGATGCAGCAAAAGCAGTGGATAGAGGGAAATTTATGCACTGAATGCATATATTAGAAAAGCAGAAAGACCTAAAATCAATAATCTAAGTTTCTATCTTAGGAAACTAGAAAAAGAAGAGAAAATTAAATCCAAAATAAGCAGCAAAAGAAACAATAAAATTATTTATTTTAAAATTTATTTGTTTTAAAATGATAAAATAATAAAAATTAGCACAAAAATCAATGCAACTGAAAACAGGAAGTCAATAGAGAAAAATCAATGAAACCAAAAGCTGGTTCTTTGAAAAGATCAATAAAATTGATAAGCCTTTAGACAGGCTAAATAAGAAAAAAAAAGAGATGACAAAAGTTACTAATATCAGAAATGACAGAGGGGACGTCACTACAGATCCACGGTCATTACAAAGATAATAAAGTAATACTAGGAATAATTCTATGCCCACAAATTTGATAATCTAGATGAAATGGACTAATTCTGTGAAAGACACAATCTGCCAAAACTCACACAAGAAGAAAAAGACAATCTGAATAGGCCTATATCTATTAAAGAATTTGAATCAATAACGAATAACCTTCCAAAATAGAAAGCACCAGGCTCAGACGGATTCACTAGTGAATTCCACCAAACATTTAAGAAATACATTTTATTGGGGCTGGCCCTGTGGTGTAGTGGTTAAGTGTGTGCGCTCTGCTGCTGGCGGCCCGGGTTTGGATCCCGGGCACGCACTGATACAATGCTTGTCAGGCCATGCTGTGGCGGCGTCCCATATAAAGTGGAGGAAGGTGGGCACAGATGTTAGCCCAGGGCCAGTCTTCCTCAGCAAAAAAAAAGAAAAAGAAAAAGAAAAAAGAAAAAAGAGGAGGATTGGCATGGATGTTAGCTCAGGGCTGATCTTCCTCACAAAAAAGAAAAACAAAAAGAAATACATTTTATCAATTCTCTATAATCTCTTTCAGAAAACAGAGGCAGAGAGACTACTTCTTAACTCATTCTATAAGGCCAGCATTACCCTAATACCAAGACCTGAGAGACATTACAAGAAAAGAAAATTACAGACCAATATCTCCCACGAACGTAGATTGGAAAAATCCTCAACAAAATATTAGCAAATTGAATCCAACAATACATAAAAAGAATTATACACTACAACCAAATGGGATTTATCTCAGGTATACAAGGCTGGTTCCACATTCGGAAATCAATATAATCCATAACATTAACAGGTTAAAGAAGAAATATCACATGATCATATCAATAGAAGCAAAAAAAAAATTGACAAAAATCCAAGACACATTCATGATAAAAACTCTCAGCAAACTAGGAATAGAAGGGAACTTCCTCAACTCGACAAAGAACATCTACAAAAAACTTACAGCTAACATCATACTTAATGGTGAGAAACGTGAAGCTTTCCCACTAAGATCAAGAACAAGGCAACGACACTCCCTCTCACCACAACTTTTCAACAGCATACTGGAAATCCTAACTAATCTAATAGGACGAGAAAAGGAAATAAAAGGTATACAGATTGGGAAGGAAGGAATAAAACTTCTTTGTAGATGACATGACTGTCTATGTACAGAATGCAAAAGAATTGACAAAAAAATTCCTGGAACTAACAAGCAATTATAGCAAGGTTGCAGGATACAAGGTTAATATACAAAAGTCAATCGCTTTCCTATATAATAGCAAATTGAAATTAAAAACACAAGACCATTTACATTAGCACCTCCAAAAATCAAATATTCACGTATAAATCTAACAAAATATGTACAAGATTTATATGAGGAAAACTACAAAACTGATGAACAAAATCTAAAAAGAACTAAATAAATGGAGAGATAGCCCATGTTCATAGATAGGAAGACTCAATACTGTCAAGATGTCAGTTCTTCCCAACTTAATCTATAGATTCAATGCAATCCCAATCCAAATTCCAGCAAGTTATTTTGTGGCTATCGACAAAGAGATTCTCAAGTTTATGTGGAGGGGCAAAAGTTCCAGAATTGCCAACACAATATTGAAGGAGAAGAACAAAGTCAGAGGACTGACATTACCCAAATTCATGACTTAAAGCTACAGTAATAAAGACAGTGTGGTATTTGTGAAAGAACACACAAATAGATTAATGGAACAGAACAGAGAGCCCAGAAATGTCCCACATAAATACAGTCAACTGATCTTAGACAAGGGCAAAACAGTGAAGCAAAGATAATCTTTTCAACAAATGATGCTGAAACAACTGTACAGACACATGCAAAAAAAGGAATCTAGACGTAGACTTTACACCCTTCACAAATGTTAACTCAAAATACATCACAGACCTAAATGTAAAATTCAAAACTATAAAACTCCTAGAAGATAACACAGAAGAAAACCACAATGACCTTGGGTATGGCAATGACTTTTTAGATACAACATGAAAGGCACGATTCAGGAAAGACATAATTAATAAGCTTGACTTCATTAAATTAAAACCTTCTGCTCTGTGAAAGACAATGTCAAGAGAATGAGGAGACAAGCCACAGACTGGGAGAAAATACTTGCAAAGGACACATCTGATAAAGAATTGTTGTCTAAAAATATACTACAAAGGACAATTAAAAAGTCAACAATAAGAAAAGAACAACTCAATTAAAAAATGGGCCAAAGATCTTAACAGACACCTCACCAAAGAAGATATGCAGGTGACAAAAAAGCATATGAAAAGATGTTCCACATCATATGTCATCAGAGAAATGGAAATTGAAAAAACAATCAGATAGGAGTGACATCAGCACCATGGCGCAGTGAGCTCTTCCCTTAGACTCTCCCCACTAAGGTACAATGAAAAGGACATTCATAAACCAACAGAGGACATTCACACAACACAACAGATGTCTGAGAGATCCACGCAGCCGTATGTCCGAAGGTGGAGGTGCTGGACCTGCAGGAGGAAGTGGAAGGTGGTAAGAGGATCTCCTCTCCCTCCCCAGCAGTGATCTAGGGTGCAGAACTGCGAGGAGAGGGGGGAGGGGCAGCTCTCCATGGGAAAACCTTCGCTCTCCAAGTTAGCCATGGGGAAACGCCACACAGAGGAGGCCAAACAATTTTGGGCGTGTCTTCATCAAGCCAGTACCCCAGGAGGGCAGAGAACGAAGTCAGAGCAAGAATGTCTGCCCCTGGGATCAGGCATGCAAAAGGAAGTGCCCCTCCCCCAGCCCGGTGCACCAGCTTGGGGCCGGTTGGCCAGCGTACATGTGCATACCTTTGTAAAGCAGCAGCAGAGGGCAACTGCAGACATGCTCTGTCAGCATAGATTCCAAAAGACAGGCACAGACTCCAGGGATCATGGCAGGCTCAGAATACACAGCTCCTACCCCACCTCCACTGCCAGTGGCAGCAGGTGGAATCTGCGACCAGATACTTCCACTATATGAAGGCAGAATTCCACCCCAGCAAATAGTATGAAAAGGTATATTAATACTCCAGACCAGAAGGAAAATGACAAGCACCCAGAAATCAACCCTGAAGGCATAGAAATTCACACCCTAAATGACAGAGAATTCAAAATAGCTATCATAAAAAAACTCAATGAGTTACAAGAAAATTCAGAAAGGCAGGTCAATGAAATCAGGAACAAAATTAATGAACAGAGGGAATTCTTTACAAAAGAGATTAAAACTATAAAGAAAATCCAATCAGAAATGTTGGAGACAAAAAACAATGAATGAGGTAAAGAAAAATGTGGAATCCTTGAGTAACAGAGCTGATATTATGGAGGACAGAATTAGCAGCTTGGAGGACAGAAATACAGAAATGCTTCAGATGGAGGAGGAGAGAGAACTAAGACTAAAAAGAAATGAAGAAATTCTCCAAGAAATACCTGACTCAATTAGGAAATGCAACATAAGGATTATAGGTATTCCAGAGGGAGAAGAGAGGGAGAAATGATCAGAAAGCTTGTTCAAAGAAATAACAGCTGAGAACTTCCCAAACCTGGGGAAGGAGCTGGAATTACAAGTAAAAGAAGCTAATAGAACTCCTAATTATATCAATGTAAAAAGATGTTCTCTAATGCATATATTAGTAAAACTGGCAAAAGTCAATGACAAAGAAAAAATATTAAGGGCAGTAAGGCAGAAGAAAATAACGTACAAAGGAACCCTTATCAGGCTTTCAGTGGATTTCTCAGCAGAAACCTTACAGGCTAGGAGAGAGTGGAACGACATATTCAAAATTCTGAAAGACAAAAACTTTCAGCCAGGAATAAGCTATCCAGCAAAATTATCCTTCAGATATGATGGAAGAAATAAAAACTTTCCCAGATAAACAAAAGCTGAGGGAGTCCATCACCACAAGACCCTCCCTACAAGAAATGATCAAAAAGGCCCTCATACCTGGAAACAAAAAAAAAAAAAGAAAAAAAAGAAAGGTTTACAAAGCCTTGAGCAAGGAGATAAAGAGGCAGACAAAATCAGAAAATTGCAGCTCTCTATCAGGACAGGTTAGCAAACACTTAATTGTAACATTAAAGATAAAGGGAAGGAAAAGATCAAAAAGAACCATAATCACGTCATTTTAACCACAAACTCCTAACACAAAACAGAATAAGTTGTGACAACAATAACTTAGAAGAGGAAGAGGAAAGGGATGGAACTTGTTTAGACTAAGGAAATAAGAGGTTATCAGAAAATGGACCATCTCATGTATGAGATCTTTTATACAAACCTCACGGTAACCACCAAACAATCAGAACAGAGACACAAATGATAAATAAAGAGAAAACTGAGAAAACCATCATAGAGAACTACAAAACTAATTTGGCAGTCTGAAATACACGGGATGAGAAACAAGGGAAATACCGAACAACCAGAAAACAAGCAATAAAATGGCAGCATTAAGCCCCCATAGATCAATAATCACTCTAAATGCAAATAGATTGAATTCTCCAGTCGAAGACACAGAGTGGTTGGATGGATTAAAAAATAAGACCCAACATTATGCTGCCTCCAGGAAACACATCTCAGCTCTAAAGACAAACACAGGCTCAGAGTGAAGGGATGGAAGACGATACTCCAAGCTAATGGCAAACAAAATAAAGCAGGTGTTGCCATACTTATATCAGACAAAGTAGACTTCAAGATAAAAAAGGCAATAAGAGACAAAGAGGGGCAGCACATAATGATAAAAAGGGACACTCCACCAAGAGGACATGACACTTATAAATATATATGCACCCAACACAGGAGCACGAAAGTACATAAAACAACTATTAACAAACTAAAAGGAGATATTAACAGCAACACAATAATAGTAGGGGACCTTAACACCCCACTTACATCAATGGTAGATCACCCAGACAGAAAGTCAACAAGGAAATAGTGGAATTAAACAAAAAACTAGACCAGATGTACTTAATAGATATACATAGAACATTCCATCCAAAACCAGCAGAATACATGTTCTTCTCAAGTGCACCTGGAATATTCTCAAAGATAGACCATATGTTGGGAAACAAGGCAAGTCTCAATAAATTTAAGAAGATTAAATAATATTAAGCATCTCTTTTGACCATAATGCTATGAAACTAGAAATCAACTACAAGAAAAAAGCTGGGAAAGTGACAAATATGTGGAGACTAAACAATAGGTTACTGAACAACCAATGGATCAATGAAGAAATTAAAGGAGAAATCAGAAAATATCTGGAGACAAATGAAAATGAAAATACACCATACCAACTCATATGGGATGCAGCAAAAGCGGTCCTATGAGGGAAATGCGTAACAATACATGCCCACCTTAACAAACAAGAAAAATCTCAAATAAGCAATCTTAAACTACACCTAACAGAACTAGAAAAAGAACAACAAACAAGGTCCAAAGTCAGTAGAAGGAGGAAAATAATAAAAATTAGAGCAGAAATAAATGAAATTGAAATAAAAAAAAAAAAACAAACAGTAGAAAGGATCAATGAAACTAAGAGCTGGTTCTTTGAGAAGATAAACAAAATTGACAAACCCTTAGCCAGACTCACTAATAAAAAAAGAAAGAAGGCTCAAATCAATAAAATTAGAAATGAAAAAGGAGAAATTACAATGGATACGACAGAAATACAAAGGATTACAAGAGAATACTATGAAAAACTATATGCCAATGAATTGGACAATCTAGAAGAAATGGATAAATTCTTAGACTTATATAACCTCCCAAAACTGAATCAAGAAGAAACAGAGAATCTGAATAGAGATTCAATCACAAGAGATTGAAAGACCTGATTGAGAAAGACTGAAATATCATCAAAAACCTCCCCCAAAATAAAAGTCCAGGACCAGATGGCTTCTCTGGAGAATTCTAACAGATGTTCAAAGATTTAATACCTATCCTACTCAAACTATTCCAAAAAATTGAAGAAGATGGAATACTCCCTAACACATCTTACTAGGCCAACAGCACCCTTATCCCAAAGCCAGACAAGGACAACACAAAGAAGGAAAATTACAGGCCCATATTGCTGATGAACATGGATGCAAAAATCCTCAACAAAATATTAGCAAACCAAATACAGCAGTACATCAAAAGGATCATACACCATGACCAAGTGGGATTTATACCTGGGACACAGGGATGGTTCAACATCCGCAAATCAATGTGATACACCACATTAACAAAATGGGGAATAAAAACCACATGATCATCTCAATAGATGCTGAGAAAGCATTTGACCAGATCCAATATGCATTTATGATAAAAGCTCTCAATAAAATGGGTATAGAAGGAAAGTACCTCAACATAATAAAGCCCATATATGACAAACCCACACCAACATCATACTCAACAGGGAAAAACTGAAAGCCATCCCTCTGAGAACAGGACCAAGGCAAGGCTGCCCACTCTCACCACTCTCATTCAACATAGTACTGGAGGTTTTGGCCAGAGCAATTAGGCAAGAAAAAGAAATAAAGGATATCCCAATTGGCAATGAAGAAGTGAATCTCCTGCTGTTTGCAGACAACATGATTTTATACATCTATAAACCCTAGAGAGAGTGACGTCAGCATCATGGTGGAGTGAGCTTCTCCCACTGAATTCTCCCCCTCTAAGACACAACAAAAAGGACATTCATATTCCAACAGAAGCTATTCACACAACACAGGGGACATCTGAGGCACACAGGCAGCTGCACACCTGAGGACTCAGGTGCTGGAATCTCCAGAGTAAGTGGAAGGAGGCTCCAGCTAACCTGGTGCCAGCAACTTCAGCCCACCGCACTCCAGTTCCAGCTTCTTTGGCCCAGCTGTGCTCCAGTTCCTCCTTCTTCGGCCCAGCATATTCCAGTTCCAGCTTCTTTGGCCCAGCCGTGCTCCAGTTCCTCCTTCTTCAGCCCAGCACACTCCAGTTCCAGCTTCTTTGGCCCAGAGCACTTCAGTTCCAGCTTCTTTGGCCCAGCGGTGCTCTAGCTCTCCCTTCTTCGGCCCAGCGTACTCCAGTTCCAGCTTCTTTGGCCCAGTGGCGCTCCAGCTCTCCCTTCTTTGGCCCAGTGCACTCCAGTTCCAGCTTCTTCAGCCCAGCAGCGCTCCAGCTCCTCCTTCTTCAGCTCAACGCACTCCAGTTCCAGCTTTGTTGGCCCAGCGCACTCCAGTTCCAGCTTCTTTGGCCCAGCAGCACTCCAGCTCTTCCTTCTTCGGCCCAGCACACTCCAGTTCCATCTTCTTTGGCCCAGCGGCACTTCAGCTGCAGCAGCTTCAATCTACCTGCACCCGAGCCCCAGCTGCTTCGGTCTAGCTGTGCTCTAGCTCCCGCTGTTTCCACGCTGCCCCCTCAGCAGCCTCCACTCAGCCACACCACAGATCACCCCGGGGCCGACAAGAGTGCCCACGGATTGAGGCAAGCCAGAATACACAGCCCTTGACCCCCACCCAGTGGCAGCCAGAGGAAACTGCGACCATATATTTTCACTATGAGTAAAGGTAAACCAACACCAACAGGCACCATGCAAAATATATTAAATCTCCAGACCAAAAGGGAAATGACAAGCACCCAGAAGTCAACCTGGAAAGCACCTTAACCTTAACCACAGAGAATTCAAAATAGCCATCATAAAAAAGCTTAATGAAATACAAGAAAACACAGACAGACAATTCAGTGAAATCAGGAGTTTCTTCACAAAAGAGATCGAAACTATAAAAAAAACCCAATCAGAAATCTTAGAGGGCCGGCCCTGTGGCTTAGCGGTTAAGTGCACGTGCTCCGCTACTGGCGGCCTGGGTTTGGATCCTGGGCGCGCACCGACGCACTGCTTCTCTGGCCATGCTGAGGCCACGTCCCATGTACAGCAACTAGAAGGATGTGCAACTATGACATGCAACTGTCTACTGGGGCTTTGGGGAAAAAAAAGGAAGAGGACTGGCAATAGATGTTAGCTTAAGAGCCGGTCTTCCTCAGCAAAAAGAGGAGGATTAGCATGGATGTTAGCTCAGGGCTGATCTTCCTCACAAAAAAAAAAAAAATAAATCTTAAGATGAAAAACACAATAGAGGAGATAAAGACAAATCTGGAAGCCTTTAGCACCAGAGCTGACAATATGGAGGAAAGAATTAGCAATATTAAGGACAGCAATGCAGAAGTGCTCCAGATGGAGGAGGAAAGAGAACTAAGACTAAAAAGAAATGAAGAAATTCTCCAAGAAATATCCGATTCAATTAGGAAATCCAACATAAGGATTATAGGTATTCCAGAGGGAGAAGAGAGGGAAAAAGGAGCAGAGAACTTGTTCAAAGAAATAAGATCTGAGAACTTCCCAAACCTGGGGAAGGAGCTGGAAATACCAGTGAATGAAATCAATAGATCTCCTAAATATATCAATACGAAAAGACTCTCTCCAAGGCATATAGTGGTAAAGCTGGCAAAAGTCAACAACAAAGAAAAATATTAAGGGCTGCTAGACAAAAAAAAAAAAATAACATACAAAGGATTTCCTATCAGGCTGTCAGACGATTTCTCGACAGAAACTTTACAGGCTAGGAGAGAATGGAACAATATATTGAAAATTCTAAAGGACAAAAACTTCAGCCAAGAATACTCTATCCAGCAAAAATATCCTTCAGATATGATGGAGAAATAATAACTATCCCAGATAAACAAAAGCTAAGGGAGTTCATTGCCATAAGACTCCCACTACAAGAAGCACTGCAGAAGGCCCTCATCCCTGAGGAAAAAAAGAGAAAGGGGATTCAAAGTTTTGAATGAGGAGGAAAATAGGTCGACAAAACCAGAAAAATTGCAGTCCTCTATCAAAATAGATTAGCAAACACTTAATTATAAAACCAAAGATCAAGGGAAGGTAAGCACCAGCAAAAATATAGCCTCATCATGTTAAACACAAACTCACAACACAAGAAGGAATAAGATGGGACAACAATAACATAGAAGGGGAAGAGGAAAGGGATTGAATCGACTTAGTCTAAGGGAATAAGAGGCCATCAAAAAATGGACTCTCACATCCACGAGATTTTTTATACAAACCTCATGGTAACCACTAACCAAATAATCAGAACAGACTCACACACGACAAAGAAAGAGAAAACTAAGAGAAGCCCCATATAGAACTACCAAACTCCATTGGTAGTCCGAAACACCTGGGACGAGAAACAAAAGAAATGCAAAAGAACTGGAAAAAGAGTGATAAAATAACAACAAGCCCCCATATATCAATAATTACCCTAAATGTAAATGGACTGAACTCTCCAATCAAAAGACACAGAATGGTGGGATGGATTAAAAAACAAGACCCAACAATATGCTGCCTCCAAGAAACACATCTCAGCTCTAAAGACAAACACAGGCTCAGAATGAAAGGATGGAAGACAATACTCCAAGCTAATGGCAAACAAAAGAAAGCAGGTGTTGCCATACTTATATCAGACAAAGTTGACTTTAAGATAAAACAAGTAATGAGAGACAAAGAGGGGCATTATATAATGATAAAAGGGACACTCCACCAAGAAGACATATCACTTTTATTTTTTTTTTTTAAAGATTTTATTTATTTTATTTTTTCCCCCCAAAGCCCCAGTAGATAGTTGTATGTCATAGCTGCACATCCTTCTAGTTGCTGTATGTGGGACTCGGCCTCAGGATGGACGGAGAAGTGGTGCCTCGATGCGCACCCGGGATCCGAACCCGGGCCACCAGCATTGCAGCGCGCGCACTTAACCACCAAGCCACAGGGCCGGCCCGACATATCACTTTTAAATATATACGCACCCAATACAGGAGCACCAAGGTACATAAAGCAAGTATTAACAAACCTAAAAGGAGATATTAACAACAACACAATAATAGTAGGGGATCTTAACACCCCACTCTCATCAATGGACAGATCATCCAGACAGAAAATAAATAAGGAAATAATGGACCTAAATGAGAAACTAGATGAGATGGACTTAATAGACATATACAGAGCACTCCATCCAAACATAGCAGATTACACATTCTTCTCAAGCACGCATGGAACATTCTCAAGAATACACCATGTTGGGAAACAAGGAATACTTTTCTTGTTTATAAATTTAAGAAGATTGAAATCACAACAAGCATCTTTTCAGACCATAATGCCATGAAGTTAAAAATCAATTACAAGGAAAAAAACCAGGAAAGTGACAAAGCTGTGGAGACTCAACAACATGCTACTAAACCACCAATGGATCATTGACGAAATTAAAGGAGAAATCAAAGCATATCTGGAGACAAATGAGAATGAAAATACACCGTACCAACTCATGAGATGCAGCAAAAGCGGTCCTGAGAGGGAAACTCATAGCAATACAGGCCCACCTTAACAAACAAGAAAAAGCCCACATAAGCAACCTCAAACTATGCCTAACAGAATTAGAAAAAGAGGAACAAACAAAGCCTAAAGTCAGCAGAAGGAGGAAAATAATAAAAATCAGAAAACCCTAAAGAATCCATTGGAAAACTATTAGAAATAATCAACTACGGCAAAGTCGCAGGGTACAAAATCAACTTACAAAAATCAGTTGCATTTCTATACTCTAATAACAAACTAACAGAGAGAGAAGTCAAGAAGACAATCCCATTTACCATCACAACAAAAAGAATAAAATATCTAGGAATAAATTTAACCAAGGAGGTGAAAGACCTATACAATGAAAACTATAAGACATTATTGAAAGAAATCGATGATGACATAAAGAAATGGAAACATATCCCATAACATGGATTGGAAGAATAAACATAGCTAAAGTGTCCATACCACCTAAAGCAATCTACAGATTCACTGCAAATCCCAATCAGAATCCCAATGATATTCTTCATGGAAATAGAACAAAGAATCCTAAAATAAATATGGGGCAACAAAAGACCCCAAATAGCTAAAGCAATCTTGAGAGAAAAGAACAAAGCTGGAGGCATTACAATCCCTGACTTCAAAATATACTACAAAGCTGTAGTAATCAAAACAGCATGGTACTGGTACAAAAACAGACACACAGATCAGTGGAACAGAACTGAAAGCCCAGAAAGAAAACCACACCTCTACAGACAGCTAATCTTTGACAAAGAAGCTAAGAACATACAACGGAGAAAGGAAAGTCTCTTCAATAAATGGTGTTGGGAAAACTGGACAGCCACATGCAAAAGAATGAAAGTAAACCATTATCTTTTGCCATACACAAAAATTAACCTAAAATGCATCAAACACTTGAAGGTAAGACGTGAAACCATAAAACTCCTAGTAGAAAATATAGGCAGTACACTCTTTGACATCAGTCTTAGAAGGATCTTTTTGAATATCATGTCTACTCGGGCAAGGGAAACAAAAATAAAAATAAACAAGTGGGACTTCATCAGACTAAAGAGCTTCTGCAAGGCAAAGGAAACCATGAACAAAATGAAAAGACAACCCACCAACAGGGAGAAAATATTTGCAAATCATATATCCGACAAGCGGTTAATTTCCAAAAAATATAAAGAACTCACACAACTCAACAACAAAAAAACCAAACAACCCAATCAAAAAATGGGCAGAAGATATGAACGGAAATTTTTCCAAAGAAGATATACAGATGGCCAACAGACACATGAAATGATGTTCAACATCGCTAATTATTAGGGAAATGCAAATGAAAACTACAATGAGATATCACCTTATACCCTTTGGAATGGCTATAATTAACAAGACAAAAAATAAATGTTGGAGATGATGTGGATAAAAGGGAACTCTCATGCACTGCTGGTGAGAATGCAAACTGGTGCAGCCACTATGGAAAACAGTATGGAGATTTCTCAAAAAATTAAAAATAAAAATACTCTATGACCCAGCTATCCCACTATTGGGTATTTATCCAAAGAACTTGAAATCAACAATTCAAAGAGACTTATGCACCCCTATATTCATGGCAACATTGTTCACAATAGCCAAGACATGGAAGCAACCCAAGTGCCCACCAACCGATGAATGGATAAAGAAGATGTGGTGTGTATATATATATATATATATATATATATAACGGAATACTACTCAGCTTAAAAAAAACACAAAAATTGTCCCATTCGCAACAACAGGGATGGACCTTGAGGGTATTATGTTAAGCAAAGTAAGCCAGACAGAGAAAGACAACACCATATGATTTTGCTCATATGTGGAAGATAAACTAACACATGAACAAAGAGAACTGATTAGTGGTTACCAGAGGGGAAGGAGGTTGGGCGGTGGGCATAAGGGGTAAAGGGGCACATTTATGTGGTGACTGACAAATAATAATGCACAACTGAAATTTCACAATGTTATAAACTACTTTGACCTCAATTAAAAAAAAAGCTGTAAAAGGGGGAACCCTCCCCCCCAAAACACTGAGATACCACTACACACCTATTAGAATGGCCAAAATCCAGAAGACTGACACCGCCAAGTGCTGACAAGAATGTAGAGCAATAGGAATTCTCATTCACTGCTTGTGGGAATGCAAAAATGGTCCAACCATTTTGCAAGACAGTTTGGTGATTTCTTACAAAACTAAACATCTTCTTACCATACAATCCAGCAATCACATTCCTTAGTATTACCCAAAGGAATTGAAAATTTATGTCCACACAAAAGCCTGCACATGGATGTTTACTGTAGCTTTATTCATAACTGCCAAAACTTGGAAGCAACCAAATGTTCTTCAGTAGATGAATGGATAAATAAACCGTAGTATAGCCAGTATTTTATTCAGTCCTAAAAAGAATGAACTATCAAGCCATGAAAAGAGACAGAAGAAATTTAAATGCATATAAGGTGAATCTGAAAAGGCTACATACTGTCTGATTTCACCTATATGACATTCTGGAAAAAAAATTATAGAGGCAGTAAAAAGATCAGTGGTTGCCAGGGGTTGGAAGGTGGGAGGGATGAACAGGCAGAGCACAGAGGATTTTTAGGGCAGTGAAACTATTCTGTTTGATACTACAATGGTGAATACATGTCATTATACATTTGTCAAAACCCATAGAATGTACAATACCAAGAGAGAACCCTAATGTAAACTATGGACTTTAGGTGATAATGCTATTTCAAAGTCAGTTCATCAACTGAAACAAATGTACTACTCTGGTGGGGATGTTGATAGTGGAGAAGGCTATGTATGTGTGGGGGTAGGAGGTATTTGGGAAATCTCTGTACCTCTGGCTGAATTTTGCTTTGAACCTAAAAAAATAGTCTACTAAAAAATTCAGAAGATAAAAAAGAGCTCTTCATAGCAGATGCAAATATCCAAGAGTGAGGAAGTAGAGTATAAGCATCTCCTAAACGTATGTGACCAAAGTTCCTGAATGTATGTAAAATCCTTTTACACAGAGAATTTTGCAGGACTGGTTTTCCACCAAACACCCTTTGGAAAATGCCACTAGAGTAATAAATAATGATACTTTTAAGAGTAAGATGTCAGAAACAAAAAACTCGATACAAAGTTTGGAAGATATAGTTGAGGAAAAGTTGAGCAAAAAGACAAAGAGAATAGGGATAAGAATAAAGAGGGTTGAGAATATTAGAGGATGAGTTCAAGAGGTTCAACATCTGAATAACTTGCATTCCAGAAAGAGTGAAGAGAGATAAAGAAATGGGGAGAAATCACTGATGAAAGAATTAAAGAAAATTTCAAGAAACTAAAGAATGGAATAGGCACACTAAGTTAAGCGTCTAACATGTGAGGTAAAATATTCACATCCTACGTGAAATTTCAGAATATTGGGGATGAATAGAAGCTTCAAAGAGAATAAACAGGTTTCATACAAAACTAAAGATGTAAATCTAAGAAAGATTTACATGGGAAAACAAAGACATGGTTAGGAGCAAACTGGGGATAACACAACAGAGAGGTGAAGAGCATGCCAAGGAACTCAGAAGGCTCCAGGAGAGATTTCTCAGAGTTTGAAATGGATAGAATATATAATGTGCTTGAACATAAACAGAGATGTATACAGTAGTAAGAGTAAGTTTAAGGTGGAATTAATAATAAGTACATAGCAAAATAAACCCATAATGAAGTAATAAACAAGACTGACTCTGAAAACAAAATGTGCAACAAAGGAAAAGGAATCATAGTACACTACATGGCTCAATTGACTACAGCATTTAACAAGTTACAACAACACAATACAGAATTTCAATCTAATAAAAATTATAATATCATGGTATTAAGATAGGGAAGTACGTGAGGTGGGTAAGCAGCAAGGAGACTAAAAAGAGTTAAATCCTCCTCTTCTAAAGTGGGTTGTCAGTTGAAAAATGCCTAAAGCTAGAAAAAATAGCAATATAAACATGCCATTTACATTTACGGAGGTAAACAAAAGAATCAGCTGAGTTAAAAGTGATTGTCTTGGGTGAGAAGTAAATGACAGGAATAGGAGAGTCTGTTTTTGTAATAATTCTTGTAGACCTATTGTTCTTTTAAACTATGAGCATGTATATAACTGATAAATATAACAAATAACTCTCAAAAAGTGTTGTGCAGTTAAAAAAATTAAAGGTAATGAAGGATACAGTGGGGCACACAGCTTTCAATCTATGATAGCTTTTACTGTTAACATTTGAAGGGACTATAAAGGTAATCTGGACTAATCCTGTTCATTGTATAGGTGTGGAAACATGCTCAGAGGGAAGTAATGTCAAGGTCACAGAGAATGATCCAAGGCCCAATCAGAGGATGGTGACACAGTAATAGTCAAGACTGCTATAGCCTGGCCAAGAGCAAGAAACAGGGATACAAAGCAAGTTCCCACTTTTCCTAGGCTATGAGACCAGGCAAAGGGAGGGATGCCAGCTCACTAGCTGCCAGAAGAGACGGTCTGCATCATTTAAATGGAACAAGGAGGTATAGTCATGAAGCTCCCACTGCTGTGGGTCTTCTAGGTATTAATGGAAAAGGCACCCAGGCCCCTAAGTGGTATCTAGAATGATATGGTATACAGGCATCTATGGGGCATGTCATAAGGCTGGAAAATATAATCAATATTTTCACCAAGGTGTTCATCTGCCCTTACCTCCTCATCCCTGGAGCTTAGGGGCAAAGGCCACTGTTCACTAATCTAATGACACTCTTGGACTAAGCAAACCAGTAATTGGCTAGGGCTAGATGCAGATGATATACTTGGAGAAATCATGTGATAGGACTCTGACCAGAGCCAGACATCAATGCCACAGGCAGGTTCTATCATCTTCCAAAGGTTACTTAGGCCTTCCCTTCAAGCTCTAATATTCTAGGATTTGGGCAGAGACACATTCAACTCCTTCTGAGAAAAAGACTATCCCAACTTCCATGGGGATCATTCCAATTGCTCAGGCTTCCCTAAAGAAGATGGAATATCTGCAGAGTAACAAGAGCAAGGTTTCACATACGTATCTTTTTTTTTTTTTTTTTTTGTGAGAAAGATTAGCCCTGAGCTAACATCCGATGCCAATCCTCCTCTTTTTGCTGAGGAAGATTGGCCCTGGGCTAACATACGTGCCCATCTTCCTCTATTTTATATGGGATGCCGCCACAGTATGGCTTGACAAGTGGTGCGTCAGTGCGCGCCCAGGATCCGAACCTGCGAACCCCGGGCTGCCGAAGCGGAGCGTGTGCACTTAACCGCCATGCTACCGGGCCAGCCCCTCACATATGTATCTTAATTTACACATAAAAAATGAATATTGTTCTTTATAGTTACCCTATTGGGAGGCTGTATATCTACCCTAAAGGGCTAGCTCTCTTAGAGTTACCTTCATAGATAGTTTATGAAATGGGAATAGATATGCGTAACCCAGGTTAATTACCCACCCAAACTTCAGCCACCAGATTTTGTTTTTGAATCATTCATTGACTGGCTCCAAAATTAAGTTCACTCTCATAGTACCTAAGTTTGCCACCATCGGTGATGTTAAAAAAAAAAGTCACAGCAGTTTCAGACATATTTGAGTGGTGGCAGGATTATTGTAATGCTGAAAGAGTTCTGGAAGGCACCACTAATAATGGACCATCCCAAACTGGAAAGGATGAGTATTATTACAAGCTGGGCCAGGGAGCTCCTGGTGCTGGCCCCACTTCCACCCCACTCCCATGCCCCAGGCTTCCCAACTCTGAGTTCACAGAACATCTACCCAAGTTTCATTGATTGTTTTGACAGGACAAAGGTTTCTCTGTAACTATTTCAAATGCCAAAGATAAAAAATTTTTTAAAAAGATTCTATTTAGTTTTACAAATAGACAAGGGGCTAATGGTGCATGACAAGAGAAAGTACAGACACTGGGGCTTGGGGTTTGTTGCAGCTAGTACTATGATCTGCTCTTACCTGTGGGGGCCTGCATGGCTGAGCTGGGGATGGTGGCAGCATCTTGGGGTACAGTGCTGGTATCCGGTTCAGGGGTGATGGTTGTTGGTGAGGTGGGTGGTGGGTTCAGCAAAGTCCGAGGTTTCCTCTGTTAAAATGGATGGGGAGAAGTTTGCTACCCATGACAGGTAACTTGTCTTCTCAATGCTCTATTCCTAGTACTTAATTCACCCATGAAACTGAAATACATTTGTGGATGGCATTGTGTCTTGCCCAAAGCTGTACATACAGTAGATGCATAGTAAATATTTTCTGAATCTATGTACAAGATTCTGGGCTTCTGTAGAGCCAGAGCTTAATTCACTATCTTTTATACTATATTGAATGTCATCATTTGAAGTTCCAGGTTCTTTATTAGCTGGGCAGAAAAAGGAAAAAAAGGAAAAAAAAAATGTGGCTTAAGTCTACTTTGACATATTGTACTTTATTTCTCTCTCTTGGAAAGTGGAAATGTCCCTTCCTCTAACTCTATAGTACTTTCCTCTGCCTACCTCTTCAGCTTATTACCTGCAGTTTCTTATCTTAAACCATATACTCTAGTAATCTCTAACTATATTACTTCTCTAAAAATCCTGTGGTTTTACCTGGTCCATGCCTTCACAATAATAAACCGTCCCTTCTGCCTGGAATGCCCTTTCCTTTTTGACTTTACAAATATCTGTTTATCCAGGGAGCTCTTCTAGATTTCCTCTAGTTACTGTCTCTTTTGTGCCATCTCTGTACTTTGCATTGTTGCATTTGTCACAGTGTATTGTCATTATATATTTACATACTGGTGTCCCCTATTAGCCTGGTGCACCTTGAGGGTCTGATTCTGAGTACCATTCCTAGCATGGTACTTGGCATATAATAAGTGTCAATAAATGTTTTTCAATGAAGCATACAGTATAGAATATCACTAATGGGGGAAGTAATAAAAATAATTTGAGAGAAATCTAATATCTTCTCTATGCTATTCAGGGCAGTCTCTAGGGGAGAAAGATCTTAGAAGGTTCTTTCCAAGAAATAGTTTTCTAAAAGCTTTTCTGAATGCAAAGAAAACATAACCATCACTGAGATCCAGAAATCCCTTTTTACTAAATGTCCCATGTAGGGTCCACTGCTGGGAGCTGTATAAACCTGTCTGCCTTCTAGGAATATATTATCTAAAGCGATAGCAACAATGACAGCAGGCATATATAAAATGGCCTTGTCTGTGAAAGTAATCATGCAAATACTTATGAAACATTCAAAACACACATGGGACATGGACATCTCCTCATATTTTTTGATATTGCTAAAAATAAAAATCCAAATAAGCAATGAGTCAGGGAAGAAAGGAAACACCAGTTCAAATTTACTGAGTTGGTGGTAGGATTTCATGAGGTCCCTGAAGGAACAAGCCTGGTGAGTTAGATGCCTAGATATTGTAGAAGAAAACAGAAGGATGGAAGGCATTATTACTATTTGAGATAGGTGCATTTTCATGTATTATATCTATTCATATATAACCTCATCTCCATTTTATTGGTGAGAAAACTGGGGCTCAGAGCCTTACTCAAAGAAGCTTTTCCAAAGTCACACAGGTGGTCACAAATGGAGATGAGATATAAACCTAAGTTCGTGTGGCTTCAAAGCCTATTCTTGAGTCACAAGACCACTCTGCTTCATAAAGGAACATAAGGGTCATGGGTTAAGAGGAAGGCATATACACTTATAGGAGTTGGCAAAAGGACAGGAAAGGAGTTAGGGAGTCAAATGCCAGGCCATAAAATACAGGATAAGATGAGAATTATTGTTTTTAAGAGGGTTGGAAAGAAAGAGGACTTTGGCTACTATGTTTAGGACTGCCTGAGGAAGCAGAGCAGAGGCTACCATAGAATCATAGTTTTTAGGTTTTTTTTTTTTTTTTTTTTAAAGATTTTATTTATTTACTTTTCCCCCAAAGCCCCAGTACATAGTTGTCTGTCATAGCTGCACATCCTTCTAGTTGCTGTATGTGGGACGCGGCCTCAGCATGGCTGGAGGAGTGGTGCCTCGGTGCGCACCCGGGATCCGAACCCGGGCCGCCGGCAGCGGAGCGCACGCACTTCACCGCTAAGCCACGGGGCCGGCCCGGTTTTTAGGTTTTGAAGGCCATTTAATCCAACCATCCGTCCAATACTTCTACTTCCCTCTCCCTGAAAACACCCCTCCCATATGGTCATTCAGTCCCTGATGAAATACCTCTAGTGATGGGAGATTACTACTTCCATTTTGGGATAGATTTAACTGTTCATTTTATGTCAAGACGAAGTTTGTCTGCTTGAGTGTCTGTTTTTTGGTTCTGGTTCTGTCTTTGGAACCTCACAGACAAGTTTTCTCCCTCTTTAATCTGACTGTCCTCAAGCTGTCTTCACATCATCAAAAGCATGGCTTCTCTGGTCTTGGAATCTTTAGTGCCTTCAGCTTCTCCTCCACAACATGAGAATGAGAAGAGAGTAATGGAGACAAAAATGAATCAGGCCCTGGGTTAGGGGTTAGTGGTAACAGATTATGTGTTACACAGAAAGATCAGGATGTGACATTGAGAATTCAAAGCCAATAAATAAGAGACAATCTCAATTAGAACATGATCACTAAAATCATCCATCCATCCATTCTGCATATACTAAAGATCTCCCAAGAGACTGAGATATAAGACACTGCAGGAGAAAAAGAGAAGAAAAAGATTAGGTTCTTGAGCTTGAGGAGCTTATATTCTAGAAGGACTGAAGTCAGCTGGAGCTAATAAACAAAAGAAAACCAACCAACCAATCAACAAAACCTAGGAAAGAACTTATAAGATTGGAATGCCCAGGGAGAACTGGGTATCATTTCCACAGCAGAACTCTGGTAGTCCAGTTCAGGAGGGAGCTGCAGGGAAATCTGACAGGAAGTGAGTGGAGAAGCTGATGCCAAACGAAGCCCTAGAGAAGCAGCTGAGGAACTTTCATATCGACGGTTTCCCTAGGGAAGATCTGCATGAAGAACTGGTCACGACTAAAAGGCAATACTTTCAGTAACAGTGCTCAGTGAAGCTCGACTCAGCAGTCTTTTCCTACGCTGGAGTAAGTGTTATCTCCCTTAGGAAATGTGAGGGAGTGACTATGTGGTAGGGCAGCAGTGATGTTGGGAACTAGAAGATCTGGGGACCCATCTTTGTAGCTGGTGCCATTTATTAGCTATGTGACCTTAGGGAAGCCATTTCATATCTCTAAGTCTCAATTCACTTAACTATTAAATAACATTAACATTACTCATCTCCTAGGGTTTTGTAAAGATCATGTGATATGTATGTAATGGTGTCTGACACAGAGCCTGATACTTAGTAGGTATTTAATAATTTTCTTTTTTTTTTTAAGAAAGGGAAGGGATAGAAAAATAAATACATTTACAGAGTCAATTTGGTCTTTCTGTTCATATGCCTGGGCATCTACTCTGAGTAGCTTAATAATTAGCAGCAGGGCCTTCCATCTATGGAAGATATTAGACCAGAATTCCCTCAAATGTGAATAACTTTCAAAGTCAAAATTTGTTTCTTATTCACACCATCCTATCTCTAATATTACCAACTACCAGCTAAGTAGCTAAGTAGAGATAACAATCTAGGAGATTCCTCTGAAAAGCACATACAAGGTGGAGAATAGGGCCAGACATGCCCCTTTTCAAGATGGATGGATATGCATGGGTTACCCCTTTATAGCCCTTTATCCCTTTCTGGGAAACCCACATTTTTACCTACCTTACTGCCAGGTTTGGGACCCCTCTTCTTTGGGAATTTCAAAGGTTCAGCTGACTTGGATGGGGTAGAGATGGGATGGGGAATTAGGGGCTTGGGTGTCCGGCCCCGCTTCTTTCCTGGTTTACGCCCCCTCTGCCCTGGTTGATGCTCCAAGACAGTTTTGGTGCTGCTGTGGATGCTGGGCTTCTCAGTGTTCACATCAGATGCAGGATAGGGATTCTTTGGAATCACAACTGCAAGAAAAAGACTCATTCTATCACCCTCTCCTCTCACCTGCATTCCCCTCCCAGCCAGAGGGAAAAAAAGACTTGCTACTTCTGCTTGGGTAGTTTTATCTCAAGAAGTTAGTTTCCTGGCATCTGACCTAAATGTCAGAAAATCTCAGAGGAGAATTGAATTTAGATTGGCTAGAACTGGAAGTTTTAATTATCTCTGGCAAATGCAGAAAAAATATTAAATTTTTCTCCCCAAGGCATCTAGCTAAAGCATATAAACAGAACCATAGGCTCAGAGATGGAATGGCTCTTAGAAGCCTACATCTTCTTCTGCTAAGAATGAAGCTCTGAGGCTCAGAAGAAGAAATGATGCCTTGTCCAGGTTGCACAGTGAGTTGGGATAGGACTTATGTTTTCAAACTGGGTCCTGACAACCAAGTCAGGGATTTTCCATATCAAGCTACTTATGGTTTTAGTATGATTTCTGCAGTGAGGAGTAGCAAAACACATGGAAACATATACATCTGATAGTATCTCTCCTTACCTTAGAAATCTTAGCTCCACATTACCTTGAAGGTAAAGTCCAAATTCTTTATCCTGCTAGATACAAGGACTTTTGTGACTTTGCCCCTGCCTTGCTCTCCAGTTATATCTGATGTCATTTCCTGACACCCACCCCCATGTTCTAGCCTCACTGTTTTCTGCATACCAATTCATTCATATATGTTGAGATTTCTATTTTTCTTGGTTAGACGTACATGAATACTCAGTTTTCAACACTCAGCTCCAGGGCTACCTCCTTATCGAGGCCTTGTCTGACTACACCCCAGCCAAGGCAGTACCCCTGCCCCCACCAAAGCATTCTGTAGACATTCATGTTAGAGTACTTTCAATTTTACTCCACTCATTCATCTTCTTAAATTGAGAATTCTTCAAGGTAAGGGATTTGTAATTCAATCCACAAATAGTTATTGAGCACTTACTACAGGTTCTACACTGTTCTAAGCCCTGGGGATAGAAGAGTGAACAAAACAGACATAGTTTACACTCTCATGGAGCTTACCTCCTAGTGGGGAGACAAAAAATAGACAAATAAACATACAATATAATGTTAAGTACTATGACTAAAACTAAAGCAAAGTAAGAAGATAGGGGGCAAGGAAAGTCTTCTTTAAGGAGGTGACATTTGCACAGAGCTCCCAAATGAAATAAAGGCAAAGCCTTATGAAGATCTGAGGAAAGAACCTTCCAAGTAGAGGGTATACAACAAGTACAAAGATTCTGAGATGGGCACATGTTAGCGTGTTTGAGAAACAGAAAAGAGGTCAGTAAGGCTGGAACTGAGTGAGCAAAGGGGAGACTGGAGGGAGATTAGGTTAGAAAGGGAGTAGCAATAAGATCATGTAGGACTTTGTAAACTGTGAAAATGAATCTGAACTTACTCTAAGTATAAAGGGAGGCCACTGAAGGGTTTTGAGCAGAGGAGTGACAGGATATACTTAAAAGGAACACTCTGGCTGCTCTGGGAAGAGAAGGGGCAAGAGCAGAACTAGGGAGACTAGTTAATAAACTAATTACAGTGGGCAGGTAGAAGATAAGGTTTCTTATGTTTTCAGGTAGGATGTAATAGATTATGGCAGTGCAATGTTGCTGATGCAACAACTAGAAAAAGTCAGATAAATTATTTTAAAAAATACTGCAGTGTTGTAGAAATCAAGAGGATTAGATGAACAGGAATTTCCAGATCTGGGTGGGGATGGCTTCTGAGGTAGCTGACACTGTTTTCTTTTCTGAGGGTATTTGCCAACTTTGGGCATTAACTAGGATCAGGCTTGGCCTGTGCAGAGGAGCTCTACTGGAGAAAAGAGAAATCAGAGAGACTGTTGTAATAGATTGGAACTTGAGGAGCTCCATTCGTGTGGCCAGTTTTCCCTATTCGACATCTTCTGAGTTCTGAGCCTGTGCACTGGAGTCATAAAGCTAGGCTGAGAGCTTCCAAAAGGCAGAATGAAATCTTGCATAATGTCGCGATTTTAGAAGACAAGATTGCACTAGAAGGAGGAGGTCTACCTCAAACACATAGCTGATCTCCTCTTCAAGATAAATGCCATATGTTGAATTGTAAGGAGTGAGAGGTCAAAGAACTAAGCCCTAAACCTCTCAAGGGTAGGACAATCTCTTGCAGTATTTCAGGACTGAGTAGATGGAGACCTATTAGGTTCTCAATCAAAAAGCCCAAGAGGACAATCAAAATGTCCAAGGAACAGGGATAAACCATAGGTACAATCCAGACCTAGACTAGCTCAATCCATGAAGGGATCAGGCCCTTATTCTACTAGCCTAACAGAGGAAAGGAAGAATTCTTTCTGATGGAAGATATCAGCTGAAGACTCTAATAGTTCTTTTATATAATATATCCAGTATATCATAAAAAATATTAGATATAAAAAAAGGCAGAACAATGTGATTGGCAATCAAGAGAAAATACAGACAATAATAGAAGGAGATTCATATATGCTCCAGATAACGAAAAAAAAACTTTAAAATAACCATAATTAATATGTTAAAGAAAGTAGAGGAAAAGATTAATAAAATGTAAGAAAAGATAAATAATACCCACAGAAAACTGGAATCTATATAAAAAATTATATGGATGTCCTAGAATAAAAAATATAATATTAGAAATGAAGAACTCATTGGATGGATTTAAGGGCAGACAAGATTCAGCAGAAGAAAGCATTAATGAACTTGAAGAAAAATCAACGGAAAACATCCAAAGTGAAGCAAAAATATGGAGAAAACAGATTAGAGCATTAGATACATGTGGACATAGTCAATAGATCCAAAATATGAGTAACTATAATCCCAGAGAGAGAAGACAGAGAGAATGAGGCAAAAGTAATATTTGAAAACTAATGAAAGAGCTTAGAAATCCACAAGCAGCAAAAATAAAAAAAAAATCTGCAAAACTATACCAAGAAACATCACTGTTAAACTGCTAAAAATAAAAGGCAGATAAAATACAAATGAAATGAAAGACAGAGATAAAGTTGGTTTGTTTTCGTGAGGAAGATTAGCCCTGAGCTAACATCTATTGCCAATCCTCCTCTTTTCGCTGAGGAAGATTGGCCCTGGGCTAACATCCGTGCCCATCTTCCTCTACTTTATATGGGATGCCGCCACAGCATGGCTTGACAAGTGGTGCGTCAGTCCCTGCCCGGGATCTGAACCTGTGAACCCTGGGCCGCCACAGCGGAGTGTGCGAACTTCACCACTACACCACTGGGCAAGCCCCCAGAGATAAATTTTTAAAAGCAGTCAGAAGAAAAAAGAAGCATTACTTTTACAGAAGCAACAACAAGACTTATGGCTGACTTTTTAATAGAAACCATGGAAGCCAGAAGCCATAGGATGATATCTTTAAAGGGCTAAAATATATAAACTGCCAACCTAGAGTTCTATACTCAGTGAAAATATCCTTCAAAAATGAAGGTGAATAATATTTTCAGACAAATCACAGCTGAGAGAATTTGTCACCAACAGACCTAAACTACAGGAAATAAAAAGGAAGTTCTTCAGGCTGAAGGAAAGTAATCCCAAACGGAATGATAGAACTGCAGAAAGGAATGAAGAGCATAAGAAAGGGTAAATATGTGGGTAGATACAAAATAATATTGACAATTTAGAACAAGAATTAAAAAATGGCTTGTAGGGTTTATAACATATGTGTTAGTAAATCATATGAAGCAATTGCACAAAGGATGGAAGGGGGGATAAACAGAGCCAAATTTTGTTAAGAATTTTATATTATTTGGTGGATTGGTTAGAGCACTTATTTAAGGTAGGCTTTAATAAACCCAGGATGCACATTTGCATAGGGTAACTAACTGAAGAATTATATGAGAATGTATCACTAAAAGCTAAGAAGAGAGAAATGAAATAATAAAACATACATGATTAGTCCAAAAGAAGGCAAGAAAGGAAGAATAAAGAAATGCAGAAGAACTCAAAGAGAAAACAAAAAGCAAAATACAAAATGGTGGACAAACTCAAATAAATAACTACAATAAATACAAGTGAATTAAGTAAAACAATTAACAGGAAAAAATTAAAATACTGGACCCAATTATATCTGTTTATAAGAGGGCCCTGCAATACACTATTTGACATTGATCTTAGCAGCATCTTTTCAAATACCATGTCTGACCAGGCAAGGGAAACAAAAGAAAAAGTTAACAAATGGGACTACATCAGACTAAAAAGCTTCTGCAAAGCAAAGGAAACCAAGAACAAAATGAAAAGACAACCCACCAACTGTGAGAAAATATTTGCAAATCACTTATCAAAAAGGGGTTGATCTCCAAAATATATAAAGAACTCATACAACTCAACAACACGAAAACAAACAACCCAATCAAAATATGGGCAGAGGATATGAACAGGCATTTTTCCAAAGAAGATATACAGATGGCCAACAGACACATGAAATGATGTTCAGCATCACTAATTATTAGGGAAATGCAAATCAAAACAACAGTGAGATATCACGTGACACTGGTCAGAATGACCATGATTACCAAGATAAAAAATAACAAATGTTGGAGAGGATGTGGAAAAAAGGGAACCTTCATGCGTTACTGGTGGGAATGCAAACTGGTGCAGCCACTATGGAAAACAGTATGGAGATTCCTCAAAAAATTAAAAATAGAAATACCATATGATCCAGTGATCCCACTACTGGGCATTTATCCAAAAAACTTGAAATCAATGATCCAAAGAGATTTATGCACCCCTATGTTCACTGCAGCATTATTCACAATAGCCAAGACATGGAAGCAACCCAAGTGCCTGTCAACTGATGACTGGATAAAGAAGATGTGGTATATATATACAATGGAATACTACTCAGCCATAAAAAAAGACAAAATTGTCCCATTTGCAACAACATGGATGGACCTTGAGGGTATGATGTTAAGCGAAATAAGCCAGACAGAGAAAGACAAATACTACATGATTTCCCTCATATGTAGAATATAACAAATACATGGATAAAGAGAACAGATTAGTGGTTACCAGGGGGGAAGGGGGTTGGGGGTGGGTTAAAGGGGTAAAGGGACACATATGTATGGTGATGGACAATAATTAGACCACTTGGGGTGACTGACCACAATGAAGTCTACTCAGAAATTGATAAACAATAATGTACACCTGAAATTACACAATGTTACAAACCATTATGATCTCAATGAAGTTACTGGGGGGGGGAGGGAAGAGTGCCCTGAAACATAAGAACACTTGAAATATAATGACAAAGGAAGATGAAAACAGATGGAAAAAACATACCTTTTACACATTAATCAAAAGAAAGTACTTGTGGCTACATTAATATCAGACAAGGCAGTCTTTAATGCAAAAAGGATGACTAGACTAAAAAGGGACATTTAATCAAGATAAAATAGTCAATTCAAAAGAAAGCTAAAAGAACCTTAAATTTTTATGTACCTAATAACACAAAATATATAAAACAAAAGTTTAAAGAACTAAAAGGAGAAATAGACACACAATCATGAATTGGTGATTTTAACATATCTCTCTCAAGAGGTAACTGATCGGTCAAGAAATGGAAAAAAATCAATAAGAATAGGAAAGATTTGAATAACAAAATTAACCAACTAATAACATAACCAATTAACCAATCCATCTAATTGACACATATAGGACACTATACCCAATATATGTAGAATATACATTCTTTTCAAATGCTTATGGAATATGTTGGGTGAAAAAGCAATCCTCAATAAAGTTCTCAAGAATTAAAATAATACAGAATATGTTCTCTAACCACAGTGGAATTTAAATAGAAATCAACAACAAAAAATTCATTAGAAAACCCCAAATGTTAAGAAATTAAGTGACATATACTTGTAAATAACTCATATATCAAACAAATTAAAATTGAAATAAGAAAAATTTTTGGAACTTAAAATTCCTGAAAATATGACATATCCAAAGGTGTGAGATTTAGCTAAAGCAGTGCTCAGAGGGAAATTTATAGCTCTAAATGTTTACATTAGAAGAGAATAAAGGTTAAATATCAATGATTTAAGCTTCTATTTCAAAAAGCTAGGAAAAGAACAGAAAACTAAACTCAAAGAAAGTAAAAGTAAGGAAATAATAGAGATGAGTCGATAACTCAATGGAAAAAAAGAAAGCAGACATATAGTAGAGAAAATTAATAAAGTCAAACTTTGGTTCTCTGAAAAGATAACCCTTTAACAAGCTTGATTAAGAAATATAAAAAGAAAATATAATCTACAAATGTCAAGAATAAAAGAGGGATTTCATTATAGATCCTTCAGACATTAAAAAGATGATAACAGGATATTATGAATAACTTGATGCAAATAAATTTAAAAATTTAGATGAAGGGCAACTTCCTTGAAAAAAACACAACTTCATTTACATGAATACAAGAAAAACAGAATATGAAGAGCCCTATACATAACAAAAAAATTGAAATTGCAACTAAAAAGAAAATTCCAGGCCCAGATGGCTTCACTGATGAATTCTAGCAAACGTTTAAAGAAGAAATAATAAGAAATTGTACAAAATCTCTTTAGATAAATACAGGAAGAGGAAATGCTCCCCAACTCATTTTATGAGGCCAACATAACCCTCATACCAAAACATGATAAAGATACTACAAGAAAACAAAACTATAGACTAGTATCCCTCATGAACATAGATGCAAAATTCTTAAGAAAATATTAGCAAATTGAATCCAGTAATATATAAAAAGGATAATACATCACGACTAAGTGGGGTTTATCCGAGGAATATAAAAGTTGTTTAACAATAGGAAAAAAATCAGCTTAACTCACTACATTAACAAAACAAAGAAGAAAACCCATATATCATCTCAATAGATGCAGAAAAAGCATTTGATAAAATTCAACACCCAATCATGATAAAAATTATCAGTAAACTAGGAATACAAGGGAATTTCCTTAAAGAAAAGAGCATCTATAAAAAAAATCTATAGCCAACAGCATACTTAATGATTGTGAAATATTGAACACTTTCTTACTGAATTATAGAATGAAACAAAAATATCCACTATCACTACTTCTACTCAACATTGTACTGGAGGCCAATGTAATAAGGAAAGAAAAAGAAATAAAAACTATAAACACAGATTGTAAAGAAGAAGTATTATTTGTAAACGACATGATTTTTAACATAAACTGCACCCTCTCCCATCTACAAAATCTATTAAAATACAAAAATAAATTTGGAAAGGTCACTAGATACAATTCAAAATACAAAAACCTATTGTATTTCTATATATACCAACAATTATAAATGAAATTAAAAAACCCCAAATCAAATATTCAGTGACAGATGTGCAAGATATCTACACTAAAAGCTATAAAACATTCTGAAAGAAATTAAAGAAGATTTAGATACACATGGCCATGAAGGGATATATCACATTCACGGATTAGAAGACTCAATATTATTAAGCTCTCAATTCTCATCAAATTGATCTAGAGTCAATGCAATTCCAATCAAAATCCCAGGAGTTTTTTTTTTAATGTGTGAGTGAGTGTGCAAATTGAGAAGTTAATTCTAAATTTTATTAGGAAATGTTAAGGGTCTAGAACAGCCAAGTCAATCTTGATGAAT
Source organism: Ceratotherium simum simum (assembly GCF_057802395.1). Classification (NCBI taxonomy): domain Eukaryota; kingdom Metazoa; phylum Chordata; class Mammalia; order Perissodactyla; family Rhinocerotidae; genus Ceratotherium; species Ceratotherium simum. Next base: position 18,294,799 of record NC_141921.1, on the reverse strand, counting down.
AACAGTAAAGCTGGAGGGAGCACTTCCATCATCAGATATCAAGACTCATTATAAAGTTACAGTAATTAAGATGTGTTGTTGGTATAATGACAGACAAATGAATCAATGGAGCAAAACAGAGTCCAGAAATAGACTCGCACATACACAGTCATCTGATTTATAATAAAAGTGTCCCTGTAATTCTGTGTGTAGGGGGAGGAGAAACATGGTCTCTTCAATAAAAGAGTCATGAGTCTAATAGATACCCATACGGAAAAAAAATGAGACTTGAACCCTACACTTCACACTAGATACAAAAGTTTATACGAAAGCTAAACCATTAAACTTTTAGAAGCACACACAGGGGAATATCTTAAAAACTTTGGGGGGGGGTAAGCAAAGATTTATTAAACAGGACACACAAAGCATTAATTATAAAAGATTGACATATATGACTTCATTAAAATAAAAGATTTCTGTTCATCAAAAGACAACATTAAGAAAGTGAAAAAGAGGGGCCAGCCCCATGGCATAGCAGTTAAGTGTGCACGCTCTGCTGCTGGCGGCCGGGGTTCAGATCCCGGGCGCGCACCAATGCACCCCTTGTCAGGCCATGCTCTGGCGGCATCCCATATAAAGTGGAGGAAGATGGGGCACAGATGTTAGCCCAGGGCCACCCTTCCTCAGCAAAAAGAGGAGGATTGGCATGGATGTTAGCTCAGGGCTGATCTTCCTCACAAAAAAAAGAACGTGAAAAAGAAATCCAATGAGTGGGAAAAGATATGCAAAACACATGTCAGAAAAGTAACATCCAGAATATACAAAAAACTCCTAAAAATCTGTAATACAAAGACTGACAATCCAATTTATTATTTGTTTTTTATTTTTATTTTTTTGGTGAGGAGGATTGGCCCTGAGCTAACATCTGTTGCCAATCCTCCTCTTTTTGCTGAGGAAGATTGGCTCTGAGCTAACATCTGTGTCCATCTTCCTCTATTTTATATGTGGGACGCCTGTCACAGCATGGCTTGACGAGCAGTGCCGGTCTGTGCCTGGGATTCGAACCTGTGAACCTTGGGCCGCTGAAGCGGAGCGCGCAAACTTAACCACCATACCAACGGGCTGGCCCTGACAATCCAATTTAAAAAATGGATAAGACTTGAAGAGCCATGTCACAAAAATGAATATACAAATAGCCAATAAGGACATGAAAAGTTGCTGAACATTATTAGCTATCAGAAAAAATGCAAATTAAAACTACAAGATATTATATCTCCACCAAAATTACTAAGAAGAACTGATAATAACCTAATATTGGTGAGGAATGTGAAGCAACTAGAACACTTAGGCATTGCTGGAAGGAATGTAAATCACTGAAAAACTGCTTAGCTTTACACTCTATCCTCCAACAATGCCCCACCTTGATATGCACCCAAGAGAAATGAGTGGTATGACCACCAAAAGACATGTACTAGAATGTTCACAGTAGCATTTTTCAGAAGACTCCCTGGGGGGTATTGCAGGCATTATCTAGTAAATCTGATTATGTACAGATTCTATGACTCAGCAATTCCAATATTAGGCATAAACTCCAGAGAAATTCTTGAATATGTACACTAAGATATGTGTAAAAGAATGCTCATAGCAGCGTTATTTGTAATAACTGAAAACTTAAAATCAGTCAAATGTCCATTCTTGGTAAACTGAATTTTAAAAATTTTATACAGTTAGTAGTTTTCAGAGTATGGTCTGGGAACCCCTGTGGGTCCTTGAATTCCTTTTGATGGTTTGTAAGGTAAATACTATTTTCATGATACTAAAACATTATTTGCCTTTCTCACTCTCATTCTCTCACAGTTAAGTTTTCCAGAGGCTACATGTGTGACATCATCACTCTGACAGCTAATGGAACGTGTGCTTGTATATTCTTATGTTTTAAAAAGTTCTAAGTTTTAATTTCTAATACACTGATATGGATAACTCACATAAATAAAAGCTCTTTGGGGTCTTTAAGGATATAAAAGTTTCCATACCAAAAGGTTTGAGAACCACTGATCTGTAATTATAATCACTTCCTTGTCCTTCTTTTTGAAACCCACTTGCCTAGAAAAAAACCCAATCCAACACTCTACCTATTCCACGCCTAAGCCTGAGTAACTGAAAATGCCGAATGTGTAAACTGATTCCTATAAACCCTAAGAATGCCCCATATATCTCCAGTAACAGACCATGGAATCTGAGCTGGGCAGGGAGGTAAATGATTTACTTTGGAATTCCTGCCCTCACATGACAAAGGTGCTGAGTTCTTAGTTGGTACCCAGCACATGTTTGTAGAATAAAAAAAGGAAACAGATATAAGAGAAGAATTGAACAGAGCTTTACTTGGTCTTACAACAGTCAGAAAACAGTTATTTTTCTTCTTTTTTCCCTTAAGGCTAGACAAAAAAGTCTATGATGACAACTGGCAAAGAGGTTTCCCTCTCTGGCCTGAAAGATCCAGAGAGAAGAAACTAACCAATTAATTACATTTAAGAGTTCTGAAAAAACCAGGGCATGCAGGTCACGTGTGAGTAGCTGGCCCCGAGATTAAGCTTCATACTAATTTAAAAGCTTCTTAATAATGAATTTCTTAAGCTATCCTAAGGGATTCCAGGATTTGGAAGTTCTTCCTACCAGGAAGCCCTGTCCTGCCACATTCTAACTTAATTATTCTAGTTGAAAAAAAAAAATTGAGGTGATGTCAGGAGACCAGAAATCCAATTCTAGTTCTGTCCCTTATGGTGTGACCTTGAGTTTGTCATTTAAACACAATCTTTTCTTATTTTCCCAAATTTAAATAATGAAATAATTTAATGACTGCCCTACTTCAGAGAAAAATGAAAGATTTAAATATTCTCCAACATATTTTCATGCTACTAAGGTTGACAGAACTACACCCTTAATCAACAACAGTTTGACAAAATTCTTGTACATCTGTGGTTTCATGTGGCCTTCATAACAATCTTTGAAGGCTGACATTATCATCTCCTTTGACAAATGACAAAGCGAGACTCAGAGAAGTGAAAGTGGCAGAGCCAGGCATAATTCTAGTCTTTTGAATCTTCTCTGCACACATTCTGTCAGGTAGCCTAGGAGGAAGGAAGTGCTCTCTCTTCCTTCAGGAGCACAGGAAGTGGCATTATGTTATTTAATTTGATCACATCAGCTGAAAATTTAGTAAATGCTAAGTATCAAGGTTTGCCAATTATCTAAGGCACAAAAACTCCAACATGATTCTTGTCCTAGAGGAATACAATCTTGAGAAGGTTAGGAGTAGACCTTTACACAATTAATCACAATTCAGTGGGTATGGGTTGGGATAGGGAAGATACAAGATGAACCTGGAACACGCTGGTCAGAAAGTAATGGGGATCCTCAAAGAATGAGGAGCCCATGTCAAAAGGACACAGGAGCCAACTTCAAGGGGCTTCCACTGGCCAAATCTGGGACAATTTGAGCATCAAAACAAATAATGATAATAAGAAATTATTACTGAATAAACTAAGAATCCATGAGTCCATATTGATGTAAATAAATGAATAAATAAAAAAACAGAGAAGGGAAAGCTTTTACTCATATTAGAATCCCAACTAATAAATGTGGAAGAAATAAGGGAATCAGGAAATAGCCATTTGGGCAATAATTGACTCATGCAACACTCATCAATGTATGCTAAAACTATTGAGTGAAAATTTGATGAGAAACAGGATATTTATAGCCTCAAAGTATTTCTTCACAAGATTATTAATTAATTACACAGGAATGAAGTGAAGAAACTTGGTAGATACTGCCTGAACCAAGTAATCAAAGTTACTATCTGCAGTAATGGGACAAATAGACATCATGTATCTCCATATATGATGCTTTGAGAAGAATGTCACTTCTAGAGCATTCCTGTCAAAAATGTAGAACCTGGGGCCGGCCCGGTGGCGCAAGCGGTTGAGTGCGCGCACTCCGCTGCGGCAGCCCGGGGTTCGCCGGTTCAGATCCCAGGCGCGCACCGACGCACTGCTTGTCGGGCCATGTTGTGGCGGCATCCCATATAAAGTGGAGGAAGATGGGCATGGATGTTGGCCCAGGGCCAGTCTTCCTCAGCAACAAAAAAAGAGGAGGACTGGCAGATGTTAGCTCAGGGCCGATCTTCCTCACGAAAAAAAAAATGTATAACCTGAATGTAATAATGAGGTAACATCAGACAAATCCAAATTGAGAGCCAGTCTGTAAAATAACTGGACAAACATGTATAAAGAAACATTAAGGTCATGAAAGACAAGGAAGGATGATGGAAGAACTGTTCCAGATTAATGGAGACAAAGAGACATAATTAAGTGCATCTCATGATCCAGAATTTTCTTTTCCTGAAAGGACATCATTGGGACAACTGGCAAAATATGAATAAGGTTTATGGATTAGCTACTGGTACTGTATTGATATTAATTTTCTGGTTTTAATAACTGTAGGTCTATAGATTAGCTCTTAAAACTATACCAATATTAATTTTCTGATTTTAATAATAGTACTATGCTTATAGAAAAGTACGCCCTTATATTTGGAAAATATACACTAAGTCTTTAATAGTAAAGGGACATTATGTATGCAAATAATTGTCAAATGGTTCAGAAAAAAATATGTATTGTGTATCAAGATAGACTGATGATGCAAATGTGATGAAATGTTAATATTTGGGGAATCTTGGTGAAGGGTATAGGGGAATTCTTTGTACTACCATTGCAGTTTTTCTGTAAAGCTGAAATTATGTCAAAATAAAAAGTTTTAAAAAAGATTCGTGAGTGCGGTGCCAAAATGTAGACATACATAGAGTTATAAGAACCTGGAGGAGGGAGTGACTAACTCTGCAAGGGAAGGGGCGGGGGCAAGGGAGACAGGCAAATGAGACTTGTCAGGCAAGATTTCAAAGTACACAACATTTTACGACTAATCTTTGAAGAATGAATGGATCTTGCATTAGGAAAAGGGCAAGGGTGGAGGGTGAGTAAGGGTACTTCAGACAGAGAAGACAGTATGTAGAAAGGCAGGGAGTTGTAAAAAAGTATGGTCATATGAGGACCTATGGATATTCTGTGTGCCTTAAGTCCATAAGAAGGACAAACAGGTAAGGTTTAGAGAGAGATGCTGGAGCCAGTTTGAGAAGAGTCCATATGACATTTAAGGAATCTTCCAGCTCTAACACACAAAGACTCTGCCAAGAGGTATTAGGGTGGATACTATGCCCCTACATATGGGAAAGGTAATGGTGAGGTTCATTGTAAAAGCAGAGGCACATCTAAGGCAGGATAGTAGCACATAAAGATACGTAGAACTGGTAAACTACTTCTGATTTGTGCACATATGTATGTATCTAATCCTTATTCCCTTGGCCATAATAATGACCAACAATGTTGCTAAAAGGCAGCCAGAAACTGTTAAGGCCAAGAATGGAGAAAGGAGGTAGTTTACAAATGGGTGCCCCCTAATGATGGAGTTAATTTTGCTTAAAAGGAACTTATATTTACTGAGCACCTACTGTGCAAGTGGTGCCATACTATCTGCAATGGCAGTATGGATAATCATTGTCAATAAAATTTACTACGGTGCATAAGAAGCAGTATATACTGGCAGTTAAAACAATGGGCTTTATAGTCTTGCCTATGAAGCATATATTATTATCTCTATTTAAACCAGTGAGGCAACTGAAACTTGAGTAACTTGGCCAAGGTCTCATAAGTAAAGAGGCAAGGCTGGAATTTAAAACTAGGATGTCTAACTCCAAAGTCCTTGCTCTTTCCCTCATACCACACAGCTTTCCTCTTACTAACTCAAGATCCATTCACTCACTCATTTGTTCATTCATCATCCAACAAACATTCTGTATTGAGAATATATTATGTGGCAAGCTCTATAGTATGAACCAGGAGTACAGTCATGCACCACATAACGATGTTTGGTGAACTACGGACTGCATATATGATGATGGTCCCATAAGATTAGCACCATGTAGCCTAGGTGTGTAGTAGGCTATACCATCTAGTTTGTATAAGAACTGTAGGGGAGGAAAAAATTTTCCTCTATCCTTCTAGGTTCTTTTGGCTGGTCTAAGAATTAAATTGATATGATACAGAGTAACAGGAGAAAAATAAACAAAAATTTAATAACGTGTATACTTGGGAGAAATCCAGGAAAACCGACTATCTCACCAAAATGGCTGAAGCCCTCATCTTACATACCATCCTCAGCTAAAGACAAAGGATGTTGGAGGTGGAGAGAGTCAGGGACGTCAAAGGGAAAGAAGGCAATTCACAGGTAGGTGAAAAGGAGCAAACATTTAAAAACAAGTGTTTGGCCACACAGAAACAGAACACCACAGAGGGGAGCCCAGTAAACAGGCTTCTCCAGGTTTCTCCTTGTCTACCACGTAGTTCATGTTATGCTAGGGTGATAGCTCACTTCCTGAGATAGGTTTTTTTAATCTGAATTCTTTTAGGCAGCTAAGGATGAGGTAACAAGAAAAACTGAGTCTTTTGTTTCTTAAAAATAATCAGCCTAAAATAATCCTCATGTTAAAAAGAAACATTTTGGGGTGGTAAATTTTGTTTTCCTTCAGTAAACTCTATGATGTTTGCACAATGATGAAATTGCCTAATGACACATTTCTCGGAACATATCCCCATTGTTAAGCAATGCATGACTCTATAAATAAATAAATAAGTAATCTCAGATGGTGTTAAGTGCTATGAAGAAAATAAAACGGGCCAGCCCAGTGGTGTAGCGGTTAAGTTCATGCGCTCCCCTTTAGCGGGCCGGGGTTCACGGGTTTGGATCCTGCACGTGGACCTACACACTGCTCATTAAGCCATGCTTGTGGCGGCATCCCATATACAAAGTAGAGGAAGGCTGGCACAGATGTTAGCTCAGGGACAATCTTCTTCAAGCAAAAAGAGGAAGACTGGCAATGGATATTAGCTCAGGGCCAATCTTCCTCACCAAAAAAAAAAAAAAAAGAAACAAAGAAAAGAAAACTGAGTAATGTGATAGAGAATGACTGAGGGATGGTCAAGAAAGGCTCTTTGAGAAGGTGACATTTGAGCTTAGACTGGCATGACAAGAAGGAATCAGTCATGTGAGGATTTAGGGCAGAGTGTTCCAGGCAGAGGAGACAGTAGGTATAAAGGCCCTAAGAAAATAATGAGCTTGACTTGTTTAAGAAACAAAAAGAAAGCTAGAGAGACTGCAGCAGGGTGAATAGAGGAAATAATGGCACAAGATGGAGACATAAAAATAGGTGGGGTCAGATCATGTAGGGCCTTCTGGGTCATGGTAATGACATGATCTAATTTACTTTTGAAAAAGATCACCCTGGATGCTCTGTGGAGAATGGATTATAGGAAGGCAAGAATGGAAGCAGTTGTAGTAACCAAAACAGCATGGTACTGGCACAAAAACAGACACACAGATCAATGGAATAGAATTGAAAGCCCAGAAATAAACCCATACATCTATGGACAGCTAATCTTTGACAAAGGAGCCAAGAACATACAATGGGGAAAAGAAAGTCTCTTCAACAAATGGTGTTGGGAAAACTGGATAGCCATATGCAAAAAAATGAAAGTAGACCCTTACCTTACACCATACACAAAAATTAACTCCAAATGGATTAAAGACTTGAATGTAAGACCTGAAACTGTGAAACTTCTAGAAGAAAACATAGGCAGTATGCTCTTCGACATCAGTCTTAGCAACATCTTCTCAAACACCACGTCTGACCGGGCAAGAGAAACAATAGAAAAAATAAACAAATGGGACTACATCAAACTAAAAAGCTTCTGCACAGCAAAGGAAACCATCAACAAAACGAAAAGACAACCTAACAACTGGGAGAAGATATTTGCAAACCATACTTCTGATAAGGGCTTAATCTCCAAAATATATAAAGAACTCATGCATCTTACCAACAAAAAAACTACCAACCCAATTAAAAAATGGGCAAAGGACCTGAACAGACATTTCTCCAAAGAAGATATACAGATGGCCAACAGACACATGAAAAGATGTTCAAAATCATTAACTACCAGGGAAATGCAAATCAAAACTACAATGAGATATCACCTGACGCCCGTCAGAATGGCTATAATTAACAAGGCAGGAAACAACATGTGTTGGAGAGGATGTGGAGAGAAGGGAACTCTCATACACTGCTGGTGGGAGTGCAAACTGGTAAAGCCACTATGGAAACCAGTATGGAGATTCCTCAAAAAATCAAGGATAGAACTACCATATGATCCAGCCATCCCACTGCTGGGTATTTCTCCAAAGAACTTGAAAACACCAATTTGTAAAGGTACATGCACCCATGTGTTCATTGCAGCGTTATTCACAATAGCCAAGACTTGGAAGCAACCTAAGTGCCCATCAAGGGACGAATGGATAAAGAAGCTGTGGTATATATACACAATGGAATACTACTCAGCCATAAGAAACGATGAAATCCAGCCATTTGTGACATCATGGATGGACATTGAGGGTATAATGCAAAGTGAAATAAGTCAGAGGGAGAAGGTCAAATACCACATGATTTCCTTCATTAAGTAGTAGATAACAACAACAATAAACAAACACATAGGGACAGAGATTGGATTGGTGGTTACCAGAGGGGAAGGGGGGAGGGAGGAGGGTGAAAGGGATAATTCGGTACATGTGTGTGGTGATGGGTTGTAATTAGTATTTTGGTGGTGAACATGATGTAATCTATGCAGAAATAGAAGTACAATGATGTACACCTGAAATTTTTACAATGTTATAAACCAGTGTTACTGCAATAAACAAAAAATTAAAAAAAAAATAAATTAAAAAAAAATAAAGTGAGACTTATTAACAAAAAAAAAAAAAAAAAAGAATGGAAGCAGAGACATCAGTTAGGATGCTAACTGTAGAAGTCCACAGAAGAGATGATGGTGGCTGAGATTAATGTGACAGCCGTGAGGGTATAAAGAAGTGGACAAATACAAGATACATTTTGTAAGCAGAGCTGACAGAACTGCTAAACTAGATGGAGTAGGGGGAGGGAAAGGGCAATTCAGGATGATCATTTACCAAGACAAGGAAGACTAGAGGAGTAGGAGGTTTGGGAGGAGGCAGGTTGGAAATCAAGAATCTGTTTTGGCCATATTATGTTTTAAATGACTTTTAGATATCTAGAGATAACAGGTAGGTAGTCAAATAAATGAGTCTGGAGTTCCATAGAAAGGTCAAGAGTAGAGATATAATTTTGGCAGTAATTAGCGTATAGACAGTATATAAAGACACAGGACTGACTGAAATCACTTGAGAGGAAACAGAATGTACAGAATAGTATAGGAGAGCGCTTAGGACAGAGCCCTGGAGCACTCCAACAACTAGTGGCTGAAAAGTGGAGAATACTAGCCAAAGGAGACTGAAAAGGCATAGTGAAATAGGAATTGAAAATCTAGAGAGTGAAAATCCAGAGTGTAACATCCCAGAAGCAAAGAGAAGGTAGTGTTTCAAGGAGGGAGTGATCAACTGTGCTGGAAGTTATTGAGAGACTCAGCAAAATGAGGGCAGAGAAGGCTTTGTCAACATGGAGGTCAACATGTTCTTAGAAAGAACAGTGTGGGCTGAAGAGCAGTTGGAGGGGGCTGAGGAGCAAACGGTAGATAGAAACAGAAAGACTGACTAAGGATCAGGGTGTTTTTTAGAAGTTTTACTGGTGTAGTAGGTAGCACGGCCCTCTAAAGATGTCCACACCCTAATCTCTGGAAACTGTAAATACGTTACTTACATGGCAAAAGGGATTTTGCAGGTGAAATTAAGGTTGAACTCTTAAAATAGAGAGATTATCATAGATTATTCAAATAGGCCCAATCTAATCACATGAATCCTTACAAACTGAGAACACTCTCCAGCTAGAAGCAGGAGAGATGAGGCAGAAGGAGGAGATCAGAGAGAATCAAGGTGTGAGAGGGACTCGACCCACTGTCACTGACTTTGAAGAGCCACAAGCCAGGGAACGTGAGCAGCCTCTAAAAGCTGAGTATCCCCCTGGACAACAGCCAGTGAGGAAATGGAGACCCAAGCCTAGAACTGCACGGAATTGAATCCTCTCAACAACCTAAATGACCCTGAAAGCAGATTCTTCCTTGAAGCCTCCAGGTAAGAGGTTAGGCTGGCTAACACCTTGATTTTGGCCTTGTGAGACTGCAGCAGAGAAACCAGTGATCTCACCCAGGCTTCTGACCTACAGAACTGTGAGATAATAAATTTGTGTTGGTTTAAGCCACTAAGCTTGTGGTCATTTTCTACAGCAGCAAAAGGAAATTAATATACTGTGAAACTTCAGAGACATGGGGTATTAGCTGGAAGGGAGATGCAAAGTCAACTGAGAGTTTTGAAAGACGGGAGATATCAGAACATGCTTGTATGTTGGTGAGAATGTTTCAGAAAGGAAGGGCTGGAGGAGGAAACCAGTGAGGCAGATGAAAGTGAGGCAAGAGAGAATGCAATCAAGAGAACAAGTGGAGGGGTTGGCCTTTGATAGAAGCAGGGACTCTTCATCTATTGAAATAACAAGACAGGCATCATAAACTGTGCCAGATGCAAAAGCCTGCCTCTGGGCAATCAGTGGTGATACTGGACCCTTCCCTTTGAATATGTTCTGTGGGCCCCTTAAATGCAAACCATTCAAATACAAAGACCTCTTTGGAACAGGGATGTAGGAGTGCACCTGACGTTTCTTTAGGGCTTTCTTCATAGTGAATCATTCCAATTTAACCTGGGCTGATGACTAGAGCTTGTGCTTTGGAGTTATACAGACTTGGATTTAAATCTCAGCTCCACTACATACTAGTTGTATGACATTGGGCAAGTCACAAGCTCTCTGGACATTTTTTAAAAATTGAAATTAATAATATTTACCTCACCACACTGTAAGAATTAGAGATAATGTAAACTACCTGTACAGTGCCTATCACAGAGTAGATGCTCAGTAAAGGTTAACTCCCGTAATTATTCTCCTACTCAGCCAGTACTTTTAAATGTTAGCAGTACTCTTTTATGGTGCAAAAATACTAGCAAATGATAAATTTAATGATAGAATCTAGTAGAAAACTGGCATGATTCAAAAGTCAGACTCAGTGAAGTTAGTAGGCTTTGGAATCAGAATGATCCGGCTTCCATCGTGATGCCATCTACAAGTGGTATGATTTTGTACAAGTCATTTAACATTTCTGAGCCTACTATCACCTCTGTAAAATGAAGATAACCTCACTCATAGTGTTGTCTGAAAATTATATGAGAAGTTATGGTAAAGTGCCCAAGACATATGAGCTCCACAAGCAATATTTATTTCCTTCAGTTTTCTTAATCCTCAGAGCAACTGGACAAATATTTCTGTGTTCTCATTAATTTTCTCTTGTAGTCCTGGACTTTTGAGGAAATAAAGTTTTGTTTTTTTTTTAATTGTTACTACTAGGCATTACTTCTAAGAGAAGGGAATTGATGGCAGACGTAGACAGAGAATTCAGGTCTCTTGATTCCTTGTCCGATACTCTCCTCACTCATGAGCATGCATACACACACACACACACACCAATACATATTCCTTCCTCAGTATACTGGGTCTAAATCCACTCTACTGCTTATTTTTTTAACTTCCCAGTTCTGTCTCATTCTTATCAGTCAAATTCTTAACTGTTTCAAACTTTAATTTGCATAATGGCCTCATTAATCTAATAGCATTTTAGCTAAACACTACATTAACATAACTTCACATCTTGGGAGAGTAAGAGGGGAACTGTTCATTCTCTAACTACTTTCACTATTGCAAGTCTTGTCTCTCCAACCAGCTAAATAATTTAACCAGAGCATATTTTTTTAGTGCTAGGAGTACCACTACCCATTTCAAAACTGCCTTAGCAGGCCCACTGGACCCATAGCAGCAAAGCAATGTCTGAGAAACATCATCTGGACTTCCTCCACATGCTTTGAGTGTTCCTTGAAATTTGTCATTAGCTCTTGGTGGTTCTCATCTCTAATCGACTCTCGGGTTTTAGGCCTTGCTGATGCCTGATTCATGCACTTAGCTTGCTCTCTGATCTACTCTCAATGGTTAGCTTTGGTGACCAGCCTGGGGTTCCCAGGATCTGATTCTGGCTTGTATTTTCCTTTCAGCTATACCACTTTCTTGTCTATGTTGATTTGCCAAAGGGACCCTATGTCCAAAGTGACACGGCATGTATCGTAGCACCTTAACGTTATGCTAAGCACATACTAGTAGTCCATTAAAATGTACCAAATTGGTGGCAGTGGGGAGGAAGCAGGAGAAGGTGTATGTGTTAAAGTGGAAGTTGTCCAGCCTCTCAGCAATAGGACAATGTGTAACGTCAGTGTGTGAAGTCAGCCTAAAGCTGGTCTGGAAACAGGGAAGCTAATTACAAACACTTTCTTGAGAAATAAGACACAAGGAATAAAAGCTTATAGCTGTTCCCATGGAAACAAATGACAGTTCTTTTTGGTGCTATATAACCAACAACAAATTAAATAAAGCCAAATATATTTGAGGAAAAGACCAAGAGAACTGGGGTCTTAGGAAAACTAATATGTAAAGACAGTGTTCTGGAAGATCCCAAACTAAAAAGATGAGAAGAAATCAGGGAAGGAAGGAATAAAAGAAATTCCTAGCATTTACATTCCAATGAACTGTGGTATAGTAAAAGGAACAGTAGCCCAGGACATAGTTCTGTTTCTCAAACTAAACTGTTATATTACTTTGGCAGATTCTCTGTGCTCCATTTCTATGGTCTGTCATTGCTTCAACATGTATCTTTTCAGAATAAGGATACCATTCTACAAGCTTATTACTTGTCATATTAAGTTATAAATATTTCTGTATTCCCCGCAAATAGTGATTACTTATCTAGAGTAGAAACTATAGGAAATGCAAGGAGAAATAGAAAAACACTAATATGATGCTTTAAGACACCACTCTCAGAATAAGACAGATTGAGAGAACAAAAAATAAGTAAGGAAACAGAAGATCTAAACAATATAATCATCTGATGTTGATCTTATGGATATATATAAATCTTATGGATATATATTAAATATTACACCCTAATATTACTGAACATGGAACAATCAATCACAAAAACTCATCACACATTAGGTCATAAAGAAAATGCTAGTAAGTTTCAATTCTCTCTAATTACAATGAAACAAAACTAAAAATTAAAAACAACAAAAAAGGAAAAAGGCTCTTTGACAGAGACATTTAAAAAACTATCTATTAAAAAACAAGTGAAAAGGGAAATAAAAACAGGAATTATAGAATTTCTGAAAAATAATGATAATTGAAAACACTATATATCAGAATCAATGAGATGCCTTTAAATCAGTGATCAGAAGAAAATTTATAACTTTAAAATATATCTACATCAATAAAACAAATAAAATGATAAAATAATAAATTACCTATAAAATTTAGAAATTAAGTAATGAACAGAAATGAATTATATTTTCTATTCGAAAACAGTAAAGAAAGAAACAAAGTAAACCACAAGAAAGCACAAGGAAAGAAATCATAAAAATAAAAACAGAAAATAATAAGAAAGAGAACAAAAAAATACTAGACCCATTTAATAAACTAAAATCCTGAGTTCTAGGGAAAAAAATCAACAAAATAGACCAATCATTAGCTAATTTAATCAAGAATAAAAGAGAGAAAGCACAAATATAAAAATAAGAAGTGACAATGGGCAAAAACAATTGAATCAAAGTCAACTAAAAAAGTAAGAGACCACTTTGCACTTTTATGCAAGTAAATTTGAACACCTAGATGGAATGGATAATTTATTAGGAAAACAAAGTTTACCAAAATTGACCCTAGTGAAAAATAGAAAGCTTAAACAGACCAATTCTGATGGAAGAAGTAGTTAAAGCTATCAAGGAATTACCTCACAAAGTAGCCATAGGCCAAGATGGTTTCACAGGAGCATTCTACCAAGCCTTTAGAGACCAGATAGTCTGAATGCTACCTAAATTAGTTCAGAGCAAAGAAAATGAAGGAAAACTTACAAATTCTTTTTATGAAGCAAAAAGTACACTGATACCTATATCTGAAAAAGATAGCAAAAAATAAGAAAATTACAAATATCACTTACAAATATTAATGTAAAAATCCTAAATAAAATATTTGCTATTAGATTCTAATACCACATTAAAAAAATAACACACATTACTGACTAAACTGACAAAATCTGAATATGGATTATAGATGAAAATACTGTATCAATGTTAAAAATGTACATTCAGAGAGAGCAAATGATACAGCAGATAGAGCAAAATGTTAATTGGTGGATATGGGTAAAAAGATTCTTTGTACCATTCTTGCAACATTCTGTGAGCTTGAAATTATTTCTAAACAAAAAGTTAAAAGAAGGGACCATACCATGACCAAGTTGGGTTTATAAGAGGAATGCAAAAATATTTCAATATTAGGAAATCAATTAACAGACTACATTAATAGGCCTTAGGAGAAAAATTATATGCTGACTATCTTCATAAATACTGAGAAAGCTTTTGACAAAATTTAACACTCAGGAAAATAATATTTGGCTACTTCCTTAACAGGATAAAATATATCTACCTAAATCCTAAAGCCAACATCTTTTTTTTTTTTGAGGAAGATTGGCCCTGAGCTAACATCTGTTGCCAATCTTCCTCCTTTTTTCCCTTTTTCTCCCAAAGCCCCAGTACATAGTTGGATGTCACAGTTGTACATCCTTCTAGTTGCTCTATGTGGGACGCCGCCTCAGCATGGCTTGATGAGTGGTACACAGGTCCGAGCCTAGGATCTGAACCTGCGAACCCCAGCCACCGAAGCAGAGCGCACAAACTTAACTGCTACGCCACCAGGCCGGCCCCCAAAAGCCAACAACTTAATGGAGAAACACACGAGGCATTCCTATGAAATCAGGAATAAGTCAAGGATGCCTACTATCTCCACCAATATTTAACATAGTATTGGAAGTACTAGCCAACGCGTTTAGATAAGATAAAACAAATTAGGAGCCTAAGAAATTGGAAAAGAAGAAGTAAAACACTATCTATTTGCATATGGCATGACAGGATACCTGGAAAAGTCTAGACATGTGCCATCCAACAGGGTAAGCACTAGCTACATGTAGCTGTTGAGCACTTGGAATGTGACTACTTCAAATTGAGATATGCTGTAAGTATAAAATATACACTGGATTTTGAAGACAGTGAAAAACAAGAATGTAAAATATTTCATTAATAACGTATTATATCGATTACATATTAAAATGGTCATGTTTTAGATATTATGGTTTAAATGAAATATACTATTAAAATTAATTTTATATGTTTCTTTTTTGTTTTTTAAATGTGACTACTAGAAAATTTTAAATTACACATGTGGCTCGGTATTTCTATTGGACAGTACCTTCCTAGAGAATCACTGATAAAGCTAGCTCAAACTGTAAAAGAACTCAGCAAGGTAACAGAATATATAGCTAATATGCAAAACTCAACAGCCTTTATATACACAAATAATAGCCAGTTAGAAGATGTAATGGAATAGAAAACTCTGTTTACAATAGAATGAAGAAAGATGAAATACTTAGGAATAAAGTTAACAAGAAATATGCAAAACCTATATGAAGAAAATTAGAAAACACTCCTGAAAGACAAAAAAGTTGACTTGAAAAAATAAAAAGACATCTCTTGTTCTTGTATGTCTCAGTATCATCAGTTGTTAGTTCTTGCTAAATTAATTGACAAATTTAATGCAATCTCAATAAAAACACCAAGAAGGCTTTTTTCCCCTGAAGCTAGACAAGTTGATATTAAAGTTCATATGAAAAAACACTTGAGAATAGCTAAGAAAACAATGAAAAAGAACTATGAGAGGGGACTAGCCTTAGCAGATAATAAAACAAACTACAAAGCTTCTATATTTAAAACTGTGGTACTGGTGCATAAATAGACAGGAAGACACAACTATACACATAAATATGGTATATGATAAAGGTGGTATATCTCAAATCACTAGGACAAAGATGGACATTTTAACAAATGATGGTAGAACAATGGATGGCCATTTGGAAAAAGATAAAATTAGATCTATTTCTTATACACTAAAATAAACTCCAAATGGATCAGAGATCTAACTATAAAAAATGAAATATACAAGTACTAGAGGAAAATATGGAAGAATTCCTATAATAAAAGGCTGAAAAATTCAACTACAAAACAAAACTTTTGCATGGCAAAAAAAAAAACTATAAACAAAGTACAAATTGGGAAAAATATTTATAATATATATCACAATAAAAGGGTTAACATACTTAATATACAAAGGACTTTTTAAAATTGAGGGGAAAAAAGACCAAAAATCCTACAGGTAAATGAGCAAAAGAAATGAACAGATGACTGACATAAAAAGAAAAAATGGCCCTTATGCATACGAAAAGATGTTAAGCTTCACTCATGAAGAGAAATGTAAATTAAAACTATACTGAGAAACCATTTCTCAGCCATTATATTGGCAAAAAAGAAAAAGCTTGATAATACACTCTGTTTTGAGGCCACAGGAAAGCAGGTACTCCTGCACTGCTGGTGGGAATGAAAAATGGTATCATCTTTACGGAGGGGATTTGGCAACACCTAGCAAAACCATATTTGTCTTTACCTTTGGACCCAACAATACCACGTCCGCAAGTTTACCCTGAAGATATGCCTCCAAAATATGAAAATACATGTGTACAAGTTTATTAATTGCAGCATTATTTGTAATGGTAAAATACTGGAAACTATCTAATGCCCAAACAAAGGAGACTAGTTACTAAACTATGGTCTATAAACAGAATGGTGTATTATAAAGTTTAGAAGGAGGGTGAGCTCTGTGAACCCACAATGGAAGCACTACCAGGGTATATTGTTAAGTAAAAAAAGTAAGCAAAGTGCAAAAGAGAATACAGAGTGTGCTATCTTTTGTTTAAGAAAAGAAGGGTAGAAAAACACACATATCTGCTTACTTTTTCAAAATGAAACGCTGGAAGGATAAACCATAAAACAATGAAAGTGATTAGTTACAAAGGTTAGTGGTGGTGGAGGGAATAAGGTGGAAGGAAAAGGTAGGGAGGACAATTCTCTCCGTAAACTTTTTTGTATAGTTTTGACTCTGGGAAGCAAATTAATTTTGCATATATTCAAAGAATAAAATTAAACCAACAAAGATGGGGAAAAAAACTAAACCTAAAGCTGAATGCAATCAGAAATAAATGAACCCAACTGTATTTTAAATGAATAACATAATCATGCTGAAGGAAAAAAGAAAAAAGAATGCAAGTAACTTTTTTTTTTTTAATTTTTTGTTTATTGCAGTAACACTGGTTTATAACATTGTAAAAATGCAAGTAATTTTTGAATACAGTATTTGACTAGGGAGGAAAATGCAAACAAATCTTGAACTCTTCTTAGTAGGTTTTTTTTTGGTTCATAGTGGTATGAATGTAGCAATTCTGAAACTATTATATGTGTATTATAGGACTAATGTTGGTGGGAGGCAAGGTTCTTACTGCAGAAAAAGGGAGATCCAAAATATTTCACCAACCTGTAAATGTTGGGAATGTTCCAGGATAGTCGTTTGACAGCTCCTCTTCTCTATCTACACTCATACTGCTTAGATCAGTGGTTCTTTTTTTTTTCTTTGTGAGGAGATCAGCTCCGTGCTAACATCTGCCAACCCTCCTCTTTTTTTGGTGAGGAAGACTGGCCCTGGGCTAACATCCCTACCCATCTTCCTCCACTTTATATGGGACGCTGCCACAGCATGGCTTGCCAAGTGGGGCCTCGGTGCGAGCCCGGGATCTGAACCCGCGAACCCCTGGTCGCTGCAGCGGAGTGCGTGCACTTAACGGCTTGCGCCACTGGGCCAGCCCCCAGATCAGTGCTT
Source organism: Ceratotherium simum simum (assembly GCF_057802395.1). Lineage (NCBI taxonomy): Eukaryota > Metazoa > Chordata > Mammalia > Perissodactyla > Rhinocerotidae > Ceratotherium > Ceratotherium simum. The sequence continues at coordinate 18,276,795 of NC_141921.1, read as the reverse complement.
CTTAAACCTTGGCCTGCATCAGAATCACCTGAAGGGCTTGTTAAAACAGAATCCTGGGCCGAAGCCTCTGAGTTTCTGATCCAGTAGGTCTGGGAATTTGCTTTTCTAACAAAGTCCCCAGTGATGCATCGGTCTGGGGACCACACTTAGAACACAACCCTATATGACCTCCTCTAGCCTCATGGCTTTAAATTCTATCTATAAGTAAAAGTTCCAAATTTATATCACTAGCTTAGAAATTGCCCTTAAACTCTAGGCTCTAACTTCAATTAAAATTTCCCACTTGAAAATCTATTAGGCATTCCAAGCATAAAATGTCTACAACTGGGGCCGCCCTGTGGCTTAGCGGTTAAGTCCCCGCGCTCTGCTACTGGCGGCCCGGGGTTTGGATCCCGGGCGCGCACCGACGCACCACCTGTCCGGCCATGCTGAGGCCGTGTCCCACATACAGCAACTAGAAGGATGTGCAACTCTGACATACAACTATCTACTGGGGCTTTGGGGAAAAAAAGGAAGAAGACTGGCAATAGATGTTAGCTCAGAGCCGGTCTTCCTCAGCAAAAAGAGGAGGATTAGCACGGATGTTAGCTCAGGGCTGATCTTCCTCACACACACACACACAAAAGTCTACAACTGTACTCCTGATTCTCCCACCTCTTGCCTTCAAACTTGTTCCTCTCAGTCTTTTCTACCTCATTCCATCCTCTCAAATGACTCAGGCTAAAAACCTTGGGATCATTCTTGACTACTCTTTTTTTCTCATACTCCATGTCCTATCAGCAGTGAATTCCATCAGCTATAACTTCAAAATACATCCAGAATTAGACCATTTCTCACCACTCCCTCTCCTACTTCCTTGGTGTAAATTACCATCATCTCTAACCTGGGCTAGTACAATAACCTCTTAAATGGTTTGTCTCTGCCCCTCTCATCTAATTTCAACACATCTACCAGAGTGAGCTTTTTAAAACATGCCTCAGATATCATCATTCCTGTGCTTGAAACTTCCAATAGCCTCCCATCTTATCCAGAATTAAAGCCAAGTCCTTATGCAGATCTACTGAACTCTACAAGATCTAATTCCTCATTACTTCTCTGACCTCACTTCCTACCACTCTTCCTCGATTAATCTACTCTCATAATACTGTCCTTCTTGCTGCATACAATAAGCTAGTGATTCTCAAACTTTTTGGTCTCATGACCACTTTACACTCTTAAAATTTATTGAGGATCACAAACAGCTTTTGTTTATGTGGGTTATATCTATCAACATTTATCATATTAGAAATTAAAACTGAGAAATTTAAAAAGTATTAGTTTTAAATTAACGAAAAACGTTAACACATTTTTATGAAAATTACTGTATTTTCCAAAAGAAAAAAATTTAGTGAGAAGAATGACATTGTTTTACATTTTTGCAAATCTCTTTAATGTCTGACCTAATAGAAGATAGCTGGATTCTCTGTTTCTGCATTTAATCTGTTGCTATATATCACTTTGGTTGAAGTATGTGAAAAAAATCCAGATTCATGGAGATATGTAGTTGGAAAAGGAGTACTTAAATAGAATTTCCAGGTAATTATGGATACTTTCCTTTGATTCTACACCAAAATTCAACAAGTGATAGTTTCTTAAATGTTAGTTGAAACGTGGAATCTGAAACCATACCAATGAACTTTTTATATTGTTAATGTTAAAATCCATTAGTCAATCTTACACTTTGTTTTTTTTAATTTTATTTATTTATTTATTTATTTATTTATTTATTTATTTTCCCCCCAAAAACCCCAGTAGATAGTTGTATGTCATAGTTGCACATCCTTCCAGTTGCTGTATGTGGGACGTGGCCTCAGCACGGCCGGAGGAGCGGTGGGACGGTGCGCGCCTGGGATCCGAACCCGGGCCGCCAGCAGCGGAGTGCACGCACTTAATCACTAAGCCATGGGGCCAGCCCGTCAATCTTACACTTTGAATGAATCTTTTAACTATGCATGATTTTATAACATTATACATTGGTCATTTGGAAAATATTGTTTCACTGAGTTATCCAGATTTTCCAACGTAGGCACATTTTATTATGCAATGTCAACAATTCACAACAGTTGATATCACCACAATCCCATCAGAAAAGTCTGTATAAGTTCTGGGAAGCTGTCAAGGTCATAGCGGCAGGCACAAATTTTCCAAAATTTTAATTTTCATTTGAAAGCTAGAATTTTATCATTGTCAACAAATGCTATCAGTTGTTTTCCTTGAAGTGACAGGCTCACTTAGGTTATTTTAGAGAAAATGTCTGCCAAGAACCAAATGTGAATAACCACAGTTTGTCTGTTAGTCATTCTTTCAAGTAAAAATGGTGTTCCATACAAAAAGTGGCTAGTTCAGCTGACAGCTCTATTATACAAGTGCTTTTTCTCAAGGCAACCACAGTACTTCAGTATGCAGCAGAACTGCTTTAGTCATACTTCCCACTTCCTCACACAGAATATTAAAAAGATATGTACTCAAACGTTGGAACTGGCTAAAGGTAATAAACTTTACTGATTCATCAAGGACACTCTCAAGTGAGCCTGGCTTCTTCCCCCTGCAACGTGTGGCAGTGAAAGATAACAGCTTGGTGCCACTGCCTTGATTCATGCCAAGGTGCCAGCAGTTTTACTCATCATTGCTTTTGCCCAATCAATGCAATTATCAATGTAGTGAAAAAAGACAAAGTCGATATTATTATGAAAATAGTTTTGACTTCAGATCCTGTGAAAGGGTCTTGGGGATGCCAAGAATCCAAGGACCATAGTTTGAGAACTGCTGCACTAAACACTCTGTTGCTTTTGTGCACTTAAACTTACAACTCCCTTTGCAGGAAAGAATTTCTTTGTTCCAGATATCCATATGGTATCATGGTACCTTTCAGTGAGGCTTTTCCTGGTCATCCTATATAAAATAATACCTCCACTCATCTCCTGCTCCCCCACCTGCCTGGCACTCTCCATTTCCCTCTCTCCATTTACCCTACTTAATCTTTCTACAGAGAAATTACCACTCTCTGTTTACTCGTTTATTTTCTGTCTCCCTCAACTAGGGTATAAACTCCTAAGGGCAATGCTGTTATCTCCACTTCTTAGAATCGTCCTATATACATGGTAGGTGCTCAATAAATCTTACTTGACTGAAAAAATGTAACTCATAATTTAGCATTTGATTCTAGGATTCTGGCTTGCTTAGACTGCCTTTTCAGTGGTTCATGTTTATTTCCCTAGGAGAAAACAAACTCCAAGAACAGAGGCTAATCTACGTTCTACACAGTCCCCAAAGCTTCTGGCACAGGCCTTGGACATGCCATATGCATTCTCTTCCCTAGGGAATACTTGCAGTCCCATAGTCAACTCCAGGTAAAGCCTGTCTCCAAATGACAGCACATATGTGGAGGGGCAGAAAACCAGCAAAAATTTTTATCTACTTCTTTCTGGTTTGCAACAACTGCTATTGTAGGAACACTCTAACTGGTATACAACAATGATGACCTCTTAGCTCCCTGACTCTGTGTTTCCTATCCAAAAACATACTGGAAGCAGAAAAAAAAATGCCACTGTGATGCTGTTTTCTAGTTGGTTTTAAGCAGAAGGTTCTTGGTTGAACACGCAAAGGTATACAGTCATGTGTCACTTAATGACAGGGATAGTTCTGAGAAATGCGTCATTAGGCGATTTCATGGTTGTACAAACGTCACAGAGCATACTTACACAAACCTAGATGGTATAGCCTACTACACACTTAGGCTATATAGTGTTAATCTTATGGGACCACCATCATATATGCGGTCCATCGCTGACTGAAATGTCATTATGTGGTACATGACTATATTTAAAAATAAGCAGATTTGGCTCTGTGCAGCTAAGATCCTTAAAAATATTCTATTTCTCTGACTTAGTCTTGTATTTCTGCGAACCTAACTTAAGAATATGATCCTTGGCATTGAAAAAAATGTTTAAAATATGTTTATTATAGCATTATTATAAAAGAAAATTTGGACTATCAACCTAGGGGAATAATTAAGCAAACAACTGCATAACCATTCAATCAAATTATGTGATCATTAAAACTGATGGCTATAAAGACTGTGTAATAACACAGAACAAGTCAGATGATATAATGTTAAGTGAAAAACAATATAAAATTTAATATACAGTGTGATTAAACTATTTCAAAAAATTATTTGTAGAGAATAAAGTATACAAATTGTTAACAATGGCAAAGGAGAGGAGGAAGGTGGGAAGCTCAGATGAACAGACTAGCTCCAACAACAAAAGCAATTATATGAACAAATGGACATTAACGTCTTATGCCTCATTCCAATTACTAACTAGATGATTTACCCAAAACAGAGCCTTAGAATATCAAAATTTGGAAGGGACCTTACATATCTAGTTTAATCACTTTTTTTTAATAGATGGAAAAACTAAAGACTATAGAGAAAAAATACTTGATTAAGATCTCCCAGTAAGTTAATGGCAAAGCTGGAGCTGTAACCATGGACATTTGAACGTGATGTGTGATTGTGAGGAAGTTACTTCATTTCTTTGCACTCTGGTCCTTCATTTGTAAAACAGATAGCAGTACTTAACCTAATGAGTTTGTGGAAATGAATAAAAGAAATCTTAACTAAACTGGAGTTGAAAGGCCTGTAGAGGGAGCTCTCATGCCCAATTATACATCTTCAATTACACCAAACAGGAAGAGTCAGACGTTTGCACCTTGGACAGGAAGTAAAACTACTTTACTACTGAAGAAAGATTTCTCTCTCTACCCAGCAACAGCTCAGCCAGTGAGAAATGCTGCAGCTCAGCCAATGAGAAGCCACTGCTGCCCTGAACTGTTATTTTTCCCCTATCGATTTTTGGTTAGAACAGCCCCTCCAGCCCCTTTTTTCTCTATAAAAGCAGCTCCCCTTCTTCGTTTGCTGGATTTGCCTATGGTTTGTCACAGCATGCACATCCCAAATTGCAATTCTTCTGGCTATTCCCGAATAAACTCATTCTGAGATAAAATAACAGGCAAATTTGAGTTGACAGGTTATTGTCAAGATTACATGAAATAACACATGATGGGACCACTACAGGGCTGGCTACATAGTACTCAATAAACATTAGCCTCTTTGCCTTCTGACTCAAGTCGACTTTCTGCTACTGTGCTGCTCTGTGGGAGGTGGAAGAGCAGAGTAGGTTGGGAAGGGTTAGAAGGAGAAAGGAAAAGAGAAAAGCAGCCAAGGGGCACTTATGGCAGAACAATCCTTGTGATCCTGATGGTTCTGGGACCCTGAATCACTGTTCTAGTAGAAGATACAGCCAATGGGCATCCTGTCCTAAGATTAAAGTGGGCCCACTTGAGACTCTGAAGTGTACAGACAGCCCAGTGTCTTGCCTCTCCCTAACCCTCTTTTTTGCTCATTCCAATAAGTAGTACGAAACCATTCTAATGCTTTCCACTTCACAAGGGATAATTTGGGCAGTAGCCAGGACCAGCTGCTGTAGGAGCTGCACACATTAGCAGCAATTTCTGGCCTTTTAACCTAGTTCAAAGAAATGCCATTTCTTTACATGCTAGTTTTTAATCACTCTGGGAATCTTCAATTCTGCTTCAACTTTGGCAAGCTGCAATATGTCTAAGTATACAAAAGGCTAAGTATACCTTAGTTAAAATAATGGACATACAGTAGTTCTTTTAGTGTCCTTGAAATGAAGGGTATGTCTAAAAATCAAGTTAGCCTGTCAGAAGCTAGCTCAGAGTAACCTTTAAGGTTAGGAGAAATTATATCTTTCATCACAAATTCATCTGGACAACTGGTCTTCTTGATTTGCAACTCTGTTGACTGATTTCAGATTTAGTTTCCTAGTTACCTGCCTATGCTCAGTTCTGGCATATTGTGTTGATAACATGGTCTACCTCCAACTCAGCATTTATTCTATTTATTTAGTGAGAATGTGTTAGGCTTGTTCTGAGCAGGGCTGCGGTTCAAGTCTTATGGGGTCGGTAGGCTGGGTAACAGTTTGACATGAAGTCCATGGTTTCCCCAGTGTCTTATCTCTAAGACTCTTTGGCAGTGAAAGTGTAAAGGAATGTGGCTCAAAAAAGAACATGGCTTTTCCCAGGGCAATTGTCCCTTGAATGTCTCAAATTAATTTCTTTCTCTCCAACCCCACCTGCCACTACCTTAAATCATATCCTCATCATCTCTTGCCTTAATTACTGAAATGGCCAACTAACTAGTTTCCCTGCCTCCAACTTACCACCCCCCCCAATCATTATCTCTATTCCTTATCTAACAGGTCATAAGGATCTATCTAAAATACAAATACGATCATGTTACTCTTTTCGTTAAAACCCTTCAATAGTCTCTTCTTACCTTCTGGGCAAAGTCCCATTGAACAGGCCCTGCTTATTTTCTTACCTTGTCTGATTTTAGTTTTCTGACATTCGCTCTGTTTCAGCTTTCAGAATCATTTTTTTTTTTTCTTAGCTTGTGCCTTGCACCTGTTAGTCCCCCTGGAATGTACTTTGCTATTGCTTCTCCAGTTGCCTACCAATTCTACGCATCCTTCAGCAAACGCCACAAATCCCAAGAAGCCTTCCTCAATCTTCCCTCTTTTCACCTATTCAATTTGTGTGGTATTATTTTGAATTTTATATATTTCTGGTAACTCAAACATTTCATGCTATTTTTGACAACTATTTTATAAGCACCTGCTTTTGTAATACACACAAACTTAAACTTTTTACTACTACCCATGAAAGATTCACCTTACTTATCATCATACAAACAACATATATCATCTGATGGCTAACCCAAACAAAACTTGATGAAGTAACTTACTCTTACTGGGCCTCAATTTCCTAATTTATAAAATAACAGAATTAATAGAAAATGACTCATATTTTTTGAGAGCTTAGTACGGACCAGCTGCTGTTCTAATACATGAACTCATTTAACTCCTTGCAACAACCCTGTGAGTAGGAACTATTATTGCCTCTAATTAGAAACTAAGGCTAAGAGAGGGTTAAATAACTGTTCAAAGTCACATAGCTAGTAAATCTCTAAAAAGATCCTTCCATTTTGAAAGTTCTGTGAGAATTCTATGGTTCTAAAAAATACTCAAATCTAAATAGGATGCAGAAGAAAGTCAAATCAGCAACAATTGTTTCTACCTTATATTCTATTCATCTATATCTCATCTCCCCTAATAAAATTATATTCCCTGCATACCTAGCATACTGGCTAATATACAGCAGGAACTCCATAAGTATTTTTGAATGGATTTACTCAATTTTCAATTTTTAGCATCATATATTACACTGAAAGCCAAGTGCAGGTCAACAGATGTTACTGGGAAAGACAAGATAAAGAAAATCCAATTACTCCTCAACATGGAAAATAAAATTAACACTTTTTTTGTTCGTTTTGATGGGGTTGGGGGTTTGCTGCTGCCAAGTTTGATCGTCAAGATGAGAATATTTTATTTGAGATATGTTAATGTAATTCTGAAAACAAAAACACATATCAACAAATAAAAGAAAAAAGAAAAAAAACTGTGGTGATACATTGCCACTAAAAAGTACAAAGTAACCAGAGAGGTACCATAAGCTCCTATCCAAATGGGCTTCCAGGTGGTACAAAGCAGAGAGACAGACTGCCAGTAGCTATCCCAGGAGTGGGAAGAAAGGACAGAGAAAGTTGCATGCACTCAAAATATCCTTGGGGGGGGTTCTACCCCGTGCCCCTAGATGGCTTTTCCAACCCCTTTTCTTTCCATGAAAGTTAAATTTCCTAGGAATATCTCAGTTGGCATAGTTGGTTGCATAACTATATAAACAGGTGGCTCTACTCAATTATGAATGACTTCTCCTGTGGGAGCTATTATATTCTATGGCTGAAGAGCTGGTAGGGACTGGCCTAGAAAACTGACTTCTCTTGCCCAGGTGTACAGTAACTACTTATTAGTGCTTTGAAGGATCTATCTCCCACTCTTGATCCTTCTCATTCTACTCTGAACACACATGTCAAAGTTACCCTAACCCCCAGCCGCTAGGGTAAAAAAGGACCCTGAAGTGTCTCGTAGATTTCACTACGCATTTCCAAAATCACTGATGGAAACCTCTCACATGAGAATCACACTTCACAATTCTCAAATTGTGAGAATTTGAGAGGTTACCCTGAAACCAATAAGCAAAACTTTAATATTCATTAACTCACTTGATCTTATTCACAATTATCTCAAACATTTACCTAATGGTTATCTCTAAACCTCCTTTGAAGGATAGAGAAGCAAAGCGTGGTACAGGAGAAAGAACATGGATTGTGAAGTCAGAAACTCATGGAGCTAGGTCCAAATCCTTGCAAGTTACTTAATCTCTTTGAGCTAAGGGTTACAATGAGTTTAACTGAGATAAAGTTTGAGGATGTGGATACAATAAGCATTGTGTCTGAAATGACCTAGTTCTTATTCTACCTGGCAAACTTTCTGAGCCTGTTTCTTCATACGTAAAACAAGGTTAAATACTATAAACCCCAAAGGGGGTTTGTGAGATTCACTGAGATAATGTATCAAAGTGTCTGCCACCATATTTTGGACCCTGTATGGGCTCAGTAAATGTTAACTTCCTTTCTTATTAAAATGGTGCTCATTAAACATCCTAAACAACATTATAAAAGGTAATTAGTTTAACATAGTACTAAATAGCAGATACATAAAAGGCTAAACCTATTTTTTTGACCTACACTGTTTTCTACAGAAAGTTCCAGATAAGACTGGCTCTACAGTATACTCTGATTATTGTCCCTGTGTGTGAGTGAATTCAGTTCTAAGGGAGGCTTCCATGTTTCTATAGGGCAGATACTATATGATCCCTATTGATTTGAATGAAGAAAAGACATCATGGGGAAAGAGGAGGAATTCTCTTACCTGACAAAAAGTTTTACTGAGGAAAATACTAGGTTTATCAAAACCTGGGTATTGTGATAGAAGAGAACTGTAAAAGCATTTTCCAAATCTTGTGAATTACCACCCTTACCCCCTCAGTTTAAAAAAAAAAAAAACTCCCAGAAAATCCCCTTACCTAATCTAACATGGCGATTATGTCCTGAAGTTTGGTTCACCTTGTACTGAGACTAGATAAGGGGTAACATTAAGCATCTACTGTGACCATTTGAGAATATAAAAATAGAAAAACGCAATCCCCTATCTTCAACAAGTTAGGTCACGATACTTTTAAGGGAAGTCCCCTGTGAAGGGAAGTGAGAATGCCTTTCCATTCTGCACTAGTTAGACCATACTTGATGTGTGGAGTGCACTCTAGGCACAACACTGTAAACTGAAATGGATCAAGAAGAGACTCCAAGCTGATGAGGAGCTTATAAACTATCCAATCTCAGAAATATCTGAAGAACAAACATCTGGAGGAACAACAGTATCAAGAGCTATCTCAAAAGGTTTCAAGTGAAACAAGAAACAAAATTAAATGGAGCCAAAGGATAGATACTGGAGGAAAGCAGATTTCAGCTCAAAATAAAAAACAAAACAAACATTTTTAGCCATTAGAGCTATCACAAATGGAAGAAAGGTGCTCCTTTGGAAGCTTACAATCTCCCTGTCTCTGGAAGAATTTAAGTAACGGCCAGATGAGTATTTATAGGGGATGCTCTCAAGGTGAGTTCTGGATTAGGTGGGAGATTGAATTTGATGACTTCTGAGATTTCCTCTAACCCTGAGATTCTAGGATTCTATGACTTTTTACTTTCCTGACATCTCATATTTATTATTAAGGCAACTAATTGACTCTTAACCAAAGTAACTTCTAGATGGGAAAAGAACATGGTCAAGAGTGACTCTAAAGTCTTTATATATGGGAAGATGTTAAGCTCATGCTGGTAGATACAAGTTCTCCAAAATTCTAATTTTCGCTTGAAGGTTTAAATTTATCATTTACAGCAAATGTTTATAGGTTGTCTTCCTTGAAGAGACCAGCTCACTTAATTTTGGAGAAAGTGTCTTCCAAATATCCACGTCAGTTGTTCATTGAAGTAAAGATGATGTTCCATGAAAAAGTGGCTACTTCAACTTGCAACTCAATCACACAAGTGCCTTTTCCCCAGACAACTATTATTCTTGGATATTTTAAAGATGGAGAAACTGAACTCAGAGAGGTTAAAAAGACTTGCCAAAGAATACACAGCCAAAGCTAGGATTTGAACCTACATCTTTGCATCTCCAAAGTCCATGCTCTTTCCGCTATGTTACCCTGAAACCAATAAACAAAACAAGAGTGTATCCCAATAAAGGAAGAAAGATAAAGAACTAAACATGACTAGTTCTAATAATGAAGGGCATCAGGGTACTACTGCTGACTTCTGTTTCTCCAATAATCCTTAGTTAGGAGTCTTAGCTGCCCAAAGGAATTAATTATCAGATCTCTCTTCTCTGCAGCAACCACACAGCATATGGAATTGGAAATAGATTCAGCTTGTGTATGTGTGTGTGCATGTGTGTCTACATGACATAGAACAGGAACAGTGGAAAAGAAAAAAAGAACAGGGGGAAACCCATTTGGTTTATCAGTTTCCTGGACTAGGATCTTGTTTTCATTCACGGCAGTGTATCAGTGGCCTTAGCATAGTAGTTTAGAGGATGTGTTCTTTATTAGCTTTGCTCAACTTGGCTGAGTTCAGCTATGTGCTGCCAGCTGGGCTGATGCCAAGGCTGAAACTTGACTCCTCTAAATTCCAGTTCACTTAATAAAGCATGGATTGCCTCCTGCTCCTATCTAACTCAGTTAACACTTTCGGTTCTCCATACCTAGCTCCTTCTTTCCCTCTTGATTCTTATTCCTACAGCACGGATAGAGGATCTCCGCAACTATAACGACATCTCCCGTTTTCCTGGGGACTTTTTAGGCTGATAAATCTGTAGACAGTGGGGGAAACGGAAGGATGATAAAATGCACGATGGGACCACAAGCTAACTTAGAAGCCTCATATTAATGAAACTCAAGGGAGTGACTGAACTTAGCTGTCAGGGGCAAGTGGTAAGAGGATTCAGGAGCAATTTCAGCAAGTGGAGGGCTATGTCTTCTCAGAAGATGGTCTGCTAATGTGTCTGGTCAAGCCTGGGGCACTCAGAGAGGTGGCATGAAAGCACATGGGGATGAAGTACCTGCTAGTCAGCCACACAGTCACATGAACACATTTCAGGTTTCCTTAGCATAAGACAATACATCTAAAAAGCTTACAAACTGTCTTCTTGCCGTATCACCCTCATAATCTTCTGTTTTTCTTTGATCTGTTTAAGAGTTTGCCAAGTTTCTCTCATCTTATTGGTATACATGATTGTTTATGTTTTGTTTTTCTTCTGGTAAGTCATTATTGAGATTCAGAAATTCTCCTTTATAACTGTAATATTTTCTCAAAAAATCATCTAGGGAATTCAGAGGAAAAAATGTAATAACTTAGAGTTATCACTGGTTTCCAATGTGACTTTCCTAAGAACCACATTTATTGGTAGTGCCGTGGAGTCAATTCCGACTCCTAGTGACCCCGTGTACAGCAGAGCAGAATCCTACCTGGTCTTTTTGCACCATCCTCTCACCTTCCGGTGCTACACCAGACAATGCTCTGCTGCTAGTCACAGGATTCCCATGGCCAATTTTTCCAGAAGTGGGTGGCCAGGTCTTTCTTCCTAGTCTGTCTTAGTCTAGAGGCTCTGTTGAAACCTGTCCACCATGGGTGACCCTGCTGGTACTTGAAATACCAGTGGCATAGCTTTCAGCATTACAGCAACATGCAGCTGCCACAATAAGACAATGAACAGACAGGTGGTGCAGTTCCCTGACCAGGAAACAAACCTGGGCCGCAGCCGTAAGAGCGTGAGTTTTAACCAACTAGACCACCAGGGCAGGCTAAGAACCATATACACTTATTTAAAGTAAGAGATTTTGCAAGTTGATATGTACTGATGCTGGCACACAGAAGGTGTTACAATAAAAGCTTGCCAAAGAAAACTACATGGGTCTAAGTATTCCCAAGAAAACAGCAGGTGTGGTCAAGTATATGAACTGCCTAATCATTTCTCACTATTTCCAGGAGTTTGAGAGATGCCAGTTGTTTCATTAGACACGCCAAAAAATTGCTACCATTCTCAGGCATCTGTGGCTGGTGAAGTCAGGAGAGAGAACTGGGCAGAGCAAAGGGGCAGCTTAAGAAAGCTGGAAGAGAGGCATGAAACAGGATTTTCCTGTCTCTTGGGCAGATATAATTAGAATCAGTAAGAGAACTCAGATCCTCTGCTTCATAATCTAGTGACACTCATTTCATTTCCCCAAATTCGTATTTCTATTTGTGTACCATAAGCATACAATCAAGAGAAAACCAGTTATGGGACAACTGGCTCACTGCACAAATAAAATAAATAGATATATTTATTTTTTCTGACCCAAATTGAGCACTTAAATGCCTCTGTGTGCAGCTCCCTTTCCTTGGGATGTCTAGGCATCGTAACACAGATATAACAGACATATAGTGGGAATCTACTATGTGCTACATGGTGCTATGCACCCACCTGCACACCCATTTTCTCATTTAAATCAATCAATCAACCTGGGAAGTAGGCACTTCTCTATAACCTCCATTGAGCCTAGCACAGCTAACATGAGGCTACTCTACAATTGTTGGATAGATGGTGTGTGTGTGTGTGTGTGTAGAGAGGGAGGAAATGCTATACTACATAAAGGCGAGGCCTGGAACTAGTGTATATGAGAGGGTAAAAGAGAAAACAGCCAAATAACTGTCCTCCTTAAGGGCATCAAAGAATTTGTTTCACTTACTAACCAATGTGTCCATACCTTTTCTGACACGGCTAGTGAACACACCTTCTCAGGAGACAAGAGGGGCATACTGGTCACTAGAAGCTTCCTGCAGAGAGGAAATTCACCTGCTTGTTGTGACTTAGTAGAAAAAGAAGTTGGGTGGAAGGGCAGGGGGTCCCGGGGTAGAGGCGTACACGTTTAGTGACAGAGTGGCAGGAGAATATGGGTTTGGAGATGAGCCTTTCTGGAGATGAGTGCCCCTTGCCATTCTTATTTTTGGCCATAACGTTTTCAAAATTTAAAAAATTTTGAGATTTTAGAACATTAGTTTAAATGACTTCTAATCTGTTGCTAAAATTGTACATTCTCACTTTTGTAATTAAGTAAATAATGGCTTTAACGATGAATATAAATGAAATCAGGAAATATAGCATGATCTATTTCACTCAACAAATATTACTGAATAACTACTATGTGCCAAGTGCTGGGGATATAGGTGAAGTTAATAAATTAGTTCCATTTAACAAGGACTCCAGGTAGAAATGAATGCTAACTTTTTTTTTTGTGAGGAAGATCAGCCCTGAGCTAACATCCATGCCAATCCTCCTCTTTTTGCTGAGGAAGACTGGCCCTGAGCTAACATCTGCGCCCATCTTCCTCCACTTTATGTGGGACACTGCCACAGCATGGCCTGACAAGCAGTGCGTCAGTGTGCACCCGGGATCCGAACCCGGGCCACCAGTAGCGGAGCGCGCGCACTTAACCGCTACGCCATGGAGCCGGCCCTGTGAATGCTAACTTTTTAAATAGGGCAGAAAGAAGAATTTTCGCTCCCTCATCATTATACTGGAAAAACTAGCATTATTTTACATGTTGCAGGGGTAACTGTTGCGTAAAATAGTTGCTGTAAGTGTTAAAATAAACTTTAAAAATTCACATTTTGGCCTCTTTATTGAAAGAATATGCCCCCCAATCTTACTCTTTTCACCACAATGTCACTGCCTCAATTTTCTTTCTCACCTGGAATATTATAACAGCTTGTTAACTGACATCTCTGCCTCCAGCTTCTGGAAGCCACCCATCCTTTCACTGCTACCAGAATGGTCGTTGTAAAACACAAGTCTGACCTGTAACCTCATTAATTAAAGCCCACTCAATGGTTCTTATTGCTCTTAGGGTAAAGACCCAGATACTTAAAATGGTCTATAAGGAAGCTGTGTATTTCCTCTCCTTCCTCTCCAGCCTTTTCTCTTTCCATTCTTCTCCTTACACCCTACAGTCTAGTCATTCAAACGTTTTTGAATTCCTCCATCACACTTTTTTTTAAAATCTCAGGCCTCCACCCATCTTTGTCAACTACTAGCTAGAACTCTTTCTCTCCCTTCCCATTCTTCAGGTTTCAGCTTAGATGTCACTTCATTTGGAAGCCTTCCCTGATCTCCAACTTCCCATCTAGGTTAAGGGGCCTTCTACACTTTATTACTCCGAAGTTGTAATTCTCTGTTGGTCTGTATGCTCACAAAACTGTAAACTCTAAAGGCAGAATCTCCATCAACTAACCCAATAGTAGCACTTAGTTGTGACTAGATAGTTAGAATTTGAATGAATGGATGAACGGCTAAAGAAAATCAGTCCACCCTTGACCTACATGCTATGACCTACAGGTCAGCTTTAGTTGTGTTATTCTTGCCTCTACCCTGGTTCTTCCCTATGTAGTTTAGGACTGCAATTTAACCAATCTCTTTCTGACCCAGAATCCCTAAGTGATTACAGTATAGTTTCCTATGTAGTTTTACAACAGGATGAGACCATCAATAAAGTATGGGAAGCACTTTTTAAATGTTTCACAGAAAAAAAAAAGAAACATCCTGAAAGTTTTGTTTTTAAGCATCAAATTCTTACGCTCCATACTAGGGTAATATTCCTGCATGTCAACCACAGCATTGAGTCAGATTTGGAAGGTTTTTCCTTGTACCGTGCCACAGGTAGAAAGGGTAGACTGAAAGGGTAAAGGAGGCCTGGCTGACCATTTACTCTAACAGGTGTGCTCAAGGGCAGCTCTACTGTTGGACTCTCATATTTGTATCAGTATATAAAGAGCAGCCAAACCCAGTTTACATTATATGAAGTCACAAGAGACTGATATACAATCCAGAACAGCAATATATTAATTTATAATAAAAATATAAATATGAAGTAGCTTGGCTCTCATGTTCTTTTCCTGTTGTAAAATTACATAAGCAGCTAAACTATAATCTGAAACCTGCTTGCCCAGCCTGAAATCAGAGCAGGGGGGAGTTAAGTGGATTATTATAATGGCTAAAGGCCTAATTAGCATTATAGTCATGCCAAGTGGAAAGAACTCTTTATCTGGTCTTCTAAACCTAAAAACGAAGCGCCCCTGTTTCAGTTTTAAGTCACACAAAAAAAGTGATGAGTTTAAAAAAAAAGCTTCTGCCTTTTATAACCAAGTACCCTGGATTGGTTGTAAGCTTGGTAATTTGCTACCCATCAGAGTTGGCTTGGCCCAGGAGTTCAGGAGCTAAAAAGAGTACTACTGGCTTAGCAAAGGAGAAACAGCTGGCACACATGAGTCCCCTTAGAAAGGCAAAGCCCCACATGTGTCGGGGGCAGAGCTAGGTGGTAGGTGAGCTGATGGATCTGGAATCAAGCAGGAGACAGTTACAGGAGTCACTTGTTATCCACCCCCTAGATTAGGAACCTATATAGTATTACAGAGATGGAAGGGCCCTTAAGGATCATCTAGTTCAACTTCTCACATTAGGAATGACTTGCTCAAAGACATAAAACAAATCTGTGGTCCAGTTGAGACGAGATCCCAGTTCAATGCTCTGATATTACACTACATTGCTTCTCTCCTATTCATATCAGGATCTGGAAGCCAAAATCCAGGGTCTCAAACGAAGCTTTGAAGAGAACCCAAAGGAGAATGGGGAGAGTAGAGGGGAGCCATGTAAAGGCAATATGGCTCAAAGTGATGGCCCTGACAGCTGGCCCTACTAAAAGATCTCTCTGTCTTCTCCCTCTAGACTCAGGTATCAACAGAACCAAGTCACTTAATCCTCTGAACTTCACTTTTCTCATAAACAAAATGTCTCTGAAAATAATTATACCTAGTTCAGAGTTACCAGGAAGACAAAATGAAATAACACGTGTAAAAGAATATTAAATGAATATTGGTATTTTTTCCTACTTACTGCGCGCAAGAAACCATCTCATGATTACTTCAAATTTTTTAACATCTGCACGCTAATGATCAGAAGGTAGGAAGGAAGAAGGAGACAGTATGATTAGAAAGAGAACAGGCTTACACACAGAGAACATCTTGTTTTGTGAAATGAATTGAGTAACCACATTTTTTCCACACTGTATCACTTGCTCCTTAGCCAGGACACTGAGATGGCTGAAGTTCTGCTATTACTGAAAGCTACATTACAGAACCTACTGAGGGTATGAGGTGGGGGAGGAGGCAGTTGTGGGGGGAAACAACCTGGCTTCTGGAAAGATGACCGAAGGACCTGGTCTGGAAATGCCAACTGGAATAAGGTCTCTCTCTACCTTCTGAGCCTGGTCCTTCTGGTCATATTCTGTTAAAAATCTAAGACCTCCAGAGAGACACAGAAGAGGAGATGAAAACAGTTAGCAAACACCTCTGGAAGCATCAACCACATAGTGAGTCATACTTCTTATCAGCATGGTGTGCAGTCAGAAACGAATGCATGTCCAGCAATTCCTGGACACAAAGACTCTTAGCTCTTCTGGCTCTTGAGAAATGCCTAACTGCTATAACAGATTTGCCAATCAAAATAACCGAGTTCTCTAGGCAAGAAAGTGAGAAAATCAAGCTACTAACTGAATATAGCCTGGAGCACCAAGGCTTATCCTGTTTTAGTCTCAAGTTAATGAAAATGACTCTACTACCACTTCCAAGGCACTTCTCTTCTGGCTGCTTCCACAGAGATAGTATCTGACAGGGCTTGCAGAGGGATGCCAATGGATTTCTCATACCGACCCCGGGGCATTTGTTTCTGGAAGCATACAGAGGAGCAGCACTTTCCTGAGGCAAGAAGTGTCTCTCTCTACCCACCTACCCCCCATCTCAAGTTCTTTCCACCTCAGTGCCACCAACCTAATCCAAACAACCCCCATCTCTTCCTTGTCCAGAGTTAACATGGCACAACCCATTCTCCATAGAGCAGCACAAGTGATTCTTTAAATAAAAGATTGATTGACATATAATTTACATACCATAAAATTCACCCTTTTAAAGTGTACAATTCAGCATTTTTAGTAGACTCAAAGAGTTGTGCAAACATCGTCACTATTTAATTTAGAACATATTCATCATCCCCAAAAGAAACCCCATACCCATTAGCAGTCACTTCCCATTTCCCCTCTCCCCCAGCCCCTGACAACCACTAATCTACTTTTGCCTCTATGTTTCTGCTTACTCTGGACATAAATGCAGTCATACAATGTGTGGTCTTTTGTGACTGGCTTTTTTCACTTAGCATGTTTTTAAGGTACCTCTATGTTGTAGCATATATCAGTACTTCATTCCTTTTTATTGCCAAATAGTATTTCCTATGGGTATACGACATTTTACTTATCTATTCATCAGATGATGAACATTTGGGTTATTTCAACTTTTTGGCTATTATGAGTAATGCTGCCATGAGCATTCACGATATGTTTTTGTATAGATGTACGTTTTCTATTCTTTTAGGTATATACCCATGAATGGAATTGCTGGGTCACAGGTAACTCTATGTTTAATATTTTGAGTAACTTCCAAACTGTTTCCAAAGTGGCTGCAGCATTTTACAATCTTACTAGCAATGTATGAGAGTTCCAATTTCTCCAGCATTCTCACCAACACTCATTATTGTCTGTCTTTTGATTATAGCCATACCCTGTATGGATGTGAAGTGATAGCTCATTGTGGTTTCGATTTGCATTTCCCTAATGACTAACGATGTTGAGCATCTTTTCCAAATGCTTATTGGCCATTTGTGTATCTTCTCTGGAGAAATATCTATTCAAATCCTTTACCCATTTTTTAACTGGGTTATTTGTCTTTTTTATTGTTGAGTTGTAAGTGTTCTTTTATATTCTGGATATAAGTGATTTTTTAAAAGTAAACCAGATTATGTCACTCCCCTGCATAGTACCCTCTAATGATTCCCCACTATGTTTAGAATAAAATCCAAATTCTCACTCTGGCTTACAAGGTTCTACATGACTTTGCCACTTTCCCCCTCAAACAGTGCATTGTAGTTGAGCAGTCATTCTCAGCACCATTGTATGTATGTCCCATCTGCCTACCTGGAATTCTCTTTTCTTTTTTTTTTTAAATTATTACTGTTATTATTATTACTATTTTTTTGGTGAGGAAGATTAGCCCTGAGCTAACATCTGTTGCCAATCCTCCTCTTTTTGCTGAGGAAGATTGGCCCTGGGCTAACATCTGTGCCCATCTTCCTCCACTTTATATGTGGGACGCCTGCCACAGCATGGCTTGATAAGTGGTGGGTAGATACGCGCCCGGGATCTGAACCTGCGAACCCCCTGGAACTGTCTTTTCTTGAATGGCTCCTTCCCGTCATTCAATTTAAATATCACCTTTTCAGATAAATTTTCCTGAAAAGAAAGTGTATCTAAAGAAGCTCCTCCTCCAAAAAGTGGAACAAGGAAACTTTTTGGGATGATGGATATGCTCATCATCTTGATTGTGGTAATGGTTTCATGGATGCATACATAGCTCTAAACTTTTCAAACTGTATACTTTAAAAATGAGCCATTTATTTTACTTTAATTATATTTCAATAAAACTGTTAAACAAAAAACACCCTTCACAATCACACCTCCACTGTCACTCTCTTAACATTCTTTATTTCCTTAGGAGAAACTGTCTATCTGAAATCACCTTGTTTATTTCTTGATTTAAATATTTACCAACTATCTCATCCCACCAGAATGGAAGTGCCATGAGGGCAGGAATGTTGTCTGTCTTTGTAACTACTGTATCCTCGGCCTGGCTCACAATTAGGTGCTCAATAAGTATTTGGCTAATTGAATGAATGAATTCAACAGAGGTTCAGAAAAGCGATCCACAGACAATAGGAAGGGTGACTTTCTATTCCCTCAGATTCATCACTATTTTTAGACTTAGGGGGATGAGATTCACATTATTTCCTTTATTAAGAGCAGCTATCTCAAACTCTATCCTGGATGATCTCCAACATCATCATCATTAGAAATATCACTTACTGTTGAATTACTCTGTGATACTATTCTAGTACTTTATATATACTCTCCCATCGGTAGTGGTTACTTTTATAATAATAGCATTATAATAATGATAATATAGCATATTATATATTATATAGTAGTAGTATTTAGTAATTATAATAAATATAATATAGTATATAATAATAGCAGCAGTAATACAATAAAACATTTGTTTAGCACTTGGTATTTGCCAGATATTATGTAAGCATTTTACCCATGTAATCTCATTTATTTCTAACAATAACTTTACGAAGTAGGTATTCTTTTACAGACGAGGAATTTGAGGTTTAGAGAGGTGAACTAAGTGCCCAAAGCCACACAGCTGGTGAAAGGCAGAGCTGGAACTCAAACCTAAGTCTCTTACTTCAAAGCCCATGCTTTTTCCATTCTGCTACAGTGCTTCTCAAGTATTTTTATAACACAATGTTACTCCAGCTCACATAAAAAGCCCCTAAGACCTGAGGAAGATGTGCACCTTGAGAATGATACTACTCAAACTCTGAAATGGGTTAGGAACAAAAGTTAAGGGAGATGAGAAGCAAGTTGCCTGAGAATAAACCAAGACATTAGTAGAGCAAGGAATTTTTACTTTATCACAAACTCTACATCTAGCTTTATTTGACATTTTATTCTTACTGTTTCTGATTACTTTTGGGTACACCTTGGCTTTTACCTAAGTTGCTGGCTCTTGCTCCTCTTCTGCCTACTAGTGAGGTTTACTGATGAATATATGCTGATGATGAGAGACCTAGGTAATCTCCCTTATCACCTTGGGTTCTGATTCAAGAGCTCATAGGTAGGCCTTTACCTTTAGTACCAGGTGGCTGTAGGTTGTCTCCAGTCAAGGAACACCAGCCCACAGGGAAGATGTCCCGGGAGTCGAAGCGGCACCAGTAGTCAAAGGCCCCTCGCCATCCATCAAAAGTGACAAGCACTTCTGAGCCCCGCACCTCCCCAATAGTGGCTGGGCAAATGAAATGAGGGTTCTTCCTGTCCACAGCTTCTAGCTTCATTCCCATTTTGAAGAAGTTGTGGGAAGGTGATGGTGGTTCCTAGATGAGAAACAGAAATATTACAGACCTAGACGCAAAGAGAGAGGCTATATATGCCAGAAGACTGCTACCTCATTCGGATGATTAAAAAGTGACTGCTATATAATAAGATTTACAGCGGAGATTTAGTCTTTCTTTGAAATGGATCTCAAAGTACACCAAAGTATTACTTTGTAATCCTAACATTTTGACATCTTTACTTCAGATCTTTTTTTTTTTTAAAGAAATAAAATGTAACAAAGTTGAATCCCCCTTTGTGCTCTTCCCTTATCCCATTTCCCATGCATGTTTTTATACTTTACTATATAGGTACATATCTTTTTGCATACTTTTAAATTTTATATAAATGGTATTTACACTGTACAGTCATGCACCACATAATGAAGTCTCTGTCAATGATGGATCTCAAATATGACGGTGGTCCCATAAGATTAGTACGATATAGCCTAGGTGTGTAGTAGGCTATAGCATCTAGGTTTGTGTAAGTATACTCTGTGATGTTCGCACAACGAAATCGCCTAACAACACATTTCTCAGAACGTACCCCTGTCGTTAAACTACGCATGACTATACACATCATTCCACAACTTATTTTTTTCCAACATTATATTTTTGAAATTTATCCACATTGATAAATTTAGCTCCAGTTCATTTTAACTGCTAATAGTATTCTAGTATATGTGGATATCACAATTTATTCATTTTCTTTTGATGGACATTTAAGGTTGTTTCCAATTGTTTACTATTTCAAAAGAGTTTTAATGACCATTCTTGCACTTGATCCTTTGTACACACGTGGGAGAGTTTCTTTAGGGTATATTTAGAGAGGTGAACTAAGTGCTCAAAACCACACAGCTGGTGAAAGGCAGAGTTGGAACTCAAGCCTAAGTCTCTTTTACTTCAAAGCCCATACTTTTTCCATTCTGCATAGAACAACCATTCTCCACTTTTTTAGGGAGCAGAATTGCTAGGTCACAGGATAGATATAAACATCTTCTGCTTTATTAAATATTGTTATATTGCCCTCCAAAGTGGTTGTAACACTGTACACTCTCTCCAGCAGTGTGGAAAGTTCTTGGGTGCTGATTTGCAATGTAGTTGCATAGACAAAGTTTCCAAAAAAGTATTTTACACTCTATTCTGTTCCCCTCTTGCTGTCTGATCCCGTGCCAATAACACAGGCTTAGTAAATGAATATCTGGTAGAAAAAGTCTCCCTACTTCGCCATTCTTCAATTTTGTTTTGGCTATTCTTTCTCCTTGACCTTCCACGTGAATTTTAGAATCAGCTTTTCAGGTTCCACAGAAAAATCCTATTTGCATTTTGACTGAAATGCCAATGAATTTACAGATTAATTTGGAAAGAAATAACCTTTGTATGTATGATATTGAGCCTTCTCATCCATAAACATGTTACAGTATTTTCTATTTTTTAAGTATTTTTTAATGCGGATTTCTTTTTTAATATAGATTTTTAAAATTTCCTCTATAAATATCTCATGCTTTTTACATTGTTTTTCTAGGCATATTATAATTTTATTGCTATCATAAACGGTATCTTTTAAAAATTTCATTTTTCAAAACATTTGTTGCTGTTAAATAGGAATGCAACTGATTTTTAAAAATTGATCAACTGATTTAATACTGATTAGCTGATGCTGACTGATACACCAATTTTCTCATCTGCTTGATTTATCAATTATTGAGAAATGTGTATTAAAATATCCCCGAGTGATTGTGGATTTTCCAATTTTTCCATGTAATTCTGTCAAATTTTGCTTTTTATAGTTAGAGGCTATGTTTTTTAGGAGGATGTATAACTTTTATTTTCTTGGTGAACTGTATTTTTTTAATCACTAAACTGACTTTTTTAATGCTTTTTAGCATCCATGTCTCCTTTGTCTAATTTCAGTATAGTTAACACCTGCTTTATTTTGATAAAGGTTTGCCTGGTATATCTTTTATATTCTTTTACTTTCAACATTTTTGTGTCATATTTTAGCAGTCTCTTGTAAACAGCATGTAGCTAGATTTAAAAACAATCTAATCCATGTCTGATTAAACTGATGAGTTTAAACTCATTTCTAATAACTGATGTATTTAAATTTATTACAATTATCATATTGCCTACATCTCTTTTCAAAGTTCTTTTTTCTCCGTTACAGTCAACTGAATTTTTCCCCTTTTTCCCCCTGCATTGATTCAGATGTTAACCGTTCTATTTCTAGTATTTTAGTGGCTCTCCTAAAGATTGTAATTGTATAGTTGACATAATTAAGTCTAAAACTCATCTTTATCTCTAGTCCCAAACAATACAAGAACTTTAAAATATTTTAACTACTCCTGAGCTAATAGGTGTTTGATAATTTAGTTCCACATTGTCATATTGCCAATTAATTACTTTTGTTACTGTAACTGGCTTATACAGTTGTAGACAGTGCTTGATTAGTTTTACCCACATGTTAACCAATGTTTCCTCACCACTGCTTGCATTTCATTCTTCCTTTCTGGGTTCACTTATCTTCTTCCTGAAATATATTCTTCAGTTGTTCTTTCAGGAGATATATTAGTATCTACTTGTATTAGTTTGTTTGAAAATATCTTGATTTTTATATTCACTCTGAAATAATAGTGTAACTAGATATAAAATTTTAGGTAGACAACCATTTTTCTTGGTACTGTGAAATATTATTCTATTATCTTTTGGCTTATGTTGTTGCTGTCAAGAAATGTGCTGTCAACCGAACTGTAATCTTTTTGAGGGTATTTTATGTGATTACTTGCTCACATCTTTTCTTTTAACTTTTGTTATACCATGACGTTTTAAGGTGTGTATTTGTCTTTATTACACACTCCAGAAAATTCTGTCATTATCTTTTCAAATATTGACTCTTTTCTACTTTTTCTAATTCACATTTCTGGATTTCATGTTCAGCATTTACTGGACCTTCTAATACTGCTCTCCTTGTCTCTTCTCTTTTTTTTTAAATTTATTTATTTTTCCCCCAAAGCCCCAGTAGATAGTTGTATGTCATAGCTGCACATCCTTCTAGTTGCTGTATGTGGGACACGGCCTCAGCATGGCCAGAGAAGCAGTGCGTCGGTGCGTGCCCGGGATCCAAACCCCAGGCCACCAGTAGCAGAGCGTGCGCACTCAACCACTAAGCCACGGGGCTGGCCCCCTTCTCTTTAATATTTTCCATTTTTTTAATCTCTCTGTGCTACATTCTAGGGAAATTCTTTACACACGTCTTTCAGTTAATTCTTTATCTATGTCTAAGTTACCTATACACCTACCTACTAATTTTTAATTTTAATGGTTAAGTTTCATTTCTATATATTCAATTTGCTTTTTTCAAATCTGTCTTTTAAAAAGTAGGGTTTTGTACTTTTCTCATTTTTAAAATTCCTTCTTTTCATTCTTTAATCATTTTCAAATGCTTGATTTACAATCTCTATCTGATATTTCTATTATCTGAAAGTCCTTGGGTTATAATCTTACTGTTTGTTGTGTGTCCTGATGTCCTGTCACATTGGATTTGTTCTGAGAGTTTTTGAGGCCTCTGTAGTTCTGAACTGAGTACTCATCTTCAGTGGTACTTCACTTTTGAGACTTCTATGACATCTGGGTTGAAAGCAACCAAACTCGCTAGAGAGGTTTTGGGTTTGCTTCTGCCAGGCACTCAAAAATATACCCATACAACTTTGGAGTTCCTACATAACACAGGTACTATATCTGAACCCTGGACTTCCATGCAGGAAGACTGTTTTATTAGAGGAGATGACTCCATTCATCCCTACCCAGAGCACAGGCAGAGAGTCTTCCTCATCAATGTAATAGTCTTTTCACCAAGGAGTAAACATTTGAGGGATCTGATCTGGTTTTTTTATGTGGCAATCTCAGGTCCATTTCCCTGCTTTGCATGAGCCTAAGGCCTCATTATCTATCCTACTGTGGCTGTTAAAAGACATGATCCTTGAAAGTAAGACTGGCAAAGTCCCTTAAGGCACCTGAAGGTTCAGTACATACACTTAACACTCTGGTTTTCCTTCTTCATTTTGGCCTCTGGAGAGTTTTCTTACTTTCTAGTAAGCTCAGTAAAGCATTTAAAAGAATATTTGTTGGTCCACCCCACCCCTGCCACCATTTTGAGATATTCTGTAGTGAACGGGTTTTTAAGTTGCCCAATACACTATATTCTGAGAACCAGAGTGCTCTCAGGATTTAGACTTAAATAGCAGCATAGGCAACCTTAATTTAGTCCCCTTTACAGTAACTCTAACCTCATCAAAGAATTCAACTGAGAGCAGACTGATTGCCTCATGCCTTGAGAAAACAAGGAAGAATGAATACAGGTTTTGGACCCCTGTTCCACCACTTACTAGCCATGTGATCTTGGGCAAGTTCCTTATTCAAAAGTATTTGTTTCCTTAACTTTTAAATGGAAATAATAATTCCTGCTTCATAAACATAACTGTGGGTATTAAATGAGACAGTATATATAAACCCCAAACATACTGTAGGCACACAAAAAATAGTCTCCTTCCTTTCTCTCTGTTTAGCACATGGTCCTTATGGGACTCCAAGATCTATAATAAGAATCACTCCTTTAGATTTATATTACATTTTCTATGTTTTACTAATAAACACATTTTAACTTCTTAACAACTCTGTGAGGTAGACAGAAACCTACTTTACAGATGAGGTCAAAAGGACATAGCTTATTATTGGCAGAGCTGAGACCCAAAAACCAGGAATCCTAACTTATAGTCTAATATTCCTCCAGGATAACTGCTGCTTCATAAGGTACTAAAAAATCCTTCTGCTGAACTAGTTTCTGAGAAGGCATCCTCAGGCCATAAATATAATGTAGATATCAGAGGCTCACTAATTGAAAGAATGTAAGCATTCAACCTTAAGCACTCTGGAGCTGGTGATATCTGAGGGCACCGTACCTTGTGGAAAATCTTGATGGGAGCCATCTCTGCTCCATTTAGTGTCTTCAAAAGGAACATAGGCCAAGAGGAGGCATTCAGCCGAAATCCTGCAGCAAACATAATGGGCAACAGATAAAAAATATGTTTCAAAGGGAATGGCGACATCAAGTTTTCCCTTTGGAATTCAGCTACTCCTGCCACAACTTATGCTGTGATAATTATAGAATCATAGACTGTTAGGAAAGGACTTAAAGGTTAAATAGAAGAAATGCCTCATTAGACAGATGAGGAAATGAGGCACATAAGAGGGAACGTAATTTACCCAAGGTAATGTTGCAAAGTAGGTAGTGGAACAGTGTCCCCAACCAAGCTTCCTGACTCCAAGACAAGTATTACAGAATATACATCATAATGTCTTAAAAGCTTTTCTTGAAAAATCCAAAACAGATGTGAGATAAGATTAACAAAAACTTAGAAAGGATCTAGACAGTAGAGTGCAAAAGGGGATATAATAATCTCATAAGAAGAAACTAAATATGTCAACTGATAAACCCAATATACAAGTAAATCATTTTGGTTGATCTCAATAAAAACTAACTCACTATTTCTCTTACTCTTGCTTTCTCTCTCTCACACACACATACACTGAGTATAAAACACTTTTTGATATTCAATTTTACTTAAATAACTAAAGATCAGGCAATGATAAAGATGGAAGGAATCATCCTATCCAAAAATACTCATTTTCCAAAAGAGTAAAAAGAAGCCAAGAGAGGTTAATTGTCCATGTCATTCAGCAAGTAAAAGCCAATAAGAATGTACCATTTAATCAATAAATTGTAAAAATAAGATTGTTATCGTAGTTAGGTCTTCCAGTTAGACCTCCAAGTGCTTCCTTCAATTTGGCTTCAACTCTCTATCTGGAGACCTAGGGCTTTTTGATAGTCTCCTAATCTACATCAGCTTTCCCTCCTGACAAAAGAACAGATAGGTTGCACCAAAGCTGCCGAGCTGGAAGTAACAACAACAGTATCTGATATTATTGAGTACTTTACTGTGTGCTAGACACTATGCCAATCACTTTCCACTGACTATCTAATTTATCCTCAAGACAACCCAGTGAGGTAGATATTATCTTCATTTTATAGATGAGAAAAGAGGTGCAATGTAAACTGCTTAAGATTTCAAAGTGAGCAAATGACAAAGACAGGATTGAAACCCAGGCAATCTGACCTTTGAGCCCACACTCTTAACCACTATACTAAACTATCAATGTACAGATAAAATGAAAAAGGAAGAATCAGTTTTGACATTAAGTACTAAGTAATAACTATAGTTAAATTAAAGCGGGGGGTGAGAAGTGAGAAGAAAATGGAAATAAGAAGAGAGTTACCACCCCATATGATTTAAACTTCTAGTCTCAGCTGTCGAGGTTAAGCCAAGCTTCCCAAGGTCAGGAGATTTCTTGGGACAGCTCATTCATATCAACAATGGCAATAGCAATATGGATGTTCCTATCACTTAATCTAAAACTGCTATCACTTAGTTTTTTGCTTGCCAAGCTTTTTCTCCCTTTGGAAAAATTCCATGTGATTTGGTGGGGATGTCTGTCACATGGCTCTACCTACCTGGCTATGGAATGGAAAATAATGCCATTTAAGAGCATCAGATTATGGGCCGGCTCCGTGGCTTAGCGGTTAAGTGTGCGCGCTCTGATGCTGGCGGCCCGGGTTCGGATCCCGGGCACGCCCCAAGGCACCGCTTCTCCGTCCAGCGCGAGGCCGAGTCCCGCGTACAGCAACTAGAAGGATGTGAACCTATGACATACAACTATCTACTGGGGCTTTGGGGGGAAAAAAATGAATAAATAAAATCTTTAAAAAAAAAAAAAAATAAGAGCATCAGATTCCCCTAGACCAAGAGTGTGCATGTATGTCCCAAGTTGGGTCAACTGTTTTCTGAAATGATATGCATGTCAGAGGAGAGAGTCTTTCTTTCTCTGAGATCACAGCTATAAGGACGTTTGTAGATGTGGCACTGCTACATGGAAAACATAACTGAGAATAAAGCCAAGGTAGAACAAGAGATGGAGAAACATGAGAGTGTTTGGAACCCTGTGTCCAGACACATTCAACACCAGGCCTTAGACCTCTCGGTTACATGAGTCAATAATTCCTGCCTCCTCCTTTTTCCCTCCTCTTGGTTTGAGTTGGGTTTCTGCACTCATTGCCAAAAGAGTCTTGACTACTACTCTTCCTTTGACCACGGGGAAAAAAAAAATTAAATTTCTCCAGAAATTTAGGCCTGGTCTGTGTGTGCGGAAAACAATTCTCCTTAGGTCAGGGAAAGGCTAAAGCAAGCCAAACTTAGAACAGATTTGCCAAGAATGATTCACTACATCTATGGATAAGGTAAAGCAAGGTACAACTGTTCTAGAGAAATGCTCCCTACACCTTGGTAAAGAGAGGAACAGGGAGGAATGACTGCACAATCAGAAAATTCAGATTTATGCCCTCAAGTCCCAACAACTAGAGTGCATCACCACGTAATTCCCAGTTCCATTCTTTAGAAATGGGTTACTGAGGTGCTTCTATCTCATCTGGAACTTGAAGAGCTAAAAAAAATCCCCTCAGCTCTGGGAACCCTTATAATAATATTATAATAGCTAAAATGTATTGAATGCTTATCATGTATTAAATACTTTACATGCAATTTCTCACTGGATATTTGAAATAATACCATGGGGTATGTACTACTATTGTCCCTCATTTACAGGTGATGAAATGGAAGCTCAAGAGAAGTAGTTTGTCCAAGACAGTAAGTGATGAAGACAGATTCCAATATATGATAGTCTTAGTCCAGACCTCATGGTTAACTTCATGTTTCACTATCTCCTAGCAAGTTTCTTCAAGAGCAGAAGCAGAAAGCAGAAATGTTACCAACCCAAGAATTACTGAGGTTTCTTATTCAATGAATAATCACTGAGAGTTAACAACAAAATAAATTTAATCTAACAATTAATTATTTATTAAACCCTAATTTATTAAACCCCCAAGGTGATGTGAGATTCCCCCCCACCCCCCAAATTCAAATGTATCCATAGAGGAGTCATAGATAGAATTTTAACATTGAAAGGGACCTCAGAGGCCATACAGTACGAAGATTTTATATCACAGATGACAAACCTGAAGTCCAGAGAAGCTAAGAAACTTGTTCGTAGCCACGTAAGTTGCTCTTGTAGAGTCAGGCTGGAGCCCCAGGACTTTTCATCTGGTTCTCTTTCACTACACTACGCTGCCTCCTAAAGGAAACATTTATTATGCACATATTATGTGCCAGGCTCCATGTGCTAAGCACTTTAAGTGGGTTATCTCACTTAAGCACTACTACAACTCTGAATTAGATATGAGAAAAGTAGCACTGGTTCTGGAGCCAAGCAGCCTCCATTGAAATCTAGCTCTGCCACTTACCCAGTGTGTAACTTTTGGCAAATTATAAAACCTCTCTCTGGCTTTAGTCTCCTCAACAATAAAGTGGGATAAGAATAGTAACTAATGGGTTGTTCTAAGGATTAAAATAGGTTAATACATGTGAAGGACTTAAAACGCTGCCTGGTATATAATAAGTGTTAGATAAATGCTGGCTATTGTTTTTATTTTAAAGATGAAAAGACTGAGGTTAGAGAAATTAAGTAAAATATCCAAGGTTACTAAGCTAGTAAATAGCAGAGGCAAGATTTAAACCCAACTCCTCTGTCTCCAAAGCATTCCTTATTAGTCATCATATTAATGTCTTCAAATACTGCATCACTCAGTCCTACCATACTGTCTCTCTTGGTAAAAGGAGTTGGGGTCATACATTTGAGAAAGAAAGAAGAGAACAAGAATAAAAACAATAATCTAAGGGTTTTCTCAAATTAAACAATGGTCTAGGTGCTTGCAAGGACAAGGACAGGTGAGTAAGAAATCCTAATCCCTAAAAGTGGGAGTAGAGGGGAAAAGTCAAGATGGTGGCGTAAGCAGACTCTGAACTCACCCTCCTCCCGCGGACACAGCCAACTTACAACTACTCTTGGAAAAATTACCCCTGAGAGAGAACTGAAGCTGGATATGAAGACCTCCTGCAACAAACGACAATCCTGACTGAGGTGGAAGAGGCAGAAACTCCCTTCTGGAGAGAAAAAAATGCCACCTTCACAAGCCGCAGCGCCTCACGGCCGCACGGGAGCTGCCCAAAGGTCCGCAGCCCTCCCTGGAGGAGCGGGGCCCTAAGCCGGGAGCACTCCCGCTATAGACATTTTTTGGATCCAGCACAATCCAGACGAGTGGCATAATATCTGACTTTGCCTGCTACTAAAACATTGGGGAGTACCCCCAGAAAAGCTGGTTCACAAAGAAATTAAAACCTGCCCTTAAAGGGCCCACGCACAAACTCACCCATTTCAGAAAGCAATGTAGAATCAGCAGAAAGAAAGATGCACTGCCCTTTGGGGAAAAGAGACTCACCTAATAGGCTCTGAGTGCATCTCGGTGAGAGGCGAGACCTCTCCAGGGACTGGGACATTGGCAGAGGCCGTTGTTGTGACCTGGTGTGGGCGTGCTGACACAGATGCTGGCAGACGCCACTGGAGTTCTCCCTGGGGCCTGCTAGCCCAGGGTCTGCCCCACCCACTAGAGACCGATTTAATCCAGCTCAGCCAGGGCAGGCAGCCCACCCTAGGGACTGGCCCCACCCAACAACAAGCCTTTGGGCAACTTGTGGGGCTGCTAAGGGAGCTGCCTGAATTCTCCACAGCCTGGTGACTAGGTCTGCCTCTGCAGCGCAGGCTGTGTTCAAGGAGTGGGTGGAGAGTGTGGGGCGGTGGTAGACAGTGTGGCACTCCCACCTTGGAGAGACTGGGTCCACTTTAGGAGGCTGGGACGTGCACAGGGCAGGACTGTGCTGACTGTGTGTGTGGACCTGTAGGCGGTGGGGCTTGTCAGCTGCAGAAGACTTGTGCTTCTCAAAGACCCACATGGGGGTTTGCCCCACCTTCCAAAGCCAGAAATAATTGGGTACTCCCATGCCTGAGGCCAGCCCCACCCAGCTGCAATCCTCAGAGAGTTGACAAGGGACCTAAAGGCTAGAGGCTTATAGCAATTGCAAGCCCCTGAGCCTAACAACCTGCCACGCTGGGGGCCTACTCACTTAATAGAAATACAGCAACAGGAATGTGCTATCTGACCTTGCAGCCAACTGTGCTGGGACACCCCACACCCGATAAAGAGACTGAAGGGCCCACAACAACTACAAGCAGCTGAGCATTACAACAGATGGCCAGGGGCATAGCTCAGGCTCCCTGGGCACCTACGCGAAGAACAACCTCGCCACCACAGAAGCACACACGTAGCCCACACAGGGGTCTCTCCTGGAACATTTGCAACTGGAGAGGAGAGGGAAGCACACTGCCAGGCCTCCTAAGGCATCACTTATATAAGGTAACCTCTCCAAGAGCAGGAGACGTAGCCGACCTACCTAATACATAGACACAAGCACAGGGAAAGAGGCAAAATGAGGAGGCAGGGGCTGGCCCGGTGGCGTAAGTGGTTAAGTGTGCGTGCTCTGCTGCAGCAGCCTGGGTTTCACCAGTTCGGATCCCGGGTGCGCACCAATGCACCACTTGTTAGGCCATGCTATGGCAGGCGTCCTATATAAAGTGGAGGAAGATGGTCATGGATGTTAGCCCAGGGCCAGTCTTCCTCAGCAAAAAAAGAGGAGGATTGGCAGATGTTAGCACAGGGCTGATCTACTCACCAAAAAAAAAAAAATGAGGAGGCAAAGGAATATGTTCCAAGTAAGGGAACAGGACAAAACCCCAGAAAAGGAACTAAGTGAAACAGAAATGAGCAACCTACCCAACAGAGAGTTCAAACAAAGAGTGTTAAGGATGCTCACTGATCTTGGGAGAAGAATGGATGAATTCAGTGAGAATGTCAACAAAGAAATGGAACATATAAAAAAGAACCAATCAGAAATGAAGAATACAATACTGGAAATCAAAAAATTCACTAGAGGGACTGAAAAGCAGAGTAGAGGATACAGAAGAACGGATCGACGAGCTGGAAGAAAGACTAGAAGAAATCACTCAAGCTGAACAGACAAAAGAAAAAAGAATTAAAAAGAGTGAAGACAGTCTAAGGGACCTCTGGGACAACATCAAGCACACTAACATCCATGTTATAGGTGTCCCAGAAGGAGAAGAGCCAGACGAAGGGGCAGAGAATCTCTTTGAAGAAATAATAGCTGAAAACTTCCCTAACCTAAGGAAGGAAACACACATCCCAGTACAGGAAGCACAGAGAGCACCAAACAAGATAAACCCAAAGAGGCCCACACCAAGACACATCATAATCAAAACGTCCAGAATTAAAGATAAAGAGAGGATCCTAAAAGCTGCAAGAGAAAGACAAGTTACATACAAAGGAAACCCCATAAGGCTATCAGCTGACTTCTCAGGAGAAACCTTACAGGCTAGAAGAGAGTGGCATGATAGATTTAAAGTGCTAAAAGGAAAAAACCTACAGCCAAGAATACTCGACACAGCAAGGTTATCATTCAAAATGGAAGGAGAGAGAAAAAGTTTTCCAGACAAGCAAAAATTAAAGGAGTTTGTCACCAAGAAACCAGTACTACAAGAAATGCTAAGGGGATTTATTTAAGGGGAAAAGAGAAGACCACAAATAGGAAATATTATCTATTTCCATGATAAGAGGGTAATGGATACAAATGCACAAAAAGGAGGTTAGATATGAAATCAAAAACATAAAATGTGGGAGGAGGGGAATTAAAGAGTAGAGCTTTCAGACAGAGGTCAAATTAAAGAGACTATCAACTTAATATAGACTGCTATCTACGTAGGTTACCATATATGATCCCATGGTAATCACAAACCAGAAACCTATAATAAATACAAAAAAAACTAAGAAAGGGACCCAAACATAATACCAAAGAAAGCCATCAAACCACAAGGGAAGAGAGCAAGAGAAGAAAAAAGGAACAGAGAAGAACTACTAAAACACCAAGAAAAAAAGTTAAAAAATGGCAGTAAGTACATACTTATCAATAGCTACTTTAAATGTCAATGGACTAAATGCTCCAATTAAAAGGCATAGCATGGCTGACTGGATAAAAAAACAAGACCCATATATATGCTGCATACAAGAGACACACTTCAGACCTAAAGACACTCACAAACTGAAAGTAAAGGGATGGAAAAAGATACTCCGTGCTAATGGCAATGAAAAGAAAGCTGGGGCAGCAATACTCATACCAGACAAAATAGACTTTAAAACAAAAACTGTAAAAAGAGACAAAGAAGGGCACTACATAATAATCACGGGAACAATCCAACAAGAGGACATAACACTTGTAAATATCTATGCACCCAACGCAAGAGCACCTAAATATATAAAGCAATTATTAACAGACATAAAAGGAGAAATAAGCAGTAACACAATAGTAGTAAGGGACTTTAACACTCCACTTACACCAACGGATAGATCATCCAAACAGAAGATCAATAAGGAAACATTGGCCTTAAATGACACACTAGAAGAGATGGACCTAGTAGATATATACAGAACATTCCATCTAAAAACTGAAGAGTACACATTCTTTTCAAATGCACATGGAACATTCTCCAGGACTGATTACATATTAGGGCACAAAACAAGTCTCCATAAATTTAAGAAGACTGAAATAACACCAAGCATCTTTTCTGACCACAACGGTATGAAACTAGAAATCAACTATAGGAAGAAATCAGAAAAGCCACAAATATGTGGAGATTAAACAAAATGCTACTGAACAACGATTGGGTCGATGAAGAAATCAAAGGAGAAATCAAAAAATACTTGGAGACAAATGAAAATGAAAATACGACATGCCAGAATTCATGGGATACAGCAAAAGCAGTTCTAAGAGGAAAGTTTATAGCAATACAGGCCTATCTCAACAAACAAGAAAAATCTCAAATAAACAATCTAACAATGTACCTAAAGGAACTGGAAAAAGAAGAACAAACAAAGCCCCAAATCAGTAGAAGAAGGGAAATAATAAAAATCAGAGCAGAAATAAATGAAATAGAAACTAAAAAAACAATAGAAAAAAATTAATAAAACTAAGAGCTGGTTCTTTGAAAAGATAAACAAAATTGACAAACCTTTAGCTAGACTCACCAAGAAAAAAAGAGAGAAGGCTCAAATAAGTAAAATCAGAAACAAAAGAGGAGAAATTACAATGGACACCTCAGAAATACAAAAGACTATAAGAGAATACCATGAAAAGCTATATGCCAACTAATTTGACAATCTGGAAGAAATGGATAAATTCTTAGAATCATATAACCTTCCAAAACTGGATCAAGAAGAAATAGAGAATTTGAATAGACCAATCACCAGTAAGGAGATCGAGACTATAATCCAAAATCTCCCCAAAAATAAAAGTCCAGGACCAGACGGCTTCCCTGGTGAATTCTACCAAACATTCAAAGAATACTTAACACCTATCTTTCTCAAACTCTTCCAAAAAATTGAGGAGGGGGGGAAGCTCCCTAACTCATTCTACGAAGCTAACATTACCCTGATACCAAAACCAGACAAGGACAACACAAAAAAAGAAATTTACAGGCCAATATCACTGATGAACATTGATGCAAAAATCCTCAACAAAATACTAGCAAATCGCATACAACAATATATTAAAAAGATTATACACCATGATCAGGTGGGATTTATTCCAGGGATGCAGGGATGGTTCAACATTTGCAAATCAATCAATGTGATACACCACATTAATAAAATGAAGAATAAAAATCACATGATCATCTCAATAGATGCAGAGAAAGCATTTGACAAGATACAGCATCCATTTATGATAAAAACTCTGAATAAAACGGGTATAGAGGGAAAGTGCCTCAACATAATAAAGGCCATATATGACAAACCCACAGCTAACATCATCCTCAGTGGTGAAAAACTGACAGCTATCCCTCTAAGAACAGGAACCAGACAAGGATGCACACTCTCACCACTCCTATTTAACATAGTACTGGAAGGCCTAGCCAGAGCAATCAGGCAAGAAAAAGAAATAAAAGGGATCCAAATTGGAAAAGAAGAAGTGAAACTGTCACTATTTGCAGATGACATAATTTTATATATAGAAAACTCTAAAGAATCCACCAAAAAACTTTTAGAAGTAATAAATACGGTAAAGCTGCAGGATACAAAATCAACATACAAAAATCAGTTGCATTTCTATACACTAACAACGAAGTAGCAGAAAGAGAAATTAAGAATACCATCCCATTTACAATTGCAACAAAAAGAATAAAATACCTAGGAATAAACTTAACCAAAGAGGTGAAAGATCTGTACACTGAAAACTGTAAAACACTGCTGGAAGAAATTGAAGAAGACACCAAGAAATGGAAAGATATTCCGTGCTCTTGGATTGGAAGAATTAACATAATTAAGATCTCCATACTTCCTAAAGCAATCTATAGATTCAATGCAATCCCTATCAAAGTTCCAAAAACATTTTTCACAGAAATAGAACAAAGAATCCTAAAATTTATATGGAACAACAAAAGACCCCGCATAGCTAAAGGAATCCTGAGAAAAAAGAACAAAGCTGGAGGTATCACACTGCCTGATTTCAAAATACACTACAAAGCTATAGTAACCAAAACAGCATGGTACTGGCACAAAAACAGAAACACAGATCAATGGCATAGAATCAAAAGCCCAGAAATAAACCCACACATCTATGGACAGCTAATCGACAAAGGAGCCAAGAACATACAATGGAGAAAGGAAAGTCCCTTCAACAAATGGTGTTGGGAAAACTGGACAGCCATATGCAAAAAAATGAAAACAGACCATTGCCTTACACCATACACAAAAATTAACTCAAAATGGATTAAATACTTGAATGTAAGACCTGAAACCATGAAACTTCTGGAAGAAAACATAGGCAGTATGCTCTCTGACATCGGTCTTAGCAACCTATTTTCAAGCACCATGTCTGACCAGGAAAGAGAAGTGATAGAAAAAATAAACAAATTGGACTACATCAAACTAAAAACCTTCTGCACAGCAAAGGAAACCATCAACAAAATGAAAAGACAACCTAACAACTGGGAGAAGATATCTGCAAACCATACATCTGATAAGGGGTTAATCTCCAAAATATATAAAGAACTTATGCATCTCAACAAAAAAAAAAACTAACAACCCAATTAAAAAATGGGCAAAAGACCTGAAAAGATATTTCTCCAAAGAAGATATACAGATGGCCAACAGGCACATGAAAAGATGTTCAGCATCATTAATTATCAGGGAAATGCAAATCAGAACTACAATGAGATATTACCTCACGCCCATCAGAATGGCTATAATTAACAAGACAGGAAACAACAAGTGTTGGAGGGGATGTGGAGAGAAGGGAACTCTCATACACTGCTGGTGGGAGTGCGAACTGGTGCAGCCACTATGGAAAACAGTAGGGAGATTCCTCAAAAAATTAAGGATAGAACTACCATACGATCCAGCTATTCCACTGCTGGGTATTTATCCAAATAATGTGAAAACACCAATGCATAAAGATACATGCACCCCTCTGTTCATTGCAGCATTATTCACAATAGCCAAGACATGGAAGCAACCTAAGTGCTCATTAAGGGAAGAATGGATAAAGAAGATGTGGTATATATACACAATGGAATACTACTCAGCAATAAGAAATGATGAAATCCAGCCATCTGTGACAATGGATGGATATTCAGGGTATTATGCAAAGTGAAATAAGTCAGAGGGAGAACGTCAAATACCGTATGATCTCACTCATTAAGTAGTAGATAACAACAACAAACAAACACATAGAGACAGAGATTGGATTGGTGGTTACCAGAGGGGAAGGGGGGAGGGAGGAGAGTGAAAGGGATAATTAGGCACATGTGTGTGGTGATAGATTGTAATTAGTATTTGGGTGGTGAACATGAGAACATAATGTAATCCATGCAGAAATAGAAGTATGATGCACACCTGAAATTTATACAACGTTATAAACCAATGTTACCACAATAACTGCCCCCCCAAAAAACACACAAATTAAAAAAAATAAATACATAAAAAATAAAAGTGGGAGTACCTGAGTGCTTGGCCACTGGTTCTCTCCTCCTCTTGGTCCCCACTCTCTTCCTGTCAAATGATGACTGCCAATTTATATCTCTAGCCCAAACTCTGCCCTGAGTTTCATGCTCTTATTTCCAACTGCCTTACTCTGTAACTCTATTTGGATGCAAAGAGATCTCAAAATGAACAAGTCTAAAACAGAACTGTTGATTTTGC
The DNA here is from genome assembly GCF_057802395.1 of Ceratotherium simum simum. Lineage (NCBI taxonomy): Eukaryota > Metazoa > Chordata > Mammalia > Perissodactyla > Rhinocerotidae > Ceratotherium > Ceratotherium simum. Next base: position 18,240,258 of record NC_141921.1, on the reverse strand, counting down.
TACCTTCTCCAAACTTATTCTTTCCTCTCATCTCAGTTAACGGCACCACGTATTTAAACCCAAGTGCTCAGACCAAAAAGCCTAGAAGTCCCCCTTGATTCCTCTCTATCACCACTCAAACACAATTAATCAGCAAGTCTTGGTGGCTCTTACATCTAATATATCCTAAATAGAACCATTTCTCATTCTGTATTTCTCACCCACTACCAACCACCCTAATCTAAGCCACAGTCAAATTTTGCCTGGACCACTGCAACAGCCTTCTAACCAGACTCTCTGCTTCTGCTTTTGCCTGTCTACTGTCTGTTCTCCACGGAGAAGCCAGAATGATGTTTTATGTTTTTTAAAACATAAATCAGATCACATCACTCACGTTTACATCCCATAACACAAAATAAATCTAAACTGTTTATGCAAGCTAACAAGTTCCAGATCACACAAGACTTTCTTCCTTGTCATAACTCATCTCCTATCACTACCCTGCCTCCCCTTCACTGGTTGTTCTCTTCCTCAAACACACCAAGCTGTGTCCCTCTGCCTCAAACATCCTTCCCTTTCCTCAAATCTTTAATAGTTAGTTCTTTGTTGAAATATCACCTCCTCAGAGATGTGTTCCTAGACTACCCTACCTAAAATAGCCTCCTAAATCCTGCTCCCTCTTACTTATCCTCAGCTCTTATCATTGCCTGAATTTTCTTTGTAATACATATGTCTTTTCCAACTAGAATATAAGCTCCATGAGTTTTATTCAACAAAGGAAAAATCTACACTTAGTAAGTGGGTGCCAGGAATTAGTGGACACTTTATCATGTTATTCCATTTAATACTTGCAAAAATCACGTGTGGCAGAGTTTATTAATGATTCAGCAGGTAAGGCAACTGAAATTCAAAGTAAAAAGTCTTACCTTGGTAAAGGTAAAGCAGCTTACCAGTGGCCACACAACTAGACTAGTAAATGGCTGAGCTAATATTGCAAACCCAGGCATGCTCCCAGTGTTCTGTGCTTACCTAGGATTTCTTTTAAAAATATTTATAAAGAACCAGTTATAAAGAGCGTCCAGATGCTCCCAAGACTGTGGGACTACTGAATAAGTTAGGGTCCAGCTGTTTAAACTAACAGTGAGCTGAGGAAGCTCTAGACTTAAATGTAGACCAGCAGTTGTAGAATCTAATCACAGATCATGCCCTCTGGTGGCAGGTAACAGAACAGCACTCATACCAAGAACCACGTTGTGGACTCCACTCTCCACCCCACCGTTGTCCTGTATAATAATTCCAAGCTTTGTGCATTTATTAGGCTCTATGGCTATCAAGATGATTCCCAACTCATTCTCCCCTCCCAGAAGAGCTTTACACGCATGTATGTATACAAATACACGTACAGAAATATGCCACTAACTCACTGTACAACCTTGGACAACTCACTTCCCTTTCTGTATTTGTCAGATGAGGACACTGAACTACAGCGGCGCTTCCAAACCGAAGTTGGGTGGACTATTTAAATTCTAACCCAAGAGTGGGAGAAATGAGAACTGGAACTGGAAGGTGCTGAACAAACTGTCTTCTCTGAGGAAGAAGGGAATACTTAGCATGACTGGACTGGGGAGGGACTGTCAGGATTCCTGTTAGCTCGGATGGGACTCTACCACCACTTCGCTGCTATACCCCCATATACACACTCAAACACTTAATTTAGCTTAATTTAATTGGGGGTGGGGTTGTGACTAATGTTGAAATAGGTATAGGTATAGATAGGTCTGGCATTACCCAACGCCAAGGGCCTTGCTGCACAGAAGAGGGAGTTCAGTGAACATTTTTTAAATTTCTTTTATAAAATAAGCATTTAAGACATCATGGTTAAAATTGCTTCTCTTTAAAATTTTGTGTTTTCCCCTCATAAATTTCTATAAACAGAGTTCAAATTTCTGTGACTACAAAATGAAATATGCATCTTTTTTTTTTTCCCCTTTGGTGAGGAAGATTAGCCCTGAGCTAACATCTGTTGCCAATCCTCCTCTTTTTGCTGAGGAAGATTGGCCCTGGGCTAACATCCATGCCCATCTTCTTCTACTTTATATGTGAGAAGCCTGCCACAGCATGGCTTGATAAGCCAGTGCGTAGGTCCGCGCCTGGGATCCGAACCTGTGAACCCCGGCCTGCCCAAGCGGAGCGTGCAAACCACTAAGCCACTGGGCCAGCCCTTGAGATATGCATCTTTTTAAATCCCTCTTTTCATTGACAGGCCCTGGAGGCTACTTAGCAAATAAGAAGACTGATCAGTGACAGGAACATATGAAGGGTTCCTTTCAAGTCAATGTACCACATATACACTAGAGCATGTAACCAAGATTCCTGAGCAGGCAGTTTGTCTGGGATTCTGACACACTTAACTAGGGGCCTCAGCAGAAGCCAGCTTTTGCTCTAGACCAGGGACTCTCACACTTGGACACTGGAATCTTCTGGGGAGCATTAAAGAATACATCAGTCCCACCCCTAGAATTCGGACTTAACTGATCTAAGGCCTAGGCAGTGAAATTTTTAAGAGCTCCCCAGGTAACTCTAATTCGCAGTCTTGTTTGAGAATTAGTGATCCAGACAGGTCTGATTAGGAGAAAAATCACAGTCTTGAGTAGCAGAATAGGTCAGTAAAACGAGGGAGTGCGAGGAAAAGGTTGGCAGCATCGAGATAACGTCACCTGAGAATCATTCTACCTTTCTACCTTTTTTCCCTGGAGGACTCTGCAAGGGAGTAGTAACAAATGTTCCTATGTGAACAGAAGACACACACATACACACGCACACAAACCACACAAGATTTTAATGAAGAAGAATGCTCTTCTAGAGCAATGCTTGCCAAATATAGACCAAATGCGTTAGAGTTTCGGGAGAGCCATTTCACCATGCAGAATCCCAAGCCCCATTACCTAGAGATTCTGATTCAGCAACTCTGGGGAGAGGTCCAGAGGAGGCCTGGGGAACATGAACACACACACATATATATGTATAATTATATACATAATATATTTTAAACTTTTTATTTTGAAAAACTTTAAACCTACAGAAAAGCAGCAAAAATAATACATGAACAACTACGTACCCTTCACCTAGATTCAACAACTAACATTTCACCACATTTGCTTTCCATCTATCTACACACACTTTTTCCTCTGAACTATGTGCAAGTTATAGATATCATGACACTTCTTCCCTAATTATGTCAGTACATTTGTCCTCAGAACAAGGACATTCTCCTTTAAAACTGAAATATTATCATACTCAAGAAATTTAATTAAAAATATTCTCAATTGTCTCCAAAATGTTCTTTATAGCTGTTTAATTTTTAAAATACAGGATCCAATCAAGAATTACATATTGCATTTGGTTGTCATGTTTCTTTAGTCTCCTTTAATCTAGAATAGTCTGTTGCCTTTTATCTGTTTTTCATGAAATTGATATTTTTGAAGAGTCTGGATTTGCTGTTTTACAGAATGTCCCACGATTTGGATTTTTTCTGATTGTTTCCTTATGATTATAATCATGCTAAACAGTTTTGACAAAATACTACACAAGTGATGTTGAATACTTCTCACTTCCTTACTTCAAGCACATAATGACAGTTTTTCTAATTATTGATGGTACTAAATTTGATCATTTTTTAAGAGGTGACTGACTACAGTGAATGAAATTACAATGAAATTACTTCACTGTAATTTCCCTTTGTAATTAAGAGGCAATCAGTGGGGAGAAACTTGGGGACTATGTGAATATCCTATTCTTCAATAAGCTTTTTCACCCAATGGTTTTAGCATTCATTGATTATCCTTGCCTTAATCAATTAAAATGGTGGTTGCAGATGGTAATTTTCTATCATTCTTCCTATATTTATTAGCTCACATTCTGTAAAGAAGACCTTTCCCTGCAACTTTAAAATTTTTTTTCCTTGTGTATCACTAGGGACCCATGGATGCTATTACCAGTGTTCTTTTATTTTTATTATTCTTTTTGATACTCATATTGTTCCAGTTTTGGCTAGTCAGAGTCCCTTCAAGCTGGCTGCTGTGTCCTTTTGATATGTCCCCATTACTGAGACTTCTTTGCTGTCTGGCATAATAACATGTTCCAGATTCACCTTATATTTTCTCTTCTGCTTAGCCTTGGGATTTCTCCAAGGAGCCATGCTTTTAGTGGAGAATGGGATTTAGAAACCAAAATCAAGGTGTGCTCATTGCTACTGACGTGTCATTGCTTCTAGGCCTTTTCAATGGACAAAACTCGAAAAAATATATATATATTAAAGTTAAGAGTTCATACTGATACCTCCAATTCAAATCCTATACTGCAGGGTTCTTCTTCATCTTCCTCCATTCCATATTTGTATCTTATTTACTCATTTGCTCTATCTTCAATACATGCAAAAGAGTTTCAGATTATTATGGCAAAACCACTAACATTAAGAAGAAGTCAGAATTTCTTTGCAGTTCCATTTTTTCTTTGAAATATGTCCCATTAAGGGTGTACTGTGAAGGCTGTGTGTTCAAGTCATTTGAATTAACTCTTTTTTCAATGTAGTTATGATATCCATTTGATACACAGTTCAGTTTGTTTCTATTTGTAATCAATTTTAGGATATGCTTTGTTCATCTTTTTTTGGTTTAATTTTATTTAAATAAGTAAAACATTTACATAACTCAAAAGTCAATAAAAAGGTAGTCTCAGAGAAGACTAACTCTCATTCCTGTACTTTCCATCCTATTCCCAGATACTTCCAATAGGTGACCTTTTCATTATTTTCTGGTTTAATTCTTATATTTCTTTTTATAAAACTTTAAGTATATAAAAATGTATAATTTCATGTATATTACATATGTGTATACACACATATTTCCCCTCTTCTTTCTCAAAAGTAAGTGGCATTAAGTACATTCACATTTTTGTGCAACTATTACCACCATCCACCTCCGGAAGTTGTTCATCTTCCCCAACTGAAGCTCTGCACCCATTAAACAATAACTCCCCATTCCTTCCTCCTTCCCAGCTCCTGGCAACCACCATTCTATTTTCTGTCTCTATGAATTTGCCTATATTAGGTACTTCATATAAGTGGAATCATATAGTATTTGTCCTTTTGTGACTGTCTTATTTCATTTAGCATAATGTCTTCAAGGTTCATCTACATTGTAAAATGTGTCAGAAATCTCCTTCCTTTTTAAGGCTGAATAATATTCCATTGTATGTATATACCACAGTTTGTTTACCCATTCTTCTGTCAATGGACACTTGGGTTGCTTTGACCTTTTGGCTATTGTGAATAATGCTGCTAAACATAGGTATAAAAATATCTGCTTGAGTCCCTGCTTTCAATTATTTTGCCTACATACCCAGAAGTGAAATTACTGGATCACATGGTAATTCTATTTTAATTTTTTGAGGAAATGTCATATTGTTTTCCATAGTGGCTGCACCATTTTACATTCCCAGCAGCAATATACAAAGATTCCAATTTCTCCACAACCCCACCAACACTCGTAATTTTCTATTTATATTTCTATTTTTTTTTTCTGTTTCGCAGGTTTTTTTAATTGATGTTTTAATAGTTTATAACATTGTGAAATTTTGGGCTGTACATTTTTCTTTGTCCATCACCATATATATGTCTCCCTTCACCCCTTGTGCCCACTCCCCTACCTCCATTGCCCCTGGTAACCACAATACAGTTTTCTCTGTCCATGTGTTGGTTTATATTCCACATATGAGTGAGATCATACAGTGTTTGTCTTTCTCTTTCTGGCTTATTTCACTTAACATAATACCCTCCAGGCCCATCCATGTTGTTGCAAATGGGATGATTTTGTCTTTTTTTATGGCTGAGTAGTATTCCATTGTATATATATACCACATCTTCTTGATCCAATCATCAGTCGAGGGACACTTGGGTTGTTTTCACTTCTTGGCTATAGTGAATGATGCTGCAATGAACACAGGGGTGCATAAGCCTCTTTGGATTGTTGATTTCAGGTTCGTTGTATAGATTCCCAGTAGTGGGATAGCTGGGTCACAGGGTATTTCTATTTTTAATTCTTTGAGGAATCTCCATACTGTTTTCCATAGAGGCTGCACGAGTTTGCATTCCCACCAGCTGTGTATGAGGGTTCCTGTTTCTCCACATCCTCTCCAACATTTGTTGTTTTTTGTCTTGGTGATTACAGGCATTCTAACAGGCGTGAGGTGATATCTTAGTGTTGTTTTGATTTGCATGTCCCTGATGATTAGTGATGTTGAACATCTTTTCATGTGCCTCTTGGCCATCTGTATATCTTCTTTGGAGAAGTGTCTGTTCATTTCCTCTGCCCATTCTTTGATCGGGTTGTTTTTTTGTTGTTCAGTTGTGTGAGTTCTTCATATATTATGGAGATTAACCCCTTGTCAGATATATGTTTTGCAAATATTTTCTCCCAGCTGGTGGGTTGTCTGTTCATCTTGATTCTGGTTGTATTTGTCTTGTAGAAGCTCTTTAATCTGATAAAGTCCCACTTGCTTATTTTTTCTTTAGTTTCCCTAGTCTGGGTAGGCATGTCATCCAAAAAGATTCCTTTATGACCAATGTCAAATAGTGTGCTGCCTATATTTTCTTCTATGAGTTTTATAGTTTCAGGTCTCACCTTCAGGTCTTTGATCCATTTTGAGTTAATTTTTGTGAATGGCAATAGCAGATGGTCCACTTTCATTCTTTTGCATGTGGCTGTCCAGTTTTCCCAACACCATTTATTGAAGAGAATTTCCTTTCTCCATTGTATGTTCTTAGCTCCTTTGTCGAAAATTAGCTGCCCGTAGATGTGACATTTTATTTCTGGGCTTTCAATTCTATTCCATTGATCTGTGTGTCTGTTTTTGTACCAGTACCATGCTCTTTTGATTACTATTGCTTTGTAGTATGTTTTGAAGTCAGGGATTGTGATGCCTCCAGCTTTGTTCTTTTTTCTTAGGATTGCTTTAGCTATTTAGGGTCTTTTGTTGCCCCATATGAATTTCAGTACTCTTTCTTCTATTTCCATGAAGAATGTCATTGGGATTCTGATTGGGATTGCAATGAATCTATAGATTGCTTTAGGTAATACAGACATTTTAACTATGTTTATTCTTCCAATCCATGTGCATGGGATGTCTTTCCATTTCTTTATGTCATCATCGATTTCTTTCAATAATGCCTTGTAGTTTTCATTCTATAGGTCTTTCACCTCCTTGGTAAGATTTATTCCTAGATATTTTATTCTTTTTGATGCAATTGTAAATGGTATTATCTTTTTGAGCTCTCTTTCTGTTAGTTCGTTATTAGCATACAGAAATGCAACTGATTTTTGTAGACTGATTTTGTACCCTGCCGCTTGGTTGTAGTTGTTGATTATTTCTAATAGTTTTCCAACGGATTCTTTAGGGTTTTCTATATCTAAAATCATGTCATCTGCAAATAGTGAGAGTTTCACTTCTTCGTTGCCTATTTGGATTCCTTTTATTCCTTTTTCTTGCCTAACTGCTCTGGCCAAAACCTCCAGTACTATGTTGAATAGGAGTGGTAAGAGTGGGCAGCCCTGCCTTGTTCCTGTTCACAGAAGAATGGCTTTCAGTCTTTCCCCATTGAGTATGATATTGGTTGTGGGTTTGTCATAAACAGCCTTTATTATGTTGAGGTACTTTCCTTCTATACCCATTTTGTTGAGAGTTTTTATCATAAATGGATGTTGTATCTCGTCAAATGCCTTCTCTGCGTCTATTGAGACGACCACGTGGTTTTTATTCTTTGTTTTGTTGATGTGGTGTATCACGTTGATTGATTTGCGGACGTTGAACCATCCCTGTATCCCTGGTATAAATTCCACTTGATCATGGTGTATGATCTTTTTAATGTACTGTTATATTCGGTTTGCCAATCTTTTGTTGAGGATTTTTGCATCTATGTTCATCAGCGATATTGGCCTGTAATTTTCCTTCTTTGTATTGTCTTTGTCTGGCTTTGGTATCAGGGTGATGTTGGCCTTGTAGAATGATTTAGGAAGTGTTCCATCTTCCTCTATTTTTTGGAATAGTTTGAGAAGGAAGGGTATTAAATCTTCTTTGAATGTTTGGTAAAATTCACCGGAGAAGCCACCTGGTCCTGGACTTTTATTTTTTGGGAGGTTTTTGATTACTATTTCAATCTCTTTACTTGTGATTGGTCTATTCAGATTCTCCATTTCTTCTTGGTTCAGTTTTCGGAGGTTGTATGAGTCTAAGAATTTATCCATTTCTTCTAGATTGTCCAATTTGTTGACATATAATTTCTCATAGTATTCTCTTATAATCCTTTGTATTTCCATGGTGCCCATTGTAATTTCTCCTCTTTCATTTCTAATTTTATTTACTTGAGCCTTTTCTCTTTTTTTCTTAGTAAGTCTGGCTAAGGGTTTGTCAATTTTGTTTATCTTCTCAAAGAACCCACTCTTTGTTTCATTAATCCTTTCTACTGTTTTTTGGTTTCAATTTGATTTATTTCTGCTCTGATTTTTATTATTTCTCTCCTTCTGCTGACTTTGGGCTTTGTTTGTTCTTCTTTTTCTAGTTCTGTTAGGTGTAATTTAAGGTTGCTTATTTGGGCTTTTTCTTGTTTGTTAAGGTGGGCTTGTATCGCTCTGAGTTTCCCTCTCAGGACCGCTTTTGCTGCATCCCATATGGTTTGATATGGCATATTTTCATTTTCATTTGTTTCCAAATAGTTTTTCATTTCTCCTTTAATTTCATCAATGATCCATTGGTTGTTCAGTACCATGTTGTTTAATCTCCCCATTTTGTCACTTTCCCAGTTTTTTTTTCATGGTTGATTTCCAGTTTCATAGCATTATGGTCTGAAAGATGCTTGTTATGATTTCAATCTTCTTAAATTTATTGAGGCTTGCTTTGTTTCCCAACATATGGTCTATCCTTGAGAATGTTCCATGCGCACTTGAGAAGAATGTGTAGTCAGCCGTTTTTGGATGGAGGTCTCTGTATATGTCTAGTAGGTCCCTCTCGTCCAGTTTTTCATTTAAGTCCACTATTTCTTTATTGACTTTTTGTCTGGATGATCTATCCATTGATGTAAGTGGGGTATTAAGATCCCCTACTATTATTGTGTTGTTGTTAATGTCTCCTTTTAGGTTTGTTAATAGTTGCTTTATGTACATTGGTGCTCCTATGTTGGGTGCACATATATTTATAAGTGATATGTCTTCTTGGTGGAGTGTCCCTTTTATCATTATATATTTCCCTTCTTTGTCTCCCTTAACCTGTTTTATCTTGAAGTCTACTTTGTCTGATATGAGTATGGCAACACCTGCTGTCTTTTGTTTGCCCTTAGCTTGGAGTATTGTCTTCCATCCCTTCACTCTGAGCCTGTGCTTGTCTTTAGAGCTGAGATGTGTTTCCTGGAGGCAGCATATTGTTGGGTCTTGCTTTTTAATCCATCCTGCCACTCTGTATCTTTTTATTGGAGAGTTCAATCCATTTACATTTAGGGTAATTATTGATATATGAGGGCTTAATGTTGCTGTTTTGTCACTTATTTTCCAGTTCTTTTGCATTTCCTTTGTTTCTTGTCCCATTTGTTTCAGACTGCCAATTCAGTTTGGTTGTTCTGTCTTATGACTCTTTTAGTTTTCTCTTTGTTTATCATATGTGATTTTGTTTTGATTATTTGTTTAGTGGTTACCTTGAGGTTTGTATAAAAAATCTTGTGTATGAGATAGTCCATTATCTGATGGCCTCTTATTTCCTTATACTAAGTCAATTCAATCACTTTCCTCTTCCCCGTCTAAGTTGTTCTTGTTATACTTTATTCTACCTTGTGTTGTGGGCGTGTGTTTACAGTGATGAAGTTATATTTATTTTTGGTGAATTCCTTCCTTTGATATTTGATTTTGGTATTTAAGTGTTGCTAACCTATTCCGGTAATGATCTACTATTTTTCTGATTTTGTCTACCTATTTTTCTCCTTGCTCGAAGTTTTGTATTCCCTTTCTTTTCTTTTTTTCAGGCCTGAGGGCCTTCTTGAGTATTTCTTGTAGTGGCAGTCTTGTGCCCATGAACTCCCTTAGCTTTTGTTTATCTGGGAAAGTTACTATTTCTCCATCACAGTTGAAGGATATTTTTGCTGGATAGAGTATTCTTGGGTGAAAGATTTTGTCTTTCAGTATTTTGAATATATCATTCCAGTCTCTCCTAGTCTGTAAAGTTTCTGTTGAGAAATCCGCCGAGACTCTGATGGGAGTTCCTTTGTACGTTATTTTTTGTTTTTGTCTAGCTGCCCTTAATACTGTTTCTTTGTCATTGACTTTGGCCAGCCTTACCACTACATGTCGTGGAGTGGGCCTTTGCCTGCTGACGTATTTAGGTGACCTGTTGGCTTCACTTATTGGTGGTATTTCCTGCTTCTTCCCCAGATTTGGGAAGTTCTCAGCTATTATTTCCTTGAATAGGCTCTCTGTTCCTCTTTCCCTCTCTTCTCCCTCAGGAATACCTATAATTTTTATGTTTACATTTCCTAATAGAGTCAGATACTTCTCGGAGACTTTCTTCATTCCTTTTTGGTTTTAGTTCTCTCTCCTCTTCCATCTGGAGCATATCTGTATTCCTGTCCTCTGTAATGCTAATTCTTCCCTCCATATTGTCAGCTCTGTTCTTTAAAGATTCCAGATTCTCCTTTATCTCCTCCATTGTGTTCTTCATCTCCATCAGTACTGATTGGTTGTTCTTTATGATTTCAATCTCTTTTGTGAAGAAACTCCTAATCTCATTGAATTGTTTGTCTGTATTGTCTCATATTTCATTGAGTTTTTTTATGATAGCTATTTTGAAATCTCTGTCGTTTAGGTTATGGATTTCTGTGTCTTCAGAGTTGGTTTCTGGGTGCTTGTCATTTTCCTTCTGGTCTGGTGATTTCATGTACCTTTGCATTGTGGTTCCTGTATTGGCTTTGTTTTTGCTCATCCTGGAAATATCTGGTTGCAATTTCCACCCACTGCCACTGTGTGGGGGTTAAGGGCTGTGTAATCTGAGTCCCCTGCGCTCTGCTCTGGCTGTTTGCTGTGATCCGCCGGCCACTTGGTCTGGTCTGGTTGGCTGAGCTGCAGTGTCCAACTTGCGGGGAGTGGGGGCGGCTTTCTCTTTTGCCCGCTAGGTCCCTGGCGTGGGGGGCTTCTTGCTCGCCCCTCGTTATCTGCTCTCCTGTGGTGCTCAGATGTTGATGGTACCCCTGTAGCAGTTCTGAGTCCTCTGTGGGGGAGTTTCCCACTGGCTGAGAGAGCCCAAAGAGCTACGGTTTCCCCGCAGAGGACCACCCCTCCCCGCTCTCTGGGAGCTGCGTGGACCGGGATTGCTGATCTGATGGGGAGGGAGAGTTCTCCTTACCTCTCCTCACTTCCTCCCGGGGCCCAGCACATTCCACTCTCAGATGTGCGGCAGTGTGGATCTTTCCGATCTTGCTTTTTGCTGTCTAGGAGTCCACTGTTGGTCTATGACTGTTCCTTTTGTTGTATCTTATCGGGGGAAGCGTTTACAAGAAATCTCACTCCGCCATGACGCTGACGTCACTATATTTCTGTTTTTGAAAATAGCCATCCTAATTGGCATGAGGTGGTATCTCACTGTGGTTTTGATTTCCCTAATGATGATAATGAGCATCTTTTCACGTGCTTATTGGCCATTAGTATATTCTCTTTAGAGAAATGTCTATTCAAGTCTTTTGCCCATTTTTAAACCAAATTTTTTGTTGTTGTTGAGTTGAAGGAGTTTTTTATTCTATTCTGGATATTAACTCCTTATCAGATAAATGATTTGCAAATATTTTCTCCTATTCCGTAAGTTCCCTTTTCACTCTGTTGATTGTGTCCCTAGATGAACAAAAGTTTTTAGTTTTGATACAGTCCAATTTAACTATTTTTTTCTTTTGTTGCCTGTGCTTTTTGGTGTCATATCCAAGAAATCATTGCCAATTCCAATGTCATGAAGCTTTTCCCCTATGTTTTCGTCTAAGAGTTTTATAGTTTTAGCTCCTACATTTAGGCCTTTGATCCATTTTGAGTTAATTACTGTACAATGGTGTAAGGTAAAGGCCCAACTTCATTCTTTTGCATGTGGATATCTGATTTCCCCAACACTATTTGTTGAATCAGACATGTGGGTTTTTAAAAAATAACAGCCTTATTGAGATATAACTCATACACCATAAAGTTTATCCTTTTAAATATATGATTCAGTGGTTTTTAGAGTTGTGAAAAGATCATTCTAACTTTAGAACATTTTCATCACTCCTCCAAAAAGAAACCACATATCTCTTAGCAGCCACTCCCCAGTCTCCCTTCATCTCAGTCCCTAGAAACCACTAATCTACTTTCTGCGTCTATAGATTTCCGTATTTTCTCCCATTGTGTGGGTTGTTTCTTCACTTTCTTGGAAACACAAAAGCTTTTCACTTTGAAGAATTCTGAAGTCAAATCTATTTAGTTTTTCTTCTGTTTTTTGTGCTTTTGGTGCATATCGAAGAAACCAGTGCCTAATCCAAAGTCATGAAGGTTTACTTCTATGTTTTCTTCTAAGAATTTTATAGTTTTAGCTCTTACATTTAGGTCTATTACCCACTTTTGTATATGGCATGGAGGTAGGGTCCAACTTCATTCTTTTGTATGTGGATATCCAGTTATCCCTGCATCAGCTGTTGAAAATCCCGCTGAATGGTCTTGGCACCTTTAATCGAAAATCAATTGAACATAAATGTATGGGTTTATTTCTGGACTCTCAAATCTAATCCACTGATCTTTAAGTCTATCTTTATGCCAGTATTACAATGTCATGAGTATTGTTGCTTTGTAGTAAGTTTTGAAATCAGGAAATGTGAGTCCTCAGTAGTGTGCTGACTTCTGTCAAAGTTCATACAACTTCCTTCCTTAGCTATCTTAATATGGTGAATTCTATTAATGATTTTTCTAAAGTTAAATCTTTTTACTCCTAGAAAAAAACACACTACGTTGCCTTGATGAATTATTGTTTTAAACATGTTGAATTCTAATTCCTAATATTTTATTTAGGATTTTTGTAACAATATTCATACATGAGATTGTGTGTATATATGTATGTGTGTTTAGATCAGGTTTAGGTATCGAAGTTCTACCTGCCTTGTAAAAAAAAATTGGATATTTTCCTACTTTTTCTGTGAACTAGAACTGCACTGTCCAGTACAGTAGCCACCAGCCACATAAGGCTTTTTAACCTTAAATTATAATTAAACAAAATTAAAAATTTAGTTCCTTAGTTGCAGTAGCCACATTTCCAGTGCTCAATAGCCACTTGTGGCTGGTGACTACCATACTGGACAGCACAGATACAAAACAGTTCCATCATCAAAGAAAGTTCTGTTGGGTATCACTGACCTGCAACAACTTAAGTAGCATTAAGATTATCTGGTCTGGGCCAGCCCCATGGCTTAGCAGTTAAGTGCGTGTGCTCGGCTACTGGCGGCCCAGGTTCGGATCCCGGGCACGCACCGACGCGCCACTTCTCCGGCCATGCTGAGGCTGCATCCCACATACAGCAACTAGAAGGATGTGCAACTATGACATGCAACTATCTACTGGGGCATTGGGGGGGAAAAAATGGAGGAGGATTGGCAATAGATGTTAGCTCACGGCTGATCTTCCTCACAAAAAAAAAAAAAAAAGATTATTTGGTCTTTAAGATTTTGTAGGATTTCCCTGTAAAACAATCCGTACACAGTGCTTTGTTGTACATGCAGTTCTTTGAAATATATATTTTCTATATATCTGTTTAAACACTAATGCTACTGGGATCAATTTTGACAAATAGTATTTTCTCATTGTACCTAGCTTTTCTAACTTATTTATGTAGAGTTATTTCCCTCTTATGTCATTTCTACTTTTGTATATCTGTGCTTATTCCATTTTTTTCTTTATTAGGCTAACCAGTGGTTTGTGTATTTTGTTGATTTTTTTCCCCAAAGGACCAGTATTTTAATTTATTGCTTTTCTATTTTCTACTTCATTAATGGTTTTTTTTGAGGAAGATTGGCCCTGAGCTAACGTCTGTTGCCAATCTTCCTCCTTTTTTCCTTTTTTCTCCCCAAAGCCCCAGTAGATAGCTGTATGTCATAGTTGCATATTCTTCTAGTTGCTCTATGTGGGACGCCGCCTCAGCATGGCTCAATGAGCGGTGCGTAGGTCTGCACCCAGGATCTGAACCGGCGAACCCCGGGCCGCCGAAGCGGAGTGTGCAAACTTAACCGCTATACCATAAGGCTGCCCCTCACTGTTTTTATCTTCATTTTTTCCTTCCTTTGTATTTTATTTGTATTGTGATTCTTTTTCTAGCTTTTTGAATTGAAAATTTAAATCTTTAATTTTTATCCTTTCGTTTTCATTGATGTCAAATATTTAAGGCTACAAATTTTCTTCAAACCACTGCTTTAATTGTATCTCAAAATTCTAACATGTGATGTTTATTATCATTATGTCTTAGGAATTTTGCAATTCTGGTTTATATTTCCCTTTTTCAAACAAGAGTTGTTTAAAGAGTTTTAAATTTCATGGTGGAAGGGCATTTACAGGGTATAAAGTTTGATATGCATACATACATATATATAGATACACACACACACACACGATCTACTTTATTCATTCAAGTCTTCAATAACTTTACTTTTTTCCTCTTGGCCTGTCTTGCCTTGAGAGAGGTGTATTAAATCTCCTATTAGTGTGTTTGTCTATATCTCCTTGCAACTCCCATAATTTCTATTTCATGAAGACAGATGCTTTGTAATTTGGTACTGAAATATTTTTAACTATTACATTTTCAGTGTGAATTATGTCACCTTTAAGCATTTTAAAGTGGCTTCTTTGTCTTGTTTAATGCATCTTGGTCTGAATTCTACTATGTCTAAAAGAATTATAATCTCTGCTATTATATTGTTTGAATTTTCTTCCTATACCTTTGATAATCCTTTTATTTTTAGCCTTTCTGATTCATTTTACTTTAGGTATGTCTCCAGGATACAGTATAAAGTTGGGTTTGACTTTGAGCATCAATATGAAAATTTTTTTCTTTTAACAGGTGAGTTAAAACCCTTTACATTTATTAACATAAATTATACATTTAGTCTCAACTTTGTCACATTATGTTTTATTTACCGTGTTTTCCATACTCAGTTCATTTCTTTCTCTGTGTTGTCTGTTTCCTGATTTTTTTGTCCCTTTGGTATTTAGGAAGTTTTGGAATTGCATTTCAGTGGTTACTTTTACACTAAAATATTTTATAATGTCCTTAATTACCCCTTTCCTCATTTAGGCGTCAACTATCTGGTTTATCAATTTTAAGTGATATCCTTTGATTCCATCTAAAAATATTATAGGAGGCAAGTTTGCTTCCTAGTGCCAGTGTGTTTGCTTGGCAGGCTCCTGTAGCATTCCCATCTTTTCTGTTGTCCATTTCCCACAGTGCATGGCAGCCAAGAGTATCCAGAGGCCAGCAGCAACACCACCACCACCCTCCCCCACCTTAAGCAGTTTTGTAGCAGAGTTTCTCCAGAGGGACATCTTTCCATGAACAGCTTTCCCAGTAGCCTAGAGGGCAAATTTCTAACAAGTTTCACTGCTGTGGCACCACAGTAACTTCTCTCATCCAGTGAGCCACAGTTGTGTTCCCTCCAAGGTTTACATCTCAGCCCTGAGGATAGGGGAGGGGAGGCTCTTCCTTGGGTGCTCTATCTCAGCCCCAGTGTAGTGGCTTCTCTTTATGCCTGCTATTCTTATATTCTTTAGAGTTCTCTTTCCTTTTGACTAGCCAATCCCTCATTATTCCAATTCTGTTATAGATAACAACTATATTAAAATTTCTGTGTTCAAATAACTGTGTGGGTTCTCTCTCTTCATCGGACCCAGAGTGATTCTACCGTCCTATTCTACTCTTGTTTCTACTTTTGTTTTCATTTTAGATTGATCATTCTTTGTTTAGATGAAGCCCTTTCTATAACTGATTCCTCAGGAAGGGCTTGGGGCTACAGCTTTTCCTGAGTTCTTGCACTGAAAACCGTTTCAGTATAATCTCAACACTTGAAAAACAGCGTGTCTAGATATAAAACCCACGTTCTCATTTTCTTTCCTTGAATTTCTTGAAAACGTTGCTCCAGTTCGTCTTGCTTTGTACTTAGCTGTTGAGAAGTATAATGCAAACCTGACTTTCTTTCCCTTGTAAATAATTTGGGCTTTTTGCTTGGAAGCTTAGAGGAATTTTTCTTTATTCTTAGAGTGTAATCGTTTTACTAGAATATATCTTAGAGTTGACCAATCTGAATCAATTTTCCCAGGAACAAGGTAGGCCCTTTCAAGAGGCCCTTCAATTTCACGTCTTCTTTAACTTTTGGAAAATTTTCTTGTATTACAATTTTAAGTATTAATTCTGTTTCACTGTTTTGTTTATCTTCCTCAGGGACTCCAATTTTACATGCATACATACATATACACATTGGATTTTTGCTGACTATGTTCTATATCTAACAGTTCCTTTCTGATACTTTTTTAACCCTTTTCTAATATTTATTTTTATTCTCTTGGTTGTTTCTATTTCTCTTCTCAATGTTCCTTACTATATTTTCAGTTGAATCTATTGTCCCATTGGGTACCCTGGAAATGAGTCTTCAATTGAGATTATTTTGTCTTCAATTTTTTTTCCTGAGTTTGGACAATTCTATTTTTATATCTTCCTGTCTATTGCGCATTTCTAGTCTGATTTTTAAAATTTATGATTCAAGGTATTTTTTCATATTTGTCAATACTTGTTTAATTCAAGTTAGGTTGTTATACAATAGTTTTCCCCTGGTTAGTCACTGATTTTGGCAGTAGAATTTTCAGTAGTTAAAATGGTTTTATGCTCATCTTCTGTTTTTCTTTATACAGAAGCTTTTTATGGATATTTACTGTTGTTGCCTAATCATTTGAAATGTCTTATATTTTCCTGGACCAGCAAAATGAGGAGGTTCTATTTTGGCAGGGATCTTGGGTCATGAGTTTTCTATTGGCATAGTGAAATGCAGTTTCTTTAGTAGATGAGTCTCTTTGGGATGTGATGGGAAGACTGGTATGTCTTTTGATTTTATGATTCTCTTTTGTTTCTGTATTAACTCTAAATCATCACCCCTTGCTTCAACATTATGCCTACCTCTCCTTGCAAGGTAGTTATCTTCCAAAGGCTGCTATCTCTAGTCCCTCACACTTTCAATTCACTCTCTTCCTTCTGATTCTCCAGTAGCCAATACTCTAATCAAGTAGGTCTTAGCTCTGTTCTAGTATTTCCCACTATGGATAGTACTATCTTTTCTGGGGGTGATTTTGGCTGGTAGGCCCCCATTGACCTCTCCCTTTTTAATGCGGTTTTTACCTACATAAAACTCTTCCTTCCGGTACGGGTTGGGTACTGCTCTAGTGGTTTCAGATCTTTATATCTGAACATGTAATTGAAATTTGTGGTACTTCTGACTCCTAGTTATGTTTAGGCATGAGTTATGGTGGTTTGATCTGCTTTCCTTTTAATCTACATTTCTGGAGAATTTATGGATTTTTATTTAGATGGTCACCCTTATCCCTGGGAACCTGTATTTTTAAATAGCCTATCAAGATGCTTCTAAATAATGATGCGAGTAAGTTGAGAATAATACAGTACTATGCAGCCATAAAAAGGAATGAGGAATACCTCCACACCACTAAGAAGTCATCTTTAGGACATACTGTTAAATGAAAAAAGCAAGGTTGAGAAAAGTATGTACAGTATGCTGTCATTTATATAAAAAGGTGAAGGATACATATGGATATATGTACACACACTCACACACACACACGGATATATTTGTTTATATTTTTAAAATATGGAGTATAAACTATAAAATTAAAAGAAAGTGGTTACCTATGAGAGAAGAAAGGAATAAAGTGAAGGGGATTTCTCTGAATTTTATAGATTTGAGTTTAAGAATGATGTATATCACTTATATATTTATAAAGGAAAATTTTTAAAAAGCTATCTCTAAAAAATCAAAATTAAAATGAAACAAATGAACTTGTTTATACCAAGTTGGTGGCACTGCCACCCAGAGAGAAACTGATCCATATGACCTTATAACACATTACTGACCCCATTTCCCAAGAGGGTAAGAAAAAAATAAATGTAAATAACTCAAACACTGTCAGTAATCATAATGGTGGTAGTGTTGGTATCGCTATTCTGAGACTGTTGTATGTGTATTGTAGGATGAAGCAAATGAGTTATTTTGTTAGTGACAAAGAGAACTAGGGTTTTATTGTCGTACAAAGGAGATATAGATTTAAGACAGTAAAGATGAAGTAAGTAAAAATACCATTGTCCTGAATTTTAGTAGAAAGTATCAATATGAACTAACGATTTTTTGTCTTAATAATAACAAAAAAAGGCAGTTCCTACCTCTCTATACCAAAAAGACCTAGAAAGAATGACCAACCCAGTAGCACTGAGCACCCAGAATATGGTCTCTTAATACCATTTCCCACTAAAAGGAGCCCAGGCACCTAAAAGAAATAGCTGGTTCCATATTTGGAGCAGGAAATGTATAAGATGAGCCTGGAACATTCTGAAATTTCAGAAATCCAAGAGAGTAATCAAATAATAGTCAGGAGACAACTTCAGGAGGCTCCTATGAGGCCAAAGATGGAACAATTCAAGAACTATTAAGAACAATTAGTGCAATGGAGTGAAACACATCAAATATGTATGAATCTTTGAGTTTACGATACTAAACAACAACAACAAAACTGTCCTAAATATTTTTGGGGATGCTAGTAAACCAATTCATTATTTTGAAAATTGGGAAATAAAGAATCAAGCACTTAAACTGTCTTTCCTGCATGAACTATACCTCAGCATAATCAAATACTTCAGAAAAGTTTATTTTAATAGATGTATTCCATTTAATTTATATGGATGGAATGGTAAGATTAAAATTTCCTATTTTGCAACCATAATGAATTGATGGATCTAAAACAGGGATCAGCAAACTATAGCCAGCAGGCTGGCCATCTGTTTTTGTAAATAAAGTTTTATTGGAACACAGCCTTCCCCATTTTTTTATGTATTGTCTATGGCTGCTTTCACATTACAAGGACAAAGGTGACTAGTTGCAACAAAGAATGTTATGGCCCATAAGCCTGAAATATTTACTATCTGACCCTTTAAGAAAATTGGTCAACCCCTGATCTAGACCACAAGCATTAATGGCTGCCACATTATAAAATGAGAGACAACGAGGGCATATATCATTCCTAATAGAAGTAAACACTACCACCTATGAAATATTCTTATGAAAAAATTGAACCTGAACCTGATCAAGCCTCTAGATCTAGCTACCAATTTCTAGGAAAGAGAGGATAGAGAAACATGTTAAATGATACCATAGAGATACAATCAGCAAAATTTAATTGTGGGAAATTTTAAAGACAATGACTTATATTTTTCAACAAATAAATTATGAGAAAAAAATAAGAGAGAGAAGGAGAACTCATATATTAATAGGCACTCATATATTAATAGGCACTTAACCAACTGCAACATATTGATCTTATTTGGATCCTGATTCAAAGAAACTGTAATAGAGAGAGAGAGAGAGACAGAGACAGACACACAGACAGAAGGGAAAATTTAAACACTGAGTAAATATTTGTCGATATTAAGGAATTATCATTAGTTTATTTACATGTGATAATATTATTATGATTATATTTAAAAAATATTATCTATGAGAGATACATACTAAATATTTAATGATAAAATGATACTATGTTTGGGCAATTGGGCAGGAGGGGCCAGGGAGTTTGTACAGGTACAAATAAAACCAGACTGACTATATATTGATAATTATCAAGGATAAAGGATACATGGACATTCACTGTGCTATTCTTCCTACTTTTGTATATGTTTAAAATTTTATTTTACATATAATTTTTTTTTTTTGGTGAGGAAGATCAACCCTGAGCTAACATCTGCCAATCCTCCTCTTTATTTTGCTGAGGAAGACTGGTCCTGGACTAACATCCATGCCCATCTTCCTCCACTTTATATGGGACGCCTGCCATAGCACGGCCTGACAAGCGGTGCATTGGTGCGCGCCCGGGATCCAAACCGGCAAACCCCGGGCCGCCACAGTGGAGCGTGCGCACCTAACCACTTGCGCCACCAGGCCGGCCCCTACATATAATTTTTTTATATGTAGGGGGAAATGTCAAATAACCACGTGGGGAGCTCTTTGAAATGACACGTGTCCTCTAATACTCGATTAATCTAGCACAGCCTCCTAAGGGGAACATAGCTCATAGCCCAAAACCCATCTCTCTCTATCCTTCATTGAGATTCACTGCAATAGTGATTGATAGCAATTGATGAGATGGGCTAACTCACTCAGATATACTGAGGCAAAAAGAAATCTGATCTTGAGGGGAAAAATGTAGTGGGGTTATTAGTTTAAGTAAAATAATGCATTTTACTTAATAATACATTCAAAGTGAGAAAATTCCAAGGACCAAGTGAGAATTTAGGGGAAAAGAGATGAGGGACCCTTATCACAGTCATCCTTTCTACTGGGAGAAATTTTCCCTCACCTCTTATTATCATTGTAGGATTCAGTGAAAGCGCTACGGTTTTTTGAGGCAGGTTAAATGGCAAGGCCTCCTCCCATTCTCTCTGTCAGGATGAAGGGGAACTGACGAAGAAGAATGAAGGGTGTGGTTTCTTATCAGAAAAAGGAGAGCTTAAGAGAAGCTTGGATATCATAAGTTAATGTAGAGATGGAGATGTCCAGATTTTATAGCTCATTTAATTTTGGGTGGGCGTTTTCTTTTGGACCATATGAAAAAGAAGGGATAGGCAGGGGACCCTAGGTTTTCTCATAATAGGATGTACAATTTGAGGAAGATAACTACTTGGTTAAGGAGAGCTTGGGTCTAGTTACTCACCCAGAGGGGGCTGCAGCATACCCCCATTCTTCTCACAGTTCCCAATAGGCTGGATTTCAGCAGAGTCAACCAGCCGCCAGAAGTCATTCTTGTTGTCACTACCATCAAGGCGAAGGCGGAGGCGAGCACCTGTCAGTCCAACTACTGTGGCAATACAGGTGGATGTGGTGTTCCTGGGGTCCTGTGCTTCCAATTTCATGCTGATCTTGAACTCGTTGCTTGGAGGTGTGTAGGACTGAGGAGAACAAGCCATGGGGGTTAGGCAGACTAAGAGTAAACAGCATTTTCCGTAGGATGTTAAGAGATGGAACTTGAAAATTTATGCTTTGGACTCAAATTGGTTACAGCTGGGCCAGGGACAACCATTTTGAATTATTCTCTAATACTTAGGAAGGGTTTCATGCAAAAGAAACAATGGAAGGTAAAATGAAGGGGAAAAAATTACTTTCCCCTGAAGTATCAAATATTGACCCACACCAGTAAGAAAAGGACAAGAGTGTCTCAAATGGTTCTTACTTAAATGCTTTCTCATCCTATCTTCCCCAACTCCCTAACCTTCCAGGTATTCATAAAGATTTTTTGTTTTTTTTTTAAAAATCATCCTATTAAACTATATCTTAGGGTCTCTCCATGGAGCATTTCAGTATATTAATTTGTATATCCACCATACAGACTAACTATTGGGGGCTGATTTTTTTCTTATTTTGACATTAACTTATAAGACAATTCATATTTTTAAAACACGTTATAGTTGACATACAATAAACTATACACTTTGGTAAGTCTTAACATATGTATACATCCATGATACCACATACATCATATACACCCTTAAAACCATCACCACAATCAAGATAATGAACATGGACATGCTCCCACGTTTTCTCATGTCCCTTTAGAATCTCACTGTCTAGCACCTTCCTGGACCCCTGTCCACAGGCAAACACTGATCTACTTTCTATCACCGTAGATTGGTTTGCATTCTCTAGTCTTGAATACAATCATAGAGAATATACTTTTTTTTTGTCTAGCTTCTTTCATTCGGCATAATTATTCTGATAGTCATCCATATGGTTGAATGTATCAATAATTCATTTCTTTTGCTTTATTTTTAAAGACTTAATTTTTTTAGAGAAGTTTTAGGTTCACAGCAAAATTTGAGAGGAAGGTACAAAGATTTCCCATACACCCTGCCCCCACATATACCTAGTCTCCCTTATTATCAACATCCCCCACCACAGTGGTATATTTGTTACAATTGATAAACTTACACTGACACATCAAAATCACCCAAAGTCCATAATTTACATGAGGGTTCTCTCTTGGTGCTGTACGTTCTATAGGTTTGGTCAAATGTATAATGATATATATCAATCATTTTAGGATCATAGAAAATAGTTTAACTGCCCTAAAAATCCTCTGTGCTCTGCCTATTCATCCCTCACCCACTCAACCACTGGCAACCACTGATCTTTTACTGTCTCCATAGTTTTGCCTTTTCCAGAACGTAATATAGTTGAAATCAAACAGTATGTAGCCTTTTCAGATTGGCTTCTTTCCCTCAGTAATATGCATTTAAGTTTCCTCCATGTCTTTTCATGGCTTGATAGCTCATTTCTTTTTAGGGCTGAATAATATTCCATTGTCTCACCAAACCACAGTTTATTTATCCATTTGTTTATTGAAGAACATCTTGGTTGCTTCCAAGTTTTAGTTATGAATAAAGCTACAGGTTTTTGTGTAGACATAAGTTTTCAACTCCTTTGGGTAAATATCAAGGAATATGACTGCTGGACTGTACAGTAAGAGTATGTTTAGTTTTGTAAGAAGTCACCAAACTGTCTTACAAAATGGCTGTACCATTTTGCATTCTCACAAGCAATGAATGAGAATTCCTGTTGCGCCACATCCTTGTCTGCATTTGGTGGTGTCAGTGTTCTGGATTTTGGCCATTCTAGTAAGTGTGTAATGGTATCTCATTGTTTTTTTAAATTTGCATTTCTCTGATGACATATGACGTGGAACATCTTTTCATATGGTTTTTTGTCACCTGCATATCTTCTTTGGTGAGGTGTCTGTTAAGATCTTTGGCTCATTTTTTAATCAAGTTGTTTATTTTCTTATTGTTGAGTTTTTCATGTTCTTTGTAGTATATTCTGGAAAACAATCCTCTATCAGATGTGTCTTTTGCAGGTATTTTCTCCCAATCTGTGGCTTGTCTTCTCATTCTCTTGACAGTGTCTTTCACAAAGCAGGTTTTAATTTTAATGAAGTCCAGCTTATCAATTATTTCTTTCAAGGATCGTGCCTTTGGTGTTTTATCTAAAAAGCCATCGCCATGGCCAAGGTTTTCTCCTATGTTATCTTTTAGGGGTTTTATAGTTTTGAGTTTTGCATTTAGGGCTGTAGTCTACTTTGAGTTAACTTTTGTGAATGGTGTAAGGTCTGTGTCTAGATTCCTTTTCTTACATGTGGCTGTCCAGTTGTTTCAGAACCATTTGTTGAAAAGACTGTCTTTGCTCCTTGGTCAAAGATCAGTTGACTATATTTACATGGGACTATTTCTGGGCTCCCTATTCTATTCCACTGATCTATCTGTCTCTTCCTTTGTCAATACCACACTGTATTGATTACTGTAGCTTTACAGTAAGTCTTAAAGTTGGGGAGTGTTAGTCCTTGACTTTGTTCTTCTCCTTCAATATTATGTTGGCTATTCTAGATCTTTTGCTTCTCTGTATAAACTTTAGAATCAGTTTGTCAATATCCACAAAATAACTTGCTGGAATTTTGATTAGGCATTGACTCTTGCATTGAATCTATAAATGAAGTTGGGAATCTTGACAATATTGAGCCTTCCTATTCTTGAACACAGACTATCCATTTTTTTTAGTTCTTCTTTGATTTCATTCACCAGAGTTTTGCAGTTTTCCTTATGCAAATCTTGTACACGTTTTGTTAGACTTATACCTAAGTATTTCATTTTTGGAGGTGCTAATGTAAATGGTATTGTATTTTTAATTTCAAATTTCACTTGTTCATTGCTGGTATACAGGAAAGTGATTGGATTTGTATATTAATCCTGTATTAGTCTAGGAGTTTTTTCCTCATTTCTTTCAGATTTTCTATATAGACAATCATGTCATCTGCAAACAATGCGAGTTTTATTTTTCCCTTCCCAATCTGTATATCTTTTATTTCCTTTTCTTGTCTTATTGCAATATCTAGGACTTCTAGTATGATGCTGAAAAGGAGTGGTGAGAGGGGACATTGTTGCCTTGTTCCTGATCTTAGTGGGAAAGCTTCTAGTTTCCCACCATTAAATATGATGTTGGTTATATGTTTTTTGTAGATATTATCACTCAGCATAACTATTCTGATATTCACTCATATTGCTGAACATATTAATAATTTATCTCTTTTTATTGCTGAGCAGTATATCATGCTGATGAACATATGG
Source organism: Ceratotherium simum simum (assembly GCF_057802395.1). Classification (NCBI taxonomy): domain Eukaryota; kingdom Metazoa; phylum Chordata; class Mammalia; order Perissodactyla; family Rhinocerotidae; genus Ceratotherium; species Ceratotherium simum. The sequence continues at coordinate 18,215,760 of NC_141921.1, read as the reverse complement.
AGTGTTTCCGGTTTTTAATTATTACAAATAAACCTTCTATGAACATCCACATATAAATCTTTGTACGGAAATATACTTTCTTTTCTCTTGGGCAAATATCTAAAAGTGGAATGGGTGGATCATATGGTAGATATTTGTTTAACTCACACACCAGAAAATTTACCTTTTTTCAGTGTATAATTCAGTGGTTTTTAGTATATTCAGAGTAGTGTACAAACATCACTCCATCTAAATTTAGAACATTTGCATTCTCCCCCTAAAATAAACCCCATACCCATTAGCAGTCTCTTCCCAATATCCCCTCAGTCCAGTCCCCAGAAACCATTAATCTACTTTCTGTTTCTATGGATTTGCCTATTCTGGAGATTTAATATAAATGGAATTATACAATATGTGAGTGATTGCTTTCTTCACTTAGCATAATGTTTTCAAGGTTAATCTATGTTGTAGTGTATATCAGTACTTTATTCATATTCATTACTGAATAATATCCCATCGTATGGATATACTACATTTTGCTTGTCCACTCATCAGCTGATGGACATTTAGGTTGCTTCCTCTTTTTGGTTATTATGTATAATGATGCCATGAAAATTTGTGTATAAGTTTTAGTATGGTCATATATTTTCATTTCTCTTGGGCTTATACCTAGGAGTGAGACTGCTGGGTCATGTGTTAATTTTATGTTTAACATTTTGAATAACTTTCAAACTGTTTCCTAAAGTTGCTACAGCATTTTACAATCTCACTAGTAATGTATGAGAGTTCCAATTTCTCCACGTTCTCACCAACACTTGTTATTGTCTGCCTTTTTGATTTTAGCTATCCTAGTAGATGTAAAGTGGTATCTCACTGCAGTTTTGATTTGCATTTCCCTAAAGACTAACGACGTTAAGCATCTTTTACGTGCTTATTGGCGGCATGTATATATTTAGAGAAATATCTATTCAAATTCTTTGCCCACTTAAAAATTAGGTTATTCGTCTTAACTGTTGAATTGTGAAAGTTCTCCACATCTTCTGGATACAAGTCCCTTATCGGATACATCATTTGCAAATATTTTCTTCCATTGTGTGGGTTGTATTTTCACTTTCTTGATAGTGTCTTTGGAAGAACAAAAGCTTTTAATTTTGATGAAGTCCAATCTATCTCGTTTTTCTTCTGTTGTTTGTGCTTTTGGTGCCATTTCTAAGAAACCACTGCCTAATCCAAGGTCATGCAGATTTACTCCTATGTTTTCTTCTAAGAGTTTTATAGTTTTAGCTCTTACATTTAGGATTATCATTCACTTGGAGTTAATTTTCGTATATGGTGTCGAGGAAGGGTCCAACTTCATTCTTTAGTATGTGGATATTCAGTTATCCCTGCATCAGTTGTTGAAAATCTCACTGAACTGTTTTGGCATCCTTGTCCAAAATCAATTGAGCACAAATGTATGAGTTTATTTCTGGATGCTCAAATCTAATCCGCTGATCTATATATATATATATATTTATGCCAGTACCACAATGTCTTGAGTGCTGTAGCTTTGTAGTAACTGTTGAAATCAGGAAATGTGAATCCCCTAACTTTGTTGTCCTTTTCCAAGATTGTTTTGGTTACTCTGAGTCCCTTAGGATCAACTTGTCAATTTCCACAAAATAGCTGGAATTTCAATAGGAATTACATCAAATCAACAGATCAATTTGGAGAGTACTACTGACAGCTACGGGATTTGCCAACATTTTCTCTAAGTTTATGGCTTCTATTTCCATTCTCTTACCAGTGTCTTTTGAAGAACAGAAGTTCTAAATTTTGACAAAGTCCATTTTATAACTTTTTTATAATGGATCATGCTTTTGTTAAGGTATTTTCCAAAATTTTTTTTCTTTTCTTTTTTTTTTTTGTGAGGAAGATTGGCCCTGAGCTAACATCCATTGCCAATCTTCCTCTTTTTGCTTGAGGAAGATTGTCCCTGAGCTAACATCTGTGCCAGTCTTCCTCTATTTTGTATATGGGATGCTGCCACAGCATGGCTTGATGAGCAATGTGAGGTCTGTGCCCAGGATCTGAACCTGCGAACCCCGGGTTGCTGAAGTGGAGCACATGAACTTAATCGCTACACCACTGGGCTGGCCCCTAAAGTTTTTTTTTTAATATAAGTTTTGCACATTTGTTAGTTTATTCCTAAATATTAATTCTTTGCTGCTATTGTAAATGGGAATTTCTCTTCCATTATATCTTCTATTGAGTTACTTTTAACCATTGAGTACAATGCTGGCTTTAGTACTGAGGTATAAATATTTTTTTGAAGTCAAGGATGTATCATGCAATTCCTAGGGGTTTTTCTGTTTTTTGTTTTTTGCTCAGTAATGTGTTGAAGTTTTTCTTCCAAACTACTTTCCAAAATAATTGAACCATTTTACATTTTCACCAGTAGTTTATGAAAGTTCCATTTACTCCACATCCTTGCCACTGTTAAGTGTAGTCAGTCTTTTTTATCAGAGACATTTAAATAAATGTATAGAGGTATCTCATTATGACTTTACTTTGTATTTCCCTACTGAAATAATGCTGACCATCAATTTATGTACTTATGTGCCACCCACATATTTTCTTTGGTGTTTGTTCTAATCTTTCAATCTGGATCCCTTTTCTTTTTCTGACCTGGTCATATCGGTAGTACAATAGTTCTCTCTATCCGAGGGGGACACGTCCCAAGACCCCCAGTGGATGCCTGAAACCATGAATATTACCAAACTCTATATATACTATGTTTTTTCCTATATATACATACATATGATAAAGTTTATAAATTAGGCACAGCAAGAAATTAACAACAATAACTTCTCTTTGGCATATCCAAATTGCCAGCATCACTACTCTTGTACTTTGGGGCCAGTATTAAGTAAAACACAATCACTGCCACACTGTGACAGTTGATCTGATAACCCAGGCAGCTGCTAAGTGACTAACGGGCAGGTACTGTACACAGTGCAGATACGCTGGACAAAAGGATGAGTCATGTCCTGGGCAGGATGGCGCAGGATGGTGCAAGATTTCATCACGTTACTCGGAATGATGTGCAATTTAAAACTTATGAATTGTTTATTTCTGGAATTTTCCATTTAAAAACCTCTGGGCCGGGTGGATGGTGTATCGGTTAAGTGCACGCGCTCCACTGCTGGCGGCCCAGGGTTCACAGGTTCGGATCCCGGGCGTGCACCAACACACCACTTGTCAAGTCATGCTGTGGCAGCGTCCCATATAAAGTGGAGGAAGATGGGCACGGATGTTAACCCAGGGCCAGTCTTCCTCAGCAAAAAGAGGAGGATTGGTAGATGTTAGCTCAGGGCTGATCTTCCTCCCCAAAAAAAAAAAAGGAAAAAGAAAGTAAAACCTCTAATAAGGGGGAACTACTGTACAATGTTGAAAAGTAGTAGCAAGAGCAGACATCCTTGTCTTGTTCCTGACCTTAAGGAGAAAGCATTTAGTCTTTTACCATTAAGTATAATGTCACCTGTAGATTTTTCATAGATGCCCTTTACGGTTTAGGATTTAGGAAATTCCCTTCTATTTCTTGTTTGTTGAGTTTTTATTAGTAATGGACATTGGATTTTGTCAAATGCTTTTTCTGCACCTATTGTGATCATATTTTTCCTTTGTTAGTATGTTCATATGGTGAATTACACTGATTGAGTTTTGAATGTTGAATCAACCTTGCATTCTTGGAATTAAACCCCACTTAGTCATGATGAATTATTTTTACATATTGTTGGATTTGATTTCCTAAAATTTTGTTTATAATTTTTACATGTATTTTCACATGGCATGTTGCTTTGTAGTTTTCTTTTCTTTCAATGTCTTTGCCTGGTTTTGGTATCACAGTAATGCTTGCCTCATAGAGTGAGCTGGAAGGTACCACATTTTCATAAACTTTCTGGAAGAGTCTGTGTAGAACCTGCATTATTTTTTCCTTAAATGTTAGGAACAATTCACCAGTGAAGTCATCTAGGTCTGGAATTTTCTTTGTGGGAAAGTTTTTAACTATAAATTCAACTTCTGTAACAGAAATAGCGCTATTCAGAGTTTCTATCTTCTTGAGCAAGCTTTGGTAATTTGTGTCATTCATGAAAATTATCCATGTCATCTAAGTTGTCAAATTTAAAGGCATAAATTTGTTCACAATACTCCTTCATTATCCTTTTAATATCTGTAGAATCAATAGTGATGTTACCTCTTTCAGTTCTGACATTAGTAATGCATGTTTTTTCTCTATTCTTGATTAATCTGGCTAGAGGTTTTTCACTTTTACTGATCTTTGCAAAGAACCAGCTTTTGGTTTCAAAAGGAGATTTTCTCTACTATTTTTCTGTTTTTTATTTCATTGATTTATGCTGTAGTCTTGATTTATGCTCTGTTTTCTTTCCTCTGCTTACTTTGGGGTTAACTTGCTCCTTTTTTCCTAGTTTTTTAAAGTAGAAGCTGAGGTCAGTAATGAAACTTTTTTTCTTTTCTAATATAGGTATTTAGTGCTATAAATTTCCCCCTAAGCACTGCCTTAGCAGCATATCACAAATTCTGGAATGTTCTGCTTTCATTTCCATTTAGCTGAAAACACTTTCTGATGTCCCTAAATACCACCATGGGTATTTAAAAATGTGTTACTTAGTTTTCAAATATTTGGAGATTTTTCAGATAACTTTCTGCTATTGATTTTTTTTTTTTTGTGAGGAAGACTAGCCCTGAGCTAACATCCGATGCCAATCCTCCCCATTTTTCTTGAGGAAGAGTGGCCCTGAGCTAACACCTGTGCCCATCTTCCTCCACTTTGTATGGGATGCCCCTACAGCATGGCTTAACAAGCAGTGAGTCGGTGTGCATCCGGGATCTGAACCTGCAAACCCCGGGCTGCTGAAGCAGAGCGCGCACACTTAATCGCTGGTGCTGCCAGGCCAGCCCACTGCTATTGATTTTTAATTTAATGCCAATATATTAGAGAACATCCTTTGTACCACTTAAATCTTTTTAAATTTTTAAGTCATATTTTATGGTCTAACTTGGTAAATGTTCTGTATGCATGTGAAAAGAATGTATATTCTGCTGTTGTTGGAGAGTGTCAATTAGGTCAAGTTGGTTGATAGTGTTGTTCAAGTCGACTATATACTTGCTGATTTTCTGTCTACTTGTTCTTTAATCACAGAAAGGAACATTAAAAGTCTGACTATAGATAAATGTTAGATTTATTTATTTCTCCTTACTGTTTTATCATTTTTTGCTTCATGTAAGGATTGTCTGACCCCTTATCATGATGAAATTACTTTTTACTCCTGGTAATATTCTTTGTGCTGAAACATACTTTGATATTAAGATAGCCACTTCAGCTTTATTACGGCTACTGTTAGCATGGTATACCATTTTCCATTTTTTTACTTTCAACCTATTTGTTTCTTTATATTTAAAGTGTAATTTCTTGCAGGCACTATATAATTGAGTCTTGCCTTTTATCCAATGTCACAATCTCAGCCTTTTAATTGGGGTTTTTAGACCGTTGATAATTAATTTAATTATTGATATGGCTGGATTTAAAATTTTTTTTAAAATAATTTTATTTATTTATTTTTCCCCCAAAGCCCCAGTAGATAGTTGTATGTCATAGCTGCACATCCTTCTAGTTGCTGTATGTGGGATGCAGCCTCAGCATGGCTGGATAAGCGGTGCGTCAGTGCACGCCCGGGATCCAAACCCGGGCCGCCAGTAGCGGAGCGCGTGCACTTAACCGCTAAGCCACGGGGCCGGCCCATGATATGGCTGGATTTAAAACTACTATCTTGCTGTTTGTTTTCTATTATTTTAGTAATTGAGGTTTATAGTAAACATATTTAACTTATCAGTCTATCTTCAAGTAATATTATACTACTTCATGTATAAGAATCTCACACAAGTATACTTAAGATTTCTCCCTCCTCGCCTTTATGCTATTGTTATCATACATTTTTTACTTTGAAACATCTGTTATCACCTCTACAATGCGATATTATTATTATTATTGTTTACACAATTATCTTTTATAGAGATTTAAATAATAAGAAAAAACATTTTACGTATTTAACCTTATAATTACAATTTCCAGTGACTTTCATTCCTTTGTGTAGATTTGTAATTCCATCTGGTATCATTTTCTTTTCTTTTTTTTTTTAAATATATGGTTGATTTTTTTTTTTTTTTTTTTTTTGGTGAGGAAGATTGGCCCTGAGCTAACATCTGTGCTCATCTTCCTCCATTTTGTATGTGGGACACCTCCACAGCATGGCCCAACAAGCAGTGCACTGGTCCATGCCCAGGATTCAAACCTGCGAACGCTGGGCCACCAAAGCGGAGCATGCGAACTTAAATACTATGCCACCAGGCCAGCCCCTGGTATCATTTTCCTTCTGCTAGATGGACCTCCTTTAACATTTCTTGTAGTGAGTCTGCTGGTGATAATTCCTTCAGCTTTTATATGTCTGAAAATATCTTCATTTTTCTTTCATTTTTGGAAGATCTTTTTGCTGGGTACAGAATTCTAGGTTCACAGTTTTTCCTTTTGGTACTTTAAAGACGTTACTCAACTTTCTTCCTGTTTGCATTGTTTCTGACAAGAAAACATAATGTCATTCTTATCTTAGTTTCCCTGTATGTAAAATGTCTTTTTTCTCTGGCTGCTTTTAAGATGTTCTCTATCACTAGTTTTTTTGTCTTTTTTTGCTGAGGAAGATTTGCCCTGAGCTAACATCCATTGCCAATCTTCCTCTTTGTTTTGCTTGAGGAAGACTGTCTCTGAGCTAACATCTATGATAATCTTCCTCTATTTTGTATGTTGGTCGCCACCACAACATGACTGATGAGTGGTGTAGGTCCACGCCTGGGATCCGAACCTGTGAACCCAGGCCATTGAAGCAGAGCACACCAAACTTAACCACTATGCCACAGGACTAGCCCCCCTCTATCACTAGTTTTGAGCATTTATGATATGCCTTAGTGTAGTTTTCTTCTTGTTTCTGTTTTTTTGGATTCATTGAGCTTCTTAGATCTGTAGATTTATAGTTTTCCTCAATTTTGCAGTTTTTAGAAATTAAATCTTCAAATATTTTTTCTGTCCCTCATCTCTGTAGAGGTTCTGAGTCTATTCAATCGACTGGTTATTCTCCTCATTATTGGTTACATTTTCCTGCCTCTTTACATGCCTGGTAATCTCTGACTGGATACCAGACATTGTGAATTTTACCTGTTGGGTGCTGGATATTTTTGCATTCCCTTCTTGTGCTTGGTTCCTAGATGTAGTTGTTACTTGAAATTAGTCTGATCATTTTGAGTCTTACTTTTATGATTTGTTAGGCAGGTCCAAAGCAGTGCTCATTCTAAGGTTAATTATTTCCCACTACTGAGCAAGAACTTCCTGAGTATTTCACCTGATGCCACATGAATTAGGAGATTTTCCAGTCTAGATGATGGGATCAGACACTATTCCCAACCCTGTGTGAGTGCCAGGCTCTATTCTTTTTAATTCTTTTAGATGCTTTTTCCCTTGGCTTTGGGTAGTTCCCTCACATGCATACAGTGAACAATAGTACTTTGCTGAATACCTGAAGGAGGTTTTCTGCAAATCTCTGTGGTTTTCCTTCTGTGCAGCTCTCTCTTCTCTGGCACTCTGTCCTGCAAAATCTAGCCACCTTGGTTTCCCTGGACTCTCAGCTCGACATCCTCAAATTAGAGAGTCTGCTGGGTTCCATCTGGGTTCTTCTTCTCAAAACTCTCTTAAGGCAGTAAGCTGGGAAATCATAAGGGGCTCAACTCATTTGTTTTCCATCTCTCAGAGATCACTGTGCTTGGTTGCCTGATCTTCGGTAACTTGAAAACCATTGTTTAACATACTTTATCTTTTTTTTAATCATTTCAGGTGGGGTGTAAATTTAATACTTATTATTTCAAATGAGCAGAAGTCCTGAATTTGTACTTTTATTTAGAGTACAGACAAAATTCAAACTCAAAGTGAAATGTTGACAGTTTTAGGAAATAACCATTGAATACTAAAGGAAGGGAGATGTAAATAACTTCCTGATGTTTAGCTCTGTTGAGTAGCAGTATACTTCTTTGCTTACCAGCCTTATCATGTACTGATATAGTCAACATCATCTGTGTATTGTGTGGAGCACTTAATCCTAAGTGGGAAGCTCTGAATGACCTCTAATGAGCTCCTAAAACACTCCCGGACAGTGGGACTCAGTGCCAGTATTCTTATGAAAAGATAAGATTGTGGCAAGGGTGTTGAGTACAAAGGAACAAATACTGCTCCACTTCTAAGAACTGTCTAAGGGCTATAACTCTGTTTCCTATCTGTCTGAATTACGAGCTACAGTAAAAACTAGCTATCGTTTTCAGTAACACAGAATATTCTCAAGGAGGTGAAGAAGAAGCAAAAGGTGTTACTTGGGATGAAGTTGGGGAGAATGTCTGCTGTTAAAACTCATAGTGAGTCTTGAGTTGTATTCTTCCCATATAAGTTTATTCTGGTGCCTTCAGGTGAGAAGCCCAAGGGCTCTGACCTCGCGTTTTGCTTGTCTAAAGACCAGAAAAAAACTACTTGCCTCCCACCTACTAAATGTTGAGAATCAATTACCTGCTTGAAGCAATGGACAGGTGCTGGGACTGAACATGTTTCTTTTAGGTATTTGTCCCAGGTAAAATGACCTGTAAAGGAAACAGAAATCTCTATCACAGTCAACTTCCTAAAAAATTCTTTCAGGATGCAATCTACACCAATCATTAGGCTATTTTCAGACTGGTTTGGATCATAAGAAAACTTATTTTTCCCTGTTTGTGCTCAAAGGAGTATTAGGGGGAGAAATCTAGGTGATCTGAGTGGATCATTTTAGATCAGTGTTTTTTAATCATGGTCTAAAGATGACCTGAGGTGTTTTTCATGTTAGTCCCTAAGGTGATCCAAAATGCCAGAGCAAGATATACCAGTGTCTCAAAGAAGTACCCAGGTAGCTCATGGAAAACAGAACAGAAGAGGTAGAAAGTGGGTAAGGAGATTCCTTCTGGCAACCTTACTCCTGGAAAGGTCCCTTAATGCCATCAAACGATAGCTTTTAACACCCAGTATGGTTGGATCCCACCATCTCAGCTCAAAAAAGAATGAAGGAAAGGCTATCTAGAGACATGGAGTAAGAGGATTTGAGGGCAGAAAAAGTCAGAATGAGTGAGATTATATTTGAACTCTCACTCTAAAAACTGGTTCTCTTTCACCCACCCCTACCCCACTCCCAGCCCTGCCATTGTTGCATTGCGCTGAGGTGCAAAATGACAAAGATTTGGTAATTTAGAGAAAAGTAGGTCCTGGATAGCATTTCTGATGATAGTAACCAAAAATAAGCTGGAGAATCTACAGACTCTTTTAGCCTCTTGAAGTGGCCTTAGAGCTACTCAAAGTTTGAGGAACACTGCCCTAGAAAAGCAATCTTTTTTTTTTTTTTTTGAAGAAGATCGCCCCTGAGCTAACATCTGCCAATCCTCCTCTTTTTGCTGAGAAAGACTGGCCCTGGGCTAACATCCATGCCCATCTTCCTCCACTTTATATGGGATGCCACCACAGCATGGCTTGCCAAGCGGTGCGTCAGTGTGTTCCCGGGATCCGAACCGGGGAACCCCGGGCCGCTGCAGCGAAGCGCGCGCACTTAACCGCTTGCGCCACTGGGTCGGCCCCTAGAAAAACAATCTTTAAGGTGACATTATGCTGGGGCCAGGGAAAACATTTTAAAGGACATATCTTATTGGACCACAAAAGATTACCAGGTTCTTTATTAAAGGTTAAACCAATTACCAATCTCTCCCTAATACCCACCTAGAGGTGACCCCATGATGGAGCAGGGAAGGTCCCAGAGACTCTCACAAGCTAAAACATTGTAGCAAACCAGCATTTCTTGAAGTTTCCTCTGTGGTGGAGCAGCACAGGGCCCCTTTGGGCCATGCAAAAAGCACTAGATGCTGGGAATAAAAATGAGTCACTGAATGATGAAATCTAAATCACTTCAAAGATGATGCCAAGACTTTACACTCTATTGACTTTACAGCTTCTGTGTTAAAACTGGTCTCTTTCCCACCATCCTCAACCAAGCCAAATAGATCCGGCCAGAAATCACAGTCAGTAGGCCATTTCATGACTGGCCAATGATTAATCATCTTGAATAGACAGTTAGTCCATAGGGTAAATGAGATGGATATTTCTTTGAGTCAAGATTTAAAGAGCTCATCAGAATTTAATAGTTTGTTCTTAGCTGAGATGGCCCTGAATACTGAATACATTTCATCACTATTCGCTCTTAGAAAAAGGAAACATTACAAATTATTATTCCATTCTTATAAATAAAGGATTAAGTCAAATAATAAGTCTTGGATTTGACTAGACTGCAACTCTTGAACTCTAGCATCTGTAGCAGCACTGTTTACTAAAACTTTCTGCGATGACAGAAATGTTTTGTATCTGTGTTGTCCAGTAAGGTAGCCACTAGCCACATGTAACTACTGAACACTTGAAATGTGACTGGTATGAGGAATTAAAATTAAAATTTTATTTAATTTTAATTATTTTAAATTGAAATACCTATATGTGGCTAACGGCTACTTATTAGGCAGTTCAGGTCTGGAGGTTTGGTCAGTCCTAGGTAACTGCTTGTATTAGCTTGAGTTCTGACCACAAGCACCCAAGAGACTTTGGTTTTAAGAATTACTGTAAAATCAGGGGTACTGAAATAATTAGGATATTAATTACAGTTCTCTATTACACATATAAATTATGATAATCAATCCCTGTTATACAGGCAAGAAACCTCACATCTTCCTTCATTTAAGGAACACCTTATTACTAACTGAATGAAAAGGAATCTCTTTGTTAGAAGCAGTTCACCCATTGTGAGGGTTGACTGACTTGAACCATATCTAGATTAGTATTTTTCTTAAATTTGACTGCTTAGGCTATCTAAGGCTTAGTCCCTTATTATCAGGTGAAGTGCAAAATAAGTTAATTCTGAGCACCTAATGTAATGCCCATAATGGAGCCAAACATCATGTCTACTGTATCTCCAAGCACTAAAATAACCCCCCAAAAACAGGACAGGCAGCAAGGTATAGATCAGGGTTGGTAAACTTTCTGTAAAGAGATAGTAAAAATTTTTTGTTTTGTGAGCCATAGAGTCTTTGTCACAAAAACTCAACTCTGCATTGTAGCATGAAAACAGGTATAGACAATATGTAAATGAATGAGTATGGCTATGTTCCACTAAAACTTTATTTATAAAAACAGGCAGTGGGCTGGATTTGGCCCCCAAACACTAGTTTGCCAACTCCTGGTATATATCACTGATTCCCAAATGTTACTTATCATTAGAATCTCCTGAATAATTTTTCTCATTTCTTTAAATAGAGTTCCGGGCCCTATCTTCAGAGGTTCTCATTCAGTAGGCTCTGAGTATGGTCTGAGAATCTGTATTTTCAAAGGCTCCCTAGGTAATTCTGATTAACATCTGTGTCTAGAAACTACTGGTATAGCTGAAAGAATGACATTGGAAGTCAGAAGATGCTGGTTAAAGTCTTGTTTCTATAACTAACTGTCTTGGATAAATTACTTAATCCTTCCAAGCATCAGTTTACTCATCTGAAAGATGGAGATAATATCTATCTCACAAGATTGTATCCACACTAATTCATTCTATAAATATTTATTAAACTCGTTCCAAGTGCAGAAGCACTATGCTAAATGTTCCCCTAGGAACTAGATAGACATGGTTCCTAAATTCATGGATCTTGCAGTCTAGAGATAAGCAGAGATATTAAATAAATAATAACACAAATAATCTGGTACAATTATGATAAATTTAAGTTAATGAGGTAGTACAGGTTGCCTTGAGAATGCAGAAGAGGGAAATCTAATCCATACTTGGGATCAAGGATTATTGTGAAGATTAACATTATTAACTAATATAAGTGTAACGTTTTATAATTTACAGAGTGATTTCAATTATTCATTCAACTGATGTTTGAGTATCCTCTATGTGCCAGGCAGTATTCTAAGTGCTGGGATAAGACAGGAGGTCCTTGCCCTCATGGAATTTACATTCTGGTGCATGATGGGGCACAATAAACACATAAATAAATAAGGTAATAAGTGGTAAGTATTTCAGGGAAATAAAATAATGTGATGTGATAGATAGAGACTGGGAACTGTATTAGATGATGAAGTTATGGACCGACACTCTACAGAAGACACATTTCAGCTGAGACCTTACAGATGAGAAAAAGCCAGCCATCTCTATATTACTGAATAATGCTTATGAAAGTGTTTTACAAACTCTAAGGCACAGCACATGATAGTTACATTCATTATTAGAAAATAAGATCCCCATTCTGAAGGGACTTACAAACTACACAGAAGTACTTTTAAAAAATTAAAAGTTCCCCAAAATGGTAAAGCACAAGAGACCCACCCAGTCGAATGCATGAATCTCTTTCTCTAATATTCATTCACTCAACAAATATTTATTGTTTATCTACTACATGCCAAGCCTAGTTCTAGGCACTGGTGAGATATAGCAAAGAACAAAACAGCTGAAGTCTCTGCCCACAAGGAGCTTACATTCTAAGGGGGAAGATAGATAATAAATAAATAAACAAATAAATATATGTCAGTTGGTCCAGAGGGTAACAGAGACCCAGATAATAATTATACAATTCGTGGTCCTTTTCAAATAAAGAAAAAATAAAGCAAGGTAAGAGGGAAAGAGAGTGCTGAGAGTGTATGTACTATTTTAGGCAGGATGGTCAAGAAAGGCATCTTGATGAAGTGATATAAAAGTTGAGACCTGAATGGTCCCTCGAGCCTCTGGTAGAATACTTCCAATGATGAGAAACTCATTCAGCTATCGTTCAGTAGTACAAATGGATAGACTTTAACCTTATAGTCTGCCTTCTTCTAACCTCTACCCATTGGTCCTAGACATAATGTTTCTAATCTCTCTTTCTAAATATGTCCCAGATACCTCAACTGCTCCTGATTTGACCTGGTTATGTCAGGAACCTCCACTCATGCTGGCTACTGCTCTGGCCACATTCCTCTACAAGAACTCTACTTCATTCCACCTAAAGTGTGGAACCCAAATTCCTAAGAGCAATAAAGACAATCATAGTCTTTACACCAGAAATTCTACTCCAAGATTACTGAAAAGTGTTCTATTGTTTACATGTACCATAATTTATATAACAATATATGTTAAATACTTTTGATGATCATTTAAGTGTTTTCTTTCAAGAGTATCTTTGCACACACATCTTTTAACACTTTTAAGATTATCTCCTTAGGGCAAATTCTTCCTAAGAGTGGGATTAATGGACAAAGAGTATGCATATTTTATGTTTTGATACAATATAATTCCTACCAATAGTGCATAAGAGTATGTTTCATACATCCTTGCTAAAACTGTTTTAACAATCTCTATAATTTTGATAAGTCTTATAAGTGAAAAAACAAAATACTGTTATACTTTTATTTGCAAGTCTTTGATTACTAATAAAGTTGAAGATTTTTTTGGGCTTATTAGTCAGTTTGTATTTCATTTTTGTCATTGTTCACTGAGGTATTCTTTTGTTTTCTCACAGATTCTAAGAGTTCTTTGTAGATTAAGGATATCAGTCTTTTGTCTGTCATATATATTGAAGACATTTGTCTCAGTCTGATAGGATTTGCCCTTAAATTTCTCAGTCATTTTCTTTTATGACTTCTTGGTTTTCATATCATGCTTTCCTCACTTCAATATTGTAAAAATACTAACCCATGTTTTCTTCTAGGATTTCTCAGATTTCATTTTCTTACATTTCTATGTTTGATCTATTTGGGATTTATTCTGTGAGACAAATGAGGCAAAGATGTAGCTTTCCTTTTCACCTTTATTCAATAAATGTGCTTCAACTTCATTTATTAGATAAATCATCTTCTCCCCACTGATATGAGATGACACCTTGATCACATACTAATTTCTTATATACACTTGGATCTATTTCTGGACTCTGTATACTGTTCCTCTCATCAGTCAGTCTATTCTAGCACCAGGAGCACTTTGTTTTATGTAATTTCATAATGAATTTAAATAGAGCAAGTCCTTTTCACAAGTCACACCCTCAACTCTATGTTTTCTAGGCACTTTCAAATGATTAAGAAGTTGTGGCACATCCAGCACTAATAAAACCCAGTCATTCTAAAATGTCCAAAGCTAAGTTTATGAGATACATATTCTCAGTTCATTCTCAAAACACTGTCCATAGGCCTTGATATTTTTTAATGGATCATCTAAAGAAAAAACACCAAGCTAAAAAAAGAATTTCTGACTTTACCTCTCTTTCCAGAACAAATCCATCCATTTCCTTATCTCCTGTAACACCCTGTTCACACCTTTATTTTCATACTCTTCACATCACAGCGTCATAATTATTTACGTAAGCTCTTTACAGATAGGGGCTATCTTTTATTAATTTTTAAAATCTTCACTGTTTAACACAGACCCTGAAACTTAATGAGGCTCCATAAAAATTTAGTGAATGACGAGTGAGTAAATGAAAAGTGACTGAATGAAAAGAAGAAGCAAGTAAGTAACAGTCCTACTCTTTTCTGGACAAGTAAAATCACACCTGGGATATTAAATTTAGCTCTAGGAGCTACACTTTGAGAAGGATAGAAGAAACCAAAGCCTAAATGGTGACCTAAGTGGTGAAGGGACACATAACTATGTCACCTGAGGGCCAGCTGAAGGAACAATGAACATTTAGCATGAGTAAGAAAGCAAAGTCTTAGCGCCATTTCTTCATTTGTCCATCCAACAAATGTTTACAGCGTGTACCAAATCACTGCGCTGGGTGCTGGAGATACAACCATGATCAAAATATTGTTCTTACCCTCAGAGCTCCAGTCTAGTGAGAGACAGAGACGAAACAGGCAACCCTTATAAACTGTGGTGAGTGTTACGCTTGGAGATGGAGGGTGCTGTAGGAGCACCTACAGGGTTTGTGGAAGAATTCCCAGAGGAAGTAACTCTAAGCTTCTAAATGAAAGTTTAAAAGGATAAGCAAGAGTCAGCCAAAGAGAGAGGAAATTCTTTTTTCTGTTTCATACATAAAGGAAAACATGTATAAAGGGCCTAGAAGTGAGAAAAAGCAGTTCTAAAAATGGAATCTTTTGGTATGGCTACTGGGTGGAGTTTAAAGAAATAGTACTTTAGAAAAGAGATTGTAGATAAAAGCAGTGTTCAGGTATCAGAGAGCCTCATATACCACATTCATGAGAAGGGGAAGCATTGAAGGGTTTGGGGGAGGAGTTATTCTTCTGCATTGTGAAGAATGGATTGGAAAACTGTGAGGTTGGAGGCAGGAAGACTAGTTAGGATGCTGTTTTAATAATCTAGGTATGAGACAATGGTGGCTTGAACTAGGAAAGTAATAGAGTGGCAGTGAGAAGGCAGTCCCTAGAGCTGCTTTCTAATAACTAGAGGCCGGTATGTGAAAAATTGGCTAAACTTATTCCACATGGCCCTAAAAGTTATGACTAATAGAATTTACAAAGAAATAGACTTTGGATCAAAAAATATCTGTCTAAATATGATGTGAGTTGCCTAAGGAGGCTGTAAGTTCCCAACAACTTTGAGGAGTTCAAGACAAGACATTTTATAAGAAATTCAAAGTGTCAGATTTTGAAATGCTGGGCCAACTTATACTATTTTAAGGCCTTTTCCAAACTCTGAGATTCTAAAAATCTACTATTGAGTCTATTTCAATTTGATATTTGGGGCTGCTTTCTATGCTTGATGGCAAAATGAAATACATAGGATTAATTTATCAGAGGATATGCCTGGCTGTGCTACCTCTACTCCCACAAGGAAATTCAAATTTTCATGTCACTTTACACACTTTATGTTAAATTGAGTATCTATTTTTCAAAATTCCTTGTCAACAAGATAGGCTATTTATAACATACCTTCAGTTGTCACCAAACTATAATTGCTATCATTTATATTAGCAACAAAACCAAACACAGCAGCAGTTATCACTGAGTGCCTTCCATTTGCCTGCATCATGCTATACTATGTTCAATATCTCCCATGTTCATCATAACCTACAAAGTTGGTTTTATTCCCATTTTAAAGATGAGGAAATAGGCTGAGAAAGATTAAGTAATTGTCCTGAAGTCACAAAACTGGTAAGTGGGGAATAGGAATTCGAACCAAGGCCTATCCAATTCTGATGTCCATGTTTTTTCTAACATACACCAGTACCTTAGAAAGCTTGAGGAAAGTTTTAAGGACTAACAAAAAGTGACTATCATTTATTGTTTATCAAGTGCCAGGCCCTTTACCTGCATTATTTCATTTCATTCATTTCTTCAGCTCACATTCACAGAATGCTTCACTTCAAAGAATGTCACAAGATTTGACTTAAAGTCTGAGGATAGTCGCTGCACAGGATGAAATTAATAATCCTCCAAAGTTGAAAAGTATTTGAGAGTTTTTAAAATGTTTTCACATCCATTAGCTCATGTAATCTTCTTAATAACCCTGTTAAGTAGGCAGAATGGGATTATTATCCCCATTTTATAAGTCAGAAAACTAAGGATCAAAGTCACAAAGTTACTAAGTGGCAGAGTTGGCTTTCAAAGAACCCAGGAGTCCTGGCTCTTAGTCTAGTGTTCTACTCTTGACATTATCTTCTTGGAGGTCATTGGAAGAAAAGCCAGGAGGAAGCAAATAGATAATGATAATAGAGCTAAACACACGAAGCTGCAGTAACAAAATATATAAAAATACTCAAAAATTGATAGAAGCATCAGGATATGAGTATTCATAACATGTAGAAGGATTTTAAAGGACTCTAAGAAGTTAAGACTGATGTTTATGTAGGAACCCTGAAAGCTGACTGAGAAGTATTAATATTAGTTTTATTTCTCAAATCCTAGTTGTAAACTATACTATGCAGGGATGAAAACCAAATGCAAAACCAGTCTGACTCTTCTTATTTGATATTTTAATATTTCAGTTAAAAAATTTAGAAAATCTTTGTTTTATACATCCCATACATAATTTATTTTGGGAAAATCCCACCAAATTCTGAATTTATAGATGGTGGAGGTTTATTTTAGTTCTGGATTTAGTGAATTAAGAAGTTACTTCCAGTTTGGTTCAGTTCCCATCCTCCTCGTTCTCTAAGTAATTAACCCCTCTCCCTTTTTGTTAGCTTGGTCTGTGGCCTCCTGAGAAGGAGGGTTTGACATGACAGCTGAGATGAATTACATGGGCTCATTAGGCAAACAAGAGCACGGGATTCACAAGTTTATGAGACAGACCCATGGAACTCTTTCCCTCTTTCTAATCCCTAGCTTAGCAATTCCCCTTACTTAACAGAAACACAAGAAAAATATCTTACCTAGCTCCAGGATGTCAGTAGCTTCTATTAAAGAAAAAAATGTCACAGCATAAATCATCATGACAAACATACCAAAATGATAGAAAGGTGAAGTTCTGGGGTAAAATGAGTGCTTGAGAATTTGTCTAGCCCAATTCTCTCATTTTAAAAGATACTGAGTTTATTAGTAGTACAGTATTATGGAAGCACAGCACCCAATTCTGCCTTACTACCAAGCCTAAACTCTTAAGAACTATGGAAATCCACAGAAGCTACGCAACTGTGCCTAAAGTGATGACGCTAATTTGGGATTTTCTGTACTCAGAATCTAAGTTTCCTGGTTTCCAGCTCAAATCAAAGCATATTGCTTTAGACGGATACCTCTATAAATGACAATATTTGCTTTTGCTTTAACCAGTGAGTTCTTTGTATATTCAGACCTCTAAGAACAAAGGTTTTATGGTAAGACATGTCAAATAAAAGTTTTCCATGCCATATAGAGTTTTTTCTTACCTTGATATTGGGATGCAGACTCTGATAGGTGACCATATTTGTGTTTTCTAACATCATTCCAGTCTATTACTGTGGGAAGAGAGAAAACAGTAATGTGGAAAGAAAATACAAGAATCGATACTTCTCCAGTTTAGCAAGATGTATCCATAGTTTTTGATAAAGTAATCCACTTTTGAGACTCTATTCTTTTTTTTTTATGAGTGTTTTTGTGTGTGTGTGTGTGTGTGTGTGAGGAAGATCAGCCCCGTGCTAACATCTGCCAATCTTCCTCTTTTATTGCTGAGGATGACTAGGCTAACATCCTAGGGCCCTAGGCTAACATCCGTGCCCATCTTCCTTCACTTTATATGGGATGCCGTCACAGCATGGCTTGCCAAGAGGTGCGTCAGTGCGCACCTGGGATCTGAACCGGCGAACCTGGGGCCGCCGCAGCGGAGCGCGTGCACTTAACTGCTTGCGCCACTGGGCCAGCCCCTGAGACTCTATTCTAAGGAAATAATCCAAAATACAGAATAAAAAGTTTCATTTTTAAAAGGTTCAGTATTGTTTGTAATACAAAAAAAGGGGGGGAGCACCTAAATGTTCAAAACAGAAGACTGATTACTGCAACACATTCACTTGACAAAGTATTTTGCAGTTGTTAAACTTTTACAAAAGCTAAACAGCAAAATGGGAAAATGTTTAAGTTATAATGTTATCTGATAAAATATGGGATCAAAAGTTATATTCATGGAATAATTACAATTATGTAAAAAATGGAAAACAAAGAACACCCTTGTTACGGGCTGAATTGTGTTCCCCCAGAATTCATGTTGAAGTCCTCACTCCACAGTACCTCAGACTGTGACTGTATTTGGAGACAGGGTTTTTAAAGAAGTAATTAGGTTAAAATGAGGTCATTAGGGTGGGCCCTAACCCAACATGACTGGGCTCCTTCTAAGAGGAAATCTGGACACAGATGCGAGAGAGGAGGATATGAAGACACAGGGAGAAGAAGGATATCTACAAGCCAAGGAGACAGGACTCAGAAAACACCAACCCCGCCAACAATGACACCTTGATTTCAGACTTCTAACTTCCAGAACTGTGAGAAAATAAATTTCTGTTGTTTAAATCACCTAGTCTGTAGTCTTTGTTATGGCAGCCCCAGCAAATGAATACAACCCTAAAACATTATCACTAGAAAAAAGACAGAAGTAAACACAGCAAATATAAACAATTGGTATATTTGGGTGGTGGTACTGCTTTTTTGTTCCCCTTTCTTTTTTCTAATCTCATATTATTTTCAAATTTTCTATAAAGAGGATATATTACTTATATAATGGAAATGTATTTTCCTCATTTGAAAATTTAGATTCATCTACTGACCCTACCACTTTCTCACCATCAAATCACTCATCATGGTTTCCCTTCTCTCCCTACCAGCTCAGATTCCATGGTCCCTCACTAAAATCACTCCCTGGCAAACACGCTTAACTCCCTCTCACCTCTTTATGGTCAAACTGGCCTAGTAAAGCCTCAATTCTAACTCTGGTTAAAGCCACTTATCCACCTATACCATGCCTACCCCAACAGTTCATGAGGGCTGAAGAAAAACAAATTGTAAGCTTACTGGTCTCACTTTAAATTCATGGCCATAATTCTGAAATGCCACTTAACACTGTCTAGAAATCACACCACATTTCCCTACCATGTTTGCTTTTCCACTTTCCAAAAAAAACAAATTCATATCCTTTTCTCTCTCCTCATACTGCAAATATTCCCTCTCTTACCTTCACTCTTAGGTGACGACATTAACTCAGGGTTCATTGAGAAAACAGAAATAAGGGATAGGAACTTCCATATGCCACTCATTTCAGGAAGGTATAGTCTTGATCTTGTTTAGTGGTATATCCCCAATGCATAGTACTGTAGCAGGTGCTCAGTTAATGTCTGGTGAATGAATGAATCTACTCATTCATCATTCTTTCAGACTTCTCTCCTGTGGCTGTGGATGAAGTGTCTCTGTTTTTATCAAAAGCCAACCATCTATTTTTTCTCCAGATCCCACTTCCTCTCATCCTCTCAAGGACTTTGCAAGCAGCCCCGTTCTAATAGATCACTTGCACCAGCATTCTTACTGTTCCATCATCTCCTATCAAAACAAACAAACACACAAAAAACCCAAACACACGCCCAACCCTCTTAATCTCACATATATCCCTCCTGCCATATCCTTCCATTTCTCTGCTCTCCTTCATGGGGAAACTTATTTTAAAGGTTGTCTATAGTCATTGCCTCCTAACTTACTCACATTATCTCCTTTTTCAAATAGGGTTTTTCTGCTCACCACTCCATTGAAATTACTCCCAAATTTACACTTCCAGCACTGGCCTCTTTTCTTGGAATTCTACGCTCACATATACAACTACAAATATAGGCCATCTCTACATGGTTATCAACCAGATATTTCAAACTTAACATGGCTAAAACAGAACGCCACCTCTTGCCAACCTCTTCCTCTTTTTGTCTTCCCCAAACCAGTAAATAACATCTCCATCACCTAGTTGCTCAAGCGAAAAATCCTGGAAATTATGCTTGATGCCTCTACTTTCTTTACACCCATATCCCATCGGTCAGTAAATTCTGTTGGACCATATCCCAAATCCATCCACTATGCTTAATCTCACCACTCACACTCTAGTTCAAGTCACCATTACCTCTTACCTGGACCATTACAACAGCCTACTAACTTGTATTCCTGCTTCTACTCTGGCCCTACTCCAACCTGTTCTTCACATAAGGGTCAGAGTGAGCATTTTAAAACAAAACAATGTCATTTATCTGCTTAAGGACCTCCAATAGCTTCCCACTGAGTGGGAAGGGTGCCTTACAAAGCTATGCAGGATCTGGCTCCTGCCACTTCTCTGATCTTGTCTGCTATGACTTTTCCCTTTTCCACTACACTCCAGTCACATTGGCCAACATCCTACTCCAAGTATTTGCCTTCTCTCCTGTTCTTTCTAGTAACCTGCCATGTTTGTTCACCTTTAAATCATTAATAAAGATTGCCAACTTGATCAGGCTTAAAAATTGCTAACAGAGACAAAAGATATTAGGATATCATAAGTGAATTTATATTTAAAATTTTTCACAATTATTTTTATAATTATAAAAAATGTATTCTTAAAAATTATATACACAATATATATTCCATTTCTTTACAGCTTTTCAGTATTATACCACTTCAGTAAAAATGAACTATCAGTATACACAAAACTAATTCAGGAAGCCACAATAAATAGAAACCACTCTGCAAGATCATTAATAAAACAATATTTAAAAGCAACCAGTGCAATTTAGAAAACAAATACGCTAGTAAAGAGAAAAAACAAAAGCCAGACTCAATGGTCACACAAAATGACTATCAAACTTAACTGAGCAGAAAGGCATCAAATAAGGTTTAACTTAAGACAACGAAAAAGGAACTTCTGAGAAGTATTTGAGGGGCTGGCCTGGTGGCGTAGTGGTTAAGTCTGCATGCTCCATTTCAGTGGCTCAGGGTCCCCAGGTTCGGATCCTGGCCACGGACCTACACACTGCTCATCAAGCGATGCTGTGGCAGCATCCCACATACAAAATGGAGGAAGATGGGCACAGATGTTAGCTCAGGGCCAATCTTCCTCAGCAAAAAGAGGAAGACTGGCAACAGATGTTAGCTCAGGGCCAATCTTCCTCACACAAAAAAAATAAGAAGAAGAAGAAATATTTGAAACTCCTGGCACAAACTAGTGGAACTTGGAAATCAGCACCCAAAGAAGAAAAGGAGACAACTACATCATAAAATGCATCAGCATAAATTACTCAGTGGATTAGGTAACTGTGCCTGTATCAATTTCTAAGTGAACAGAATACAGCATCTGATACAATTTCACACATAAAAAAAAGAGATAGTCACCTATAATTTTTCAAAGCATTCTAAGAATAATGGCCATGTTTCAGAGTATGTTATGATACGCTATGTAGCTACTATTTTTAAATAACTAGTTTTACTTTATTATCTTTCCCCAGGCAGTATATTTCTTCTCTGGTAGCCCTTATTCCAGCTAACAGTAACAAATCAGAAACCTGAAATTCTCCTTAATTGGAGGCTCTCCCTTATCCTCCAAATCCAATAGGTTATCAAATTCTGTCAGTTCTACCTCTAAAATGACCATTTTCTCTCTTCCATCTCCTCTGCTCCTAGTCTGAGTTCAAGATTTCATTATCTCTCACCTTGACCAATAAAAAGTTACTTAAGGGTCCGGTCCGGTGGTGCAAGCAGTTAGGTGCGTGCGCTCCGCTGCGGCGGCCCAGGGTTCGCCAGTTTGGATCCCAGGCGTACACCGACACAGCGCTTGGCAAGCCATGCTGTGGTGGCGTTCCACATAAAGTGGAGGAAGATGGGCATGGATTGGCTGATGTTAGCACAGGGCTGATCTTTCTCACACACACAAAAAAGTTACTTAATTCCTGTCTGATCTTACTTCTTTCAATCCACATTTTAGCATTAATTTTCTAAAATAAAGATCAGATAAAACTTGTCACCACCCCATTTAAAAGTCTTCAAAGATCAAGCCCCAAACTGTACTGAAACACAATAAACATAATAGCCATCCTCTTTCATATCCCTGGACTTTTTCTCCTTCTCTATTCGGGAGATTCCTATTTATTCATCATGGCTCAGGAAAAATGTTACTTTGGAATAGCTTTCTGGTAACATCCCCAAGCAGAGTACTATCTCTACCTCCTACTTTTATGCCTGTCCACAGAGTGTCAGAGCTAAATACTTCTAAGCCAGTCAGCAGTATTCCTAGGGCTTGGCACACAGTAAGCACGCAAAGAAATAAAGTTTGTCTGGGCCGACCCCGTGGCTTAGCGGTTGAGTGTGTGCGCTCCGCTGATGGCGGCCCGGGTTCGGATCCCAGCCGCACACCGATGCACCGCTTGTCCGGCCATGCTGAGGCCGCGTCCCACATACAGCAACTAGAAGGATGTGCAACTATGACATACAACTATCTACTGGGGCTTTGGGGGAAAAAATAAATAAATAAATAAAATTAAAAAAAAAAAAAGAAATAAAGTTTGTCTTTTTACCAACTCAGAAATAGTTACACAAGGAGAGAAAAATTATACATGTTAAGAAGTCAATATTTAAATGCATGCTTTCATCAAAACAATTTTGACATAGAGATTGACACTTAGATACAAAATCCACTATAGTTACATATCAATTATCCAGGTTAATGAAGAGTAACTAAAAACAGATCATCTGGGGGCCGGCCCAGTGGTGTAGTGGCTAAGTTCACGTGCTCTGCTTTGGCAGCTCGGGGTTGGTAGGTTCGAATCCCGGGCGTGGACTGATGCACCACTCATCAAGCCATGCTGTGGCGACGTCCCACATACACAATGGAGGAAGATGGGCACAGATGTTAGCTCAGAGCCAATTCTCCTCAGCAAAAAGAGGAAGACTGGCAATAGATGTTAGCTCAGGGCCAATCTTCCTCACCAAAAAAAAAAACAAAAACAAAAGCAAAAATAAAACCCAGATCATCTGAAAGTGTACATGATAGAAAAGTCATTTATATATTGATTTTAGAATATATATTTTTTCCACTACAGATTTACTATTTCAATCATGCTTTACCTAGGCTAATATTAAAAATGAACTTGCTATCATTTAATGGGTACAGAGTTTCAGTTTTGCAAGATGAAAAAAGTCGTGGAGATGGAAGGTGGTAATGGTTGCACAACAATGTGAATGTACTTAATGCTGCTGAACTGTACACTTAAAAATGGTAAAATGGTAAATTTTATGTTATATATGTTTTATCACAATTTTTGAAATTAATTTTAAAAATGAACTTTTCTGGGATGTCAAGAGGCTCAGAGGTTGTCACACTGATTCCATTTCAGATTCCACTAACACCTACCGTTACCATATACCAGGCCCAATGCCAGGGATTTTGATACATATCATCTCAAGTATTATCAATATCTTTTTACAGGTGATGAATCTGGGGCTCAGAAAGTTTAACAGTGCCATGGAGCGGAAGAGTTGGTCAGGCAACAGCAATGAAAGATATTTAATAACAGTCAACAAAAGGAGTAAATCCACAAGTAAAAAATTGAATTGAGTTAATGCCCTGAATCCTGCTTACGGAGATTTACTAATTCAATGAATATTTATTGTCTGTTATTTGTCAGGCACTATTCTAGGCACTGGAGATCTATCACTGAGCAAAACAGATAAAAACTCTTGCTCTCAGAGAGCTTACATCCTACTGAGGTGGTCACCAGGGGTTTCATGAAATGTGATCTTCGAATTGGAGGCATTTGTAAAAGCACTCATTGCAGTGAAGCAGATGTCAGAGAGACTTTCTGGCAATAAGAACTATCCTGCAGAGGATGGGTTATTCATCCCCTAAAGTGTACAAGCAGAAAGGCTGGATGACCATTTATCACCAAAGATACTGAAACTTTTCTAAGCTGAGAGGGAATTCACAGGTTGGAAAGAGAGGTAACCAGAGAAACTTCTAAGATCCTATTCCACCTTGGAATTCTATTTCACTAAGCACCAAACAATATTATGAGGGTTGAGATAGTTGCAATGTCTCCGTACCTTGTGTGTGTATAAGTGTTTGAGCACATGTAGATATCCTGACTATGAACTAGTTATCAGTATGAATTATGCCTCATTCTCCTTTATATCTCATGTGTCTAGTTAAATTAAACAAATTAATGAATGTAATGTCATAGGTTTAAAGAGTAGTGGATTGCTTCCTATTAAATCTTGTTCAATTTGACATTAAGATTCCGTTTCCAACTTACTACCTTCAAAAAAAAAAAACCCTCTGAAGTCTTTGCTATTTCCAGATTGAAATTATACTCATTCACTCTTTAAACAAAAACTCATTGACTACACATAGGTTCCAGCCCTGTGCTAGGTAATGGGGTATTCAAAAAATAACAAGGCATTCACCCTTTAGTCTAGAAGAGGGAGAAAGATACATAATTAAGTATGATAAAGTATTACAGGTGCTGCATTAAAAGTATGTATGGGGGCTCAGAAGGTAGAGTTGAGGGAAGGAGACAGTTCTCCCTGGGGAGGGAATGGGAAGAAAAATTAAGACTTTATGGAAAAGATGACACTTGAATTGAGTCTTAGGGACTGAGGATGGGACAATAAAAATAAAGTATACCATTGAGAGGGAATAATGTAAAGAAAGAAATGATGCCCTGAAGCACTATGTTAGACCTGCTCTGTCCAATATGGTGGCCACTAACCATACTGAGCCCTTGAAATGTGTCTAGTGTGACTAAGGAAGTGAATATTTAATTTTTACTAATTTTAAAAACTGACATTCAGTGCAGTTATTGGGAAAACTTTAAGTATGTTTGGAACAAAACTGGGATGAGAATCTACTATTTTAACTGTAAATTTTTTTAAATCTAAATACAGATCAAGTATTTCTGATAAAATTTAGTGTCTGAATTGAGATGTGCTGTAACTATAAAACATACACCAGATTCTGAAGATTGACTATGAAAAAAGTGATATAGACTAGATTATATATTTTTATATTGGTTACATGTTAAAATAATATTTTAGATATACTAGGTTAAATAAAATGTATTATTAAAATTAATTTCTCCTGTTTCTTTTTACCTTTTTCAATGTGGCTACTGGAAAATTTAAAATTATACATGTGACTTGCATTGCATTTCTATTGGACAGTGCCATACTGGACAACCCTAGTTCAATGTGGCTAAAGCAGAAGGCATGTAGAGGGTATGATAAGAGAAGTAAAACGTGGTCAATGTGAGTGGCTATATTTTTTACTATAATGGAGAACACGGATCTACAATAAGCAAGAAGAAGCCAATGGGCAAGAAGCAGAGGTGAGGGATGGAGAAGAGAATACACTAATGGCCTAGGGGACCTTGGTTCTGGAGGCCCAGTTACATCCATACTTTTCATGAGGCTTGCTTGTTCAACCTCCCCAGTGAATAAAGAATCATAACTGTTTCAGGTATACAAATAGGAGAAAAGGCTTTAGAGAAAACATGATTTAAGTGTTGAGTGGAAGAGCAAGCTTGACTTCATCTCAGACAAGACAAATCACCCCACCTCAGTAAATCCCAAGCAAGGGATAAAAAA
The DNA here is from genome assembly GCF_057802395.1 of Ceratotherium simum simum. Lineage (NCBI taxonomy): Eukaryota > Metazoa > Chordata > Mammalia > Perissodactyla > Rhinocerotidae > Ceratotherium > Ceratotherium simum. The sequence goes on along the minus strand of NC_141921.1, from coordinate 18,189,611 downwards.
GGGATAAGACATCATCATCTAGAAAACTTGCTTAAACATAAAGAGATCTTATCTTTAAAGATTTCTGATAATGTTTTTAGTTTCCACAAAAGTCAAATTTTATTTAGAATCTAGACTCTGAAATTTATAGATATTTTTCTATTTAATTAAACCATTACTATTAAGAATATCACTATAAAAACAGTAAGAATGCATACCTTCCAGAAATGGCTATTAATTTACGTTTATAATGTTTATAATGCTTAAATGTTTATAATGACATTTGAGTAAGATAATATAATACAAAGTGTCCAGCATGGTGCCTAACACAGAGAACAAATTCATTAAATAATAGGTTTTTCTTTCTTTTTTAATAATAATCTCTAGTGTGGTTGTACTGTTATAGAAATATTTTTAAGTATTTAAAAAGTAAACCTTCCAACCTCCTCTCATGACCTGGAAAATTTATGCTAATGACAAAAATGACATCATGGCTAAAAGGGATAATAAATGATCTAATTAGTAATGAGGAATTCCTTAAATTCAGTCGTTGCTAAATCTCTTAATCCCTCTTACCTCCAGGAAAGGGTAAAGAGATACTTACCACTAGGCTGCATAGTCAATGAACTAAAAACTGGTCAAGGAGTTAAGAGGTTTGGGATTTATCCCTGGATCCACCAATACCTTGCTCTGACCTCTGACAAGTCAGTTTCTCTGTATGTTAATTTCTCCATCTGTAAAATGGGGGTGAGGAGGAAGGGGGACACTTATTACCCTGTAAAGTATTGAGACTTTTAACTATTAACAAATTAGGCTACATTACAAGAAAAGTAGGACAGTCAGAACAATTCTTTTTGCTTCTTAGAGTATCTCAGGGTTGGACAGTACCTTACAGCAAGTACCACAGGTTTAATTTAACTAAGCCTCAATATCCACAGAAATAAAGAAAAGATATTTGCTACATTTGATCCCATGCAAACTCTAAATATAAACATAGTTTCCAGGGCCAGTCCCGTGGCTTAGCGGTTAAGTGCGTGCGCTCCGCTGCTGGCGGCTCGGGGTTCGGATCCCGGGCGCGCACCGACGCACCGCTTCTCCGGCCATGCTGAGGCCGCGTCCCACATACAGCAACTAGAAGGATGTGCACCTATGACATACAACTATCTACTGGGGCTTTGGGGGGAAAATAAATAAATAAATAAAATCTTAAAAACAAAAAAAAATAAACATAGTTTCCAACTAACCAGTTTAAGCCAGAAAATCAAAAGATAATAAAAAGCATTAACATGTAATTTGTGTTCCCCTAAAATTCTTATGTTGAAGTCCTAATTTCCAATGTGACTGTATTTGGAGACAGGACTTTTAAGGAGGTAACTAAGGTTAAATGAGGTCATAAGGATAGGGCTTTGATCTGACAGGACTGGTGTCTTTATACAAAGAGGAAGAAACATCAGAGATCTCCCTCTCTCTGTCTCTGTCTCTTTCTCTCTCCACAAACACATACAGAGAAAAAGGCCAGGTGAGGACACAGTGAGAAGGTGCTGTCTGTAAGCCAAGGAGAGAGGCCTCACCAGAAATCAGCCCTGTTAGCATCTTGAGCATGGACTTCTAGCCTCGGGAAGTGTGAGAAAATATATGTCAGTTGTTTAAGCCATCCAGCCTGTGGTATTACGGCAGTCCAAGCAGACTAATACACATGATCACAGGACGAATGAGGCTGCAGCAATTCTTTGAGAGTACCTCATGCAACACTATACAGTGTCCAAGCTGCCCTAAAGAACTTTCACTCTTTCTTTTACCATAGTCTGATGGGTGGTAAAATAGAGCAAAACAAAAATAAAAACAAAACAAGAAATACTTAACTGGAAGTTAAAATTTTATTCTGTTTTGAATCTTAATTCTATTTTCCCTTAAAGACTTTAGGCAAGTAACTTAACTACACTGAGCCTGCTTTCTTATCAGTAAAAAGATAATGATAATCTCAAAACTACTTGCTTCATTAGGCTATTGTGAAGAACAAATGAAAAAATGGCTTTAAAAGTGCATAATACAGATAATAGGGATTATTAAGGAAAAACTTGCTGTTTACTACCTTTCTCAGAGGGAAAACTCAGATCATGAATATTACAATGTACTTACAAAAAGGACATTAGAACCTCCTGATACTAGTTAGTCCCTAAGGATTCTAATATTCACAATTTAAGTAACTACTCTAAGGAATATCTGCTAGAATTACTTCTACTTTGCCTCTTTTCCCTTTGGCTTCCTCTTACTGTTGACTGTGACCTTTAAAAATTATGCTAATGCAAAAAGAATGAAATCCTGGGCCGGCTCCGTGGCTTGGCGGTTAAGTGCGCGCGCTCTGATGCTGGCGGCCCGGGGTTCGGATCCCGGGCGGGCCCCGGGGCACCGCTTCTCCGTCCAGCGCGAGGCCGAGTCCCACGTGCAGCGGCTAGAAGGATGTGAACCTGTGACATACAGCTATCTACTGGGGCTTTGGGGGGGAAAAAAATGAATAAATTAAAAAAAAAATCTTTAAAAAAAAAAAAAGAAGGTATTTAAAAAAAAAAAAGAATGAAATCCTGCCATTTTTGACAACATGGATAGATCTAGATGGTATTATGCTAAGAGAAATAAGTCAGACAGAGAAAGAAGAATACCATATGATTTCACTTATAGGTGGAGTCTAAAAAACAAAAGAAGCAAACAAACAAAACGAAACAGAAACAGACTCATAGATACAGAGAACAAACTGGTGTTTGCCAGAGGGGAGAGGAATGATGGAAGGACAAAAAAGGTGAAGGGGATTAAGAGGTACAAACTTCCAGTTATGAAAAAATAACTGAGGATGCAATGTGCAGCATAGGGAATATAGTCGACAATACTGTAATAATTTTATATGATGACAGATGGTTACCAGTCTTATCAGGGTGATCATTTTGTAATGTATATAAATGTCAAATCACTATGTCGTACACTTGAAACTAACACAATATTGTATGTCAACCATACTTTAATTAAAAAAAATAAATCATACAAAAGAATTATGGTAATTCAATCCTCTTGGGGGAAGTGAAAGTGCCTGTATTTATTCTAAAAGACAGTAATGATACTAGGGGGTTGGAGTAAGAAGAGTAACCACACAATGGATGTCCAGGGCCCTGAAACATTACGGAAGTAGTCTCTGGAACATCCTAGAAAATATATCCTCTTTGATTTCTGAGAAAGGAGGGCAAGGGCATAGACTAGTAAAATCTAAAGCAGTGCTGTCCAACAGAACTTTCTGCAATGATAGAAATGTCCTATACCTGCATCGTCTAATGGGTAGCCACTAGCCACGTGGCTATTCAGCACTTGAAATGTGGCTAGTGTGAGTGAAGAGTTGCATTTTTAATTGTACTTAATTTTTATTAAATTTAAATAGACACAGGTGTCCAGTGGCTACTGCACTGAATAGTGCAGATCTAGAGAATGCAAAGATTTTAGCATTTCTGGAAACCTTTGAGAGAAAGACAACATGTAGTAGAAAAATCTACAAGGCTATGGAAGCATCCTTTCAAAGTGTGACAATACAAGCACACAACAGGCCATCCCTTGAAACAAGGAAAAGTAGAAAAAATTCTTCGCATATTATGATATTAAGAAAAAATTCAGTTGTAAATTATCACTTATACATTAATAATAGTAATAATGATCATTATTAACATTATATAGCTACTATTTCTCAGTGTTCACCATATACCAGATATCGTGCTAAGTAGTTTCATAACACCATCCTGTTGAATCCTCACCAGTACGATACCACTTAACATGGTCTCACTACCCTATTCTAGTAATGAGGAAACGATACTCAGAGAATAACTTTGAATAATTTTCTAAAAGGTTACAGTCAGTAGAAAAGGCAAGATATAATGCAAACTATGCTATTAACCACAATGTCACTCTCCTCAAAAAAACCCGAAAAACAAAAAACCAAACTCACAAAAAAGAAACCTTACAAATGCTTCTGTAATCGCGGGCCCTCCAGGACAAGTGCAACTGACCCGGTCTTATCAACAGAGTAATTAAGAGTGGTTCTTCAGGAACTGAGACCCTTTGTCCAGTTCAGGCCAGTTGAGACGACCAACCCATCAACTGGGCCTGCACAAATGCTCAACAAGTGACCTTTTTGACGTCAAGGAGCTAATTCACCCTCAGATCATGGTAATGCTGCCATTTTGTGAACATGTATCCTATGAAGAGGCATGAAGCTTGACTACGCTTGCACAGATCATCAATTACCTCACTTCTCCTTACCTCCAGTCATCTGTCTCCACACTTCAGACCCCATCCCATAAATATCCCTATGTCTCCATTTACAGGGAGGTGGATCTGAGATTGATTCTCCTGCCTTCTCGCTTGGCTGTCTTGTGATTAAAATTCTCTCTCTGCTGCAATCTCGTCATCTTGGCAATTGGCTTTCTGGGCGACTGGCAAAAATGAACCTGGTTCAGTTAACACTTCTAAAATAAAATAGCCCAGCTTGGGAAGAACTACAACCAGGTGTGAATGTGGATACTCTACCCAATTTACTACAGCAAAAACTGAAGCACTGATGCTTATTAGCTTGATCTGGTCACTGAATAACATTAGGTACAGTCTGGGATTTAATGAGGTAAAACTAGATTAAACGGAGGATGTCCATAGGTACTATGTTTTAAATACTCATAGAGCTTGGAAAAGGCAAAAGAAATAATGCAGGCTGACATGCACGTACCATGAAAGAGAGAAGGTAGGGAAGAAGGGAAGAAGGGATCAGGGAAGGAGGAGTGTTTCCCCCAGAAATGGAAACTGGAAAATAGAAAAAAGAAGCATCAAATGAACTTCTGAAAACCCATTAAGATAAGACAGAACTCTTTCTGTGTAATATAGCACTTGTGGTTTTAATAAACTATAATCCTATGCCAATATGCACAGAGATCAAAACGGAAAAGCTGGGAGCAGAACACCTGCCCCACTGTGGTCATGCAGGATGAGCTACAGAGGAGGCAGGAGAAAGACAGGGGACTGGTCTGGTATGTGCCACTGATTAGTCACTCTCTCTCATTAGCAAGTATTCCTAGTATCTCTCAGCTGATCCTTTGCCTCCAGCTCTCCTTCATTTACTTTACTCCATTCAGTCATAAGTGTGATGAGATGGTAATATTTCTCTGGGATGATCCCCCAGAAGAGGGGGGGAAGGGGGAGGGGAAGCAAGCTGGGCAATCACTTTCTCAAAGAAAGCAATAAATCCTGTCTTGTGCATGCAGCAGATGTGAACAAAGAAGATAGAGCAGATCTCTCCTTGGTGATCATCCCTCCCCCTACTCCCTCTGTAGCAATTATACATGTCTATGTGTGCACACAGAGAGAAGAACCCCAGAGATCATCAATATTTCCTTTAACAAGCAAAGCAGCTAGCAATGAACGGCTAATGAAAATGCAGAAAAGCCATAACATCCTTTGTCTTACAGGCCATCCTAGTAGACTTCAACTACCTACAATGTTTAGCCTTTCCAGAGGCTTACAGAGGTGTGATCCAGAGCCTAGAAGCAAACGCATTTTAGGTTCATGAAGCAAACGCTTCTGGCTCATGCTCCTTGAACAGGGAAGGAGTTTAGTGGTACTAATGGTGCCACATCATACTTCTTGGCAGACATAAATGGATTTGACATTCCAGTCAGTATCTGGAACGAAGGAGATGATAGTACTGGATGATCTGCTCTGCCAGTCAGTACACTCTGAAGGCAGATTACCCCAAGGGGGAGAACTGGGACTAGTGAGTGGAAGCTACAGGTAGACAGGCTTCAGCTCATTACTAGGAAGAACTTTCTGGCAGTCAGAGGTACCCAACAGTGGGATGAACTCTGGGGAGGGAAGGTATGAATCTGCCATCATTGAGGATGTGGAAGCAGAAATACGATAACCTCTTGGTGGAGATATTAAATCATGAGGAGGAAGAGGAAGGCTGGACTAGGTAGCCTTTAAAGGCCCTTCCAAATCTGAGATCCTATAACTTTATGGGGGTATGGAACTCCTGGTTTGGTCAATATAACACTGCACAACTTCAGGTTTGCAGCATGAACAGTGTACACATCTATACTACCAACTCTCTCTCTGAAGGCTTACAGAAGTGTGATACAGGGGCAGAAGAAATAACGTCGTTGTCATCATCATCATCTTTCCCTTCTACTTCTTCATCTTTCTTTTTACTGACTGGCTCTGTGGTAGGCACTTTACATACCTTATCTCTAATTTTTGAGAGTCCAGTTACAGCTAGGCTACTGTGAGACTCTGAGCCAGTAACATAGCATCTTTGGTTTTTAACTTTCCTCATTTGTAAAATGAAGGAGTTGAACTTCATTCATGATCTGTAAGTTCTATCATAGTGTGAGTCTATGGGGCATAGCAGCAAGGGCCCACCCCAATTATTTCCTCCATATCCACTACAACTTAACCTGGCAGATACTCTGAAATATCTTCCTTCTTTGAAATAATGAACAATGTGTGCCGCCTTTATTTTACACAGTAATATAGTCTTGAAAGGTTAAGTGTAAATGAAATTTTTTATAAAAAGTGAAGTATATTTTGAGCCAACAAAGATACCTAATTAGTCAAAAGAAATCTTTATAAAAATAAGTTCAACATCTGCTGCAAAGTAACTTGTTCCGTAAGTTCATATTTTATATATTGGATTTTCTCTTATACCACTTGGTCCTCCACTCAAGTCAACCATGTCAAAGTCACACCGGAGTCTTTTCCTTTGTGCGTGGTAATCAGTCTGTTGGTATAACACAGAATTACAGGTTTGGAAGGAATGTTAAAAGTCATTTAGTTCAATGCCTCCTCCTCCCGCTAACTTCAATTCCACCAACCCTGGCCAATGCTTGAATCTTCTGTCTAACATCCCTACCAAGTTTTTGCTTATACTTCCAGTGATGCAGGGCCACATCTCCCTAGGAAGTTCCTTCCATTCTTGGCAGTGGGTCTTGGCCTTAGGGAAGTGATTCTCAATATCTTTTCTATCTCAGTAACCATGAGGGAATCCCAGCACACTTCCATCAGTAACAGTAGTTTCATATATAACCAAACTTTTAACAGAGGTTCTCTTGAGAGAGCAAGATGGTGATGGGAGGGAAACTTTCCCTTTTCATTTGGTATACTTCTGTTGGCAAATTTTTCACAGTGCATATATTTTACTTTAATACATACATTTAGAAAAAAGTGGTCCAAGGGGGTAAATGTTTGCCACAGCAGTGATAGGGAGTTGGATGGGAAGAAGTCCCCATAGGGGAACAAAACAGAATCAGAGGGAATGGTGTGTGTTGTGATTTGACACCTCCATTGACTGTAATATACTTGGGCGCAGAGGTGGAGTTGAATTGACTGTAATCTACTTTGTGGTGGAGTTGAATGCCACCCACCACCTTGAAAATCATTGCTAATCTCTATCTCAACTGAGTATACCAGCTCTTTAGGCATTTTAAGACAGTTTTCATGTGTGCAAAGAAAGTTAACTGCTTTCTGGTCTCATCAAGGTTAAATTCAAAGACTAACTGAATAACATGTCTCACTGTATAATGTGTCTGCCTCCTTTTCCCTCCCATCCTGCCTAATCCATAGTATACTATTCTAATTGGACATTCTGCCTTCCAACACTACTCTTCTATGGTCTGCTTATTTTCTCTTTATCATGATGGGATAGCACTTCCTAATTACTCAGACTAATTACCTTACTCCAAGCGTAAGGGTATTTTTACCAAATATCCCCAGATTTACCTCCTCTATTATGAAGAACTTTGCAGTCAGATTGCCTGGGTTCAGATTTGATTCTATCACTTACTAGTTGTATAACCTTGGCCAAGTAACTTGACCCCCTATGCTTTGGTTTTCTCATCTGTAAAATAAAGACAATTACAGCAATGACCTCATAAAGTCACTGGGAGGATTACACAGGATCCATATAAAGCACTTAGAACAGGACCCAGCACATAGTAGACATTCAATCAAATTGTTTCTTCCTTCTCCTTGTCCTTCATCATCATCATCATGCCCTGCTACTACCTAGGAAACTATCTTATCAGAGTCCCAGAGTGTTTACTTAACAGTTTCTATCCATTAGATTTCTATGTTCCCTCTTTCCCAATCCAAAGCATTCTCGATATTTCATCTCTTCAACATAGTTCTCTGACACACTGGATGAAACTTTCTCACTTAGCATACCTATTACTATGGCCTGTTTTCACTGCATTATAATGCATACTCATGCTTTACCAATTTACATTCCTTTTCTTTTCATACTTCCATTCAAAAGTCATCTCCCAGAGCAGGGATTTTTTTTCTGTAAAGGGCCAAATAGTAAATATTTTCAGTTTTATGGGACATATGGTTTCTGTTGCAACTACTCAATTCTGCCATTGTAGCATGAAAGCAGTCAAAGATAACACATTAGCAACAAACATGGCTATGTTCCAATAAATCTTTACAAAAACAGGCAGCAGACAGGATTTGGCCTATGGGCCATAGTCTGCCAATGCCTGATCTAGAGGAATCCTTTCCCAAATAACTCTGCCTGGCTGTGATCATCCCACAATTCTACTTCAAGCATGTACTATATTTATTTACATATATTTGTAAGCTTCTAAGTATTTTTATGTGGTCAGTCTCCCATTTAGATACAGATTCTTTAAGGAAAGCTGTATCTAAAGCTGTTCTTTTATTCTTTAAACAAAACGTATCTAAGCCTAGGAGAAACGTGGGATGTTAAGGACACAAAGACAAATAAGTCCCAGCCTATGCTCACAAAGAACTCACAGATTAGTAGGATAGATAGCAATTCAAATACACAATCACAATATAATGCGATTTTTGCTCTAATAGAGATTTGCTATACAAAGTGTTTTGGGAAAACAGAAAGGAATGATAAACTTTGCTGGAGGAGTTGAGGAAAGCTTCACAGAGGAGATGAAGTTGAGCTAGGATTGTCAGAAGAAAGATGAATAGGTATTTTAGGCAAAGGGAATAGAGTACAAAGGTACTAAGGCATGGAAATGGACAGTGTGTTTGGATAACAGCCAGCAGTTTATTATAGACGGAAAGGGGTAGGGTAAGCTAGAGACGAATGACAGGAACTGAGTGAGATGAGAACAGAAAAGCAGCAACTTGGGAAGGGCCTCATTTGCCACACTAAGACAATGGTACATTACACATTGAGGCATTTGGTGTCATCCTGAAGACTGTTAGACATTCAATGTCAAGATCTGATTTATTAATGATATTTTACATCCATAAAGGGGTTTTAACTTCTTTTACATACATTAGTTTCAATGTTCATACAGCTTCCATACTTAAATGTCTACTAAATTCTAATACTGATTATGAACTATGTAGTGAGAAGGGTAAGAATTAGAGGCAAAGGATCTAGGACTAAATCTTGCAGTTCACAGTAACAAGATTTTGAATAAGTCTCTTAACCTCTCATTGTTTCCATAAAACAGGAATAGTAACAGTATCTACTTAATATGATAACTGTAAAGACTATATGAGATAATTATGTGAAGAGTATTTTGCAAACTATAAAGAGCTGCATTAATGACATGCAGGATTTGTTAAAATTGCAGGCTAAGTTGGCAAGAAAGGGCGAAATTCTTTTATTCACTCTAATCACTTTTTGTGACACATACATTCATACACAGCCTTACAGAGGATAACTCTCTATTTCTATTATGTATAAATACAAGTTCTGACCTTTTCGAGGATCTGATTTTTGCATGGTACCATCAGTTATGCCAAAAAGGGAATTGTTCCTCCTTAGCAAGATGGAGAAATCTAGAAGCAAAAGATAGAAAAAATTAGAAACATGAACCACTGTAGATCAAAGACGACGTGCAGTGAAATTAGGTTTTTATCAGAGGAAACCAGCAGTCTGAACACCCAGACAGGACTTCCCAAGGGCAGCAATTTGGTTATGTTTCCAATTTCCAGGATCCTTCCCTCAGCTCTGTAGGTTCAGAACTCTAATTCTGTTAAAAATAGAATAGACTTTTGAGGGCAGATCTAGAGGTCATTAAACAACGATGGATAAACTAGAACGTTAATTTAATTGAGACGTTAATTGAGAAATATAATAGCCACATGAACTAAAATATTGTACACTGAAAACAACAAAACATTGCTGAAAGAAATTAAAGACAGAAATAAATGGAAAGACATCCTGTGTTCATGAATTGGAAGACTAATACTGTTAAGATGATAATACTACCTAAAGCGACCTACAGACTCAATTCAATCCCTATTAAAATCCCAATGACATTTTTTGCAGAAATAGAAAAAGCCATTCTAAGATTTACACAGAATTTCAAAGGACCCCAAATAGCTTAAACAATCTTGAAAATGAAGAACAAGAATTCACACTTTCTGATTTCAAAACTTACCACAAAGCTACAATAATCAAAACAGTGTGGTACTGGCATAAGGACAGAATGAAATAGAATAGAGGGCCCAGAAATAAACCCTAACATATTTGGCCAAATGATTTTCGACAAAGGTGCCAAGACCAATGGGAAAAGGATACTCTTTTCAACAAATGATGCTCAGAAAACTGAATACCCACATTCAAAAGAATGAAGTTGAACCTTTACCTTACACTGCATACAAAAAATTAACTCAAAATGCATCAAAGACCTAAACATAAGAGCCAAAATTAAAAAACTCTTAGAAGAAAACACAAGGGAAAATCTTAATGACTGGATTTGGCAATGATTCTTAGATATGTCATCTAAAAAACAGAAGAAAAAACGGATAAATTGGATTTCATCAAAATGAAAAACATTTGTGCATCAAAGGACACTATCACAAGAGAGAAAAGATGACCTACAGAATGGTAGAAAATATTGGCAAATCATATATCTGATAAGGGACTAATATCTAGAATATACAAAGAACTCCTACAATTCAACAACAAAAAACCCTCAAACAACCCAATTCAAAAATGGGCAAGGGACTTGAATAGATATTTCTTGATTTATCTATACAGAGGGCCCAGAAGCTCATGAAAAGATATCCAACATCATTAACCATTAAGGAAATGCAAATCAAACTCACAATGAGATACCACTTCACACCCATTAGGATGGCTATTTTGAAAAAAAAACAAAAACAAAAAATAAGTGTTGATGAGGATATGGAGAAATTAGAACCCTTGTGAATTGCTGGTGGGAATGACAAACGGTGCAGGTGCTGTGGAAAATCTCAAAAACCAAAACATAGAATTACCATAGGATCCAGAACTCCACTCCTAGGTATACACCCAAAAGAACTGAAAGCAGGGACTGAAACAGATACTCATACATTAACATTCATAGCAGTATTATTTACAATAGCCAAAGGGGAGAAATAATCCCAAGTGCCCATCAATAAATGAACGGATAAACGAATGTGGTATATACATACAATGGAATATTATTCAGCCATAAAAAGGAATAAAATTCTGATACTTGCTACAACATGGATGAATCTTGAAAACATTATGCTCAGTGAAATAAGCAAAACACAAAAGGACAAATATTGTATGATTCTACTTACACTTGGTAACTAGAATAGGCAAATTCATAGTGATGGAAAGTAGAACAGAGATTACCAAGGATTGGGCAGAGGAGGGGAACAAAGAATTATTCAGGTACGGAGTTTCTGTTTGGAATGATGAAAAAGTTCTGGAGACAGATAGTGGTGAAGGCTACACAACATTGTAAATGTACGTAATGCCCTAAAATGGTTCATCTGTTAAATTTTATGTTATGTATATTTTACCACAAGAAAAAGAAACAGGTAACAGGCAGATCTGCATCAGGGTTTGACAGTCCCATTCAACCATCTCACAACAGGAACAAACAAAGCCTCACAGGTTCTTTCAAGAAATTAAGTCTTGAGTCATAGCATTCCCTTTCCTGGGTAATCCTACATGTAACCTGCTATCAATTTTCTTTATGATCTCTCATTTAGCATGTTTCCAAGCTATCTATCTTCTGATAAACATATCCTTTCTTTGCATAACATTACCATCTATACATAGCATGTGGTACAGATGAGCTTTGGATTTGAGTATCAACTCTGCTACTGGCTATGTAAACTTGGACAAGTTACTAAATGTCTCTGGGCCTCAATTTCTCCATCTTTAAAGTGGAAATAATAGTGTCTACTCCAAAGGGTCTCTGAGGGTTGAGTAGCGTTATCTATTTTAATGAATTAATATACATAAGTGTCTGATAGATATGGGGTACTTCCCCACCTCCCTAACTTTGTGTCATATTACGGATTACTAATGAAGTCAGCCAGTTCTCTGTCTCTTGGCTCCATCAGCATCCATGCGATCATCACCACAGCTCTCTGTGGTTGACAGGACCTTGCTACTATCTCCATCAGAAACCTTGTCTCAAAGGCCAACATCCAAAAGACCAAAAGCAAATGTAGACAAATTCATTTTCTGCCCATCTCACAAACCTCTCCCTATAGGATTCCACCTGTCCTGAGGGCAGAGACTGTCATAGGCTTATTTTACATCCCACACATTGCCTAGAAGAAAAAAAATAACTTTCTCAATTTTTAAATTGAATTTTCAACAATTCTAAGTTTTTCTCATAACAGGATCTGGCACAAATTTCCAAATAAACAAGTTCTATTTCTATACTTGTACAAAAACAATAAGGTAAAAACAGTAAGTATGATTCTTTTTCAGTGATAAGAACTCAAGCAAAATATATAAGGTGTTACAGGATGTGACAGTGACCATTTGAAAGCCTGCTACACTAGAACTGGCTTATATTAAAAGTGCCAGAAATAACAGAATAATCCAATATCCCACCATGAAAAAAATTCAATAATGAAGTTGATCTGATATTAGAAAAAATATATTACACAAATAAGAAAAATCTCCATTTAATCTCCACTTAAAAAACAAAACATCAAATCATGTAATAATCACAGAACAGCATCAAATCAAAATTCATATACCCGGGGCCGGCCCCGTGGCTTAGCGGTTAAGTGCACACGCTCCGTTACTGGCGGCCCGGGTTTGGATCCTGGGTGTGCACCAACGCACCGCTTCTCCGGCCATGCTGAGGCCGCATCCCACATACAGCAACTAGAAGGATGTGCAACTATGACATGCAACTGTCTACTGGGGCTTTGGGGAAAAAAAAGGAGGAGGATTGGCAACAGATGTTAGCTCAGAGCCGGTCTTCCTCAGCAAAAAAGAGGAGAACTGGCAGGGATGTTAGCTCAGGGCTGATCTTCCTCACACACACACAAAAAAATTCATATACCTGATTTACTCCTAGATCACAGTGGTCAGACATTCAATTTCACCTTGTCTGATCTAAACTCCTTCAACTACACCAATTAGGATTACCATCAGTATATATTTTTTGAACAAGCCTTGGTATAAAACTGGAATTAAGAGACAGAGAACCAAAGGACAAAGAAACTGAAAGGTTACAAGGAAAAGAGGCTAGGATCATTTTGTTAAATAGACTTTCACATTGTTAACTTACGGAACCATCATAGGAGAAGGGAACCAACTATGTGTTAGGTTCTGTGCTAACCACTTTAAAAACAACTTTTTTGCTAAAGTTTAATATACATACTGGAAAGCACACAAATCCTAAGTATGAAGCTCAATGAGCTTTTACAGTGTGTCTCCAAACCAAGAAAGAGATCATTACTAGCATCCAAAGTACTCCTTTATGTCCTCTCCCAGTCATTACTCCACCCAAGAGTAAACAGTCTTTTTTTTTTTTAATTTTATTTATTTTTTCCCTCAAAGCCCCAGTAGATAGTTGTAAGTCATAGCTGCACATCCTTCTAGCTGCTGTATGTGGGACGCGGCCTCAGCATGGCCGGAGAAGCGGTGCATCAGTGCGCGCCCGGGATCCGAATCCGGGCCGCCAGCAGCTGAGCGCGCTCTTAACCGCTAAGCCATGGGGCCGGCCAAACACTGTCTTGACTTCTATCATCATAGATTAGTTTTGCCTGTTTTGAACTTTATATAAATAAAATTATATTGAATGCACTCTTTTATGTCCACTTCCTTCCACTCAACATTTTGTTTGTGAGATTCACCCATGGTGCCCCTACTAGACACTTTTATCTTCATTACTCGATTTAAAGCACCTAACAATTCTGGCATTTCCCATTTAGGTTAAAAAAAAATCTATGGTTCTGAATTTAAATAAGGTTAATTAAGGCATTGAAAGTCACACAGCTACTAAATGGAAAGGCTAAAATTAAAGTTTGTCTAATTTCAAGGTCCATGCTCTTTTTGGTTCCATTACGATAGCTTACCATAGTTTAAAAACAACAAGAAGTCCATCCCTTCCCTCGTTTACTTATCACAGGCCATACACAGTATAGAGGCTTGGCAAACAGTCCAGTACTATGCAAATGTAAGAAATTATTATTAGCACAAGAAAGGAGCTACCAAGAGCAGTGGCTTTCAAACCTTTTTTGGTTGTGACCCAAAGACTTAAATCCAGGCTTTTTTACAATATGCATTCCTGAAAACCTGACATTCTGTAAAAATTATGTATTAAAAACGGGCTTGTGGGGAAAATAGAGTTAGGAATAGACTACCAAAAGCCCAAGGAACTTTGTGTCCTTTACACACACGTACACATTCACACATACCCCACAAGGTTCTGAGTCATTAAGAAAAGGTTATATTAGGGTCAACAAACTGAATTAAAAAGGAAGAAGGGTGCAATCCATTTTAGAATAATTTCCAACTAAAATGACTTTTTAAAATAAAGTTTTAATGTGTAATGGAACAAACCTGTAGCTATCCAGAACATTACGCTTCTAAGAGTGACTTATTTCCCCAAGGTTTCCTAGAGTGAAGATTTGAATGCATGTCACCATCTGCAGACAGGAACCACTTAATAAAAGCTCTTCATGGTGACAAAATTAAAATCTGAGGTCAGACTCATGTGGCTTTGGGGACCAATAAGAGACTATTAACCCGTTTACCATTTTTTATCTGTTCACACTGCCCAAGCAGACCTTTGAAAGATGTCTATGTTACAAGGTACCAGAGATCTCAAGATCAACTTTATTCTATTAGAGTCTAATAGGATAGAGTTCTGTATGTAAAACTACCTCCTTAGACATAGAGCCCTGAGAATAGATTAAATCCTTACCTGCTTAGGCCAGGGAGACAGGTACAGAAAGTAATTTGGGCTCATTAACAGAACGGCATCTATAAATCATTCTATAAATCCCCCCAAAGTCTTAGGTCCTTAGCCTAAAAAAAGTGAGTTATGATGACTTCTTGGCAATCCAGGGTCTTGAATGAATCTTACAGAATTATAAACTTGGGGCAACTATGGTTTCTCTGTACCAAGAAACTGAGATGCAACTTAGACTTAAACTTGGCCTGATTCATTCTATGTCACTGAGTAGTCACTTCCTCAGGGCTTCAAATTCTTCACCTTAAAACCAAGAGGTTAGAACTCTATAGCGCCTTCCCAGGCAGGTCCCATATTTACTACAAACTAGCTACATGCCTGTTTCCTCATCCTCCACTTCTACAAGTGTCTGATTTTATGGCTTCATAGAAAATCCTATTGCTACTGAAATAAGGGAAATTTATCAAGTAATATCAGTTGTCTTCCTGCAAGCTACTCAGGCAACTGTCCTGATCCTCAATTCTGGTTGGGAAACTTTGAGACTACCTCTTTTTTCATCATAACAGTAAGGCCAGAGACTACAAACCGGGCTGTTTGTAGTGAAACGTGTCTTATGTGAATCTGAAACAGTATAGCAATCTCAGGAAAGGGCTCTCTTCTCTAGAAAACTGACTTGACTGAGAGGGTGTGGAGTAATCTTTAAGATGTGGTATTAAGCCAAGGCATATCACAGATTTTAAAAAAAAGTATTTGGGGATGATACAGAAGAATATATAATAAGCATTCCAAACAGCTAAGGCAGAAGAGTAGCACCACTTACTAACTGTCACTCAGTATTTATTAGGAATCTTCTTGCTAACTCCTGAAAATAATGCCTTTTCAAATAAGTCAGAAAACCTTTGTATATAACCACAGAACCAGCAAGAACCAAGAAGCATGAGGAAAAAAAAAAAAAGTATGTCCAGTTTCACTTCAGAGACAAAAGTTTATGGTTGCTTAGCTTTTTGAGTTTTTTTTTTTTAATCTCAGAAATTCAGCTTTTAGGACACAAGATGACTCTCAACTTTCTCAGCTGTTGCCCCCTCAATTCACCCCTTAATTAAAATCTACTTTAATTCTTCCCCATTTTAAGTCTCTGGGGTTCACTGGACCAGGATTACTGGTAAACTTTACATCAGAGAACAATTTAAATTTATTTAATCAAAATCATTGATAGGTGTCTAATCTGTGCAATACTCTTTAACATAGAGCGGTGATTCATAACTTGTCTCCCACAGTGACTCACCTGAAGAATACAAAACACTCCTATCAATGAGGGCAGGCTCATTAAAGGCACTGATTTTCAGCAAGAGGCTAGGAGGTAGGATAGTTTGATGGGGAGGGAGGTTCCACTGGGTGAAGGTGTTTTAGAATCTCCAGGGATATTTGTGTAATTAGAAAAAGCACCTCCCTGAGTCCATGTGCTTCTTCCACTGCCCTTCCTCCTGACCCAGGGTCTATAGCACTGGTGTCCAACAGAAATATTCAAGCCACTTACGTCATTTTAAGTTTTCTAGTAGTCACATTTTAAAAAATTTAAAAAAAGAAACAATTTTAATATGAAAATACTTTTAATAATGCATTTTATTTAACCCAATATATTGAAATATTATCATTTCAGCCTGTAATCATTATAAAAATCAATGAAAATACTTAACATTCTTTTTTATATCGTCTTCAAACTCTAGTGTATTTACAATTATAACTTATCTCAATTCAGCTGCTAAATTTTCATCAGAAATATTTGTTCTCTATTTAAATTTCATAAAATTTATAGTTGAAAAAGAAGATTCATATACCCAAGTTATGAATATACCCAAGTTTTGACCCAAGTCAAAACGTACTTAAAATTTTTCCAATAACTGTATCAAGGTTCAGTTTTTAAATTTAAATTTAGTTAAAATTAAATAAAATTTACAGTTCAGTACTTCAGTCACACTAACCACATGGCTATCATGTGAGACAACCCACACCTAGAGGAAATAAATAATAAAATTAAATATTAAGTATTTACTATGTGCCAAGCACTGTTCTAAGCACTTTACTTGTATTAAGTTGTTGAATTCTCACAAGGTAGGTACTATTATTATCCTCATTTTATTGATGAGGAAACCAGTGCAGAGAGATGTCCTATAATTTGCCTGAAGTTACACAGTTAGTAAATGGTGGAGATGGGATTCAAAGCAACATAATTTGACCCATTTCTTGTCTCCGAGGCTTAGGATTTTCCCAGGAAAACTGGGCTACTTAGTAAATCCTAGGAGTAACTGCAACCTTTTGCCTATGTTTGGTTAGAGGCTCTCAGCACTGGCTGATTTTCTCCATTATTATGGCCCTATCTTGATTATATGTTAATGTAAATTAAATCATGTCACTCCCCTGCTTAAAATCTTCCAAAGGCTCCCCATAGCACCTAAAATTAAATCCAAGTACTTTATGCTGACCCACATAATCCTACATGCTCTGACTCCTACACCTCTACCACCTCCTGTCCTACAGCTCTCATCACTCACTTTGCTCCAGCCACATTGGCCTTCTCTGCTCCTGATACAGGCCAAGCCCCTTACCACCTTAGGGCCTTTATACTACCTGGAATGCTTCACCCCACATTTATATGGCTGGCTGCTTATCATTCAGGTCTCGGCTTAAATGTCACCTCCTCAGAGAACCCTTCCCTGACCACTCAATCTGAAGGAGTCACCCAGATGCTCTCTATAATAACACTCTTAACTCTCCACAGCAGTTAGCACCATTTAATGTGTTCCTTGTGTATTTATTTGTCTCCTTCGTTGGGGCCTTGTGTGTGTTATTTACTCAGCACTACATCCCAGCACTTGCAATAGGGCCCGGTACAAAGGAGGCCCTCAATAAGTATTTTTGAATGAAATGAATGTTTATCATTAAGAAAAAAAAGGCATAAAATTCCAAAATTACATGACCAGAACACAGTGACTACTTTCGGAATTTAAAAAATATTATATTTGGATATTTTGTAATTAATATTCATTGTTGATTTCTGAGAGAGAAATAGTTAAGGAAAATCTCTTAAAATGAAGCAAAACAAGCTGGGTCCTTTAGTATCTGCAAGCCACTCAAATCTGACAGGATCATTACATAAAGGTAATGAGGATGGAAGGAGTTGAGAGACATAATCACGAATATAATTTAGCTTCTCAAAGACATTTCTGAATACAGTCCTCACAGCTTATTAAGGAAACTCACATAACACAAAGGCAAATTCTATCTGATTAAAACTCATTTAAAAGACATGCACTGAGATGACAAAAGATTTAGAAAGTATGAGAAAATGCATAGCTACTAAGCAGCACTGAAAAAGAGTGAAGAGTGCCATCAAAGAATCAGAAACTTTGAAGAATTTCTGTAACATATAATCTAAATAGAGCTATATAATGGAGAAAATCAATCAATGCTGAGAGCCTCTAACCAAACACAATGTAAAGGACTGTATTTACCCCTAGGGCATTTTAAATAGACCTATCGTCCTGGGAAAAAACCTAAGCTCAGAAACAAAAAATGGAAGTTGATGGAAAGTACTGAGATATCTGAGATTTTAAGACCTGTGCTGGCACCCTACTCTATGCAAACAAAGCTTCTAGGTGCAGTGTTTGCCACTAGGTACAAAATATACAGTATTATTTTTACTAATTTTTAAAGAAACTTTAAAAGGAGAAAGAGACAACAAGGACTATATAAAGAACCTACTCTAAATGTAACACTGAAAAAAGATTAACTGAAGGCCTTCTCAGGAAAATGTGATGGGATGAGTTAAGGTTAGAAATGATAAGAGTGAGAGCACAGATAATACAAAGAGATCCAAATAATGAATAAGCTGGTAAATAAAATTCTTCACAGGGACAAAGCGATGTAAATAGGAAAACTGTAATTTAATTACAAATCTTTGAAATGTATTTGCACTCCTGGCCTCCAAATTAGTCAAAAAAACCTCTTTCAGAAAAGTCCTAAAAAATCACCACAGAAATTTCAATACAGCTGGGTGGGCAGAGGGATAGATAAATAGATAAGTGATGTTTACAAGTAATGGTAAAATTTAGGTGGTGGACATAAGGTTTTTCATTGCAAAACCCTTTCAATTTTGTTGTATGTTTGAAATTTTTCATATGTGAAAAAAAACGAAACTTTAAAATATCTCAAAGAAGCTGCTGTCTCAAAGCTCAACATTGGGCAACAGTGAAAAGATGGTTAAAGTAGAGCAAAGAGACTGAAGGAACGAACGGACAGTAACTGTCTTTTAGTACTTTTATACATAATGACTATTTCATCACAACAACCTGAAAGGTAGGTGATATTATCTCCATTACATACACACACACACACACACACACACACACACACACACACAGAAATACACCCCCGAGGCTCAGAGAGTACTTTAACCAAGTTACTTGAATATCAATGAATATTAAGCCTGATCAAGCCTAAGGTGAAAATATGCATATATGTTTAAAAATCTATCTAAAATCTAAATCTATCTTTACTATTTATTTTCCACAGGCATCTAAGAAAGCAACTCTATCTCAGCTTTACTTGGAAAAGCATTTAAAAAAATAAGAACATATGAAATACACTTTATAAAACATAATATTTTTTACAACATATTATATAAAACAGAAATGACTTCCAGTTTCAAAATCCTTTATATAATTTTCAAAGTTAACTGACTCACATATTATCTTATTTGTATTGCAGTTATTTGTATACATCTTTTACAGTTCTTTTAAGCACTGTAATTCCCTCGAAATTAGGATCCAGATCTGATTCATTTCTTCATTCTTTGTAACAGTCCCTTGAATAAATAGTTCAGTGAATGTTTACCTAAGGAAAGAATGCAACAGATATGCAAGGTGGCTAGGACACCTATTCACATTGTTCTTATAACACTTGAAGAAACAGAGGCAGAATAAATTCTGATGCTATTGCTCAGCTAAAAAGCTCATTTGTTGAGCTAGGGCTCCAATCTTTGCCTACTGCACCACCAACTTAAAAAAGACACTATGCCTGATTCTCTAATTGAGCGTCTGGCAGAATGTCCAAAGGAAAAAGCTTCAGTTATGTTATTTTTTAAATGTTTGAAAATCCTGAAATATGTATCTTAATGTGAATATAAAATGTTTGTAAACTTTCTGATTTCTTTCTGTTTTATTGAGACACAGTAGCAGAAGGAAAATGAAAGTGCTTCTTAAAAATCCTAAACTTGGTTATAAGTTACCTAAAACTCAACAAAAACAGAAGTTGAAATATAACAGGTAACAGTTATACTCAGTTCTTTGGAGCAATTCCATATATATATGTTATTTCATATGATTTTCCATAACATCCAGTGAGAGATTACTATTATTCCCATTTCACTAAGGAGGACATTTCAGAGTTAGTTTAGAGAGTCATCAGGAGGTTGAACTGGGATTTGAAACAATCTAGGTCATGCTCTTTGCAGTATACTATGTTGTTACTTGCTTGCACAAAACTAGTCAATAGCCTTCTAACTGGTCTCTCTACTTCCATTCTACCATGTGCATGGCAACCAGAGTAATCCTTCTAAAATAAAAATTCAATCAATTAAAATCTTTCAATGGATCCATAGCCTATAGAATGAAATTCACTCAACTCCTTGGCATTGCGTCCATAGCCCTTCAAAATCTAAATCCTTTAAGATTTGGCCCCTGACTACTTCTCCAGCCCCATCTTCTCATCTTTTCCTTCTCTTTACTTCTGTCCCTATTATTCTAAATGATCTACAGTCCCCCAATTCATCTGCAACGAAGTCCCTTGTCCCATTATACACTCAACTTGTCAACTTACAACTCATCCTTCAAAATTTAACTCAGAAATCAACATATCTCCTTTTCTTCAGCCTTCTTAGCTCTTTTCCCTAGATAATCATTTCCTCTTCTATGCTATGTTTATATCTGGTTCATACTTACGGCATTTAAATACTATATTACAATTATTTGTTTACATACCTCTTCTGCCTATTTGACAGTGAAGCCCTAAGGGATGTCTTATTCATCTTTACATCCCTAGGGTCTAATACACTGCCTGACAGTGTTAGGCATCAGATATATGTTAGCTGAGTTGAGTTTAAATACACTCAGAAAGTACACAAGTGTTATAACAGGATTTGGATTTTGCAAAATATAAATGTTTCAAAGGGGAAAAAAAGCCTGAAACCCTTTAACTAAACTATATATAACAACAGCAGTTGCCCTGAAAGTCCCTGCTAGCACCCTGTGCCCCAGCTGGGCCTCCAGAAGGTTCATTACTTTCATATTACCACTGTGGCAATTTATTAATGAGCTCAGTGCAAGCAAGACAAATTGAAACGACAGCCCTGGCAACTAACATCTCTAATTTATCACTAGAGCTGGTCTCCCACTGGCAGTGCCATGGATAAGTGTTCTTCAATGCAAAACAATATTTACCGAGTATGTTCTAAGAGACCTGCAAACACTATGACTGGCACTAAGTGGAATCCAAAAAAGTATAGGTCCTCATTAGGATACGCAAAGAATGTGTTCTTGAAAAATAACCCAAAACTTAAAAACACAGATTCAAATGTTCGTTAGAAGTGATGATAAAGGATTCAATATGTAATTCATCATTTATGGGTCAACTGCCTATCTAGAGGCTAATCGAAGTGCCACTGGGGCTCTTCTTGCTTTACCCTGATGGAGGCAGGTGTTACAAAGTATGTGTGAGGTGGAAACCAAGAACCAGGACTAGGCATTCTGGCAGAAGGAAGGTCTGTAAAACTAAATCCCCTGCCCCTCCAACAGTTTGAAGGCTTTTTGGTACCAAGGCATCCCTGCCAATAATTTAAGCCTGCTCTCCTGAGATAAAATAAAGACACATCATAAGCTATTAACATAACAAAAGTAAACTTTATGGTGCAACTAGACACAAATATGGTTTAAAAGAGATAAGGAGAAATAGAAACTATAAATGTTTCCTATTCCTATAAATGTAATAGGAAATTATAAAATTTCCTACCATAGAGTAGGAAACCCTGTGGATATAGGGCGATATCACATACTCCCTGTCTTTCACTAATGGCTACAGTACCTCCAGGCAGCTTCTTAGTGCTGCCATAACAAAGTACAACAAACTGGATGTAATAACAGAAATTTGTTCTCTCACAGTTCTTGAGGCCAGAAATCCAAAATCAAGGTGTTGGCAGGGTCATACTCTCTCGCAAGCCTGCAGAGGAAGATCCTTCTTTGCCTCTTCTCGCTTCTGGTAGCCCTAGGAAACTAATCCAGATTTTGCTACTGATGAGAGTGAAGTGCTGCTTTAGCAAATACTTAAAAATAAGGAAGTGGCTTGGGAATTGGATAATGGGGAGAGGCTTGATAGAAAGAAACCTAGATTGCTTTGAAGAGATGGTTGGTAGAGATATGAACATTAAAGGTGCTTCTAGGGAGGCTTTAGAAGGAAACGATGAACATGTTATTGGAGACTGGAAGAAAGGCGATCCTTGTTAGAAAGAGGCAGAAAACCTGCCTAAATTGCGTTCAGTTACTGGGTGAACTCGTAAGTGATGAACTTGGATATTTAGCTGAGAAGATTTCTAAGCAAAGTGTTGAAATGTGGCCTAGTTTCTCCTTGGTGCTTACAGTAAAATAGGAGAAGAGATAAAGTGAGGAATGAACTGTTAAGCAAAAAGGAACCAGCATTTGATGATATGAAAAATTCTTTGCCTATCCAGACAGCATGCTCTGGAAACAGGGCCAAGAGTCTGGCTGAACAAACTCATGGATACAATCAACCATTTCAGAAGCTAGGAAAAGAGATATTGTTATCCAGGAAAGATCTGTGGAGGACCCTCTTGTCAGATGGTTTGGACTCCCATGAATTGCATGGGAGACTGACAAGGTTTTTGAGAATTTTATACAAGCAGAAGTGCTGCCAGCCTGGACTGAAAGGAACAGAGATGCAACAAAATGAAGGAAGAAGAACATCAAGGGCAGTGCCACAGAGGGCCAATGGGACCCTCTCAGGCTAAAAGGGCGGGGCTGCCCTACAAGACAGAACATGGAGCCACAGCGGATTATTCCCAGACCTTGAAATCTAATAGAATTTGCCCTGCTGGGTTGTAAATTTGCTTTATACTAGTGACCCTTTTATTTCTTCCATTTTCTCCCTTTTGTAATGAAAATGTCTTTCCTATGCCTGTCCTACCATTGTATCTTGGAAGCAGATAACTTGTTTTCTAGGTTTCACAGGTCCACAGATGGAGAGGAACTTTGTGCCAGGATGGACCATACCAGAGTCTCATCCACACCTGATTTAGAAGATGAGATTTGGGACTTTTTGAGTTGATTATATTTAGATGAGATTCTAGACTTAGAGTTGATGCTGGAATGGGTTAAGATTTTGGGGGATGTTGGGATGGGGTGAACGTATTTTCCACATGGGAAGGATGTAAATTTTGGGGGGGCCAGAGGGTGGACTGTTATGGGTTGAATTGTGTTCAACCTGCGAATATGACCTTGTTTGGAAATAGGGTCTTTGTAGATAAAATCAAGTTAAGTGAGGTCATTAGGGTGGGCCCAAATACAATATGACTGCTATCTTTATAAGAAAAGGAAAACACTATGTGAAGACAGACACACAGAAGGAGAACACCATGTGAGGCAGAGACTAGAGTGATGCAACTGCAAGCCAAGGATTGACAGCCAGCACCAAAAGCTAGGGAGAGGCAAGAAAAGATTCTAGCCAAAGTTTCAGAGGGAGCAAGGCCCAGCAGACACCTTGATTTTGGAGTTTTACTCTCTAGACTGTGAAAGAATAAACTGTTGTTGTTCTAAGCCACCCAATTTGTGGTAAAATTTGTAACAGCAGCCCTAAGAAACTAAAAGACCCCCAAATACTAGCTAGTATATATTCAAGACTTACTATGTACCAGGTACTGTGTTAAGTGCTTTACACTGATGATCGCATTTAATCTTTACCACAACCTCATGAGGAAAATAAATAACTTTCTATTACACTACTCCTACCCACTACACTGAACTTTCTCTTATGTACCATGTGTTCCTGGCACAGAGCTTCTAAAACCCTTCGAATTTTCCAAGTGATGGGAGTATCTTTGTTATTCCTGAGCCCCTTGGATCATATGTGAGTTTATGCTAATGAGATGGCTCAGAATGGGGACTGGTTGCCAGAAAGACCAACCATGTGATTAGCAGGTTGGGGGTCTGGGCCCACCTGCTTCAGAGCCTGCATAATGAAACCCCAATCAAAACTCTGGACCCTGAAGCTCAGTGGAGCTTCCTAATTGGTAAACACATCAATGTGCCAGGAGGGTGATGTACCCTGACTCCATGGAGAAGGGATACGGAACCTCTGTATTCAGGACTCTCCCAGACCTCATCTTCTGTTTCTCTTCATTTGGCCGTTCCTGATTTGTATCCTTTATAATAAACCTGTAATTGTAAGTATGGTACTTTCTTGAGTTCTGTGAGTTGTTTTAGTGAATTATTGAATCTGAAGGGGATCTAGGAACCCCTCAGACTTGTAGCCAGTTGGTCAGAAGTGTAGGTGGCCTGAGGACCTCACTTGAGGTGGTATTTGAAGTGGGGGCAGTCTTCTTGGGGACCATGTTCCCTTAAACCTGTGGAATCTGACACTAACTCTGGGTGGTTAGTGTCAGAATTAAATTGCAATACATCAGGTGGTGTCAGAATAGTTGAGGTTAAAATAGAATATCATGGGGGCCAGCCCAGTGGCGTAGTGGTTAAGTGCACGCGTTCCGCTTCAGCGGCCCGGGGTTCGCAGGTTCGGATCCTGGGTGCGCACCGATGCACTGCTTGTCAAGCCATGCTGTGGTGGTGTCCCATATAAAGTAGAGGAAGATGGGCACGGATGTTAGCCCAGGGCCAACCTTCCTCAGAGAAAACAGGAGGACTGGCAACAGATATTAGTTCAGGGCTAATCTTCCTCACACACAAAAAAAACAAAAATAGAATATCATGATTGACTCCTATGGTGGCCCAGTAAACCCAACAATAACCAGTGATAGAAAATAGAAAATGTGCTACATAAGATGTAAGTTAGTTGGTCTTTCAGCTGTTTGACTTTCATATACCATTTTTTCATACATTATGTATTAATCAACACAAACTTTTTCTCATATGCAGAATCGGGCTTTTCATTATTTCTCTTGAGAAATAATGATTTTGAGCTAAAGCATGGTGGGAATGTCTACCAGGGAAAAGAGGTGGGGCATTTCCTAGGTGTTGAGGCTTATTTGCTCATGCAAGGCAAGGACATAATCCCCAGTTGGAAGACTCTTTGCCTGACTCAATCATTCCTCACTAACCCCAGAGTGGCAAGCACCACTGGGTTGTGAGCAGGAGCAGTTGGTGGAATTTCACCAGGAGACATGTATGTATGTTTGGAGGGACTGCCTCCAACTCCTTGTCTCATGGAATAATGATAGTTAATTTCCCCAAAAATGTTCTTTATATGAACTAAGACCTATACGTGACGGAATAGAACATAATTTTTTAAAAAACATGAGCCATTTGAAGTCAACATGTTTAGTGCAATAATAGATTCAAAAAGGAATCCATTTTGGTGACAGTAATCTTTTCATACCTGTCATCTCCAACTAGACTCTAAGCTCCTTGAAAGCGCTAACCACATTTATAGCTGTCTCTATCTCAGAGACCAACTGACCTGGATAGGAAAGGAGGGGCAGATTCTGAGCACACAATTTGTTCAGCTTAGTTAATATGTTTTTGTGACTTCCAAATGCCAGCCCTAGTTAGAAGCCAGGAATACAGGAACAAAAGATATGGTCCTCGTCTTTGATAAGAGCTCATAATCCAAAGGAGTACAAAAATAAAGTTCATATCTCCTTACTGGAACTTTACTTGTGCTATTCTTTGGAAATCTGAACAAGGTAAACTGGTATATTAGAGGCCAAGGAAACCATGAAGCATATTCATTCTCCTTCCAATGCCATCTTGATGTGGTTTAGAGTCAGGCCTACTTCATCAACTTTTGGTGTAACGGACATAGCAGGAGCCTTAGTCAGAGGGAACACAGATCAAATTCTGCATCTGATGCTTCATATACCTATGACCTTAGATAAATTATTTAATCTCCTTAGGCTCATCTTCTTTAACTATCAAATGAGGATGGATAAGGTCATTTATTAGCCTAGATTGCAAAGATTAAGTAAACAACGTGCCCGCCTCCCTAAAAAAGTACTAAATAAATGGTAACCACTGGGGCTGGCCCCGTGGTGTAGTGGTTAAGAGCTCGTGCTCCACTGCTGGTGGTTCGGGTTCGGATCCTGGGCGCGCACCGATGCACCGCTTGTCAGGCTATGCCATGGTGGTGGCAGCGTCCCATATAAAGTGAGGAAGATGGGCACAGATGTTAGCCCAGGGCCAGTCTTCCTCAGCAAAAAGAGGAGGACTGGCAGATGTTAGCTCAGGGCTGATCTTCCTCACAAAAAATAAAAAATAAAAATAAATGGTAACCATTACTATCATTACTATTATCATCATCATTAATACTATATTTCAATATTCAACAAGTTACAAAAGGACAAATATTGTTTGATTTCTCTTACATGAAGCTCCTAGAGGTCAAATCCATGGAGACAGAAAGTAGAATGGTGGTTGCTGGGGGGAGGGAGGAATGGGGAGTTAATGCTTAATGGGCACAGAGTTTCAGTTGGGGAAGATGAAAAA
The DNA here is from genome assembly GCF_057802395.1 of Ceratotherium simum simum. Classification (NCBI taxonomy): domain Eukaryota; kingdom Metazoa; phylum Chordata; class Mammalia; order Perissodactyla; family Rhinocerotidae; genus Ceratotherium; species Ceratotherium simum. The sequence continues at coordinate 18,162,658 of NC_141921.1, read as the reverse complement.
GTTCTGGAGATGGATGGTGGTGATGGTTGCACAACAATGTGAATGTACTTAATGCCAGATAACTGTATACTTAAAAATGGTTACGGCAGTAAATTTTGTTATGTATATTTTACTAGACACAGAAAAAAATTGAATAGGGCATGGCTGAATGCTTACAGCAAAAAAAGACTAGGGAACAAAAGGACTGCAGTCTGACATCACTAAGCAATGGCAAATCCTAAAGAGTGGTAGACCCATCTACAGATGATATGAACAGATGTATAACCTGGCAGTATTAAGTCAAAGAGATATACCTATATCTGGTTTTAGGGAACATTATTTGCGTCTTCCTAACATACCTTATTTGGAAATATGAAGGGGAGAGAGAGAAAGGGAAAGGAGGGAAGGAGAAAGGGAGGGAGGAGGGGAAGGGAAGAAAGGAAGGAAAGTGAAGGGAAGGGGGAAGAAGAAAGAATGACGGAATGAAAGAAAAAAAAGGAAGGAGAAAAAGAAAGATATTCTAAGTGTAAAACAACTGCTTTGAGTGACTTAGTGCTTTGTCATGACAATGGCAATAAATGTGATCAAGTGATGCTGGTAGAGACAGGCAGGGAAAGATTCTTTCTTTTGCAAAAGTTAAACAAAAACGAAGACTGGATTTCCTCAAAATTTTTAGATTTGATAGCCGTACAGTTAGAGCTATATAAGCATCTTTATTTTCATACAGGAAAAAAATAAAACCTTGAAACAAGTATTGTTACACTAATTCTTTATAACATGAGGCTTATTAGGAACACACCTACTATGTTACAGCAAAAGAGACTACCAAAACCCACCACAGTGCTAAGGGGGAGGACAGTATTATGCCAAGGACCTCTGCAGAGGTAATGCTTGGAAAATCCAGACAGCTGACACCCAGAAGACTTTTTTTAACATGGGCATTAGGTTCCAAACAACTAGGCTGCTGGGTTTGGGGGCAGAATTTTCATTTCTAGGACGGGGTAATTCAAATACTTAAGAAGGGTCCTGGCCAAGCAATCTAAACAGAAAGTGAGAATGGGAACCAAGATTGCACAATGGGATTGTATGACTCCGCCATTTTCTAAAGGACATTTTTGCTGAGATGAAGAATCACTTATTTACAATGAAAGAGTAGTAGAGAAAACTGGGGAAGATCCTGACCCACAGCAAATCTAGTCCAAATCATGTAATTTATCCCTAAATTTTATAATGTCTTTAATTAATCTGAATTTTCTGAGAATTAGTCCTAAACTCTGTAAGGAAAAATTGTGGAAGGTTTTGAAACGCCATATTCTATCAAAGAATGCCAGAGCCTTCTAGGATTATCTGATCTTACAGAGATATGTCCCATGGTCTGTCTCTGACTAGGCTATTTTACAACTTTGTTGTAAACTGATAGTAATGCAAATAATTCCAGCCCACTGAAATGCAAACTACGTCCATGGAATTCAATTGACACTGCTCTACGAATATTGAGCAGTTTTGCATCCAATTGCAAATTAATTTCAGAATACTCTAAAAATATGTGGTACTTTGAGTCCTCTTTTGAATCATTTTTGTACTCTTTCTTTCCTACATTAAATAATGAGTTAAATAAAATTTTTGTTCATTTTATATTTGTATGAGTCGTGATTTTATCTTTTTTCCCCTACCTTTTACCAACCTCTCCTCATTTCCTCCACTCACCAGCCCTTGGCAACCACCATTCTACTCTTTCTTTCTGAGTCTGACTTTTTTTAAAGAGGCCACATATAAGTGGCACCACACAGTATTTATCTTTCTCTGTCTGGCTTATTTCACTTAGCATCATGCCTCCAGGTTCATCCATGTTGTAACAAATGGCAGGATTTCCTTCTATTTTTAAGGCTGAATAATATTCCATTGTATATATACACCACATTTTCTTTATCCATTCATCCGTCGATGGACACTTGGGTTGTTTCCATATCTTGGCTATGGTGAATAAGCAATTTTACCTTTTTTAAGAAAATTATCCCTTAACACCCCCAACAAATCTTTAATTTCATTTGGAGCAGGGATTGTGTTTTTCAATATGTTGTGGTGAAAATAAAACTAGACTGGGAAAAGGCCTAGTTTAGTCCTTGTGCAATAAGTACTGATTGTATTCGACCTTGACTAATTGTCATCTGTCATCTGATGGCCAGTGTCATCTCTAACTCTCACTAGTTCATATATCAAATGGGATTCATTCCTGCCTTGCCAACTTTCAAAGGCCAGTTGTAAGAATCAGAGGACTGAATAACCTGAAAGCATTTAGGTAATCTTAAAGGTCCCAGGTCCATCATCCACAATGCCATCAAAGCAATTTTCCTATAACATCTAAGAGATCATCTTTGGACTCTGTTCCTTTGGACTCTGTTCATCACTGCCTCCCCTTACCTACAGGAAGACATTTAAACTCCTTAGGATGGTAGACAGTCTTTTGGATGATCCAGTCCTTGCCTACCCCCTAATCACCTTCTCAACCTTCACATCACAGCAGGACTCAACTACTTATATAGTCCCAAACATTGCACATGCTGATATCTTCCTTCTTTTTTTTTTTTTTTTTTAAAGATTTTATTTATTTATTTTTTCCCCCCAAAGCCCCAGTAGATAGTTGTATGTCATAGCTGCACATCCTTCCAGTTGCTGTATGTGGGACTCGGCCCCAGGATGAACGGAGAAGTGGTGCCTCGGTGCGCACCCGGGATCCGAACCCGGGCCGCCAGCATCGGAGCGCGTGCACTTAACCACCAAGCCACAGGGCCGGCCCTGATATCTTCCTTCTGGAATGCCCTCTCCTTCAGCCCTTCAGTCCACCACACAAACTTCCATTTGTCTTTTAAAACCCAATTCATATATTACCTCTTCTGGGAAGCCTTCCTCATACAGTCATACGTAAACATTCTCTCTTCCGTGGAGTACATACATTTATATTATACTGTATTCTATTTGTGTATACATTTATATTATACTGTATTATACTGCAGTATATATTATAGTACAGTATATATTGCACCATACTTTATTACAATTTACTCATTTGTTTGTCTGAATCTTCTAATAGAGTATGAGTCTTGGAGGCTGGGGATGCTTCATGTTTATTTCTTTATCCTCTGTACCTAGCACAATGTCTTACACATGATGAGTGCTAAAGAAATACTGAATAGCTGAAACAAAATGTAAGGCGTTATTATTATATCTCCATTTTCCCAACAACAACTAACATAGAATTAAGCATACACTAGCATTTAGTAAATAAATAATTAATCTCCACTTATTGTCATTTCTTATCATTATTATTCAATCCTATTTCAGGGGAAGGTAGGACTGGGAATACGCATAATGCTAAAGCAAATGTAAATTGATTGATAATCAAATACCCAAGTCAATCTGCTAGATACTTTCTACGAATAACTTAATCCTCACAATAAACCTAGTATTATTATTCCCATTTTACAGGGGAATAAGCTGAGGTACAAGAATTTAACTTCTCTGGGCCGGCCCCGTGGCGTAGCGGTTAAGTGTGCATGCTCCACTGCTGGCAGCCCGGGTTCGGATCCTGGGTGCGCACCGATGCACTGCTTGTCAGGCCATGTTGTGGTGGCGTCCCATATAAAGTAGAGGAAGATGCGCACGGATGTTAGCCCCGGGCCGGTCTTCCTCAGCAAAAAGAGGAGGATTGGCATGGATGTTAGCTCAGGGCTGATCTTCCTCACACACACACAAAAAAAAGAATTTAACTTCTCTGAAGTCAAGGAGCTGGTAGTGAAGAGCATATGTTTCGTTGTACACTTTCTGGGGTTTACCTGCACTTTCATATTCTCTCTTCATTCGGGCCTCACACACTTGTGAGGTACAGAGGGCAAATATTAGTATCCCTGCATTACCAATGAAGAAAACAAGACTGAGAGAGTTTAAATGACTGGTAAAGGCTACACAGCTAGTAATCACCGCATCTAGGATTAGAATATCTATGTCATGTGACTCCAAATCTTATACTTTTTCCATAGGCCAGTCTCTCTTACCACTAAGAGATCACTTATAAAACCGCAAGAACAGACAAATTCAATTAAGATAAAACAAAACAAGGGTGCTATTTAAAGAATCAGATTCCAAATTTTTCAATCAAACCAATTTCAAGGCTAATTCAGTTTTAACCTCCTTCTCCGTATACCTCATACACAGCGCACACAGAGCTTCAATGTAGGTCCACACATGACATCTGGGTAGGAGGCTCATTACTTGTATTTTCTAAGACACATATTTCAGCCTTTATTATGTTCATCATACTCAACATCCAGGGATAGGTCCCCTAGGGAGGAGAAAATCATACAGCTTGTCCAAGACCAAATAAAAAGCTTCTATGTCTGAGATACGTACCAAATATTGATGACTTTCCCAATTTACCCAATCAATATTTATTGAATACTCAGTGTGCCAGTCCCTGGGCTAGGGATATAAGGATGGACAGGACTTGAACTATGTTAATTTAGATGTGGAGACAGATAAGCAAATACATTATAAAAAGAATATAATATGTAGTTATTAAAGGTATGTTAAAAGTGGAGATCAATTTTGTCTAAAGGAATTTAAAAAGGCTTACAGAGGAGGTGACTTTTGAACCAGAATTTGGAGAATGCATCTTATTTCAGACAAAGAAGGAAGTTCAGGAAATTCTAAGTAAGCAAAGGGAAGCAGAAAAGTAATAAGTAGTGAAAACGCTTGTATGATGTCCTGTAGAAAATGACACATACATTCAAGCATAGGACATACGGCAGGAAGCAGCGACTAAACTAGAAAACTAGGTTAGAATCAGATAAATATCCAGGAATATATTCTGCAGACTAGAGACTGTCAGTTCTTTGTTAGTCAAAGAACTACCTTCAAACAAATTTTTATGCAAAACACAACAATAATAACTACAGAGCTTATCTGGTAGAAAGGGAGCAAAGAAGCAGAATCTATCCATTCGGCCTCACCTTGACAGCCCCTTCCTAGTGTCCTCCTTCATAGAGACCTAAGACAGTGCTAGTACTCAAAGTGCAGTCCTCATCCGTGCAGTCCTCATTGCTGTTACCAGTTCGCACTAAATACAGAAATTGAGAGTAAGCACTTAGAAACTTTGCATTACAATTTAACAATAATTTTATGTTGGTGAATCTAATAAAATTTTGACGTTTATACCTAGATTTTAAAAGTTTCATCTTTATAATAATTCATTTTTATCGTATTTATAAAATTATTACTCTAAGAGGAATGAAAAATACTGCTCCTTCAACACATATAGTTTAAAAAGCACTGCCCTAGAGGTTCCACAGGTGATCAGATTTGTAATTCAGAAAGTTAGAAAAATAACTCTAGTGGTTGTTTAGAGGGGGACGACCAACTGGCAAATACAGAACACAAATAATATGAAAAAACAGAAAATTTCAGATGATATAAGGATTACTTGTGTAAATGTTAATTAAGCATCTGGCAAACAATGAATAACAATTTTTAAGTTCACAGAAAAGAGAGATCTCTACAGGCTAAAGTAGTCAAGGAAGACTCAGATATGGTAATAGATTTTTAGAGAGAAAGACCTTAAGCCATCAATTTTTAGACCTAAATTTATTAAGTCAAAAAATTTTAATATTATTTATTATATGTGTAACATTATTTACTGAAATACCTACTATATACTAGGTGCTGGGGATACAATACTGAATATAAGACATGGTCCCTGCCATCATCACAGACATTAACCAATCAAAAAATATAAACAGATGCTTCATTTAAAACTAATAAGTACTACAAAGGAAAGTCACATGGTACTATGAAATCATCTAACAGAGAGATTAAATAGATGAAGGAAGGATTCCCTGAAGAAGTGATATCTTAGTCGAAATCTAAAGAATGAGTAGAAATTGATCAGGCAAGGAAGGGGAAAGAGCATTCTAGGCAGAGGGAACATGCTTGAGAAAAAACTGTGAGGAGGGATGGGGCAAGAAGAGCCCACAGAATAGAAAAAAAGGAAGTGTGACTGAGGCACAGAAAAAAAAGACGAAAGTGACAAGCAGGTAAAGGGTAGACGGGGTAGGTCATTAGAAGTTCTATAAGCAACAACATGAATGAATCTTGAAGAAATTATGCTAAGTGAAATAAGCCAATCACAAAAGGGCAAATACTGTATGATTTCCACTCAAATGAGGTACCTGGAGTAGTCAAAATATGTAGTCTGTCACAGAGACAGCAAGTAGAATGGTGGTTGCCAGGGGCTGAAGGGAGGGAGTAATGGGGGTTTATTGTCTAATTGGTACAGAGTTTCAGTTTTGCAAGATGAAAAAAGTTCTGGAGATGAATGGTGGTGATGGTTGCACAACAACATGAATATACTTAATGCCACTGAATTATACACTTAAAAATAGTTAATGTGGTAAATTTTACGTTATGTATATTTTACTACAATTAAAAAATAATTATTTTTAAATGTTCTATAAGCTACATTAAGATCAACAGGAAGCATGTGAAGAATTTAAGTATAGTATAATTATCAGACTTCAAATTTAAAAAAAATTACCCTTAAAAGCAACAAGGAAAATGAGTTAAAGGGGAGCCAGAGTAGTTATAGGCAGAGTAGTTAGGATGCAACTGTAGTAATTCAGGGGAGAGAGGAGAGAAGCTTGGACCAGGACGGTAGTAATGCAGATTCATTCATTCATTTAACAAATATTTAATGAACGCCATTATACGCCAGGCACTATGATAGATGTTAAGTATAAGACTGGCAAGATCCTTGCCCCCATGGAACTTGTAAACAAATAAACAAATAAATAAATAATTACATTTTGTGATTAAGTGCTAAAACAGAAATAAACAGTGACTGTGGAAGGGCAGTCAGGGAGGCCTCTATGGGGAGGTGATTTCTAAGCTGAGAAAGAACTAACCAAGATTCAGGGGAAGACCTTCCCAGGCAGAGGGAACAGCATGTACAAAGTTTCAGAGACAGGAAAGAGGTTCATATATTTAAGGAACAAAAAGGGAGCCAGTGTGACTGGAGTTTAGCTGGGGGATGGTGGCATCACATGAGATTGGTTAAGAAAGTAGGCTCCATATCATGTAGACCATAAGGGAAAATACTGTTTGCATTTTCAGTGCAATGGGGAAGTCACTGAAGGATTTTAGGCAAAGAGACGATATGATCTGTGGCGACTGCATTGGTGGTGGGGTGGGGCAGAGCAGTAGAAGCATGAAAACCATTTAGGTGTGAACACAATAGTCCAAAAGAACTATGGTGGCCTAGGCTAGAATAAAGGAGGTTATGACAGACAGGGGTGGAAAGATTCGTTAGATGTTTAGGATCTAGTCCTAATGGGTATAACCAATGAACTGAAAATGAAGAAAAAGTCATTTCAGAAATGAGTGCCAGTTTTTAGGTGTGGGCAAACAGATGAATTAGGAGGTGGCAAAATAGGCAACAATGGGCAAGCATCAGAATCACCTAGAGAGCTTTTATTTATTTTTTTGCTGAGGAAGATTAGCCCTGAGATAACATCTATTGCCAATCTTTCTCTTTTTTGCTCTTTTTGTATGTGAGCCGCTGCCACAGCATGGCCACTGACAGATGAGTAGTCTAGGTCCATGCCCAGGAAGTGAACCCAGGCCTCTGGAGCAGAGCAGGCCAAACTTAACCACTAGGCCACTGGGGCTGGCCCTAGAGAGCTTTTAAAAAATACTAATTCCTGGGCCAGCCCCGTTGCTTAGCAGTTAAGTGCGCGTGCTCCACTGCTGGCGGCCTGGGTTCGGATCCTGGGCGCGCACCGATGCACCGCTTCTCCGGCCATGCTGAGGCCGCGTCCCACATACAGCAACTAGAAGGATGTGCAGCTATGACATACAACTATCTACTGGGGCTTTGGGGGAAAAAAAATAAATAAATAAAATTATAAAAAAAAAAATACTAATTCCTGAGTTCCATTCCCTTGGAGATCTTAACTCAATAGATTTTTTTTTTTTTTATACATGGGATTTTTAATTTAAAACCTCTCCAGGTGTTTCTGATAATCAGCAAGGTTTGGGAATCACCGCTGTAGACAAAGTTAACCAGAGTTGGTTTCTATCGCTTGCAACCAAAAGAATTCTTATGATACACAAACTGGTATGGGGGAGAAGGGGCGGTTTATAAATGAGTCCCTAAAACGTAGAATTGACTGGATCAAGGCTGGGAACAGAACAGTGCAGACCTCTATCTCATGCTGAGAGGCTGTCCATCCTTATGTGGTAGGAGAAAACTGATCAAACTGTGGTCTGTTTTGTACCAGGCTCACCACTACTAAGGTACACTGCAAAAAGAGACGTGGTAGGGAAAATGCAGGATGTAATGTGTACCGGCTATACAGACGGCCTTCGATTAATTCCTATAAAAAAGAAACTGCTTAATATGAAATAAGGGAGATACTCAAAATAGTCAATGACCTGTAAGGTCATACCAGTGTCTATTGAAGAATATCAGTCCCCAGTTAAACTGGTCAATCTGAAAGCACTGGGAAGAAAATATGGCTTTTCTAAAAAACGTTCATTCTGCTCAGAGCCTGCACAGGAGTCTTGCTGAGTCTGAAAACTACCCAGGGCTAAAAATGGTTTAAGCAAAGGCAGAAAGGCAGGACCTGAAACTGCGGGTCCTGCCTTTCAGGCAGGTCCTGTAAAAGACCCTTAATTCCCCTGGGTCCGCCCAAGCACCTTTGTTATGCATTCCTTGCTTGGTAAAACTGGGATACAATCTACAAGCAAGGAACAGATTATTAATATCTTCCTTCCTCAGGCCCTATTTCAAATTAAGTGAGCCAATATATTTCTCTTTTTTCTTTTTTTTTGGCCACAATCCATTTATGTTGGGTTTCTGCCCTTTACAACCAAAAAGTGTTAATACACTACCAATATTTAAAAAAGGATCACCACGGGCACTACCCTAAATCTACTGAAACAGAATCTCCAGGTCAGGGTGTCTGTTATTTCTTAATAAGTGTTCCGGATGATCAGGCCAAGTGGGGAAATACTAGTTTAGGCTGAAGTTTAACATTCAACAAAAGTCTGGTTGTGTCTTCCCATACTCTATGAAATGGCAGTTGTTACTTCCCAGTAATACAGAAGAAGGACACTATAACAATATTTATTTAGAACATACTATGAACCCACCACTGTACCAAAATCCACCATTGTATATGGTGGGCACTAAAAGTTGAAGACATTGCCTTGCCTTCCAGGATCTTATATTCTTTTTTTTTTTTTTTTTTTTTTTTGTGAGGCAGATCAGCCCTGAGCTAACATCCGTGCTAATCCTCCTCTTTTTTGCTGAGGAAGACCGGCTCTGCACTAACATCTATTGCCAATCCTCCTCCTTTTTTTCCCCCAAAGCCCCAGCAGATAGTTGTATGTCATAGTTGCACATCCTTCTAGTTGCCGTATGTGGGATACGGCCTCAGCATGGCCAGACAAGCGGTGCGTAGGTGCGCGCCCGGACCTGAGCCCGGGCTGCCAGTAGCTGAGCGAGTGCACTTAACGGCTAAGCCACGGGGCCGGCCCAGGATCTTATATTCTTTAATTTGTAGAAAATGCAAGACCCACAAATAGATCAGGGACTGCAGAACCTGTCTGATCAATGGAATAAGCTAAGGAACTTTTTGGTAGATGAGGGGTGGGAGGTATGGGATTTAAACCTCTATCCATCAGACAACAATGCTATTTCCAAAATACGGTCAGTGTAAAACGCAGTTCCTTCTTCATATAAGGTAAAGAAGCACACAAAAGAAAAAATTGGGTATAATGAAAACAGTCCATTAATTCAAATTTGTATTTAACTAACATGTATTGAGCACTTACTATATAAACATTTACTGTATCAGGCACCTAAATATAGGTTTTCATTAATAACTAATAATCAAAAACACAAGCAAATGAGTAAATTGCCTGAATTGACATTTCTCTTTTCAGTCTAATGGTTTATTTAAATGCCATCATTAGGGGATTTAACATATTAGAAGAAAATTGTTAGTGTTGAGAATGAAGAAATCAACAAAAACATTACTTAACATTTTACCAAATTCAACTAGCAGTACTCAAGAAGACAACTTTGACACCTAAGTGTCAAGGTCAGCATAAAAGAAATCTATTTATTGTTAAGGCAGTTAATAGCAATTCAGCCCAAACAACCAATCTTTGTTTATTCCTTAAGTAGCTAAGTTGGAAGTGTTGTGGAAATCTGAGGGTTATGAGTTGGGGAGTTTGGAGAGTAATAGTCGGAGTTGGAGAGTTCTGGAGCAATAAAGAAGCAAGAGAATGGCTAGCTCTACTGGTATTTGTTTAGGAATATTTTCTAAGCTTTCTATCGAGAGAGGACATCTAGGGTCATTAAATAATTATTTACAAAATATATCCTTGAAGACAGATTTCTGTGAGTGGCTTCCTTTAAATGTACGTACAACTATAACTAATGATGAAGATATACTTAGTAGGAGAACTATAAACTCTGTGATTATTTCTCAAAAAGTTTTTTCTTAAAACTAAATCCAGGACTTCTAAATTTATCTCACTCTGAGAATCATACTAATCTTATAGAGCATTTGTAGAAAAAATAACTATCCAATTCACACTCATATATAGTAATACGTATTAGCACTTTCTAGTGTCATACAGCTTTGTGTGACACTAGAAAGTGCTAATAAAATAACATTCCTATGTGAATTGAATCATTTTGTTCACAAGCCAATGTGGGGACTTAGTCACAATCCTTCCAAATAATCACACTGTATTTTTAATTAACAAGCAATATTATGTCGTAAGAATTTTTTACATTTGTCTAAGTCCTCCCTGTTGATTAGCACTTGGCATATTTTTGTCTTCTACATGTATATGACACTGAGGTGGAAAAAGTTTATATGACATCCACCTGGCATACATTTTGATGAATCTATTAAAAGACTGCAGCTTGTTGGTCCCATCAAACGAGTCAACCAAATTGGGAACATTTTATGAATAAATATGTTTTAATCAAATCCCAAAGAAATAGTATATAAAGTTATTTTAATTTTATTATAACTTTTAAAAAATAAGCTTTTATTTTAGAACAATTTTTAGATTTACAGAAAATCTGCAAAGACAGTTCAGAGTTCCCATACACGCTGCACACAGTTTCCCCTATTATCAACATCTTGCATTAGGATGATACATTTGTTACAATTAATGAACCAATATTGATACATTATTAACTAAAGTCCACACTTCATTGAGACTTCCTTAGTTTTTACCTAATATCCTTTTTCTGTTCCAGTACCCCATCCAGAATAACATAGTACATTTAGTCGTCATATCTCTTTAGGCTCTTCTTGGCTGACAGTTGCTCATACTTTCCCTGCTTGATGACTTGGGTAGTTTTGAGGAATACCGATCATATTTGTAGAATATCCCTCAACTGGGATTTGTCTGATGTTTTTCTCATGATTAGACCAGAGTTATAGGTTTTGGAGGAGAAGACCACAAGGCAAAATTATAATAACCTTTTATCCCAACTATCATCTGGATAGTCAGCTCACTGAGGAAAGGAACTAGATCTTATTCTCATCTTTGTATCTTCAGTAGATAAATCACAGAGCCAGTGAGTGGCAGATTGGGACTTGAACTGGGACTGCTAACCACCAAGCCATAATTCTTTTCACATATCATGCTTTTCACGTTATCTCTTTCAGGGGCAGGCCCAGTGGCGTAGTGGTTGAGTTCACACGCTCTGCTCTGGCAGCCAGGGGTTCACAGGTTCGGATCCTGGGTGCAGACCTAGGTACCGCTTATCAAGCCATGCTGTGGCAGGTGTCCCACATATGCAATAGAGGAAGATGAGCACAGTCGTTAGCTCGGGGTTGGTCTTCCTCGGCAAAAGGAGGAGTGGCAGCAGCTGTTAGCTCAGGGCTAATCTGCCTCATCAAAAAAAAAAAAAAAGGTCTCTTTCACCTTCTTGTCTATGAGATATTGGAGACTGAACTACTTACTGACCTGTAGAATATCATCCAATTCTGAAAATGCACTAAATTAACAACAGCTTAAGTTCTATCTTTATTAAAACCAAAAGATATAGAAGAATAAATAAAACTGTCAATATTAATCCTAGTTAGCATTTTATAGAAACTATGATATAGACAGCAGAGGATGAAAATTCTTTCAATTGTGTTGACATATCAAATATTTAAATACAGAAAGGATCTATTTTGAATAGTCTCCCTGACTCTATCTTCTTCATAATTAAATGGAATTATAATCACTGCCCACAGAACTGGTACATTGAATCACTACTATTCTGAGATATCTATATCTCTATTATCTTGGTACCTTAGTACCTTACTGTATCTTAGAGCACAATGATTTTTTTTTTTTTTTAATATCCAATGGTCTCTTTGTAGTATTCCTACCTTATCTCCCGAGGGCCTTTCACATTGCTGACTATTCCTCTTTTTCAAACTTATTGTTGTTCCCTTGGCATTCAAAACACCATTTTCTCCTGATTTTCCCTGCGTAGTGATTCAGAGTATAGCTTACTGGTTATCGACTCTAGACCTAGATTTCCAGAGTTCAAATCCTGATTCCACCACTTGCTAGCCCTTTGACCTTGGACAGGTTACTTAACTTTTATGTGCCTGTTTCCCCATCTGGGAGGATTACATGAGTTTATACATATATAAAAATGCATAGTAAATGCTATACAGATATTTGCTGTTATTGTTATTTTCATCCTTAGTCTCTTCCTCTACTGCATTTCTTTGACCTCCATATACTCCACCTGGGAGATTCCATCCATTCAAGGCAACTTTATTGTGTCTATCTGGAAGGGCTTCTTTTTCTTCTTCTCACTCTCTATCTGGAGAATTCCTTCTCAATCCTTAAGATCCAGTTTAAATGTGATTCTCTCTCTCTGGAGCCTTTCCAAAGATTATCTCCTTCCTTCTGCCTCAGGAGTAAGTTGTTCCTGCCCCTTGTGTTCTCACAGTACTTTGAATATATTTCAAGGAGAACACTTGTTACATTAGATTGAATGAGGTTCAGCCGTTGGAAATTGCCTATATGAGACCATTTTAGACCTACAAAAACAGCAATTTTACATGATTCATCCTAATAACATCTCTATATTTCTGCTACTGCCTCCCTCCCTGCATTACACTCATAACAAGGACTATATGCTACTATTCTTTAAAAATACATATATAATGAATATTTCAGATTTACAAAAGGTCTAAAGAATAATGAATGGACACCCATATATCCACAACCCAGTTCAAAAATATCTACCAACGCAATTTAAGCCCCCTGTGTGCTCTTTCCAGCATTATTTCTGGTCTTTTCTCCCCACTCTACCCTTCAGTGATGCCTACTATCCTTACTTTGATATTTATCATTACTGTGCATTTCTTTAAATATTTATTACATAAGTATGCTTCCCTAAATAATACATGCATATTAAACTTTATATAACTGTGTTCTGCCATTTGCATTATTCACTCAACATTTTATTTGTGAGATTCACCCAAGTTACTATACAGATCTAGTTCATTCATTTTCATTATTGTATGGAATTCCATTAGGCAAACATACCACAATATTTTCATTCTTTTATTGAAAGACACTTAGACTAGTTTGAATAATTTTAAAATAATGTTTCATGAATATTTTAGTATGTCTCTTTAGGCACACATTGGAGAGTTTCTAAAGGGTATTTACCTAGAAGTGGAATTGCTGGATTGCAGGTTATGTGCATTTGGTTTTAATAGATATCGCCAAATTGTTCTTCACTATGGATGCACAATTTCTATTCCCAACAATAGTGTCCAAGAGTTTCCTTAACTCCACATCCTAACCAATATTTGGTATTATCAGACCTAATTTTTGTCAATCTAATAGGTGTGAAATGACATATCATTAGAGCTTTAATTTGCCTTTACTTGATTACTGGCGAACGCCTAACAAACATTTAGGTCGCCTCTTTCATGCCTTGTCATTTTTCTATTGATTTGTCTTTTTCTAATCTATTTGTAGGACTCCTTTGTTATTACAGATAGTAATATTTGGCTGTTATATGTACCACAAATATATCTTTTAACTCTGTGGTTTGTCTTTGCATTTTTAAAATTATGACATTCATCTTTGTCACTGTACATAGCACAGTGTCTGGCAGTTAGTACACATTAATAAACATTTGTTGAATGAATGAAAGAAAAACTGAAAAAACATACATAAAGAAATTAGACAATGTTTTTAAGATCCTATATTCCCTTAACTTGGAATTGTGACCCTCTATGCCTAATTAGGTTTTATAAACTTATACTCCCAAATTCATTTAAAAATTCATTTATTTTTAAAGAAATAAATTTAATCTGGTTTGGAGACTTTCTGGCAGTCCCTTGAAGCAACTGGAGATACGACAGAGCACCAAAAAGTCAGGTTGTAAGTCTAAAATTCCAAATCATCTAATACAACGGTTGTCTGCTCTCTTTTTAAATATCTCCAAGAACAAGTACACTGGCTCTCATGCTTTCTATTATACTTTACAGCACATAATGACTAAAATAACCTTTATTTTCATCATGTTTGAATGCCCCAGAGGAAAGTCTACATAAACAGGAGTGTAAAGCAATTATAATAAATAAGAAAACACTTGGAAATGTGCCTATAATATGCCAATGAGCAACAGACATAACGATTAAAATGAATATACAATATGTATATGCTTTAATTTTAAAAGCTAACAATTGTAATATTTATAGTAAATACAGAGGGAAAAAATAACGCAGCAGCCTTTATATGCTTTAAAATTTAAGGAAATTAGTATATGATAACTTGCAGCAAAACCAGCAGGAGGTTCAGGCAGCACAGGGTCTTTAAAAGGAGGTCATAGGAGGCAATGAGTCATTCTGGACAAAGCACAAAATCTGTAGTAAGACGACCTGGTTTTGAGTTGTTGTTCTGATATTTACTAGCTGTTTAACAGTGGGCACATCATTTAATTCATCTGCACCTCACTTCCTTATCAGTAAATAGAGTTTATAATGATCTGGCATCCTACTTAGGGTTATTACATGTTTCAAATTAAATAGGAAAATGTGTGAGACATCCTTAATAATATGCAACTGTAATTATCTATCCTTCCTCACCTTCCCATCTTCCCAATGCCACTTACACCATCCCTGCAATTCCCAAGCAGAATGGGATACAAACTCTTCTGTGATGGATACTGTATTTGTCTGCTCAGCTGCCATAACAAAAACACGGACTGTATGGCTTAAACAACAGAAATTTATTTCCTCACAGTTCTAGAGGTTAGAAGTCCAAGATCGTTAGAAGTCCAAGATCAAAGTGTCATCAGGGTTGATTCCTTCTGAGGCCTCTCTCCTTGGCTTATATAGAAGGCAGTCTTCTCCCTCTGTTTTCACATGGTCTTTCCTTTGTATCTGTGTCCTAATCTCTTCTTCTTATAACATGACACCAGTCACATTGGATTGGGGCCCATCCATATGACCTCATTTTACTTTAATTACCTCTTTAAAGGCCCTGTCTCCAAATATAGTCACATTCTAAAGTACTGAAGGTTAGGATTTCAACATATGAATTGGGTGGGGGTGGGGACACACAATTTAGCCCGTAGCAGATATATAGATATCCTACCATACCACACCTACCACAACTACAGCACTTACTACTTTGTAATATAATTATCATTTTTGTCTCCCCTGGTAGGCTACGAATGCCTGCACAATACCAAATATTTCCTATTTATCTCTATCTTCCAAGTGTCTAATGCAGAGTATATGCTCAATAGAATGCTCCAATAAACTGCTGATAACTGAACAGATGATATTTTCTGCCAAGGAGCAATTAGAATTGATCTCTTCTATAAAAACTTTTCTTTTAATAGAGTTTGTAATATTCCAAGGATCTAGGAGAAAGGACAAATTTTCACTCTTATCTTTCCAAAAGCAACTCTGTTCCCAAATTCTCATCCTTTCCACCTCAGCCTCTATTCCTGAAGTACATACGTTGAGCTTTCCTTAAGCAAAGAACTTGGAGACCTTTACCACCACTCCAGAAGTCAGTGACCTCTCCCTCCACCTCTGAATTTCTGGAATGTTTATACAGTTATGTAGCATTTAACTTTGTATTACCTCTAAGAGTTAGTGAGGTATGCATGTTATCTTCCCCCTCATAAACAGTGAGCTCCCTGAGAGAAAGGACTATGTCTTATTCATCTATTTGACTGATCAACAATAACTATTTATCAGATAAGCATAAATTTTTCTAAACCAGAGCACTCTTCAGGAAGAGAAATTTTCTTAAACAAAGGAGGAGGGGCAGGAAAAGTTTGGGACATATTGACTTTGAAGTAGATATGACACAGAGCTGTTTGTGTAGCTGACTGTAGGTAGCTAAATATACAGGTCTAACACTCAGAGGAGATATCTTGGCTATAGAGAGAAATCTGAGTCATGAGTATATAGATGTTACTGGAAGCCGAGTGAGCAGATGAGATTGCCAAGGGAATGCAGAGAAGAGGCCTAGGATTAAAGACAGGCAAGAGAAGGAAAGGTGTCATCCAAAGACCACTTGAGATAAAGTGGCTAAGGAGGAACCAACACACTGAAGTGCACCAAAGCCGAAGGAAAAAGTGTTTTGAGGAAGAGGGAATAATCATGAATGTGAAACGCTGCTGCTCAGGTCTGAAAGTTGCCGGCCTCTCCTGGTGTTAGCAACAAGGAGAAGACTGGTGACCCTGATCAGAGCAGTTTCAGGGATCGCCACTTACCGTGCAATTTGGGCAAGTTTCTAAAACTTAAAATCTCAGTTTCCTTTATTTGTAAAATAAGGAGACTACTATTTCCTCATGAGTATTTTGAGGATTAAATAAGTGGCAATAATAATAAAAGTAACATATATGAATGGAACATATACAGCATTCCTACAATGTGCTGGACACTGTGAAGAGCTCTTTGATATAGATTACCTTACTTAAAAAAACTCACAAAAATCTTAAGGTACTACAGTACCTAATAGGTACTATTATCATTCCCATCTTCAGATGAGGAAACTGAAGCTTATTATTATTAAGTGATGGAGACCAAAACAAGAAAGCAATGAAGAAGTGAGAATGAGGAAGTTTATATATCAAATGTATATAACTCAACAAGTTTGAGTAAAAGGTAGGCAGGAGACTAGGTGGTGCCTAGAGGGAAATGTGGGCTTAAGATTTTATTTATAAGATTTATTTCAAGATGGGAGACTTCTAAGAAGATTTAAATAAAAAAGAAAAGGAGCCAGAAAAGAGAAAGAGCTAGAAAGACAAAGAAGGCAGTGAAGATGGGGGTCAGAGACTTAGCCTTGGGCAGGAGGAAAAAGCAGGAAAATTTAGGTATAGTTTTAAGGAACAGGTTTGACTTAAGACCTCATGGAGAATAGGACAAAGAGATGACTACGTATTGAAGGCCCAACGGCAGCAATCCATGTAACTGTGTGATTTTTTTCCAGCAGGGCTCAGTAGAGCTAGTATGGGCAAGAAGAGAGAGGTTAGTTTGGGATTTTGCCCAGACAGGAACAGAAGGACAATGGAGCAAAGGAATAGAGAATAATGGCAAGAGAGTGAATGAAGTAAGTGGTAGACTAGGAAAATTAAGCTGGATAGGGAAGGAAGTGAGGATAGGCCTTGATGAGGTTAAAGAACAGATCTAGCAGGGATAGTCAAAGGTCAGGTAGAAGGAGAAATTTTGAACGAAGCTGCGTGTTTTCATTCATAAATTCAGAGGCGGGCCATCTCTGAGTGATAACAAGGTCCATTGTGTGACTATGGGGATTGATTAGCTAAAAAGATGATCTCTTGAGTTGAAGAGGCCAATGTGTTGGAGAAACAATCACCCATGTGAATACTGAAGTCACTCAGAATGAGGACAGAAATTGAGGTGGAAGATGTGTGCAAGCTCCTAAACGATACAGAGTGGTATAGCCCTTATGCCAGAGAGCACAGGGATTTTAAGAAGATAGAGAAGTAACACTTTGGAAATAGTGGTGCATAAAAAACTAGTCATCCTTATCTTTCTTCTTTTGCGTAGGAGTGGTATGGGAGAATGAGCTGCACCCATTTAAAAGGGCTACAGAGCAAGTGATGTTGCTCTCCACGACTCAGGAGAGAGCCCGGCTTCCATTTAAGGCCAGAAGACACAAAAAACATCCAGTAAAATGGTCGACAGTGTAGGAAACAGGAATTTCAGAGAATAAGTGGAAAGGTTTGAGAGGGAGCAAACAAGTAGGGCTGGGAGAGAGGAAGAGGAAGCCAAGTCGGCACAGGAATAACAGTACAGAAGAAGACTGATGATTGGAGGGGCTGGGACAAAGATAACAGATGATAAGACTTGCTGGGTTTATATGGACACAAGGTTATCAAAATAAAAATTAGTTCCAGCAGTTCCCTGGTGGCTAGGGAGTTGGCGCTAATGCCTTGGCAATGGTTTGGTTAAATTCTCTCATTTAAGGATTTGACGGGGGCAAATTTGAGTATCTAGTATTTAACTGACATTATGTAAAGTGCTTTACACACAGTACCATATTAGTTAAACCTTACACCTATACCTTCTCTCATTTTATAAATGAGGGAACTGAGGATCAGAGAGGCTAAGTGACCAGCCCTGGGTTGTACAATTAATATTTAGTGACACTGAGGAATCCAGGCTTCTTTTCAAATCTAAATCAGTATGGTAGTATAAAAAAGACAGAATTTGAAGTCAGAGTCACTTTCTACTAGTGAGATCTTGTATGTTTCCTAACTCCACTAAGCCTATCTACCGAACAAGGTTATTGCAAAGATTAAACTACAACTATAAAACAAATCTTAGTAGTTATTTTTTTAACCTAAAATTGGCCTACATAGGAATTTATTTTCGAATGTGAATTTCTTACTTGGTTTACTTCGAACATAGATCCAATGTTTCTGAATTAATGCCTATAAATTTTACAGATAGGAAACTAAGTAGGGAGAGAGGATGTACAATCTATGGCTCCTTAATATACCTAGAATCAAGTCCAAACTCCATAGTTTCAGATCTTTAATGCTATGGCCCCAGCCCATCTCTCTAGCCACATCTCTCACTACTGACTTACACAAATACAATACTCAAACCTATGGCAACTATCAACTTTTAACAAACATATCCTACACTTTCCCCATTTTGTATCTCCACCTAAACTATTTACTCTATTGAAATTTGTTCTCCAAGGCCCAAATGAAATTCACCTTGAGTATGAAGCCTAACCTTGTTTCCAAATGTTGAGAAATGAGCCATCACTCCCTCCTCCGAACTCCTCTATCACTTTGCTTTTACCTCCCTTAGTGTACTTATTGTCTTATAATTTGGGTAAGCATGAAAAACTTTCATTTCTGCCAGCAGAGCTTAAGTCCCTTAAAGGGAGTTGGAAGAGAATTAACATTTACTTTGCATGTATGTATCTATGAAGTGCCAATTGCTTTTCTTGTGTTTTTACATACAGACATCATGTCATGTAATCTTTGTGACACCCTATGAAGTAGGAATTTATTTTTTACAGATAAAGACACTGAAAGTCACAGAGGTTAAACAATTTGCTTATAGTCCTAAGGCTAGTAAGTGACAGAGCCTAGATTTGAATCTTGGTCTTTCTAACCCAAAGCCTAGGCTCTTCCCACTAAACTCTTCCCAGAAACCATGCGTATATCCTCATTACTTTATCTGATTGTTTCCTATCCACCCACTAATCATCAGGGGGAAAACCTCCAGTGCCTTTGTCATTAAGTATTAGC
Organism: Ceratotherium simum simum; assembly: GCF_057802395.1. NCBI lineage: Eukaryota > Metazoa > Chordata > Mammalia > Perissodactyla > Rhinocerotidae > Ceratotherium > Ceratotherium simum. The sequence continues at coordinate 18,142,821 of NC_141921.1, read as the reverse complement.
AGAAAGGATCTGCTCTCCTACTTTCCAAAACTAAGAACACTCTTCAGAGCAAACAGAATGATTAATATGAGTTCTGAATAAAGATGAAGAGATCAGAATCCCACTTCCAGGAAGGAAAAGTCAAAAACCATTACTTTTCCACTCTTGTGGTTAAAAACTCTTCCTCCTTTGAGGTTTACACCATATGGCTATATCACTCTCTATCCTTCCTCCTCATCTGTCATCTACCACTCTCCCGATTAATCCCCTAATTCACTGCACCTGGGTCACAATTTCCTTTCTTCCCCACATCCTAGCATCCTAAATCACATCACGAACCACACAGAAGACTCATTCAATACAACAGCCTCACAGTTCCTTGTCATACTCGGCTTCACTGACTGTCACCTCTGCTGTACTTCAGCTACCCACACAGAGACGAGCTGCCATCTAGAACAGCTCCACAGCAGACAATTTAACTCCAATATTCCACTTTCTGACCACAACCTCCTTTTTTTCTAGCTTACTTCTACCACATTCGCTCATTGATCTAACTCAAGAAACTGCAAAATCTTCAAGTCCAAAACCGAACTCATCGTCCAGTGTTTCCTGTCTCAGTTAATGTCACTGCCATCTCACTAGTTACCCAAACCAGAAACCTGAGCATCACGCTGGACTCCTCACCCTGTCATCTGCACATCGAGTCAATCATAAAGCCTCACAAACTCTCCCTACTTCATCCCTTTCCCCTTCTCCCTATGACCACATTTTAAAAATGTTAATCAATCTTGTCTGTCAAAAACCTTTTACTAATTAAAAAAAATCACCCACTGAATTAATTTCAAGATACTTACGCATACCAGGTCTACCGTGACATGGCCTCTGCCTATATTTCCCAGCCTCACAACCTACCACTTAAGTTTTCATTGTTATATTCTTAGCAGTCTCAAACTGCTTGTGGTTCTCTAAGCAAGCCATTCCTTTTCTCACATTGATACCTTTCCTCAAGCTGTTTTCTCTGTTTGAAGCACACTTTTTACTCATCTTTGCCTGACTTACCCTTACTTACCATTTAAGATTTGGGTCAGGTGTCATCTCTTCCCAAAGCCTTCCATCAAGTCCTAGGCTAGTCTAAGCGACCTCACCTTGGAGCAACCACAGCATCATATGCATAGCTCTTACCTTTTATTCTGAGATGACCTATTTTAGGATCTAATTTACCAGCTCGACAAGACTTAGAAATGTATCTTATTCATCTTGGTATACCCAGCTAAACACAGTAAATAGCATACTGCCTTACACATAGTAGACACATAAGGGTAGAGAAAAGGTTAGAACATGTTGAGTTTAAATTTTCAGTGGGTTATTCACACCAGTTCTTTCTCAGAGTTTTCCTACCATTAACTCAAAGTCCTTTGAAGGGAAGGAACTAGAGCCTTTCCTGGGTCTATACAGTTCTGTATAGAATGGTACTATACAAATTTTTACTCAAATTACATAAAAGGGAAATGGCATTTGCACAAACATACCAGAAATCAAAACTTGACAATGTGCACCACAAACTTCAAAACCACTGACAAGCTTAAAAAATGAAGACATAAGAACAAAGATAAAGAACCAATTCTGACTGCTGGTATGTGCTTGCCTATGTTATAAAAACAGTGAAACTTTGCTTAGAATTTGAACAGGGTCCCAGATACGAGAGCTTGGCATTTTATCTACAAGGCCATCAAATCTCTGCTGGGCTTAAAAAATGACTAACCTGTAAGGTTGCTTAGGCAGGCGTTTAGGATGTTGGTAAAAGACCCGTTTTAAAAACTTAACCCCACATACCAAGGCTAAGTGATGAAAAAGCAAGTAAAAAATAATGCTGGTAAGTCAGCAACAAAAAAATGTTCTTTTTCACAGTAATTATGGGCCTTCTGCTGGCAGTTAGAAATAGAGCAAAGAGTTCAATGTAATAAAGCATTTCCCTCTCCAATTAAATATTAAATTGCAGTTTGGCATCAAACTAGGTCTCAATCCTTTTTCAGAGTAAAATGAAAAGCTCTTCTATTTGCATGGTGCATTGCAACACTTTGATATACATTAGCTTACTTGATAAACTGTTTACAGACCTTTAAAAAAATAAGGACAAACCCAAAAATTTCCACAAAATAGGATCTCTTTTAGTTCGTCTGAACAAACAGTACTAGATGTCCTCCCCCCTTTTGTTTTTTTTAAGTTCAAAACACAGCCCAGAAATGAGGAAGAGAATAGATTACTTCTTATTTAAGCCGGTCAATCCTTGGGGCCAAGGAGCTTCTTGGAGAAACTTAATAGGTTTTGTCTTCTCACTCACTTTAAGAAGCTCTCTTTAAAGGGGATGTGGGCAAACGCCAGCTCATTCAGAGAAGGGATCAGAGAACCACAGCATATGCTGAGGAACTGGAATTAGTTAGTGAATAGAAGACAAGACTCCGGGGACATGATTACTATCTTCAGATATCTTAACGGGCATCCATAAGGGAAAAGAATGAGGAAAAATGGGAGGCAGCTGTTTCTTTCAACTTTCAAAAAAGTATCTCTCAAAAACCAGACCTGTTCAGGAACAGAATGGGTTTCCTTGGGAAGAGATTAGTTTCCCATCACTGGGAGAGGTGTGCAAACAGGTCGGTCAAATTATTAGGGTAGAATTCGGGATTTTCAGAGCTACGTTATTACAGGATGGGAGAAAGCGACCCTAGATGACTTTTAAATTCCCTTCCAGTCTGTAGATGTTCTGGGGTTTACCTATCTCCTGGAAACTCCTTTGCATTCCTCCCGGGGCTGGCCCCCAGCTGTGCCCACGTGTCCAGCCCTCCTGGCCGCTGGCTCACCTCGGTGCCCAGAGGCTCCCGCCCCGGTCTGAGGTTTGAAACCTGCTCTCCCCGCCCGTTCCCGGCGGCACACGTGAGTTGTCCCAGGGCAGCTCTCGCCGCTGGTGCCAGCCAGAGGGCTGCTGCTGACAGCTCAGAGCCCCCCACCCCCGACCCTCGCGCCGGCCATGCCCAGCCGGCTGGCGAGGACCACAGGCATCTCTCGGCTCTCGCGTCCGAGCAGACTGACAGCCACTCTGACTCCCAGCCCTCGGCGCCCAGCCAACCCTCCCCGGCCGACCCCAGCCCCGCCCCGCAGGCTTGGACAGAGCGACCCCCGCCCCGACCACCCCGCGAGGCTGAACCTCCAAAGGTCCCCCTGCCCTTGGCTTTCCCGCGCCGGGGCCCCCGGGGCGCCCCGAACGCGTCAGGGCCGCCGGCTGGACGCTGGGCCCCGCCGGCCCGGCCGCGGATGCAGAAGGAGCCGCCGGGGCTCCGGGCCGGGCTGACACGGCGGGGAAGGGCTGCGGCCACGTTCGGACCACAGACAGGCCGACCAGCTCCGACAGACGGCCAGGCAGCCGGGCCCCGGGGGGCGGGGGAGCGGCCGGGCAGGTCCGCCGCCGCCCTCTCGCCCGGGGCGGCCCCTGGTGGCCCAGGCCCCTCAGGGCGCGGGCTTTCCCGGCGAGCGGAGGCGGCCGCCCAGGCGCTTACCTGCGGGCGCAGCGGCGGCTCGGGGCGGCTCACTCCCTTCCCTCCGCCATGTTTCCGCTGCGCAGGGAGCGAGGGAGGACGCGCGAAGGGGGCGGGCGGGGGCGGCTCCGCGAACAGCGGGCGCGCGGGCGGGCGGCGGGGGGCTCGACCCGGGCGGCGGCGGCGGCAGGGAGGCGGGGGCGGGGGGGCGGGGGCGGGGGAAGGGGCGGGGCGAAGGCTCCTCAGCCCCGCCCCCACGCCTCCCGCCGCGAGGTGGCGCGCGCCTCGGCCGTTGGGCCCGCGCGGGAGGCGGGGCGGGCGCCGCCGAGCCTTCCGCCCCGGGGGCCCCCATCCGCGCCCGGACCGTCCCCCCGCGCCGCGTCTGGCGGAGGGGTAAACTGAGGTCGGGAGAGGCCTCGGGGACTCGGGTTCGAATCCCGCTGCCGCAGGTCGCCCGCTCCGAGGCCGCGCGTGGGCCCGTGGGGGCGATGGCGGACCCAAGAGCGGCCAGGTCTCGGCCCCACGGGCCGGCTGACGCGGGGCGCCACCTCGGGCGGAGAGCGGGCGCTCCCGGGGCCGGAATCCCTGCCCTGCCCCCTGACCTGTAACGGCGCTGGCGGATGGATGACCTTGACCGAGTTCCCTCACATCTCCACCCCAGGGCCCTCGTCTCTAACGTGATATCACTTAATCCGGAGGGTTGGCGTGAGGATAAAATAAATTAATGCTTGGAAAGCCCACGAAATAGTGCGGAGACCTCGTAGGTAAATGCTCAGTAAGTATAGGCTGCCGCGGTCCCTTCCTTGGTTCATCCATTCAGCAGGTACGCGCTGAGCCCTTCTGTGTGCCCGAGACTGAACACAGGGTCGTTCTTTCAGTGCCCATTAGTGCTCTCTGCTACGCTCCTCTGGTTAACCGCCACATCCGCCTCGGATTAGCCCTGTTTTAGCAGCGGGGAAATTGAAGCTCAGGGAGGTGAAGCTGTTTGTTCAAGGTCACCCAGCCAGTAAATGAGTGGAGATTAATCTCCAGCCTATCTACTTCAAAGCCTGTGCTCTGCCTGCAGGGAGTGGTCAGCTACGTTAGCGGGGGTCAAAGGAGGCACCCCAGAGTCAAACATGTTCAAGTTGACTCTCGAAAGAGTCTGCAAGGGGGAAGCTAATTTCGCGCAGAGGGAAGGCTGTATGCAAAGGCATAAAGACACGATACCGTATGGCTGGCTGGTGTGAGTGGTGTGGCTGGAGTATGGGAGCCATATGGATATGGTGACGCTGCTGCTTAAGTTAGACAGGGAAAGGCAGCCAGAACATGGAAGGAGGTCTTTGTATGTCTAGAATGACATTGAATGTCCTTGTATGTCTAGCTTAGAATTTATTCTGTAGGCCCATGGTTTTTATAGTGTGGTCTTGGGACCCCTGGGTGTCGCTGAGATCCTTTCAGGGGTCAGTGAGCTCAAAATTATTTTCATAATAATGCTAAATGTGATTTGCTTTTTTTGCTCTCATTCTCTCACAAGTGTACAATGAAGCTTCCCACAGAATATGGCACATATGATATTGCAACAGATTAAATGCAGAAACAGATTGTAGAATCCAGCTGTCTTAAGCCAGGTGTTAAAGAGATTTGCACAAATGTAAGACACCACTCTTCTCACTGACATTTTGTTTTAGAAAATATAGTGGTTTTTCATTAAAAATGTGTTTATGTTAACATGTAATAGGTTTATTGTAATTTTTAAATGAATTAATAAAATTGTAGAAATTTCTCAGTTTTAATTTCTAATATGGTAAATATTGATAGAAGTAACAAACTGCACATATAAAAAGCTCTTCAATGTCCTCAATAATTTTTAAGAGTGGAAAAGAGGTCCTGAGACTAAAGGTTTATGCATTCCTGCTATTGGCAATAAGAAGCTATTGAAGTTTTAAGTAGGGAAGTGACTTAATCAGATTTGCATTTCAGAAAGAGCTTTGAGACCCAAGCCAGGCCTTGAGGGATGAGTTCACAGGGCACAGGCATTCCAGGCAGGCGGATAGGAACAGGAAAGTGCAGGGCTGGTAAGCAACAGAGCTAGGACCCGGATGACTCTGGTCTTTTTATTCCTAATTTGGTATCGCCTCACCACCTGACAAGCAAGCACCAGAGTGAGTGTTTTATTCCTTTATTTCCACTCCGCCCTATGTAGTGAGGTGTTTGCTCATGATTGCTGTGGATGCTGCTGCTCTTTCTGACCCCAGCACACTGTTACCTCTCCTCGTTGCCCATTTGCAGAGAAGCAATCAAGTCAGGGAGGCAGATGAGAGGAAGGGATGAGGTTTTTGATAATAGCGTGAGTGGGCATGGGAATCCTGACAGAGGGTCCTCAAAGCCACACAGCCCAACGTATCCTTCACGTACTTCTAGGGCTCTTTAGGCAGTGAGAGGGGAAACAATTATGTCAAAACCTCCACTCACTGGAAAGCTGCTTGTCAGAAGTTCTCCCAGAGTGCTGAGAGTCTGCTCCTTTATCATTAAAAAAAAAAAACTATCCATATTAGATGAAAATCTTTTAAAGGTATATTATAAACTTCCTAGCCATCTTTATGGCTTTCCTAGCCATACAGAAATAAATTTAGTGTTTTCTTGATTCATTGTGAACATGAATCGGTAGCAGTCCCAGACTTTATTATTAAGAAATCGTCTTGGGCTATTGAGGAGTGGATTATATTCCACCTTAACAAATGGCCCCAGAATGCTTTGCTTTTGCGTATCTCATGATGGTTTCTTAAGTTTCTGGTTGTCAGGTGCCACTTGTCTTGTTGTCATTAGGCAACTGCATCCAGTCAGTTTCCCCTCTCACTGCCTTTTCCCGAGTCGAGGCCTCAGTCCCTGGACTATTGGAGTTGTCACCTAACTCTTGACTCTCTTCTCTCAAACTTGCCTCCCACAGCTGCCAGATCCTGGAAGCATCACGTCACTCCCCAGTTTGTAAAACCTAGTAAGTCCTCAGTACCTACAGGACGAAGTCCAAACTCCTTAGCTTTGCATTCAAGGCTTTCTGTGATCTGTCCACAAGCTTCCTTTCTAATTTATTTCTCTCTCTTCTCCTTTACTTACCCTTTGATTCACTTAGAGTTTTCTACATTTGTCCTCTGCTGTCCTTTTCTGCATATGACCTTTGTTACTTTGGGCTTTTCTATATACTGTTCTATCTTCTTTCTTCCTCTCCATTTCTGTATGTCCAAATCCTACCCATCTTTTAACACTCTGATCTAATACTGCCTTCACAAAGCCTTCCATGATCTGCCAGCTTGAATAATAAGAACCAACATTTATATAATACTTACTATGAACTGGGCGCTCTTCTAGGGCTTTATAGGTACTATCTTATTAAATTCTTGTGACAATTTAATTTCCACAACAAACCTATGCAGTAAGGATGATGATGGTCTGCATTTTACAGATGAGAAAACTGAGGCACAGGGAGGTAAAGTAACTTGTCCAAGTAACTTGTCCAGAGCTGGTAAATGGTGGAGCCAAAAGAGGAATGCAGGCAGCCCGCTCCACAGCCCACTTTCTCAACCACTGTTGCACTGTGAACTGAGCTCTCCTGCCTCCACTCCTGTTAGCTCTCGTGGCAGGCCATACAAACCTCTCTTAGGGCCTCTGTCACTTTCTACCTCATTATTGGTTAACATGTCCTATCTTGCCCACTTACACAGTAAATTTCTTAAGAGCAGGATCAGGGTCTGATCTACAACAGTACCTACTGAATTTCTTGAACCTGTAGATATTTAGTAAATATTTTTTAAATGAATGAATATACAATAGAACACTTGATAGCAATAAAAATGAATAATCTAGAGCAGGATTGACAAACAATGGTCCTTGGGCCAAATCTGGCCTGACTGTTTATGTATGGCCCAGGAGCTAGGAATGGTTTTTACATTTGTAAATGGTTGAAAAAAATCAAAATAAGGATAAAATTTCCTGACATGTGTAACTTGTATGAAAATATAGGTTTATTAGAACCCAGCCAGGCTTTCTACGGCTGCTCTAGTGCTAACCTGGACCTTATGACCTGCCAAGCCTACAATATTTACTCTCTGGCCATTTACAGAAAAATTTGCCAACCCCTGATCTAGAGCTACATGTAATAACATGAAAATACCTTAGAAACAACATTGAACAAAAAAGGATAAGTGCTATGATACCACTTAAAGTTTAAAAATAAGCAAAACCATACCAATTGTGTTTAGGGATACATATACACATGTAGTAAAAGATATGCATGGAGACTATAAACATCAAATTCAGGGGATGGTCATCTCTAGGGATCTGGGGATGGGAATGCCATCAGGGAGGAGTACCCAGGGAATTTTAACTATTTGTAAGCAAGGTAGAGGGTACACGAATGTTCATTGTGTTATTCCTTTTTGTTTCATATTAAAAGCAACAACATCATAAAATGTTTCATAAGAAATGAATAAATGAGGTTCAAGAACTCTTTTACTTCTATTTTGCCTAGTTGAAAATGTATTTGGCTTTCACCTACAGCTAAGGCGTTATGGTGAAATATAAATCCTGAGACCCCGGCTGACATGGCTGTGGTGTGGGTGTGGGCATCATGTAAACATGGCAACTCTCAGGTCACACAGAGATTCCTCATTAATGATGCCCCTGTGAACAATGCTCCTGGAAAGGAAGCCCATCTAGGCCAAGTTTGGGGAAAGAACCTATCCCCACAAGACTGGGGCAGCAGTTGAGGCTCCTGGGGCTGGTTTGCTTGCTTTGCCTCTGGAATAGGCCTTGGAGTGCTGGACTGAAGGGGAGCCTCTTCCTTTTGTCTGAGCTTTAGTCTGTGGATCAGTCTCCCAGTCTTTGGGAGGAGAGAATGGGCAGAGTGTATCCAGATGTTGATCTGCATCCATGTGCAGATCATCTGCTTCCCTGTGTCTCATTTAAACATTCATTCTGTGGAATTTTAGGGAGTACCTGTCTTATGAATAGTCCTAAGGTTACAAGGATAATTTGATACAGCCTGAATCCAAGGAACCCACAGATGGGGTAACTAGTATGTAAACAGCTAATGAGAGGACCGTGTTTTAAGTGGTTATTGCTTCATAACAAGTTATCACAAATCTAGCAGTTTAAAACACCACCCACTGATTAGCTCACAGTTCTGTTGGTCAGAAGCCTGGCATGCTGTGGCTGGGTTCCCTGCTCAGGGCATCATATGGCTGAAATCAAAGTGTTGGCCAGCTGCCTTCCTATCTGGAGGCTTGACTAGGAAAAGGTCTGCTCCAAGCTCCTTCACCTTCTTGGCAGAATTCGTTGTTCTATGGTTATAGAACTGAGATCCCCATTGTCTCGCTAGCTGTCAATTAGGGGACCACTCTCAGGTCCTTGTCACGTGGCCTCCTCCGTCTCATCAACACAGAACATCTCTCACATCACGTCTTGCTTCCTCTGCGAATCTCTCTGATTTCTCCTTCTTCAACCTGTTGAGAAAAAACTCCCAGCTTTTAAAAGACTTGTAATCAGGTCAAGTCCGCCCAGATAATCTCCCTACTTAAGGGCAACTGTGCCATGTAACCTAACCTAATCATGGGAGTAAAAGTCATTATATTCACTGTCCCAGGGGTCATGCGGGACATGCACAACAGTGGCCGGGAATCTTGGGGGCCCTCTAAGAATTCTGCCTACTACACCCAGTGAGAAATGTTCTCTTAAGCATTTCTCTATGAACTCCCCTGGCAGTTTCTTCTGTAACTCTCTCCATGGCACGATACGCATTGTATTGCCTTTTTTAGGGTACTTTTTTTTTTTTGCTGAGGAAGATTCACCCTAGCTAACATCCACTGCCAATCTTCCTCTTTTAGTATGTGAGCTGCCACCACAGCATAGCTACTGACAGTTGAGTGGTGTAGGTCTATGCCCAGGAACCAAACTCGGGCCACCAAAGCAGAGCGCGCTGAACTTAACCACTAGACCACTGGGCCTAGGGTACATTTTTAAACTCCTTTCCTAGGCTGAAAGCTTCTTGAGATCAGGAAACTAACTGTTCATATCTGTAGCTCCAATGCCTCAGACAAGGCTTCATATGAAGGAGATATTCCTACATGCTTGCTGAAAAGATATGGGCCGGCCCCATGGCTTAGTGGTTAAGTGCGCACGCTCCGCTGCTGGCGGCCCGGGTTCGGATCCCGGGCGCACACCGACGCACCGCTTCTCCGGCCATGCTGAGGCTGCGTCCCACATACAGCAACTGGAAGGATGTGCAGCTATGACATACAACTGTCTACTGGGGCTTTGGGGGAAAAATAAATAAATCAATAAAATTATGAAAAGATAAACAGTATACATATTGTCTTTTGGATCCCTGCTTCTTTTTTAGATCCAGCTCAAAACTTCTCTGACATTTCTCAAGAATTAATTGCTTCCTCCTCTGTGTTGTCACTTGGTAAATATCTAGGTATGAAATGTATCACAATGTAGCATCTTAAGTTGGACTGTAGTTTCCTTGAGGATAGGACTTCATCTTTATTCCACCTAGTGTCCCAGGGCACAGCACATCAGAGATTTTATTAATTGTTTTATGTTTGAATTTTTAAAAAGGACATGAAAGGGGTTTAAAAACCAAGAGGCAGATGGAGAGTGGATTTGGGCTATGACCAGATCCTAGGAAAGGGTCACAGGTGGGAGGAAGCCAAGAAGTACAGAGGCAATGGAGAGGGAAGGAAACAGGCAAATCAGTCGGGATGTAAATTTTTTTAAAGAAAAGATGCTAACAAACCCCAGATCTGCTGTTTTACATATTACATTAAGGAATAAACCTGGCAGAGCCCTCCATAAGGGACAGCAAGAAGGAGCGATTATTCCAGGACTAACAACCGAGGGAACAGTATTTCACTTTTACCATATTGGTGAGTGGACAGTGAGCCCCAGGGAGAGTTGGTGAGGGAAATGGAAAAATGGCTTCTGGTGCTTAAAGAAAGTGGGGGAGGTGGGGAGGGCACGCTGAAACACATACAGGCTCTTAGCCTCCTTCTTGATTTGGGTGTTTTCCCTTCCACGTCTTCTTCTGCTTGTTGGTCTTTTGTGACACCTTTTCTGCTTCAGGGCTGCTTAAAATCATTAAATTGGCCGTTGAACAGATTTCGTCTGTATACTAAGTTTGGGATCAGAATAATGGTTGGAAATTTTCTGATCTGATTCACCAGAACCCTGAACCTCCTAGAAGCAATGAGGAGGATGGGATAACAGAGCCTACTGGTGGAGCTGGAGGTGGGCTCAGTACCACTGCTCAGCACCTCCAAAACACAGGCCGGTGTTTAGGGGGATGATGCTGGACAACCAAAGGACCACTCCAGTTCTCCTTAAATGATGGTCAAGGGCAGGTTCGTTTAGACTCTCCCTCCAACCATTTTGCTCACAACCCATGTGTTTACTGGCCTCAGGCCAGTTTCTGAGTGCTCCCTGTGCAAGACCCTAGGGAGAGACACCGAAATGGCGTAGTGCTTCCCCTCAAGGAGCGTACAGTCTGTGAGGAAAGATACTATAATAGCAGGCAGGAAGTTTTAAGTGCCTTGAGGGAAATGCAATCAAAACGCTGTAGTGTTTGGAAGAGATTCAGGAAGGGTTTCATAGAGAAGACGGTATTTTAGGGGGATCGCGAATGATGAGTAGGGAAAGTTGGAGGTGGAGGAGGGAGTATTAGGGGATGGGGCATTGTATGGAGAAAGTATAATGAGATAGGGACAGAAAACTGAGGAGGCCATTAAAGAAATGGCAGGTAGTTTTGTGTGGCTGGAGCAGAGGGTCCATATAGGGGAGACATGGGTCAATAAGCTGGACAGAGAGAATATGGCTTAGCTGTGGAGAGTCTCAACTGTCAGCTAAGAATCCCAAGAGTGGGTGGGGTACAGTCAGCAGAGGATGTGCAGGGGTGGAGGGGTGGAGGGAGCAGTGGGGGGAGCAGGAGTACAGTTTTGGGTTGGCTTTGTCAGGGTTTTGCTGTTTCCCTTGCCTGGAATGTCTCTGCTCAGCCTCTTCCTCGACATTCTGTGCATCCTGTGGCCCATCACAAATGCTGTCTCTTCCAAGAAGCCTTGCTCCAGCCCTCCAAGCCGAGTTGATCTCTCCAGACTCTGAGCTCCCCGCAGCTCACCTTCTGACGCTTTCCACTGACGTTTATCACAGCCCACCCTGCCAGACAGCTATTTTAACCTGTATCTTTTCTGAATCCTGCACACATTATATGCTTGGTAAATGTTTTTAATTCTAGTAGAATTCACTTCCTCTTGAATACTCTGCCTGTAACTTGGGGAAGCAGCTCTATGACTCTCCATCAACCTGAATAGTATTTCTATAAACATGGTAGACAGACAGTAGATCAGAATGCCTTTCCACTCAGTTATGCCAGAAGCTGAGATTAGACTGGACTTTTGAATTCATGTAGTCCTCCTTTACTAGTGAGGCCCAGAGAGATACAGTAACTTGCTCAAGGTCACACAGTGAGTTAATGATCTGAAATAATGTATGTGAAGATTTTATCACAGTACCAAATACACAAAGGACATTTAACAATTCTTTCTACCTCTCCAGCCTCTTGAACTTTAATTAAGCACCAAACTGCTTGTAATTCTTCCTACCCTTTATGGGAACTTCATGCTGTTTTTTGCATTTGAAGCTCTGCTCATACTTCAAACTTTTTCTTCTTTTTTCTGTCTCTTCCTCCCACCTTCACCAGGTTAACTCCTACTCATCAATTAAGATTACCCTCCCCAGGAATCTTCCTCTGATCCCTTCTCTTCCATTCTCACCCCTCCTCCTGCTCTCCTAGGAGCCTGGGCACGTTCTTTCCTCACCGCACTTGCTAGGTCGTGTGCATATTTTTGCTTCTGTGCCTGTCTTCCACTTGATGGCAAGCTCCAGAAGGCTGGAGCTGCGTTCTTCATTACGTGCCAAGCACCTCCCACCATACCTGGAACATAGTGGTGCTCGGTAGATATTTATGGAATGAATGTGCACAGTGGAGCCCTCTCAGGCCCAGGCCACAGACCAGAGAGGCAGCCTCCTTGTTGTCTCTTCTGTAACTCACAGGGCCCCGACTGGACGGGCTGCTCAGATTCCGATGGTGTGAGGGCTTTGCGGAGGAGTGCTGAGCCTCAAACACCATTGTTTATCTAAGACACTTCTGCTCTTATTCCTCTTGTAAAATACCAAATAAAAATAGTTCCAGGAAGCTATGTGGCTGAGAAATTCCAGGCTCCGTCTGAGCTCCTAGATAAAGGCTGTTATTGTTAGGAAGTTGGTCATTAATCCAACCTGGCTTTTCTCTCTGCTTTGGTTCCACACCCTTCTAAAGGCACTGATTCTTTTTGTCCTCAGTTGCCCTTAAACCTGTCACTAGCTGGTAGCTGGAAAAAAAATAAATTGACAGAAATTGATGTAAAAATGATCTAAAGATATCAATTGGCCACAAGCTCACTTTGTGCTCTGGGCTTGTGACATTAAGTTAACTTACTCTCAAAGTGCCTTAACCAGATGGCTAGTATCATCATCTATAAAATGGGAGAAATAACCCCTACCTTACCAGATTACTGCAAGAGTGAAAGAAAATAAGATAGGCAGAGGTTCCTAGTACATAGTAATGGTTAAACAAGTGTTACATCTAAATCAGAGGGTGTAATCCTCTGACTTTGTCGTGCTGTAGCCAGACTTCATCTGGGCATTAAGTTTTGTCCTAGGCATCATATTTTAAAAGAGGGATGTTGATAAATTATCTCCCAGAAGCAAATGACCAAGATGGTAAGAATCTGGAAAATAGACTTTATGAGAAACAGCTGAAGGAGCTGAGACTGTTTAGCTGAGGGAAGAAATAACTAGGAATAGAATGGCATGGAGTAAAGCCTTAGAGGGGTCTTAAAATAATTGAAGGGTTAACATCTGAAAAAGAATTAAGCCTCACTTCTATTCCATAAATATTTATGGATCACCTATTATGTGCCAGGAATTGGGAATGCAAACAAAAGTAAAACACCATCTTTGTCCTTGAGGATCCTAGGCTACAAAGGACCATCGCGATACAAAAGAGGCTGTTACAGAGGTGTGTACAATGTGCTGGGAGAAAGCAGAGGAGAATTAATTGTACAGAGAGACTGGGCAAGGCTTCACCAAGGAGGTGACATTTGAGTGGACCTTAAAGGAAAACTAGGATGTCTTTAGGCAGAGAAAGGAGGGAAGGGCACCCAGGCAGCGAGTACAGCACATGCAGAGACAGAAAGGCATCCTCCTGGGAAAACTTGGATGCACTGGGGGAGTAGAGAGGAGTGAACTGGCGACGTCCACTTGGAGCCAGATTGTCAAGAGCCTTGGATATTAAGCTAAAGAGTTTGGACTATTTACCTCGAGTGGGTATTGAAGAGCCATCAAAGGCATTTAAGCAGGGGATTTTTATTTTAAAAGGAAAGCTCTAGCTTGGCTCACTGAAAGGGCTTTACGGAAGAGAGACAGAAGGCAGGAGAGACAGGGCATCTTGGCATTCCAAAGAGTTACACGTGGGCTTGAGTCTTCCACTTATCATGGATGAACTTGGGCACATTATTTAAACTCTCTGAATATTTTTTTTCAGTCTCATATTGGGATGATCACATCTACTTTAGAGGGATGTTTTAAGAATCAAATGAGGTAATATATCCAAGCCCCTCACAGGTGCCTGATACTCAAATGATACCCATTTCTTTCCATCCCTTTCTCTTAATGGACAGAGTAGACAGAGAAAGGGAGTTCTGCTCAATGACACTTGGAGTCGTGGCCAAACGATGGGATAAATTCCCTTGGGAGAAATGAATATATCACTGGATATGTTCAAGAAGGCTATTTCTTTGGTTGAAAGGGAGCTGAACCAGATAAACCTCTAAAATCCCTTTCTACTTTAAGAATCTATGATTCTATCACCTTCAGGGCCTAAGGTCTAAGGAGAATGGCCAAGAACCTGAGATTTGTTGAAAACCTTTTAGTATTGACCTTGTTAAAAGCAGTCAATTAGACTCAAAGGAAATGAATCTTTTTCACAATGAACATCTATTACTGAAGTGTACGGTTTGAAAAGACCCACCCTAAACTTATAAAAGTCCCTCAGGAGTAGGTAACCATAGTACAGGAGAAAGAGCAGTGGATCTGAAGCTTAGAGGCCTACATTCTAGTGGCAGAAATTAAGGATTTTGCTGTATGGTCTTGGGCAACTCATTCCCCATGTCTTGGCCTCCCTTTCTCCATCAAGAAGATGTGGAGGTTGAACTTGTGAGGGGTCTTCCATTACTAACAGTCTAGGATTCTGGGAGTCCAAGTTGTAAAAACATGAAATTATGCATGTAAAAATGTTAGGCGATTCCAAGGGCTCCCAGAGCAACTACATCACTCACAGGTTATAACCTATGTCTCAATTTAACAGCATCAAACTCCATAAAATATATTCAAAAGTGTGTCACATGCACTGGGAGTGAGACTCCTTTGACATTCTTCTTAGAATCAGAACTTTGGAGTTCAGCGCATTTCGATTCTCAGCATCACCTTAGCTGCAAATTGGATGATTTCATATTTCTGGTTGAGAGAGAAGGCACTTTTCTCCAGTATGGCAAGGAAATAAAAACGTCAGTCATCTGTCACAGAAGGAAGAGATTGTTTTATCTCTATGTTAACTCCAGGGCCTCATCTGGGAGTAGACAAAAAGGAAGACTAGGTGCTTGGACAGCCCTGCTTTTGTATATGCTCTTCCCTCTGACTGCAGTGTCCTACTGGCCAACTCCTCCTTATTGTGTTTGAAGCCTTTCCCTTCCTCGTCTTCTGTTTGGTAGTCCCTCCATTCTATGGAGCGTTCTATGCTCTCTCAGCACGTCATATCTGTTCCAGCATTCTTGACAGTGTATGATAAATGTTGTCAGTGTGACTAGCGATTCTCTAGGAATGGGTCAGGGGCACGGCACTACCATTTGTTGAGCATCTGCAATGTACCAGGCACATAGATCCTCTCACGTAATCCGCATAGCAACGCTCATGGGGTAGGTGTTGTTATCCCCTGTTTAGCTGAGGAAACGGAGGTCAGGGGAGTTAAATAACTCACTCAAGTTCATACAACTAGTAAGTAACTGAGTCTGACTTTGAATCAGAATTTTTTGGTTCCAAAGCCCATGTGCTTTCAATTTTTCATGCCCTTTTCTTGTCTTATTCATCTCTGTAATCTGAACTCTTAGTATTGGCCCAGCCTTTGGTATTCATCAATTACAATTGTTGAATGACAATCCAATTCTGTTCAATAAATCACTAAAGATTTATTGAATGGAGCAAAGTGCTGGGGGAGCTACAGAGGAGAATGTAATTGGGTGAGGATCGAGCTAGCCTTTCCTTGACTTGCAATGAGCTTCTGGAGACATTTGCTTTGAAATAAATACTCTCACTAGCCTTGGCAGTGTCTCAGCTCAGCAGGAGAGGCTGTGGCAATCTCTTGACAAAGCCAGCTGGCAGGATAGCCTTGTTTAAGCCAAATTAGTTTCACATCTTCCTAACAACTCTGCTTTAAGGTCCTGGTGTCGTAGGAGAAACAGAACTCAAAAACAACTATCACACATATGAAAAGAGCTATATGAGAGGCTGTACAAGATTCTACAAGAGCAGAATGGAGAGAGGGATTAATTCTGCCTACAAGAATTAAGGAGGGTTTCACAGAGAAGGGGGCATTTCAGCTGGGACTCAAAGGATAAGTAGCTGTATCTATTTGTCAATTTGTCTTGTTTGTTTATTTTCTAGACAGAGAGAGAGAAAGGCATTCTTGATGGAGAATATGCAGAGAGAGGGAGGCACCACCAGGAAGCTGCAAATAGTTCTCTGTGATGGAACATCAGACACCAGGAGGAGATGGTAAGAGGTGAGACAAAAAACCTTGGTTAGGCCAGGTAGTCAAAGGGCCTTAAATGTCATGCCAAAAATTTGGATTTATTCTGATATTCCAAGACATCCCAATGTCCACTGAGCTGTATCTTCAAAGTATCACCTAGAGCCAGCCCTGATGGCCTAGTGGTTAAAGTTCGGTGCTCACTGCTTTGGCAGCCTGGGTTTGCTTCCTGGTCGTGGAACCACACCACTCATCTGTCAGTTGCCACGCTGTGGTGGTGGCTCACATAGAAGAACTAGAATGACTTACAGCTAGGATATACAACTACGTACTGGGGCTTTGGGGAGGAAAAAAAAAAGAAGGAGGAAGATTAGCAATAGATGTTAGCTCAGGGCAAATCTTTCCCTGCAAAAAACAAAAGCAAAAAACAAAAAAACCCCAAGTGTCACCTAAATTTTTGTCTTTTGGCCCCAAAGTCTGCTTATTAGCAGAGAGAGAAGCAGTAGAATATGGTGGAAATTGGAAGTCAGAGGGTCTGGAGTCTAGTCTGATTCTGCTATTTACTTACCGGTGACAGTCTCTCTGGGCTTCTGTTTTTTCATATGTAAAGTGAAATGGTTAGAAGATTTCTCAGAACTCTGTTATCCCCCAAGTCTGTCTACCAGCTTCACGAGGAAAATCTTTCACGAGGCTCATCTCAGTTCCTGTGGTAGACAGACTCTTGAGGAGGTCGCCCATCATCCCACCTGCTGGTATTCATGGCTTGGTGTAATTCCTTCCACTTGAGTGTGGGCAGGGCCTGTGACTTGCTTCCAACCAAAGACGATCTGATGGATGCAATGTATGTTATTACATAAGTGATTACATGGTTACAGGACATAAAATTGTAGCACCTGTCTTGGTGGAGTCTCTCTCTTACTCCCTGGTTGGCTTTGAAGAAACAAGCTGCCATCTTGTGGGATGCTTATGTTGAGAGGCCCACATGGCAAGGAACTGTGGGCCACTCCAGGAGCTGAGGGCAGCTTCTGACTGACAGCCAACAAGAAAGTAAATCCTTCAGTCCTATAGCCATAAGGAACTGAATTCTGCTAACAACCTGAGTGACTGTGGAAGCAGTTCCTTCCCCACTTGAGCCTCAGATGAGACTGCAGCCCTGACTAATACCTTCACTGCAGTCTTGTGACTCTAGGCAGAGGACTCAGCTAAGCTGGGCTTGGATTCCTGACCCATAGAACCTGTGAGATAATAAATATGTGTTGTTTTAAGCCTCTAAATTTGTGGTAATTTATTATGCAGAAGTAGATACAATTCCCCACCCTAACGCTTGAATCTCCTGACCCCAAACCCTATGCTCTATTTACAACTCCGTGCCACCTGTCTGTGAATAATCCCATACCAGTGTCTACGTGTATCTATGTGTGGGTGGCTTTCTCTGTCTATATCTTTGCGTAGGTCACACATTCATGTTCAATCACACACCTTTAGGAAATACTTATTTATGCAAGGCACACACACAGATGGGTAAGCCCAGGGCCTGCTGTGAGGCGCTTACAGCCTGGTGAGGGAGACAGTCCCATGGTGCTAGAGCTGACGAGGACCCACCAGCACGGGCAAGAGAGCTAAGGAAATAAATGTGTATCTAGCACTGTATAAATGAGTTTGCTTTCCCAGCATTATCTCACTGAGTCTTATAAACCTTAAGGTAAATGCTAGCTGTACAGAGGAGGCAACTGAGCCCCAGAGAGGTTAAGGGACTTGCCTTAGATCATGCACCTATGTGGATCAGATCCAGGACTCTAACCCAGTTCTTTTGACTTCAAATTGTTTAGATAGTTAAGAATTAGATACACATTTCCTATGTGTTAATAGATTCTACTGGAACTTCTAGCAGGCACACTTACCTAGAACTCCCTGAAAGGTGATGTGGTGGAATTCTGTCTGATTCCCATGTTGATACACCAGTGAGCTCTCTACCATCACCTTAGAGACAGGGGAAAGAAGATGTAAGCGGACCCGGGCCTGTCTTCATCCACCCTCAGCTAGCACATGGTGGGCATTCAAGAAATAGAGGCTGGATTGCATTTTCTTTGAAGGCCAAAATTTGCCCACCTTGCCCTAAGGTGTCATTTGATTTGACAACAAGGATATAGAGCAGTGATAATAAAACTCAGGGTTATCAAAAGAATCATCTGAGGAGACCTGTTAAAATGCACATTCTAGGGTCCTACCTCCAGAGCTTCTGATTCAGCGGGGCCCAGGAAAGATTTTCAACAAGACCCTCAGATTATCCTGACACAAATAAATCACAGAGCACGTGGGTGTTAATGATCAAATCACAGCCAACCAGGTTGAGGTTCAGCTTTTGTCCTCTGATGGGAGCTCTTCCCAAACATATAAACTAATGTTTATAATTCCTTTTCCTCACAGGAGGGAGGAAGCCAGTGGTGTGCTGGTAAATGTTTTAACTGGCTCTCTGGGGAAAAACTAAAAACATACAAACAAATGAACAAAAATCCTTGATCTCTAGCATTTGCCAATATCCACAGCGTCAATACTCGCACCATGGCTGATGTCAAGCTACGAATGGAGCATCATTGAACACTGAGGTGGGAAGAGATACATGCCATTGCCCCTTGCACGCTGGTAGGAGCCTGCTCCAGCAACCACTGGAGGAAGCCCAGATGGGAGAAGGGACTTAGCTCCCTGGGCCTCAGTTTCCCCACTGATAAAATGAGAATTCATGAAGGGCTTCTGATCTCTGATGGATTATGCTTTACTCATGACTAATTCTCAGGCCTTACCTGGGGCTATGGGGCTAGAGAGGCTGAATTCTGATGGCCAGGTTGCCAGGGCACTCAGGGATAGGGGGACAGCGCGGACCCAGCTCTGCTCGCCCCTCCTTTTGCGGGGACGGCAGAGGAGCTCGCAGGCCGGGTGTAAAGAGCACGGGCTTTGGAGTCAGTACTGCTTCAAATCCCGGCCCAAACACCAAACTTCTGTGAGACTCAGCTTCCCTATCTGTAAACTGGGGGAAATAATACTGTACCTACCCCACAGAATGGTTGTGAGGATTCACTGAGAGAAAGTCTCACGGGGTAAAATTTCTGTAAATATGAATCTCTCTCCTTGTCTCCATTTCTTCCCCTACTCATGACAGTTATTTCCCAAATTTTACCAGAGCTAGTTAGGCCAAAGGGCCAGTTTCATTCATAAGCAGATTAGTAAGTCATCCATACCGTATAATTGAGGGAAAGGTCCTTCAGACAAAAAAAATCATACATATATAAAATATATGCAATACATATACATTGCACATACGTGTGTGTGTGTGTGTGTAAGTATATTCCTCCACTATTCTATCATGGGGGCTGAACTTCCACCACTGAAATCTTTATCAATGTCCCATGGCAAAAGACCACTAGGAACACGCCTGTTGTCAAACAAAGTCAGATTTATTACTTGCTGCACGAAAGACAGGGCACTCCTTGTGGAATCGTGGGACATCTCAGAAAAAGGGTGTTACGAGGGGCTTGTTACAAGCAGGAGTTTGCTCTGTGTCAGGAGCTGTCAGAAGGCAGACACGATTCCGCGATTAGGGATCTTAATTTTTATCCAAGAGGGGGAAGAACGGAGCAGGGCTAAGGCTGTAATTGGTAAAGAAACCACCGACACTCATGTTGCCGGGGAGAGGGGATGTTGGTTGTTTTTATGATTTTGCACAGTGTTCTTGTTTTTGTCTGTGTTCAGACGTGATCACAGACTGGTATATTTTTTTCTCGCTGCATCACGATCACAGTGACCTTGTCTAGTGTTGGTGTTCTGGGAACTTGTTCATGCTCAGCAGGAGAACGCCATGGCCTCGCTGTGTGTGCCCAGCCAGCAGACCTCTGACAGGCTGCTGTTTTCTTTCTCATCTTATTTGTTCACAAAACATTTACTGAGGTCTTTTAGGCGTGGTCACACATATTATCTCATTTAAACCTCACAGCATCATCCCGTGAGAGAGAATAATCTTCATTTCATAGATGAGGCAGCTGACTCTGAAAGATGGGTGACTTTCCAAATTCACCCAGTTAAAAAAGAAAAGATAGTCTGGGCACTTGAATCCAGAATTGTCTGGCTCCAAGTCCAGGGCTTATTCTATGAAGACACTCCTGAGGAGGCCGAGGATCACCCGAAGTCCTCTTTTGCTATCTGGAAGAAATTGCCATTCCTGGCAGGACAGGCCCACCCTGCCCAAGGCCTTGGCAACTCAAAGTGAGTGCTGGGCACACCAGCGAGGCACATGACTGACGTTCAAGTGGCACAGTGGTTTGGTATAGTTGAGAAAGTGGCACCTGGGCTCTTTGTCCCAGACTTGCTAGTAACTCCCCATGTGACCTGGAATAAGTCGTTTCCCCACCTTGGGCCTCAGTTTCTTTGTCTGATGATCTAAGATCTCCTGAGCTCAGGAAATCTACAAATAAATATTGATTGAGTGAATGTGTAAAATGAATGAATAAATGGGAGTCTAACCAGAAATGGATTTTCTGTAGTCAATGTTTTGTTGTTTTTTTCCCATCTAGCTCCTCTTTCTGGTTTGGTTGGTTCCCTCCTTTTCCTGTCCTCCTCTTGGTTCCCACCTCTGCTGCCCTCCCAGCCCTCCCTCCACCATTTCTAGGGCTCCCTTGTGCTCTCCTGACCTGGTGGCCCAGCAGCAGCTGCTGACATGGCTGCAACTCCCAGCAGCCCCTCAGCCTCAGCAGTGACCTCAGCCATCACTTCCAGCCGCTCCTGTCACAGTCTGACAGCCACCTCCAACCACTACTCCCCATAACCCCCTCCAGAGGATCCGTCCATCTCAGCCTTGCCCAAGTTGCTGAGCCAGGAGTCCCTCAGAGTCGGGCCCTTAGAGGGGGCTGGGGCCTGCCTTAGAAATGACCCAGTCCAACCCCCTCAGGCCCAGAGAGGGGGCACAATTTACCCATAGTCACACAACAACTGAGTGTGAGTCACAACAGAACCCAGGCAACCTGGTTGCTAGTTACACCTCCTTATCTTCTGGGAAAAGTCTGTTTTTATTTGTGCAAATTGTAGTACATGCAGTGCGTTGATTCCACACATGTTTGTTGACCAGTCTCCTGTGCTGGATTCTGGAGACAAGAAGAAGAATAAAACACTGTTTGTGCCTCTAGGGGATTCTAGTCAAATGAAGAGACAAATAAATAGATAATTACATCATAAGTGCTCTGGTAGCTAAGTAAACAAAATGCTATGGGAAGATGGAGAGGAAATAAGGAACTGCCAGGGATGGAGAGAAGGTCCTGATGTTTGAGTTGGGTCTTGAGGTATGCATAGGAGTTTACCAAGCAGAGAGAGGGTGGGTGTGGGGTAGAAGAGCATTACAGCCAGGGCTAACTATTTAAACCATAGAAAGGCATGGAGCCATTGAAGAGAATAGCACAAGTCCAAGCATGCAGTGGTGGTGTGGGGAAAAAACTGTCCTAGAATAAGAGTGACTTAAGTTCTGGTTTCAGTTCTGCTATGGAGGAGTCACTGGATGCCTTTAGGCAAATCATTTGGTTTCTTCATGTCTCAACTACCTCCTCATCTCTCTGGGAAGGTGCTCATAAGGCCTTAGAGCTGTAGAGTTGATCTTTCCAATATGGTAGCCACTAGCCACAAAGCAGTATTTAAATTTAAATTAGTTAAAATTAAATAAAATTTAAAATTCATCCTCAGTTGCACTAGCCACATTTCAAGTGCTCCAGAGCTACTGGTGGCTAGTGGCCACCATATTGGACAGCACAGATACTGAACGCTTTCATCATCTCAGAAAGCTCCGTTGGTCAGTGCTGCTGCAGAGGCCTGTGATTCTGAGAGGGGAAGGGATTTCTCCCATCACATAGCAAGTGCTCCAGCACCCCACCTCCCCACTTGCCGGTTCAGGAGGAGATCCCAGACAATAGGATGGAGAGAACACACCATTCCAGTGCCCAGCCCTGGTTCCTGTCGCACAACAACCCAGCGAGGAGCACAGGTTCTTTGTCTGTTTGTCAATACATGCTATTTCTGATTTAGCTACATGAGAACCTGTCACAGCGCCTGGCCCATAATAGGGGCCTTCGTAAATGTTCAGCTAGTCCATGCCCTGTTTCCTCGTGAGGAAACTGAAGCCCAGAGTAGCCCGGCTTAGGACCCAGGTTTCTAGATTTCTAGATTGCCTGGAATGATGGAATTTAGGGGATAATAATGGGCTTTGAGCTCATTTTGTCCTAGGCATTTCAGGTTTTATTTAAGTTGTAATCCACATGATCCTATGAGGAACCTATGTGTCAGACACATGACCTTCAGTGTTGCCTTAGCTGTGGCTACATGTGTGTCTGTGTCCTGGAGCTTGCAGGAATTAAATAATGGAAAACCCTATTTGTAATGCACAAGACTTTCATGTGATCTGGTTCAATGGTTTAACAAAAGAATTAGGTAGAAGGTAGAATCAATACTTTAAAAAAAGAACATAAGTTTATCATCCATTTTGCACCGAGTACTGTTTTGAGTGGGTCTGATAGATAACTCAACAGTCCTACGAGGTAGGAAGTTGAGCACTGTCATTATCCTTGCTTTACAGTCAAGGAAATGGAGGCCAGAATAAGTGATTTGTCCAGGATCTCATGGCTATTGAGTGGTGAAGGTGGGTCTCACCCAGGCAGTGGCCTCAGAGCCCAGAATGTTAACCCTCATCCAGAGCCCTCTCAGCTCTGCAACTGTTGAACATCAGGACTTGAGGGAAGCTTCAGGACCAACTAGTCCAATCCCTTTCTTCAATTGTGGGGATGCTGAAGACTACAGAGGGGTGTCAATCTGCCCAAGGTTACAAGGTTACTCAGCAAGCTTTTTTTTGATGAAGATTAGCCCTGAGCTAACATCTGTTGCCAATCCTCCTCTTTTTTGCTGAGGAAGATTGGCCCTGGGCTAACATCCGTGCCCGTCTTCCTCTACTTTATATGTGGGATGCCTGCCGCAGCATGGCTTGATAAATAGGGCATAGGTCTGCACCCGGCATCTGAACCTGCAAACCCCGGGCCACTGAAGCAGAGTGCGAGAATTTAACCCCTACGCCACTGGGCTGGCCCCTCAGCAAACTTTTTATGGCAGACCTTGAACCTGAGTGTGGTTCTCCTGACTCCTGTTCAGTGTCCTCTTTGTTTCACTCCTTTAAAGGAGCCTAATAAATAAAATGATGCCCTGAGCATCTTCTGGTTGCCCAGCTTGTGCTGGATGCTTTTGTGGAAAAAAATCTTGGACTTGCATACAGAAGTCCTAGAATCAAGTCTCATCTTGGTTGCTTACCCAGTGGTCTTACATAAGTCACTTTATATGTCTCAGCCTCAATTTCTCCAGATAAAAAATAAGTTTATAATTACCTTAAGGATTAAATCAGAGTGCCTGGCACAAAGCAATTGTAAGTTTATAATTACCTTAAGGATTAAATCAGAGTGCCTGGCACAAAGCAATTGCTCAAGTTATAGATGTGGATTCTGAAGACACAGGTCCTGCTCTCTACAGTCTGGATATGGAGGCAAGACTGATGTGCAAGGAGGGACTTGGGGACAGCAGAGAGCAGGGCTTGTTGGCAGGTCAGACAATGAATGTTAAGGTGGTCAATGTGCTGTTGGCTCCATCTGGCAAAGGAGTCTTTAATTTTGAGGTGTGATTCATGATCAAGAAATCATCCAGGGAAAGGCAGGCCTGCAGGAACCAGATTGGGCACTAGGTGGCGCTGGTGGCCTATCTGGGAACTGGGAGAGAACAGCAGGCAGATTGGGGAACCCCTTGACCAGCAGTTTTCATTCTTGTTGTTTCTCGGACATGGGCCTATAGAGGGAGGGATCCTGAGGAACTGAGAGTCAGTGTGCTGTGCCCTAGGAGAGAAGGATAAACAGGGATTTCACACTCTTCACCTCATTTACTCTTCACAGCCACCTGTTCAATAATTTCCCCAAGGGATACTATTAAGAAGTGGATCCAGGCCCACTGATTCCAGAGCCTACCTCCTTTCTAGGAAAACGTGTTGCTCTCAGCCAGTGGAATCCCTCTGTCGACAGAGGCTAACCAGTAAAGTAAGAGAGGTAATTCCAGAAGATAAAACATGGAATGAACATTGCTTCCTCTCCTGCAACCTCTCTGAGCAACTTCCCTATCCCTTTCTCTCCTGGTCCACTGCAATGGCTTCCTAATCCATTTCCCTGCTTCCATTCTTGCACCCCTGGGATCTGTTCTCCACAGTGATCTTGTTAAAATGAAACCACATCACATTATTCCCCAGTTCAAAACCCTCTGATGGCTTCCTACTCCAAATTTGTCACCATGCCTACAAGCAGTGGTGTGCTGGTAAATGCTTAACAACTGGCTCTCAGGGATGGGGAGCCCTACTTTGTAGCATTTGTTAATTGTGGGGTACATTCTCCCTCCATGGCCAATTTCAAGCTTCCAACATGACGTCACTGAACAATAAATGCTCCAGAGCCAGTCTGAATTGGCCCCAGGATGCCGCTGCACCAACGGCCCACACAGCAGGATCTGGCTCCAGACTACTTCTCCAGACAAATTGCTTATTCCTCTCCCCCTGCTCACTCGGCTGGATCCCTGGCCTTCTCACTATTTCTTTTCTTTTTTTTAATTGAAGTATAACTGACATACAACATTATATTGGTTTCAGGTGTACAACATAATGATTTGACATTTTTGTACATTGGGAAATGATCACCATAGTTAAGTCTAGTTACCATCTGTCGCCATACAAACTTACAAATTTTTTTTTCTTCTGATGAGAACTTTTAGGATTTACTTTCTTACCAACTTTCAAATTTGCAATGCAATATTATTGACTGTAGTCACTATGCTGTACGTTACATCCCTGTGACTTATTTATTTTATAACTTAAAGTTTGTATCTCTTGATCCTCTTCACCCATTTCACCCACCCCCGACCCCCCCTTTCCTCTGGCAACCACCAATCTGTTCTCTGTATCCATGAGTCTGTTTCTGTTTCGTTTTATTTGTTCGCTTCTTTTGTTTTTTTAGATTCCACATATAAGTGAAATCATACAGTATTTGTCTTTCTCTGTCTGACTTATTTCATTTAGCATAATACCCTTAAGATCTATCCCATCCATGTTGTCGCAAATGGTAAGATTTCATTCTTTTTTATGGCTGAGTAGTATTCCATTGTATATATATACTACATCTTCTTTATCCATTCATCCATTGATGGACACTTAGGTTGTCTCCCTATCTTGGCTATTGTAAGCACTGCAGTAAGTGAACATAGGTGTGCAGACGTTTTCGTCTTCTTTGGACAAATACCCAGAAGTGGAACTGCTGGATTATATGGTAGTTCTATTTTTAATTTTTTTGTGTGTGTGAGGAAGACTAGCCCTGAGCTAACACCAGTTGCCAATCCTCCTCTTTTTTGCTGAGCAAGAGTGGCCCTGGGCTAATATCTGTTGCCAATCCTCCTCTTTTTTGCTGAGCAATATTGGCCCTGGGCTAACATCTGTGCCCATCTTCCTCTACTTTATGTGGGATGCCTGCTACATATCAAGTGTAGCTTGATAAGCGGTGCAGAGGTCCACGCCCAGCATCTGAACCTGTGAACCCCGGGCCGCCAGAAGCAGAGCGTGTGAACTTAACCAGTACGCCCTTTTCTCCACATCCTCGCCCACACTTATTATTTCTTGTCCTTTTGATAATAGTCATTCTGATGGTGTTAAGTGGTTTCTCATTGTGGTTTTAATTTGCATTTCCTTGATGATTAGTGGTGCTGAGCGTCTTTTCATGTGTCTGTTGTCCGTCTGTGTATCTTCTTTGGAAAAATGTCTGTTCAGATCCTCTGCCCATTTTTTAACTGGATTGTTTGTTTTTTTGTTATTGAGTTGTATGTGTTCTTTATGTTTTGGATATTAACTCCTTATCAGATGTATGATTTGCAAATATCTTCTCCTGTTCAATAGATTGCCTTTTTGTTTTGTTGATGGTTTCCTTTGCTGTGCAGAAGTTTTGAGTATAATGTAGTCTGATTTGCTTATTTTTTCTTTTGTTGCCATTGCCTTTGGGGTTAGATCCCAAAAAAATATTGCCAAGACCAATGTCAAGGAGCTTACCGCCTATCTTTTCTTCTAGAAATTTTATGATTTCTGATCTTACATTCAAGTCTTTAATCTGTTTTGAGTTAATTTTTATGTAAGGTGTAAGAAAGTGGTCCGGTTTCACTCCTTTGCATGTGGCTGTCAAGTTTTCCCAACACCATTTATTGCAGAAACTGTCCTTTCTCCATTGTATTTTCCTGCCTACTTTGTTGTAGATTAATTGACCATGTAAGCATGGGTTTATTTCTGGGCTTTTGATTCTATTCCATTGATCTGTGTGTCTGTTTTTATGCCAACACCATACTGTTTTGATTACTACGGCTTTGTAATATAGTTTGAAATCAGGGAGTGTGATACCTCCAGCTTTGTTCTTCTTTCTCAGGATTGCTTTGGCTATTTGGGATCTTTTGTGGTTCCATACAAGTTTTAACATTGTTCTATCTCTGTGAAAAATGCCATTGGAATTTTGATAGGGATTGTATTGAATCTATAGGTTGCTTTCGGTAATATCAACATTTTAACAATATTAATTTTCCCAATCCATGATCATGGAATATCTTTCCATTATTTTTGTCGTCTTCAATTTCTTTCATCAATGTCTTATAGTTTTCAGTGTACAGGTCTTTCACTTCCTTGTTTAAATTTATTTTTAGGTATTTTTTTCTTTTAGATGCAGTTGTAAATGGGATTGCTTTCTTAATTTCTCTTTCTGGTGGTTCATCGTTAATGTATAAAAGTGCAGTAGATTTTTGCATTTTGGTTTTGCACCCTACAGCTTTACTGAATTCATTTATTAGTTCTAACAGTTTTTTGGTGGAGTCTTTAGTGTTTTGTATATATAAAATCATGTCATCTGCAAATAGTGACAGTTTTACTTCTTCCTTTCCAATTTGGGTGCCTTTTATTTCCTTTTCCTGACTAATTGCTGTGGCTAGGACTTCCAATATTATGTTGAATAAAAGTGGTAAGAGTGGGCATCCTTGTCTTTTTATTGATCTCAAGGGAAAAACTTTCAGCTTTTCATCATTGAGTATGATGTTAGCTGTGGGATTATCATATATGAAGCTTATTATATTGAGGTACGTTTTGTCTATTCGCACTTTGTTGAGAGTTTTTATCATAAATGGATGTTGAATTTTGTCAAATGCTTTTTCTGCATCTATTGAGATGATCCTATGATTTTTATCCTTCATTTTGTGAATGTATTGTATTACATTGATTGATTTGTGGATGTTGAACCATCCCTGCATCCCTGGAATAAATCCCATTTGATCAAGCTGTATGATCCTTTTAACATGCTGTAGAATTCAGTTTGCTAATATTTTGTTGAGGATTTTTACATCTATGTTCATCAGGGATATTGGCCTGTAATTTTTTTTGTGGTGTCCTTCTCCAGTTTTGGTATCAGGGTAATGCTGACCTCGTAAAATGAGCTTGGGGGCATTTTGAGAAGGAAAGGAATTAAATCTTCTTCAAATGTTTGATAGAATTCACTAGTGAAGCCATCTGGTCCTGGACTTTTTTGGAGGGAGGTTTTTGATTACTGATTGAATCTCCTTACTAGTAATCAGTCCATTCAGATTTTCTATTTCTTCATGATTCAGTCTTGGAAGGTTGCAATGTTTCTAGGAAATTATCCGTTTCTTCTAGGTTGTTCAATTTGTTGGTATATAGTTGTTTGTAGTAGTCTCTTATGATACTTTGTGTCTCTTTGGTATCAGTTGTAATTTCTCCTCTTTCATTTCTGATTTTATTTATTTCATTCCTCTCTCTTTTTTTCTTAGTGAGTCTAGCTAGAAGTTTGTCAATTTTGTTTATCTTTTCAAAGAACTAGCTCTTAGTTTCATCGATCTTTTCTATTGTCTTTTTAGTCTCTATTGCTTTTATTTCTGCTCTGATCTTTATTATTTCTTTCCTTCTACTAACTTCAGGCTCCATTTGTTCTTCTTTTTCTAGTTCCTTTAGGTATAGAGTTAGATTATTTATTTGAGATTTTTCTTTTTTCTTAAGGTAGGCCGGTACTGCTATAAATTTCCTGCTTAGAACTGCTTTCATTGCATCCCATAGATTTTGGTATGTTATATTTCCATTTTCATTTGTCTCAAGATATTTTTTGATTTCTTCTTTGACCCATTGGTTGTTCAGTAGCATGTTGTTTAATCTCCACACATTTGTGATTTTTCCAGTTTTCTTTTTGTAATTGTTTTCTACTTTCATACCATTGTGATTAGAAAAGATGCTTGATCTGATTTCAATCTTCTTAAATTTATTAATACTTGTTTGTGGCATAACGTGATCCATCCTGGAGAATGTCCCATGTGTGCTTGAGAAGAATGTGTATTCTGTTGCTTTTGGATGGAATATTCTGTAAATATCTTAAGCCTGTCTGGTTTAATGTGTTGTTTAAAGCTGATGTTTCCTTACTGATTTTCTATCTGGATGATCTATCCATTGTTGTAAGTAGAGTATTAAATTCGTCTACTTTATTGTATTACTGTCAGTTTCTCCCTTTAGGTCTGTTAATATTTGCTTTATATATTTAGGCTTCTTGCTGTTTATTGACCATAACAAGCACATTTCCACCTCAGGACCTTGGCACTTGTTCTCTCTCTCTCTCTTTGGGATGCTGTTCCCCCAGATCTGTGCATAACTTGCTGCATCACTACAGTTCTCTACTCAAATGTTACAGAGAGGGCTTTCCTGAACAACTTACCTAAGATATACTGACCCCCACCCTTCATCACTTTTACTCCCTTGCTCTGCTTTATTTTGCTCTAAGGGCACCAATTACTATCTGATAATAAATGGTAGACTTATTTATACTTATTTGTCTAGGTCATCATTTAATTCCCACCCCTAGAACAGGCCTGGCTCAAAGAAGACACTCAATAAATATTTGTTGGATTAATAAATGAGTAACTGCCTTTTCTTTGCATGTAATGAGCCCCATGTGAGGCCAGGACCAAGCCTCATGCTGGTTCAGTGACTGGCCATGTGAAATGCCCACAGCATCACAGGGTGAGAGCCTTGAGTCATCAGTATAAAACCTGGTTCTGGGTGGGGTCTCAGGAGTCCAGGGAGAAACCATCAAACCATTGGGCAGGGTGAATACGCAGAGAACAACTAATCCCACTTAAGAAAAGCCTACAAACGAAAATTCCAAAACACATGAGGAAAACTAATGAATAAAGTCAGGAATAATATCCACGCATAAAAAGAGAATGATAAATTATAAATTAAAAACGGGCAGAAATGAAAGAAAACCACTTAGAAACTCTGAGATGAGAAATGCAGTTTATGCAATAAGCTGAAGAGACAGCATAAATCTAGATTGGACACAGTAGAAGATAGGATTAATTATTTGGAAGAGAGAACTGGGGATTTCACCCAGGATGGAGCAAGAGATAAAGAGATAAATTATGGGAAAGAGCAGGGTAGAAGTTAGAGAGGTTCTAATGTAATAGATAGGTTGCAGACACTGTTGGTGCCCAGCCCACATCCCTTGGTTGGCCCCAGCAGTCTCCTGAAAGCAGCTCTGTACAGGATGACAGCTTCTTGCTTCTCCGTCTGAGTGCATTTTCTGGCTGCAGGAGCATGCTCAGCTTGCACAGGGGCAGGCAGTGTACTGGGGGAGTGAGCCTCAGGAAACACCCTCAACCAGTAGGGGACAATAGTTCACGGATAAATGCTCCAGGTTCCTTGCCCCTTGGTGGGACAGTTATGCAGACTGTTTCAGAGTCTCTCACAGGTCCCACAGCGGGATAGAGCCTCAGTTGCCCCCAACAGTGACCTGCTCATGATCAAATCCTTTATTGACTTTTCTCCTTTCTCTGTCTCATGTCCCCATTCCACTGTGCTTCCTGGCATCATCTCCCAAATAAACTCCTTGCATCCAAATCCTTGTCTTTAGGTCTGCTTTTGGGAAACTCAGACTAAGACAGGCAGGAAAATAACCATGGCTTAAACAAGATACAAGCCCATTTCTCTCTCATGGAGTAGCGGTCCAGCATTAGGAAGTTTAGGGCTAAGAGGGCAATCTCATAAAGTCATTGAGACCAAGACTCCTTCTATCTGGCTTCCACCCTATGATCCAAGATGGTTGCACCAGTTCCAGCCATCTCATGCATTTTCCAGATATCAGGAAGAAAGACAGATCAAAGGATAGCACACTCTCTTGCTTTAAAGACATTTCAAGGAAGTTCTGCAAGACATCGTTATACCCGTTGTCCAGAACTCGGTTCTATATCCACATGTAGCTAACAGGAAGACTGAGAAGTGTAGTCTTTGTTCCAAGTGACCATATGCCTAATTAAATGTCAGAGACTCTATTACTAAGAAAAAAGGAAAATAGATCCTAGGGGTCAACTGGCATTCTATGCCCCAAACTGTTAAGAGACATGGAGTATAGCTTGACAGACTGCTATATGAGAGTTCCAAGAGAACAGAAGGAATGCAGAAGCAGCAAATTAAAGAAATAAGTGCTGAGCATTTTCTAGAATTAAAGACATGGGAGCTCAGATTCAAAGTGCATACTCATAGATGAACAGAACAAATAAAAGTAAATTCACAGCTAGACACACTATAGTGAAACTACAGCATACCAAGGATAACCAGAAAACATAAAAGCTACTACAAAGGAGTCCCAGAATCCTGGGACCCCGTCCAGAACCAGGTTTCGTGCTGATGACTCAGGCTCTCATCTGTGATGCTGGTGGTTTCACACTCAGTCACTGAGCCAACGTGAGGGTTGGCCCTGGCCTCACATGGAGCTCATTTAGCCCCTTAAACCAGAGGGAGTCAAATTCCTGGCTGCTCCCCCTGTTTCTGCACCCAGACCCCCAGCTTCCATACTGTGTAGCCCTTGGTGTGTCTTGCATTTCTGGTCCACGAAGATGTGTATCCTGGTTTGAGCATGACTATTCCTGTTTTGAATTTATCTTTTTATATCATTGCTATGAGTTTAGTGCATGGAGGTAGGATTCAAAACACGAACTTACAACATCATCTTGACCAGAAGTTTCTGGACCCTTTGAATCTCCCCGGAGTGGAGCTACTCTGCCTGTGGATAGGACCATTTTCAGCAGCCAGGCATACAGATATGGGAAAGGAAAGAATCTGCCCTTCTGGATGCTTCTGTTTTCTTCCCCAAGAAGACACAGGCCCTGGAGGACCCAACAGCCCCCTGAATAAAGTGTATCTGGGCCTCCAGGCCTCCCAGCCTCCCGGTTCATTGAGCCCTGACTCACCCAAGTCATTCCATCGTGGGGCATCCTGCCAACACTCCACCTCAAAGGTCTTCACTGATGCAGGGCTTTAGGTGTTCACGGCCATATTTGAATTTCAACAAGGGACTCATAAAGATGTTTTCATCTTTAAAATATACAGGAATGGAATTCAAGTGGCGGAATGACAGGCTGTGTGTGGGGTCGACTGGCTGGGTCAGAGACATCACACCTGGCTGGCGGGGAGAGCTTTCTGACGACGGGAGCTGTCCAACAAGGAGTGTGTTGCTGTCACCGGGGGAACTCAAGCGCGGACGGCTGACCTTCCACAGGGCCCTGGATGGAGTGGGGAGAAGCAAAGGAAACAGCTCCACAAAAGCATTCTGTACGTTGGAAAGTGTCACTACATGTCATTATTCTTCTAAGAGGCTATACTGCTACTCTGAAAGCAAGCCTCACTCCCTACAGTGATATGTGTCCAGTGATACATATCCTCCACTGCCACTTGCCAGCCCTGAGAATTGGGCACGTGGTTCCCCTTTATTGGGTCTCATCTGTGAATAAAAGAGCTGGACTCAAACCTAATGGTTCTCAGAGGCTCCACCAGCAGATCTCAGAATCCAGGCGATGCGGGCCTTCCCGACCCCTCCTGAGAACTCAGCTTCCTCAGTCCACCCCCCACATGTCCACCCACCTGTGTGACCCATTCTGAACAGGTGATCCCACCCGCCGGTACAAATGTACTTCAAAACCTGCCATTATCTTTAGCGTTTTACAGTTATCAGAGCAGTAAGATCTATCTCCATCTTTTACAAATTAAAAATACTAATGGAATTACTGTTTCTGTTTTAAAGCCATAGCATTATTCTCTCAATGCTACCACATTTGTGATGCCCTTAAAACTAACTCTAAAGGATAAACATAATCTCAGAAAGGCCTTCTCAGGGAAAAATGGGTATTTTTACCCCAAGTGTGGTGGAGCTCAAAAATTTTTATAGCATAATTAGTGGCATATAGAGACTTTTATAGCACGATCGGTGACATCATGGATTCTCCTAAGGGCGCCTTCAGTGCTAGCCTTTCTTCCTGGCCCCAGCAGGTGAAGATGGGGTCCTTGCAGGCCAGTGCACTTGACATGGCTGGTGGCTCCCGAGAGGAAGGAAGTGACTTCATATTTATTTATTGAGTGCTGTGTGCTTCACAAGTGCTGTCTCTTTTAATATGTATAAGGACCCATTTTACAGATGAGAAATCTGGGCCCAGAGAGGTGAAGTGACTTTCCCAAAGTCACACAGCCAGGAAGGGGCAGAGCACACTGCCCTCTTAGCCATGCTCTCTCCAAATTCTCCTTTGGTTTCTGTTCAGCCTTCTATTCTCAGGGAGGATTTCTGCATAAGTACAAATTTCTATGTGGACTTTAACCCTTAGGTAATGACATATTGTCAATGACTATTTTAGCTTTCATCTGTGTTTCACTTAACATTTTGGGATAACTTTCTGATGATAAGAATCATACGTTATCTGGGTTTTTTTGCTAACTTTTTTGGGATAACTTTTTGTGTGTGTGTGAGGAAGATTAGCCCTGAGCTAACATCCATTGCCAATCTTCCTCTTTTTGCTGAGGAAGACTGGCCCTGGACTAACATCCGTGCCCATCTTCTTCTACTTTATCTGTGGGATGCCGCCACAGCATGGCTTGATAAGCAGTGCATAGATCCGCGCCCGGGATCCAAACCCACGAACCCCAGCCACTGAAGCGGAGCGTGTGAAGTTAACCACTACGCCACTGGGCTGGCCGCTGGGGTAACTTTTCATTTTAAAATAATTACACATTCATAAGAAGTTGCAAAAATAGTACAGACAGGTCACATGACCCTTTACCCAGTTTCCCCTGATGGTACCATATCAAAACAAGGAAGCTGACACTGGTGCAATGTGTGTGTATAGTTCTGTGTCATTTTATCACATGTGTAGCTTTGTGTAATCACCACTGCAATCAAGACACAGAGCTGTTCCATCACCACAAAGAGCTCCCTTGTGCTGCCCTATAAAGTCACGCCCACCCACTTTCCTCCCACTCTCCCCAACCCCTGGCAATCACGAATCTTCTCCCCATTTCTACAATTTTATCGTGTCTAGAATGTCACATAAATGGAATCATACAGTCTGTAACTTTTTGAGATTGACTTTTTTCACTCAGCATAAAACCCTTGAGATTATCCAAGTTGTTGCAGGTAGCAGTAGCTGGTTCCTTTCTATTGTTAAGTAGTATTCCGTGAGTGCTCAGTTTTTTAAAAACTTTGCAATACAGAAAATATACAGAAAAATATGAGGAAAAAATCTCAAGCCCCCAGATTGGGGCTTGGGGGTCTCCTGGTTTCCTTCTTGCTCAGATCAGGGCTGCCTTCGGCCCTGGGACTTGTGGGCTGACCTCTGCAGACCCAGGCACAGAGTCAGGAGAGAAGAGACGGGGAGAAGACACAGCGGTTTGCCCGAAGCCCCACCGTTCCCTCTCCTATCCTCCGTGGGGCTCCATCTGGCTGCTGCTGACTCTGTCTTTGCATCTCTGGCTCTTCTTTTCTCCCCTCTCTTTCTCCTCGCCCTGTGTGTCTCCATCTGTCTCTCTGAATCAGTCTCTCTCTTTTTCTCAAACCACAAAACATGGCTAAATGCAATTTCCATTGAGTGCAAAATCTTGTGTCTGTGCTTCATTATTCTGTCTGGATTCGTACATGTTTTCAATTGCATAATTCCCCTCCTTCCTCATTTTCTCCCCAAGACTTTCTCCCACATAATGTGAGCATTTGGGGGCCAGCTTTTGACAGCTGCCTTTGAATGCTGTGAAAAGTAGAGCGAGTGCCTCTTTCAGTCCTGCACCCCCAGGGAAGCTTGGTTGGCAAGTTCCCCCGAGGTTCCTGCAGCGTTCTGTCCCTTAGGCCAGTCCTGGGGGCGGGAGGGTCCCTTAGGCCAGTCCTGGGGGCGGGAGGGTCCCTTTACCAGCTCAGGAGAAGGCCAGGGCTCTGGCTGCAGTGTCTGCCTTGGAAGAGTTCAAAGAGCATTTTCTTGGCCAGCTCAAGACCTTCCACCCCATTGGCGACCACAGCATCAAGTCCAAACTCCCCTCTCTGGCTGTTCAGAGCCTTAAACATCTGCACTTTTATTCTAGTCATTCATTTATTCTTTTATTCATATATGCCTGGGCAGTATAGCTTCTGGCTCCAACAGCCAGTATAGTTTTGAAATGGGGTTGATAGAAAGTAACCTAAATATCCAAGAAGAAGCGAATAGCTAAATATGCCGTGAGGTAGGATCAAACATTACAAAGTCATTAAAAATCATGATTTGGAGAGTTTTCAGAATGGGAAAATACCCATGATAAACTGGTAGAATCGTAACGACGTAAAAATACATAGGCATGGAAAAATGGCTTAGAGAAGAGGCCCCAAAGTGTTAACAGTTCTTATTTCTGGATTGTAGGATTATAGATGACTTTAAAAATTCTTTTGAGGGGCCGGCCCGGTGGCGTAGTGGTTAAGTTTGCGTGCTCCACTTCGGCGGCCCAGCGTTCACAGGTTTGGATCCCGGGCGTGGACCCACTCACCGCTTATCAAGCCATGCTGTGGCGGCGTCCCATATAAAGAAGAGGAAGATGGGCATGGATGTTAGCCCAGGGCCAATCTTCCTCAGCAAAAAGAGGAGGATTGGCAACAGATGTTAGCTCAGGGCTAACATTCCCCACCAAAAAAAAAAAAAATGCTTTTTAATGTTCGCAATAAGCATGTTTTATCTTTATAATCAGAAATGAATATGCATTATTAAAACTAAATCAACTCTGCTGGATAAAAAGTCATTTTTTCATCTCTCCCCTCAAGTGGTGGTGTAGGGAATTGGCATTCTCCTCCCGCCCTAACTCCATGGGGAGGGCAGACCCCTGTTCAGACCCCTTTCCCTGAGCTCAGGCCCCTGCAGCTCTGCCAGGTGGGTGGAAAGCCATGCTCTGCATTGCGACCATGTGGCGGCCCTGTCCCCAAGCCCCTGGCCATGTTTTCAAACAGAGTTTGCAGAGTGGGCAGGTCCTGCCTGATGTCTCTGCCTCTCTGCACTGCATTTCTGAAGCCAGGTTCTGCGCCACTCCCCTGATGCAGTGTCCTTGGTTCTCCTCACAGCCTCAAAGTGGATTAGATGATCCTGTGGCCCCTGTGTGCCCAGCATGCACCCTTTGCTCAGAGCAGCTGTGCAGACTGACCTGTTGGGAGCTGGCACCAGCACTAGCCTTCCAGATGTATGCATGGAACCCAGAGCTTCCTGGTTCCAGCCCCAGGTATAGAAAGAGCACAGAGTTCTAGAAGCCTCAATTCTGCCATTAACTCCTGCCTGAGAGAAGAGAACCTGGGAGAAGACCATCAGTCTCATTTACCATATGGAAAGCTACATAGTGTCTGGGGCATGTTTTTCTGACAGAGGGATTTCTGAGCCAGTTCTGAGTGCAAGGGATGGTGTGGTCTGGCTGCAGCAGGAATGGCTCAGAGCTGGGCTCTGGAGCCGGTCTGCCTTGTTCTAATCCCAGCTCCACCACCTTGGGCAAGTGTCTTCCCCTCTCTGTGCCTCAGTTTCCTCAACTGAAAAGCGGGGGTAATGCCAGTACCTACACCATAGAATCCTTGTGAGGATTAGAGAAGCTGATAGAACAGGGCCTTTTCCAAGCCGCCCACCGCGAATGGTAGCCATTACTCTTATTATCCCGCCGGCCGTTCACGGGAACGCGAAGGCAGGATATTTGACACTGGGGAGCTCCCAGAAGAGCCCAGATGTAAGTCTCTGCGATGAATCCCAAATGAGGAGCCCTGCCTCCAATCCGTTCCTGAGCGGGGCGGGTATAAGGAAATACCAGCCGCTGGCCCAGGGGGAGCGGTGGGGGAGGGGAGACAGGGAGCAGACCTGCGTTGGGCCTTGAAGGAGGGCAGAAGGCGATACAGGGGGTTGGCCAGGAAGGCCAGTGGCGCGCTTGTGAGCAGAGGGGGATGTAACAGGCTTCGTTAGAAATGGTGGAATCCCAGCCAGCGCACAGGGTCCATGGGGAGGCTGGGACAAGGGGTATTTTTGAATCATTACTTGCCATGCCATCCATTTACAGACGCCACCTTCTCACATCCACCCTGCAGGGTAGATTCACATATCAACAAGGAAACAAAGAAGGCTCAGATTGGGCCACAACTTGCTCAGGACCCTGTGCCTGGGAGGGATGCAGCTGAAGTTTGAATCTGGGGCTGCGCAGGCCACGTGGACCTCTGCTCCCCTCCTCCCCAGGCCACGGAAGCCTCCGCTCAAGGATGGGGGTGGGGAGGGCTGAGGCCTCAGAGCTGACACCTGGTTGCAGGGAGAGGGCGAGGCTGAGGGAAACCCAGCTGCAGGTGTGGGAGAGACCCAGCGCTGCTGGGCAGCCACGTGGGGAAGGAGCAGAAAGTAGGTCAGTCACGCAGGGAATGGAGCGTGAAATTAATGAGCACTCGGGAGCTGGAGTCCTCACCTTCTAGAAGGGCGGAGAAAGAGGAATGCAGTCCCTTTGGGAGAGGCAGTGAGGCCTGAGGGGCTGGAGCAGGTGGGCTGAGGAGGGTTTGCTGTATAAGTGTTTCTCTCCTTGCCCCCGCATTGGCATTGGGGGAACATCAGTGGGGCAGGATGGGGAAAGGATGGGAGAGAATGAAGGGTGGAGAGTGGCAGGAGGACCTGTCAGATGTAAGTTCCATGAGGGCAGGACCATCTTTGTTTTCCTTATAGCTGACTGATTCTTGCTACCTGCGACAGTGCCGGCACAGAATGGGCATATCTGAGCGAATACATGATTAGAGACAGTTCTGCTATGTAAGCGAATACATGATTAGAGACAGTTCTGCTATGTACATTATCGGGTGACTTGAGGAAGTGAAGCCTCTGTTCCTTATTGGTATTGAGGAGCTTCAGCTGAATTGGGTAACATTTGCTGAGTACCTGCCACGTGCTAGCCTGGAGCTAGGTGCTGGGGATGCGGCGACATATAAGATATGGCCCCTTCGCTTATGAAGCTCACCATCTAATGGAAAGACAGGTCAGCAAATGATTATCATACCATGTGCTAAGCACAAAAATGGACAGTGGGATACAGAGAAGAGACAGTTCTGTTGGGGGTGTGCTCAGGGTACAACTCCTTTGAGGAAGTGACTCAACAGCTGGGTTTGAAGGTTGAGGACGGGGCCACATTATGACTTTTGTAGGTCCTAGACCCTTTTGTCTTTGTGGGCCTCTTCCTCCATACACACAGACACACACACACACACACACAGAGGCAAGTATGCATTATTAACTAAATGATGCACACAATTAAAAAGTATATTTTACGACCTCACTGGTATAAAGACAAATTATCAATAGTACATATTAAAACTTTTTCTTTACCTGAAAGTTCACTTTTTTTTCCTGATTTTAAAAGAACATTTTCATGGGCCCCTCAAAGTGTGGTGGGCCCGAGGCACCGTGCCTGCTATGCCTAATGGATAAGCCAGCCCAGGTTAAGAAGGACTTCACTTGGCTGACAAGGTGGGGAAAGGCCTTCCCCTGTCGCGAGAGCAGCATGCGCGGAGACGCGGAGGTGTGACGCTGCCAGCAGGTTCCAGCGAGAGCACACCGTCCTGTGAGGTGGGACGCTAGGTGTTTGAAGAGACTGGCAGGAGACAGAATAGGAAATGTCCAGATGGAGGTGCACAGCCCTGAATGCCCTGTTACGTGCGTCCCAGGAGTTTAGCGAAGGAGTTTAAACCCTATTGGAGGTTCTGGAATAGGGTTTAGAGGTTGCCGGTGAGAAGGGCAGATTCCTGGACCTTGATTCCAGAGGCTCTGCTAGGAACGGTGAGGCTCTCTCTCCTGGCTCCCGACTCCCCTGCACTGGCTAGGACAAGGCGGGGCCTGGGGGTGGGGTGGGGAAGTGAGAATCCTAGCCAGCTCCTGGTTTCTCTCCACAGCGCAACGTGGAGCTCCTTTGGGCGGGAGGGGCCTTCTCCTAGAACTGCTTCTCAAAAGAGCTGCTGACCCCTAGATAGAGGGGATGCAGGGTGGTTTGGTGGAAAGGCCGTGGGCTTTGCTAAGAGATTGACCTGAATTCAAATCTCAGAGATGCCACCTACAAGCTGTGTGACCCTAGGCACAACGCTTCACCTTGTGAGCCTCGGCTCCTTTGCAAACATAGGATGTAGCTCCTCCCGTAGCGCCGTTAGAGGATTAAATGGGATTGTGTACCAGGCCAGGACAGGGCACAGACACAGTAGGGGCTCCAGCAGGAACGCAGTGAATGTGCATTCATTCCACCAGTGTTCACTGACAGCCGACCTGGTGCCAGGCGTTACGGTGAGCACCAGGCATGTGCCGGCAAACAGTGCCGACACTGCCCTGCTCTCAAGGGGCTGCTTCTTTACCCCGCACATCTTCTCGAATCGTCATGTCAGGGCTGGCTTGTTGCTGGTTTGGGCCAGATGCTGCCCCTGGGGCATTGCAGCTGGATGTATCTTGACTGGGGGGCATGGTAAGCAGAGATTGTCCAGGAAGCTGTCCTCTCCAGCCAGACCCTTGAAACTCAGGATTCAACTGGAACCAGCCAACTGTCACCTTCCATAGAAAGATTTTTTTTTTCAGTACTTTACACATATTCACAAAAGCCCCACAGGGGCAGGTCAGAGATTGTGCTCCTGGTTTACAGATGGGGAAGGGAAGAGAGGTGACTCACCTAGGGGCACAGAGAGTGAGTGAGTCAACAGCTATCTTCATGCTGGTCTGATTCTAAAGCCCAGTGCCGGCTCTGAGACCTGCGTGACTTGGGGGCGGAGCTGGGGACTGTGAACCTAAGGGAGATGTGGCACCACAGGCAAACGTGATTGGAGCCCCCTTTTCCTGGGGGTACCTTCTGACCTCCAACCCCAGGTCCATCAACCCCGCCAATGAGAAGGAGGGTGGGCCTGCAGGGTAGAGTCAGGGATTTTAAATCATACACTTCCAGAGTCAGGAGGGACCCAGACGTTTTTGGTCTGGCCCTCATCAATCAGCAAACTCTTATCGATGGCTTTACTTGTGACACTTGGGGTGCTGGGTGTGCAGAGAAGAATCTGACACTTCCTACTCCTCCAGGAGCTCAGAGTCTAGAGCAGGGCTTCTCCACCTTTGCACTCTTGACACTTGGGGCCAGATAACTCTTGTGGGAGGCTGTGTATTATAGGATAGTTAGCAGCATCTCTGGCCCCTACCTATTAGATGCCAATAACATCCCCCCAATTGTGACAACCAAAAATGTCTCCAGACATTGCCAAATGTCCCCTGGGGAGCAAATTCCCCCTGGTTGAGAACCACTGTCCTAGAGAGAGGGCAGGCTGACATATCAGCACAGTGTGCCAGGTGCTGGGCCAGAGGTGAGCACAGTGCCTTGTGGCACAAAAGACAGGAGAGGCTTCTGGGAAACTGGACCTGACAGTGGCAAGGCCAAGGTCATGCAGCAAGTTTCCAGTGGAGCTGGGATTCCAGCCCAGGATCCCTGTGTGCTGCTCCAGTGCCTCCCTGCTGGACTGCTCGCTGCTTCTCTCCAAGTCCATCCCCTCCCCTGGGCTCAGAGACAGAAGTGGTTGCTGCTCTGGGAAGCAGCCACACTGGTTTGAGCAGTCTGGCTTTCTCTGCCCCGGGTTGGTCTCCTGGCCTTGCCATAGCGTTGGTACCCAATAAGCTTTCACGCATGTTAAGAAAGGCTCTGCTTGGCCCCTGGGATGGCCCTCGGAAAGCTGACTGGGTGGCCACTTAAGTACTGTGCTTATGCTAAGAACAATCCTTCAACCAAGTGCTTCAGTGTAAGTACTTCCAGGTCCCCCACTCCACAGAAGCTGCTGGCGCAGCGTGGGAAGGAGAAAGCGCTGCAGCCTCTGGGCCCGAAGCCTGGGTTCTCCTGGCTCTGCCCCTTACCAGCTGTGTGGTCCAGACACAAGTCCTTCCCTCTGCAGAGCTTCTGCTTCCAGAGCTACGAAGTAGGCATGGCCACCACTTCCCTGCGCCTCACAGTGTCCTGAAGATAACATTTAATATTTCATGTTAAAAGATTTGATAGAAAAATCTTATACATGTTAATTATTTTCTGAGTTTCCAAGCATTGAGAGGTCAACGTTGGTTTTTTCTTTCTTTTAAAAGTTATTATTTGAATGGTCACCCACACATTTAACAAATATTTTTTGAGCCCCGACTGTATGCCAAGAACTCAGCAGTGAATACATGGAATAGGGGAAGACAGTCAACAAGAGAAGTAAGTTAGGTATAGATAGTATGTTAGATGGTAACAAACACGAAAGGAGGAAAACGAAATGGTGCAGGGAGGGGGAATGTTGAAATTTTAGGTAGAGAAGACCCCTCTGGAAGGTGACATTTGGGTGAAAACCCAAAGGCAGTGAGGGAGCAGGTTATGCCGGTGTCATTCCAGGCAGAGGGAGCCGCAAACACAATACCCAGGGTGCTCAGGAACAGTGAGGAGTCCCGGGTAGGGGTGGAGGAACAGGGATGGGTGGGGGTGGGATGGGGAGGGGTGCAATGAGGAAGGGGAGGAGACACAGATTCCAAGTGGCCTCAAGGCCGCTGTGGGGACTTCGGCTCTTACTCTGGCTGGGAGACCAGTGGCTGCTTCTGGGTGGAGGAGGGATAGGGTTGCTCTGACGACTCGTTGAGATCAGCCACCTGTCAGGTTTTTCTCTTACTTTATTGCTAATCCCCACAAGAACCCAGTAAGAAAATTAATCCTGCTTTGCAGATAGTTCAGAGACTTCTCCCAAATGGGGGACCGGAATGGCCCAGCGGAGGCCTTGATGGAGCCAGGACTTGACCCCCAGGCTGTCTGAGCCCCTGGTGTTTCCACCAGGCTATTCCACTGCCCATGGCCAGACCCTGCTCCTCCCTAAATCCTCATTGAAACAAACAAAATAAGTTTCACAGAAATGATAAGATTATTTCTGCCATGCTAAAGAGCAGTTGTTGAAGACTTACTCATCTGTTACGGGTTAACTGTTCTCTTCATCCAGAGATGCCCTTGGAACAGGAAAAAAAGGCAGAAAAAGCTTGCCAGAACGAAGAAGCCTGAGATCTGGTTTGGACTCTGCCACATTGTTGCTGCTTGACCTTCTCAGTTTCCTCATCTTCAAAAATCCATGACCTCCCTTCTCAAGGTGGTACTGAGGACAGAGAAGACAGATAAGGATTAGGAGCCAGTCTGGCAGAGACAGGAACCCTGAGATCCAACCTTCCTCGCTCTACAAGCTGCAGTGGAGGACAAGTGCCCCTAGGTGGCGCAGTTTTCCCAGGCTGAGCCCCCAGCAACTGCTGCCAAAGTGGGTCCGATGATTTGGGGGAGACTAAGGGGCAAAGATGACACTGGCAACCAAAAAAGTGAGAGT
The DNA here is from genome assembly GCF_057802395.1 of Ceratotherium simum simum. NCBI lineage: Eukaryota > Metazoa > Chordata > Mammalia > Perissodactyla > Rhinocerotidae > Ceratotherium > Ceratotherium simum. The sequence continues at coordinate 18,100,648 of NC_141921.1, read as the reverse complement.
TTGAGGTAGAATTCTGCAGCCACTGATCCCTGCTGTTCCTCCAGTGGGCACCGTGGGAGCTAGTGGGGCAGGGCACCCCTACCACCCTGGCCATCAGATCCTGCTGTGGGACCCTAGGGGTTACAGCCCTTGGGGTTGTGGGATGAAGGGACAGGGGTTTATGCAGCGCAGCATCCATTCTCTTTTCCAGATGAAGAAGCTAAAGGCTAGAGAGGAGGGGACTTGCCTGGTCACTCTGGGAGTCAGGGACAGAGCTGCTGCCCAGCTGCCCACTCTGCTGATTAGATGCTCCCTGGCAGGACGCTTGATGAAAGCATGCAGTGCCACCCCCTTTGGTGTCCTCCCTTTCTCCCAGCATTTCTTCCTGGGCCGGTCCTCTTTCCTCTGCCCTGTGGATGCTCTCAGGAAAGGCTGGGAGAGCAGTCATTTGCTCCTCCTAAAGAGCTGTGTCTCTGGGCCGCAGAACTCTGGCCGGGGGGCAGGAGACTTGGGTGTACCAGCAGCTCTGTCACCACCTTGCGATTGTGTGCCTTGGGCACATGGCTCTTCTCTCCCTGCCTTCTGCATCCTATCTGTAAACTGGGTGGGAAAGGAAGAAAAGGTTGGGCTGGATATCGCCAAGGTCAGTTTCTAGCACAGACGTTTGGAGTTGCACTTGGAGCCTCACTTCTGTCCATCAGGGAACAGGTGGGGGAGGGAAGGGCTTTGGTTCTCTCATTTAAAAAGCACGGGGGCGTGAACTGGATGATGTGTCATTCTGGCTCTGACATCTGGCTTGGCAAGGATGAGAGGCAGTCACAGAGGCCAGAGCCATCCCCTCTGAGCCGCCAACACATGATGACTGCCCGCTTCCTGGGAGGTGCAGACCTCCTTCCCTCCATGGCCTCCAGAAGAGGCCCTGCAAAGTGGGGCTGCAGGCCCCCCAGCAAGAGGGGCCTCCTTCTGAGCTGGCTCCAGCTGCACTGGAGGAGAAGCTCTTCCTCTCCCTTGAAGAGCTGAAGCCATCTGCACGTCCAAAGGGTGTTCCTTCCTGGGCCTGATTACTAACCGTCTGCCTCCCTGGCCAGACGAGCCTCTCAGTGGCCTTGGGCTCCTTCCAAAATCAAGTCTTCCTTCAAAGGAAGCAGGAGATTGGTCACCACTGAAGAAATTCAGAGAATGACAGCTGGAGGAAAGAGTCTGAAGGAAAGGGGAGAAAATACCCACTTATTGTCAGCCAGCCACATGCTGGGCACTAGGCAGGCCCCTTCCCATATATTAACTCATTTAATCCCATCAACCACAAATTCAGTATTATAATCCCCTGTTTTGAGACGAAGAACTATTTCGGACATCAGTTATTTTCCCCACAGTTGCACAGCGAGTGGGTGGCGGAGCTGGGGTTTGATCCAGGTCTCTGACTCCACAGCCCGCCCTGGTCCCACCTGAGCACACCAAGGCAGGGAGGAATCACAGAACATGGGGCAGGAAGCCTGGATTCTGGCTCCAGCCCTGCAGCTGAGGGGTTATACGACTTTATACTAACGCTTGATAGCATTTTATGGTTTCGAAGTGATAACCATGCAGTGCCTTATTTGGTTCTCAGATGAGTCCATTGCCCAGATGAGGAAACTGAGGCTCACACAGATCTAGTGACTCACTCGTTTGTGGTCACACAGTAGCTGGGCTGGCTTTGAACCAGGCCTTTTGACCCCAGAGTCTGTGCTGCTCACAAATAAAGCTGATTTTTTGACAAGTCAAGCCCCTTCTCTTGGATTCATTTTTCCAGTCTATGAAAATTACAGGTTGGATTACATTTGTAGGCAATCAGTAGTTTTCAGGCCCTTTAATTTAAAAAAAAAAATTGGAGAACCTATGGAATTTGGCAACTTAAAATTTTGCCAAGTAAGGGCCCTTAAAAAGAAAAAAAGAATATTTTACCTTCAAAAACTAGGGGGATATAATCTCGGTGTAGCAGAGAAAAAAAATAGTAACTTAGAACAGAATTCCCCTTAGGAATTAACCAAGTAGTGTTTAGCATAACACCTTGATGAACCATTGTAGTCATACCTGATAGCTCTCTGGGCCTGGCTGGAGTGGGCCAGAAGGGAAATGGAACTAGAATAATTCTCTGCAAAAGAATTGATTTGCTGTTGGGGACTTGGAAAGATGAGCAAGCTAGTGACATGAAGAGGAGAGGCTGAAAGGAGTAGTCCAGACACAGGGCAGGGGGTGGGAGTCCCAGAGACGAGCCAGGAAATTTCCCTGAGTGGGAGACCGAGAGGGACCAAAGGACCCGAGGGAGAGGGAGGTCTAGAATCCAATGTCAGCCAGCAGGTGTCTGCTTTCCTGTGCCAGTCATCCTGTTGATAGCCTGGATCTCCCGCCAAAGCACCCTGGCACAGTGTAGGAGCTCAATGCATGCAACCCCGGCAGTGCAATGTGAGGGGACCCTTGGTTAGGGATTGCAGGAGTCTGGCAGACCTGAGTTTGAGGCCCAGTTCCATCACTTGGAAGTTACATGTGCTCTCTAAGCTTCAGTTTCCTTCTCTGTGAAATGGATATAATATTCTCGGCCTCAGAGGTTGATATGAGGAATCAGTGGGACCACGAACTTAGCATAGTACCTGGTACTCAAGCCCTCAATAAATAGCCACTTAGCTGCCTATTATTAACCACGGTTATTCCGATATTCACACTTTTATTTACTACGAGCTTGTAGGAGGTTTTTGTTTGTTCCTTTTGTTTGGGGAGGGGGATAGCTTTTGCTGCCCTTATATCCAGCCAGGATCAGGCAGGAGTATCGTTCTGGAAGGGGAGGGATGTGGGTTATCAAACTTGACACACCCCGCTGCCCCCAGTCCTTCCTGCTTTTTCAAGGCTGAGTCCTGTCTGTGTCTGAGAATCTGCTCCTTTGGAAATGACAGCATCTCCTTCCCAGGCTGAGCCCAGAGGGCAGGGCTCCCGCCAAGGACAGGCTGAGGGCTCGGGGGAGAGGAGGAGAGATAGAGAGGAGGGGGCATGAGCAGGAGGAGATATGAGGAGGAAGGAAAGGCGCTTCCGGGACTGACAATCAGTCACAGAGGCAGAGAGAGGATGTGTGTTTGCACACGTGCATGACTATGTGACCACACGTGTGCATGAAGTAGCAGGCACACGTGGTTTGCATGTGTGGGTGTGACTGTGTATGAATGAGTGTGCAAACCCATCACATATGAGCATGTCAGTGCGTGACTCTGCGTGCGAGTGGTTGGCAGTGTGTGTGTAAGAAGTTCATGTGCACGTGTGCCTCGGGTCAGCATGGGTGTGCTGGGCTGGAGAGCGGGGTTGACGGTGTGGCTCCCCAAGTGAGTGTGAGAGGAGGCTCCGTCCTGTAAGATCACCGGAGCAGGGCTCTGGGTATAAGGGGGCCCCTGATACATGGGATGTCTAAAAGGAGGGACCTTCTGCAGCCTCGGGAACCCCTGACTCCCCACTTCACCTCACCCCCACCAACTGACTATGTGTCCCTTCCTGGTCTATCCCAGCACCCCCAGCACCCGCCACTGACACCCTGCTGGCTGCTGGCCTCAACAGTGGGGGGGGGGGTAGGAGAAGGGAGGGAGGGAGGGAGGGAGGAGGGGGAGGAGTGACCGGCCTCCTAGCCCCAACCCTTGGTGCTACCAGGGAAACATCCTCCTCCCACCCCCCACGCCCCAATCACCATGATTCCTGCTGTGAGGGAGAGAGGAACCCTCCGTTTCCATGGCAACATAGCAGCCCTGCTTCTCAGCCTGAGCCCAGCTCCTCTGAGCCATGGAAGGAGTGGGAAGAAAGCCCCTCCTCAGGCTTTTGAGCTCCCCGCCAAGTGCCTCACCTCTACACTCCCCACCCGAATACCCCCTTGCTCTTCTGGTGCTCACGACTCCACTGGGACTCCTGAAGCGCCCGCCCGCCCCCGCCGCAGCTCCCAGGGTCTGGGGACCTGTCTCGTCTGTACAGGACCACATCTGAGCGGAGCTCTGGAGAGTGGCAGGATGGGGCTGAATTCCAGTCTCTGCCTGCAAAATGATACTGCCTCTCAGGGTTCCTGTGAGGAGCACAGAAAATAGTGCTTGTGGAAGCGCTTTGTGATTCCGAGTGCAGGGTCAGCGTGTGGGCCGCTGTGGAGCACCACTTGGCCCAGCCTCTAAGAAGGGCTGCGCTCCCCGGAAACGCCTCTGCCAGTTCCCCCTCCCGTAGAAATGCACGTGTGCTCAGCGAGGTACAGGGCTGCTCCGTGCCACGTGCTCTCTAATAGTGCAAAATGGGAAACAACCCCAAGGTCCATCAACAGAGAAGTGGTTAAATAAATCATGGTGCATCCGCAGTCTTAGAGCTCTTCCAAGGGCGTCTAGGGGTGCTGATGTGACAGTCACTAAGCCCTATCTCTAAGTCAAAGCAACCAAGTTGAAGCATAGGTGCAGTAGGATCCCATCTATTAAGCGTTGTTGTCAGCATGTGAGCAAGTGTAGGTGTGTAAATGCCTGGCAGGGGCTGCGAGCGGTTGGGCCAGGCTGTTGGCAGTGGTTAACCCAAGAAGGAGTGGGATTGGGGAGGGGCAGTGAAGAACTTCACCTTTGTCCTCTATATCTCTCTGATCTGCTTGTGTATACAGCAAATATAATTTAAAAATGATGTGTTACTATTGTTACAGTGGAAGAGAGAAAACACACAGGAGACAATCAGAGAACACGGCAAGAGGGTACGGAATCCAGTACTAGAGACTCGCGGAGGAGAGAGGGAAAGTCAGGAGGGCTTCCAGGAGGAGGAGGAAGGTGAGCTGGATCTTAGAGCAAGTAGAATTGAGAGTTGGAGCAGAGGGGAGGGCAGTCCAGGCACAAATGAAAGGTCGGAAGTGAGGGTGTGTGCTCCCTCACAAGACAGAGGAATCCTGAAGTAGGAGAAAGAGCTGGGGAACTGCCCATTCGAATGACTAGGGGTGATCCCATCTCGGCCAGGCCCTGAAGCTACTGTCCTGGGGAAATCTCACAATGGTACCAATCTCGCGGGATGGTTGTGAAGACTGACCTCAGTGTAGGGGGGACAGTAAAGTATCATAGAAGTGAATTTATTGTTGTTTCTTCCAGGGGACTGTGGGAAGGAGATGGGGTTGTAGTCTGGCTGTTTGCCAACTCTCAGCAAACCCTGGTCCACCCTTGACCAGCCTGGCCTGGTCAAGGCTCACAGCCAAGGTGGTGGGAAATGTGGGGCCAGCAGGGATTCTCAAGACAAGGAAGGAAGGTAAGATCCAAAAATGACACGAATCTTTATTTAGGATCCACATTATGTCTATCATGAGCTATATATTTAATGTATTTATTCAGTCTTCACAGGTACTTTGCAAAGTGAGCATGCTTACTTTTACAGGTGGGGTAAGAGAAGTTCAGAGAAATTCATTCATTCATTTATTCAGCAAATACTGGTTGAGCAGCTCCCATGGCAGACACCATTCTAGGTGCTGAGTGAATGAAAAGTTCCTGTCGCCGTGGAGCTCACAGCCTAGTAGGGGAGATAGGTAATAAAACAAATCAATCTATGATACCACGTCAGGTGATAGTGAGTGCGGTGCAGAAGAAAAAAAGCTGAGGAAGCATCAGCAAGTGGTAGGCAGTTTGCTCTGACTTCTAAGCAGAGAATTGAAGGAAGCAATTGTATGAACATTCTAAGCAGAGGCAAAAGTCTGTGCAAAGGCCCTGAGGCAGGAGCATGCTTACTATACTCGAGGGGAGGGCAAGAAGGCAGGTGCGGTTGTGGTGTGGTGGGCAGGTGTGGTGACAGAGAGGATGGAGTTGGAGAGAAGTGAGGGATGTGGGGGTGTAGATTGTATGGGGCTTTGGGGGTCAAGCAGGAACTATGCATTTAATTCTACATGTGTTGGGAAGCCACTGAAGGGATTTGACCAGGAATGTGACGTAATCTCGGATTTATGTTTCAAAAGGATCACTGTAGCCATTGAGTGTAGACAAGACTGTAGGGGGCATGACAGTGAGTAGAGGGGTTCATTAGGAAGTGACTGTACAAGTTCAGGTGGGAAGAGAAAGACAGTTTGGCCCACAGTGGCAGATGTGGAGGTGGTAAACAGCAGTCAGATTTGAAATATATTTTAAAAATAGAACCAACTGGGTTTCCTGTTGGATTGGATGTGGGCTGTGAGATAAAGACAGGAGTAAAGGATAGCTCCAAGACTTTGGGCCTGAGCAACTGGATCAATGCTGGTGCTGTTTCCTGAGATGGGGAAGACGGGGGGAGGAGCAGGTTTGGGACAATCAGAATTCACTTTAATTTTGAGATGCCTGGAGCCATCTAAATGGAGATGTCAGGTAGGTAGCTGGATGTATGAGATGGGAGTTCAGGGGGGATGTCAGGACTGAAGATATAAATTGGGAAGTTGTCAGCATATAAATGTTGTTTAAAGCCGGGGGATGGGATGAGATCACTGAACCGCCCTGGGGAGCTGCTCCACTGTCCAGGGGGAAGCCCTGTCTAAGGCAGTGGCTCTAGGAATCATTCAGTCTTGTTAAAACACAGACGCTGGGCCCACCCCTCGTAGGTTTGAGATGGGGCCCAAGAATTGCATCTCTAACACATTTCCAGGTGTTGCTGCCACTGCTGCTTCTGGTGTGCAGACTGCACTTTGAGGACTACTGGTTTAGGGGAAGGAAGAGTTGTAGCCAGAGCATAGATTTTGGAACCAGGTAGACCTGATTTCAAATCAAGCCTCTATCACTAACTTGCTGTGTGATCTTGGGGAAGACAGCATCTATCTTTGAGCCTCAGTATCCTTATCTGTAAAATGGGAACAATAACACCTATTACTCAGTGTTATTGTGAAGATCAAAAAAATTAGCATGTTTTCAGCCTTTAGCATTGGGTCTAGAAAGCTGGGGTTCAGGAAACGTTATCTCTATGCCTGGGAAGCAACGGGGCAGGCAGGAGTGAGCCTGGGGCTCCGCGACTCAGATGGCTCTGGGTGGTCAGATGGAAGTAGGGGAGAGGCGGCCTGGAGAGACGGACTTCTCCATTTTGATGCCTTGCCTCAGAACAGTCCTGAGACCTGAGTCCCTTGGGAGAGGTGCAGTGCACGGCGAGGCCACCTCACCCCTGGAGGCTGCTGTCCTCCAAGCGCTTCTGCCATCTACTGTGTCTCCACTTCCGTGAAGGGCCCTTCCTGCCCTGGTTCTTGTCTCTTCATTTCCTCCTGTCTCCAGTGACCAGTGATCGCTTCTCCTGACCCTCCACCCTCTCCCTGGACCTTGTCACTCAGCTTCTCCTGAAAGGGAGCGTGGCCTGTCAGCCAGAGCCTGGCCTGGATTCAGGCCGATGAGGACATAGCAGTCGGGGACAGGGGCAAGCTGTCATCTCCACGGCCCAGTGAAACGGGGATGCTGATGCTGCCTGCCTGAGGCTAACTGGGACCAGCACAAAAGAGCGTGCGAGAAAGGACCAGATTTACAGGAGGGACGTGATACACGCTCAGCTCTTGCCCTCCTTGTCACCCTCTCTCCCCACCTCCTGCCCGAGCCTCCCTCTCTGGTGGCTGTGGAGCCAGCCCAGGCCGGGATATGCGGAGAGAATCCCGCCCCTCCACCCCTGTTGCTATTTAATGCCGTTAACAATGGATTCATTAACTGGGATTAATCTCATATACCAGCTCTCTAGCCCCTTGGCTATTAATCACTCACTTCATTAACAGGACAGCATTAGCCAACCTGGGAGCGAGACATGGCGCCCATACCAAGTACCTGTGTCTGCACCTTCTCATCCTTCCTCCTCACTGGGGCATCTTCTGGATGCCTTTCTGCTTCTGGCCCGGTTGGATTCTGTCTCAGTCAAGCAGAATGCACACGTCTCTCGCCCACGATTCCCACTGTGGCCTTGTCTCTGCCCCTGATACCTTCTAAGTGTCCATTTCTCTCCTTTTCCTCCCAATCCGGCGCCTAACACATAGTAGGTTCCATTACAGGTTGGCTGAACAAATTGCAGAGAGATATAAATAAGGACACCAATTCCAGGAAGCTTATTTTTCTTAAATTGCCTTTTCTGTTTACAAAGATAATATATGCTCACTGTACAAAATCCAAACAGTGCAAGAAAGGAGGAAAGGAGAAAATAAAAATTCCCCGAAATCCCCACCATCTCAAGATAATAACCTTTCACGTTTTGGTGAGCATCCTCTCAGCTCTTGAGTGATATATATATAATTTTACCTAAATGGGATCATACAATGCATGCTGTTTTGCAACCTGCTTTTCCACTCAACAATATGTTGTCGAAATCCTTCTGTTATCAGTGAATATAAATATACATCATACTTTTTAATGGTTGCATAGCATTCTGTTTTATGAAAGTAACATAATTTAGTCAATGGATCTCCTACTGATGGACATTTATATTGTCCCCATTTTTCCTCTGATATATTTGACATTGAGAGCTACATCCTTGCATATACATCTCTGTGCACTTGACTAATTAACTCCTTAAGAGTGATTCCCAGGAGTGGAATTTCTAGGACAAAAGGTTTGCACAATTAACATTTTGGTATAATGTAGCATTGTAGATCAGATGCCTGGGATTCAATACCATTCTTGTCAATTTCTAGCAAATGGACCATGGGCAAATTACTTAACCTCTCTGGGCCTCAGTCTCCTCATCTGTAAAATGGGGATATTAATAGGATTTACTTTGTGGGATTACTGTTTGGATTAAATAAGTTATTACAAGCAGAGCACTTAGAATGATGCTTGGCCTATAGTAAGGGCTGTGTGTATTAGCTACTGCTATGGGTACATTAGTCCGCGGGCCTCCAGAAACACTGAACCTGTTCATGTCTCTCCCGCCAGCAGTGTGGGAGAGAGCTCCTTTCCTTACACCAATGATAGACGCCCTTGTCAGGGTGTTTTTTTTGTGTGTGTTTTTTCCTCAATTTTTTATTATCGTAAAATACATATAAAGTTTACCATCTTAACCCTTTTTTTTGGTGACGAAGACTAGCCCTGAGCTAACATCTCTTGCTAATCCTTTTTTCTGAGGAAGATTGGCCTTGAGCTAACATCTGTGCCCAATTTCCTCTACTTTGTATGTGGGACGCCACCACAGCATGGCTTGATGAGTGGTGCCTCGGTCCACGGCTAGGATTTGAACCTGCGAACCCCGGGCCACCAAAGTGTAGTGCACAAACTTAACTAATATGCCACCAGGCAGGCCCCAACCATCTTAACCATTTTTAAGTGTACAGTTCTGTGGCATTTAGTACATTCACATTGTTGTGCAACTATTACTTTCATTCATCTCCAGAACTCTTTTCATCTTGTAAAGCTGAAACTCTACACCCATTAAACACCAACTCCCCATCCCCCCTCCCCACAGCCCCTGCAACCACCGTTCTACTTTCTGTCTCTATGATTTTGACTACTCTAGGTACCTCATATAAGTGGAATCATAATATTTGTCTTTTTGTGACTGGCTTATTTCACTTAGCATAGTATCCTCAAGTTTCATTCATGTTGTAGCATATGTCAGGATTTCCTTCCTTTTTAAGGCTGAATAATATTTCATTGTATGTGTATACCACAGTTTGCTTATCCACTCATCCATCAATGGACACTTGGGTTGCTTCCACGTTTTAGCTGTTGTAAATAATGCTGCTATGAACATGGGTACAAACATCTTTTTGAGACCCTGCTTTCAATTTTTTTATGTATCTACCCAGAAGTGGAATTGCTGGATCATTTTTTATTTTTAATTTTTTGAGGAAACACCTTACTGTTTTCTACAGCAGCTGTATCATTTTACATGCCCAGCAACAGAACACAAGGATTCCAATTTATCGATATCCTTGCCAACATTTGTTATTTTCTGTTTTTATGATAGTAGTCATCCTAAAGGGTGTGAGGTGGTATCTCATTGTAGTTTTGATTTGCATTTCCCTAATGTTTAGTGATGTTGAGCATGTTTTCATGTGCTTATTGGCCATCTGTATATGTTCGTTAAAGAAATGTCTATTCAAGTCCTTTGCCCATTTTTGAATTGGGTTATTTGTTTTTTTGTTGTTGAGTTTTAGGAGTTCTCTATATACTCTGGATATCAATCCCTTATCAGATATACAGTTTGCAAATATTTTGTCCTATTCTGTGGGTTGCCTTCTTACTCTGTTGATTTTGTCTTTTGTCTATGAAATTTTTTAATTTTCATGAAGTCCAATTTATGTTTTTTCTTTTTTTGCCTGTGCCTTTGGTATCATATCCAAGAAATCATTGCTAAATCCAATGTTGTGAAGCTTTTGCCCTATGTTTTCTTCCAAGAGTTTTATAGTTTTAGATCTTACATTTAGGTCTTTGGTCCATTTTGAGTTAATTTTTGTATATGATGTTAGGTAAGGGTCCAACTTCATTCTTTTGCATGTGAATATCCAGTTTTCCCAGCACCATTTGTTGAAAAGATTATCCTTTCCCCATTGAATGGTCTTGGCACCCTTGTCAAAAATCATTTGACCATATATATGAGGGTTTATTTCTGGGCTCTCTATTTTATTCCATTGGTCCATAGGTCTGTCCTTATGCCAGTACCACACTGTTTTGATTACTATAGCTTTGTAATAAGTTTTGAAATCAGGAAGTGGGAGTCCTCCAGCTTTGTTCTTCTTTTTCAAGATTTTTTTGGCTATTTGGGGTCCCTTGAGATTCCATATGAATTTTGGGATGGGTTTTTCTATTTCTTCAAAAAACGCCATTGGGATTTTGATAGGGATTGCATTGAATCTGTAGATCACTTTGGGTAGTATTGATATCTTAACATTATTAAGTTTTCAATCCATGAACACAGTGTGGGAGAGAGCCTCTTTCCTCAAACTTGCCAGTGATAGACACCCTTTTCAGTTTTTAGAAAACTCTTGCCCACTTGATAGGTGACTATTGATGCTTCTTTTTTATTTGCATTTCTTTGATCCATATTGAACTGGAACGTATACTCAGTTCTTAATGGGCATTCCTATTTCGTTTGTGAGTTGTCTGATCATGTTCTTTGCCCATTTCTCTATTGGAATATTTATCATTTTTGCATTTGTGGGAGCTCTTTTATGTATTAGAGATAATATTCCTAATATTTTTCTACTTCATCCTGACTTTCAATCTTATTTATTTTTTTGTCTTTCATAAGTACTTATTTTTTACGTGGTTAAGTTGGCCAGGCTTTTTTTTTCTTCTAACTTTTGTATTTTGTGTCATGCTTAGAAAGGTCACTTTTTCTTTAAATAATACAAATATTCACACTTTGCTTTAGTACTTGTGTGGTTTCACTTTTTATGCTTCATGTTTTTATCCTTTTGAATTTATTTTTGTGTAAAGAGTGAAGTATGAAAGCTTTATTGTTTTCCAAATGGTCGGTTATCACAACAACATTTGATTATTCAATCTTTCCCCCACTGAGGACCAGAGAGGGAACAAGGGTAAATAAATAATGTTCCAAGACAGGAAGAGATGCCAATAGGTCAAAAGAGCAGTTCTGGACAAGATTCCACAGAGTCTACTAGCGTCTCATCCCTGGGGAATCCCTCTTCACTGGGGTCCTGCTCACTCTTCACGGGCAGAGGCAGGGTGTTAGAGGGACTGAGCCAGACCCCGCATTATTGTCAGAGCCCTTTCCTACAGAACTCCACACGTGTAGGACAGCCTTACTCCTGGCTCTCAGCAATTAGGAAAAAAATCTATTCTTCTTGTTTTGGAGTTAAAAGTAAGTTGCCTGTGATGTCAGATCTTTGTCAGCCTCCCCTCCTATTATATCGCCCCCATCATCCACTCCAGCCGCTCACCCAGATCCTCCACACTACCACATTAATATACAAGTAATTCATCCCATCTTCTCCATCCACAGTGCCGCTCCCCTAGCAGTGAGCACGAGCCCCAGGGACGTCTTAGGAACCGCCCGTCCTCAGGAAGGCAGCCCCAGAGCCAGGGCAATCTGTGTGGGTGTTTGGAGGTGGGGGAAGGGAAGGTAGGCTGATGGGAGCAGAGGCTTTCAGGTTACCTGTGCCGCAAGAAGCCTGGATTCTCACCATCGGTGCCTACACCCCAGGTTCTGGCTGCTGGGATCCTCTTTGCCAATTTAAGGCAGCTTGCATTAGACTGTAGTCTGGGCACAGAGAGGCGTTTGTTCTGAGTCCCTGGCCAAGTGCTCAGCACAGGGGATCCTGAAAGACATAGGGGTGATAGAGACATCTTGTGGTCCTCTTTTCTGGGAGACAGAGCCTTTCTGTGACCTCCATTTCCCACTCTCATCCTCAGCTCGTGGATGCAGCTTGGCTCTGGGGCCAGCAGGACGGGTATGGGCAGGCCTGGAGTCTAAGGCAGGCAAAACGCCAGGCTGGTTAGTCGTCTTCCGGGCACTGAGGGTGAATTATGACCCCAGGTCCCATGGATCAGGCGCAAATCAAGAGGCTGTCAGGAGCAGGGGAAAGGCAATGCATGCCCTCCTCCCCCAGCGGGATTGATGGGCTCGGGGCCTGGATCTGGGTTCAAGATGATTGGACTTTATGGTGTTTCATTTCCCCAGAATGCTCCTGGTGAAAAGCTTGTCACCCAGGACTGCACGTGTGAGCGTGTGCATATATTTATCATGATACATGACTTGCTGTGACTATGCACAAGGGTGAGTTTCTGCATAACTCTCCGCATGGTTCTGATTTTATTTTTGTGCGACTGACCATGCCTCTGAGTTTTGCATGAGCTTTGTAGGAGTGTGAGTTTTGTTATGTGACTTAGCGAGCTATTCACAAGGGTGAAGATCTTGTGAAACTGGGGAGGCTGTGAGTTGTGTGTGTGGCTGGACAACAGCGTGTATGTGTCTGTTGGAGAATGAGGTGGGGGTCTTGAGGCAGTGTGCCTGGGTGGCTGATGTGGCTACAAACCAAGAATGGGGAACTAGGAGGGAAAGCAGGTTGGGAAGGATGGTTTTGGGTGTGATGAGTCTGAGGTCTTGGCAGAACATCAGGAGGAGACATCTAGAAATGCAAGACTGGGGCTCAGGGGAGAGGGAAGGGCAGGAGAGCCTTGGCTCAGGCTGTCTTCCAAATGTGCTCAGATGACAATGCATTGGGAGATGTGTCATTTGGCTAAAATGAGGCAAACACACACACACACACACCTACCTCTGAAGGCCGAAAGGATACATGCTGTGTTAATCCCAGCTGGAAAGAGTTCAATAGGAAATTTCCAAGGGTTATTGGAATGGCATAAATTGCACCCAATGGTGAGAGTCAGGGAAAACTTCCTGGTAGAGGTTAATATTCAGTGGAATCATAAGGAAAAGGAATGCAGAGGGAAGAGGGTAAATGTTCTGGTTTTAGGGATTGGAGAGAGAAACAGATTCTGCAAGACTTGGGGCAAGGAGAACAAACCTTTTTTTTTTTTTTTCATTTTATTTTATTGAGGTCATATTGGCTTTTAACATTGTATAAGTTTCAGGTGTACATTATTGTATTTCAGTTGCTGTATAGACTGAATTGTGTTCACTACCAATAGTCTAGTTTTTATCCATCACCATACACACGTGCCCCTTTACCCCTTTCTCCCTTCTCCCACCCCCTTTTCCTCTGGTAACCACTAATCTGTTCTCCTTATCTATGTGTTTGTTTATCTTCCATGTATGAGTGAAATCATATAGTATTTGTCTTTCTCTGTCTGACTTATTTCGCTTAGCATAATACCCTCAAGGTTCATCCATGTTGTCACAAATGGCATGATTTTATCCTTTTTTATGGCTGAGTAGTATTCCACTATATATATATATATATATATATACCACATCTTTATCTATTCATCAGTTGATGGGCACTTGGGTTGCTTCCATGTCTTAGCTATTGTGAATAATGCTGCAATGAACATAGGGGTGCATAAATCTTTTTGAATTGCTGATTTCATCTTTCTTTGGATAAATACACAGTAGTGAAATAGCTATATCATATGGTATTTCTATTTTTAGTTTTTTGAGAAATCTCCATACTGTTTTCCATAGTGGCTGCACCAGTTTGCATTCCCACCAGCAGTGTACGAGGTTCCCTTTTCTCCACATCCTCTCCAACACTTGTTATTTCTTGTCCTGTTAGTTATAGTCATTCTGATGGGTGTAGGGTGATATCTCATTGCAGTTTTGATTTGCATTTCCCTAATAATTAGTGATGTTGAACATGTTTCCATGTGCCTGTTGGCCATCTGTATATCTTCTTTGGAAAATGTCTGTTCATATCCTCTGCCCATTTTTTGATCGGGTTGTTCATTTTTTTGTTGTTGAGTTGTATGAGTTCTTTATGTATTTTGGCAATTAACCCCTTGTCAGATATATGATTTGCAAATATTTTCTCTTAGTGGGTGGGTTGTCTTTTCATTTTTTTGATGGTTTCCTTTGCTTTGCAGAAGCTTTTTAATCTGATGTAGTCCCATTTGTGTATTTTTTCTTTTGTTTCCCTTGCCTGAGTAGACATGGTATTCGAAAAAATACTGCAAACCATTTTGATGACAATGAGCTCCTAGAAGGCAGGGGCTGCTGTTTATTCTTCACGGTGTTTCTAGCACCTGTTGCAGGAATAGGCAGTTGGTGTATTGAGTTGACTTGGAGTCAAAGTCTGAACCACTATAATCAGCGGGAGTCCAGGTAGTTTACTGAAAGGGAACTTTGAAATCTACACAAGACACTGGGTGAGGACTGACGGGAGGGGGAAGGGACTATTAGGTATCTGAAGGGGGCGCCCAGCCCTGCCCCCTCCTTCAACCTGGCAGACCTGCCTCCACACCATGCACCATTTTTTTATCCAAATAGGCCTCTGCACACTCCCTTCCTCCATGACCTGCCTACTGAGCTCTTGGTCCTAAATCACCATCTTGCATTCCCTCTCCTCATTGCTTCTTGATCTTCTCAAGCTCTGACCTTGACTCAGTTTCCTGATTACAGTCTTGCCAGGCTCAACATGTGGAACAGCTTCTGTCTGATCTCTTGCTGAATAAGCCAGAGCATGAGACAAAGGGCAGCTCAGCTAGAGAACACCCAGGACTTGGGAAAAGCCTGTGTATCCTCAGTTATAAGGACATGGATGCAACGCAAAAGGGTACAAGTTATATTTGAGGGATCCAAGGTCTAAGACATGGTAAAAGGTCTAAAACTGGTGTGCTGGGGGCTAGAGAGAAAGAGGGCTATGGTGCCATAACCAATCACCAACAAGGTGAGTGTCCTGGTAGGTAAGAGGTGTGCCGCTACAGGGACTCTCAAAGTCTGGGATATGTGCAGGTGTATACGGACAGGAGTCAGCCTCAGGGGTCGAGGCTGTGAGCAGAGGGTGTCTGGGACCAGAAGCACAGCGTGTTTTGGATACTCGTAACAGAAGATCTCAAACTCAGCAGCCTTAAATGATGAGAAAATGCATTTCTCACATAACAGGATCTCCCTCCAGAGAGGGAGAATGAGCTCCTAGATGGTGGCTCGATGATGTCATCAAGGACTCAGGTTCTTTCTGTCTTTTGCTGCTACCCTGAGTGTGTTGATTTTGTCCTCAGGATGGCTTTCCTCATGGTCACAAAAGGGCTGCCCCAGATCCAGACACTCCATTCAGCTACTACAATGTCCAGTGGAAGAAAAGACACTCTCCTCCTGGGTGTCTCTGAGCGAGAAGCCTTTCCCAGAAGCCCCCGATCAGGCTCCTCCTTACATGCCTGTGCCTAAACTGATCACTGGCAGGGGGCAGGATTGCCAGTACTCATGCCAGTCAGGGTTCTTCCCCGGGGCTGGGGCCAGCTGCTCTGAAGCACAGGCCCCATGTAGGAAAGGGAACTCCTGAACACAGCCAGGGTTCTGTTAGAAACAAGGGGGTGGATGTTGTTGGGTAAGCAATGAATTATCTCTTTCCACCAGGCCTCCACCAGTGCCAGAGGGTAATGGGTACAAGACAGAGGTGCAGGTAAGTTGTTGAGGCAAGAGCTCCACCCTGGGAGACCAAATCTAGGAACCAATTATTTGAGATGGGGCCTTGTATCCAAGTAGATTCAGGAGACAGGTCAAGCTACTCATCAAAAACTCATCGCCATCTCTGCTCCAACACGTCCCATGCCCACTTCAAAACCAAAATCCCTCAGAAGGCCTGCAAAGCCCTACATGATCTAGTCTGCTTTTTAAGCCCCATTTGGAGTTCCTCTCCTCTCCTTTTATTTACAGTGCTCCTTTCTACGTTAGGGCCTTTGCACATGCTCCTCTGCCTCACCTTTGTCCATTTCATTCCTCTACCTCCTTCACCTCACACTTGGGTTGGGTCACTCCCTCTTCAGTATATTCCCATAGCTCTCTACAGATCTCTTTGTTGCCCTTAGGGAACTTGATTTACCCTACCAGATCGCAGGCTCCTTGTGGTTAAGGAAGGTATCTATCTTATTGTACACTCTGCTTTCCTCCCTGACACAGTGCTTGGCACATAGTAGGCATTTGATAAATATTTGTTGAATGTATGAATGAATGAATCTCTAAAACTGGGGATGAATGTGGACTTAGGCTTTGGGCTGGGACAATGGGTAGGGGATTGATGAGGGGCCTGGTCTACTAGAAGCCCCTGATGGTATCTGAGCACAGAAATGGCATGACCACTGTGGACTCCAGGGCGATGGAGGACACCAGTGTGCCTAGGAGGGGTGAAGAGGCCAGTCAGGACCTTGTACTCATCACCCAGGCACAAGGTTCCAGCCACGGAATCAGTGTCCGGTGAGTCGGTAATGACGTTGTAGAGACAACTCAGGTTGGAGTGGTGAGTGTTGGCGGCCATAGCTCTAAGTGGTGGCGCCAGAGACCTGGTTCAACATGAGGATGGTAATTTTATCTACCTGACAGGGTTATTAGGAAGAGTAAATGAGACGAGGTGTGGCATGGACTTAGTCTAGTGTCAGCAGGTGCTCACTAAATAATTAAGCCTCGACTTTGCCTTTACCACCTTCTTATGGTAAATGACTTATTGCCCCCCTTTCCCATCCCAAACCAGTTCTGAATTAGTCCTAGTTCTCTTTCTCATCCCAACAAAAACCCCCAGCATAGGATGCACCAGGGCTGTTCTCTCTACCACGCTTAACCATCCTGAGCCTCTGTTTCTTCTTCTAGTTAAATGGGAATAATAATGCCTCCCTCACCTAGCTGGCATGAGGGTCAAATAACACATTTTAGAGTGCTTTAGAAGCTGTAAAGGACTGCGAACATGTAAGGAATTACTGTTCTAATTATTTTGTTGGAGTTGGGCTCGTTCCTGGGCCTGGCATCTGCTCTGACTTTCCCAGTTCCTGTTTCTTGCTCAGTCTCCGTTTTCTTGTAGCCACCCACGATTCTGGCACTGACAGCGTAAGGATATAAGATGACATCCAGGGAGTTTGAATGTAGAAGGAACAAAAAGGAACGTGACAACAACCAACACCCTCTCTCTTGTTCTGTAATGCAAGGATGACCGCAACACCTTTCCAAGCCAGCCAGACCCCAAACCTGGGCATTATCCACGTTCCAGTTAGCTATTGCTGTGTAACAAACCACTCCAATACTCAGTGATTTTAAAAAGCAATTTATTATCTCTCATGGTTCTGAGGGTTGACTTGAATAGGTAGTTCTGGTAGGGTTGTAGTAAGAGGGCAGCTGGGGCTGGAGTCATCCGAAAGCTTGACTGGACGGGACATCCAAGATGGCTTCCTTCCCTTACATGTCTGATGCCTGGGTTGCAATGGCTGGAATGGCTGGGGACTGGCCAGGCATCTCTCTCTTCATGCAGCTTCTCCACATGGCTACCTTGGGCTTTCTCAGAGCATAGTGGTCTTGGCTTAGTTAGACTTTTTATGTGGCAGCTGGCTTCTCCCAGAGTGAGCATTCTAAAGGACCAAGGCAGGAGCTTTATGGCTTCTTCTGACCCAGCCATAGAAGCCATGAAGCATCACTTTAGTTGCATTGTATTGGTTACAGGGCCAGCTAGATTCAGTGTGGGAGGGGAGTACACAAGGGCCTGGATACTGGAAGGTGTGGCTCACTGGGGAGCCATCTTTGGAGACTAGCTAGCAATATTGTTGTTTGGATCACTGCTCCGTGGAGCCCTCTCAAAGGTCAGGACTTGGGAGGGGGGACAGGGGAGCCAGCAGTGAAGGAAATTGAGCAGCTAGGACTCCTGGCCCCCAACTTCAGTATTTAATATTTATTTATTATTTAATATTTTGGACTCTCTCAAAGAATTTAATATAAATTAAAAGTTCTGAGGCTCACTTGCCAAAGAAGAGATACAGATGATAAATAAGCATATGGAAAGATGCTCAACATTAATCATTATGGAAATGCACAATAAAACCACAATGAGATATTACCACACACCTATTGAAATGGCTAAAGTAATGATAATTTTAAAAAACTGATAATATCAAGTGCTGGCATGAATGAGACCATCTGAAATGCATACACATTGCTGGTGGAAATGCAAAATGGTACAGACTCTTTGGAAAACAGCTTGGCGGTTTCTTATGCAGTTAAGAAATTGCTATGAATCCAGCAATTCCACCAGTAGGTATCTACCCTAGAAAAATAAAAAGATATGTTCATACAAAGACCTGTACATGAATATTTCTAGCAGCTTTCTTCATAATAGCTCCAAACCAGAAAAAAAAAAACACAACAAAAAACCAAAACCCAAATGTCCATCAATTAGTGATTGAATAAACTAATTGTGGTACATCCTTACCACAGAATACCTCTCAGTAATAAGACAGAACGGACTACGGATACACACACCTTCATGGATGAATCTCAAAAGAGTTATGCTGAGTAAAAGCATCTGGCCAGAAAGACCATATACTGTATGATTCCATTAGGATGATATGGAGAAGGCCAAACTGTAGTGACAGAAAGCAGATCAGTGGTTGCCAGGGGCTGGCGGTGGGGGAAAGGGGTTGAGTACAAGGGGCACAAGGAAACTCTGTGGGGTGAAGGAGGTGTTCTATGACTTGATTGTGGTTGTGGTTACACGACTATACACATTTGTCAAAATTCATCAAACTGTATCCCTAGAAAGTGTGAATTTTCCTGAACATAAATCCTGCAGTCCTGAGACTAAAAGTTTGAAAATGCAGAGACTCCTCTTTCTCCCCCATATCCCCTCCTGTCTAGTCAGTCACCAAGCCCGTCCCCGGGCCTGTTTCCAGTTTCCGGTTCCCGGTGTGCTACATACCTGTCGTATCCTGCCACCTCCGCGCCTCTTTATGGACACTCTTTTCCCTACTCATAGCCTGGATAACTCTGTTTTATCTTTCAGGCTTCCAGCAAAATCTCACTTTCCCAGATAGGGCTTTCCCCTCCCTCTCCAATCTAAATGAGGTACCCGTTTTTTCTTGTAGATAGTGCACTCGCTCTTCCTTCTTTAACAGAAGGTAAGCGCCATGAGGACAGGGACAATGTTTTGTTCATCTTTGATGCATAATTAGCACTAAGTTTGTTTTCATGAATTAATAAACAATGGGGAGGATGTCCACATCTTCCTCTATCGTTCTGTATTGCACGAATTTTTTTCCCACAAGCATGTACTACTTTTTTCATTTTCATGTATTTTTAAACTACTTGTTGAGAATTTAAATAATTCAAAAATACAAGGAGTAAAAGGTGAAAGTCTTTCATGTATACACAGAGTTTTTAAAAATAAAAATAAGGTTCTGCCTTTCCCTGTTGGTACATAGAAATCTCTTCTTCTTCTTCTTTTTTTTTTTTTGGTGAGGAAGATTGACTCTGTGCTAACATCCATTGCCAATCCTCCCCTTTTTGCTGAGGAAGATTGGCCTTGAGCCAACATCTGTGCCCACCTCCCTCTATTTTGTATATGGGACGCTGCCACAGAATGGCTTGATGAGCTGTGTGTAGGTTGGCGCCCGGGATCTGAACCACAGTACCCAAGGCTGCTGAAGCAGAGCACGTGAACTTAACTACTATGCCACCAGATGGCCCCTCACTTATTCTTTTTAATAGCTATGTAATATTCCAAAGTATGCTCTTACCATTGTAAGCATTATTTCATCATTAATGGGCATTTAGAGATTTCCCCTCCCCCTATGTCTCGATATTTCCCTGTTTAAAATGCCACATTATACATTGGCACGTATGTGTGAGTATTGCTGAAGAATGGATTCCTAGAAATTTGAGCTGTTAGGAAAGAAGTTGTGTGTATTTTAGATGTAGAGAATTTCTACCCTATTCTGAAAAGATGTATGCAAATACATATTGTCACCACAATGTACGAGAGAACCCAGGTGTCCACACTGTCACCAACTCTGGATAGCATCAACCTGGCCAATTTTCCCCACTCAGGTTAAAATGCTATCTCTTGTATTTAAATTTACATTTCCTGCGTTATTACTGAGGTTGTGCATATTTTCATGTGATTACTAGCTATTTGTGTGTCTCGTACTGTGAATTCTTGGTTTTATCTTTTGCCCATTTTTATGGGGTTGTATGTTTTTGTCTTGTTGATTTGTAGGAACTCCTTGTGTATGTATGATATGGAAATAATCAGTTTGAAAGTTATAAATAACTTTGGGGGTGATGGATATGTTCATTCCTGATTGTGGTGATGGTTTCACAGGTGTATACTTATGTCAAAACTCATCAAATTGCACACTTTAAATATGTGCAGTTTATTGTATGTCAATCATACCTCAATAAGGCTGTTTAAAAAAGAAAGTTATATAATTAGTAATATGTTTTCTCTCAGTTGTCCTTTTTCTTTAAACTTTATTTACTTTTTTCATCATATAAAAGTTTAATGTGTCAATTATTTATATTCTGTTCTGGAATTATCTTAGCTGTGTGACTTAAGCAAGGTACCTAACCTTTCTGTGCCTCAGTATTCATACGTAAAATGAGGCTGAGAGTACCTACTGCATAGGGGTGTTGTGAGGATTAAATGAATTAATACACATTTAAAGCTCTTAGAATGATAATCGCCACAGGATGCCATGCAATAACTACTAACTATTACCATTGTTTGGGGTCTCATCTCTTGCTTAGGAAAACCTTCTCTATCTCAATATTATAAGGATATTCTCCTTTATTTTATTCTAGAAATTATATGGTTTTTAACGTTTAGGTCTTTTAATCTATTTAAAAGTTACTCCTATAGATGGTATGAGGCAGGGGTAGAATTTAATTTTTTCCCAGTGGATAGACAGTTGTCCCAATATTATTTATGGCATAACCCATCTTTGCTGCACTAAGTTGAAGCATCATCTCACTTAAATAGTAAATTCTTGTGTACAAACATGTCTGTTTCTCAACTCTAATTGAGCCCTTTGCTCTATATGCTTATTCCTCTGCTAACGATTTCCACTGGTAAATTATAATAGCTTCTCTCTAATTCTAATCCCATCATAATTCTTGGTGACTTCAACATTCAAGTAGACCATTTTTCTGATACCTTGGTCTCTCGGTTCCTTGATATCTACTAGGATCTGGTCCTCCACCCTACCTCATCCACTCATGGCTGTGGTCATGCCATAGACTTAATCATGACCAACAACTCGGACATCTCTATAACCCAATGTATGTAATTCATCTCTCTGATCACCACCTCTAACCTTCCAGCTCATTCCTCTTGTACTTCTGCTCTAACAGTTCTTCAGCCCACCAGGACCTCCAATCTATGGACCCGTCTACATTTTCACTGTCCTTGTTTTCCACGCCATCCAGCTTAGAGCCCGTGGCTCATCATCATAACTCGGTCAACTCCCTTGCCCCTCATTCACTAGGGCAACTCTCCACCCTGACTAACCCCAGTTCTCCATATGCTCCCTGTTTTTCCTGTGCAACTGAATGAGTCTGGAGAAAAACACAAGACGTGCTGACCAGGCTCATTTTAAATTCACGGCCGCTAAGCTCAGGTGGAGTCTTTGTGTTGCAGGTAAAGATGAATGTCCTAATCCGTTCACTCTCCTACTCTCCCATTTAACACCTTCTCATCTCTCTTCGAAAGACTTGAACAGCCACTTCATAAAAGAAAATATCCAAATGGCCATTAAATGTATGAAAAAGTGCTCAACCTTATTAGTCATCAAGAGAATGAAAATTGAAACCTTGGTGGGGCATCATGACACACCCATCAGAATGGCTAAAATTGAAAAGATCTATGACAGCACCAAGTATTGACAAGGATGTGGAACAACTGCGTTGCCCCTGCTAGTGGGAGCACAAATTGGTACAACCACTTTGGAAAACTATTTGGCAATATCTATTAAAGCTCAATTTATGATTACCCTGTGATCTAGCAATTCCACATCTAATGTATATACCAAACAGAAATGCATACACTTGTGCACCAAAAGACATGCTCAAGTATGTTCATAGTGACATTAAGTATAACAGCACAGAGACAGCTCTGATGGTCTAGTGGTTAAAGTTTCACTGCTTCAGTGGCCCAGATTTGCTTCCTGGTTACGGAACCACACCACCCATCTGTCAGTTGCCATGCTGTGGCAGCGGCTCACATAGAAGAACTAGGACTTACAACTAGGCTATAAAACCATGGACTGGGGCTTTGGGGAGGAAAAAAACAGGAAGATTGGCAACAGATGTTAGCTCAGGGCGAATCTTTCCCCGACACACACAAAAAAAGTATAATAGCACAAACAATAAAGAATCCAAATGCCCATTCATCAAGAATAGAATGGATACAGAAATTGTGGAATAGTCCTACAAGGGCATACTATATGTCAATGAAAATAAATGGACCGTTGCTAAATTCACCACCTCACAAACAATGTTGAGTGAAAGAAGTCATACTGCATGATTCTACCATATAAGTTTCCAAAACAGCAGAATTAATTTATGGTAGAATTGTGGTTACCTTGGGGAAGAAGGGGCAGGTAATGACTGGGAATGAGGGGCCTTCTGGGGTGCTGGCAATGTTCTCCTTCCTGATCTAGGTAGGAGTTATGTCAATAAATGAACTTTTGTGAAAACCTACTGAATTTTACATTCATGATTTGTGCACTCCTCTCTATGTATGTTATACTTTAAGAGAAAGTTATTATGTATGTGTGCATGTGTGTGTCTACATGTGTGCATGTATGTGTGTGGGTATATATGTGTATAGATAAATATGTATATAAATATATGTATTTGTATTCCTCTCTTGACCCCACTTTCATTTCCAGCTATTACACCACTTTTCTCCTTCACTTCACAGCAAAATTCAAAAAAATTGTTTATGTTTACGGTCTCCAAGTTTTTAACCTGAACGTTCTCCTGAAATTGCTCTTATTAGGGTCACCCATGACATCTATGTTGCAAAATGCAATGGTCAATCTCAGACCTCATTGTGCTTGACCTGTCAGCAGAATTTGACACATATGACCTTCCCTTAGGCACACCTTCTTCACCTGACTTCCGGGATACTGCTCTTCTGGTTCTCCGACCACTCTGGACACTCTTCTCAGCCTCCTTTGCCAGTCCCTCCTCATCTCCCTCTAAACATTAGTGGGCTCCAGGGTTTAGTTTGTGGACCTCTTCTCCTCTCTATCCACACTCACCCTGTTGGTGTCCATTGATGAGTTTCTCAGCTTTTTCTACCTATACACTAATGACTCCCGAATCTGTATCTGCATCTCGGATCTCTTTCCTGAGAGGCGGCCTGTATCCAACTGCCAACTTGATATATTCACTTGGGCATCTCAAACTTAACACATCCCCAGACTTGTCGTCTCCTCCCTTCCCTTCAGTCTGCACTTCCTCACAAAGTGATAAGCCTGTTCTACTGAGTGCTCAGGTCCAAGACCTTGCAGTAATCTTCAACTCCTCTCTCTCTCTTACTTCCCCCATCCCAGCTATAAGCAAATCATTTGTCTCCATCATTTTTCGTCACCTCCAAAGCTATTACTTTGAAGCAACCAACCTTCATTTCTCAACTGGATGATTCCATTAGCACTCTAACAGGTCTCTCTGTTTCTGTCCTTACCTCTTTCTTTAAAGCAGGATCCACCCAGGACAACAGAAACCAGTCCATGAAGGAAGGTAATACTGGAAAGTGGTTACAAGGTGACAGAAGAGCCGAGAAAGCACATGGGGTAGCAGAAGGCAGCCCAGAGATTATCAGCAGCAGGAAGCTGTGACCACCTGTAGACTGTAGAGATAACAGGAAAAGGTGGTGTTACCCACACTCAGGGGCCAGAGTTATTTTGAAAGAAGCTGCAACCAAGATCGGCCTGTTTAGCAGGAGCTGGAGGGACAGAGCAGAGGCTAGTGACGCCTCCAAAGGCATCCTAGTCTCCCACCAGGCCTCTTATTGGCCAGATCCTGCCAGAAGGCAGCTGACATAGGATACCTAGAAACAGCCTGCAGGGTCACTGCCCTGCTTGAGAGAGCAGAGCAGGGGGAGGGTGAGAAACGGATCTGAGATAAAGGTGCCAAGGACTAGCACCCCCCGCCCCCATCGCCTATTCCCCCCAAGACAGACCTAGGTCTTGTGGGGCCTACAGCATAGGCAATTCAGGGGGCTGTCATTAAGAAAAAACTAAAAGATGAAAAACACTAAATTAGGAATGAAAGTAAATATTTATTTAGATGAAAAAAGAAATCACAGCAAGTTACAAATTTTTAAAAGGCAGATAAGCACCACAAACATTTGACATAATTCAGAAAAATAACACAATCTTTTTTATTAATTAATTGCCTGGCATACCTCTATATTACTTTTCCCCTATATTTTTTGGCTTTTTATATGTGTGCCTTTTTATATGACAAGATTTTTTTCATAGAAAGAATAAGAAGTCTTCTCTACTATGGCTGATTAAATTTTGATTTTTCAAATTATCATCACTTTAGAAAAGCTTCCTCTACTTTCACAACTTGTTATTGGTAAAGTAGAGTAAGTTTTTACAATTGTCAAATTTGGGAAAGTTCTATCAAGTTTCTTTTATATATGAACTGTAAGATTTCTGGGTCTTTCAAATTTTCTTGTGCAGTGATGAATTTTTAAAAATTCTGTGAGCTGACAACACTCAGTCAGGGCTCTCAGGTCACGATCCTGGGTAGGTCCACACAGTGGGTGGTAGGTGGATTCTTGGAAGCCATTCTTGCTCCAGGACAGCTGGCAACAACTTCCAATCACATGGAAAGAACTGTGAACCACACAAATATGTCCCACTAAACTCGTACTAAAGGTATCCCCAACTCAGTTTTCCCTAGCTGGATCCCAAAAATGCCCGTGGCCATTCCAGCACTGAGAGTTGATATGGTAGAAAAATCGAGAAATAGATCAAGTGGTCTTAACCAATCGTGATTACAGTATCTTTTGCAAATTTTACGCAGCATATGACGAGGTGAAGGCAGTGCTGGGGTCTGGGAAGGGCCCGCAGGGGTGGAGTTCTGAAGTCTGAGCTTCATTTGCTTTGTGGTAAAGCTGGGCACCCCTGACCACGTTCCTGGTCACCCACACAGACAGAGTAGTCCTTTCAAAGTGTGAGCCGAATTGTGGGCCACTCTGCTTGGCGTTCAAAAGGCTCTACATCTCATTCAGAGTAAAAGCCAAAGTCCTTACAATCCCTTCAAGGCCCCACCACTCCTCGCTGACCCATCCCCTTGTCCCCTGCCCCCAGCTCCTGCTGCTCTACACTCCCCGGCTTTCTGCTGTTCCTCTAGCATTCCCACCACAGAGCGAGCCTTTGCTCTCCCCTTTCCCTCTGTCTGAAACTCGATTCTCCCAGACACGTGCTTGTTTTACACCTTCTCTTCCCCCAGGTCTTTGTTCAAATGTTACCTTCTGTATTAGCTTCCTATTGTGGCTGTAACAAATGACCACAAACTTGGTGGCTTAAAACAGCACAGATTTATTATCTTACTATTCTGGAGGTCAGAAGTCCGAAATAGATTGTCAGGGCTGCATTCTTTCTGGAGGCTCTAAGGAAGAATCCATTTTCTTGACTTTTTCAATTTCCAGAGGCCACCCACATTCCCTGGCTCATGGCTACATCGCTCACCTCTCCTTCTCTGACTTTGAATCTCCTGCTTGTTTCTTTTCCCTTATAAGGACGCTTATGATTATGTGGGACCCACCTGGATAATCCAGAATCATTTCCTCCCTCAAGATCCTTAATTTAATCATACCAGCAAAATCTCTCTTTCCATGTAATCTAGCGTATTCACAGGTTCTGGGAATAGGACATGGATATCTTTAGAGGGAAGGGGCATTATTCTGCCTACCGCATCTTCCCAGTAAGACCCTCCCGATCATCCTTTTACAATATTGGTCACAGTGGGCATCTTGTCTTTCCCTGCTTGCGAAGGAATATTTCCTGTGGTCCACAGGTATGTACGATGTTTGCTAAAACATGTTTACAGCTAAAAACCTGTATCAGTCAGTGCTCTACCAGAGAAACAGAACCACTAGGAGAAATATATTAAAAGATTTATTGCAAGGAATTGGTTTATGTGATTGTGAGGGCTGGCTAGGCAAGTCCAAAATCTATAGGGCAGTCTGTCAGGATGGGCAGGCTGGAACTCTCAAACATGAGCTGAAGCTGTGGCACACAGGTGGAATTTCTTCTTCTGGAGTCTCAGTTCTTCTCTTAAAGACTTTCAACTGATTGAATCAGGCCCACCCAGATTATCTAGAATAATCTCCTTAAATTAAAGTCACCTGATTATGAACTTCGATCACAGCTACAAAATACCTTCACAACAACACCTAGATTAGTGTTTGATTGAATTAACTGGGGACCATAGCCTAGCCAAGCAGACACGTAAAAGTGATTATTGCAGGATCCTTTATCTGGTTAAGAAAGCTTATCACAAATTATTATCATCTTATAGAGATGGTCATTTAGTTTTCTTTGTTAATGTACCACCACAGTGAATTAAAAAAATAAAGTTTAGGGGCCGGCCCGTGGCGTAGCGGTTAAGTGCACGCGCTCCTCTGCTGGCAGCCTGGGTTCGGATCCCTGGTGTGCACTGACACACCGCTTGTCAAGCCATGCTGTGGCAGCATCCCACATAAAGTGGAGGAAGATGGGCACGGATGTTAGCTCAGGGCCAGTCTTCCTCAGCAAAAAAGAGGAGGATTGGCATGGAGGTTAGCTCAGGGCTGATCTTCCTCACAAAAAAATAAAATAAAAAAGTTTAGTTTGTAAAGTTAAAATCTATGCCTGATTCTTGGGATAAAACCCATTTGGTCATGATGTATTAGTCTTATAATGTATATCTAGATTAAATTTGCTACCATTTTATTTATGAGTTTTACATCTATGTAATTGTGATTGGGCTATACTTTCTTTGGTGTATTGTCTTTGTTCAGCTTTGGTATGTCAGAGTTAGTGGCTTCACTTGAAAATGACAGAACATTCAACCTTAGCTGATTTAAACATTGGTCCAGAGAGCTGAAGGGTCCAGGGGGAGGGCATACCTGAAGGCCTGGCTGCATCAAGGGCTCAAATGCTGTAATCGATGCTCATTTTCTCTGCATCTCTTGGTTCTGCTTTCCCCTTGTGTCAGCTTCAGTCTCAGGCTCCACCTGGCAGGCAAATGGCTGCTCCAGGATCTATTGTCTTAGTGTCAAGGGCAACTTCTTCCCAGAAGTCACTGAAAAATCTCTTGGGTTTCATTGTCCTTGACAGGATCACATGTCTGTCCCCGAATCATTTGCAGTGATTGGGGAAAAGCAAAGCTTGATGAAATGTGTGGGCCCAGCCCTGGAACTAAGGATGGTGGCACCTTCTCTGGAAGTACATGGACATAGAAGAGGATGGAGAGGGCTCCTGCCGCGGAAAATCAGGGTGTGGTTACTAAAAGGATGAGTGAACACTGAGGAGCAAAAACAGCAGATGCCTACAGAATGGATTGGGAAGTTTTCCATCTTTGTTTTATGCTCTATAACCATTTAAATAACAGAAGTTATTTGTTCCTTGAAGGTTTGTTATAACTCCCTGTTAAATCCATTCTGGGCCTGATGCCATTTTTAGAAGTATATCTTTGATGATCTGATTTCTTATATGTATATTAGCATTTTTACCTCTTATTGAGCCATTAAGGGAATAAGTAAATGAAAGAAGCAGCATTTGGTTTTATTTACCAAGTCTACATTTGTTTCCCATTTCATTAATTTCTGCTTTTATCTCTATTAATTCCTTATTTCTATAGAGGTTTTATTTTTTTCCCCTTAGTTTTCCTTTTTCCAGGTGCTTGGATTCAATTCTTTTTCCTGTTTTCTAATGAATGTGTTCAAGGCTATATGTTTTTCTGTAAATACTGCATTGGCCTTGACATCTGGTTTCATTATATGTGCTCTCAATGTCATTCATTTATAAATAATTGGTCATTTCAATTTTGAGTTTCTCTTTAACCTGAGAGTTATATAGAATAGTGTTTTTAAATTTCCAAGTTGCTGAATTTTGGTCATATTGGTTTGCTACCCTTTTGTCATTGATTCTAGTTTTTTAACATTGAAGTCAGAAAATGTAGTCTATATGACTTCCACTTTTTGGAATTAAGATTTTTCTTGTAGCTAATTATAGACATTAAAAAAGAATGTGTAAATATGTATTCTCAGTTCAGTAAATTTTGCTATATAAATCTCAAATCAAACTTTTAAATTATATATTTAAATTCTCCTGTAGCTTTACTTATTTTTGTTTACTTGATCTGTCAATTTCTGGAGAGGCATATAAAAATCAAGTATCATTACATTACAAGTATTATTACAGATAATTTCTCTTTGTAGTTCTAAAACTATTTCTTTCTATATTTTGGTGGTTGTTTAGTACAAAATTTACTTGAATGTTATATCTTCTTGGTAGATTGTACCTTTTATAGGTGCTTTATATTTAACCTGATACTAATATTTCTGTGCTTTCATTTTTGTTTTGTTAGCATATATTCATTTTCCATGCTCTTATTTTTAATCCTTTTTGTATTATACTTTAAATGTGACTTTTAAAAATAACTGCATTATGTGTACACATGTGTGTTTAAAAATGCATGTGTGTTTGTTGTTGAGATTTCTTTCACCCATCCTGAGAGTCTCTGTTGTTTAATGAGAGAGTTTAACCCATTAACATTTATTGTGATTTTGATATGTTTGGATTTCTCCCCTGCTTCCTGTTTGGTTGATCAAGTTTTCTTTATTTCTATTTTTTCTCTATCTTTTGGCAAGTTATATGTACTATTTCTATTTTTCTAGTGGTCTAAATTTTTAATAAACTTATTTAAACATTTTTCTTCCAATAGTATCTTAAACCTCCTCCTACCTCTCACATTTTGTTGAAACTTTATTTCAACAGTTCCAAATGTTATTTTACTTTATTTCTATACTTTAAAAAAAAATCATTTCTTAAAAATTGTGTGAAGTTTTATACATTCAATTTCATTTATTATTGAGACTCTTAGATATTTACTGGTTTCTTTCCTTCTTTCTTTCTTTTTTTTTTTGATGAGAAAGATTGGCCTTGAGCTAACATCTGCTGCCAATCTTCCTCTTTTTGATTGAGGAAGATTGTCGCTGAGTTAACATCTGTGCCAATCTTCCTCTATTTTGTATGTGGGATGCCCGCCACAGCATGGCTTGAAGAACGGTGTGTAGGTCAGCACCTGGGATCTAAACCTGAGAACCCCAGGCCACCGAAGCAGAGTGTGTGAACTTAACCACTGCACCACCAGGCTGGCCCCTGGTTTCTTTTCTTTAAAATTTTTTTTTTATTGTATGACCTTCTCTTTTTTGAATTTCTTTTTTGTTTTTCTGTAGTACATAATTATTTCCACAGAAGGAGTGACTGGGTAGTAAATTTTCTTTGTCCTTTGTTACCTGATAATATCTTGGATTTCCTTTCATGCTTGATAATTTGGCTGGCATAGAATTGCAGGTTCAAAATAATCCAGAAACATTGAGAATTTTGTTTTTATTTTGTAATTTAGAAACGTCACCATGATGTGTGTCTGTTTAGTGTTGTTTGCTTACTACTTGGTGGGTCTTTTTTTTTGGTAGTCTTTTTATAGTTTGAGGACTCAGATCTTTCTCTAGCTTTGGAAAACATTTAAAAATTATATCTTTTAAATTATTTCATCACCTCTAGTCTCTCTGTTATCTCAGTCTAGAACTCCTATAAGATAAAAATTAGGTCTTGCATTTCCTTATATTTTGTGTCTCCTTGTGTTTTCACTCTACCTTCTAGGAGATTTCCTTGACTTTACCCTCATGTTTTT
Organism: Ceratotherium simum simum; assembly: GCF_057802395.1. Taxonomy (NCBI): domain Eukaryota; kingdom Metazoa; phylum Chordata; class Mammalia; order Perissodactyla; family Rhinocerotidae; genus Ceratotherium; species Ceratotherium simum. Next base: position 18,070,438 of record NC_141921.1, on the reverse strand, counting down.
AATTTTCAAGGATGATTTATTTTTCTTTGATTGCTCTTTTCCAGAAATCTGCTCTTATTTTATAAAACCAAAATTTTTTGGATCTCTCTGAGGATACAACCTAGAATTCTTTTAAAGTTCCCCTCTGTCTCCTACATTATCTCCATTTCCTCTACGATGAATTATTTTGGTTTTTCATCTTGTTCTTTCTCATACTCTTAGTTTGCCTCAAATATCTGGTGACCCATGATGGTCATTTCTGATTTATAAATTTAAAATTAGGTTGATTAAGGGGCGGCCCCGTGGCATAAGCGGTTAAGTGCGCGCGCTCTGCTGCCGTGGCCCAGGGTTCACTAGTTCAGATCCCGCGCGCACACGGACGTACTGCTTGTCAAGCCATGCTGTGGCAGCGTGGAGGAAATGGGCACGGATGTTAGCCCAGGGCCAGTCTTCCTCAGCAAAAAGAGGAGGATTGGCAGATGTTAGCTCAGGGCTGATCTTCCTCACAAAAAAAAAAAATTAGGTTGATTAATATATTCAGGAGACTGGTATGAGTTGCTTTCATGGTTGTGTAGACTTGCTTCCAGGATGGGCCTTTTCCTTGAAGGGAGGCTGTCTGTAGCTCTGTGTAAATGAGAGAGTGGGAGGGGCTTGCTGCCTGTAGGATTCCCTTTAGGAAGAGTGAGGAGACATCACATAGGCAGGCTGGGGACTCTCATGATTGCTGAAGTAAGGAAGACTTTATTCTGTGTGTGAAGTATGTTAGTATTTTTCATTCTTGAGCGGGACTGTATCATTGTCTTTTCTTTTTGTCCCCCTTCGCATGCTCGTTGCAGAGATTTAGCTCTGTTCTGCTTCTCCGGCCTCAACATCTCCATAGTTATCCCTCCTGTATCAGTTATCTAGTGCCACATAACAAAACATCCCACCACTTAGTGCCTTAAAACAATAATGATTTGTTATTTGTCGTGAGTCTATGGGTTGCCTGGATTCATTCTTCTGGTCCACATGGCATTGGCTGGACTCACTCATGATGCTGCATTCAGCTGGCAGCTGGGCTGGGTTGGGAGGCCCAAGAAGACTTTACTCTCATGTCTGGGTCCTTGGTGCTGGCTGTCTGCTGAGGCACCTAGTTTCTCCACCCAATGGCCTCTTTCTCCACATGGTTTTTTATCTTCAGAGCCTCCTTCTCCAGGAGGATAGGATGGACTTCCTTACAGAATGATGACCATGTTCCAAGAGGGAGTATTCCAAGAAGACAAGCCCCAATAATTGCATCGTGCTTGCTGATGTCCCATTGGCCAAAGCAAGTTACGTTGCCAAGTCCAAAGTCAATGTGTAGGGAACTCCACAGGATGTGAATACTAAGAGGGGTAGTTCATTGCCGTCAGTGTAACAGTTTACCACATCTCCTAAGGTAGATCTTTCAATTTGTTTAGAAAGCAGTCCACTGGGCTTCCATATTAGGGGCAAAAGCCACAGCCAACCATTCTATATATATGGGGAGAGGAGGGGGCTGGCTGGCCATTTGTTTATCCAACAGTTCTTTACCTGATGGTTGTACCACAGCCTGCTCCCTGCTCCCTGTACTTGGAGTCTCTCCAAGGCTCAACTGGAAAGAACAGTTTACATCTCTTTTGCCCGTTTCTTCTGCGCTGCTTTAACCACTCTGGTTTTCTCCATAAATCGGATTCTATCTGCTTATTCTATCTTTAATGTTTTCTGATCGATTGATGCCCTGATTTCTAGTTTTCTTGGGCTGATATGGAAGTATTCTTTTTCTGTATCTTTCCATTATTTCAATGAAATTTGATGAAGGAGGGAAGGGTTTGTATGTGCTTCAAACACCATCTTCAACCACAAGAACAAGCAAAAAAATTTAAGGTATATTCACTTTGTAAAAAGGAAAAGAACGTAGTGAGATTCCTATCACTACAAGTGTGCACTCAGATGACAGGAATGCTGAAGAGAAGTGGTGGTTAGACCAGAGGACAGTGTTGCTTTTTGCCAGTTCTAAGATGTTGGAGATGCCGTCGCTTCAGCCTCTTCTTCCTCAGGAATCCAGGCTGGTGATTAATGCTGATCCTTGTGACTCAAGCACACGCTGGGTCTAGGCCTGAGTCCTCTGGAGCTGGCTTTTTAGATGGTCTAGTTCAGACTCATCATTTTGCAGGAAAGGAAACAAGGCACAGAGATGGGAACAAAGGTCACCCCGCAAATCAGCAGCAGATCTGGGATTTGAACCTGAGCCTCCTGACACCTAAGCCTGCGATCTTTCCACCACACGCTTCCCTGCATCTTGCCCCAGTTTGCACCTCCAAGCACCCCTCAGAGAAGCCCAGGGTGTTACTGTCTGCAGGGACCCAGGCAGTACCCCAACCCCAGGATACCCAGAGATGAAAAATTTGAGGCTAGAGTTGCCCCAAACGAGACAGATGTCTGTCTGGCCCCTCCTCCCGAAAGGCGATTATTTGAGCTGGAGATGACAGCCGGGTTTGGATCATCGATTTTCCTTCTCCCTCCAGCACCCTGGCTCCTCCCTTGGTTATCTATTTACCTATCTATTTACGTGGGCCTTTTTTTCCCCCAATGAATTACGTCTGCAAGGCAGTAAAATGTTATGTATTTGCAAGGCCCATAATCTTTAAAAGCCCAGTGATGCCAGCTCCAGACAGCAGTGAGCTCCCTCCAGTATGTTAATCGAGAGTATTAGGGCAATAATGAAAACACTTGAGACAAGTAAGCTCCTATCAAAAGCTGAGTAATAGGGCTTCGCTGAGTGAATCACAATGCAGAAGAGATTAAGACGTCTGCCGTTGTGCAGTGTCTATTCAGACTAACAGCTGCTCCGTTTCTGATTAAAAGGGGGTTGGGGAGACCTTTTCGAGCAAGTCCCCTCTTTATCCTGCACTGTCCTCACCCCATCCACCTGCACCTCCACACACGGGCACCTTCATTTGCACTTAGCCGCAGCCATTCATACAATACACACACACACAGACTAGAGTCACAAACACACATTGCATTATCACACACACACAGAGCCATAGCCGCACACACAGCCATCGGTGCTGACACACAGCTACACAGATGCCTCCAAGCATGTACACACAACCACATCCTCACACACAGGCACAGACAGAACAGTCTCTCACACACTCTTGGCCTCAGCCAATCTCTCACACGCATTAAATTACAATCTGTCACAAACGCAGTCTCACATATGCATTAAATGGCAATCTGTCACACACACGCTCTTCACACACAGAGTCACAACCAGATACTCAGAGACAATCTAACCAGAGTGACAGACCCGCACATACCTGGCAGGTCATGTCCACGCAGAGCCCTAGCAAGTCCTTCACATACAGAATCACACTGTGGTCACAGTTAGTCATACACACAGCCCTTCACTGGCAGACCGTGAGGAGCCCTCCTACCCACAGAGGGCCACAGTCACAAATACTCAAACCTGGTCACGTGCTCACACACGACCACAGCCCAGGCCCGTGTGCATGGAAGTGATGCTTTTCCTTGCACACAGACGCAGAGCTAGTCTGCACTCCCGCAAACCCCCAGCCACAAGTGTCCATGTCATACAAGGCACAAATACATCTGGGCACACACACAGGCATAGATGCTGGTCCGCACACCCCTCCAGATAGTGACCCTAGATGCAAGACTTGACTACAGGCCCAAGGGATGGCCCCCGAGCTGGTTCAGAGGCCTCATGAGAAAGAAAATCCTCTGGGGGCAGTCATCAGGTCTCCATTCTCCAATCCCAGCAAGGCTGTAGTGTGAAGGGGGAAACGGAATCGTTTCTGTGGAGTCGAACTCTGACCTTGAGTGGAACTGCAGATTTAGACTTAAGAAAACTCAGAGCTGCCTGAGGATAAAATGGCTGCTTCGGGAGGTTGTGAGCACTTTGTCACATGGAGGCTGGGCACTTGGCAAGGATGATGAGGAGGGACTTCTGCCTTGCACAGGGGTGAACGAGATGCCCTAAAGGTCCATCCCAATCCTGATTCTGTGCCCAAGGTTCTGTGTGTCCTCTTCCCCCAACCTCTGTCCCATCAGTGGCTCCCTTCCTCCACTCCAGCTCTCCAGAGAGGAGAAGCCAGGAGTTCTGACCTTCTGCTTCTCTTCCTTCGTGTGATTTCTCTTCCAAGATCATCTTTAAGCTGATGATTTCTATCTCTTTCTCTAAACCTCTGAGACCTTGACTCTAGGCTCAGGGGGAGATGCAGGCGCAACAAGCTGGGGAATTATTCAGAGACTCAACCTCCATCTTATCCTGAGGGACCCGGCAGGGCCTTTGGAGGCTGACTTGAGTGTCTCCTGGATGGAAGGTGCTGGGTCACCGAGCCAGGAGCACCAGACCTGGGCAGCTAGAAGGATCTTTACTAGGTAGCTGATCAGTCTCAGGACAGGGTTTGGGAGGAGACTGGGGGCCTCCTGCCTAAAGCTGCACTTCCTTACCGCAGCTGGTGGCTGTATCCTACCCCCTTCCAGCCTCCTCTCCCTGGGCACCCATCCCCACCCTGGGGGGGAATCTCACTATACCTTTTCCCCCAGGCAGACTCTCCCCTCACACCTTGTGCTTTTGCTATGCTCACCCCTCCATCCTGGATGCCTTTCCTTTGCCCCCGCATGGATATCTTCCCTTCTCCAAACCCACCCACCCACCCAGCTCAAATGCACCATATTCAGGAAGCAGCATCAGAATCTCTGGGCTAGAATCAATCCTGCCCCTATTCTGTGCTCCCACAGCCATTGCTTTTCCCCTGCTAGAACGTGTACCTTCTGTCTTCCACCTAAGGGGCGGGCTCAGGCAGAGTGGGCATGCTGCTCAAGGGGGTGGGCGCGGGAGGGGCCCAAAGCTGAGTGCATGGGCCTAGTAGCCAGAAAGGAAAACTAGCTTCTTGTAGAGCAGAGCCAAGGGCATAGTTGGGAAAACAGCTCTTAGATTCAACTAAGGTGTGATTTGAGGGTCTGGGGACTGAGCCTGAAGGGGCTGGCTAGAATGGGGGCCACTGGTTGAAGTTGCTTGAAGTGGAGGAGCTTGTTATGTGGCCCAGAAAGTCAGGATCCTGAGACATACAAAGGAAGCAGGACTGGGACAGGACTAGTGTGGGAGCAGGTTCAGAGCAAGACAGAGGTGTCTAGGAAACTGGCTAGGAGCTCTACTGGGATCTGCAGCCCACCTTTAGGGACCTGTATGGATGGCTGCCTTCAATGGTCAGGGCTTAAGGGGACCCCAAGGGTCATATCCAGAGGGTGATACCAAAAACAAGAGAATTAAGAAGTGAGGTTAGAAACCAGAAAGTCAAAACCTAGTCGGCCCAGAAGAGCCCTCCAGAAGGAAGATGGTCTCTTCACGGGGCCTGGTAGGATCTGGGTTCCAGGAGCTTGTCTGGGCACTTAAAGGAGCCATAAAACGTTGGCACTTACCACCATCTATCACACACCTGGGTATGTGTCCACTTGTGTCTCTCCCCCATTAGATGGTAGTCTTTCCAGGAAAGACCATGTTCTATGCCTTCGGGTTCTCCTTTCTGTGCTTTGCACAGTGCCCGGCACAGAATACATTCTCAGTAAGCTTTTGTGGCATTTGAATTCTGCCTCTGCTTCTGAATCTGTGGTCTGGACTTGACCTTCAGGCCTCGCTTGGCCTCTGAAGCCACCTCCCCTCATAGCTGCCACCACGTGATCTACCTGCAGTGGGTCTTATCCCTGTTCCCAGGACCAGTCCTGCCTGGCCTGAGGCTGGAAGGGTTTAGGGCCTCCAACCTGGCCTTTGGGTGCTAGACCTCAAACATTGCCTCATTCACTGTCCACAAGACCAAGTCCTATCCCAGAACCCATCTGACATCACAGTTCTGTTGATGGAATTTCAGTCTATTTCCTGTTTATTCATCCAACAAACATTTACTCCACATTGTCATTGGCCAGTTCAATTCTCAATCTTCATCTTACCTGAGCTGTCATTACTCTATTGCAGATGATTACTTCCTCCTCCTTGAGACACTTTCTCCATTCACCTTCTGAGGCACCACCCTGGTTTGGCTTGGTTCCCCTGCTCAGTCTCCGTTTTTGGTTCCCCCATCTACCCAGCTTCTTAGTGTAGCAGTGCTCCAGGTTCAGGCCTTGTACTTCTTCTCTTTACCTGCCCTCACTTCCCCAGCGGTCTTCTCCAAGTTCATGGCTTTAGGTACTATCCATCTGCTGATGACTCTCAAGTCCCAAGTGTATTTCTTCAGCCCAGATCTCTTGCTTGAATTCCAGACTTGTGTATCCACCTGCTTCCTCAACATTTCTACCTGGAGGTCTATTAGGCATCTATTAGGCATCTTAAACTCCTGATTATCACCTCCAACCTTCTCCCTGCACAACCTACTCAAACTCGATAAATGGTGACTCTTCCAGTGCTCAGACCAAAGACCTTGGAGTCGTCCCTCTACTTCCTGCTCAAACTCATTCAGAGCCACCCTCATCTCTTGCCTGGATCACTACAGTGGCCTCAGGCTGGCCTCCCTGCATCTGCCTTTGCCCCCGCCTCCCAAGTCTCTGACCACTTGCCTGGTTCTTCCCTAGCCCTTCTCTTGACATACAAACCACAGAGTGATGGCCTTGACCCCTCAGTGCCACTCCCTCTCTCCTGTGTCGTCTTGTTCCCGTTAGCCTGGCTCCTGTTCATACAATTTTGGACTTCTGGATGGTGACATCATCTGAGAAGCAACAGAGACAACTCTTCTGTTCCTGCCCACTCCATCTTTTCCATCTACCCTCTATCACTGCAGTCTCAGATTTTTGTGCCCACACTTAGCAGTCCTGAGCAAAGAGATACCAGGCCTAAATCCCATCCCTTGACCAGTACCTTGAACCCAAGAGCACAGGGGTGGGGCCTTGAGAGGTTGGAAGATTTCTTTTGTGTTGGGCCCTTACAGTTCCCATCTCCTTTAACCTTCACAGTGATCCTATGAGCAGGAATAATATCCCTTCCTACAGGTGAGGGGAAGGAGAAAAGAGAACTCACTTGACTACAGCTACACAGCTAGTCAGGATTTGAACCTAAGTCATCTGACCCTAATTCTCTTGCTTCTTCTATTTCCATGATCCTTAGAGATCAAGTCACCTTCCTCCCTACACTCCCAACCCCCCCATCCCATTTACAGAAGAGGGCACTGAAATCCAGAGGTGGGGAATGTCTTTTCCAAGGTCACAGAGTGACTCAGTGACTGAGCCCTGAGGGGTCCCCCAGGTTACAGGCTCTGCTGTCCCCCAGCAGACCCAGAGGCAGGAGGGGCACGCACCCCAAGGCAGACCCTCCTCCCATGCGGCTCAGTTCCTGACTGCCAGCCTGAGGTCCAGAGCCCTAAATAGAACATGCCGTCTCCCTCCGTGGGGCGGGAAGGCAGCACTGGCAGTTGTGGCGGGCGGAGAGAAATCTCCCCTTTCTGTAGATTGGATCAGCCACTCTCAGAATTGATGGCAACGGCTTCATCACGAAGATCTAATGCTTTAATTATGTTGTGACATGACCTGACACGGGGGTGGCATTTGATGGATTCTCTGGTGTCATCAGCATGGCCCTGACATAGGAAAGTGGCAGGAGGCAAGGGGTGGGGGAAGAGAAAGGGTTCTCGATGGGAGATGTGTCCTCTTGGGCCCCCTCCACCTTTCCCTGCTCCTCTCTTCCAGGGCAGTTCTAGCGACAGGCAGTGGGGACTCGGGGGAGGAGGGGAGCAGCTTCTGTGTAGGCGAGGGTTGATGTGCCCTTCTGTGATGGATGGGATCCTGGAAGGGGGCCCACAGTGAGTGCATGTATGTGTGAGGGTGTGTAAGCATGTGCCTAGATACAGAGGGACATGTCTGAGCAGGTGAGAGGATTCAGATCCATGTTATAGAAGCGACAGCTAAATTGCTGTCTGGCCTGCGAAGAAAGTCTAGGAGGTGAAGGGTGGGGGTGGGGCACCAGCTTGGTCTGCAGGTCCTGGGGCTGTCCTGAGGCAGGAGGAGCAGATGCATTCATGCAGCCTCCGACCCAGAGGTCCAGAGCTGGGACCCACAGAGGGAATCCCCAGGGAGGCGGATTTAGCTCAGCACGTGCCTGGCCGCAGAACTGGTAGCCCAGGGAGAAGTGAGCAACCTGTCCTGGGCGAGGGCTGCCAGGGCTGATATGGAGGGGATCCTTTCCTTGGTGGACACTTTATGACTAATGACCTCTGGGGCCAAGATTCCCTGTATCTGTGGGTGAACCGGTGAGTGTGTTTATCTCCCTCTCATTTCCCCAGCCCAGCTGCCTGCTCAGGGCTTTGGATGCCCTCGGTGTGGCAAGAACGAGAAGCAAGCTGCTCCTGTCAGCCCAAGCTCTTTGCCAGGATGCTGGCATGCGCGGCCCCTCCTTGGTCTTCTCTTCCCATCCCGTTCCTGTGGCAAGCCTTTCCTCTCTAAGCCGGGCAGGCAGTCCCAATCCTCAAGAGTGGAGGCTTGAAGGGGAAGGGGGTGGGGATGCCTGTTGATGGGGTCCCCACTGGGTCAGGCGCTGTGCTGGTCCCTTCTCGTGCAGTGCCTCGCAGGATCCTCACTGTCACCTGCCACCAGGAGCAAGTGGTTATCCCCATCTCACAGTGGAGGACAGTGACTCTCAGAGACACAAAGTTGCCTGCCCAAGGCCACACATCTAGGATGGAGTGGATCCAAATTGGCAAATGTTTGTTGAGTGACTCCTGCACGCCAGGCCTTGTGGAAGAAGCTGCAGACTCAAACTGCAGTCCCCGCCCTCAGGAAGCACAGTGCGTGCCCACAGCTCTCCATTCAATATCGCTGCTCTTTCCACTGCTCCATTCCACTTTTGCCGGGAGCGTCCAGGGTCAACAGCCTGGATTGGGGGAAGAATATCAGAGCAGGTGTCAGGAGATTGGGGTCTGGTTCTGGCTGCCTCCATCCCCTGCCCTGGTCCTTGGGGAAAGCCGAGACTGAGAAATGTGAGACTGGAGGGGCCTTTCAAGCTGTGTCAATGCTATCCTTCTCATTCCACCCCACCCCATAGTGAAGGAGAAACTGAGGCCCAGAAAGAAGAGATGGGCCCATGGTCACTCAGCGCATTAGTACAGGAACCAGGATTAGGACCCTGGGCTCCTGACTCCTGGGTCGAGGCTTGACCATGTCTATACCCAGGGGTGGTACTGCCAGGAATGGTCATGAAAGGCTTCTGGAGAAGCCTTGAGCTTCTTCTGGAAAGATGAGTTGAAGAAAGGCTGGCCAGAGAGGAAATTCCCAAAGCCTGGGAGGATTTTCACAGCCCGGAGAAAGATCTGTAAGCCCTTGCCCAGCCCGAAACCCACCCAATCCCAGCCTCTGTGAAGGATGTAGAAGGCCTGACTGGCTCCGTCTGAGGTTGGACCTGCCTGGGCTGTGTCTCAGAGATGTTAAGATGGAGAGAAGGCAGGAGTTACGGCTTGGCTGTTCTCTAAAATCCTGGCATGACTAGATGCTCTGAAATGATACTTGAGGAGGAGAAGAAGGACCTCACAGAGACAGGGTGCAGCAGCAACGTATGTCTGGGCGTGCACAGAAGCAGGCCCTCACACGTGCAGCCCGGACCTGCTGTCCAGGGGTGGTGGTAGGAGTTTTCAGTAGCCCCACGAGTGTGGAACTGAGGGTCTGCACAGGTGAGGGCTTGTGAACAAGAGCTGGGGCAGAGAGAGGGCTGTGTTCTCCCAGAGAGGTCTGTGTCTGCATGTAACTGGGTATTCCAGTGTCTGTGGCACCACCATGTGCCTGGGTATGCCCTGCTGTGTGACCACTACCCAGGGCTTAGTTATGGCTGGGTATTATTGACCATCCCTGTGTGAAGTTGTTATCAGGTGTAGCCGTATCGGCCAGGCTGGTGTCAACGCCTGAGTGTCCCATGAGTGTAGCTGTGTGTGCCAGTCTGAGTGTGTCTGGACACAGCTATGTTTTTAGTGAATGTAGCTCCAGGTACAGCCATGACCCGCAACGTAACTCTGGGCCCCATTGTAGCCATATTTGCATGGAATTGTGTGGCCCTGTTTGAGACTGTCTCTAGGGTAGGCTTGGCCCTATGGCCTGGGGCTCTGGGCTGCTGGGACTCCATAGCAGGTCGCCCCCCATCATAAGCGGGCACTGTGCATCTTCCTAAACCATCACCACCAGCTGGTTTCTGGGATCTGGGCAGGGTAGGCTGGGAACTGGCCCCAAGACCCCCTTGGTTAGGCCCAGCCACCTCTGCCTCTAGATCCCTGGGCAGTCCCAGGGCTTCTCTCAGAGTTTGTGCCCAGGGGGAAGGGAAAGGATGTCATTAAAATCCTCCCTACTGAGTCTCACGGTGGGGGTCCATAGAGACATCTCTTCCAACAGCCTCATTTGACAAATAGAGAGACTGAGGTTCAGACAGGAAGTAACCTGCCCCAGATCCAATCCCAAGATTATATCAAAACCCTGAGATAAAGCTAACAATATCAAATATGCAAAACTGTACTTTACAGTTTCCAGTGCAGGCTTTAAAGTGCCCACTTGACAGATGGGTATTAATAGTACATACTAGAGCTGCCCTGGCTTGGGATTCTGGTCCTGAGTCCATCACTTACCTCATGTGTGACCTTGGGCCATTCACACCATTCTCCGGGCTTCTTTTTCTCATCTGTAAACTGAGATAATTGAGGTGTTTGCTCTTCAAGCCCCCTGTTCCAGCATGGACCTTCTCGCTCCCAGAGGTTGGAGGTCAGTGCAATCTGGGGGGCTGTGTGTGCCTGCTGGGTGACCATTACCCAGGGCTTAATTATGGCTGGGTGTTAAGCATAGCCCAGAGGGAAGAAGCAGTGAACTTGGGGTCACACAGTGAACTGGTGGCAGAGACAGGATGAAAAGGAGTGAGACCTCCTGACCTCTACCAGTGCCCCTCGCCTCACCCCAGTGGTGCCCACCCTCTCTCTGGGCCCATACGTGTCAGTGCCTCATTGATACAACCCCGCGGTCCTCCCTGCAGCTGTCTTGCCATTTCCTGAAGTCACATGCCTCCCATGTCCATGCCAGGCAGGTACTGTGCTGGAGACTGTCCTTCCATTCCCTTGTTTAGTCCTAGTAGGAGCCCCATTTTATAAATGAGGAAACTGAGGCTTGATGGAGTTAAGAAACAATAATGGCTACTATTGAGCCTTCCTTGACTGAAGGCAAAACCATGTGCTGGACACTCACTGAGGTGAGCAGAGGATGACTAGTCTAGCTTCCAAAATATCCCCCCGGAATAGTGCTAAGCCCCACACAGGCTCTGCCAGCCTGATTTAGACAGTAATTTGCATACAATTTACCCAGAAAGCTGCACTGTGAAAAATATAATTACTTTTTTAATATTCTCACTCTGATGTGAATGCTTACCTCCCGGTAATGAATTACTTGCTTAATGAAGATAAACCTGAATTGGAGATGCACTTCGGAGAGCTGCTGGGGCAGCCGACTTAATGCCATCATTTGCAGCTGTTAATCTCTGAAATTGATGCCCTTGTTGGTAGGATCATAAATTGAGGGAAAAATCTATGAACTCCAGCACCTCCAGTAACTTACCTGGGCTCTGGTGGAGGCTCTTAGCCTCTCTGTGCCTCAGTTTCCTCATCTGTAACAAGGGTATGGGGGTAAGATAGAATTGTAGAAATGTAGGCATGGACTGGATCTTTATTTGAGAATGCTTGAGCGTCTACAGTGTGTCAGCTGAGAGCCAGAGGGAGGAAGTGATTTTTTCAGACACATATGGACTGAGGGGCTTCTGAACTAGAACTAGTAGCCACGTCTTTGCTCCCAAGTGCTGCCAGCGGATCACTTCTCCGAAATGGCCTCTAAGCTACCTCCTAGCTGCTGGTGATGGAAGAGGGAGCCAGACAGAGTCAGACCCTCATAGGAGAAAAAACCTGTGGGCAGGTGTGGCCACTGGAAACTGCCTGTTCTTGGTACCTGATGCTGAGCACTTCTGGGACCAATCAGAGTAGAGGCCAAGACTCTTCAAGCGCCTTTTTCCAGCATTTTCTCAACACATACACCCAGGTTAGGACTGGGGGCCTCAGGGCAACAAGTCAACAATTTAGTGAATACGTATTTACCACCTTCTATGACAAGGTGTTCTTGGCTCTAGGGAAACAGCTGTGACTAAGACCAACAAGGTCACCGCCGCATGGACCTGAAATTCTAGAAAGTTGTGGTGATCATGTAGAAATAATAAATGAGTTAATTACTGATAATGTCAGATAGTGATAATGCTATAAAATTTTTAAATGGATAATATGATATAGAGCGATTGAGGAGATTATTTTGACTTGTTGGTCAAAAAGACCTCCCTAAGGAAGTGACACCTGGGCTGAAAACAAAATGGCATTAAGGAATCGTCCCTGAAAAATATCAGGAATGTGGCTCCAGGTGAGATCTGACAGGCAGGCAGGAGCCAGATCGTAAAGGGCCTTATAGGTTATGGAAGGGACTTTGGATTTTATTTTTAGTGCAAAGGGAAGCAATTGGGGGTTTTCATAATGGGAGTGATATGATTTATTGACATTTTAAAAGATCATTCTATAAGAAAAAATGGAAAATCTTGATAGCTCTATATCTACTAAAGAAATTGAATTTATAATATAAAAATTTCCCACCTAGATGGTTTCACTGGTAAATTCTATCAAATATTTAAGGAATGAATAATGCCAATATTACACAAGCTCTTTCAAAAAATAGAAGAGAAGGGAATGTACCCCAACTCATTTTATGAGCCCAGCATAATCCTTCTGCTGGTCCTTTTTCTGCACAACTATCCCAAAGGTAGTGGCTTAAAATAATAATTTATTGTTGTTATGTCTCATGATTCTAGGGTCAGGAATTTGGACAGGCCACATTGGGGATGTCTTATCTATGCTCCACAATGTCTGAGGCCTCAGCTGGAGTAGCTCAAATGACTGGGGGCTGTAGCAATGGGAAGCTGGCTGGGCATTTTTCTCTCTCTCTCCGCAAGGCCTCCGGGTTAGCTGAGGTTCCTTCGCAGCATGGTGGCCTCAGGGTAGTTGTGTTTCCTACATGGCAGCTCTGGGCTCTAAGTGTGAGTATTCTGAGAGGCCTGGGAAGAAGCTGCAAAGCTTCTTATGACCCAGCTCTGGAAGGGGGCAGCTATTGGACAAGCAAGTCATTACTGCAGCCGAGATTCAAAGAGAAGGGAATTAGACTTCACCTCTCAATGGACAGTAGCAAAGAATTTGTGGCAATCTTTAATCTCACACACCTCTGATGCCAAAACCTGACAAAGACATTTATAAGAGAAGAAAATTATAGCTCAATGTCACTCATAAACAAAGATGCAAAAATCCTTAACAAAATATTATCAAATCAAGTCTAGAAATACATAAAAAAGAGAATATGTTATTACTAAGTAGAGTTTATTCTAAGAACGCAAAGTTTAACATTTAAAAAAACAGTCAATTAATTTACCACGTTAACAGAATAAAGGAGGAAAATCATAAGATCTTCTCAATAGATGCAGAAAAAGAGCATCTGACAAAATTCAACACCAATTCATGATTTAAAAAAAAAACAAAAAAACAAAAAACCTCTCAGGAAACTAGAAATAGAAGAGAACTTTCTCAGCCTGATAAAGGACATCTATGAAAAAACTACCAGTTAATACCATACTTAGTGAAACAATGAATGTTTTTCTCCTCTTCAGGAACAAGGCAAACATGCTTGCTTTCATCACTTCTGTTTAACATTGTACTGGAAATCTTAGCCACTATAATAAGGTAAAAAAAGGAAATAAAAGATATAAAGACTGGAAAGGAAGAAGTAAAACTGCTCTTATTTGGAGATCCTATGCTATCCTCAAAACAACTACCAAAACTAATAAGAGAATTTAACATATTCACAGGATACAAAGTCAATATACAAAAATCAACTGTGTTCCTGTATATTAGCAATAAGCAATTAGAAAAGGATATTTAAGAAAATTATTTATAATAGCTTAAAAAGTATAAAACACTTATAAATAGATTTAGAAAAAGACACGCAAGACCTCTATACCAAATACTATAAACCAGCGTTGAAATAAAGATGACCTAAATATACTGACTGATAGACTATATTCGTGGATTGGAAAACTCAATATTGTTAAGATTTCTGTTATGCCTAAATTGATCTATAGGTTAAAAACAATCTCAATCAAAACCCCAGCACATTTTTTTGTTGTTAAAATGACAAGCTCACTCTGAAATTTATGGGAACGTGCAAAGGAATTAGAATAGCCAAGAAAATTTTGAAAAAGAACCAAGTTGAAGGACTCATCCTAGCTGATCTAACGATGCACTTTAAAAGTAGTCTTTTAAAGGAGTAAAAGTAGGTGGACAGAGACCAGTTAGGATGTTTTTGTGTGAACCAGATGAGAGATGATAAGAACTTGGAGAGAAATGGAGGGCTTGGGCTACATTTTGGAGATAGAGGCAGTGAGATTTGCTGATAATTGTAGGTGAGGGGTGAGAGGAAGAGAAGAATCAAATGTGGTTTTGGCTTGAGCAACTGGGTAACAAAGATGTGACTTACTGAGATGGGAAAATTGGTGGAGAAATGGATTAGGATGAGGAGAATCAAGTCTCTGTTGTAAATGTATTAAGTTTGAACGACTCTTGAGGTCTCTATGGGGAGGTGTCAAGTAGGCTGTTGAATATATAGGTTTGGAGTTCTGGGGAGAGATCAGAACTGGAGATATGAATTTTGGAGTCAGGGTAGAGATGATATATAAAGCCATGGGACTGCATGAGATCCCCAGTAAGGGAGAGTAGATAGAAGAGAGAAGAGGACCATGGGTGGTTCCTTGGAGTACTCCCACTTTTAGAGATAAGAAAAGCAATAGGGTCTAACACAGGATCCTGGAAAGAGAGGTGGGAGGACAATCAGGAGAATGAGGTCTAGGGAAAGCCATGGGTTTCAGGGAGGGGAGATGGTGGGACATGGGAGGGGAGTAACTCTCTTTGCCCAGCATCTTCCACATACCGGGCACTGTCTTAGGAGCTTTACATGCGCTCCCTCAGGACAACATCATGAAGTAGGTATTATGTCCCTATTTCATGGATGATAAAACTGAGACTCAGACTGATGAAGTGACTTGCCCTGATCGTACATCCAGGAAGCAGAGAGCCTGGATCTGTAGCCAGACCTGTCTTTGCAGTTCTTTCCACCATCTCATGCTGCCACCTTCTGCCAGTGCCTCCAGCACGGGTGCAGGATGGGGGGAAGACACTTAACCATTGCTCACCTGTAAAATGTTCACCTTCAGGGTTATGAGGATAAAGTGAGGTAATCCGTGTTAAGCACCTGGTAGTGCTTAACTGAGAAGGCCCTTGAAAAACAATGATGATTGTGGCTCTATATACAGAGGACAACAGATGGGAAGTGTGTGGGTGAGGGTGTGAGGGGTGGGCAGGCTTCCTGGAGGAGGTGCAGTGTGAGCTGAGGACTCAGTGTGTTCAAACACTGATCCATGATGAAGTTTCCAGTGGCTCATGGCTGAAATGAGAAAAACAAGGACAATGTGATAGATTTTACGTAAAGCTAAATGTGTTCAATGTAAAGGATTACGCTTTATCCTGAGATTATGTCCTTCCCACTTTGTTGGTATTAAAGTGTTCTTTTTATGAAATGATGGTGGATAGAGGATGATAGTTATATTTTAAATATTCTTACTAATGAAATGAAAACTTTGCAACCGTCTGTCATTCACCAAACTTTCTTTTGAAGTTTTTAACTGGTCCATGAAATTCAAAGATACAAGAACCACTGAGAGCTGGAGTAGAGAGGGCTTTCTAGGCTGTGTTAGGCTTTGGCTGGGGTATGTGTCCAGTGTATCTTGGGGTGCTCTGTGTGCTGCTGTTGCAGGTGTGGCACTGCTGTGTGTGCATGTGTTGTGTGTCTGTGGGTTTGTGAGCCAGCTGAGAGGTGTCTACACTGTGTGGTTAAGTCTGTGTCTGCATGTCCTTGGGTTGTGTCTGTTGAGCGTGGGTTGTGTCTCTGTGTGTATATCTGTGTAGGGAGTCCCTGTCGAGTGTGTGTTCATGATATTGAGAGTGTGTTGGAGCCCAGAGCTCAGCCCCTCACCTCCCCTGATGCCCAGGCCACAATTCCTGTTTATTTTCATGTGTTGTCTGTCTGTCTCAGGCCTGTCTGTCTCTGACTTTGCCCAAGGATCACGGCTCTTGCACCGGACACTTGGGAGTGGAGATCAGGGGAGGGCAAAGTCCTCGATCCCCTCCCCTCTCACCCTCCCAGGCCCTTGTCAGCCTTGAGGCTCAGGCGCAGGGTCCTAGTTCTGACCTGAGGTGGGAGAGGCCTTGTGGGCCAGGCATGGCCCTCCCAAACCCCTGCTCTCAGCTCGGTTTGGTCTTCTAGAGCTCAGGAGGCCTCTCTGCCACCTCCTCCATACCCCACCCCCAGTGTCTCTTTCAGAGGCTGGTCTCGGGCTCCAGACTTCTCACCACTCCTGTGAGCAGACTGAGGTGAGCCTGGGCCACCTCTCTTCTTCGCCCGCCTCCTCTCCCACCCCTCCTGCCAGCCTCAGGTCCCCTTCTCCAGATTCGGGCCTCTGTGACGGGGCTGGGTCATGAGGAGAAGCTTCTCCCCACCACCCTGCCGTTGCCACTTGGCCTCTTGGGCCATGCCCAGGAGCCTGCTGGGGAGGGGTAGGGGGGTCAGCACAAAGGAAAAATGGGTTCAGGTGGCAGGGTTTATGTGGGTGTGATGAGGGTGCCCCTGTGAGTGTGTGTTTGTGTGTCTAAGTTGGAGGACGAGAGGTGTATCCGTGAGCAAGTGGCACGTGGGTGTCAGAGAGCCGCTGAAAGTGCTGCTGTATGAGGTGTGTGCAGGACAGCCCGTGTGTGACAGTGTGGGGGAGGGGTGTGAATACAAGCTCACATTTATCAAGCGCTCACTGTTGGCCGGGCAGGATGCTAAGTGCTTTACACAGATTATCTCATCTAATAAGTGTGACAGCATGTGAGAGGGTGAGAGAGATGGGGTGGAGAAGGGCCGATGGGTGGGAGGCTGCTGTCCGGAAGCCCCTGGCCTGTATTCCCTCGCCCCCACCCTAACGGTGCTACCCCCAGGTGGGTCTGAACCAGGCCTTGGGTTGGGAGCAAACTCTTAGCCCCTCCCCATATGGAGACTGGCAGGAGTGGGGAGCAGGCTGGTTCCCGGGTTCCCAGCCCACCTCCCTGCCCTGCCCTCAGCCCCCAGGGATAGGCTGTCTTCCTCCTGGGACAGAAGGCTGCCTGATTCCTTTCTTTTCTCCTGGCTGTTCTTAGTACAGGGCCAGCACTCAGTAGGTGCTTAGTCAGTCCCTATTCCTTAACAGTGGGTGAGGCAGACCCTGGAAGACATCTGTACATTGGATCAGCCTGGGCCTTACTCTGCAAATCACGTGGAGGAAATGAGAAGCCCCAGGGGTCAGAAGCCAGGCCTCAGAAACGGAGGAAGCAATGGATGAAGGGGCCCAAGCTAAGGCCGAGATAGCTAATGGGTCATGAGATGTGAGGGAGTGGGGCTCCTGTGCCCCGTCCAAGGTCTCAGAGGCCTACCTCTGTTACCCATTGCTTTACCTCACTCCAGTCTGTTGCTGGGTTTTAGGTAAGCAAAAGTGCTTGGAAGTAAAGACTGGGGTCTCTTGTCACCCAGGTGGTAACATTGCAGGGGACTGATGGCAAGGATGCCATGGATTTCTAGAGGAAGAGTGACAAAGAAGGAGGGGAGGAAGGAAGCAAGGAAGGAAGGAGGGAAGGAAGGAAAGAAGGAAGGAAGAAAGGAGAGAAGGAAGGAAGGAGGGGAGACCATGGGCCTGAATGGAGTCTCTCCTATTCCCTGCATCAACTACCTCACGGGGGCAAAACAGTTACTCAGAGACATGTTATAGAAGCATCAGAGGACCCCAAGCAGCAACAGTGGGGAGGGCTTGCAGGAGGAGGTGAGCCTGGGCCCTGGAGCACGGAAGGATGGCCATAGTGAGGGGGACTGGAGAGAAGAGTCCAGGAAGCAGCAAGTATGTTTGGAGGTCAAACGCACATCCGAACAAGCATATCACCTCCCACCCCTCCCCTGATTGTAATGGCAGCGGTAGCTATGATTGTTGAGAATTTTCAGAAAAATACTAATATTAGCTATCATTTGTTGAGTATTTTGAGAGATACATTATTATTCCCACATGAGGAAATCGAGGTTCAGAAAGACAAAGGCACTTGCCCCAAGCCACGTGCAGAAGCAGCGCTGGGATTTGAACCCAGGTTTTTGGCGTCAAGTCGCATGTACTGACCCATTTATGTTACATTGCCTCCTAAGTCTCAAGCCCACCCCCGCCACGTCTCTGAAGTTGTGGCATCACCATATGCCAGGCATTCGTGCTCAAAACCTCAGTCACAGTCCACAATCCCCTCCACCACTCAGCACTTGCAGGCAGTCACCAGATTCTAAGTATACTTCCTCCTTAGGGCTGGAATCAGATAACGTGGGTTCCAACCCCAGCTCCATCACTTGTCAGCTGTGTGATCTTGGGCAAGTCACTTAACCTCTCTGTGCCTCAGTTTTCTTTACTGTACTGAGGGAATGATAACAGCACTTAGAAGACTGTGGTGAGAGTTGAACCAGTGGATGCATGTAAAGAACTGAGCACAATGTCTGGCAGAATAGACATTCAGGAAACATGAGTTGTTCTTATTTCCACTAAACTACATGCTTCCCCAGATTGGAGCTGTGCTTATAACTGTCCTGCACAACAACCTGTCACTCCTGCCTCACCTTGCAGACCAGCAAGGTGAGCAGCCAGAAATTCCTGAATGCATCATGCTGCCTGCACTGGTCAGCTCAGGCCACCATAACAGATCACAGGCTGGGGGGCTTAAACAATGGAAACTTATTTTCTCACATTTCTGGAGGCTAGACGTCCAAGATCAACAATAAGTGTTGGCAGATTTGATTTCTCCTGAGGTCTCTCTCCTTGGCTTGCAGACGACTGCCTTCTCGCTGTGTCCTCACATGGCCTTTCCTCTGGTCTTTCCATACCCATCCCTGGTAACACTGTGTGTGTCCAAATTTCCTCTTCTTATAAAGAATCCAGTCAGATTGGATTAGGGCCCACCCTAATGGCCTCATTTTAACTTAATCACCTTTTTAAAGGCCCTATCTCCAAATATAGCCACATTCTGAGGTGCTGGGGTTTAGGGCTTCAACCTATACATTTTTGGGGTACACAATTCAGCCCATAATACTATCTTCCTTCTCTGGGTCTTTGCTCATGTTGCCTTCCTCTTTGCCTGAAACACTGTCCACATTCTCTCCTCCCTGCCCCTGAAGACCTCTTATTCATCATCTAAAACTCAGCCAGAGCATCACTGCCTCCAAGAAGACTTCCTGGCTAGACTGCTGCCTCCTCTGGGCTCCCACAGTGCACTGAACCCACCTATATCATGGCATGCACCCCACTCTAGGAACTGTCTTTTTATATGCCTGTCTCCCCTGCTGGGGTAGGTGCCTATTGTTTTGATCTGTACAGCGTACTTTGCCTCCTCTGATAATAGCATCTTCCTCATTTTGAAGAAATGACACCCCCACTCCCTGTGGTTCTGTTGGGGCATCAAATTACAGTCCCTGCTTCTTGCCACAGGGATGAGCATATGACTCAGGCAGAGCCAATCAGAGTCCTCCCTTGAGATTTTTATCTATGAATGCTTGGTGAGAAAATGCTTCTCTTTTCTCTGGGATCCAGAATGATGTAAGCCCCTTACTTTTTCTTTTTTTTTAAAGAAAGAACACCACATATACTGTTTCATACATTTTTTTTGCTTATTTTTAAGTGTTAAAGTATTTTTTTGCTTATTATTTTAAGTATTTATAAGTATTTTTCATACTTATTTTTGCTTAACAATATATCCTGGGGTAACATCCATAAAGTACTCTGTGACCTTTCTCTTTTTTACAGCTACATAATATTCCATTGTGTGGATGAACTACACAACTACACAGTTCCTAATAATGAACACCAGAGTTATTTCCTACATTTTTGTTATTATAAACAATGTTGCAAGGAGCCAGATTTGCATGCATCGTTTAATATGAGTATTAGAGCATCTGTAGGCTTAACAACAAAAAGATAAACCAATTGAAAAAAATGGGCAAAGTATTTGAATAGATATTTCTCTAAAGAAGATATACAAATAGCTGATAAGCACATGAGAAGATGCCCACCATCATTAGCCATTAGAGAAATGCAAATCAAAACCACAATGACATACCACTTCACATCCACTAGGATGGCTATAATCAAA
This sequence comes from Ceratotherium simum simum, assembly GCF_057802395.1. Taxonomy (NCBI): domain Eukaryota; kingdom Metazoa; phylum Chordata; class Mammalia; order Perissodactyla; family Rhinocerotidae; genus Ceratotherium; species Ceratotherium simum. The sequence goes on along the minus strand of NC_141921.1, from coordinate 18,050,114 downwards.
AAGACAGACAAGAACAAGTGTTGGTGTCTTAGTCTGCTACTATAACGAAATACCACAGACTAGTTGGTTTAAACAACATAGATTTATTTCTCACAGTTCTCATTTATTTCTCACAGTTCTCGATGGCTGGGAAGTCCAAGATCAAGGTTCTGGTCAATTTGGTTTCTGGTAAGGGCTCTCTTCCTGGCTTATACACAGCCATCTCGCTGTGTGCCCATATGGCCTCTTTGTGCATGTGCAGAGAGAGAGCTCTGGTGTCTCTTTTTCTTCTTATAAGGGCACAAGCCCTATCACATTAGGGCCCCACCTTTATGACCTCATTTAACCTTCTACCTCCTCACAAACCCTATCTCCAAATAGAGACACACTGGGGATTAGGGCTTCAACATCTGAAATTAGGGGAGACACAAACATTCAGTCCATAACAATTAGCGAGAATGTGGAGGAACTGGAACTCTCATACATTGCTGATGGGAATATAAAATGGTGCAGATGGTTTGGAAAACAGTTTGGAAGTTCTTCAAAATGTTAAACACGGAGTTATCATTTGACCTGGAAATTCTACTCCTAGGTATATATCCAGGAGAAATGAGAATGTATGTCCACACAAAAACTTGTATATGAATGTTCATAGTAACATTATTTGTAATAGCTAAGAAATAGAAACAACCCAAATATCCTTCAATTGATAAATGGATAAACACATGGTATATCCATACAATGGAATATTACTCAGCAATAAAAATCAATGAAGTACTGATAGATGCTACAACATGGATGAGCCTTGAAAGCATTATGCTAAGTGAAAGAAGCCAGTCACAAAGGATCACATATTGTTTGATTCCACTTATATGAAATGTCCAGAATAGGCAAATCTATATATAGAGAAATTAGATGAGTGGTTGTCTATGGCTGAGAGAAATGGTAAGAAATGGGAGTGACTGCTAATAGGTATGTATGGAGGTTCTTTCTGGGGAGATGAAAATCTTTTAAAATAGATTGTGGTAATGGCTGCATAACTCTGTGAATAAACTAAAAGTCATTGAATTTTATGCTTTAAATGGGTGAATTGTGTGGTATTGGAATTATCTCGAAAGATCTGTTAAAGAAAAAATAGAGCCCCAGACTGGTGGGCAAAAAGGTAAGAGCATTTAAAATGGACAAATATTGACAAATTTGGCTCTATGGGGTGATTACATTTTTCACTCCCACTAATAATATATGAAAGTGCAAGGCAGGTACTATTGTCTCCATTTCATACATGAGGAAACTGAGGCATGAAAAATTCGAGATCACATAATTAATAATATCTAAGCTATAACTGAAATCAGTACTGTCAAACGCCAAAGCTTGTGCTCTGCTGTATCTATACATTTGTTATTTTTCCAACAGTCATTTGATCTTCTAAACAACAACAACAACAGCTTTTGATTGCATTTATTTTCTCTATTATTTTTCTGTTTTCTATTTTGTTGATTTATGCTCTGATCTTTGTTATTTATTTTCTTCTGCTGAGTTGGGTTTAATTTACTCTTCTTTTCCTAGTTCTTAATGTAGGAGCTGGTGACACTGATTTGAGATCTTCCTTCTTTTCCAATATAGATATTTAGTTCTATAAACCTTCCCCCAAGTACTATGTTAGTGTCATTCCACAAATTCTGATATGCTTTATTTTCATTTTCATTCAGTTCAAATATTTTCTAATGTACCTTCTGATTTCTTCTTTGGATCCATGGGTTATTCAGAAGTATCTTATTTAGTTTCCAAATATTTGGGGGATTTTTCAGGTATCTTTTTGTTATTTATTTCTAATTTAATTCCATTGTGGTCAAAGAACTTACTTTGATTAATTTTAAATTTATTAAAACTTGTTTATTTAAACATGTTTTATGGTCAGAATATGGTCTATCTTAGTAAATTTTTTCTGTGCATTTAAAAATGTGTATTATACTGTTGTTGGGTGAAGTGTTTTATGAATTTCAATTAGGTCAAGTTGGTTGATAGTGTTGTTCAAGTCCACTACATCCTTGCTGATTTTCTGCCCGCTTGTTCTATCAGTTATTGAGAAAGGGATATTGAATTATCTCTGACTATAATTGTGGATTTTCCCATTTATCCTTACAATTCTATAAGTTTTTGACAGAATTTAAGTTTATATTTAAATCTTTATGTTTAAAGTGGGTTTCTAACAGGCAACATATAGTTTGGATAAAGAATCTGACAATCTTGGCCTTTTAGTTGTGGTTTTTAGACCATTTATATATATATATATATTTTTTTTCTGTTTTTACATTTTTTACTTATTTATTTATTTATTTCCCCCAAAGCCCCAGCAGATAGTTGTACGTCCTAGTTGCACATCCTTCTAGTTGCCGTACGTGGGACGCGGCCTCAGCATGGCCGGAGAAGCGGTGCGTCGGTGCGCGCCGGGGATCCGAACCCTGGTTGCCAGCATCGGAGCGCACGCACTTAACCGCTAAGCCACGGGGCCCGCCCTAGACCATTTATATTTAATGTGATTATTGATATGATTAGGTTTAAATCTACCTTCTTGCTATTTGTTTTCTATTTGTCCTATGTTTTCTTTATTCCCTTTTCCTTCTTTCTTGGATTGGGTATTTTTGTGATTTCATTTTATCTCCTTTACTGGCTTATTTAGCTATAATTTTTTTAGTGGTTACTCTTGGGTTTATAGTATACATCTTTAACTTATCCCAGTCTACTTTCAAGTAATATTATACCACTTCATGTATGGATAAGAACCTTACAACAGTATGCTTCCATTTCTCCCCTTCCAGCCTTTATGCTATTGTTGTTACACATGTTACTTCTACATATGTTATAAACCCAGAATACTTATTATTATTTTTGCTTTAACCAAATTATCTTTTAAAGATAATTCTTAATAAGAAAAAAAGTATTTAATATTTTCCCCCATGGTTACTATTTCTAGAGGTTGTCTTTCTTTTGTGTAGATCCAGATTTCCATCTGGTATTATTTTTCCTTCTGTCTCAAGGACTTCCTATAACATTTCTTATAGTGCCTATCTGCTAGAGATTAATTATTTCAGCTTTTTTTATTTTGGAAAAAGTCTTTATTTTGAAATATATTTTCATTGGGTATAGAATTCTAGATTGATGGGGTTTTTCGGTTTTGTTTTGTTTTTTACATTCTGTACTTTAAAGATGTTGTACTACTGTCTTCTGACTTGAATTGCTTCCAACAAGAAGTCTGCTGTCATTTTTATCTTTATGCCTTTGTATATAATGTATCTCTTTTCCTCTGGTTGCTTTTCAAATTTTCTCTTTATCATTTGTTTTAAGCAACTTTATTACTATAAAGTTATAATAATAAACTTGCCTTGGTGAACTTTTATTCATGTCTCTTGTGCTTGATGTTCATTGAGATTTTTGAATCCATGGTTTATAATTTTTTAGAAATTTTCTGACTATTATTTATTCAAATATTTTTCTGCTTCCCTTCTCCTCTGGGGACTCCAGTTACACATATATTAGGCTGCTTGGAGTTGTCTTACAGCTAATTAATGACCTGCCCATTTATAAATATATATTTTTGTCTATATATTTCATTTTGGATACTTTCTATTGATATGCCTTCAAATTTACTAATCATTTTTTTCCTGTGTTATAAAATCTGCTGTTAATCCCATCCAGTGTATTTTTCATCTCAGACATTGTATTTTTTCATCTCTAGAAGTTCAATTTGGCCTTTTTTCCAGTCTCTACTTAACACGATCAATCTTTACTCTAGCTTCTTGACCATATGGAATATAGTTCTATTGTTTTAACGTCCTTGTATATTAATTCTATCTTCTGTGTTATTTTGGGGTCTGTTTCTGTTGATTAACTTTTCTCCTCATTATGGGTTGGTTTTCCTGCTGTTTTGCATGCATTTTGGTTGGATGCCAGACATTGTGAATTTTACCTTGTTGTATGCTGGCCATTTTAGTATTTCTATAAATATTCTTAAGCTTTGTTCTAGGATGCAGTCAAGTTACTTGAAAAGAGTTTGATTCTGTTGAGGCTTGCTTTTCAACTTTATCAGGCAGGACCACCACCATTTTTGCCCACCACTGAAGCAATACCCTTAAGGAATCAACTTGATGCCCCATGATTTAGGAGGTTTTTCACTCTGGTTGGTAGGGATACAAACCATTTCAGGTCTTATGTGTACTTTGGAAATTGTTTCCTCTGCTCCTTGGGATGTTCTTTCCTCAAACTTGGGTAGTTTCTTCACATACAAGTGCTGTTCAGTATTCAGTTGAAGGCTTGAGGGGAACTTGCTACAGGTCTTTGAAGCTCCCTCTCTGTGAAGCTCTCTTCTCTACAGTTCTCTGCCCTGTGAACTCTAGTCGCTTTGGGCTTTCAAGACTCCCTGCTCTGTCTCCTATACTCAGGGAGACAGCTGGGAGTCTGCTCCCTGTGCTGCAGCCTGGAAACTCTCCCCAGGCAGAAGCTGGCAGTCATAGGGCTCACCTCATTAGTTTCTCCTCTCTCAGGGATTGCTGTTTTGTGCTGCCTGATGTTTAGTGTCTGAAAACTGTTGTTTCATATATTTTGTCTAGGTTTTCAGTTGCTCAGGACAGAGGATAAATCCACTGCCTGTTATTTCATGTTTCCAGAAACCCTATAACTACATTTTCACATTTAATTATCATGATAATCTTATATATTAGGTATGATTATCTCCACTTTACAGATAAGGAAAATTGAGGCATAGAGAATGAGTTATAGTATAATAGAGCTGAGAGGCAGAATAATGTAACAGATAAAAAGATGGATTGTGTAGCCAAACTTCTGGGTTTGACCCTCAGATTCCCCATTTATTAGTTGTGTGACCTTGGCCAAATTATTTACCTTCTCTGTGCCTCAGTTTCCTCATCTGTAAGAATGGAATGACAATAATAATTATAGGATTGTTATGAGAATTAAATGAGTCAATATATAACTGGCACATCATTACCATGTAAGTATTAGCTATTATTATTGGGGCAGAATAGATAAAAATATCTAGAGCTGAGTGACAGGCAGATTCATTTTGAATTCTAGCTCCATCACTAACTTACTGTGGAAACTTTGCCATGTGTATCAGTCAGTGCTCAGTTAGAGAAGCAGAACCACTAGGAGATTCTAACTAGAACCTTACAGAAAGGGAATTCTGGGAAATGTAGTTCAGCTGAGCCGAGTGGACACATTGCAAAGCCACCACACTACGCTACTTAACTGCTATGAGAATCCAGTTCCTCGTGTGAAATGAGATAATAATGCCCCTCGTTGGGTGAAATGAGATAGTGCACATGAAGCACTTGGCACGTTGTCTGGCACAGGGTGACATTCAGTAAATTGTTCTTACCGTAGAAGCCAGGATCCCATAGCCAATAACTGCCAGAGACGTGATCTGTCCACAAAGCCTGTTGCTCTTCCCACTTCACCACCCTACCTCCTGGTGCTGGGCCTGGAAGTATGGAAACATATAAGAGGGTCCCTGCCTACAGGATCCCACAGTTCAGTAGGGGGTAAGCCAGGGGCACAAATAAGTGTAATATAGGACTAGAAAAGGAAACAGTCACTCTTATTGGGAGTCTTCTACGAGAAGGCTGACTCTGAGCTGGATTTCCTACACGGGGAAGGGGAGAGGAAGGGATCCACGGTTTACTGCATACCTACTGTTTGCCAGGCACTGTGGCAGGCAGTTTATGAGATGATCACATTGTGTCATCAGAATTGAAAAATGAGCTAGATATTATTATTATCCCTGTAATACAGATAAGGGAACTGAGACCCAGAGAAATCAAGTCCCTTGCCCTAGGTCACAGAGTGACCAGATGACAGAGCCCCCAAGTCCCAGAAGATGGCTAAAATGGCAGTGGAAGCTGCAACTTGGTGTCTATCTTGAGGTCACTCTGGAGATGGGGATTCCCCTGAGCTCAGAAGCTGGGGCTGGCTCTGGAGCCCCTCCCAGGCCTGCCTCTGCACCTGTGTGTGCCCGTGGGCGGCGGGCGCGGTGGTGGCTGCAGTGCCGGTGGTGGTGGCAGCGGCGGGCGGGTGGCAGCAGGGAGACAGTCACACCTCGCTGTTTTGTAAACTGTTTCTCACAGCTTGTTTGTTCCGGGTTAGGGCTGGAGCGGCACCGTATGGAAGTGTGACTCATTGTTTAATGTGGCAGCTCATTAGCAGAGCTTGTTGCTGCCTCTGATTTCTCTGCTCTCACTAATTGGAGAGCCCAGTGGGGCCCTGGCTTCCCGTGAAGAACGAGCCAGTCCCCTGGGGCTCCAGCTGGCCCTTGCCCCTCTGGCTCCCTGAGGAGGCTGCCCCATGCCTGTGGGCACTGGTATTACCCAGACCGGGTTCAAATCCTGGCTCGTCCTGGCTGTGTAACCTTGGACAAGGCTCCTTGTCCACTCCTCCTCTCTGAGCCTCAGTTTCCCTACTCACCTAGTGGGGGAAATGGTAGCCACCTCATCTGGGTGGGTGAGAGGAATAGTAATAATATGTGTAAAGTCCCCTGGTGTGTAGTAGATGCTCAATAAGTGGTTATCGTAGTGTTATTATTAGACTGGAACCTCAGGGAACCCCTCTGTTCTGACCTACTTGGGGCAGCCCCCCACCCCTGAGGTGCTCCAGAGGCTCCAGATGTGAGGGCACATTCCACTGTAGGTAATCAAAAAACACTTCTTTCTTCCATGCTTAACCCCTCCTAGGGCAAATGTTCACCCCTCCCAGGCTCTGTTCACCCTCGGCGCTCCCAGAGGAGGCAGCACAGCCCAGTGTGGGACTGTCCTGGCCTGCCCTTGAGTGCAGGTCTGCTTCCCTGGAGCGCTCCCTCAATCCCAGCTCTCCTCTTCGAGGCCACACAGAACACGTCTGCTCCCTCGGGCCCCTGACCGTCCTTTGCTATTCAGAGACAATGCTCATGTCCCCTCTCCAAGTCTTACCTCCAGGTGGAACCAGTTCAGGTCCTTCAACTGTCCCTTCCGTGACATAGTTCACAGGGTCACTGAATACAGCCCCACTGGACCGTGATGTCAGCGGTGCCCCTGGAGTTGCGCAATGCTGTGGCCTCATTCTGAGTCCCTTCCCCACCCTCCTCACTCTCTCTGGACTTGCTCCTCCCTGCCTGGCGGCCTCTTGCGATGTGCGGTCTAGAATTCAACTTAATCCTCCTCTGCACAGAGGATGGCAGCCACGTCTCCTTCATTTGAGACCTGCGCTGTCCAATTGCAATATAATGTGAGTGCCACTTGTGTAATTTTAAATTTTCTAGTATCCACCTTTAAAGGAAAAGGAAATAAGTAACATTAACTTAAAACTATATTTTATTTAACCTAATATACCCAAAATATTATCCTTTCAATGTATAATCAATATAAAAATCATTAATGAGATAGCTTAAACTTTTTATCATATAAAATCTTTAAAATCTGGAGTGTTTTCCCACTTACAGAACATCCCATTTGGGACTAGCCACGTTTCAACTACTCGATAACCATGTGTGACCAGTGGCTACGGTGTTGGACAGGTGAGAGGCTGTTCTAGACTCTACCTCTATTCACGTGGTCTGAACTGGCTTTAGTGTAGTTGCCAACACATCACTCTGATTCAGGAGGAAAGAATAATCTCGTGCCTGAGGGTTAGGGCCTCTGGCTATGAGGAGATCTGGGTCCCAGTCTTAGTTCTATCACCAGCTCACTGGATATATGACTGTGGATAAGTTGCTGCCCCTCTCCGGGCTTCAGTTTCCCCATCTGACAAATATGAGGGGAGAGGAAAGAGATGCACCGACTCTACATCAGGAACTCTCCGGGGGATTCTTCATGTGTTCTCCCACGTGTTTCTCAGGAAAGCCCTGTCATGTGGGTTTTCTTATCTCTGTTTCCCAGGTGAGGAAACTGAAGCTCAGAGAGATCTGACCCCTTCCCCACCTTAGAGGCTGTGGATTCACCTGGCTGGTGGGCTGGTTGCTCCTTTCTTCCTGGCCACCATGGATGCCAGTGGGGCTCAGTTTCAGGCAGGCAGCCCCCAATCCTCTCCCCTCCCTTGTGGTGACTCTTTCTCAAAAAAAAAAAAAAAAGACAAAGGACAGGAGATGGCAGTGTTTTGAGGTGTGTGTGCAGGTGGTGGTCTGCTAGATGGAAATGCCTCCATCTGCTCAGGTGGTCTGTCTCTTCAAAGCTGTCCCACCACGGTGAATGAGGCCGGATCCTGGCCCCTCCCTGTGCTTGTTCCTACTCCACTAGTACGTATTCGAGTAAAGCCCAGACATCACATCGCCCAAGGAAGCTCCCTTCAGCTGCTTCCTTCCTAGCTCCTCCAATCCAGCCACTAACCACAGACTTCCTTTCAATCCCAGAGCCATCATCTGTCACCTGTGTGACTTTGAGCAAATCACTTTATTTGACAGAATCTCAATTTCCGTGTCTGAGATAGGGGAGTATCCCCCTTCCTCACAAGGTTAGTGGGAGTAACAACTGAGACAATATTTGTGAATCTGCTTCGCTGGGTACTTTATATAAATGTTAATTGTGACCGAATCTTTACAAGTCATTTTAAGAACCACTTAGCTTTACTCTCCTGAACCAGACCTCACCTGGGCTCCTCTTTCACACTCTGCATGGCTTTCTTTCATCGTACCCAGCCATCTGGGCCTTCTCAGGCAGGCTCCCCACTGTCCTCTGAATGGAGAGATCATCCGCAGATGACCACTTCTCTCGGGAAGAGCATGGGATCACGGGCCTGGAGGGGAGCTTGGCAATCATGGCTGGCAATCATGATGGTACCCCATCACCAAGCTCAACTGTCTTCAAAAATGAGAGACATGACTTCTGTTGTGAACCTTTCTAAAGCATATTACACCCTTCCCTGTGTTCCCCCAAAGAGGACACTTGACCTGAATTTAACTTTTTTTGTGATTCAGGATCATCCTCAGGGCTGGACATTTTTCTATTAAAATGAAGAGTGAGAGCACAGTGACAGTGCTCACTGTGTACCGGGTATCTTATAAAGTGATGTCATCCAATTCTTATACGATCTTGATATAAGGTCTGGATATTATCCTCTTTTCACAAATGAGGAAACTGAGGCTCAGAGCTGTTTAGAGACTTGGCAGGCCCTCGTGCAGAGGGATTCAGCCCCTCCCTACCTCCACATTGCCTCTTGACGGCCTTCAGGCTCTACTTGGAGGGCTCCCGGCTGAGTAGGGGTTGTTATGGGAGCTTGAGAGGTTGGCTTCCCTTGTGGGGGCTGGCGGTATATATGGGGGGGCAGCTGCTGCCTCACTTTTTGGGCTGCACTGGTCTGAGAAAGTATATGCTATAGCACATGCTTTTAAACTTTGCTTTCTTGATCTGTCTATTTGCATTTCCAACATTTGCACTATTTACTAGTTCCTTCTTTAACTGCTCTCTTCTCTTGGCTTTCATGAGTCCACTCTTTCTTAGCTCTCTGACTGCTCCTTCCCAGAATCCTTTGCAGTCTGCCCTTGCTCTGCTCCCCTTAATGTGCTGGTGTCCTTCAGCATCCTCCTTTGGCTCTCTGCTCTCTTCACATCTTGCTCCACATCCCCCTCAGGGTCTTAGCTCCTCCCGTGGTTTCACCATCACTGTGCCAAGGACTCCCAAATTCACGTCTCCTGTCCACACCTCTTCCCAGAGCTCCGGGCTGTATATCAATGCCTGCCCAATGCACGTCTTCTCTGGCTGTCCCACAGGCACCTCAAACTCAGCTTCCCCAAACTGAATCCGTCATCTTCCTCTGAAGTTCCCACCCCTCTTGTGATCTCTGAGGGGCTCAGTGGACCCCTCTCCACCACCTGAAGGGATTATAGAGTACAGACTCCATGCTAAGTGATCCATGGCTCTCATTGATCCTCAGTCAACCAAGACAGGTCGCTATTATTTTATAGTCATCCCCATTTTGCAGATCAAGGTGTGGTAACAGCAGTTCCTGGCACATAGGCACTTGACAAGTGCTGGCTCTTTCTTATGGCTTTTGGGTTTTTAACATTCTAGGCTGTGCTCAAGCCAAGCCGGGGTACCCAGCAGTTGTTCCCACCTGGGACATCTGTAGGGGTCCAGCTTGCTTTGTGACTCCAGCATGACAAACTGGATGCTCAGGCTGCTTCCTTGTTCTGAGATATCTCATCCTCGGATCCCTCCCAGCCCGACTCCAGACCTTGCCCCAAGAGGCAGCTGCTGTGCAGAGTTACTCAGGAACCCAATTTCGGGCATTTTAGCCCCATACATGCCCCCTTTCTCACTCCGAGTAACAGCCAAAGGACAGATGATGGCAATGTTTTTAGGTGTGTTTCCAGGTGGTGGTCTGCTGGATGGGAAAACTTCCACCTGCCTGGGTATCTGTTCTGCCTCTCCAGAGCTGTCCTACCACGGTGGGTAGTTGTGAGGCCAGGTCCCAGCCCCTCCCCATGTCTGTTGTTATTATCATTCTCATCTTCACAAGAACCCTGTGAAGTAGATATTATCAATGCCTTTTTTTTTAAAGGAGATATAATTGACATATAACATTGTATTAGTTTTAGGTGTACAACATAATGATTTGATATGTGTATAGATTGCAAAATGATCACCACAACAAGTTTAGTTTAACATCCATCACCTCAGAGAGTTACAAAATTTTTTTCTTGTGATAAGAACTTTTAAGATGTACTCTCTTAGCAACTTTCAAATATACAATACAGTACTGTTAACTATAGTCACCGTGTTGTACATTACATCCCCAGGACTTATTTATCTTATAACTGGAAGTTTGTACCTTTTGACTCCTCTTCACTCATTTTGCCCACCCCCTACTCCCTGCCTCTGGCAACCACCAGTCTGTCCTCTATATCTATGAGTTTGGTTTTTTTAAGATTCCACATATAAGTGAGATTGTACAGTATTTGTCTTTCTCTGTCTCACTCATTTCATTTAGCATAATGCCCTCAAGGTCCATCCATGTTATTGCAAATGGCAGGATTTCCTTTTTATGGCTGTATAATACTCCATTGCATACATATACTGTAATTTCTTTATCCATTCATCCATCAATGAACACTTAGGTTGTTTCCATATCTTGGCTGTTATGAATAATGCTGCAGTGAACGTGGGGGTACAGATATCTTTTCGAGACAGTGATTTTGTTTCCTTTGGATAAACTCAATGTCTCTTTATAGCTAAGAAAACTCGGGTTCAGGGAGATGAAGTGACTTTCCCAAGGCTTAGAGCTAGAGCTGGACCTAAACAAGGCCAGTGGGGCTCCATGTGTGTGTTCTTTCCATGTTCAGTTTGAAGGTTATCATTTGGTTAAGGAGAGTAAGATTAAGTTGTTCTGAAAATGACTTATAAAATGTAGGCATCAAAGAGAAAAACGACTGTAAGGATTCAGTCCCGATGAACATTTATTCAGAGGACTGGGTGAGGCATGGTCACATATATTGTCTCATTCTTACTCCCACCAACCTTGTGAGGAATGGGGATTCTCCCTTATCCCAGACACAGACACTGCAATTCTGTCCAATGCAGTGATTTGCTCACTCACATAGCTGACAGGTGACACTCTGGGATTGAAAGGCAAGTCTTTGAGACTCCAAGCCCAGTGCTCCATTCTCCCGTGAGACTATGTTCGGGAGAGGAGTTGGGGAGGAAGCAGATGAAGGGAGGGATCCCTGGGCAGAGTGAGGTCTGGAGTTTTACTCTAACATATGGTGGTAGAGCAGAAACAGGCATAGCAATCCATTCCCTTGGACGAGGAAACGGGCTTAGAGAAGTACAGTAACTTATTTGAAGTTACACAGCTAGAAAGCGGTGATGTTGGTATTCAGCTTGAATTTATCTGACTCTTAGGCCTTTGCCCAGGGTACCACTCCACATTGTGGTTGTCAAAGCCACACACCTCCTCCTTCTGATAGTCTCCTCTCCCAGCCATAGCCTGAGGTCCATTAGGAACTCTGGATCCTTTTCTCTCGGGTAGGAAGACTTGAGCCTCTCTGCCTTATAACTCCTAATAGTGCTAGGCACTGTACTAGGTGATTTACATGCACTACTTCATTTAACCCTCATAACAAGCCTGAGAGGTAGGAACTACTATTATCCCCAATTTAATGATGAAGAATCTGAAACCTTGAGAGGTCACACAGTTAGAAGCAAGGAAACTGGAATTTGCATCAGGGACTGACTCCAGACTTGAGTTCTTACTGTTACCCCCTTCTACTTTTTCTTGCCTGGATTGGGTATAGATTTCACTCTGAGGTTTATCAGACCAGAGCCCAATTCTCCATCTACCTTTGTGCCTATCCATAAATTCCTGTCTTTCTTAAAGACACCACTCACCCCCCATCACCCTCACTCACCGTGGATCAAGTCCTACTAAACTTGGGGATTTCCTTGGCCATTTCTGTACCTTATCTCCAATTCTCACAATTCCCCTCAAGGGAGGCAGTGTTGTCTCCATTTTCCTGGCAGTTGAGGCTCTAGGGTCTCACAGAGCGGGCATCAAGGTCGAAAACCAGATCTCTCTATCTCTAAGACCCAGGCTCTTTCTACTCTTTCCACCTGGGAGGCCCTGGGGGAGCCTGGAAAAATCTCCCACTTAGAATCGTGCTGGCCAGCTCTGCCTCAACCCAGGTACCTCACAGCATCTCAGGGATACAGTTCCCATCCAGGCAGTGGCCTTGATGCTTTCCAAGGCTCCCTCCTGATCTCAGAGCGTGCGGTCCTGTCCTCATGACTCTGTCTCAAGGCCCACAGAGAGAACAGGCCCAAGCTCCAGCTGGGGACCAGCCTCCTGTGAGTGGGGCTGATACTCTGGCAGCTGGGACAGCTCCTGTGTCTCCAGAGGGGTCACCAGTCATGTCCCTCCTCACGGGAGGTCAGTTCACCCAACTCTGGTTTCCCTGGGCTCCTGGAACCTTTCCCAAGGCCCTCCCCATTAGACTCAGTGTTTTCCTACTCTCTCCACTCATCAGGCCTGTCCTGAAGCAATGGAGGCAAAGAGATCAGGCTGCTGGCGAGCTTTTCAGCTGGACCCTTCTTGAGGCACTCATTCATTCATTCAAGTATTACTGGAGGACAGGCATTCTAGCCACTCTCTTCTTTTTTTCTTCATTATTTTAAATTTGTTATAAAAATATCAAACAATATAAAACTATATAAAGTAAAAGGGGAGGCTCTCCCCAACTCTCAACATCTCTCTTGATTGGAACTAGCTAGTCCTAACAGTTTTGGGGAATCCTTCTTATATATAGAACTTTCTATATATGTGCATACACACATACAATATAATGCACATGTGCAGTATGGACAGAAATAGAATCATGTTACCCCTGGTGCCTGGCACGTAGTAGGCACCTTGATTTTGTCATCCTTCTTCACTTAATGTTATATTACAGCCATCTCCCTGTGTTAGCATATGGAGGTCTACTTATTCTTTTTAAGAGCTACACAGTTTCCCTCTGTGTGGTTGTGCCATAACATAATCTCCTCCGGATGGCCTCCACTGTTTTCCTATGACAGCTGTGGCTGTCACTTCTTGAGTGCCTATCATGTGCCTGTCACTGTAGAAGGCCCTTTACGTACATGTTTTTATGGATATGTCATTCTTATTCTTGGATACCTTGCTTGGCATCTAATAGCTGCTCAGAAAATCATTGGAAGACCCAGCTCAAACGTTTCAGCTTTGTGACGCCTCTCATGTGCCCCTTCCCCACCCCCCTGCCCCCCACTCAGGTCCTGTGCTGGGCCTGAGATATGAGTAAGACAAAGACCCAGAGCTAGAGGACCTCACAGACTGAGCAGAGTGAGCAGATGTGCGAGCAGATAATTACAGCTGAGGGAGAGGAGAACGAGAAACATGTACTAGGAACAGAGGAGAAAGAACTGATATATCCACAAGGGTCTGGGAGGCCTCTTGGAGGAGGTGACAGCTAAGCTTTTTCAGAGGATGCTAGGAGTTTGTCAGGTATGTGAGGGTGATGCCTCGGTTCTGTCTTTACCCTGCATGTGACTTACTTCTCCCGTCTGTGCTTCCCGCCATCATCCATCATTCATGCCACGTCTACTTCCAAAAAAGAGGCTTAGGGTAGATTCTGATTTTTATAAAATGACACATACAATAACAATAGGACCATTAAGGGAGGAAAAGAAGCAAGAGTTTTATAATAAAATGGGAGAAGAGAATGAACCGTAAACCTAAACTGAGGATAGTGGCTGCCATCGAATTCAAGAATTATCTCAATGCTTCCCAGCAGGCAAAAAGGACTGTACCTGCTGCACTGTGGGGCCAAAGAGCCAGTCCAGCCCCCCCAGTAGAGCCAAGTCCCCTCCTCTCCACACTGGCCCTCGGTTTGTTCCCTGTGTTTATGGCTCCCCGTGTACTGGGCTGGGCAGTATTTTGAATTGATCTTTAATTCCAACTCTTTCATCTGACTAAATTGGATTGAAAGACTGTGGAGCCAACACTTTCGGAGCACCTACTATGTGCCACTCTTTACAACCGCCCTACTCTGGGATATAAGCAGAGGAGAAACTGAGGCTCAGAGGAGTTAAGTGGAACATCGGCAGGGCTGGCCCTGCGGCCACATCTCCTGACCCCAGCACAGCCTCTTCATGAATTCAGCCGGGAGGGATCCGAGGATGAGATGTCTCAGAACAAGGAACCAGCTTGGGCGTCCAGTTGCTAAGCTGGAGTCACAGAGCAAGCTGGACCCCTGCAGATGTCCCGGTGGGAGCAATTCCTGTGTACCCCGTCTTGGCTTGAGCACAACCCATTTAATTTACGAATTTAGACTGTTGAAAACCCAAAAGTTGCAAGAAAAAACCAGCACTTGTCAAGTGCCTACTATGTGCCAGAAACTTCTGTTACCACATCTTTATCTGTAAAATGGGGATGATGATAAAATAACAGCGACCACTCTGGGTTGATTAAGGATCAGTGAGAACCACAGATTACTGAGCATTGAGCTTGCGTGTGATCGGCCTTTGTAAGTATTCCTGTTATGATCTCTGTCATTATTATTAGCATCCTCACCATGGTCCTGTGAAATAGGGATTCCAGTGCTGCCTTATGGCTAGGGAACTGAGGCTCAGGGAGGAAAAGTGCCCACGGTCCCAGAGTTAGAGCCAGGAATCTAACGCAGGCCTGGAGGGCTCAACTCCTGCGCTCTCTCCACATTGAGGAATGGAGGCCAGGAGATAAAATGAAGGCTCAGGACAAGCGTGCAGAAGGCAGCCAGGCTTGGGGTGAGTGCATATGGCATTAGGTCCCTCCACTGGGTGACGGGGCTCCGAACAGCAGCTGCAGAGAGAGCTTGGATGCACACAGCTAGTCTGGGTCCTGCCGCTAGAGTTGCCGTCATGTAGTGGGGCCGTGCTTGGACCATGCGTGGCACCCAGAGGAGCAGTAGAGAAGTGGCTGCAAAGCAGGCTAGGGCTGGACCCAGGTCCCAGGGCCCTGGGCAGGGCCAGGCCACCTGTGAGGGCCATCTCTTGGCACCTGGGGGATGAGAGCTTAGCAAGGGTGGGATGACATCGTTTGCACGGACCACAGTTTTGGCTTGTCCTCACTTAGTCTAACTCAAGTATTAAATTGCAATGATTAAAAAAGTAGAAGTTAAAGGTGCAGGCTGAGCATGTTTCACAAAACACGGAGGGGAGAAGGTGGCATGTCGCATCCCTGCTCCCCTGTCAGCACACTTGGCCTGGGCAGTCTGGGCCACCCATATTTGGTAACACCCACCTGTGCAGGCGGCAACCAGGTGAGAGAAAGCAGTTGTAGCCATGAAAGCTCCGGCTTGGGGTTGGAAACTCTGGCTTAGCTCCCGGCTCTGTGACCTGGGGAAAGTCATTTTACTTCTCTGAGCCTCTGCTGCCCCCTGTATAATAATACCAACCTCTCAGGGTTAATTAAGGATCAAAGGAGAACCATGAAATCACCTAGCATAGAGGCTGTACTTCGTAAGCACTTGATTAACATTCTTATTATATTTGTTATTATTATCATTCTCACAACAACCCTGTGAGGCTTCCTCAGCAGATGCCACCTCAGTTTCCCCATCTGCAAAATGGGGATAGTGCTATGACTCCAGAGTGTGGCTTTCAGGATGAAATGAGAGGGCACACGCAGCACAGTGCCCGGCACCCAGGAGACCTTCTATACCGTTCACCTCCTCTCTCCTTCTATCAGCTACCTCAGCTGGGCTGGCTGCTCTGATTATCCTAATTCACCGGGAGTCCACGGTCTCTCTTGCCGGGATTCCTTACACTGTAGGGACAGTGTAAGGCTGACAGTCAGGCCGAGGAGGTGGTGATGTTTGCCCAGGGGACATGGGGCAAGGCCAAGCTGTGGGCCAGAGAAATACTTGCAATTCCTTGGAGGTTACACAGCTCCTTCTCCACCGTGTTATCTCCTTTCATGCTCGTGCCTACTCTGGGGTAGGTGTTGTGAGCTCCATTTTGCAGATGGAAAAACTGAGGTAAGTGACCAGTCGTGGGTCACACACCGAGTCCTTGATAGGGCTGGCACTTGCTGCCTCCCTCCATAGCTACCTGCCGTCCAGCGCTGGGGCTGGGGCTGTGGAGGAGAGAAGCTGCAAACCCAGGGAGCCGTGGGTGGGTGTCCGAGGGCTCCTCACAAACGCGGGCTCACTGGCTTGGGAAAGTCTGCTGCCTCCATGGCCTGGTGGGCCTGGGGGGATCTGGCGAGAGGGGGCCAGCTGGAAGAGGCAATGTTCTCCTAGAAACCTCACTCCCTTTCCTAGGACTCCTTCTCCTAACAGTCATGGCTCTTTAAAATTCCAAACTACTTTAGTATTTTGCAAGGAATTCTCAGGGCTCTGCAAACATCAGCCTCAGACTGAAACTTTGAAATCATCTGCCCCAGGCCTCCCACCCATTTGACTAATTAGAGAAGGGATCCCCTGAGGAACAGAGAAATGACTTAGCTAAGAGCAGGGCCAGTGCAAAACACGGCAGCCCAGTGTTCCGATAGCATCATTGGATCAGCGAGATGACAGGCGGGGTCAGGACAACCCAGAGGAGAGGTCACATGGGCAGGACAGGACAGGGCGGGGAGGCCACAGTGAGATGCTAGTCTTCTGCCAGGCTCTGCTGTCAAGTCCTCACTTCATCTTTGCCCTTCCACATTCCTGGTAGGTCAGGGGTTTTGTCCTGACTTTAGGGTAACAAACAAGACACAGAGAAGTCCAAAGTCAAACAGCTTCCAAGCGGAGGAGGCAGAATTCAAACCTGGTCCCGCCCATCTCCAAATCCTACACCTTTTCCATTACACCTCTTGTACTGGGTTGAAGAGTGTCCCCCCCCCTCCAACATTCACACCTTACCTGGAACCTCAGAATATGACCTTATTTGGAAATAAAATCTTTGCAGATGTAATTGGTTAGATTAGATGATGGTGGAGTAAGGTGGGCCCTAAATCCCATATGGCTGGTATCCTTAGAAGAGGAGACACACAGAGAGGAGAATGCCATGTGAAGACACGGAGAAGAGACAGTGAAGAACACCATGTGAAGACGAGGCAGAGACTGGAGTGACGTGTCTACGAGACAAGGAGCCCACCAGGATTGCCGACAACCACCAGAAGCTAGAAGAGGCAAGGCAGGATTCTCCCCTAGAGCCCTCGAGACAGCATGGCCCTGTCAACACCTTGATTTCGGACTCCTAGCCTCTAGAACTGTGTGACAATAAATTTCTGTTGTCTTAAGCCACTTTGGTACTTTGTTACAGCAGCCCTAGCAAACTAATGCACCTCCTTCCTGTAGTACAGAAAGAGGGGTGACTTACAGGCATCATGGATCTGAGGGGTGGTTGCGTTGAAGTTTAGAATATCAGGGCAAAGCCAAGGTGGAGAAGGATGAAGGGAATATACATCGGCCTGACATTTGCTCTGTGCTGGGCACCTACACCTGTGATCTCCATCATCCCCCACAGGTAAATATAGCCATTCTCATTTCACAGATAAAGAAACTGAGGTTCAGAGAACGGAAGCGATTTGCCCCTAAGCTCATTTCCCCCTGCCTCTAGGTGCCGTGCAATAAGCAAACCCAGACTCCAGTTTGAGACCTAAGGAGGTAGGCAACTCACTTCCCTTCTCCAAGCCTCACTTTCCTCATCCAGGAAATGGGAATGATAGGATCTGCCTCTCAAGTGTTTGTGAGAATGAAACGAGTTCACTCTGTCATTCAACACAGACTTATTGAAGGTCTCTGTGCTCTAGGTCCTGGGGACACAGCAGTGGACAAGATGGGTGAAGTTCTTGCTCCCAAGGAGCCAGATTCTTCTGGATAATGCCTGCCAGGTGCTCTGCAGGGACTGACACTTAGTAAGTACTCAATAAACATATGGGGATAAGAATATAGGATTGAATGGGATGGTATGCGTCACGGGCTTGTCCTATAAGAGGAGCTCCCTTCAATGCTAATTCTCTACCACTGTCCGTGGTGGCTTAGCCCCTTGGCCCAGGAGGACACAAGGTCCTTTTGGCCTGGGCGCCAGCAGTCGCTGGTCCAAGCTGCTTCCTCAAAGCCACAGAACTCTCTGCCCCAGGCATGGACTGTGGAGGCAGCAGAAGGAGCCCTGGGTCTTGTCATGAGGGCCCTCCTCTGCTGCACTGTCCCCCTAAGCTACACAGCCCCAGCTCAGCCCCACCCACTCCCTGACACTGTCCCTGGGCCAGGCCTGAGCCTGCCCTGGAGGCTCTCCCAGCTGTCCTGATGTCCCCTCTGGTTTCTGCAGATGCTCCCCCTTTCCACCCCTGGAGGCCTCGTCTGGGCACCAGCCCATCCCCCCTAGAGGCATCCCCGACATCACCCCCTGTGCTATTCTTTTTTCCTGACAACTGTGGCATCAAACGTCAACAAGGCTCTGCTCAGCACCTCAGGTGGGGGCAGAGGGATGGTTCTTGATAACCGTGTGGTTTAGAGGAGGGTCCTCCGAGCCACCCATGAGGGGCTAGGAATGGCTGGCCCTGGTCTGGCTCTGCTCCCAACTCACTGTGCTGCTTTGAGCAAATCTCTGCCTCCCCAGACCTTGGTTTCTCTGAGTCATGAAGGGAGACAGCCCTCTGTGCCTTCAACCGGACACAGACAAAGCCCTTTGGGGACTGGGAAAATGCTGGGCAAGTGGCAGTGGACTCCCTTGAGAGCTGACTTTCTTCTAAGCGGGCTCTGGAAGGGGATTCTTGGGGGTGCAGAGCAGCTATGCCCATCAGACCTCCGAGAAGCCCGTCCTCCTGTCCTCACTTGCCCTGAGAGAGTCGGGACAGCTGGCACCGAGCGCTGGGGAAGCGGGCT
Organism: Ceratotherium simum simum; assembly: GCF_057802395.1. Lineage (NCBI taxonomy): Eukaryota > Metazoa > Chordata > Mammalia > Perissodactyla > Rhinocerotidae > Ceratotherium > Ceratotherium simum. Next base: position 18,030,796 of record NC_141921.1, on the reverse strand, counting down.
CTGGCGGGCCCTGACAGCTCAGCAGTGGCAGCAGCGGAGGTGGCAGTGGCCTCAGCGGCAAGGGCTATTCTGAGAGCTGGGAGGGGCTGGAGAGCTGACACTGGAGGAGAGGAAGCAGCCGGGCAGGAGACAGTCCTGTGAGGGTGAGGGGAGTGTCACTGTGACCAGGGAGGGTGTCTGCCAAGGGCTGTGTGCCTTGGGAGAGCTGTGTAGTGCGTGCTCTTCATTGGGAGGGGACGGACCATTGAGGTACTGAGGCACGTACTGGGATTGTTTGGGTGTACGTGTACAAGTTTTGTGATCCAAGTACGAGTTGAATGAGGAAAGCACACGTGTGTAAGTGAGTGAGCAAGTGAGTGTGCGTGCACTGGAATGCGAGCGCGTCTAAGTGCATGGGAAGGTGTGAGCAGAAGCAAACACGCCTGTGTGTGGAAGGGGGAGGAATGCAAGGGTAAGCAAGTGGGGGCTTGTTTGTGAGCAGGAATGAATGTGGGAGTGGTAGGGAGGGTAAATGGGAGCTTGAGAGCAAGCGTGGGGGAGGGGAAGGGACCTAGGAGACATGGGGCCAAGGGAACATAAGAAGGTGTAGGTCTGTGCAATTGTAAATGTAAGTAAAAGGGATATATGCAAGTGTACGCATGTGAGGGAGCCAGTGCGTGTGAGTGGACGTGAGTGTGTGCATGGAGAGAGCAGGTGGGACAGTGTGGGTTGGGACAAGTATGAAGGAGAGATATGTAGGATCATCAACATCAATAGTAATAAAAACGGCTAGCATTGATGGAGCACTTCCTCCAAGCCTCTGTTGACATTCGTGATCTTATTGAATTCTTCAAATATCCTAGGAAGTTAGTGCTCTGATGATACTCACTTATAGATTAGGAAATAGTGGCTTTGAGCATTTAATTAACTAGCCCATACTCTTAATCACTATGTTATACTGCCTCATAATGAATGTGTGAGCAGAGGCCAAGTTGTTAGTAAAGAATGAGTGTCAGTGTGCGTGGTAGGTGTGAGTTTGGGGGAGGGAGGGCGGGGGTCTGAGTGTGCCAGACATGAGTCCCAGAGGAGAGTCCAGGCAGCAGCTGTGGACACTGGGGCAGGGCAGAGTCCTGAGCAGAGCCTGAGTCAGCCTCTGGGGTGTCTCTGCCAACCTGGCTTCCCAGCCCCACAGTGGCAGCCTGTGCCAGGGCCCCCAGCTAAGGATCCTCCTGGCTCTGGTATGGCCCCCAGCAAGCCCCAGTCTCACAGAGCAGGCTGGGCCAGGGCTGAAGACTGGCAGGAAGCCTGCCCGGCCTCCAAGGTACCTAAGGGGGCGGCCCCCAGTGGGGGCTCCCCAGGCAGGGATGGCATATGAGAACCATGGGAGGGGGTCCAGCAGTGATTTCAGGCCCCTTGTGACTTTAAACAGAACCACCTGGAGGGTGTGTGTATGTGTGCAGAGTGGGGGGCAGCCAACGGTTCCTTTGCCCACCCTTGCCTTTGGGATGTGACTCAGGCAGATGCCATGCCAGGCATTTGCAAGCTGGGCCTGCTCCCACCCTGGGGGGTGAGGAGAGGCCCGTCTAGCCCCACTCCAACCCTCACCTTTGGCCCTACTCCTCGGGACCTAAGCTGGAAGGAAGGAATTTTTGAAAGGGCTGTCTCCCATGGCCCGGGCCCAGCCCCTTCCACTGCTCAGAGAACTCTGCAAGTTGCAGTCTCCAGCCTCCCCAGGAGTGTGGTACTGGCTGGTGAGCTTGGGATCTAGTCCTGGCCATTACATCTGGGCAAGTACCTCCCCACTCTGGGCCTCAGTTTCCCAATTGGCAAAAGAGAACTATTGTGGCCAAGGGACATAAGGTGTTGCTGGTAGAGCAGCAAGTGGCGTGGGCAAGCAAGGAACAGAGACAAGTGTTGAGAGCTGGGGTTAGAGAAAGTGTCAGGGATGAGTCAACATTTGAGCTGAGCTTTGAGGAATGGGAGAATCTCTGATGAGGGCCTTGAGGAGGGGAAAGGGTATTCTAGGCAGAGGGGAGATACCCTGAGCAAAGACTGGCAGGTGGAGCGGTAGCTGGAAACCTAGCCTAGGGCTCTGTGGGATGAGGTCATAGGCTGCCCAACTTCTCAGCCAGCCTCTCCCTTCTGAGGCCATTAATATGATTAACATCTGCTTCCTCCACTAGCCTATACAGTAGGGACCTCATCTGTCTGTCACCGCTCTCCCCATAGTGGCCCGAACAGTGCCTGGTGCATCAAAGGTGCTCAATAAACGCCTCTTAAATGAACGAGAAGCTTCTCTCCAAACAGGATGAACTTTAGGGCCAGCGCTTGTTCCAACAGCCCCTGCAAGAGCCTCCCACGGACTTTAGAACAGTGGTTTGCAAAGTGTGGTCCCGGGTGCATCACCTGGGAACTTATTAGAAATGCAGACTTACTGCTCTGGGGCCCAGCAACATGTTTAACAAGCTCTCCAGGTTGATTCTGCTACACGTCAAACTTTGAGAACAGAGGCTCTAAAACTATGTTCACAAGCACCCTAAGAGCCCACGAAGAACCCATTTGCAGATGGAGAAGCTAGAATTTTTGCAAAGCCTGGCCCCGAAGCCGGGTATTCTTGACTCTTTCCCCTTCCCCAGCCCAGTCTGGGGCACAAAGGACAGCTCGATCATCCGCCCCACCAGGTTTCCAAGACGGAAACGCCAAGGGTCTAGAAACAGGGGGCGGGGCACTCCTCCCAAGAGTAGAAGGCGGGGCCAAGTGCTCTGAGCCCCGCCCCATCCCCGTTGCCCCGGGAAACCCCGGGTTGTAACAATAACCCGCTGATGCGCTTCTGGGAGGGATCCTGCAGAGTCCGTGGGCGGGACAGCCCTGCTGCGGACCAATGACAACGCTCGGGCCCCGCCCCCGCTCCCCCCTCCCCCAGGGCCGAGCAGGGGGCGGGGTCGCGCCCGCCGCTCCTCCCCTGCTCCGTAGGCGGCGCTGTTGCGTCCAGGGGCTGCAGCGGGGTCGCCTGGACCCGGGAGCCCCGCGCCTCCACCCGCAGCCCGCAGGCGGGGCCCCCGGGCGGGCCGAGGATTCCGTGGCCGCTGGCGGGCACGCCCCGCCTCCTCCCGCGCCGGGCCCGCCCACTCCCTGTCCCCCGCCCATCCCGAGGTGCAGCCGGCGCTGAGCGCGGCAGGCGCGGGAGCTGGCGCTGGAGCCGGAGCGGCGGCGGCGGCGGCATTCACGGGGCGGCGGCGGCGGCGGCGCGGGCTCCGGCACGAGCTCGGGCTCCGGCATGGTGCAATCCGGCCTCGTCCTGGGAGAGCGGGGCCCGCGCGCGGGGCTGGCGCCGGGGGAGCGGCGGCAGCGACGGTGGCAGTGGTGGCTGCAGGCGCAGGCAGGCGGCAGGTGCTAGAAGCGGGGCTGGGCGAGGTGTGTGCCCGCTGGGCTCCGGGGCCGCCGCCCCCTCGCTGCCCCCATCTTTCCCTCCCTTTGGGCTTCCCAGCGCGTCCAGCCCCCCGTCTCCGCGCCCCAGACCATGGCGCCCCGCGGTTGAGCCGGCGCCGCCAGGGACCCCTCCCGCGGGCCTCCCCGGGGCGCGCAGATCCCGGAGCCGCCCGCCCACCCTCCGCGGAGCCTCCCTCCTCTCCTCGCCCGAGCCGGGCGGGACCATGGCTGCGAAGCTGCGAGCGCATCAGGTGGACGTGGACCCGGACTTCGCGCCGCAGAGCCGGCCGCGCTCGTGTACCTGGCCCCTGCCGCAGCCCGACTTGGCCGGCGACGAGGACGGAGCGCTGGGTTCAGGGTTGGCTGAGGGCGCCGAGGACTGTGGGCCGGAGCGCCGGGCGACGGCCCCGGCGATGGCCCCAGCGCCGCCGCTGGGCGCGGAGGTCGGACCGCTGCGGAAAGCGAAGAGCTCCCGGCGGAACGCGTGGGGGAACCTGTCCTACGCCGACCTCATCACCAAAGCCATCGAGAGCGCCCCGGACAAGCGGCTCACGCTCTCGCAGATCTACGACTGGATGGTCCGTTACGTGCCCTACTTCAAGGATAAAGGCGACAGCAACAGCTCGGCCGGCTGGAAGGTGGGGGCGTCCGGCTGTGGAGGGGGCTGGGGTCGCGGGCTGGGGCTTCCAGGCTGCTAGGTGCGTCCAGGCTCCCGGCAGGCGGTCGGAGGGAGGCCCTGGGGCACCCCCAGGGACATGGAGTGTGTGCCTAGGGCGTGGGGCCGGCCAGCAGACAGGCGCGGGCGTGCTGGGAGCAGCTATGTGCGTGCCCTGGATGCGGGGTGGGAGGTCTGGTGGGGTGACAAGGGACTGCCACTTTGAGGCATCTCGGAGGAGCATCCCACCCCATCCTTGGGAGCATAGCAGAGGAGCCAATTCCCAGGCCTCGGACGTGGGGGAGCCCCTCTTACCCCTGCGAGTTTGCTTTGTGATATTCTTGCTCTCTCCACCAGATCACCCTCCTTAAAGAGCTGGAATAATGACTTGGGGCCAGTGACTGCTTTCCCCCCAAATCTTTCCCACTGCCCTCCCTGGAGCTGGCCCCCGGGTGAAGAGTGCGACCCTGGGCCCACAGTTATTCCTGTGGTGCCAGGAGTTCACCCTAGGGCACCAGCCAGCCTGGGGTGGGGAACTGGTCAGGTGACCTGGGATCTGAGTTCTCCATGGGGCAGCTGCTGCCCCCTTGCCTGGATCAGCATGGTGAGCTGGTGATGACCTCTGCTGGTGTAGGGGCAGGGTATTGAGGGCTGGGGATCTGTCCCTGCCCACCCCAGGCTGTCAGTCTTACACTTCTCTGGCTTTCTGAGCCCAGATGCATTTGGTGGTGGGGGGAGGGGCAGGGGCACCCCAGGGAGGCCTCAGTGCCAGCCAGTGGAAAGGGGGGCGCCATCTTGCGAGGGGACAGGGGCTTGACTGGATTGTGGCCTCCAGACCCTCCTCTGGCCATCTTGTTGGGGAATGGGGATAGTCGATGCCTTTAGGGGAGAGGAGGTTGGTGGGAGGTGCTGTGCCTGGGGCCTGTGAGCTGTCAGGCTCCCTATGGGAGAGGGGTCCCTGCAAGGGAGTCGTGCCTACGTGGAGGGAGGGGGCTGTGCGTGGTGGTGGCTGCAGACAGGGTCAGAGGAAGGAGGTGTGCCAGTGGAAGAGGGGAGGCTTGTGGATGTGGACAGCTCTAGATGCCCAGAGGCTGCTTTTTAGGGGCCACAGTGCTCTGACCCGGGAGCCATGGCTCTCAGGCGTTGTGCTGGCAGCTTCTCTGTCTCTCTGTGGCCCCTGTGGAGTGGGGCCACAGCTTGGAGGAGCAGACATGAGTTCCCTTCCCCAGGCTTTCTCCTGTTCCTTTGGGCTCAGCCCCGGCCAGAACGTTTATTCCTCCCAGCTGGGTCCTGCCCTTGGGCTTTGCTCCCTCCTCCCTCCCTGCTCCCCATGCACTGTCCCACCTTTCACTTCTCCTTGTGGATATATTCCCTGTCATCAAGGGCACAGTTTAGATGCCTCTTCCAGGAAGCCTTCCCTTAACCCTCTTTAGCTAGCTTAGGACTCCCTCTTCTCTGGCCATCTCCCTATCTGTTATAGGTCTCATTTCCCTTCTCTACCCTGCGTTTGGAAGACAGTGGCAGTGTCAGAGCAATCTCTGTGCCCACAGCACCCAGCATAGAGCTTGGCAACGAGGAGCCACCGGTGCATGTCTGGTGAAAGAGTGAAGAAATGGGTGGATCATGCAGAGGATGCTGAGACCAGGGAGGGTACTGTGGGCCAGGGTAAGCCAGGAGGGCTTCCTACAGGAGGTGGAGCTCCAGCTGGGCTTAATAGATTAGGTATGATGGGGGAAGATGGCAAGAGGGGACGTGAGGCTGGAAGCTGGGCTAGAACTGCACTTCATTGAGGGTCTCAGGGCCAAGCCCTGTGCCAGACACCTTCAGGCATCTGTGCCAGGTGTCTCCTTTAATGCTCTCAGCAGTCCCTAAGGTGAGTTTTACCGTCACCATTACAGAACTGGGCACTGAGGCGCAGAGTGGAGGAGTGAACTGCCCAAGGTCACATAGTCAGTTGGTGGGAAAGCTGGACTCCAGTCCAGGTGTGTCTCCCTCCAAGGCCCCACAGAGCCTCTGGAATAGTATCCTGCTGGCACTGGCCGTGGGAGTGGGGCGCTGACGGCTTTTGCACAGGGGCAGGTCTAAATCCTAGAACGTGATTGGGAATGTGCTTCGAGATAATTTAGTCCCATGTGTTCATTTCTCAGACTGTGAGACTGAGGCCCGGGAAGGGGATGGGACTCTTCTCAGGTCGTCAGTCAGCTGTGAGCGGCAGGCCCTGGATGACGGCCCAGGTCTCCTGCCTGCCCATTGGATGCGTTTTCCACTGCACCATGCTGCTGGGGACACACTGGTTCTCCCTGTTCCCCGGGCTCAGGAAGGAAGGAGCTCTGGAAGGCTTGTCCTGGACTGGGGCATTGGAGAGGGTGCTTCAGGCTGGGGTTCCTGACTTAGGCCCTGGCAGAGACCACCCAGGCATTGGAGGAGGGCTGTTCAGATGGGCCTTTCCCATCTCATGCTCTCAGTGGCTGTCCCCCTTCTACCCCACCCCCAATCCAGCTCCCCATGGAGCTTCCTCCTCCTCATTTGTGCCCCCCTGCCGCTTGTTCCTCCATTCCCAGTCAGTCCCTCCAGGGGCCTGGTGGAGGGGCCATCTCCAACTCCCAGCCAACCTCTGGTTAGCAGGGCCTGTGGTACCCTCAAGTGCCAGGGCTGGGGCAAGGGGCCCATTGTTCCTTCCTCCCTCCCCTCTCCCACATAAGTGTTGCACTTGAATCCCCAGGGGTGTTAGACGGAGTGGGGGAACCACTGGGGAAGGCACTGCACCTGCCTTCAGGATGCATCAGAGCTCAGCCAGTTCCACACCCAGGCCCTGTGTTTTATAGGCAGGAAGGGCCGGGGGTGGGGGGGTGCAGGGAAGGCAGGTTAGATCCCCTGGGAGCCAGGCAAGCCCTCACAGAGAAGGTGGCACTTGATCTGAGCTGCCTTCACCGGGTGGGGGGTGGGGGGGCAGAATTTGAGAGAGTCTTCCAGGGGCTGTTGACTGCATATGGAAAAGCAAGGAGGTGGAATCATACATGTTGGGTTTGGGAGATGGTTGGGCGTGCCAGGCTGGAATGAGGGCTCCTAGGGATGGCAGGGAGGTGGCATGGGAAAGGCGGAGTGGGCCAGATCGGGACAGGCCGCTGTGCTTGGCCTTTACCCTGTGGTCCCAGCTGTGGCGTGCTGCGGAGAGGAAGTGGAGGAGGCAAGGTCAGCAGCAGGCACAGGGCACTCAGCAGGCTGAAGCCTGAGGAGGGGCTGGGCTTGGTGCTGGGAACTCCACCCAAGAGGCTGGCAGTGTTCCCCTCAGGGCGGAGGGTCTGCAGGCCTGGGATGGGGCTTGGACAGGAGGTCACCCTCCCTCTGCAGTGTGCTAGTAGTGTTTATCTCCGCCATCCAGGTAGAGCCTCCCACTTCCTCTCAGATGCTCCAGCCCCACCTTCCCTAGTGCTGGACTCCTCCCGGAAGCCTTCCAGGCTGCTCAGGGTCCTGGCACTCCTTCCACTTAGCGCCTCTGGAGTTGTTCTGCCTGCTTTTGTGTTTCCTGGCTGCCAGCTCCCCTGGGAGCTCCCAGGCCAGGCCTGGGCGCCTCCCATTTCTGTCCCCAGGCCTGGGGGGTGGAGGAAGCGCAGTGGATGGGGAGTTTCCCTCTCCCTCAGGGCCGGAGCAGCCTAGCTGTTGGGGGGTGGGATCTGGAGGGGTGGTGCTACCCCCATCTGGCCCAGGCTGGCCAGCAGGTCCTAGGTGGGAGGGAGGCTGGAAGGAGGGACTGATCTGAGAGGCCAGGAGGAGGGTCGTGCTACAGCCGGGCTGAGCAGTGCTTGTGAGCGCAGAGGGCTCCCCTTCCTTCCTCCCCCCAGCCTGCTCCAGCAGGGCTCCCTCCTCCTCCTTTGTCCTCCGGGGATCCCCAGCCCCAAGGGCTGGTGGGGGTTCGGGAGGAGGCGGTGTGAGCCTGGGTTGGGGGGTGTCCTCACCCCCCGCACTGCACGAGCGGGGGGCTGGCAGCTGCCCGCCTCCTGGGCACGAGCCCGTGCCAGCCGCTCCTGGCACAGTTGCTGGCACGCCCGGCAGACTCCCACGGCCACCTGCTCACACCCACCCACGAGCGCTGGCGCGCTGCGGGCCCTTCCGGCTTCCTGGGCCTCCCGGCGCCCCTCCCCCGCCGCCGTGCTCCGGAGCCCCCATCCCGGTCCTCTGCGCCCCGCCGACCCCTTCGCTCCCGCCAGCCCCACCGCCCTGGCCCCCATCCTCGCGCAAGTTGGGGAGCTCAGGAGGCGGGGCGCCGGGAGGCCCCTGGGGTAGCTGTGCCGCTGTAGGGGGGAAGGGGGGACCAGGAGGCAGGCAGGCAGACAGACCGACAGACAGGGTGAGGGCCCCGCCTGCCACCTGGCGCCGCTCCAGCGGGACGATGGCGGGCAGCGCCGTGCCAGGCGGTAATTGCAGACAGACTAATTTAAAGAGATGAGACGGTTATTTTTAACTCGTGTTAAGGTAATGAACGGTGCGGGGGGTTTGCGGGTTCGAAAGTTCAGCACCCCCCAGCCCCCACTTTCTGCGGGTTGGGGCCCCCCTCTCTGTGTGCTCTGAGGACTCCAGCTGCAGGATTCACTGGAGTGGGGGTGCTCTACCAGAGAGGAGGGAGGGCTGGGAAGGAGACGCCCACTATCCCAGGGCATATCCCATCAAATCCTGGCCACCATCCTTCTGGGTGGGTATTAGCATCTCTGTGTCCCAGGTGGAGAAGTGACTTGCCCTGGGGTCACATCCCTACGAAGTGGCAGGCCTGGAAATTGAACCCCCTTCTGACCCCAAAACTCAAGCTTTTTCTATACCATTGGGGCTGGAGGGGGGCTCTTGTGTTTGGATTTTGAAAGGGCACAGGATTATTCCTTGCAGCCCACCTTCTCCCTCCTTTGAGTGGCAGCCGGTGGTGGCCACCGCATGGGGTCCTGGGGCTGTGGAAGCCCCTCTTTCTGTGTCCTCGGAGGGGAGGGGGTGGTCATGGACTGTGTGTATGGATGTGAGCCTCTGGGATATAGGTGCAGCAGCCATAGCAGGGGGAGCCCCCTCCTCACCTCACTGTCCCCCCTACCTCGTGACTGACTCACCAGCACCCGTTGCCTATTTGCAGCCTGTGGGCCTGCCTCCTAACTTGGGGGTGGTACCTGGGAAGCAGGTACACACTGGTGCCCACTCCTCCCACCTCCAAATCAGACTTTGGGTCTCTAGGGGAACTGGGGAGTCACAGAGCCCAACACCCCCTTCCATGCTTCCTTCCTCAGCTCAGTCCCTTCTCACACACTCCCAGTGACTGAGAGCTCATGATCTCTGACCTCTGAGACTGCCCATTCTATTGCTAGACAGGTCTTAAAGTTAAGACGTCCTTCCTTCTCCCGGCAGAGGCCCATCTCCCTGGAGCATCGCTCAGGGTGTCCTAGTTCAGCCCTTTGGGGTCAGTTGGAGCTGTGGAGTTGGGAGTAGGTGAGGGGTGGACAGAGCACCTGTAGGAACCTGATCCAGGTGTGTGAGCTGGAGCAAAGCTCTTTGCATTCTGGTCCTTGGTATTCTCCCCAGTGTCCAAAGGGCCTTAACTCGGTTTCTGGTCCTTTCGGCGCTGTGACTGACAAATCCTCTAGTTCGGGAACCACGAGGGGTTAGTTGGCATGGCGGGCACAAAGTACCGATAGGACTTCTCACGGGTGGAAGCGTGTGAGCGTGGGTGTGGATGGACTTGAACTTGGGGCTCCTGCTTGGAGATGCCTACCCTGCCCATGGCGTTACCCAGGTGGCAAACGTACTCTGGGCGCAATGACAGGAGTGCTCATGGCAGTCCCAATTGGCCCCCAGAGCGGGCAGATGGGGTGTGCAGGGTGTTGGGTGGGCATTAGCTGAGGCTCTGGGGGCCGAGTAGGGCGCTCAGGGGGATAGCTGGATCTGGAGCGCCCCCCTTCCTCCTGGCACCCTGGTTACCATGGAAACCAACTCCTGTTTGGGAGGGTTTGGCTGTTTGCTGCCATTCCCCACCCCCCACCCCATATGTGGAGGTGGGAGGGGGGCCAGGTGGTGTGTGGGGGAGGGGCCTCCCACACCCTCCCCCCAGGGCCTCCCTCTTTGCAGAGAAACCTTTCTGGTCTCTAAGAGGGGTGCTTCTTGTGGGAAGGGGAACAGGAATGAAGAGAATTAACGTCTGGGTGCTAGGCAGTTAGTTGGACACTTCACATAAATGCTCTCATTTCATCCTCCCTGGGTCCTGCCAGCTATGTGTTAATAGCCCCATTTTGCAGTTGAGGAAATGGAGGCCAAGAAAGATGAAGTCACTTGGCCAAGGCAGCATGGCTGGGATGAGGCCGAGCCTGGATTTAGACACAGACTTCTCTGTTTCTACCATGTTTCCCCATGTCCCGATGCTGGTGCAGTCTCAGCCCCACACACCAGCCAGCCCTCCTGCTCCAAGGCTTGCTCATGCTCCAGAACGCTCTAGGGCTCCTCAGCTCCCCTGGGAGCCAAGCAAGCCCAAACTGCTCTGTTTGGACCCCTGGGCCCTCTGCTGGCCTTGTCTAGACCCTGCCCTTGCTCACGCTTGCCCTGCCGCCTCTGATCTCAGGCCACCCTCAGGTTGTCGCCTTTACACCTGGGCCTGGAGTTCTTAACCCACACCCACTGTCATTGTCACATGCTCACCAAGGCAGCTACTGACTCATGGACTGATCCCTTGGGACACCCCTCAGAAAGTAGGCGGGGTCTTGGGTGGTTGGAACAAAGACCTGCCTCCCAGGTGATTCTGGAACTCACTGCGTCTGCCTGAGAATTCCTGCCTTAAATCCTTAGTTGTTGGCAAACCTAGCTGATGATCAGAGTCACCCAGAGGCTTTAGATAATACAGGTTTCCAGTCCCCATCTCAGATCCTCTCCATCAGACTCTCAGCGGGTGGGCTTTGGAATCTATATTTTAACAGGTCTGTCTAGCGACGGGTGCGATTCTGAAGCAGTGCCTTAGATGGTAACGTCTCAGGCTCTGCTTGTCCCTCCCTTCTGCTGCCCCCAGTGTGGACCAGCTTCTTCTCCAAGCAGGCTGCCCAGGTTGAGCCCACTCCTCTCCTGCTCGCTCTTTTTGGATCCTCCAGAGACTTGAACCCCATGCAGACAGCTTGAAGGGACTGACCCCCATCCCCAACACATTCACTCATCCCTCACGTCTTAGGAATCGCGCCATATAGAATGTGGATGGAGAGAATGCAGCTGGCAGCCAGGGCTGATACGCTGTGCCACTCAGAGCCTCTGGCCACAGGAGGGAGGGGAATTGATGGTGTAAATTCTCAGGAAGCCTCTCTGCACCTAGAAAGGTGAGGAAACTGAACGTCACAGCCCCTGCTCTCTGAGGGCTCCCCATCTGGTGGAGGAGACGTGAGCACGTGTACAGCGCAGTGCTGTTCCTACAGGATCCAGTCCAGGGGAGGGGCTTCAGCGTGACACTCAAGGCCTTGGCCACCTGGCGCCAGTCAGCCTCTCCAGCCACATCGCTCGCCGTCTTCTGACCCTTGCTGTAGCCACACTGCACTCTTCCAGCTCAGGATTCAGTCGCCTTATGCCATTACATCCATGCTTTCCTTGAATTCTCATAGCAACCCTGTGAGGCTGGTACTGTTACTGTCCCCGTTTTGCAGATAAGGAAACTAAGGCTGAGAGAAATAAAGTGGCTTTCACAGTATCCCACTGTAAGTGACAGAAATGAAACTCCCCAGGGCTAACTCCTGCCTAGCCCATTGCTCTGGCCAAGACATTCCAAGCTGGCCTCCGCTTCCACCCCTGTCTCCAGCCCCATCATTGCCTCTCTGCTCTCCCTTGGAGTTTGGCCCTGAGGCTTCCAGCCTGGGGCGTGGCTCTGGGGTCCCTGGCTCCCTTTCTCAGAGAGCTCCCTCAAAACAGGGCCTGACCAGCCTGATATTGTCCCACACCGCACGCCCCCCAACCCCATCTGTAGGCCCCAAGGCTGATGGCAGCTTCCTCCCTCCAGGCCTACACCCATTGTGCACCAACTGCAGTGCTGCTCAGGGGAACGGGACTGGCTCCCTGACTTTGAGGTGCCCACAAGTCAAGCTGGGGAGATAAGATGAGGACTCCAGATTTTGATTCAGGATAAAGACTGCTCAGGGTCACTGTGGAAGGCCAGATAATGATCTATAGGTGTTTGGAGGTGGGGGAAGGGAACCAGACAAAGGAAGTCAACCCTCAGGACTCTTTAGGAGCCCCACAGAGTCTGGCTGTGTTGGCCAGAGCCCACCAGGACTTGAGGCTGGAGAAGCAAGCAGAGGCCTGACAGTTAGTGGCCTTGAATGCCAACCTGGGGAGCTGGCACTCCAAGCTGTAGGGGATGGGGAATTACCCTGGCAGAAAAATCCCTTGACGGTGGTGTGGAGGGTGGATGAGGGGAGAGATGGGCGCCGGCACCCAGTGTGGGCCTGGTACTGGGGTCCAGGGGAGAAGATGAGCCCGAGAGAGGGTGGAGGCCCAAAGAGTCCTAGATGCCAGCCCTGAGGTGCCATTCAGCACCCTTTGGTGCTTCAAGGATCCCGGAGGTGAGGCAGAGTGGTGTTAGGAGTCTTGGACACAGGCAGGGAGGAGCTGATCATAGCTCTGTCATTCACCCTGTGTGTGGCCTTGGGCAACTGTCCCCAAGATATCAGGAAATATCATGACGGTTATTCATTGCTCTGGGAAAGGAAAGGAACCAGCACTGCTGTGTCAGGTGGGGGTCCCTGGGCCCTGATCCCTAAAAGACACTGACTTGTGCGTGTTGCGGGAAAGGGGGTCCTTCCTCTAATGCCTCCCTTTCTGTCCCTAAGGTGTCAGATATTCAGGATGTCCAAGCTTTGTCCTGCCCTTAGGTTAACCCACTGCTTTCTAGCCTCCAGAGCCTTCCCCATGGCCTTGGGAGGCAAGCAGCCAGGTTTTAGGCTCTGTATTTTTACAGATAAAGGCAATGATTTGCTCAAGGTCACCCTTGAACCCAGGGCTGCCTGCCCCTGGGTGCCTGCTTCCCTTTGCCCATTGGGAGGCTGTGTGACCTTGGGCATGGCCATTCCCTCTCTGGCTGAGTCCTATCTAGAGATCTGAATTCCCCTCCCCCAAGACTCTGGGAAGCTGTGATGCCTTCTCCACCTCTCCTGTCCCCTCCCCCTGTCCTCATCTGGCCTTGCCTCCTCTGTAACCTGAGCTGGGGCTGTGGGGGAAGGGGCTTGCCCTCTGCCAGAGGCACCTGCCAGCTGAGCAGATGTGAGGGGATGGAGGCCCCTCCTCCCCCAGGGCATCTCCGGCTCTTAGCCCAGCCAGGCTGGGGCTGGGCAGGCAGTGCTCAGCACACCTAGCCCTGGCCCCTGGCCTCTGGACCCAGAACTTGCCCTGAGCACTTGTCCCTTTTCAGCGGACGTTCGTGCTCCAACATGTCCTGCAAGGACCTCTCAGTATCCAGGAGAAGAGAGATGGCAGATGAGGGCTGGTGCCTGGTTTGGGTGGGCTGCCCTGGGGACAGAGGGCCAAGGGCGGCCCCTGGGGCAAGGCCAGTGTCTGCGCGGGTGGCCATGCCCCTGGGAGAGCAGATGGCTCTCTTGGCACCACGCCCATTCTGCCCTTTTTCCCCTCAGGAGCCGGCCTGCAGGGCTGGGGCACAGCTGCTGGGCCCTCCCCAGAGCCAGGCCCAGGGCAGGGCTGGGTGAGGTCACCGCAGCTGCTCCAGGCCTAGGGCAGGGGTGTGGGGAGGTGCGGCCTGAGGGAGGGAGGGGGCTCCGACTGAGAAGAGACGGAGAAGCCTGAATGGCTTTGCATTTAGGGATCCCCTTTAATCCCAGATGAAGGAGGAAAGAGTGTGGAGGTGTGGCTAAGCCATTGCAGACAGCCCCCACCCCCACCCCAGGCCCACCCTGGAGCTTCTGCCAGGCCTGGGCTCCTCCCTAGAGGCATCTCAGGGTGGGAGGAAGAGCAAGGGCCCTGGGTGTGAATTCCTGCACCACCACTTACACTACGTGACCTTGGGCAGGTCAGTTTGTCTCTTGGAGCCTCAGTTGCTCATCTGTAAAATAGGGATAATAAACCAGCTCGGAGGGTTGTCACAGAGACTCAATAGGGTTTTAATTGCTGAGTGCCAGCACAGTGCACGGCACCTGGTGAACGCTCAGTAAATGGTAGTTTCTTTGCTTCCTCACTTGGCTGGATTCTCTGGAGGAGCCAGGAAGTGCTGAGGAAAAGGAGGGAGGTGGCAGAGGCAGCAGGAACTGGAGGGGAGACCAGGATGGAGGAGGCAAGGCCTGGAGCTCTGGCCTGAGGTTTTGCTGAACAGAAACTGCACAGAATTGCCAGGCCTGAGTGGTTTGTGGCTGCTGAGAGCTCCATCCTATGGTTGACTGAATGTGAGCCAAGGGTTGCCCCAGAAAGTTCACGTGGGGAGGCAGACTCATAGACAGTTATACTCCAGTGTGCAGTTAGATTTCTGCAGTAGCACTGACGTGGGAGCAGCTATCTTTGGGGCTTGCAGAGGGCACTAGGAAGATGCCACAGAGCTAGCCTTGTTGGAGCAGCAGGAACTGGTGGAGGAGAGAGAGAGGGAAGGGCAAAGGGAACAGAGTGCAAAGGCATGGAGGTGTGAGACGTCCAGGGTGGCTGGAGCCCCAGATGGGCTTAAGGGAATGGAGGTGATGAGGCTGGAGAGCGTCAGAGGGCTCTTGAGTATCAGTCTGGAGTTGGACCCAAGCCTGTGGGTGATGAGCAGCCACAGGTTTTTGAGGGGAGAGCTTGGACTTCTGCTGCTGCTTTGTTTGCTGCCCAGGCTGGGTGTGTGGGCTCTGCTGTCTCTGGGGTTGGGGTGGGGGATGCCAGGGCCTATCCCTTGAACTCATGCCTTGCTTGGGACATTTGGTTCCCCCTGCCCCCTGGCTGCCCACTTCTGTTCCACTGCTGACCCCAAGCCCACCCACCTGTTGACACCTGTGGCCCTGATGCCGCCACCTGCCCTTCTACCCCTCCTCCACTACAGACACTAGTACCAAGGATTTGTACGTGGCCTCAGGCCCTTGAGGTCATCCAGGTCACCCTTTCTGCCAGGTGAAGCACCACAGCTTCACCTCAGGCAGCAGAGCAAGTGACCCCCGGAGAGTCTGTGGCTCTGTCTGAGACAGGTGTGTGTTCCTGGGCCAGACTGGGGCCCCAGAGTGGCGTTGGGGTAAGGGGTGGGACAGGGGCTGCTCTTGGGGCTCTGAGACAGGGAGGGGTTGAGGTTCGTGACATGTGGGATCTCATCCATGGATGTTGGGATTGTTACCTTCTTTTCCAGGGGAGGCCCAAGGTCCCATGGGTGAAGTTGGAATTTCAGCCACTGCCTTTGACCTCTGTTCCTGCAGGAAGGGAGGGAAGGAAGGAGGGAGAGAGGAAATGGGAGTCATGGTGGGGATCCAGCGCTCACATAGCCCCACAGGTGGTGTCTGCTCAGGGAGGCATTAAAGGGAGGAGCTAGATCATCATCCCCACGGGGTAGGCAGGTCAACTTGCTGAGGGAGGGGCTGGGCTGAACCTTGGACAGTGATAGAACCTGGAGAGGTGTCCATACCTGGCTTCGGGCTTGAATGGATGGACACAAGACCCGGGACTGAACTGGGAGGGTCCTGGAACCGCCTGGTGCCAGGGAGGCCAGGAGGTAGCACAGGGCTTGTGGTGGGTGAGGGGCACAAGACTTGGGTCTCCTGTCTCTTATAAAAGCCAGGAAGCTTGGGCTTGAGAACCAAGGCAGGGATGGACACTGAGGTGGGCAGCGGGGCAGTGTCCCCCGTCACACTGAGACCCAGACCTGGCTTCATCACTTCCCAGCTTCATGGCCTCAGGAGTCATTTAATCCACCTGAGCCTCAGTTTCCCCCCTTTGTAAAATAGCACTACCTATTCGCAGGGCAGTTATCAGGATTAAAAGAAGAAATGTATCAAAGAACCTAGCCTGGGTCTGTCATACTGTAGGTGGTGCCCTTCTCCTGCCTCAGTATTTGAAGCACGTGGCGGTGGTGTGCTAGAGCTGGCTTCCACTGGCTCATGAGAGCCGATCGTGCACACTTCTTCCCAGTTCTGCGCTCAGTGACGTCATGCTGGCAGCTTAAAATTGGCTACGATGGGAGTATCCATGCCACAGAAATCAGCAAAAGCTACAAGTCAAATCCTGGAGAGCTGGAGGAAATCCATCCTGTGGGCCCTCTTTAGCCCTAGAGGGGACAAAACGGGAGGTGGGGCAATGGTGGAGCACTGGCTGGGCCACGCAACCTAGAACTCAAAGGCCGTGGGCCCTTTTGGGCCTGGGGAGATTGGACATAGTCATAGCAGGAGACAGCAAATGGTGGAACCCCTTTCCTCTCCACACTGCCCCCTCCCCACCTAGAGATCTGGTGGGCTCTGGCTGGAAAAGTAAGATTGGATGAGGCTGAGCTATCAGAGAATGAAGCTGTACTGGGAGGAGAAATGAGGTTGTACTGGAAGATAAACGAGGTTGTACTGTCAGGGAATGAGGTGGTACTTGGAGGCAAGGTGAGGCTGCATTGTTAGATAAATGAGGTTGTACTGTCGGGATGAAGTGTACTTGTAGGAGAGATGACGTCCTGCTGGATCAGTCGGGTTGCACTGTCAGAGAACACAGCCACACCACAGGAGGAAGGAGATCCTCCGACTTGGAGAATAAATGAGGGTGTCCTGCTGGATAAATGAGGGGGCCCGTCAGGTGAATGGAGTGCTGTTAGCAAATGAGGTTGTACTTGCTGGATAAATGGGACTGGTGTGCTGGATAAATGGGGTTGTGCTGTCAGATGAATGCATTACTGCTCGTGGGCGAAGGGTGTCCTGGGAATAGATGGGGTTGTCTTGCTGGATAGATGAGGTGCGCCATCAAGTGGATCAGACCCTGTCCAGGAGGGAGGCACCGTCAGCAAGGATGAGGTTATTCTGTTCCCACTGGGGCTCATGGAGTGTCTTCTCACCCAGGTGGTACAGTCTGTAAGAAACCTTGGCCCCAGCAAGCCCTAGGTTACTCAGGTCTATCTGGGGAGCAGGAGGGAGCAAGGTGGGGGGCTGGGGTGGGCAGCTGCATTGTTCACCCTCTGAGGCCTTCTTCCCCTCTCATGGAATCCCTCACTGCTCTCTGCGGTTCCATCTGTGGATCACACTGTTCCTGACTTCCTCCACCCCATGATTATCTCTCCTTCTGACTATGTTCCCTTCTTTCAGCCCAGTTTGGAGAAGCTCGTATCATGTGCCAGCTACTCTGCCCAGTCTCATTAATTCTTCCTGCAACACAGTATTCCCCCTTTACTCTCTCATTCATTCATTCATTCCTTTGACATTTAGTAAACGCCTAGTATGTATCAAACACATGGAGTACAGTAAAAAATGGACAAAAATCCCTCATGAAATAGGGAAACCAGACAATAAATAATAAATACAGAATATAAATAAATTATATATTTATATATAACATATATTAATTTATTAATTCATATATATATAAATTAAATATTCATTTAGACAGTGATAATTGCTTTAGAAAAATGTAGAGCAAGGTAAGGGGGCCCAGAAGTGGCAGGGAAGAGGAGCAGTTGTTAAGAGTGGTCGGGATGGGCCTCGTTGCAAAAGATGACATCTGAAGAAAGACTTGAAGGAGATGAGAGATCGACGTGGGTGTCTGGGCACCCAGTGTTTCTCTGAGACAGAGGCCCCAAGGTGTGACCATGTCTCGCAGCTTCAGAGCAGGAGGGAGGGATCCAGCATTTAGGGGAGGAGTCTGAGAGGTCATGGAGGGGCTGTGGGCTATGGCAAGACCTCTGTTCTTTACTCTGAGTGAGATGGGGGCATCAGAGGGGTCTGGGCAGGACTGGACGTGATCCGGGTTATTTGAAGGACCACTCTGGCTGGCACGTGGTGGAGGGCTGCAGGGGAGCAAGGGTGGAAGCAGGTAGCTGTGTGAGGAGATGGAAGTTCAAAGCATCTTGCCCCAGGGTCGCACTGCTTGTGAGTGTTGGAGCCACAACTGGGATCCGCAGCCAACACCAGAGCGCATGCGCTTTGCCCTGCGCCAGCCTCCTCTCCCTGGTGGGTGAGGCCCCAGGGGACTGGCCTCCCTGGCCCAGGTTCTGAGGGAGAGTGGGATGGGTGTGGAATGTAACCCACTCTCCCTTCCCTCTGCCCGCTGAGGGTCTCCTGAGGCCCTGAATCAGGAAGGTCTGTCTCCCCTGGGAACCTGCCCCAGGCCTGCATGGAGGTATGGGAGATGGGAGGCCCCAGAAGTCGGGCCCAGCTCTGGGCACCAGGGGAGCGCGGGCATGCCGGGGCCGGGCTGTGGTGGCGGGTTGCTAGGCGACTCCGAGAGGGAGCCCTGGTTACTGCTGCCTGGCAGAGGCATCTCCCTCCTCTGCCTCCCTCACCTCCTCTGTGGCCTCTGGCCTCCCAGGAGGCCTTGTGGGTGAATTGTGATCTGCGCTTGCCATTGGATGTTGGCCGGGAGGTCTGATGGGTACCAGGTGGCTGGGCTCTGAGGAGCCAGCCTGGGCTGCAGGGCCTGGGCTTCCCTCATGGGGCACAGCCCTGGTGTACACCTGGTGCAGAGCCTGGCTCAGCAGTGAGGGCCTAGGTCCTTGTGCAGCTCTGGGCCACCTCCCTGGGTGACCCTGGACAAGGTATGGCCCTCCTCTAGGCCTCCTCTCTGCCCCATCCATCTGGCCAGCAGAATCTCTCCCCAGGGGCCTGGTTTTCTGTGCGAGTGCAAGGGAGGGTGCTGAGCCGGCAGGGCCTCAGGTGCCCCCACCCCCACTCCCTGATGGCTTGAGTGTGCAACACTCAAGTTTTGCATTAGATTCCATTAACTGAAAGAGTTCCACCACTTTGAAAAAAAGTTTGAAAACCTCTGGGCTGGATGATTCTAAGAACTTTCAGTGTCAAACCAAAAAGGTCCCCAGAGTACAGCTGGCCCATCTCATCAGTTTACTGGTAGGGAAACTGAGGCTGGAGAGAAGGAGGGACTTGCCCCAGGTCAGGCTTGCTGGAATGGATCAATCCCCAGGCTGAGGGTCAGGGGGCTTGGGCCCGAATCCCTGCTCTACCACCAGGTCCTGGGTGACCTTGGGCAAATCCTTTCTTCTCTCTGGTTTGGACCAGCCATTGTTTCAGGCTGGGGCTCAAGCTCCCAGGGGTACCTGGCTGGGCAGGAAACAGAGTGGGGAAGGATGCAAACCTTCCTAGGCTCAGAACATGTGCTCTTGGTAAAAGTCTAAAACATTATTTTTATATTCAGAAAATTTGGACGTATTATGAAGTACAATTCAAAATTCACTTGAACTCTACAAACGAATCACAAGACATATAGGAAATTTTGACCTTGTGACATGTCCCCAGTCTTTCCATGCTGCCAGCTTCTAGGGATAGTTTACATGGAAAGTTTGAGAAGCACTGGAGTACTGGCTTCCTAAGATTCTTTGGAAATTCTCTGACTCGTTTCTCTCTCCCGTGGTGGAATGCGATGTCCTTTAGACTCAGGGTGAGATTAACCTGAAATCAATACCTGGCTCTGCCACTTAAACTGTGTGACCTTGGCAACTTACTTAACCTCTCTGAGCCTCACTATCCTCATCCTTAGATAGGGATCACAATCCCTGACTTGTATGGAGTTTGACAGACTGATCACATGAGATAAAGTAGTTTAACGCTTATATGTCTGAACAGGCAGGTCCTGAGTAGGTGCTGGTACTTGGCAATGTCCTTCGTCCTTCCCCCCCAGCACTCAGAACCAGGCTGGCACATAGGGACATTGATAAAGACGTGTTGCCTTACTGACCTCCAGGTGGAGAAGCTGGGAGGTGGAGCTTCTGGGAAGCCAGAGAGTTCCATAGGGGAGAAGAACTGAGGCCTCCTAGGCCCCTGAACACAGGTGTGAGGGAGGGGCTGGGGAGCCAGGTGCAGGGGCGGGAGCAGGAAGGGGGTATCTAATTGAGGGAGCACCACTCCCTGGGGGTCCAGCTCCCCTCCTCTCAGGGCCCCAGGAGAAGCCAGGCAGGGCAACGCTTGGAGGGGCCTTGGAGCCCCAGCTGTCACCTCCTTAGACCAGAAAGTGCCAGAGATAGGGAGCCTGGGCCCTGAAGAGTCAGGGCAGTACCTGGAGCTGGGGGTGAGGGGTGGGAGCATACCCTGGGCAGCAGAAAGGACCCCTCCTCCTGGAGACTGGTGGGAAGGAGGTGGGAGGGAGAGCCCTCACGGATCAGTGGTTATGGTTACAGGTGGATTAATGAGTTAAGAGCAGGTCCATGAGCTGGGCAGATCTGGATGGAGTGGTACCTAGCACTGCTGCCTGTGGGACTGTGGGCAAGTTACATCATGCCTCTGGGCCTCCGCTCCCTGGTACATGAGATGGGGTAATGCCAGCTTCCCCGGGTTGTTAGTGCCCAGCACAGTTATGCTCAGGGTATGATATTAAGGAGGTAGAGACAGAGCAGGTCTGTTGGGTGACCTAAGAGGTGAGGTCTTCTGGCCAGAGTGAGGGATTTAACCAACGTCTATGAGCACCTGGGTTCACCAAACACTTACCCACACACATTATCTCAGGTAATGATCTAACAGCCTTCGAAAGTGGTTATTGAATGTTGCCCATTTTTTTCAGAGTTCACTGAGGCTCATAAGAGATTGAGTCAACAGCCCATGGTCACATAGCTAGGTGGCTGAAAAGAGCCAGGCATCCTGCCCAGCCCTTCTGATACCCAAGCCCATGCTGCTTCTGCAGCAGTTACTAAGCTGGGAGGTCAAGGCCACCAGGTGGGAGGCCCCGGTGGTGGGGCGTGGCAGGCCCAGCAGAAGTCCTACTCCTCCAGGTTCCTGAGGGGAGCCAGGTCAGTGGAGCTGTGGACTCCCCTGCCTTCTTGGCAAAAGCAGGCAGTGACATGGGGATCACTAGAGACTGGCAGAGTAGAAATTTAGAAGAGGATATGCCGGGGTGGCAAAAGTGAAGCTCAGGGAAGTAGGAAGGAACAGCAGAAAGGGCCATGGGGCCTGGGGCAAGCCACTTCACCTCCTGAGCCTTGGTCTTCTTGTCTGTAAATGGGGATTACGCCACCTGCTTTGTGGGGATTTTGTGAAGGCTCCACTGAAGGGGCTTTGAGGGCAGAGCCACTCTGCTTCAGGTGGGTCAGGAGGGAAGGGTGGGCTGCAGCCCAAAGGGCAGGCTGGAGAGCTGGGCTGGCCTGAAGGTGGGCACCAAGCAGAGGTGGAGTCTGAGGTCTCCACGGCCAGTGGATGTGTTTTGAGGGGCTTGCTGTGTGGAGGTCCCAGGAGCTCAGAGGAGTTGGGGGAAATCTCTGCAAAGTCTGGGGCCTATAGCCACCTTGGGGACCCCCAGCTTATTCTGCTTTCCCTGGCCAGGCCCTCCCAGCAAAGGGTTAACAGTCTTCTCTACCTGCAGTTGCATTTTAAAGACACGAAATTAAAGCAGGTAATTTATTCTCCCCACACACGAAAGAGCAATTAGTTCTAAACAGGGCTTAATCAGTCACCGCGAGATTGATTTCTGGAGCCCTGGGTTTTCGGGCTCCTGGCGCCATGCCAGGCTGGGGAGGGAGGGGGGCAGACAAATGAGCCGCAGCGGCATGAGCCCTTACATAATCTGCCGGGGGCCCTGGCAGGCTGGCCAGCTCCAGGCGGTGCTGGGCTGAGCTGGGGAGACGGGGTCCTGCTCCCCTGCTGCAGGCCCCTTAAGAGTCGCCCTCAGGTTCGCCCATGCTTTCCGGGAAAGGCCAGGCCCAAGGCTCGGGTCCCACCTTCTGGGCAGTGCCTGTGGGGGGCGGGGGAGAGGATGGGTGTTCGGGTTAGTCCGACCTGGGGACTTACACCTGTTCCCCCAACCCCCTTGCCCCCTTCTCCCTTCTGGCTCTCTCCTTTCTCACTCTCTCACCTCCTTCTCTGTTTTCTCCCCCCTCCCCGTTCCCCACGGCCTCCTCACTTCCCACTCCCCCACCCATGTCCTTGTCTCCGGCCACAGAACTCCATCCGGCACAACCTGTCGCTGCACACCCGTTTCATCCGCGTGCAGAACGAGGGCACCGGCAAGAGCTCGTGGTGGATGCTGAATCCCGAGGGCGGAAAGACGGGCAAGACCCCGCGGCGCAGGGCCGTGTCCATGGACAACGGGGCCAAGTTCCTGCGCATCAAAGGCAAGGCAAGCAAGAAGAAGCAGCTGCAGGCACCTGAGCGAAGCCCCGACGACAGCCCCCCGAGCGCACCAGCCCCGGGGCCCTTGCCTGCCGCGGCCAAGTGGGCCACCAGCCCGGCCTCACACGCCAGCGACGACTATGAGGCGTGGGCCGACTTCCGCGGTGGCGGGAGACCCCTGCTAGGGGAGGCGGCCGAATTGGAGGACGACGAGGCCCTGGAGGCCCTGGCGCCATCGTCGCCGCTCATGTACCCGAGCCCGGCGAGCGCGCTGTCGCCCGCGCTAGGTGCGCGCTGCCCGGGGGAGCTGCCCCGCCTGGCCGACCTGGGAGGCCCGCTGGGTCTGCACGGCGGCGGCGGCGGCGCGGGGCTGCCGGAGGCCCTGCTGGACGGCGCGCAGGACGCGTACGGGCCGCGGGCCCGCGCCGGGACGCCCGCCTACTTCGGGGGCTGCAAGAGCGGTGCTTACGGCGGGGGCGGGGGCGGGGGCTTCGGGCCGCCGGCGCTGGGCCCGCTGCGCCGCCTGCCCATGCAGACCATCCAGGAGAACAAGCAGGCCAGCTTCGCGCCGGCCGCCGCGCCCTTCCGCCCCGGGGCGCTGTCCGCGCTGCTGCCGCCGCCGCCGCCCGCGCCCAGGCCCGGCCCGGTGCTGGGAGCGCCCGGGGAGCTGGCGCTGGCGGGCGCGCCCGCCGCCTACCCGGGCAAGGGGGCGGCCCCATACGCGCCGCCTGTGCCCTCGCGCAGTGCCTTAGCCCACCCCATCAGCCTTATGACGCTGCCCGGCGAGGCGGGCGCCCCGGGCCTGGCGCCGCCGGGCCATGCGGCCGCCTTCGGGGCCCCGCCCGGCGGCCTCCTGCTGGACGCGCTGCCCGGGCCGTACGCGGCCGCCGCTGCCGGGCCGCTGGGTGCCGCGCCCGACCGCTTCCCGGCCGACCTGGACCTCGACATGTTCAGCGGGAGCCTCGAGTGCGACGTCGAGTCCATCATCCTCAACGACTTCATGGACAGCGACGAAATGGACTTCAACTTCGACTCGGCCCTGCCTCCGCCGCCGCCCGGCCTGGCCGGGGCCCCGCCCCCCAACCAGAGCTGGGTGCCGGGCTGAGGGCCGCTTCCCGCGCCCCGGGTGCCTGCCCCGCCCCAAGGGGCCTCTGTTTTCCCATCCTGATCCCCGGGACCCCACCCCCGATTCCAGCTCCGCGGGAGGATCCAGGAGGCAGCCCCAGCCCAGCTAGAGACATCCCTCAGAAGTTGACCGCTGAAGGAAGTGGTGGGGAGGGGCTGGGGCACCCCTCCACTGCTGCCCAGACTCCTGAGACCCACTCCTTCCCCCGGGGGCAGGAAGTCTGGGAGTGGAGGCCGAATTCCGGGCTGGGTGGAATGGCGAGGAGCGAGGTGGGCCGCGCTGGTCGGGGAAGCCAACCGGGAGATGGGGCGGGGGGCGTCTCCGAATCTTCAGTTTCATTTGTGGGGCCCTCGCCATGACGAATCGCCCACCCCAAACTGCGCTCTAGTTCTCAATTGACACTTTCCTACTGGTCTTAGCCTCACCCACCCCAAGCCAGCAATCCCCTCCCGAAAATACACTCACACCTACCTACTGTTCACCCTGAGCTGTCCTCTTTCAGCCCTAAACCACCTCCCACCGCCACGGTTCAGCCCCTCCCACCCATCCTTGCCGGCCCCAGCTTCTCCCCTCCCTCTTTCCAACCTCCCCATCACCCCCTAGTGCTGGTGTCAGTCTCTCCAGCGGGCCTCAGCTCCCATCCACCCTACAACCGACACCCCTTTTTCCGTGCCAGTCCTGGCTCCTCTCTCCCATATTTATAAGTGTCCGGTCGGGGCGGGCTGTGGGCGCGGCGTCCCTGGCGCATATCGTAGGCAGTGTACCGTGGCCGTGCCGTCAGCGTGTGCGTGTGCGTGTGTGCCGTGTCGAGGCCGTGTAGAGTGCATTGTACAGCATATTTTCATGAATAAAATTGTTTTAAATATTTCCCGCGCCTTGGGCTAGCAGGGGGCGTAGCAGCAGAGGAGGAGAGTTGGCAGGGATCATGGGGGCGGAGTGTCCCTGTGCCTGAGCCCCTACTGTGGCTTTGCCTCTGAGTATGTGTCAGCATTCACTACGTCTGTCTGCTCAACACACATTGGTTAAGGGCCTACTGAGTTCCGGACGCTGGAGATGTGCCTGTGTGGAGCTCTGCACCTGTTTCCGTGAACATGTGCATGCAGGAAGTTTCTGGTTTGGCGAAATTCTGTCCTGAATAAGCCTCAGAGATTGGAAGAGAAGGCACAGATATTTACTGAGAACCTGTTAGTGTCAGGTCATGTATTAGGCACGATTTTTGTCCCCGATATACAGATGAGAAAAAGGTCCGAGAGGGACAATGGCTTGGGAAGGCAAGGTGGGGTGGAAAGGAGGCCTTTGAAGGCACACAGACATCTATTTGAATCCATTCCCGGCGGTTTACTGGCTGTGTGACCATGGGCAAGTTTTTAACCTCTGTAGCCTTGCTTTCCTGGTCTAGACCACAGGATTGTAGCACTGATTGCATGGATTTCTTCTAAGGAGTAAAGGAGAAAAGGTATGTAATGTGCTCAGCAGAGGTCCTGCACTCATTCATTCATTCATCCACAGAAGATTTAGTGACCAACTGTTATGTGCTAGGTCTTATACCAAGCACTGGGGCTGCCACAGAGAACATCACAGGCACAGTCTCTCCCCTCAAGGAACTTAGAGGCTCGAGGGGGACATGGATGAGTAAATAGGCGATTACAGGTCAGAGCTGGAGTGAAGGGAGGAGCCAGGGGGCTGTTGTGGGAATGAATGACACGCTGCACCCATCCCAGGCTTGAGGAGTCAGGGAAGGTACCTGGAGGGGGTGCTATCTCAGCTGAGCCTTGAAGGATGAGTTGGCCTTGGGAAGGGGAGGGATTCAGACAGAGGGAACGGCATGTTCAGAGGCCCAGAGTCAAGAGATCATATGGGTTCCAGAACCAAAGGCAGTTTAGTGTGATGAAAACTCAGAGACAGAAAGGTTACTGATGACAGGGAGGCAAATGGGCTGGAGGGGGCAACAGTGGGAGAGAGTCAGTGGCCAGGCCAGAGGTGCTGGTGGTGACTGAAACCAGGAGGGAAATGGGAGGGCAGTAGGGCTGGAGCGGAAAGGATGAGGTCACATATATTTTGGATGTGGGGTCATTGGGACTTTGTTGTGGATTGGACATGGGGGATGAGGGAGAAGGAAGAGTTGAGTGATACCTGGTTTTGAGTTGGTCACCTGGGCAGACAGAGCCCTTCCCTGAGAGGGGGAACATCCCAGCAGGAGGAGCCCCGGGGAAGCTGGTGCATTCAGCCTCAGACAGGCTCAATTTGAGTTGGGTACTACGGGAACCAGTGGGATGTGGGAGGGGTGTTCAGGAGCATGTATATTGTGTGAATGGCATTCCCTGGCATTGGCCGACATGGTAGCCTGGAGATGTCCCCCCCTGGGTAGTGAGGTCAGAAGCCCAGGAAGGTGTCTGGGCTGGAGAGGCTCAGAGAACCAAGGGCACAGAGGCTGTCATGGAGGTGTTGGGAGTGGCCTGGGGGTGGTGCAGAATGGGAAGAACAGGGGATCCAGGTCTGATTGCATGGATACCTTAGCATACCTTGGCACAGGAAGAGGAACCCATTGGTTGAGAGGGAGCCGCCAGAGGCAGAGGAGAAGGAAAACCAGGACACTGTGAGCTCCTAGAATCTGTGCAAAGAGCATGGTCCTAGAAAGGAATGCCCAGTGCTCTTACCCGCAGAGCCTCACTTTCTTGTTCTGGGAGATGGGACAGTAGCACCTGTCTCAGATTTGTTTTGAAGAGCAAATAAGATTGGAATTATTCTCTGAGGTCACACAGCTGGCAGGGAGCAGAGCCGGGTTCCTGCCCGCACTGTGGACCTCCAATGCCCAGGCTCTCCTGCAGCCTCCAATGCCTCTGGGGAGGTGGCTGTGACCACAAGAGCAAAGGAGCTCTGAGCCAGCAGGACATGTACAGGACTTAAAGGTGGAGGGCGAGACCTCACTGTGGGGTGTGGTAGCTGTCCCTGCCGGGTGGGGAGCACAGAGAGGCTGACAGATCCTCCCCTGGGACAGATGCCCCAGCCCCACCCCACAATCAGACTCCGGATGGTCCAGCTGGGTCTGGGCTCCATATGGGCTGCAAAGCTGCCCCCACCCTAGGCTGACCGAGGGTGGGCTGCTGGTGTGCATGTGCAGGTCTGTGTGTGTCCATGTAGCCCCATGTGCCTCTGCCTGTGTGGGCCTGTGTGTGTGTGTGAGTGTGCTGGGAGGGGGGCAGGCTGAGTGATGGTTGGAGCCTCCCTGTCTGAGTACGCACATGCCTGAGCGTGTGTGTGTGTGTGTGTGTGTGTGTGTATTGAGAATGCCAGTGTATCCATCTCTGAGTAGGCTCACATGTGTGCCCGGGGCTGTGGAGTCCATGCTTGTGTGAGTTGTGTGTGCTGCATGCCTTCCTCTCTGGGTATGTCTGCCTGTCTTGGCGCACACGTCTCTCCGGGTGCACCAGAGCTGGTGTTCCCCTGCCAGGAGTGTCTTCTGGGCTGCTCTGCGGAGGAAGAGGAGGGGAGCAGAGGGACACTCCCAACCCTGGGATGTGGCCAGGCTTATGAGCAGGGAGCAGTGAAACCACCTCAGAGTAACAACTGAGCTCTGCCCGGCTCAGGCCAGTGGTAACTCTAGAGAGAGCTTCTGTCCTGCTGAGCCCCACCCGGAGAAAGGGGGCACCACCCCTGCAGCTGGGGGTCTGCGACTGGCCCTTCCCCACCAGCCTTGAGCCCAGCAGACGAGCCCCCCTCCATGCCCACTCCCTGGGAGGCGTCTGACACATGATTTATTCATAAAAAGCTATTATTTGTGCCAAAGAAGAACTGAGCTGCTGGCTTTTTAAGTGCTGATAATGCTCTCAGCCTCCTTGCCTCTCCTCCCCTCCCCTCTTCTCTCTCACCTCCTTGGGACTTCCCATCCTTTCTTCCTCTCCTTTCTTCCCACTTCCCCTCCTGTTCCCTCTCTCTATTCCTTTCTTGTTCTCCTCATACCTCCTCTTCGCCCATTTCTTCATGCTCCTCCCTTCTCACCCCACTCACCTCTCCACATCTGCTCTACAATTAGGGGAATGAGGCAGGGTCGCAGGAGGCTCAGAACCAATTGTCCCAGGTTGGGGAAGGCCTACACGGGCCTGGAGCCCGGTGTACCCCACCCCTCCCCTTGGCCTTCACCTCTTCAGGACTAGGGGAAGGTTGGGAGGAGGGGGAGCAGGCTGAGAGTGACGGGGGATGGGCTGGTTTCTGGAGGCTGTCATACCAGCTCCCCCTATGCTAAAGGCTGTGACTTTTGCCCCCCATTAATAGCACCAGCCCCCCAAATAAACATTCAGTCTAAAAAACGTGCACTTGCTATGCAAATGCAGGTTCAAGGGAAACTCCTTGGCCCCCTTTATCCCTTAAGTGTGCCCCGATAGAGAAACTCTGGAGCCACTGTTATTCAGGTGATGCCGGAAGAGGCTGGCATCAAGGGAGGCTCTTGGGGCCCCATCACAGAGCTCCCTCTCTTTCCAGACAGGAGGTAGGAGAATGAGTATCACAGATGTGAACATGGACATGGACACACGCAAGGTTCTTAGAAGCAGACATCACAGATCCACATGTGTGTGCCCTCATGCTCGCACGTGCACACACACACACACAGGCATGCACACAGCCACACACCTACGCACACAGATGGAGAGTCGTTCCTCCCTAAGCACCTGCAGCGGGGGCTGAAACTCTCCCCATTTGGATACAGGTTCATTCATTCATTCATTCATTCACTCCATAAACTTTACATGCCACCCCTCTGTGCCAGCCCTGGTGCTGGGTGCTGGGGTGGCAGAAATGAGCGTGATTGGGCCATAGGGAGGGACTGGAGCAGGGGGCTACTGCAGGCCCTCCCCTGCAGCCTTGGGCTAGGGGTTTGGCGCCCAGCAGGCAAGGGGTTAAGTCATTTGGCATCCAGAGCTGGAGCCATTAGGCCTCCTAATTATGAAATTATCGAGGGCCTCAGGTGACTGCTAATTTCACACACACTGTTCCTCTCACGGCTAATGAACGCCCGCAGAACCCACGCCTTGTCTTTCCTGCTGAACGGTGACCTGCAGATAATGAGCTCAGGAAGGCAGACAGGCGGCCGGCTGGGTGGGTGGAGTGCCAGGCTGAGGAGGGGGCCGCTTGCCCTCCCGGCTCCCTTGCTGGCTGCCAGCCCCCAGCGAGGACTTCAGGGCCAGAGCCCAGCCCACAGTCTCTGCAGGACAGGCTAGGCCAGGGGCCCTTGGGAGCGGGGAGGGCATCAGGTCATATGACCCTGGAATGAGCTTGGGAGTGGGAGGAGAAATGAAATGCAAATGCTGGAGGAAGACCATTTCTGCTTGATTCTGGGGCCACGTAGGAGACATTTTTTAAGGGTGAGGGGGTAACGACAGCTTAAGGGGTGGGCATTGGCAGTGGGGGCACAGTCATACCCTGGGGCTGGCATTGGTGATGACTCTGGGGGATGATGGTACTGATGATAGTGGCAGTGTCAATTGGCAAGGTTGCAATGCTGCTGCTGGTTGTGACTTTTAAAGTTTTAATTCTTTTGAAATTAAAAAAGTAACATGAAACATTACCCTGCAAAATAGGAAGGAAATAAAAGTAACGCATACTGGTTGCAGTCTTAGGTGGGGGCAGACCAGGAGCCCAGGTCTAGAGGTCATGTACCCCCAAATGGGGACGCAATGGACACTTCAGGCTGACCACCAGGTGGGCTTGAAGGCCCTAAGACCTGCCCATGGGGAGGACCCAGCCTCTGCCCCACGATTCACCAACCTGGTCAGTGCCAATTAAGTGGCAGTGTGGCGAATGAGGAGAGCAAGGGGGTGAGAGTCATGGTCTGGTGCCTGGGCCCTCTGTTCTAGCTTTTTCTGTCCTTGGCCTAGAGCAAGCTCCCTTCCCTCTCTGGGCCTCAGTTTCTCTGAGCAAAGGGGAGGGTTAGACTAAAGCTGTGTTCACAGAGGGGACAGGGCTGGGACCCTTAGAGGCTGTCCGTATTCAGCCTGGAGTCCCCATCAGGGACCCTCCCCCGAGGCAAGCACCCTAGGCCAGGGACAGGTGAGGAGTCGCCTTTGCTCCAGGTTTGTGCATTTGTGCACGAGGTGCCAAGGTGAGCATTACTCCATCCTCAAGAGTAGAGGGGCGGCCTGGCTTCCCACAGCCTGGTTGTAGGCTGTGTCCTCTGTCAGCAAGTTCCTGCTCTGCCACCAACTGGCATCTACTTCTGCTCCTCAGTTTCCCACCTGTCAAAGGGAGGTAATAAAAGCGTGAACTCACTTCAGATGCAACAAAGATCTCCGAGGTTGTAGCTGTCACTGTGTGACCCGGGCCTGACCAGTTCTCTCCCCAGGTGCCCACAGGTCTCTCCCAGGCAGCTAGCTCTGTGTTGAGGGCGGGGAAAAGTGTCTGTGCTGTGGGTGTTCCCCGGGGGGAGGGAGGGGTTGGGAGGGTGGGAAGGGCCCGCCCCTGCACATAGGCACACGCCCCTGCGTCTTGCACATCCCTGCCAGCCCTTTGAATGTGCCATCCCATTGATCCACGCAACAATATGAGGTAGATACTTTTATTATCTCCATTTTACAGATGAGAAAATTGATGATTAGAGAGGTTAAGTGATTATCCCAAAGTCACACAGCTAGAAAATGGCAGAGCCAGACCTCAAACCCGAACTCTATGGGCCCTTGACTATTATGCTACACCTTTCCTCCACGTGTCATACACAAACGCCCAGGGACATGCATGCCACATACACACACATCCCCAACCAGAGAGTCTCTCATCTCCACGTCCCACCTGCATGCACACAAACACACGTCTGCCCTCCCCTGCGCTTAGGCATACAAACCCCGGCACCCAGAGATGCACTCAGACGGGAATATGTACCTTATTAGTAGACTGGCGAAAATTCACATGTACGTGCCCGCCTGCAAGCAGATGTCCACACACAAACACGCAAGGCACACGAGAGCATGCATAAACACATGCGAGTTCACATTTGCACACAAACACACTCACCCAGGAAAGTGCGCGCACACAAATGCACACCCCCGGGTGCACAGATGGTAGTGTCACCCGTGCACATGCACTGACATGCAAACACATAGGTACACAAGAAATATCCTCAAAGGAGCATTTAGACACACATGTGCACATACGTGTGCCTGTGTAGATGCATGTCCTCCACATATGGAGCAAAGCACACGGGTACTCTCACAGGCACACACAGGCACGGGGTCACACGGGCCCAGGCACCCTGGTGCAGTTAGGTGAGCAACCTCTTGTACCGTAGGTGTGATGGATGGCCCCACGTCCTAAGTGACTATCAAAGTGTCGTGGTGTGCGAGGCACAAACACCAATTAGCTGGGCCTTTGAAAGCATCAGCTTGTTAGAAGGGAAGCAGAAGAGGCTGGAACTGGCATAAAACACAGAGCTATTTAACTCTCGTGGGGTGGGGGTGTGTGTGCTGTGGAAAGTCCTTCGGGCAGAGCTCCCTCCTCCACTCTGCACTTGTTAGTGGAGAAGGACCCTCACGAGGGGCCTTGGCAGGCGGCTTTGATGCTCCTTGAAAGCGGGGGGTGGGGGGGCAGCCTCCTGCCAGCTCTGGGCTGGCACTGAGTGAGCGGGGGCTGCGCCAACTGGCGATCAATTTCATTCACATCGTAAACCTAAGTGCTTTCTGGAGAGTCGGGCAGATTGCACATAAAGTCCCCCTTCTGTCCCTAGCACACGGGTGGGCGGGTGAGGCAGAGGCTCTCCCGGGTAGGCAGACCTCTGCCAGGCTGCAGGAGACCTGGATAACCTGGTCCCCAGTAGGAG
Source organism: Ceratotherium simum simum (assembly GCF_057802395.1). NCBI lineage: Eukaryota > Metazoa > Chordata > Mammalia > Perissodactyla > Rhinocerotidae > Ceratotherium > Ceratotherium simum. The sequence goes on along the minus strand of NC_141921.1, from coordinate 17,999,615 downwards.
GTATCCTTGGGGACATAGGGAGTTCTCTCAGGAGGGCTGGCACTTGTGGGGGCAGCCGGAGATGTGGACAGCCCTGAGGTCTGCCAGACTCTGCTCCCTAATGGCTGAATGGCTTCAGGCAATCAGCTTCTCTGACCCTTGGTTTCTTCATCTGTAAAATGGGTTGATGTAAGAATTAAATGAGTTCCTGTCTGTGGCATGATGTGTCACAGAGCTGAAGAACCTATGCGCATGAATGAGGTCACGTTTGCGTTTATTGGTATGCCCAAATGATTCAGGCTCTGAGTCCCCCCATGCTCACTGCAGGGCCTCAGGCCACCCCCCACAGTCTCCACTGTTTCTGGCAGGCTCCGGAGGTGGGGTCTCACAGGGGCCCATAGACCTGTCTTTCATTACTGCAGCCCACCCATCATTCTTCCAGCCTGGTCCTGACCCAACTCCCATTTATGCACGCCTGCCACCTTTGAACATGTTTGACGAATCCTCCCCACCATTCCTCCCATCATGACATATCAATACCAGGCCAAAGAGTGGCCTCTGGGTGTTCTCCAAATCCCCTGTTGTTTGGATGCCACAGCGGTTCTGGGCTCTGCATCAAGGCCAGGGCAGCAGGGTGAAGACGGGGGATGAAAGGGGTAAAGGGTAGAGGGGACTGTGTTCCTGCTCAGCTCTGGGCCTTGTCATCTGGGCCCCAAGGAGCTGTACTTGTGCTTATCATCTCTCAAACACTCTCATGAAATCAGTTTCTTCAGCTTCTGCCTTCGCCCTGACCCTGGAAGCTGAAATCTAAGCAGGGGCTCGGCTGGGGAGGGCTCCACACTGCCCTCATTCCAGGAACCCATACAGTGGAGGGGTTAAGAGCAGTTCTGAAGCCAAACTGCCCAGATTCAAATCCTGGCTTTGCTATTTACCAGACACACGATGTTGGGTAACTTATCTCTGCCTCAATTTCCTCATCTGTAAAATGGGGATGATGGTACCTACCTCATAGGGCTGTTGTTGTGAGAAATAAATAAGTGAATGTTAGTAAAGTGCTTGGAGTGTTACCTAGCACATAGCAGCACGATGTGAATGTTTCCTGATAGTATTATGACGATATTAATGTTATGATATTATAACCATTGTTCCTGTTTCTCCTGTGCCCTTTTCAGACTCTCCTCCCCAATTCTTACTCTTATAACAACAAAATCAGTCTCCATATTTATTAGTGGGTTCAAAACAGAACTGGGAGTGGGAGTACGACAGGGTTACTACAGTTCACAACTCCAAGGGTTGACTTCCACATTATAATCTTTGTCAGTGCCCCTCCCCCCTGGAATTGTTCAGAACCCAACCTGAGCAGCTGAATATAGCTATCTCCTTTTCTCTCTGATAATGGAGCCCTGCTGTCTTAGTCTGCTCGGGCTGCTATAACAAAGCACCATAGACTGGGTGGCTTAAACCACAAACATTTATTTCTCACAGATCTGGAGGCTGAGAAGTCCAAGAACAAGGTGCCGGCAGATTTGGTTCCTGGTAAGAACCCTTCCTGGCTTGCAGACGGCTGCCGTCTCGCTGCTTCCTCCCACGGAAGAGAGAGAGAGTGCTCTGGTGTCTTCCTCTTCTCCTAAGGGTGCTATTACTACCATGGGAGCTCCACTCTTATGACCTCATCTAAACCTAGGCCCCCAAATGCCTCCACCTCCAAACACCATCACACTGGGGATTGGGGCTCCAACATGTGAATCTGGGGGCGCACAAACATTCAGTTCATAACACCTGCCCAGCCAAGGCATCTCATGGTCAGGCACTCACAATGAGCCTGGCATACAGTAGGCACTCAGGAACTAGGGGTGGACCTTTTGATAATTAATCCTCGTCACCACCCTGGGAGGAGTAGATGGTTATCCTCAGACTAGAGATGGGGAAATTACACTCAGAGAGGGCTGTATTAGTCAGGAGAGGAGAGGCTATGCTGTGGTAACAAACAACCCCTAAATCTCAGTGGAGAAACACAACAAAAACTTATTGTTTGCTTATGCAAAGTCTCCTGCAGGTCCGGGCACCTCTCAGGGCTGCTGTCCTTCATGGGGTGACTCAACTTTCCATGCCACTTTGATCTTGAGGATCCACTGCCTCAAAAGAGGCTTTCTTGGTTGCTGCAGCAGCTGGAAGGTCATGCACCAGCTCTTATATGCTTTGGCCGGGAAGTGACCATTTCACCTCTGTCCACAGCTCCTTGGCCAGGAGCAGTCACACGGCCCACTTACCAAGAAGGAGCCTGGGAAATGTAGGGTTTCGTGTATGCAGGAGGAGGGCCGGGGTGATTCTATGTGTCTAGGCATGGACAAGACAAGAAGGGCCCGGGAGCTTAGAGTGAGAGGGAGTTCTGTCAAGTGGGGCAGAGAGGAGAGGCTTCCTTGGAGGGGACTGGAGCTTGGCTTTGAAGAGGAGGCCAAGACAGATTTGGCATGGATTAGGCAAAGAAGAGGAAGAGGGCATTCCACGTGGGGACAAAGAAAGAGTAATCACCTGGAGGTAGACAAGCATAAGATGCCTCCAAGGAACAATGAGAACATCCTGGCTTGAGTGGTCTGTCTAGGGAGGATGGGGAAGGTCAGGGTGGACTTTCAAGGCCTTAGAGAAAGAGAAATATTTTGGAGGCAGAATTGATGAATCTGCAGTCCATCGTCACCTCTATGTGGATAAGGTGGGAGAAGGGGCTCTGGTTTGATTTGCAGGTTTCTGGCTTGGGAAACTGGGAGATGAAGGCACCAGTCATCAAGCTGGGGAAGCCAAGAGGACGAGCGTGGTGTGGGTCAGAGAAAAACTTGGTTTGGGCCACACTGGGTTGGAGATATCCAGGGAACATGCAAGGAGGGGCCAGGAGGCAGTGGATAGTCGCGTCCCAAGCTCAGGAGAAAGAGCTGGGCTGGAGTGGAAGATTAGAGGTGTAGGCACGCAGATGGTGACTGAAGCCTTGGGCACGGATTATATTACCCAGGGGTCATGTGAAGGGTGAGCGGAGAAGGGGACCTGGACAGAGCTCTGGAGAGCAGCCTTGTGAGAAGGGCAGAGGAAGAGTCCAAGAAGGTACCAGCCAGAGGGGTGGAGGCAAAGCCAGGAGGCATCATGGGAGCAAGAGAGAGCCAAGAAGAAAAGAGAGGTCAGTTGTGCCTGACGCTGTCCCGGCATCCAGAAGAGGCATGACCGTGGGATTTAGTGACAAGAAGGCTGCTGGTGACCTTGGGGAGGATTGTTTCTAGGGCATGAGGGGTACAGAGGCCAGCTTGGAGTGGGTCAAAGAGCAAATATAGACAACTCTCAGAAGCTTCTCTAGAGGGTGAGGAGAGAGACAGCCATGGTGGAAGAGGTTGGGCTGTCAAGGGAGAGTATTTCTTAAAATTATTTTATCATTATTATTGGTTTTTAAGAAAAGAGACTTGAATGTGTTGAGAGCTGACAGGAAGGAGCCAGTAGGGAGGGAGATGCTGGCGATTCAGGGTATCCCTGGGGGGTGGGGGGCAGTGGAGAGGAATCCAGGACTGGGGTGGTGGGTTGGGATTCATCTAGAAGGTCAGCCATAGGTGGGCTGCTGGGGCAGGGTCAGCCATGAGGAAGCCATGGAGAGGGAGTTGGGGAATGACAGACAAGTAGCTGAGGCTCGAGGGTCCCAGAGAGATCAAAAACATGGTGGGGTGGGGGTGCGGGTATAAGACCCAGGAAAAGGGAGAGGTTAGGAGTAAAGGTATGAGTTGGAAAAAGAGGCAGAGCGGGGGGAGACACGGAGAGAGAGATAATCAGAGACATAAAGACACAGAAGGATACGAAAAGAGACAGAGAGGGGAGGACGAAAGGCAGGGCTGAGGCTCAGGAGGCGACCCCTCAGGAGAGACCCCTCCGTGCCGGCACAGGTGGGACTGCTGTGGAAAGAACGTGTGCTTTTCTCAGGGGACCCTGAGCCAGAGCTCAGATCCTCTCCCAAACCCTACTGGCACCCAGCCCAGGAGTCCACCTGACTATAGCCATGCAGATGCCCGGGCCCCTTGCTCTCTGGGGTCCAGGGGTGGGGAGGGGCTCTGCCAAGCCCTTCCTCCATTACAGGAGCGCTGACCACGCCCCTCAATGCCTCCAGTCCTGGGTAGAGGGCAGCCTGGTCTTCACTGGGGCAGTCCAGGCCTCTGGGCACCCCACAGGCATTGGGCCCCAAGTATAGACAGGCCCTGAGGGAGACGAAGGTGGCAGCCAGCCCCCTGCCCCCCACCTCTCATGGCCCCAGCCCCAGGCCCTGGTCGCCCCGTGGGGCCTAGGCCACCCTGACATTCACCTAATTGTCTTCCCGCTTTGATGAGTGGCTCCGCAGAGGCGCCGCCACGGATCAAATTAAATGTGAGCTGAGCAGGCAGCCCTGCTGATGAGATGGGAAATACCACATTTACATAGCCCAGCCCCAGGGTGGGGAGACCCAGGCCCAGGAGACAAAGGTCCAGGGGACCAGGGAAAGACGGAGTCAGAGAGACGGAGACAAGAGATATGGGGGTGGGGAGAAGGAAAGAGATGGCGTAGAAGGTGGGGGAAGGTCGGCAGGGCACCATCCAGAGGGTCCCAGTCACTGCTGCTGAGTGACAGGCGGTGGGGGAGGAGGGAGAGCAATACAGGTGGAGGTTCTTGCCACCCCCAGCAGGTGACCTCCACCCTGCCATGCCCAGCCAGCTGGCCCTGGAGGTAGGAAGGTGGCCTGGAGCCAAGGTGCAGCTGAGTACCCCTCCTGCCCCACTCCCAGCTGGGTCTCGGAGCAGCTCCCCTCATCCCACCCCAGAGCCCACAGCTGGGCCGCAGCTGCTTCCCTCAGCACAGCCCTGGTGGGTGCAGCCACGAGCTTCCCCTCAGTTCACGTGGGGACATTCTGGCTGCCCCAGAAAGGGTGTGTGTGGTGCGTGTACAAATGTGACAGCGAGAGTGCGATCACGCGTAGCACCAGCATGGGGTCTTCTAGGTGCGGGTGCAACGGCTGTCACTAGCCCTGGGCACTTGGAGGACATTAGTGAGCCAGGTCTTCCCTCGGCTCAGTTTGGCCCAGATGTTCCCACTCAGGGACTCCGAGTCTGGGTGCAGGATGTGGGGCGCTGTTGTTCAAGTCACGGTGACTGTGCCAGCAGCCCCTCCTGCTCCTGAAAGCACGTTCCAGGAGCAAAGCACTGTCACAGCCTCAAAACAACTCTGTGACGAAGCCACTCATATTCTCCCCACTTTACAGAGAAGAAAACTGAGGTTCCAAGAGGGGAAGTGGCAGTGGCTTGACTACCTAGAAAGGGCACTGCCCAGAAGTGAACCCAGGACCATCCTACTCAGCCCAGTCGGTCCTTCTCTGCTCCATCTTCTGTCTGTCTCTCTGAGCATCTGAGGCCCCTGAAGGCTGGGTCTGGTGGTCCCACAACACTCAGCACTGAGCCCTTGTGCTTAGTAGGAGTTGAGAAGGACTTATTCATCCCTTCCTTCAGCTTGCTATCCAGGTTCCCTCCAGAAACACCCCCTATCCTCCCTCTTCAGCCTCACACCTGGGCTGGACACCTGGGATAGTACTTTCACCATTAACAGGGTTTACTGAGCACATGCCATGTGCCAGGCCTGAGGCACGCCCTTTACGTGTGTGTCACTGATCCCTCACTTCAACCCGAGGCAGGCTGCACCATCGTTAGCCTCATTTGCGAGATGTGGAAACTGAGGCTCACACAGATCAGGGAGAGGCATTCTGTTACGAGTTAGGCTCTATTTGGGTACCGTCTCCTTTTCCCTGAGAGTCCCCTCCCTCTGTCACCGACACAGACCTAGCCGTCCAGGGAGACAGAGGGGTGTGGAAGGAGAGGCTTCCCGTACTCGAGGGCGTGTGAGCTCGGGGCCAGGGCCCCCAGGACGCTCTACCCTGTGCCAATGTCTGTCAGGTGGTGTCTCCACCTCACCTCCTCGACTCCTCACAAGAGCTCTACGACCTGGGAATGAATATCCTCCCATTTTAGAATGAGCAAACCAAGGCTCAAAAAGGGGAAGTGACAGCAAGTCAGCATCAAGGCTAGTTGTGAGGCCCAAGCGTCCAAATTCCCAGCTCTTTCCAGCACCCAAGGCTAAGCAAAGTTTGCCCCTTGCTTTCCCCATGGGAACTCCCACTTGGGGCTCCCCCCCCCCCCGCCCAGGGGAGCTAGACCCACGAAAGCGCCAGTTGGCTCCACTGAAAAGCCCTTCCCCCTCACCCACGGGGTCCAGGGTGGCTTTTACTGGGAAAATAATTAGAAATCTAATTCTTATTTCTCCCACTCCGCTAATTGTCTGTGGACAATTTGATTGTAACAGTCGTCACTGAAGCAGAAAAACCACCTTATTTCTGCCAGACATCCTCCCTGCAATTAACACTAGCAACTGCCTGGCTCTCCTCTCACCTGCAGAGACCCAGGGCTGCCCTCACCTCTCTGCCTCCCCAGCTTTGGCGAGAGCACATCTGGGGGCCAGGCCTGGCCACAGGGGGATGGGGCAGGGACTGCGCAGGGGCGGGTGCCTATAGGGCAAGGGAGAGAGAGAGGAGATTGGGGGGTGGGATATGAATATTTGAGCATTTGGGGAAGAGGAAGGAGAAATGCAGACCCAGGCCCAAGGAGAGACAGGGGGGCAGCGGGCCAGACCCAGGGCAGAAAGAGATGGGGGAGAAGGGAAGGCAAAGGAGGGAAGAAAATGCCCAATAGGAGTCAGGCTGAGGAGGCAGGAGCCAGGACCCCCAGCCCAGACCCTCTCTCTGCCAAGGCAGGGGACACAGCTCTGAGACAAAACCAGACAGTGTTTTTAGGAGCCGGCTGCCGAGGGCTCCCCAGAGGGCCCAGCCTCCTGTGGGATGTGGCTGCTTAAGAAGGGAAGGAGGGGAGGAGGGGCTGGGACAGGAGGGGTGTGCAGAGATGGGAAGGGTGAAGGATCCAGGGACCAAAACAAGAATGCAGTTGGAGACAGGACCGAGCATAAGACAGCCATACAACTGACCTGTTGATCGAAGCTGTGAGGGCTCTGCTCTCCTACCTACCACCCACCACCTGCCCTTTGCTCACTGAGAGCACAGCCCTCTGGGGGCAGGCATCCTCTATTTCTAGCCCAGTCTCCCCACACATCTTGTCTCCAGAGTCCCCATCCCTGTCCCTGTCCCCCACCCTGACCCACTCTCTCCTTTCCTGTGCAGAAGCCCTGACCTCACATGGGTTGGGGTTGAGCCCTCTGTCTTGGGGTGCAGGCTGAAGAGCTCACAGTGGTTCTCTTTGCCAGAGGGGGCAGGAGGGAGGGCCTGCTGGCTGTGTTGGCACCAACCTGCTCTCAGAGGCCCATTCCAGGGCATCTGCCCCAGGGTGGATGCTCCATTTAGGGGCAGGGGGTGGGCAGCCCAGCCTCACCTCACGGGGAACCCTGAGCAGCCTCCTCTGCCCCAGCCCCCTCTCTCTTAGTCAGGCCAGGAGGGAGAGTGCAGGCGGACTGAGGGGCAGGCGGCCATGTGGTTGGGGCCTGGGGCCTGCACAGGGGTGGGAGAGCAAGAGAAAGAGAGAGAAAGGGGAGCTTCAGCCCAGAGCCTCCTCCACCTCTTCTTCCCTCTGTCGGTTCCCAGCCATCCCCACTCCCCCCTCCCAGGCTTGTCAGGGGAGGATATGGGGGGGCGCCGGGGGCTCCTGTCAGTCTCAAGCTGGAGAGCTCCCCGAGCTTCATTAACATGCAAATTAGCAAGTTCTGACTGGCTGTGGCAGCGATGGGCAGCCACCCCTCCCAGCCCCACAAGTGTGTGTGTGTGTGTGTGTGTGTGTGTGTGTGTGTGTGTGTTGCTGGCAGGCAGCAGGGTTTGAAGAGGGGAGACTGGCTCTCATTGCCCTGGACTCCGCAGACAGCAATATACGTGTCTCATGCACACATACACACACATACCTACACAAAGACACACGCCCACACACATAGTACATATATACACAGACACACACATGCACATATATGTATATACATACGCACACCAGACATACAAACACTCCTGGTCACAGCCAGCCAGCCACATATCTATTGCTTAGGGACATCCATGGACACACAATCACACACACAACTTCACCCACAGTGGTCACACCCTAAACTGTCTCAAACAGGCAAGCTCCCTCCCTTTTCAAACCCACACTATTTCACATTCTCACACACACAGCCCCACCCAGAAACACACTCACAAACACACCGTCCCCCACACAGCCACACACATACACACAGAGTCCAGTCAATCACACAAAGTCACACCCAGGCACACAGTCCAGTGAGAGGCAGGCACTGAGGCTCCACAGTCTGCCCCAGAGTGCAGCCACCCCCTGGATCCCTCCAGCCCATCCTGTCACATGTTCCCTCCACCGGAACTGACCAAGACCAGCAGGCCTCCTGGCCCATCCTCACAGCTGAGTTTCTTGCACCCTTAGCCCCTCTGCTTGGACCCCGACTCTGAACCTCCTTCACCAGCCCGCTTGCACTGACTTCTCATCATCACCCGCCCCGCAGCCTGCCCCGGTCTCCCTCTGTGGGGTTGGGCCCCTCCTGTGGCCACACGGTCCCCAGGCTTCCCCAGAGAGGGGCCCTGGTCACGCTGCACTGAAATTGCTTGTTGATGTGTCTGCCTCCACCAGGCGGGAGCTCGAGGAGGACAGGGGCGGCGTCAGCCAGTCTGGTGCATTGCTCTGTCCCCAGTGCTCGGTTCACTCTTACCCTCTGGGCTGTTTCCGCAGCAGGGTGCAGCAGGAGCCAGCAGCGATAATAACATGAACAGCTAATACTTACGTGGCTGGGCCACATACACAACGACCCCACAAGGGAGTGCCTATTCTTATACCCCATTGTTACAGATGAGGGAGCTGAGGCACAGAGGGGTTCAGGAGCCTGACCCAGATCACCCAGCCTCTGAGCGACAGACATGACTGGGATCTGAATGCGGATGGCCCAGCTCAGCACAGCTTTGCATGTGCTCTTCCCCAGGACACCAGGCAAAGACTCAGAGTGTTAGGGGGCAGTCACAGGGGTGGGGAGACGGAGTGGGGGAGGGAAAGAGCAGCAGGAGGATTTTCCCAGTCCTGAGGAATAGAAGGAGGCCCTTGACCTCTGAGGGAAGGGTCTCTGCTCACTCACACTTGTCATGGAGGCTCTGGGCCCTGGGATCCTGGGGCATCAGGGCTGGGGAGATCAACGAGACACCCCCCATTTTAGAAAGGGAGTGACTGAGGCCAGAGAGGTCCCAAACTTGACGCCCATTTCTTCAGTACCTGCCGAATGCTCTCCTTTGATCCTCAAGACAGCCCAGTGAGGTTGGCACTCTCATTGGCTCCATTTTACAGGGCAGAAAAGTGAGGCTCCGTGTATCTCCACATGCCCAAGATCAGTGTGGTGGCCATCTGTGGTTTTGTATTCAGGGAACCAGTTTCCCCACTAAAGGGCCCACCTTCCTGGGCAGTGTTGATTGGCTAAGGGATGGACACATGATTCAAACTGGGCCAATCAGAGCCCTGACTTGAGAGTTTTGAACTTGGGGCCAAGATGAGGCTGTGGAGGTTTCAGCAGCCCAGATCCCGTTCTGCAGTGGGAGAGGGAGAGAGCCTATCACCTGCCTGTTACGGGGCAGCCCAGGGGCTTCAGCATGCCCTCGGCTTACTAGGCAGTCTCCAGCTGGTTCCACTAGCTCCACCTTGCCCAAGCCTCTCCCCCATCGCCCCATCACCCCTCTGCTTGTCCAGGGCCAACTGTCACCCAGGGGCTCACGAGTGTCCAGGGGGATGGAAGCCGGGCAGGAAGGGGCTGTGCCCATTGGACGCCCCAGGGGCTGCTGAGGCACAGCTCAGGGCACGGACAGCCTCACTCCTGCTGGACAGTCATGGGTGAAAGGCTGAGTGTTGTCACTGAGGGGTCCTCACCCTCACACTGCCTGAGGCCAGGGCCCTCGTTTCTCGTTCACCGTGCCCAGAACAGGGCCTGGCACACAGCAGGCACTCACTGTCCCTTTGTGAAATGAATGAACGGACGGATGAATATGTCTCAGGCCCTGGCTGGGCACAGAGCTCACTCACCAGTGTGGGGCTCAGCAGGTGCTCCTCCCCACTCACCTGTCCTCTCTGGTCCCTCTCACCACCCCCTCGCCAGCCTTTGGGGTCTTTTATCCCGTCCAGGGGTGGGGGTGGGTGGCTCTCTGCTTGCAAGCTGCCTGCAGTTGTGGGGGCTTAACTTAGAAGAGGATCTTTTGAATGTAAAAGGCCAAGAGTACACGGCTTTTTTTCTCTTGTCCAGTGCAGGGGTGACCTAGTGTCACCTCATATGGTGGATCAGGCTACGGGTGGCACCCCCAAGCTGTGTAATGCAGCAGCTCAAGACTGAAGCCCAACTGCCGAGGCTGCGAGAGACCCTTGGAGAACAAGTCAAGACACGGTGAGAGTGGGTGGGAGAAAGAGTGGCCTGTTGCTTAATTATCCAAAATGTCATCAGGCCCCATGTCAGCTGTTGAGCTCTGACTTGAACCCAGGACTCTTAACAACCTCGGACTTCCAGGCCCCCATGCTCGCCTTTCTGAATTCCTCAGAGAGAATTCTTAGCGCTCGCCATTTGCATCTGATGTTAGAGTTGTCAGGGCTTCCTGAATGTGGCCTGATACATCCTGCCCTGTCCGCTGGGCCCCTTCCTTTCCCAGACCCAGTGTGGGCCCCAGGTGGGGCTTGTCAGTGACCCTCCCTCCGGTCTGAAGGCTGCTGTTAGGCCTCTCCCTTCTGTTCAGGGATTTTTGATCCAGGAGAGGGCCCCAGGTCCCTGGAGAGAGAAGAAAAGGCCAGGCCTGCCCCCTGGGCCAGCGCCCCTGAGTATCTTTGAGAAATTCCCTGAGGTTGAACGGAGGTGTCTGTGTTCCTGGCTCTGGTTCCTCAGCTTGGCAGCTGCCCCCGACATTTGGCACAGACAAGGCAGGAGCACAGCATCCAGCTGAGGGCTCCAGGGGCGAGCGTGGTCGGCAAGCCAGGGCAGCCCTTCCCAGCCCTGGAAGCAAAGAGTTAACCGGCTGGGGAAGGAGGGAGCAGCAGTCATTTGGCTAAGGAGCCTTGTTAATTGATTCCCTCATTCCCATTTGTTCCTGCTAAAGAGAGACAGATGAGAGGGAGCCCGCCAGGCCCGTCTTGGCACCCGGCAGCTTGGCTGGGCACAGCTGTGCTCCTGGCTCTGGTATCTCTGTGGGGGGAGGAGCCCGTCACAGTGGAGGTGAGGAGGTGGGGCAGGCCCAGTGTGCCTCTGCTCACCCTCCATATGGACAGACCTCAGAGTGCTTTTGGGAGGACAGATCTTTTCTTTCACCTTGCGACACCTCTTTGATCTTTTGGCCGGCACTGTGGCCACCCATGGTCTGGGAGCTCAGTAACAGACACCAGAGGCCGCTCCCTCACTGCAGGCTCACCATGGGCCCCTGTCAGCATGAGGCCCAGGCAAGGTTTCTGTCTGGGAGAGGTCAGCCCTGGCCTGTCGAGTTCTCTGGCTTTGTGAGGCACAGTGAAGTCCATGTCACAAAACTGGCATCCTTGTCATGGCCACGGGCTCCATCTGAATCCCCTGGTCCTGCCGCCTCAGAATCACCTTTTTATCTGTTCCTGCCTCGCCTTATCTCAGCCAAGCTCCCGGTGCTGTTTTGGATGGTGCCCGACAAGGGCCTTGCCAGTGTCCCCCAAGGGGATGGAGTTTGAATGTCACAATGCAGTCCCGTATGGAGACCCCTGAGGTCAAATCCTGGCTCTTCCACTCACTAGCCGCATAAACTAGGCAAGACATTTTTCTCTTTGAGTCTCAATTTTTTCATCTGTAAAATGGCAGTAATACTAGTGCCTGTGTGTGGCAGATTGCAAAAGTGGCCACAATTTTCCACTCCTCCCTGGGCATGCCCCATGGCGATGTAACTTTGCAGCTTCTCCCATACCCTTGAATCTGGGTTGGCCTTGCGCCTTACTTTGGCCACCAGAATGTGACAGAAGTGCCAGAGCCAGTTCTGAGCCTGAGCCTCAAGAGGTCTTGCACGCTTTCATTGGCTCTCTTGGAGCCCCACCCAGCTGCTGCATGGAAAAGCTTGGGCTATCCTGCTGGATGAAGAGGGACATGGCTCAGTCATCCCCATCACCCAGATGACAGCCAGGCAACTCCCAGAAGTGGAGCCACTTAACTGATGAGCAGCTGACTACACATGCATGGGTGAGCCCGGCCAAGATCAGAACAGCCCAGCTGAATTTCCAAACCATAGAATCATGAGCTTAATAAGTGATAGTTGTTTTAAGCCATGAATGTTGGGGTGATTTATTACACAGCAAAAGCTAACTAATACACTCTCTCAAATCATTGCTGTATGGACAAAGATGAGACAATGTAAGTAAAGTACCCAACAGAATGCCTGGCACATAGCAGGTGATCAGAAAGTACAGCTTCTATTACTGTTGCCCAGGGTGGAGTCATTGACCATAAATTAAAGCCTCTTGTATTTGAGAATGTTCTCTCATAGGCACTCAAAAGTTACAGGGAACTCTCTCTGACCTACCTCCTCCACACACCTCCTCTGGGGTAATAATGGAAACAATAGATGACATAATTGAGCACCTACTCTGTGCCAGGCTCTGTAGCAGGTAATTTACATGCATTATCTCATTTCATCTTCTCTCCACTTTATGAGAGAGGCACTGTCATTTATCCATTATTGCATTTAACACATTCGCCATTTTAAATCCCAGCAAACTGAGGCTCAGAGATGTGAAATCTAATTTACACACAGGCTGCACAGCTAGTGAGTGGCTCCAGAGACTTGTTAGAAAGCAATTGACTACCTTCTGCTTTTGTCTGCTCTGCCAGTTCAGCTTCCATCTGCAGGCCCTTTCCCAGCAACCCCAGTCTCTGGGGATATGAGGGTCTTCCTCACACTTTTATCAGATATTACAGTTAGGCCCAGTTACATCCCCACCCAACCACTCCAGGAGCCCAGACACTGCTCCTCTAGCCTCTCACACACACAGACAAACTCTGTTGGGAGCCTTCTCCTTTTCTCTGTCAGGACGATGTTTTTTATCCTCTGCTCTCAGTCAATGCCTTCTGGGGCCATGGGCTTTTCTCAGGCTGCCCCTCCTGGGCCTCTGAGTGACAACTACTCAATTTTCCAAACTTTTGCAAATTTTCCCTTGTTCTCATGGTTCCCTTCCATCTCTCTGGTTAGGAATTCAGCTGACACTCACACTGTGCAAGGGACATTGGGCGTATTATCTGCCCAGCACCTTTCCCTTCTCCTGGGAGCCTCAGGCCTTCCCAGCCCCCTGCCGCCCTGTGGCTACAGTGTGAGCTGCCCTGTTCTTGTGGGAGCTCCGCCCCTAGCTGTAGTTGATTGGCCTAACGGTGGTATATAATTCAAGCTTAGCCAATTAAAGGTCTTCTCCAAGTTTTTCACCTGGAAATGAAAGAGAATCAGACTTTCTTGGAAGTTATAGGATATCAAAATTGTGAGGATGCTATTATGAAATTTTTCATATTTTATTTTTCCTGTTTTTCACTAATTTCATTGCTTTTGTGTCTGAATACTTACTAGAATAGTAAATCTTTTTTTTTTTTTTTAATATATGTGCCTTTGGAATGGTCTTTTCTCTCTTCACAAACTCCGTTATCATATTTCTTCATATTTTTAGACCAAAGGTGGCCTATTTAAGAGAAAAAAATTAAAGATAAAAGTTGATTCCTCTTGGGGCCGGCCCGGTGGCACAAGCGGTTAAGTGCCCGTGCTCCCGGGTTCGGATCCCGGGTGCGCACAGACGCACCGCTTGTTAAGCCATGCTGTGGCGGCGTCCCATGTAAAGTAGAGGAAGATGGGCACGGATGTTAGCCCAGGGCCAGTCTTCTTCAGCAAAAAAGAGGAGGCTTGGCATTGGATGTTAGCTCAGTGCTGGTCCTCCACACACACACACACACACAAAAAAAGTAGATTCCTCTTGTAAAAAAATCTGGAGGATTCAGTGTTTCCTGCCTCGAGGAAGAAGCAGGTCTGCAGTTGGAATGGAGGAGCTGACATGCTGAGAGAAGCAGACAGCAGAGCAGACCCAGCGGCTCCTCAGGCCCAGCTGCTCTCTGGGCCATTCCCGTGGGTTAATTCCTTGGATCCTGCAAGTCACTAAATCCCTCTTTGTGCCTATGGGAGTCAGAGTCGCGTTTCTGTCACTTATAAAACAGAGTTCTGACCAAGGCCCCTTGCCATGTGGCCTCTCCAAACACTTCTTCCAGAGAGGCCAGGGCAGGCCCTGGGGACAGTGGGAGGGGAGCTGCTCCCTTACAAGTGTGGTTTCTCGCCTGGAGAGAGAACTTCAGTCCCATGGACTTAAGTCCCATCTTTACAGATGATTCACAAAGTAAAGGTTATCCTGATCTTAGAAATTGGCAACACCAATCACCTATATATTCAGACTAGAGACCTGGATGAGACCCTCTTTCTCCCTTGTCCATCACCCCTCTTATCTAGACCATGAACAAGTCCTGGTAATTCTATCCCCCCAAATTATCTCAAATCTGAGCACTTCTCTCCATCTCTATTGCTACCCTCTGGGTTCCTACCATCCTCCTCTCTGCTCTGGACTCTGCAACTGTCTCCTACCTGGGCTGGCCCCAGAAGGCCCATTCTCCCCACGGCAGCAAAAGCGTCCTTAGCATGTACATGCAACTCAAATCACATCACTTCTTTACTTAAAGCTCTGTGGCTTTCCACTGCCCATTGCATTTGGAATAAAATCGCCTGCTCACACACATCTGTTTGCCCTGCCATAGCCACAGTGGGCTCCCTCCTGTACTGCAGACACATCCCAGGACGCTTGCCCCTGCTCTTCCCTGAGTTCTCTCACTGTCACTTGAGAGCCCAGCTCTTTTTCATCACTTAGGTCTCAGCTGAGATGGCACCTTCTCGGAAAGTCCATCCTGATCATCCTTCCTAAAATAAGCCCTGGGCCCAGTTACTCTGCACCCCAGTCCCTCATTTGTATTCTTTAAAGTATCATCACAACCTGGGGTGTTTTGTTTGTGTATTCATTTTGGGTCTACCCCTCCCACTAGAATGTAACTCAGTGAGGGCAGGAAATGGGTCTGCCTCGTTCACTCTTGTGTCCCTAGGACCTCACACGGTGCTTGGTACGTAGATGAGTTTGATAAATATTTATTAAATGATTAAGTACAAAGTTGAAGAATCCAGTGAAGGAGGCAGTATTATCCTCATTCTCAGAACAGAAAGTTGGGGCTGGCACGGAGCCAGCAAGTGGCAGAATGGGGTCTGAAGCCTAAGTCTGTGTGGGGACAGAGCCTTTGAGCTTTCCCAAACAGCCAACATTTGTGTCATGTGTGAATTTACAAAGCAAGGCCATGCTCATTATTTTATTTGAGCTTTGCCACGTAGTCCATTCTCCCAATTTTATAAATGAGGAAATGGGGGCACAGAGGGGACTCATGGCTGGTTCAAGGGGCCCTGTCTTCAATAGGGACCTCTAAGGTCTCACGGGCTTCTGGGGCCCCTAAACCTGTCAGGGCCAGAGGGATGCAGTCTGAGCTCCCCCTGCCCGTTGGGGTACCACCTCCCTCTGCCCCCATGCAGGCCACCCGCCTGTGTCTGTCACATCAAGTTCAAGTGATTCATGTGGCAGCGGCTCCTGGTCTGCCTGTCGGCACGTCAGCTAGTCCTGGTTACCATGACAACGGGATGCAAGGCACCAGGGCATCAGTGGGCTGTGGCTCTCGGAGGGCAGTGCCATGGCGGGGGAGGGGGCTTGTTTCCTCCTCCTGTGGGAAGCTTGGCAAGGGCTAGAGCCTCCGGGGGCTGGCTGGCCCCTCCCTGCCTCCGTGCCTTGGCATTTCCTTCCTGCCATCTGTGCTGGGAGCTGGGGGAGGGGCTAGAGTGCCATCCCTGGTGGGAGGGGCTCAGGAGCAGATGGGTGGGAGGACCAGCCCTTCCCCAAGTTCTAAAGCCTCTCTTCCAGGGCCCCCGTCTTAGCCTCTCCGGCCACCACTGTCTGCCTCACCACACCACAGTCTTTTTCTCCTTGACACAAATGGGAGGTTCAAGACCCAATTCAGCCAGAAAATTGGTCTCTGGGCTTGGAGTAGAACACTGGGATCCTGATTTCAAGGGAGGGAACCTGCTTTGGGCCAGCACCTGGCTAGGATTGTATCTCAATCACTCCTCCCAGCAACCCTATGGGTTCAGTAGTATCCGACCCATTTTACAGAGGTGGAAACTGAGGCTCAGTAATGTGAGGCGACTTGCCTCAAATCAGCCAGCTGGAAAGTGGGAGCACCATGATTCAAACCCAGGTTCAGCTGGCTCCTGATCTTGCTCTCGCAGGAACCCTTGCTGCCGCCTCTGAGGAGAGAGGATTCCTCCCTGCCCCAGCCCCTCCATCAATCAGCTCACCCCTACCAGAGGGATGGCGGCTGGAGCTGAGCTCGTGCAAGGAGCACTGGCCTACAAGTCGGCTCCTGGCTTTGTGGCCTGGCTCTGCAGCCGGCTGGCTCGGGACCACAGTCCCTTTGTCCAGGCACTGCAGGATGGCTGGAGTGAAGGTGCTGCTCGACGGCGGACATGAGGCTATTGTGTCCTGCCCCAGGGAGAGGTTTGGGTCTGGGCCTGGGACAGGTGACAGGGATGGGGATGTGGCCAAAGGAGTCAGAGCTAGCTAGAGGAGCAGGGGCCTGCTTTCATAATGGGATATCCAAATGGGTCATTGCTCACTTGGAATTGCTTCTGAGGGCAATGGGTGCCGAGCATCGCCACATTTTAAATTGAGATGTAGATCTCTTCAGGCCTTGCAAGGTTGGTGACCCCAAGCTGGTTCTGTGACCCTTAGTACCCACTTCCATGGTCCATAAAGGGAGGTGAGAGTGTTGAGGCTAGGGCAGGGGGAGATAGGCAATGAGGATTCTTTTGGACGGGCAGGTGGGGTGTGCCCCCTGCTCCCACCTTAATTGGGTGAGGGAGTGGTGCTTCAAGAGAAGCATTTGGAGAAGCTGACGTGTGTCCCCTAGAATTTGGGTAGGCACAGCGGCTGAGGCCTGACCCTGGCTTGACAAGACTCTAGAAGGAGGTGGTGACTTGGAACTGTCTGTGGCGGGGGAGAGTCTGGCAAGCTCAGGTTCTCCTGTGGGTCGAAGGAGCCCTAGCAAAGCATGCTGCACAAGGGGTCTGCCCGCCAAGGCCAGGTGACCTCTTGGAGTCTGAGTGGGGGAACCCCCAGAAACAGGAGCTGGGGACAGTCGTGAGCTATCAGCTGCAGACATCATTGCCCATGTCAGAGAAATACTGGCTGAAGGAACCTGGTAAGGGGGGCTCCAAAGACCCGCAAGAGATGCTCCACAGAGAGGACCTGTTAGCCCAAATCATCCTGGGGGACCATGCCTCCCATCCCCATCGCAGCTTCCTTAGCCTGGGTCAGGCCTGAGCTAGAGAGGGAAAGGAGGAATCTTTAGATTGAAAGACAAATTGAAGCTTTTATGATAGATTAGATTGGAAATTTTACCTCACAAAAAAAAAGAGATTGATAGTGGCTGAGAGTGTCCAGAAAAATTATGGGCTATGTCCCAGATATGGTCCAGGAGCAGGGAAACACCGGAGCAAGCTCTGAAGAAGAATCTCAGCAGTGCTGAGAGTCAAGCGTCTTCTGCTTAGGCCCTACCAGGCCCGGCCATTGCAGTAAACTGGTCCCCTTGATCGGTGTCCTGAGGGGGGAAGTGGTCTGACTCCATTCCAGGCCCCTCTTCCTCCCTCCTCCCACCCCACCCCCATTCTCTCCCTGGACTCAGGCTACACTGGGAGGGGTTTCCGGGTGGTTGTCTCTTCCCACCTGCTACCCCTGCAGGGCCCCCTGTTACTCCCTCCTTGTTCCTGTCAGCACAGCTCCCAAAGCAGGAGCCCACAGCCCCTCCTCTGCTGGCTCTAGGACCTCCCTCATCCCTCTTCTCCCCCTGCCCACCCTAGAGCTGATTTTGGCTTCTTGGGACTGAGTTCAGTACTGCAGCTGGGGCAGGGCTGGGTCAAGTATCCTCAAATGGGCCAATAATCATCCCATATCCCCCATTACAGATAGGGAAACTGAGGCCCAAGAAAGCAAGGGAACTTGCCCAAGGCCATACAGCAACCCCTGGCAGAGCCAGGTTAGAATCTAGGTGGTTAGCTCCCTAGTCCTGGGCTCAGTGGAGCACCTGGGGTTCCAAGGGAGAGGTGGCTGGGCCAGGCCCACAGCAGTCCCACTTGCCACTCCTCCCTGGCCTGCAAAACTACATCTAGAGAGGATAGAGGGCTAGAAATTTCTCTTCCCAGAAGACCTCAGGCCCAATTTGGATTGGCAGAGATGTCAACACCTGGCAGCTACTCATTCCCCCACACCCAGCCCTGAGATTCAGTGGGCCACTGAGACCCTTGGAGAGCTGGTGGTCAGAGTGGCTTCTGCCAAGGGCATCAGCAGTGCCTACTGTAGACTCCAGTGGGTGGGGTTGAAAAAGTACAGCTTCTGGAGTTAGACCTGAGTTCAGGTCCTGTCTCTATTATTTAGTAGTTGTGCATCCTTGGGCAAGTCACGTGGCCTCTCTAAGCCTCGTTCTGTCATATGTAAAAAGAGAATGAGGCCCAGGATTCAGTGTGAGGACAATGAGCTAATGCACCCACGGCACGTATCCCAGTGTCTGGCCGGCCAGGCTGCCTCCCATCCCCCACAGAGTTCTGTTACCTTACAGTTTCCTTTTGAACAACAGGGTCAAGGCCAGGGTGGTGGCCCCGTCCATCTCCCCCTGCTCACTCTGCATGGAGCCCCAGGGTCACCCCATCTATTTTTACACTTCTTTTCCTCCCTCCGTCCCACCACTTTCTCCCTTTTTATCCCCCTCCTCCTTTTTCAGAAATGACATAATTAGAGGGATTTAATGTTCTGCTGCTGAAATCTTCATTTTCTTGGGTAATTTCCACTATTTCATCAAGGAATAATTAATTGCATTGTCTTTAATCAATTGTTTTACAAATCCAGCAGCGGGAGGAATTCTCCCACCATCTCCACAGCTGCTCTCCCCCTCCTGGGTGAGGTGCCAGCTCATGCCGGGGAGAGAGCTTGGCTGCCAGAGCTGGGGTGGGGGGCGACTGTGAGGGAGAGACCACAGTCTCCCCAGCCCCTGGGGAGGGGAAGGAGAGTGTAGGCGGCTGGGAATCCATCGTGCGGCCATGCAAGGAGCGCCCACCAGCTGCGGGGCAGCCGCGGGAGAGGCTGGGCTCACCTGTGAGCCTAGACAGGTGGGGAGGATTGGTCCCATTTAGCCGATGTGGACGCTGAGACTGGGAGAGGATCGCCAAGTCCAAGAGGTGGAGAGGGACTCAGGTGTCTGAGGCTCTGGGACTCAAGATAGGGAAGATAAGATCTAGAACTGCCATCTCAGAGATGGGTGCTGGTGGTGACCAGGAGAGGGGGAAGAACAGAAAGGAGGGACTTTCCCAGGCAGAGGAGGAAAGTGATTGCAATAGTAGCCAATGCTTCTGTAGTGCTTGCAAATGCTGAGCCTGTTCTAGGCACTTTATCATCACAATAACCCTGGGAAGTAGGACCTCTTATTACCCCCAACTTACAAAGAGGCTCAGAGAGGTCAAGGGACTTGTCCAAGGTCATACGGCTAGCAGGCGGTGGAGCTGGGTCTTGGCCTCAGACCTGAGTTTAAGTCCTAGCTCTAGGGACTGTGCGTTAATCCACTAAGTGTACTGCTTGCCCACAGCCACCCAGTGACAACATCCTGTCTCACTCAAGAAAGGCCACACCCTGCGTGGCAGGCAAAGCACCCGTGTGATCTGCTTCTTCTCTCCTACCCGGCGCCTGGCTCACGGCTCCAGCCCGCTGGTCTCCTCTCCACCTGCCCCGGGCATTTGCTCCCCCTCCTGTGCTCTGAGCTGTTCCTGCAGGATCGCTCCCTGATTTCATTTACATCTCTGCTCCAATGTCACCTCCTCAGGGAGCCTTCCAGGACTCTCATACCCACCCACCCCACCTCCTTACACCACTTTATTTTTCTTCCGCTTCTTTATTTTCTTTTTCTTTTTTCTCCATGAATCTATCCATAGTGGGCATTAGTGCTTTCCACCAAATACTCGCTTCCATCTTCCGGGTACCAGGTAGGACTGCACTTCCCCACCCCTCAGAAGAGATGAATGTGGCCCTGTGACTTGCTGGTGGGAAATGAAACAGGAGAGAAGAGTCGTGTCTCACTCCCGGGACTGGGGCAGGGGCCTTGGGAGCTGTTGTGCAATTTGCCACGTTCCCTTCTGTGGAAGTTGCAGAGGAGCCTCCTTCAGCCTGGATCCCCCAAATGGGGACAACAAAGAGCAGAACCCCTGGAGGGATCTCCTCCAAGAACATGCAGTGTGAGCGAGAAATAATTCCTAGCGGCTTTAAGCCACTGATGACAGCATAACTTTGCCCATTCTGACTAAGATATCACGTGATACATTTTCACTCATTTATGCTTCTCTCTCCCTAGAATGTCAGCTCCATGGGAACAGGGGCTTCATCATGTTTGCTGCCCCTATCCCAGTTTCTAGAACATTGCCTGGCACATAGGAGGTTATCAGTAGTGTTTGTTGAATGAATGAATGAAGGTCATGTTCCCTTGTGCAGCACTTTAGAATTTACTAAGTTCTTATATATATATATTCTTACTGTAGCTCCATGAAATGTAGATCCCTGTTTCACAGATGATTCTGGAACTGACACCCAGAGGAGTTAGTTGAGTTGCCCCTTGACATGCAGCCAGTTAATGGTGGAGCTGGGACTAGAATTCACGTCTCTCAGTTCACTACTCTCCATCTTGGCCCCATGCATTTGCTCTTAGGATATAGCAGATGGAGCTACTCCCTTCCCCCACCCCACCCCACGCCCCGTGGTTCTCTTCCCATTTACCCCTCACACCAGGCACTTTGCCTCTGATAGAGGGTGCGGGAAGGGGAGTTTCCTTTAGGTGGAGCCGTGGTTCCCGGGGCCGCCCCTTTCTCCTCCCCTGTGGAGGGGTCACCGGCCCATGGACGGGGTCGCCTGCAGGATCTCTCGGTTACACTGCATTTCATCCAGCTAGAACCACACCAACCCCTTCAGTCTCTCAGCTCAACAGCCGCCATATCTGGAGCCCAGCAGACACAGGCGGGCATCGCAAAGCCCCTGCACTGAAGCCCATGCCCTGCTCCCCAGGGCCCAGGCACTCCCGGGCCTCAGTCCAGGGTCGTAACTCTTTCTTTTCACGGGGCTCCGTCAAGCTTGGTGATCTGCTTTTCCTGCCTCCAGTGGATCGGAAGTAACAGACTAGAAGGGTAAGGTGGGGAACAGGCACCCTGGTACAGTAACATGCTGAAGTGGGAAGATTATGGAAACATGGAAAACTCAAAGGACACAGACTTTGGGGCCATTTAGCGCAGGGGCAAGGCAAGGGTTGAAAATCCGTCAGCAAAGCAGGAGGTCACTGTCCTGCGGCCCAGATGTTAATTAACATTCATCACACAAGCTGCTTGATGTAAGCGAGTTACTTGATCTCTCCAGACCTGAGGTCCCTTCTCTACTGGATGAGCTCCAAGGCTCCTTCTGAAAACCTCTGTGTCTGTGTTGACACAAGTCATACATTCAAGCCGGGTTCAATCATGTCCCGTATACCACTTTAAAAAGACGGGGGGTGGTCTGTAATACCTTTTAGAGATATTTCCATCCAAAGTAGGTTTTCAATGCATTGACCGTAAAGATCAACCTAAAGATCTTCCATTTTAAGAACTTTTATGGACTCTGTATGATGGGCACTGAGCAAGATGCTGGGAATGTAGAATTGAAAAAGACACATTCTGCTTTTGAAGTCATCATCTAGTGGAGAACAAGACATATAAATTGATCACTGCAATCAACAAGATGCAATGGGGCCAAGAGAGAGACCAGCTCTTCATGGAGGATCAGAATGGCTGGGTCTTGACAGATTCGTAGGAGTTTTCCAGGCAAAGAAGGGGAGGGCAATTCAGGTAGAGAGAACAGTGTGAGCAAAGGCATGGAGGCATGAAACTCTTGTGTTCCAAGAATTGCAGGTGGTTCAGTATCAGTGGAGCATTAGATATGAAACAAAAAAACACTAGAGATGAGGCTGGAGAAGAAACTTGGGGGCAGATGATAAAAGGTCTTAAATGCCAGCCTAAGGAGTTTGGACCTTATCCTACAGGCAGCAGGGAGCCATAGAAGGTTACAGAGCAAGTAAGCAACACGACCAGATCTATATTTTAGAAAGCTCCTCCTTCCAGAGCCCAGGGTGGAGGATAGATGGGAGATACGAGTGACAAGGATGGAGGCAGGGGAACCAGGGAGGGGCTGCTGCAGAAGGTGAGAGGGAGTGTGGCCCGAGTTGGGGCAGGGCACATGGGCGTGGCCAAGCAAGGAGGATTCCAGAGACACACAGGAGATAAAATGGACCGGGTTCTGGCGGTGACTGGATGTCGAGGATAAGGAAGGAGCTAAGGGACACCCCCGTGTCTGTCTTTGATTCCCGGGGAGGCAGGGTGGCAGTGGCTAAGTGTGGAAATGGAGACACGGGGGATATGAGGAGCTCCCCACTGAACTTAGGTGAGTTTGATGTTGGGGACATCAACCTGGGGCTCTTCTGAAAGGCCAGAGAGCCAGACTACGGGGTAGACAGCAGGGGGTGGGAGATGAGAGGTGTATTCATTACTTATTTCTGTGTGACAAATTGCCCTGAAGCTTTGTGGCTTCAAACAATAAACGTGTATTATATCACAGACCTTCTGGGGATCAGGAATCTGAGACTGGCTTAGCTGGGGGGTTCTGGCTCAGGGTCTCTCCTGCAGCCAAGATGTCTGCCAGGGGCTGGGGTCGCCTGCAGGTTCTCTTGGGGTTGAAGGATCTGCTTCTAAGGTGACTTGCTCACAGGCCTGGCCAGTTGTTGCTGGTTGTCGGCAGGAAGCCTCGGTTCCTCTCTATCGGGCCGCTTGAGTATCCTCATAACTTGGTGACTGGCTCTCCAGAGTGACTCAAGAATGAGCAAGGCAGAGCCTCACTGTCTTTTTGTGCCCTGGCCTTGGATAGTTGACACAGATCCGGCCTCTTCAATGACTACACAGGGGTGTGACTACCAGGAGGTGACCACTGGGGGCCTCCTTGGAAGCTGTCTACAACAGAGAAAGAGCACCCTTTTCAACTCCCCTGTTATGTGGATGCAGAAGCTGAGGCTGAGATGGGCAGGGACTTGCCCAGGGCCACACAGCAAGTTTGGGCCTGGGTTAGAAGCAGTCTACATTGGCCTAGGGGAAAGGGGCCTTGTCCCTTGGGAGCCTGGAGGGAGGAGGAGAGGCCCTCAGGAGGCAGATACCAGGTGCCCAGAGCCAGTGAGGTGTGGGGAGGGGAGGCTGAGGGACTGGCCAACCCCTCTGAGAGCTGGCTGGAGGGTGAAACCCCCTCCCCTACCTCCCCCTGGAGAGTGAGTAATAAATCAGCCCAGGACAGGCTCTCCCACACTCCCTACCACCCATCTCCTCATTCATGCAGGCCTGTGGGAGGCCCAGTTCCCTTGGTCATCTCTCCACCCTTCATTTATTCAACAAAGATTTACCCAAACCCTGCTCTGTGCTTGGCATCTCTATGACCCGTGTTGGACGTACATGGACATCCATGTTCCTTTGACCTCATGAATGAGGCTGATGGTCCAGTGGCAGAGACCGATATGAAGCAAATAAAGCGCTAAAGGGAGAATCTCATACAAATTGTGAAATGTGCCTTGGAGGAGAGTAGTAGGACACTTAGTTTAGATGAAATAGTCAGGGAAGATTCTTTGAGGCAGGGACATTTAGATCTAGAACTGAGGGCATCACGCAGGCAAAAAATTTAGGGAAAGGTCATTCCAGGTATAGGGACCAGAGTGTACAAAGTTGGCAAGGAGGGGAAACTCATGAGAGCGAGGAGAATTCAGGAAGAAAGCCCAGGTGATCTGAGCGCCACGAATGGGGAGGAGAAGGGAGAGGGTGCTGAGGGGGACAGAGAGAGTAGGGGTAGGTCAGGCGGAGTTGGCAGTCCAGGCTTGCCGCGTGGTCACAATTGCAACAGCAGACTAACATCAGCCTGACAGCTGCGTAACAAATGAGCCAGTGTGGCTCTGGAAAGGCAAAACATGGAAGACTGGCATGCAGGCTGCACTGTCACCAAGGTGATCCTGAGCAGCACCTATGGTCCCAAAGGATGGACATGCAGCTGTGAAGGGTGGAGGCAAGGTGGGTCTGCCGAGAGGCTGTTGCCAGGAAACTTGGCATGGTGGGTGGAGGCAGGAGGCAAGGCGAGGAGACTGCCATGGGGACTTGGGGCCCCAGGAGCTGAGCAGAGCTCTGGTAGGGAGGAGACCCCCAAGATGTCAGAGCCCTAGGATTCTGAGTCATCCCCAGGGAGCACCCCAATGCACTTCACTGTGGCCTCAGGTGTGGGAGTGGCCTGAGCTAAGTGAGTTCTGCCACTGATCTGCTGTGTGACCTCAAGAAAGCCCCTCTCCTTCTCTGAGCCTCAGTGCCCTTCACTGTCAAATGTGCAATTAAAATCCCCACCTCACAGGAGATGGTCAGGATCAGAAGGCATCAGGGATAGGAAAGGGCCTTATTGATTGAGAAGGGCCCCTCTCAACCCCCAGCGAGGATCTGGGGTTCGTTGTTACTAACGAACCCGGTGAGGTCTGGCTTGGAGCCCATTAGCCCTCTGCCATGGTGCCCCCAGGCCAGCTGAGTGTGGACAGGGGCTGCTACCGCCAGGGGGCCAAGGGGTTAAGTGGGAGCTAAGAGGATCAGAGGGTCCTCATAAGCACACAGCGTGATCAGCTCCCCCTCACCGCTGCCTCCGGGCTGTCTGGATGCCCTGCCTCGGGGCCTCCGGGTAGGAAGGAAGCAGAGTGGCAGAGGCCAAGGAAGAAGATGGAGGGAGAAGGAGGTGGGGACTCTAAGGGAGGAGGGATTCAGAGGAGCCAGGAAGACCTGCCTGCTGTACCCCACACAGGTTCATGCACAGGCACGTATATGTGCGTGTGCACACATGCAGCGTACACAGCACACACGAGTGCGTACGTACACACACGCACACACCTGCACGCAAAGCACACACGTGGTACACACATGCCTATACACACATATGCACAAGCACGAGTGCACACAAAAGCGCACACATGAACACATACATAGCACACAAGAGTGCATACATGTGAAGACATGCACACACAGGCATACTCATGAGTATATGCATGAGCAACACACATGACACAAGCACACAGAGCACGTGCACACAGAGACACACATGTGAGCACACATGCACACATGCATACTCACGTCCCCCCACCCCAGCCGGCCTGGTCACACCCTCCCATGCTCTCCCACCATCTCCCACCGTCTCTCACACACAGTCTGAGACCCAGGGCCTCACAGGTCTCCAGGCCATCACTGCATCTCAGATGCTCCTTCGTCTCACATCAGTCACACGCTCAGCCCTGTGACCTGCACAATGTCGCATAGCTAGAAAAGGCCGGAGCCAGGATTTGAACTCATTTTGGAGGGTGCGCCTGTGTGGGGGCAGGGCAGGCGGGAGACAGAGTAGTGGAAGGTGAATCCAGGAGCCCCAGAGGGCCACACAGCAGGGAGAGGGAGGATGGGCGACACTGGCAGAAAGCCACACGGCACACCATACAGGGAGCGAGTATCCAGACACATCCCCACCAGGTGGCATCACCCCCTGTCCCTGTCCCACCCAATGTCCCGTCTGGTTATCTCTCCTTTCAGCTCCCTGGACCCATCCCTTGAGGCCCAGGCAGGGCGTCTGGCCAAAGGCCTGGTGCCCCTGGAAAAGAACCCAGAAGGCTCCTGACCAGCCTGACTCAGTGCCTGGTGCCCACGGGCGGGATAGAGGTGGATGAAAGGAGCTGGCATCTGTGGGGGGGCAGCTGCTGGGAGCCTGGCTCCATGCCGGCCTCATTCATCTCATTACCTTTTTAAGTGAAAGGTCAAGGGGCTTGTGGGGTTCACGGGGCGAGGGTGGGAGAGGGCTGGCCTTGACCTCAGGCGTCTGTCTCCACAAAGCCATGGACCTGGCTTGGAAGGCATAGAGCCTGGAGTGGCCCTGGCACAGCTGCCAACAGCAGCCCCCACCTACACGCTGCCCCAGGCTGACCCTGCTGAGGCCCGAGGCGATGAGAAGGTGACAGGCAGGAGCAGCCAGGGTAAGGGGCTTTGGGCTGATGCCCCATGCGCGACCACAGGTCCTGGAGCCCCCAAATATCCTGGTGATGCCAGGCCTTAGCTGGGGGCGGGGGGCACAGTGTGGTTCTTAGATCTCCCCCGGGAGGCAGCTCCAGGGCAGGCTGGGAGGGCCTCCTCT
Organism: Ceratotherium simum simum; assembly: GCF_057802395.1. Classification (NCBI taxonomy): domain Eukaryota; kingdom Metazoa; phylum Chordata; class Mammalia; order Perissodactyla; family Rhinocerotidae; genus Ceratotherium; species Ceratotherium simum. The sequence continues at coordinate 17,973,174 of NC_141921.1, read as the reverse complement.
GAAGCTCCCTGGAGCCGCCCCTGCAGCCCGCCAGGGGCCTGCCAGCCCTGCAGCTGGAGATGTATGGCTGAGGTGAGCATCCAGCCTGCGGGCGGGGCGCATAAATCAAAGCTGAAGGCCTAAGCTGCAGCCTGGCCTCGGGCTGGCCCTCCTGTGCTGCCCTCAAGGCTTCCTCGCCCGCCTGCCCCAGCCAGGCCCCGGAGCTTTCTGCCTACACTCTCCCTCCCTGTGGGGAGTCTCGGGTTTACCCAACAGTGGGGCTGGGGGTTAAGTGCTGGGCTCTGGAAGCTGCCTCTCCGGGTCCAAGTGCCAGCTCTGCCTTACCTGGTCGTGGGGGCCTGGGCAAAGGCAGAGGTCTGTGTCTCCATCTGTAAAACGGGATAACGGTCGTACCTGCACATGGGCCCTTGTGAGGGCTCAATGGGTTTGCTAAGGTGCGTAGAACAGGGCCTGGGGGGTCAGCTGCTCTTACCTGAGGCCCCAGAGCAGTGCACAGGGACATGAGCCTGGCTTGGCCTGTGCCCCGGGGTTTGTGCCGCCTGGTGTCTGTCTGAGCGTCTGGGGCAAGGGTCAGGGCGGCTCCTTCCCCAGAGGCTGCTCAGTGGGCTCAAGGGGGGCCAAGGCAGGACCAGCTGGGGGGCTGCAGTGATGTGCTCCCAGCTGCAGCCCCTGCAGGCACATGGACAGAGCATGGAACCAGCCCCCATCCCTCCCTCTGTGTCCCCATGTGGCTCTTCCTCCTCCGGGTGGCTTGGGATGGGAGCCGAGGAGACCTGGGCCCCAGGTGAGCACCCGGGTGAGAGCCAAGCCCCGCCCCAGGAGAGGTTCCTGAGACAGGCTGGAGCCCTGGGCCCTATCTCCTAGCAACATGGCCTCAGGGACCCTGCCTGTCTGCCTTAGGGACCCCAGGGAGCCCGGCTCAACCACCACCCCCACGAGGGGGTGTCTGGCTGCAAGCCCTGCTGGGGTGGGACAGAGGGGTGGGACAGAGGGGTGAGGGCAAAAGGTGGGGGGAATGGGGACTCCCTTTGCCCCAACCCAGGGCCAAGCTCCTGCAGAGTGGCCTGGGGGATGGGCTCTCCACTTCCCTGCCCCCAGCTCTCTGTGTCTGTCTCCTGTCTCTGTTTCCCTCCCTTGTCTCCATCTCTCTTTTCCTGCACTCTCTCTCTGCCTTTTGGGAGCTGTCTCCCTTCTCTCTCTATCTCCATCATTCTGCCTCTGTGTCTCTCTCTCCTTCCATCTCTCAGTTCTCCCTCAGGATTCTATTTCTCTTTCTCTGTATCTCTCTTTCTATCCCATACATTTTCTCTCATGTCTCTTTCAAATGTCTCTCCTCCATTTCTCTCTCTTCCATGCCCCCCACCTCGTCTCCCCTCAGATTTCTTTGTCTGTCTCTCTCTGTGCACCCCTGGCACTCTCTCCAGCCCCCCACCCTTGGGGTCTCTCCACTGTCAGATCTGTTTCTTGCCCTGAAGTCTCTCCCCCGACCAAGGGGTGTTGTGGGTGGGCCTGGGTGCCTGCTCCCCATCCTTGGCGGGGGGGTGGGGGGGTGGTAGTCACACCATGGGACGTTTAGTGGGATGTGCAGGGAGGTCAGTCTGAGCAGGGAGGCCAGAATTCACCTCATGACCTCGAGCTGGCCTCTGCCTCTCTTGGGTCTCCGTTTTCCCATCTGTTAAGTTGGTCTAACGGCCGTGGCAGGAGGAGCTAGGTGCCCTCCAGGCTGCTGTTGGTCATAGACTGTGATAGAAATTGACAGAATTTCAAGCCAAGGTGGTGTGGGGCATCTTCTGGAGAAAGGACTGCACAGGTATCTGGGCCTCTGCCCTCGCCCTCCCTGCTGGCAGGCCTCTGCCTGGCATGTCCTCTTCCCATGAATGGTCTCGGCAGCAGGAGTCAGAGAGGCCTTGGCGCCCATGGGCGGCTTTGGCTGCATCATGGCGCCCTCTGGTGGTCACAGGTAGACACTGCAGCCACACTTCGCTGCGCCCGCTGGTCCCTGGTGTGGACTCCAGGGCCTTGATCTCTACTGAGCCCTGGGTATGTGCCAGACACTTTTCCAACTGCCTCTGTGCACGATCTCATTTTATTCTCACCCTGCCCTACTATTATCTCCATCTTACATTTGAGAAAGTTGAGACCAGGGTTTCAAACCCAGGTAGTCTGACTCCAGACTTGACCAGCATCCCTGGGATTCTGCCTCTCAACCACCTGCAGCAGAGGCCCACGAGTCCATCAATGGTGACTCACTCTTTGGGGCTACTGATTTGTCTAACGAATATTTATTTCCACCTACTATGGGCAATACCCTGCAGGAAACATCAGAGCAAAGGAGCCCATAGAATCCACCTAGCCTGACTGTACCATTTTACAGATGGGGAAACTGAGGCTCAGAGAAGGAGAGTGACCATCCCAAGGTCACACCATCTGAGTATGTGGGTGTGTGGGAGAGCGACATTCCACGCTCAGCTCAGTGCGGCGGCTCCAGGTCACCGTGCAGGCTGAGGCAGTGTTGGGACAGGGAGAAGGGACAGCGCAGCCTTCCACGGTGAGTGAGGCTACAGCGGGTAGGGGCTGAGGGCACTGCAGAGCAAGTGGCAGATCCTGGTATCCTGCACATTTGCAATTCCAGAATTCCAGGAGGGAACAACTGGAACAAAGGCACGGTGGGGCCCCGGCAGGAAGGAGGTGTCTGAGCGTGATGGTGGGCGTGGCTGGGGCAGCGGATGTGTCTGTGCGTGTGTGTCCCCGTGTCGGGGCGGCCTGCAGGTCAGGCCTGCTGGAGGCGGGGAAGGGCTGAGAGGGGTGGCAGACATCGGAGGAAGCCCTGAATGCCGGGCCTAGGAGCCTGGACCATGTGATGCCAGCAGCTGGAGCAGGGGCACAACCTCTCCAGGACAACCGTCCTGTCGCTCCTCCTGCAGCTTTCCCGAGCACCTGCTCTGTGCCAGGCACGCAGGGAACAGGACAGCCCAGCTGCTGTCCTCATGGAGCCTGCAGTCCAGCATGAAAACACAACAGATCCCCTTAGAAAGAGGCCTCTCCCATCTACTCTCTGGTGACAGAGGTCACCAGGTGGGCAGAGGAGATGCAGAGGGTGGGGGTCTTGACTGGGAGTTCTGTGGGGTGAGGGAAATGTTCTAGAGCTTAACGGGGTGGAAGTTGCACAGAGGACACAGAGGGAGAAGGGCATCGAGCTGTTCACTCAAAATCAGTGCACTTTATGCAAATTTTAGAAGAAGAAACAAAAGTAGGAAGGTTGGAAGGGCCAGTAGCTGTGGCCTCTCCTGGAGGGAGAGGACCCGGACAGAGAGAAGCTGGAGGAGAACTCTATGGAGGAGTTGCTGATGGGAGTGGATGCTGGGACCCGGCTCTGGGCAGGGGATCTGAGGAGGCCCAGGGGATGGAGCCTCAAGGATTTGGGGAGGCTTGGGGATCCCCGGGCATCCTGTCTCTGGCAGAACCTGCCCCCCACCTCAGAAGTCAGAAGCAGCAGGAAGCCCACTGAAAGCATGGATCTCGGACACTTGAATCTACAGATGTCCAGATCGCCCATCTACTGCTCTGCTGGGGGCAGGGGAGGGGAGCCCCCATACTCGTGTTCACAGGTTCCCCAGGTGACCCTGACTTTGTCAGCCTGCAGACCAGCATTAGGAAATCATAGCCCGAGGTTCCTTCCAACCCTTGGCTTCTGTGCTTCCAGATCCTGCGATTTTCTGAGTTTGAAACGTCCTTTTAGCTTGCTGCTCATCCCTCCTTTGACAGGGGAGAAGCCAAGTCCCAGAGAGGGGAAGTCGCTTGCCCTGGCCTCACAGCCAGCTTGCAGCCAGAGCTGTAACTGGAACCTAGCACGTCTGGGCTGCTGGGGCCGGCTTCCCAGCCCCTAGAGGCCGACTTGGTCATGCGGCAGGAATTCCCAGCTGTCAGGGGCCTTGGGAGAGATGGGTGGGGCCTGCGGGGGGGTGCAGGGAGCCTGGTGGCTGTGGGTGGGCCCTACCCACCCTGCAGGTGCCCCAGGTCTCCTGGTCAGCTGCTCAGAGGTCCTGCTCACCTCCTGCCCCTGCAGCCCAGAACGTAGCCCCTGGGAGGCCCTCCTGGCCACCAGGGGAGGGGGCAGAACCCTGGCTCTGGCCCTAGCTGCGGGAGGCTCTGCCAAGCTCTGTCACATGGGAATGCCACCCCCAAACCCCTGCCCACAGGGCCTCATTAGGATGCGAGAGGTGCAGGCGGGCTGAGCCGTCAAGGTCAGTCAAGGTCACCGGTCACCGGAGAACAGAGCCAGGGTGACGGCGCCCCCTGCCAGCCCAGGCACCTCCCCCACTGACCCCAGTTGGCCCTGGCCCTCTGCCCAAGGCAGTTGCCTGCACCAGGCCTCACCTCTCCCTGGAGCCTTCCCTCCCTTTTTTCTCCTCCCTCCCTTCTCTACCCTCCCAATTCCTTCCCCTATGGGGGCTCCAGCCTGGCCCACTCCCTTCCATCCTGACCCCTTTGGAGACAAGCAGATCTGATTTGAACCCCAATTCCTGCTCCCCTCACACCCTCCACCTGCCCCCTGCAGCTCACGAGCTCTATGACCTTAGACAAGTTGCTAAACCTCTCTGAGTCTCTACTTATCTGCAAAATGGGGGTAACAGATCCTATCTCATGAGCGGCTTGTGAGGATCTTTAAACCATCTAACGTGGCTTGGACACTCTGTGCCAGGCACTGTGTGTGGTTTACACAAGCATCTTCTTTAACTGCCAAAGGCAGCTACCATCATCATCCCTCTTTTATAGATAAGGAAACTGAGGCTCACAGAGAGGGCACAGCTGGTTCCTGGTCGCCCAGCTGCAAGTGCAGAGCTGAGCTTTTGGGCTGTAGGATCTTTGCCAGGCACTAGGGCATTGGGTCACATGCGGTACAGCACAGAAATTAGGACCCTGGCTTTGGGAATCAGGCCTCAGGCCTCAGTCTCCTCATCTGTAGAATGGGGAAAGTGGTACCCATCCCTGGGGGGTGGTGATGAGTAAAAGGTGCGGAGCCTGAGCCTGAATCCCGCTCCCGCAGTCTCCCCCCGCCCCCCCCAAAGTGAGAAGGACTCTGGCGCTGCTTCCCTTGAGGTGGAGCATGACTCTGCTTTATGGAGACAGTTACACACACAGCAAATATTGGTGAATTTAACCCCAAATTGGTGAATTTCTTCTGCAACCACTATTACAAATCCTGAGATCTCTGCTCAAGAGCTGAAATGGCTGCACACAGCATTTTAAGTCCCCACCCAAGGCCCTGAACTTACCCCTCCCGAGTAATGCATAGTAACACCATCGACAGGTGAAGAAAGAGCCGCTCAGAGTGGGGCCGGGCTTGCCCTGAACCACACAGCCCGGGTGGCAGAGGTCCTGTCCCTCCTCACCCCACAGGGCTCTCCCTCCTCACAGGGCCTGGGGCCTGGAGGGCGGGGGAGGCTGGCTCTCCCCCCACAGCAGACGCCTCATTAGCATCCGAAGAGCACCCACCCAGGTTGTCAAGACGCAGTTGGGGAGATTCTAATTCACCCTGATTGACCCTGCAGGGAATCTTCCAAACTCCTGGGTTTTTACAGCTTCTTGGAGTTTTATTTTGACGTTAGAAAAATAGCGCATTTATGTCAAACATGCAGGGTTATAAATCGATGCCGCTCTGATTTACTAAGTGCGAAAAGGCCAGCGTGCTGAGTGAGTAGCCAGGGCCACAGCTCTCCCCACGTGGTCAGGCCTTGGGCCTGGACGTTCCCCAACAACCCCATCTTAGAGATGAGGCAGCCAAGGTTCAGAGAGGGCGGTGGCCACCACAGCGGCTGGCCGTTATTGACCACTGACTGTGCGTTGAGCTCTGTGTTAAGCACTCCACGGGCATTAAGAAAAATTGCCCAAGGCCCAGACACTAGTAATTACCTGATTTAAAGGCCAGCTTGGCCAGGAATAAGAAGTTCAGGGCAGAGCCGATGAGGCTAGTTTGAGTTTCCTGTGGGACATCCAGGAGGGAGAGCTTGGCTCTGATTCTTATCAGCTGTTCCACCCAGAGCAACTCAGTTAACCTCTCTGTGCTCCAGTACCCCATCTGCAAAGTGAGCATAAAAATAGTACCTCCCTCACGGGTTGTTGTGTCTGGATTAAATGAGTTCCACGGGTGGGGTTCACTGACATTTAGGAGGCCACCGGACACCTGGGCGTGGAGCCTGGTGACGGTGAGGCTGGGAGAACCGGTCCCTAGGAAGAGGTGCAGCGTGAACAAGAAGGGCAGCAGGGTTCCTTTCCCGAACGGGGTGGCAGAAGGGCCTGTGAGAGGGGCGAGGAACAGGGACCCACCAGGGTGTGGTTCATGGAGGCCCAGAGCTGAGCTGGTGCAGACAGGAGAGTGGGGAACAGGGCGCCGGGCTGCCAGCCGCTCGGTTGGGGTAAAACAACCAGACGTGGCAGTGATGTCATGAGCGAGTCAGTAGGACCAGTTTGGGTGGAAGGAGTGGGCTGAGGAGGCAGAGATTGGGCATAAAGGTTATGCTTGAAGAAATGCCACCAGGGAGGGGAGAAGAAAGATGAGGCCCCATGGGAGACACGTGTGGGGCTAAGGGAGGGGGTTTTAAAAACTAACAATACAAATATCGAATCATTATGTTGTACACCTGAAGCGAATATAACGTTACATGTCAATTATACCTCAATAAAAAAAGTTGTTAACGAGAAGTGAGCACGTTTGCTGATGGAGGGGAAGGAGAAGGTGAAGCAGAGAGGAGAGACGAGGCAGGAGAGGGAGGAGCCCAGGGCTCAGGGACATCTGGTCCTCAGAGGAGGGCCGCTGGTCTGGCCCAGGCATGGGCCTTTGGAGGATGGGGTGGGAGACGTTTAAGGGCCAGGGTGGATGTGCACCTCTGTGGGAACCCACCCCCAGAACGTTCTAACCCTCTCCTCTGCAGAGTGTTTGTTTGTTCAGGATGAGGCTCAGCCCCCCGACGTGGCTTGTGGAGCTGGTGGGCCTGGCTGCCCCCTACTCCCCACCCCACCACACACGCACTCCAGGGCCTTTGCACACGTGGGTTCCCCTGCCTAGGACGCCCACCCCTCATCCTTTTCCTTCAAGCCTCAGCTCAGGAGTCACCTCCCCCCAGGAGGGGGCTGACTGGTTAGGGGGCTTCATGAGCATGGCCCCCCCACCCTGAAGGAATCGCACACACCCTCGTCTGTCTCCCACCCAGGGCAAGGTCTATGCAGCCAGGTCACCTCTGCCCCAACCGAGCAGGTGGGAAACGGTGTTGGGTGACTACAGTGGTGGGGGGAGGTGGCCAGAAGCTCCCCAGAGACATGGCACGGTGAGGAGAGTGTGGATTCTGGGGCCAAAGTGCTGGAACTAAGAGCTGTGTGGCTCTGGCAACTTCTTTAACTCTCCCGTGCCTTCCTCCTTCCTCTGTCACTCAGAGGATAATGATACGTCATAGGAGTGCAAAGGGCTCACAGCCGTGTCTTCTTCTCAACTGTGATTACTGGGTGCTGCCCAGAGAAGGGGCTGGTCTCTGGCAGAGGGGGCCCTGGAGGGTGCCAGGAACAGGGTTCGTCCCTGCTTTGAAGGCTTCAGTGCTGGTAATCCCCCACGGGTTGGTTCCAGCACTTTCTCCAAAGCTCTGCCAGCAGCCAGAACCAGGGGCAATAACCTGCTCCATGCCTACTAGCTGTGTGACTTAGACAAATCACTGAACCACTCTGAGCTGCTCTCCCATCTGTGAAATACGCATCATTCAGTGCGTTCATTCGTGTTTACTCAGCAAACATTTATAGAAGCCATGTAGTGTTGCCCTCGAACGAAAAGAGCTAACGTGTGGATAAGGTCCTGGCCTGGGGACGGACACAGGTATGTGCACCCCGTCCCCCAAGATTCAGCTCTGGCTCCGAGGTCCCCTCCCAGGCCTGAGCCCCACCGGGAGGCCTCCTTGCCTTGGCTCCCTCCGGCGTGAAGCTTGGGCGCCCTCTTGTGGTCACAGCCCTCCACACCCCGCCCCGCGCCAGCGAACAGAATCCGCAACCCTGGGTGGTCAGCGTGGAGGGAGCCCTGGGAGCCCCGGGAGCCCCCTGGATTGTGCAGAAGAGGCACCTGAGGCCCTGAAAGTGCTGCAGCTTGTCTCAGGCCACCCTGCGAGTTGAGGGTGGCCCTCGCCTCCAGCCTGGCGTCCTCACCTTGGGAGGGTGGTGGGGAGATGGGAGATGGAAGATGGGCCCTGCCCCTCCCCCGCCTCAGGCCACCCTCCCAGAGGCTGCCTCTTCCTGGCAGGACACCCCCAGGGCAGCCTGGGCCCAGCATGCCTGCTAGCTTGTGGGCAGGCCCTGGAAACTACCGGCTGGTGCGAGTGGGCGTTTGGCGGCACTGCCAGGCCCAGGCGCTAGCCAGCTGGCAGCCTACGACTCCGCCCCCACTTTAGGCCGCCTGCCCAGCAGGCCTCGGCGGCCCCCTAGCCTGGCCCCTGCAGGCCCGCGTGTCTGAGGCTCACGTGCTGTGTGACCGTGGTAGGACGCACACCCTCCCAGAGCCCCAGAAAACGGGTCCTGACCTTTCTTCTTAGACTCAGGCTGAGTCGGGCTGCGCCAAGGAGGACGCGGATGAAACTCCTGAGGGAAGACAGACCGGCCTTGGGGCTCCCTTCTGACACTTAGCCCATCTGGGCCACAGACGGCAAAGAGGGTGCTGTGTGCATGTCTGTGCGTACGTGTGTGTGTGGTGTGTGTGCTTCTCCACGTGACCATGTCCATCAACAGGGATTCATACATCATTCATTCATTCATCAGACATAATTCACATCTGCCCCAGGCCTTGCACCTGCTCACAGGAGGAGACAGGCCAGCGACCGGACAGATGTAGAGCAGGGTGCCGAGGGGGTTGGTGGAGCCCAGCCGCAGGCTCAGGAAGGCCTGGGGCATCCAAGGTGAGTGTTGAGAGGCAGGAGCAGGTGAGCCAGGCCAGCCAGTGCCATGTGGTGTGGCCACTGAGAGCCAGGCACTGTGCTACGGCCTCACCCTGGTACCTCACTAGTCCTGCACGGTGCAGGTGAGGAGAGAGCTCAGAGAGGTGGCGTCACTCATCCAAGATCACACAGTCACCAAATGGTCCACCCAGGATTCAGACCCAGATCTGGCTGATCTGGGTCGTGTGGGTTTTTTTTGTGTGTGTGTGTGAGGCAGACTGTCCCTGAGCTAACATTTGTGCCAGTCTTCCTCTATTTTGTACGTGGGATGCCACCACAGCATGGCTTGATGAGTGGTGTGTAGGTCCGCGCCTGGGATCTGAAATAGTGAACCCTGGGCGGCCGGAGCAGAGCACGTGAACTTAACCACTACGCTTAACCCTGGGGCCCGTGTTTTAAATTGCTCTGCTCCTCAGGTCTCTGTGAGGTGAGCGGGCCAAGGCCAGTGGCCTCGAAGACCAGGTTATAGAGGGCAATAGAGGGTGGGGGGAGAACCTGGTCAGATTTGAGTTCTGGAAAGATCCTTTTGACAGCTGATGGGGACGTGTGTGTGTGTGTGTGTGTGTGTGTGTGTCTGGAAAGATCCCTTTGACAGCTGATGGGGACATGTGTGTGTGTGTGTGTGTGTGTGTGTGTGTGTGTGTTGGTGATGGTGGTGGCAGGAGCAGGGAAACTGGTGACAAGGACTTAGTGGTAATCCAGAGGAGCGACGATGGTGGCTTGGATTCAGGTGGGATGGAGGGGTTGAGAAATGGGTGGATTCCAAGAGTTCGGGAGGTAGCTTGGGCAGGACTGGGTGGTAGACTGGGCGTGGGGCTGAGCAGGAGGTAGTCAGCAAGTGTCTGGCTTGGGAACCTGGGTGGTTGATGGGAGGCATTCTCTGAGGGGGAGACAGGAGCTGTCAGGGGGAGGTGGTCTCAGCCTTGGACCCAACATGTGGGGCAGAGCTCTGGCTCACTGGGTGTCCTGTGTCCCTGTCTGAGCTGACGCAGGCACACACACACACACCCACGTGTGCCTGGGCCAGCACCCAGCCTGGCACCGATGGAGAAGAGTCAGACAGAGTCTGGAGGGCAGGGGCTGTATCCTGCCTCAGCCTGATCCCCACCCTGGTCACCCCAGCCCTGGGCCTGGGCTCCCAGCATCCCTGGGGGACGTGGGAAGGAGGCTCCTGGACACTGTCTTCTCAGAGACTTGGGTCTGTGTAAGCCAAGGCACCCAGCACTAGGCATGGTGATCCGAGCCTCCCAGAGTGGACAGATGCCCACCTCCCCCAAGACCTCGTGCCACTTGCTCTCTCCTTCCAGCATCGGTGCAGGAGCCCTCCTGCAGCCTCAAGTCCCTCCTGGCATCAACCTGGGATCCCTCTGGCTAGGTCGTAAGTTGCTGGCACCTCAATTTCTCCCCCTTGGGAGACCCCTGCCAGCTTTTTGGAGAGCTGAGCTCTCTCACCCCCAGCTGGCAACACCCCACTTTCTAAGTGTCCCTCTCTCGTGAGCACTGCACAGGGGATCCCATCTGATTTGCTGGGCCATCCAGGCCCCCTCTGACCCTCGGTTTCCTTATCTGTCCAATGGGGTTAGACAGCCCCTACCTGGCAGAGCCATGGTGGGGCAGGTCCCTGTGACAAGGAAAGAGCACATTCCTCAGAGTTGGGGGTTGGGGGGGCTCCCGTCCTCCTACCAGGGTCCCTCCCTACAGTGTGGGGGGCCCCTCCTCTGGGGGGGAGTTATTTTGGAGCCAATGAAGTTATTTTGGAGCGGCTGTGGAGGGTGGATTAACGAGCAATAGGCTGTGGGCTGTGATGGGTGCCAGACCCTGGCTCCCTCCCCTACTCCCCCCCACACCCCAGGCAGCTCTGGAAACGCCACTGAGCCCGGGCCTCCCTCTCAGGGCCAAGGGGCAAATGGCGAGGGCTGGGCTCCACCGGGCACCCGCTTGTCCACGCAGGGGCCTGCTGTCCCGCCTCCTGTCCTGGAGCCACCCCACAGCCCTCGGGCAGGAACTGGTGAGCGGTGGCCCTACTTCTGGGGTCACAGCTGAGGCTCCTGGACAGCTCCTAGAGGGGCCAGCCTGGAGACTTCCCAAAGGGGAACCCACCCCCTCGGGCCACCCCCACTCTCTGCTCTGGGGGACGGCTGGGGTGGTTTTCCAACATTCCTGGGAATCTTCAACAGCAATAAAAGTGTGAGCCTTTGCATGCCACAGCCAGCTCCACTCCGAGAGGGACGTGTGCCTGGGAGTCTTGTTCCCTTGTGACAGACGAGGAGCTGGAGCCGCCAGACTCACAGGGCGAGGTGGGGAGGGGTGGGCACACCGCCCCCACAAGCCGGCCCACAGCAGATGTGGTTGGGGCCCCCACATGCCACACTCATGTCACAGATGGGGATCGATGGCCAGCACCAGCTTGGAAGATGGCTTCTGTCACTTCTCTGGGCCTCAGGTTCCTCTTCTGTAAAACGCGGGTGATGGCAATACCCAGCTTGGAAGGTTGTTTGAGGTTTCATATACAGTAGCCGCCAGGCCAGGAGGAGGTGCCGATGAACGGCACCACCTGGCAGATTGGTGCCTGGTGTTTCCTGCCTTCTGGCCTGCTTGTCTGCTTGGACCCTACCTGGGGCGGGGGGAGCTCACCTGGCCGCACTCCCAGGGCCTCGCCTCGACTCTGGTGAGATGGGGGGCAGGGTTCGGGATGCAGGAGCAGGCCCGCTGGTCCAGGGTGGGCGGCTGCTGGGACGGCAGAGCTCTCCCCGCCCACTGGGTCTCCAGGGAGACGCCCACATCTGCACAGCAGCCTCGCTGGCAGCGCCCTTCTCTCTAACCCAGCCCTACCTTCACACCTGCCCCCAGAGGCAACTGTCCACACCCATCACAGCCCCCCAACACCCCTGAACATCCCCAACTGCATATGGCTTTACAACTGCACACACACAGGAGCACTCACATGCTCACACACATGTCTACAGCCACGCACACATCAACACAGGGAACCCACTTGACACCTCCCTGTCTGTCTTGTACACCGACACGCACACACCACACCCTTCCACCACGAGAGCACTCGCGCGTGTGCAGAAACACCCCCGGCACCAGAACCTGCCCGTTCCTGGGAGCTCTGTCCCTGGCTGTACCTTCCCCCTGGGCGGGCCCTGGCGAACTGGCAAATGGCTGGGTTCCCCACCCCCTCCCCCCTGCCCATGGACCCCCAAGCCCACTCATGGCCAGTGCTGCCTCTGACCCTCACAGACCAGCCCAGCCCTCACCCTGGTCACACCAGGCAGTGTGGCTGGAGCACCAGAAATGTGCCCCAGAATTCCAGATACACAGAGGTGGCTTGGGGAGGGGTCCCTGTGGCCTCTGGAGTCAGCAAACTTATCAGCTCCATGACCCTGGGCAAGCGCCCACCTCTCTGAGCGTTTCTCATGTGTAAAATGTGAGCAGTGGTGTTACCCACGTGGGGAAGACAAAGGAGGATGTCGCAGGTAAAGCGCACAGCAGCAGTTCACTGAATGCCGGTGCACCTCTGCCTCACCGCACAGCGAGGAAGCTCAAGTTCAGAGAGGCAAAGGGATGCCGCTTGCCCGTGGGACAAGGCACCTCCTGCACACAGTAGGTGCTCAACTTCTCACAGTAGGTGCATCCTTTCTCTTCCATTCTCCCTCGGGAGCAGACCCGGGACTCAAACTCAAGACTTCTGACTCTCTGTCCAGTGCTCCTGCCCCTGTTCTGAGCTGCATTTAGGAAGCTCCTGCTGCATACAGGATGCAGCCCCTGGGCTGGTGGGGTGGACAGATGCCAGCCTCCACCTGCCGCTGTCTCTTCAGCCCCCCTGCCTCCCCCCGTGTGTCCCTCATTCTGCCCCGACACACGCACACATACATACACACGTACATGTGTACCTCCCCCAAACACCCTGGGAAACAGTTCTCCAAACCCTTCAGAGACAGCCCTCCATTTGCCATGGGTTAATGCCCCATTTCACAGATGGGGCAACCGAGACCCAGGTTCAATGACTTACCCAGGGCCATTTATGACTTCCCCTCCACTGGACTCCCGCATTCATCACCCCCATCCCTTCCTCCCCAGGGAGTGGGGCCGCTGCATACAGTCTCCTGACACCCAGCTGTGCCCCCCTCCCAGGGCTGTGTCCTGGTCTGACGTGTTCAGGCCTCCGTCCCGCAGCCTCTGCCCCAGCCCAGAGGCCCCTTGCTCTCCAGTCTGTCACACCCGTCCCCCTGCTTCCAGCTCCACTCCCTCCAAGCCTCCCTCCTCCTTCCCGGAGGGTCTTTCAGCCCTAGCAAAGCCCTCAGGGCTCCCACTCTTCAGGATCCGTTTAAGGTGACCTAGGCCAGCTGGTCATCACTTCTTCCACTCTCTTCCCACTGGAGTCCCAAGCCCGGACCCAGACCGCGTGTTCCTGCCTCTACACCTGTGCTGCCCAATATGGGAGCCACTAGCCACATGTGGTGATTTAAATCTAAGTCGAACGAAATGAAAAGAAAAATTCCAACTCTTGTCACACGGGCCATGTTTCAAGTGTTCAGTAACCATAGGTGTCTGCTGGCTCTTGTATGGACAGTGCGAATTTAGAACCTCCCACCATCACAGACGGTTCTTGGTTCACGCCCTTCTTTCTGCCCGGATGCTGTTCCCTCCATATCCTAATGTCCAAATCCATCCTCCCAAGCCCAGCCCTCGCATCACTTCCACCAGGAAGCCTTCCTTCCCCTCTAGCCGGAAATGTTCCCCAACTCCCTCCCTCCCCCAGTTCTCCCTCCCTCTTCTCTTCTTCTCTCCTCTGCCGACCTCACACTTTCTCTGTCCCCCTTAGGTGATCCACAGCCCCCTCCACCCTGTTCACACATCTTGTGTGCCCCATAGGACATGACCTTCACAAGAGCAGTGCCCATGGCAGATGCATTTCAGCCACCCCACCACCCAGTACACGGCTGGTCACAGAGGCATCCATGACTCTCCACTGTCCACTGAGTGACTGACTGAATGAATGAATGAATGAATGAATGAGTGACTGAATGAATTCTTTCAAACAATCTGTTCCCTGCTTCTTGCATGCCTCCAGCTATGGGGAGCTCACTCCATTACGAAGAATCCATTTCTATCTTTAGATGGCTCTCTCTGTCCAGGAGTCTGGCCTTATGGTGAGCTGGAAGCCTCCTCTCTGCAGCTGTCTCTGGACGGCCCATCTCTGTCCCCATGAGCCACACAGAACAGACCTGCTCTCTTCTGCACGACATCCATTCATTGAAACCCCTGCTGCTCCATGCTCTGGGCTGAGGATGGAGATCTGGCTCCTGCCCACCTGCCTGGGTACCACAGCCCTGCCCACTGGCTTCTTTGCTGTTCCTTGTACGCATCATACTCGATCCCCCGCTCTGTACCTTTGCACTGCCTGCTCCCTGTGCCCCAGCCTTTGGGTGGCTCCTCCTCATCTGTCAGATCTCTGCAGACACATGGCCTCTTCAGATGAACTCAGCCGCCTTCCCTCGTTCTGTCTAGTCCACCTGTTTATTCCCTCACTTGCGCGACCTCATCTCATCGTACTCTTTAATTTGTAGTCTTCATTTCCAACCCCCACTGGAACGCAGGGCTTGTGAGGGCGGGGACCTCGTCTTCGCTCTGGAGGCTCTAGCTGGGCCAGAGCACAGGGGGCTCAATGGCAGCGTCCCCGTCCGCCTCACCGCGGCGCTGCGCCGGCCTCTGGGTCCGATCCTGGATAGGTCCCGCGATAGGTCCTTTCCCAGGAGCATCTGAGATGGAAGGAGGCAGGGCTGAGAGAGCTGATCCCCTACAGCTCAAGGACAATTCTCGGTTTTCCCAGAATTTAGGCTCTTTCTCTCAAATCTTCCCGGTTCTCCCATCAATATAGAATCTCCCCCATCCACAGCGCCCCCTTCAGGATCTGCAGGGAAAAGGAAATTTACATAGAAAGAGCACCTTCTGTGCGCCCGGTGAGTTCCTGGGGTCTTCCTAACAACCCTGAAAGGCAGGATTGGAGCCCTCACTTTACAGATGAGGAACCTGAGGTTCAGAGAGGCCAGTGTCCAAAGACGCAAGGCTGGGAAAGATGAACCCGGGCTTGGCCTCAGTGCTGTGCGACCCCAGATCCTTGGGGCTGGAATTGGCGGGGTTCTGTGGAAGCTGGAGCCAGCTTGCTGTGTAGAGCCAGAAACCGGCTTTGGCTTCCCGGAGGAAGAGGCCGTATCACCCGGAGCTGCCCCTGAGGCCTAATGGAAAGGGAGTGAGTTCCCCAACACGAGGATACCAACAACATGCAAAGTGGATTACCACAAAGCCCTCTGCAGTTTACGAGGGCTGCTTCTCAACTCGGTGGGCTCATCTGCCCCCACCCCCACCCCAGCAACTCTGGGAGGCAGGAATCATTCTCAGCTCCATTCACCCCTGAACAAATGAAGACTCAGAGAGGTCAGAGGAAGCCTTTCAGACTGACTGGGATATGCAGCTAAAGTACATCACAGTGGTTCTCCTGTGTCAGCTGCTTACAGTGCTGTAGCCAACGCTGGGCTGAGGGTGTTATGTACATCATCTCACTTACTGTTTGCAACCACCCAAGGAAAGTAGGTGCCATTATCATCATCTCCGTTCTCCAGTTGAGGAAACAGGCTCAGAGAGGTTAAGTAACTTGCCCAAAGTCACACAGCTGGTCAGTGACAGAGATAGCATGACACCCACATGTCTGACTGTGAACCCCAGCGAGAAATCTCCAGCTGATCGGCTGCTGCTTCATAGCAGACATGAACCTCTGTCTCCTCAGGAGCCACAGTCCTCTTTCCAGGGCCACCAGGGTGACACCCCCATCCTCATGGGCCTTGAGCAGAAGGGAAAGTTTCCTCAGGGCTAACCTCTGGCCATTTCAGGGACAAAGACTGTGGGGTGCTCCCAGGTCGAGGGGTGCAGTTCTGGCTCTCATAGGTGCAATGACTCACCCTGTAAAGATGGTCTGTGGGTGGAGAGCCTTCGATACTCTTCTCTACCTGATCCACCGTCCACTTCTGAACACCAGTCCTGAGGAGATGTTTCAGAATCTGGGAAAGCTGCTGGCACCCAGGTGCTCATCACAGCTTTGCTTAGAATAGCAGAAAATGGAAACAACCTTAAGTCTGTGAACCAAGGGGTGGCCTCTGGGCGGAGAAGGGACTCAGAGCAAAAGAGAAAGGCTCAGAAGTCTTAACTGTGTGTGTTCTAAAGCCCGGGGACAAAAAGAAGTCACCAGCATGCTAAAAGTGCTTGTGGTGGGACAGGGCTGCGTGGTTTTGCTTTCTTGTGATTTGTTGTTGTTGTTGTAGTTTTCAAGTTTATTTGTTGAGTATTAATTTTATAGTGGGGGGAAATACATAGAGAGAGAGAGACCTTCATTTTATGCAACCAAAACGGCTTCCATATGCAGATGAGAAGGAAGTGCACCACTCTGGCGAGCGCAGGGTATCTGCGGCCAGATCCTGCCAGGTAGAGGGACAGTGAATTCCCTCCCGCTGCCCTTCATCTGGACAGTGCCCAGCTAAGTGACCTGATGTCACCTTTCACACTGTGCTGTACAGTGCCCAGCTAAATGACTCAGACATCACTTTTTCACACTGCACTGGACAGTGCCCAGCTAAGTGACCCAATGTCATATCTTCCCACCACACTGTACAGTGCCCAGTTAAATGACCCGAGGTCACTTTTACACACTGCACTGGACAGGGCCCAGCTAAGTGACCTGGATGT
This sequence comes from Ceratotherium simum simum, assembly GCF_057802395.1. Taxonomy (NCBI): domain Eukaryota; kingdom Metazoa; phylum Chordata; class Mammalia; order Perissodactyla; family Rhinocerotidae; genus Ceratotherium; species Ceratotherium simum. The sequence continues at coordinate 17,956,462 of NC_141921.1, read as the reverse complement.
CACATTTTCGTACCACATTGGACACTGCCCAGCTAAATGACTCGGACCTAACCTTTTCACACCACAACAGACAGTGCCCAGATAGGTGACTGATGTCACCTATTGACACTACACTGGACAGTGCCCAGCTAAATGACCCAGATGTCACCATTTTGCACTGCACTGGATAGTGCCCAGCTAGGTGACCCAAAGTCACCTTTTTACACTGCACTGGACAGTGCCCAGCTAAATGGCCCAGATGTCACCTTTTCACACCACACTGTACAGTGCCCAGATAAATGACCCAATGTTACCTTTTCACACTGCACTAGACAGTGCCCGGCTACATGACCTGGACATCACCTTTTCACACTACACTGGGCATTTCCCACCTAAATGACCCAGAAGTCACCGTTTCACACTGCGCTGAATAGTGCCCAGCTCAATGACCGGGACGTCACCTTTTCACACTGCTCTGGACAATGCCCTGCAAAATGACCCAGAGGTCAAGTTTTCACACCACACTGGCCAGTGCCCAGATAAATAACCTGGATGTTAGCTTTTCACGCTGGACAGGACAGTGCCCACCTAAATGACCTGGATGTCACATTTTCACACTGCACTGGAAAGTGCCCAGCTAAGTGACCCAGATGTCACCTTTTCACACTGCATTGGACAGTGCTCAACTGAAAGACCCGACGTCAACTTTTCACACCACACTGTGCAGTGCCCTGCTACATGACCCAAGGGCACCTCTTCATACCACAATGGACAGTGCCCAGGTAAGGGACCCAGACATAAACTTTTCTCACTGCACTGGAGAGTGCCCAGCTAAATGACCTGGACATCACCTTTTCACCCTGCACTGGACAGAGCCCAGCTAAATGACCCAACGTCGCCTTTTCACACTGCACAGGACAGTGTCAAGATAAATGACCTGGATGTCAACTTTTCATACCGCACTGGACAGTGCCCCATTAAATGACCAGGATATCATCTTATCTCACTGCACAGGACAGTGCCCAGCTAAGTGACCCGGATGTCACCTTTTCACACCACACTGGGCAGTGCCCATCTAAATGACCTGAACACCACTTTTTCACACTGCACTGGAATCTGCCCAGCTAAATGACCCAGACGTTACCTTTTCACACCGCATTGGACTGTGCCCACCCAAATGACCCAGATGTTACCTGTTCATACCACGACTGACAGTGACTGGATAAATGACCCAGATGTCACCTTTTCATACCACACTTGACATTGTCTGGCTAAACGACCAGGACATCACCTTTTAACATCACACTGGACAATACCCTCCTAAATGTCTGGACGTCACCTTTTCACACTGCACCAGACAGTGCCAAGATAAATGACCTGGATGTTACCTTTTCACACCACAATGGACAGTGCCCAGCTAAATGACCTGGACATCGCTTTTTCACACTGCACTGGACTGTGCCCAGGTAAATGATTCAGACGTCACCTTTTCACACAGCCCTGGACAGTGCCCAGCTAAATGACTCGGATGTCACCTTTTCAAACTGCACTTGACAGTGCCGAGCTCCATGACTCAGACATCATCTGTTCACACCACGCGGTACAGTGCCGAAATAAATGACCCAATGTCACCTTTTCACACTGCACTGGACAGTGCCCAGCTATATGACCTGAACGTCACCTTTTCACACTGCACTGATCCGTACCCAGCTAAATGACCTGGATGTCATTTTTTGCCACTCTAATGGAAAGTGCACAGCTAGGTGACCCAATAGCACTTATTCACACCGCACCGGACTGTGCCCAGCTAAATGACCCAGATGTGACCCTTTCACACTCTACAGGACAGTGCCCAGCTAAGTGACCCGATATCACAATTTCACACCACACTGGACTGTGCCCAGCTAAATGACCCCATATCAACCTTTCATACCACACTGCACAGTACCCAGCTAAATGACCTGGACATCAACTTTTCACAACGCACTGGACAGTGCTCAGCTAAATTACTCCGATGTCATCTTTTCACACTGCACTGGACATTGCCCAGTTAAGTGACCCAGATGTCACTTTTTTCACACCACACTGTACCATGCCCAGGTAAAGGATCCAATGTCACCTTTTCACACAGCAGTGGACAGTCCAATGCAATATGACCCAGACATCATCTTATCACACTGCACTAGACAGTACCCAGCTAAATGACCCGGATGTCAACTTTTTACACTGCACTGGAGAGTGCCTAGCTAAGTGACCCAATGTCATCTTTTTCACACTGCACTGGACAGTGCCCAGCTAAATGACCTGGACGTGAACTTTTCACACTGCACTGAACAGTGCCCAGCTAAACGACCGGACGTCACCTTTTCACTCTGCACTGGAAAGTGCCAAGATAAATGAGTCAGACCTCACCATTTCTACCGCACTGGACAGTGCCCAGCTAAATGACCTGGAGGTCACCGTTCACACCATACTGGACAATGCCATACCAAATGACCCAAATCTCAACTTTTCACACTGCACTAGAGAGTGCCCAGCTAAGTGACCCCATCTCACTTTTTCACATTGCATGAAAGTGCTTAGCTAAATGACACGGATATCACCTTTTCACACCACAATGGACAGTACCCTGCTGAATGACCCAAAGTCACCTTTTCACACTGCCCTTGACAGTGCCCAGCTAAATGATCCAGACGTCACCTTTTCACACTGCACTGGACAGTGCCCAGCTAAATGACCTGGATGTCACCTTTTCACACTGCACTGGACAGATCCCAGCTAAATATCCGGACATCACTTATTCACACCACAGTCAACAGTGCAAAGCTAAATGACCCAGACATCATCTTTTCACACCGCACTGGTCAGTGCCCAGCTAATAATCTGGATGTCACCTTTAGCACTGCACTGGACAGTGCCCAGCTAAATGACCTGATGTCACCTTTTTGCAACACACTGTACAGTGCCCAGCTATATACCCGAACGTAACCTTTTCTCACTGCAATGTACATTGCCCAGCTAACTGACCCAGATGTCACATTTTCACACTGCACTAGACAGCGCCCTTATAAATGACCCAGATGTCAACTTTTCACACTACACTAGACAGTGCCCAGCTAAATGTCCCGATGTCACCATTTCACACAGCAGGACAATGTCCAGCTAAATGACCAGGATGTCACCTTTTCACACCACAATGTACAGTGCCCTGCTCAATGTCATGTTTTCACACGGCATTTGTTGGTGCCCAGCAAAAAGATCCAGGCGTCACGTTTCCACGCTGAACTAGACAGTGCCCACTAAATGACCCGGATGTCACCTTTTCACACCACAGTGTATGGTGCCCGGATAAATGACCTGATGTCACCTTTTTACACCACAGTGTATGGTGCCCGGATAAATGACCTGATGTCACCTTTTTACACCTCACTGGACAGTGCCCAGCTCAGTGACTCAGATGTCACCATTTCACACCTCACTAGAGAGTGCCCAGTTAAAGACCCAGACGTAACCTTTTAGCACTACACTGAGCAGTGCCCAGCTAAATCATCCGGATATTACCTTTTCAAACTGTACTGGACAGTGCCCTGCTAAGTGAAACAATGTCACCTTTTCACACCACACTGGACAGTTCTCAGCTAAATTACCCAGAGGTTACGTTTTCAAATGGCACTGGACAGTGCCCATCTAAGTGAACCAATGTAACCTTTTCACACCACACTGGACATCGCCTAGCTAAATGACTCAGACATCACCTTTTCACACTGCACTGGACAGTGCCCAGCTAAGTTACCTGATGTCACCTTTTCACCTCGCACTGGACAGTGCTTAGCTAAATGACCCGGATGTCACCATTTCACACCAGACTGGACAGTGCCCAGCTAAATGACCCAGACATCACCTTAGCACACCGCACTGGACAGTGTCTAGCTAAATACTCAGACTTTACCTTTTCACACCACACTGGAGAGCACCCAGCTTAATGACCCAGATGTCTCCTTTTCCCAATGCACTGGACAACGCCCAGCTAAGTGACCCAATATCTCCTTTTCACACTGTACTGGACAGTGCACAGCTAAATGATCGGGAGGTCACCTTTTCACATGGCACTCAACAGTGCTTTGATAAGTGACATGGACATAACTCTCTCAGACAGCACTGTAGAGTGCCCAGCTAAATACTCAGATGTCACCTTTTCACACCCCATAGGACAGAGCCCAGCTAAATGACTCTATGTCACCTTTTCACACTGCACTGGACAGTGCCCGGCTAGGTAACCTGATGTCACCTTTTCACACCACACTGGAGATTTCCCTGCTAAATGACTTGGAGGTCACCTTTTCACACTGCACTGGACAGCGCCTAGCTAATGACCCGATGTCACCTTTTCACACCGTGCTGGACCGTGCCAAGCTAAATGAACCAGACATCACCGTTCACACTGCAACTGGACAGTGACCCACTAAATGACCCGATGTCACCTTTTGACACCACACTGTACAGTGCCCAGCTAAATGACCCGGATGTAACGTTTTCTCAGTGCAATGGACAGTGCCCAGCTAAATGATCCCGATGCCACGTTTTCACACTGCAGTGTACGGTGCCCTGCTAAATAACTCGGATCTCAATTTTTCACACCACAATGGACAGTGCACAGCTAAATGACCTGAGATCACCTTTTCACACTGCACCAGACAGTGTGACAGCAGTAGTGTTAGAGGTAGGAGTAAGGTTAGGGTCAGGGTTAGGCTTAGTGTCAGGGTCAGATTCAGGGTCCGGTCGGGTAAGGGGTAGGGATGGTGTACGGATAGGTTTAGGGTCAGGGTCAGAGTCAGTGTCAGGGTCAAAGGTAGGGGTAAGCATAAGCTTAGTGTTAGGAGTAGGGTCAGGGTCAGTGTTAGGGTCAGGGTCACTGTTAGGGTCAAGGTCAGAGGTAGGGAAGGGGTATGGGTATGGCTACGGGTAGTGGCAGGGGCCGGGCAGGCATAGGGGTATGGGTAGGGGTAGAGGTATGGGTAGGGTTAGGGTTAGGGTCAGAGTCAGTGTCAGGGTCAGGGTAAGGGTAGGGGTAGGCATAGAGTTAATGGTATGGTTAAGGTTAGGGTTTGAGTTAGGGTTAGGGTTAGGGTCAGGGCCAGGGTAAGAGACACGTGCAGGGGAAGGGCAACGGTTTGGGGTGTCGGTAGGGTCAGGTTTAGCATCAGGGTTAGGGTCAGTGTAAGGTGTAGGGGTGGGGGTAGGGGTAAGGATTGGGTTTGGCATAGGGGCATGGTTAGGGGTAGGGGTACGAGTAAGGATAGAGTTAGGCTTATGTTCAGGGTTAGGGTCAGGGTCAGTGGTAGGTGTAGGGGTAGGAGTAGGGATAGGGTTAGGGTCAGGTTCAGTGTCAGGGTCAGGGTCAGGGTCATGGTAAGGTGTCAGGGTAGGGGTAGACTTAAGGGTAGGGTTAGGGTTAGTTTTATGGTTAGGATTAGATTTATAGTTAGGGTCAGTGTCAGGGTTAGGTTCTGGGTCAGTGGTAGGGGTAGGGGTAGGTGTAGGGATAGGGGTAGGGTTAAGGTTATGGTTAGCATTATGGTCAGGATCAGGGGGAGGGTTAGTTGTAGGGGTAGGAGTAGGGTTATGGTTAGTGTCAGGGTCAGGGTCATGGGTAGGTGTAGTGGTAGGGGTAAGGGAGGGTTAAGGTTAGGGTTTGAGTTATGGTTAGGGTTAGGGTCAGGGTCAGGTGTAGAGGTTGGTGTAAGGAGGGGAGGGGTAGAGTCAGCATCAGGGTCAGGGTCAGGATTCAGGAGTAGGAGTAAGTGTAGAGGTAGGGGTAGTATTAAGGTTAGCGTTAGGGTCAGGGTCAGGGTCAGTGTTAGGGTCAGTGTCAGCGGTAGGGGTAAGGGTATGGGTATGGTTAGGGGTAGGTTCAGGGTCAGGGGCAAGAGCAGGGACAGGGATAGGGGTAGGGGTAGGGTTAGAGGTATGGGTAGTGTCAGAGTTAGGGTCAGGGTTAGGTTCAGGGTTAAGTTCACGGAGCTGGGTCAGGTTCAGGGGTAGGGTTAGGGATACAAGTAGGGTCAGGTTCAGTGTCAGAGTAGGAGTCTGGTTCAGGTCAGTGTCAGGGTTAGAACAGGGGTTAGAGTCAGCGGTAGGTGTAAGGGTAGGGGTAGTGATCGGGGTAGCAATAGGGATTAATGGTAGGGTTCAGGTTAGTGTTAGGGTCAGGTTCACGATCAGGGTCAGGTTCAGGGGTAGGGTTGGGTGTGGTTGTAGGGTTGGGGTAGGGATAGGGTCAGGTTCAGGGCTCCTGTCATGGTCAGGGTCATGTGTAGGGGTAGGTGTAAGGTTAGGTTTAGTTTTAGGGTCATGGGCAGGGGTAGGGTAGCTGTAGGTTTAGTGTTAGGAGTAGGGGTATGTTTAGGTTAGGGTCATGGTCAGGAGCAGGGGTAGCAGTAGGTTTAGTGGTAGGAGTAGGGATATGTTTAGGGTTAGGGTCAGGGTCAGGGTCAGGGTAGTGGAAGGGTAATTGTAGGGGTAGAGATCAGGCTAGGTAAGGGTTAGAGTTAGGGTTAGGGTCAGGGTCAGGGGTAGGTGTAGGGGTAGAGGTAGAAGTAGGGGTAGGGGTAGAAGTAGAGGTAGGGTCAGGGTAGGGGTAGAAGTAGGGGTAGGGTCAGAGTCAGGGTCAGGATCAGGGCAAGGGAAAGTGTTGGAGTAGGAGTAGGGGTAGGGGTAGGCGTAGGGCAGGGGCAGGGCAGGGTCAGAGGTAGGAGTAGGGGTAACGGTCAGGTAGGTTTAGGGTTAGGTTAGTGTTAGGTTTAACGTTAGGATCAGGGTGAGGGTCAAGGTCAGGTGTAAGTTTAGGGGTAGGCGTACGGGTAGTGCTTGGGTTTGGCATACGGGTAGGGTTAGGGGAAGTGATAAGGTTATTATTAGGGTTATGGTCAGGGTCACAGTCAGGGTCAGGTGTAGGGTCAGTGGTAGGGGAATGGGTAGCAATAGGGTTAGAGACAGGGTCAGGGTCAGGAGTAGGGGTAGGGGTAGGGGTAGGGTTAGGGTTATGGTTAGGGTCAGGGTCATGGTCAGGCTTAGGTTCAGTGCTAGCATTTGGGGTAGGTGTAGGGTTAGGGTTAAAGTTAGTTTTAGGATTAGGAGTTAGGCGTTAGGGTGAGGCTTATGGGTAGGGTAGTGGTAAGGATAAGGTCAGTCTCAGGGTCAGCATCAGGATGAGGGTCATGATCATTGTCAGGGTCACAGGTAGAGTTAGTGGTAGGTGTAGGGGTAGGTTTATGGTTAGAGTCAGGTTCAGGGTCAATATTAGTGTCAAGGTCAGGTGTAGGCATATGGGTATGGGTATGGTTAGGGGTAGGGGCAGGGACAGGTGCAGGGGCAGGGATGGGGTAGGTGTAGAGGTATGGGTAGGGTTAGGGTTTGGGTCAGGGTTGGTTTCAGGGTTAGGGTCAGGGTCAAGGTCATGGGTAGGTGAAGGGGTAGGGGTAGGGTTAAGAGTATGGTTAGGGTTAGGGTCAGGGTAAGGGTCATAGGTAGGGGTAGGAGTACGGTTAGGGTTAGGGTCAGGGTCAGGGTCACGGTCATGTGTAAGTGTCGGGGTAGGGGTAGGGGTAAAGGTAGGTTTATGGTTAGGGTTTGAGTTAGGGTTAGGGTTAGGGTCACGGTCAGGGGTAGGGGTAGGGGTTGGGGTAGGGGTAGGGTCGAGTTAGAGTTACCGTCAGGGTCAGAGTCCGGGTTCAGAGGTATGAGTAAGTGTAGAGGTGGGGTAGGACTAGGGTTAGGGTTAGGGTCAGGGTCAGGGTCAGTGTTAAGGTCAGGGTCAGGGGTAGGAGTAGGTATATGCGTATGGTTGGGGTAGGGGCAGGGGCAGGGGCAGGGGCAGGGACAGGGTCAGGGATAGGGTTAGGGATAGGGTTAGGGTGGGGGTAGGGGTAGGTGTAGAGGTATGGGTAGGATTAGGGTTAGGGTTAGGGTCAGGGTTAGGTTCAGGGTTAGGGTCATGGATCTGGGTCAGGTTCAGTGGTAGGGTTAGGGATAGGGTGGGCTCAAGTTCCGCGCCAGTGTAGGGGTCTGGTTCAGGATCAGTGTCAGGGCTGGAATAAGTGTTAGGGCTAGGGGTAGGTGTACAGGTAGGGGTAGTGATAGGGTAGGGTTAGGAATTAAGGGTAGGGTTCAGGTTATTGTTAGGGTCAGGTTCAGGATCAGCGTCAGGGTAAGGGGTAGGAGTAGGGGTAGTGGTTAGGGTTAGGATCACTGTTAGCTTCAAGGTAAGGGTCAGGGTCAGGGTCAGGTAGTGGTAGGAGTAGGGTTAGGGTTAGGGTCAGGGTCAGGGTCAGGGTCAAGTGTAGTGGTCAGGGTAGGGATACGGGTTGGGGTAGAGTCAGCGTTAGGGTCAGGGTCAGGATTCAGGGGTAGGGGTAAGTGTAGAGGTAGGGATAGGTTTAAGGTCAGGTTGAGGGTTAGAGTCAGGGTCAGGGTCAGTGTTAGGGTCAGAGTCGGGGTAGGGGTAGAGGTATCGGTATGGTTAGGTGGGGAAGGGCAGGGCAGGGGTAGGGGTAGGGGTAGAGGTATATGTAGGGTTAGGGTTAGGGTCAGGGTTAGGTTCAGTTTTAGGGTCAGGGTCGGGGTAGGCTTAGGGATAGAGGTAGGAGTAGGTGTAGGGTTGGGATAGGGACAGGGTCAGGGTCAGGGTCCCTGTCAGGGTCAGGGTCAGTTGTAGAGGTAGGGTTAGGGTTAGGGTTAGGGTCATGGTCAGGGGCCAGGGCAGGGGCAGGGTTGGTGGTGGAAGGAGGGTAAGGGGGAGGGGAAGAGAAAGGGGTAGGTTTAGGGTTAGAGTCAGGGTCTAAAGTAGGGGTAGGGTAGACATAGGAGTCGATTTAGGTTAGGGTTAGGGTCGGGGTTAGGGTTAGGGTTAGGGTTAGGGTCAGTCAGGGTCAGTGTCAGTGGTAGGGGTGGGGGTAGGGCAAGGTTAGGCTTGGGGTTAGGTTTCTGGTCAGGGTCAGGGTCAGGTTTAGGGTTCGAGTCAGTGTCAGGGTCACAGTCCGGGTCAGGGTCAAGGTGAGGGTCAGGGTCAGGGTTAGGGTATGGGTTGGGTCAGGCAAAGGTGTATGGGCAGGGGTTAGGGTAAGGATAGGGTTTGGTTTAGGTTTAGGCTCAGGTTCAGGATCAGAGTCAGCATAAGTGGTAGGGGTAGGGGTTAAGGTTAGGATCACGGTTAAGTTCAGGGTAAGAGTCAGGGTCAGGTACAGAGGTAGGGTTAGGGATAGGGGTAGGTGTAGGTATAGGGTTGGGGTAGGCACAGGCTCAGGGTCAGGGTCCCTGTCAGGGTCAGGGTCATGTGTAGGGGTAGATGTAGGGTTAGGTTTAGGGTCAGGGTCAGGGTCAGGGTCAGGATCAGGGTAGGTGTAGGTGTAGGTGTAGGTATAGAGGTAGAGTCAGGGTCAGGGTGAGGATCAGGGGCAGGGGTAGATGTCGGGGTAGGAGTAGGGGTAGAGTGTTAGGGTTAGTGTTAGGATCTGGTTTAGTGTCAGGATTAGGGTCAGTGTCGGGTGTAGGGGTAGGGGTAGGCATAGTGGTTGTGTTTGGTGTACGAGTAGGGGTAAGGGTAGCGGTACGGTTATTGTCAGGATATGGTCAGGGTCAGGGTCTGGTGTAGGGTCAGTGGTAGGGGTAGGGCTAGGAATATGGTTAGTGTCAGGAAGTGTCAGGGTCAGGGTCAGATGTGGGGTAGGGGTAGGGTTAGTTGTAGGGTTAGGGTTAGGGTTAGGGTTATGGTTAGGTCCGGGTCAGGGTTAGGTTTAGTGCTAGGGTTTGGGGTAGAGGTAGGGTTAGGGTTAAAGTTAGTTTAAGGGTTAGGGTTAGAGTTTAGGTAAGTGTTTGTGGTAGGGGTAGGGTCAGTCTCAGGGTCAGCGTCAGCATCAGGGTCAGGGTAGGGGTAGGGTTAGTGGTAGGTTTAGTTGTAGGGTTAGGGTTAGATCAGGTCAGGGTCAGGGGTTGAGTTAGGTGTGGGGTAGGGTTAGGATTAGGGTTATGGTTAGGGTCAGGGGTATGTGTAGGGGTAGGGTTAGGGTCAGGGTCATGTGTAGGTGTACGGGTAGTGGTAAGGGTAGGTTTAGGGGTAGGGTTAGATTTAGGGTTGGGGTTAGTGTCAAGGTCCGTGTCAGATTCAGTGTCGGGGTAGGGGAAGGGGCAGGGCTAGGGATAGGGGTAGATTCAGGGTCAGAGTCACTGTCAGGGTTAGTGTTACGATTAGGGGTTGGGTTACGGGTGGGGTAGAGTTAGGGGTAGGGTTAGGATTGGGATTAGGGTTTGGTTAGGGTCAGCTCAGGGTCAGGGTAAGGGTAGGGGTAGGTTGAGGTTTAGAGTTAGGTTCAGTGTCAGGGTTAGGTTTAGTGTTAGGGGTTGGGGTAGGGGTAGGGTTAGGGTTAGGTACGGGTTAGGGGTTAGGTGTTAGGTAATTGGTAGGGTTAGTGGTAGGAGTAGGGATATGTTTATGGTTAGGTTTCGTGTCATGTTCAGGGTCAGGGTAAGTGTAAGGGTGAGGGTTAGGTTTAGGGTTAAGGATAGGGTCAGGGTCAGGATGAGGGTCATGGTCAGCATCAGGGTCGGGGTTAGGATAGGTGTAGGTGTTGGGTCCGGGTCAGGGTCAGGGTCATTGTGCTAAAAACAAAAACCACATGGGACATGAAACGGAGACCAAAAATCACTTGTAAGCCTTCCTTTGTTGCTCTATTCATTACAGCAGGCATTCCTGCTGTTCCTGTTTGAGTTTACACAGTCTTCCATCCTATCGCCACATATCATAGCATATTGGTGAAGAGGGAGACTTATCAAGCCAAATCGCCTGGGTGTGAAGCCCACTAGTCATCAACTCTGTCAGGACAGGATGTTACGCAGGTTAAACATTTAAATTTTATCACATTATTTTAAGTAACTCATTCAAAGAACATTTGTTGACCACTTCATATGTGTCAGAAAAACTTAACGGACTAAGGTTAAAAAAAAGTGAAATAAAATCTCTAATCTATTTTTTCACATTTTCTACCCAGTATAGGTCATGATTCAAAGACAACGTTGGATGTGTCACCCTGTTTCTCATCCTATCCAGCCCTTGTTAAACTAGTCTTCATGACAGTAACCAGCAGATGATCACCTTGCCCCAAACAGAAACTTAAGAGTCATTCCTCTTCTTCTTTTTTTAAGTGTATGTGTGTGTGTAGTTTAAATAAAGAAAATAAAAAGAGCTCTCATGTTCATCCAGATTAAGAAACAGAAAAAAGACTTATCTTTATAGTCTCGTGTGTGTGTATATAAACAGTTTAAAGAGTCAGTGCGAAGGTCCCAGTATCCACTTTGAGTCATATGAAATGACTCTTCACTTTGTAATCTCCATTTTCTCTATTTACCACTATTCTGAATTTGATGTTAACTGTTACCTTGTTTTAGTTTATAGTACTCAAGAGTATAATGTTTAATTCTATCTGTATTTTACACTTATTTAAATTAAATATTATACAATGTATTCTTCTGTGGCTTCCCTTTATTGGTTAATATCACGCATTTTGAAATGTTGATGGCTGTTTCTCTAGTTCATTTATTTCAACAATATAAAGTATTCTACCACATGTATATAAAAAACGTATTTATCTATTCTGCTATTTGGGATGGTATATATTTTTGTGGTTTTGCTAATCAAAAATGAAGCTATTTATGTAATATTTTCTGTGCTAGGTACAGTTCTGTGTACCAGTAATATATCACTAAACTAAATAGATTTCCTACCCTCACTGAGAGGACATTACTCATGGACTTTCTTCTCAAGATCCCCAGTGCACTTACATAAGAGGATCTCAGAGATGCATAGCATGTGGACTTGCTGTGTTGGTCCATTGTTTCACTCTGACCTGCAGGGCCACTGTCATATTGCTAGTTTAGGTATATGTGTAGTTTTGTTTTCTGGGCTATCTTTTGTGCTCCAGTGGTCTCTTTGTCTACCATTCTCCCAATAGCTCTCTGTTTGAATTACAAGAGTTTTATAATATCGTTGGATATCTGGTAATGGTAACACCCTTAAATCCAGACAAGTGGGGCTCCTGCCTCAGAGGGCCCTGATGCACTTTCAACAGTTAAGTGTCTCCCATGTTTGGACCCATCAGGGCAGCAGTATCGTCTTGGTGGGGTTCCCAGTACTGTCTTGGTGTGGCTCCCAGTGCCTGGTCAGAGTGAGGTTCCATCCTCATCTCCCCCGTTTAGGGCACACGCCAAGCCATTCCCCCACATCCCAACCAAATACTCAGAGGTGTTCCAGGGTTCGTACCTGTGATGTCATCCCAGGGCATTGTGGCCAACCCCAGTTCCAAGAGGTGGTCTAGTCAGTGGACCAGTACTGCTGGCTCAGCAGGGTATTTATTTGCTGGATTGGATGGGATTAAGACACCAAAGAGCTGACAGGCTGAGTTGGGGTGACTCAAATTGTATATATACAAGGGACCCAGCCCAAACAAATTGTCCCTAAACACAATCCATATATGGCAGTCCTGCCTGGTAGGATAAGTCCCCTAATCATGTATTTTTAATTTTCAGAAATAGTTTGGCTTCTTGGCACTTTCTTAATTTATATGAATTTTGGAGCCAGCTTTTCCAAGTTCAAAGGGTTTGGGTTTTTTCCTTGGAATTTCATTGTATATTAGGATTAACAATATCTAATTTTCAAATTAGTAACATGACATTGTTGTTTGATTTGCTTTGAAGTTATTTAACGTTATTCCAAAGTTTTGTAAATTTCTTTGTAAAATTTCCTCTTAAATGGAAGCTGAAATAAATTGAAATATTTTTTATTTGTAACTATTAAAATAATCTTATGGTTTCTCTAGGGGCTGGCCTGGTGGCGTAGTGGTTGGGTTCGCCAGCTCCACTTTGGCGGCCCAGGATTTGAGGGTTCAGATCCCAGGCACGGACCTACGCACCTCTTATCAAGCCATGCTGTGGCAGGCGTCCCACATGAAAAAAGTGGAGGAGGATGGGCACAGATGTTAGCCCAGGGCCAATCTTTCTCAGCAAAAAGAGGAGGATTGGCAACAGATGTGAGCTCAGGGCTGATCTTCCTCACACACACACAAAATAATAATAATAATAATCTTATGGTTTCTCTAAATTAATTTAAGATGTCAGTTACATCATTGAATTTTGTAATTTGAAGCAACCTTTACATACCTGAATATTGCAAGACATTAAGGTAGAGATCTCTCTAATTCGTATTCCACCATTCTTTGCAAAACCTTCTCTATTTTACTCCAGTTTTTGTTTTATTATTTTCCTTTTTATATTCTTCTTCTTTTTATATTCTTTGGGAGTAATTCTGTTAATAATTGATTTAACTTATTAAATAGGCCAATTCTTAGATCAATTTTTGATCTTGAATTTTTCCTAACATGAGCAGTTAAGGCTATACATATATTACTTCCAGTATTGCTCTATGTCAGTGAATTCTAATATGTCATTTTTGGTCATTTTCTGAAGATTTTCTCATTTCAGTTATGATTTCTTGTCTTTTTCATGAGTCATTAAGAAATGTGTTTCTTCCTTTCTTTATTCTTTTAAGTTTATTCCATCTTTTAAACAACATTTTTGTACTCTGGATTTTGGATTTGGATTTGAAAAGGATTTTGTAAATGTTTCAGTCTAAAAGACAACCTGCATTTCAAATAGACAGTTTAGTCAAGTCATATTTTTGTAATTTCTGATATATTTGGGTTGATTTACATTGTCTTCTTTGGAGTTTTCTATTTAATTTTCTTTTTCTATGTTTTTTCTTTATGTTTTACCTTCTTTTGGATTGATGTTTCACCTCAATTTTCCTCATATACTGCTATGAATTTGTGCATTTTACATCTATTTTTAAAGTTTATGATAAGAATTTTTACATAAACACTGAAACTAATAAAATCTAAAGTAAATCAATATTTTTACCCTCCTTCAGAACAGTGGAGTACCTTAAAATATTTTAACTCCAGTGACCTTGCCTACAAATTAGATGTTATGGTTTTCCCATAGTTATCATCTTTTAATCTTCAAATTATTTCTTGCTATTTTTTATGCAATGATTATGTAATTTTAATGTCTAAATTCTTCTTTGGTTACAATTTGTTCTTGCATGTCAGATATTCATTCTTTCTGGTATTATGTTCCTTCTTCCTGAAGGTCAACCTTTCAATTGTCCGTTACAGAATGTCTCTCTAGCCTTCTTCCCTTCCTCCCTCCCGCCCTCCCTTCCTCCCTCCCTCCCTTCCTTTTCTTTCTCTTTTTCTCTCTCTCTTTCTTTCACCTGAATTTGTCTTTATTTTAACCTTATTCTTGAAATAAAATTCCTTGAGGTTAAAATTTTAGGTTGAGAGAGATTTTCTCTCATCATTTTTCTTTTTGCTTTACCCTTTCTCTTTTCTTAGTTTTCATTTGTTTGGCTTTCATGTAAATGTTCCCTATTCCTTTGGATCTTGTAAAGAGATTCACTTTATCTTTGATGTCCTGCAGTTTCACTGAAATGGTTTTTACACAGATTTTTAGTATGATTTATTTTATTTATTGTGCTTGTGACTTATTGAGCTTCCTAAAAACACATGGCCAGCAGCGCCCCCTGCCGGGCAGCGGGGCGGAAGACGGCGTGGGGCGTGGCCATGGCCTGGGGGCGTGGCCGGATCCCGCGGCGGCGGCGGGGGTGCAGGAAGGCTTGAACCTGCGGCGGCTGGGGAGTCCGCTCTGGGAAAGTGAAGGGGCGAGGGCGGCTCACGGCGTTTCGGGTGGCTTTGGCTTTTCTCCGGGTCCGGGTTGCATCTTTCGCCTCCGAAACTCGAGTGTAACGTCCGTCCCCTGCCGGCCTCGGCGCTTCGCGGAGCCCGGAGACGGAGCCGGAGTCCAGCCCTGGCCGCAGCCCGCGGCGTCCTCGCGGGGACCCCTTTCTTCTCTGCCTGGAGCTTCGAATATGGCGTAGAGGGCGGGACAGGGGACGTGTGACAACTGGTGACATGGAGACTCAGACTCCGCAGAGCAACTACCAGTCTGTTGGAGTAAATGCTCAGCGTTTAGCAGAAATGGAACTCAAGTTTTTAAGCCATGGCGTGGTTTGTAATGGCTGAAGGCAGTTTTTGCTCTTAAAAGTTACCCGTTCGTATTGATTGATATTTCCTAACCAAAAAGCAAGGATCCGCGCTCACCGCCCTGCGAGAGTCACCCGAGGGGGAAAGGCTCTCGCCTGAAATGGAGAGGAAAACGAACGTGCTTACTATGGGCTACCTCACTGCGGGGCAGAACGGTAACGAGTTTTTTGAAAACCTGTTAGATTATGTAATTAGTAGTAAAACCTGAGTTTTACCTGAGTCCTAGGATTTTTAGGGAAAACTGAAGACTCCCAGGTGTTTGCTGTAATGTAGTAAGGACAGCATCAATAGGCAACAGCAAGGATCGAATTATGGCAAATAGAAGTGGTCATAAATGGGGCTATATTATGATTAGTATATGGAGCCAAGACCCCAGTCCCCACACGTGATGAGTTGCATAACTGCATGCATTTGTGAGGGGTTAGGCCTTCCTCATCTACTTGATACTGGTTGATTCTTATTGAATATAGAACAATACAAAAACAAATTGGTCTTTCTTAGCGTCTTCATTATTATTTAGACTAAAAGGCCACGCTTTCAGCCCAGAGTAGTTGTAGACTCAAGAATAGTCAATTACAGAAAATTAAACATAAGTCTAAATGAAGCAGAGAATCTAGTGGAAAGAACATGAAAGCGTATTTGGTTTCAAATCTCGGCTCTTGAACACAGTAAATACGATAAGGATAGAAGATGGGAGAGGTTACTTCATTTCTTTAAGCTTGAGGTTGCTCATCTGTACAGTGTTTTGTGTTTTTTTTGGTAGGTGTTCAACTTTATGACAGCTCAGTTTGCATTGCCTAAGGAAATGAGGAAGTTTGTTAATTTAGAAATGACTTAATCCTTACCTGCTTTTTGTTCTCTGAACTCATAAACATTTTAGTGCATTTCACTTTTTTTTTTTTATTATTCTGGTGTTCCCTAAACTGTATTCCATTGGTCCTTTGCAAAATGTTCATAGATGCTTCGTGGAAAAAATTTTTAGCGTCAATACTGGGGAAAACACAAATCTGTTGCTATGAGGTTATTGGAAGTACAGCTCTGTGGCATTCTTGCCAAAAACGTGTAGCCTGAATCTGTGAGGAAACACTCAGATAAATCTAGAATGTGGTTTGGAGTTTTCCATAGTATCAATATCCTGAAAGACAACAAAAAAAGACAGGACTGCTCTTCATTCAAGACAACTGTGAACTGGATAGGGTTATGGATTTTTAAAAAGTTATACAGGACATTTTGTGGACAATTGTGGAAGTTTGAACATGGAAGCCTATAATGATATATTGTTGACTTCAATTTCTCAGGTATGATAATGATACTGTGGTTATTAGAAGAGTGTTTTTGTTCGTAGGAGATGCATGCTCCAAGTATGTAGGGATGAGGTCAGGATATCTGCAAGCTTCTTTCAGATGGTCCAGGCCCAAAAACAAAGTGTGTATGTAGAGAGAAAACAGGGCACTATGTTAATTGTGTTCTAGCTGAATAGTATATGAGTGTTCATTCATCTTTTCTGTAGCATAGAGGTTTTTCAAAATAAAAAATTGAGAAATAAATTTTTTTTAAAGTATATGGCCAAGCCTTGACCTTTCATCATTATTCCCATTCCCGTTGGTCACCATTCCCTCTATTTCCCTTGGAGTTCTGATTGGCTGTATGTTAGCAATTATTTCCCTGTTCTCTAGAAGTGAAGTGTATCAACATTTCTGTCATACTTTCTTTTTATAGAGCTCATGTCATTTTTGAGATATTACTTCACATCCATCATCTTTCAGCTCTTATTGCTGGTCTGATCTGCTGTTTTCCCCAATTTTTGGTTTTTAATTCAATTGTTTTATATGTGCATATTGTGAGAAGAAGTTTGATTTGGTTCTTTTCTCCTCGGCCTGATTACCTTTATGGTCTGTTTTTTCGTATACTTCCTATCCTATCCTTCTTTATATTGTATGTATAATGATTATTTTTATCTGTGATCTTGGAAGGTCTGATTCTAATTTAATAGCATAAAATTGGTCAAAATATCCCCTTATTGTTGTCTGTCTTTAGGATCTGTGATGTTGAATCCTCTTTTATTCCTAATATTGCCAGCTTCTATATGAACTCTTTTTATAAAATGATCACTTTGTCTGGAAGTTTATAAATTATATCTGTCACTTCCAACAACCAACTTTTCCTTTCTTTTTTGGGGGGTTTTCTCTTTTAATTACTTCTGCTTTTATCTTCATTCCTTGCCTTTACCTTCTTTTTTTAGTTTCCTGGAGACAATTGTTTTTATCTGGTTTTCTAGTCATTTCAGGCTGGAAGAAAAAGTGTTGCTTCATCATATTTGAAAACAGAAGTGCCTCAGAAGGGTTTTCTTTATCTCTAATTTTCCACATTTTCTGATAGACAAGTTTAGTAGTTATTTTGAATGATTTTTTTCTATCTCCAACCTACACCATATCCTTCAGTAAGTCTTACTAGTTATTGGGAACAGCGGGATGGTCACCAAAGTCCAGCATAGACCTTCAGGCCTCATTGAGGCAAGAAAGCTGATTCACTGGAGATCAAGCCGGCCATCAGGGACCAGATTGTCCACGAGCTGCAGATGCTGCACGAGTGTAACTGCCTGTACATCATGGGCTTCTCCAGGGCTCTCTGGACCAGGCGTTGAAGGAAGCCAAGAGAATTCCAAGAGTCTGGGGAAGTCAGCATCGCGATTCTCTGAGGCTTGGTGTATCTCCAAGAAAAGCACCCCGATTGTGCACCAAGATGTGAAATCTTCTAACATCCCCGCCAACTGCAGAGGGGAGATGAAGCTGTGCGATTTTGGGGTGAGCAGGCAGCTGGACTCCATGGCCAACTCCTTTGTGGGAACTCGAGCCTACGTGTTTCCCAGCAGTTGCAGGGCACTGACTACCTGGTGAGTCGGACACCTGGAGCACGGGCTGGCCCTGGGAAGCTGGCCGTTGGAAGGTACCCCATTCCCTCCGGATGCCATCTCTGGCTGGGCCATGGTCAGTGGGGCAGAAGGAGAGCCTCCAGCATCTCCCCAAGGCCAAGGCCATCAGGATGCCCCACAGCGGTCACAGATGGCCAGCTGGCCAGCTCTGGCTAGCTTGGAACTGCTGGACGGTATTGTGAAGGAGCCGCTTCCCAAGCTGCCACCAGCACCTTCACTCAGGATGTCCGGGAATTTTGAATAAATGCCTAATTAACCCAGCAGAACCAGCAGATCTGAAGATGCTTGTGAACCAGCCTTTATCAAATGGTACAAATGGAAGAAGTGGATTTGTTGGCTGGTTGCGTAAAATGCTGCGGCTGAACCAGCCCAGCACACCCACGTGCACCTCCCTGTGAGGGGATGGGCTCCCCGCATCCCATCTGTCCCCTCCACTCCTCACCCCTTCCGGCCCAGGACAGACCAGCCTCTTCTCTCCCTCAGCCCCTGCACCCTCTCCCATGGCACCCTCCACGGAGACCAGCGCAGAGGTGGGAACATGGAATTTCCTCTTCCAGCTGTCCAGCCTGTGTGGCCCTCTGGTCTCTGGGAAAGGGGGACGCTGCTCCTGCTGTCTTCTCAGAACCTGCTCATTTAGGTTTAAAACAAAACAGGTAAAGAAAAAGCAAACAGTGCCCATAATAAAATATACATATAATATAGATTAGATATAAATTATTTTAAATATGGATTACAATGTGGATTTTAAGTGCATGCATTCTGTTCCATATCCTCTTCCAATATATGTTTCCCCTAATGACCATAATCTTTTATAAGATATCAGCTGCCAACTGTGATCTTGATTCCAACTCTCACCCTCCCTCACTTTTTTTAGACTTTACTCTCAGCATTATGATTTAAATGGTTAGTTTGGCTATTGTTTCCCTACTTCATAGTGTTCGCTCTCTCTATCCTGTTACCTACAGGAGAGAACCACACAGGGGCCGTGCGCTCGCACTTGTGAGAGCAGTTCAGTCAGTCAGTCTGGACTTTGCTGTGGAGCTGACTGCTCTTTCAATATGTCTGTACAAGTCAACCAACAAGAGAAAAAAATGGGGCTACACACGTTCGTTTATCTTTGCAACAATGCTATGAGGAAATTAAACTACCATCTAGAAGATAGTTTTTTAAAAAAATGTGTTAGTTATGCAAACTTCAGATGTCTTAACTCCAAAAATTTCTCTTTAGAGGTGACCTTGCCAAAGTTTCTCCTTCAATGCCTACGTGAAGTGTTGTTTCTTCTACTAAAATTCCCTGTGTAGTTTGCCCCATAAATTATTCCAGTTTTGATGGTTCAAGATGTGGACAGAGCAGTGATACAGCAACAGTCGACATGTCAGAACAATTTAAGACTTAGACGTTTCCTCTAAAACATTGACTATTTTCTTTTTAACCCACAGAAATGAGCATCAGGTGCTGGGGAATTTGTTGTGGCTTTATGTTTTATGAACAGAAAGAATGTATGCCAGTTGACATGGCGGACCGATTTAGAATGGCTTGTAGCTCTGTCTTTTCAAATAAGAGTTTAACTGACAGTCTTTCCTTTATACCAAAGCTCTCCAGCTGCCACATTAAATCTCAGGTATAGCCCTGAAACATAGTGTTTCAATTTTCTTCACTACTAGAAAATATAATTTTAAATGACAAAGTCTATGCAAATATAATTCTTGAAAATGTATTATTTCAGTTTTTGTCCGACTTTGTTGTATTGTTGTTCTCATTTGTTGCTTTGTTTAGAGATTAAAATGAATATTTCCGTTCTGTCAGTCTCGGTGAGTGTAATTATCTACATAATCTCAGCCAAAGTAGCAGAGAATGCAAGAAAGATTAATGAGAAAAGACACTGTGATAGTGACCCAGTCTCTTTAAGAAAGAAGAGTTAACAGAAGAGAACTATAAGAAATATCTTGTGGTTCAAGGATCAAAGAATATCTTGTACCCAGGTTCTCCTATTATTATCTTACATTAACATGGTATATTTGTTACAATCAATGAACCAATATTGATATAGTATTACTAGCTAAAGTTAACACTTTATTCAATTCCCTTAGTTTTTACCTGATGTCCCTTTTTTGTTTTAGGATACTGACCAGGATCCACCTTATATTTATCCATCATGTATCCTTAGGATTCTTATGGCTGTAACAGTCTCTTAGGATTTTTTTGCTTTTGATAACTTTAAAAGTTTGAAGTAGGGGCCGGCCCCACGCCCTAGTGGTTAAGTTTGGTGCGCTCTACTTTGGCAGCCCGGGTTCAGTTCCCCAGCACGGACCTACACCACTCTTCAGCTGCCGTGCTGTGGCAGCGACCCACATACAAAATAGAGGAAGACTGGCACAGATGTTAGCTCAGGGCAAATCTTCCTGAAGCAAAAAGAGGAAGATTGGCTAGAGATGTTAGCTCAGGGCGAATTTTCCTCAGCAAAAACAAAAAAAGTTTGAAGTAGCAGGGGTCATATAGTTTGACGAATTTCCCTTAACGGGTTTTTGGACGTTTTTCTCTTATTTGACTGTGTTATATGTTTTGGGCAGAAGATCACAGCATATCAAGAGTACATGCAATCAACATGACTTTTTATTGTTGATGTCTGCCTTGATCAACTGGATGATGTATTGTTTGTCATTTTTCTCCACTGTAAGATTACTCTTTCCCCGATTCACAGTGTATTCTTTGGAAGGCTGTCACCATGCACAGCCCACACTTGAGGAGTAGGATGTTTTGCTTTCGCTCATTTAGGGGAGATAATCTACGTAACAATTCTTCTGCACAAGAGATCTGTTTGTTCTCCCCTGTGTATTTATTTACTCAATCATGCATTTATATCAGTAGAGTGAGTTGGATATTTCTTTTAAATTTTGAGTTATAATCTAATACTAATTCATTCATTGTGCTCACTTCAGCAGCACATATGCTAAAATTGGAACAATACTAATTCATTTTATTGCTCAAATTGTTCCAGCTTTGGTCATTGGTACCTGTTTCAATCAGCTCCTACCTGACATGTCTAAATAAATGTGATTTTTTGTGCATTTCCTTCCTTTCTGGCACAACCAGATAGTCCAGGCTCATCTTGTACAATTCCTGCTCTAGCTCTAGTATCTCATTTCTCTAAGGAGACTTGGTTCCTTTAGTTGGAGAGTGATATTAGATACCAAGATCTAGGTGTTAGGTGTGCTCATTGCTACCAGGATGTTGTTGCTTCTAGGACCTCTCAGCTGACTTAGCAAGGAGAAATATGCATGTATGTTCACTAACCCAGGTATATACACATATCTGTAAGTATTTCTAAACATGGCTATATGTATCTCTATTATGCCAACATGAGTTCATACTGATGTCCCTGACTCTAATCCATTACCACACAGATCATTCTAGCCTATTTCTTTGCTTCTCGGTAATCTCCCACTCCAACAATGAGAAACTTCACTTCCACCACCCATTTTCTTAGTTGTGCAGTTTGAATATACAAGTATAGCAGTATCGGAATTGTTAACCCATACTCCTGTGGGAAACAAGTGTATCAACCAGAATAAAATGCTAATATAAAGCTTATTTTGCCTATAGTCTTACAGACTCCACTCATTTCCAAATTTACTTAGGTCAGCACATTTTACCTCCATCCCTCAGTGAAGTTTTATACATTTGTAATACGGTTATATTGTTTTGTCACAATCTGAATTCCATCCTGGCATCCCCTCACCTCCTAAAAGTATTTTTAGATTTGCATATATTAAGGTTCAGTCTTTGTCAAGTCTATGAGTTTGACAAATGCAGTGTCATGTATCTACCATTGCAGTATCATAGGGAACAATTTCTCTGGCCTAAACCACCCCTTCCCATGCTTCACCTTCAACCCTACACTCCTTCCTCTGGCAACCACTGATTGTCTCATTGCTAAATTTTTGCCTTTTTCAGAATGTCATATAATTGGAATCATACAATAGGTTGCAGAACACATTTCTTCAGTATCTATTCTTTCAGTCTTTCTGTCTCCATTGTCAATGTATTTGGTATGGCTTTCTATTTAGTATGTGTGTGGCTTTCATTCATGAATCATTGCCCCACAGGTTTATTCCTTCCTTTTTTCCTGTTCTTGGGAGGAGCTGAATTGAAACTTCCTTCTTAGAACGGCTTTTACTGCATCCCTTAAGTTTGGCATGTTGTATTTCCATTTTTGTTTGTCTCAGGATATCTTTTGATTTTCCTTTTGATTTCTTTTTGATCCATTGGTTGTTCAAGAGTGTGTGGTTATGGCCCATCATATGACCTAACCTGGAGAATGTTCTGTGTGCACTTGAGAAGAATGTGTATTCTGCTGCTTTTGGATGGAATGTTGTATATATCTCTGTTAAGTCCATTTGGTCTATAGTGTTCAGTTCTGTTGTTTGCGTATTGATTTGCTGCCTGGATGATCTGTTCACTGTTGAAAGTGTGGTATTGAAGTCCCCTACTATTATCATATTGCTATCTATTTCTCCTTTCAGTTTGGTCAATATTTGCTTTATATATTTAGGTGCTCCAATGTTGGGTACATATACATTTACTATTGTTATATCCTGTAGGGGCACTAGCCTACGCGCCCTATCTTAACCATGTATCCTTCTGGCCCCCTCTGGGCAGGATGCCAAGCATCCAGCATTGTAACTGTTTCTCTCAATGAACATCACATTCTGAGGGAACACAGAGCCCTTCCATGCGATCCTTGAATTGCAGCCATGCAAGGACAGGCCCTCTTGGCAAGCACGTACGTAGCCTTTTGTTCTCCTGCCTATGTAAGCAACCCCCACCCCCCCTTCACAGGAGCAGGTGCAGGTGCACAACTCTGTCCAGCCAGTCACCACTGGACACTCCCCATAAGTAAGACTCAAACCCTTGTGTCTGGTAGGCCATCTCCCGGTCTTCTGTCTTTCTGCAACCTATCCTGTGCTGCTTGCTCAACTGGGCATGTAGCCAGACATATCCTCTTTATGAATTGACCCCTTTTCATTATGTTGTGATCTTCGTTGTCCCTTGTGACCGATTTTGACTGAAATCTATCTTGTCTGATATAAGTAGAACTACCCCTGCCCTCTTTTGGTTCCCATTTGCATGGAATATCTTCTCCCATCCCTTCACTTTCAGCCTATGTGTATCCTTAACTCTGAAGTGAGTCTCCTGTAGGCAGTACACTGTTGAATCCTGTTTTTTTAAAATCCATTCAGCTAGTCATGATTTTTGTTTGGAGAATTTAATCCATTTGCATTTAAAGTAATTATTGATAGATAATGACTTACTATTGCCATTTTGTTAATTGTTTACTGACTTTTTTGTAGTTCTTTGTTCCTTTCTTGCTATCTTACTTTGTGATTTGTTAGTTTTTTAAGTAGTCTGCTACTTATATTTTTCCCTTTATCTTTTGTGTATCTACTAGAGGTTTTATCTTTGTAGTTACCATGAGGTTTACATAAAACATCTTGTGGTTATAATAGCCTTTTTTTTTTTTTGGTGAGGAAGATTAGCCCTGAGCTAACGTCCGATGCTAATCCTCCTCTTTTTGCTGAGGAATATTGGCCCTGGGCTAGTATCTGTGCCCATCCTCCTCTACTTTATATGGGATGCCGCCATAGCATGGCTTGACAAGTGGTGCATCGGTGCGCGCCCAGGACCTGAACCTGTGAAACCCTGGCCGCTGACATGGAGCGCACACACTTAATTGCTATGCCACTGGGCCAGCCCCTATAATAGTCTTTTTAAAGTGATACCGACTTAACGTCAATAGCATACAAAACTCTACACTTTTAATTCTCCCTCACGACATTTTATGCTATTGATGTTGTTATGGTTAAGATAGTACATTTTATATTATATGATTTTTTAGCAAAATTTATTTTAAAAAAGAAGCTGGGCCAGAGATGAGGGGACCTGGTGAATCACAGGCATGGAGTGCACGGCTGGCAGTCAGGGCGTGTGAACACTGAGAGGATGAAACACCATCCACATTTTCACTCACCTTGGGCTCCAGAAATGCAGGAGCCCAGCTTTCGTCTCCTCTCGCCTGTGCCCGCCTTCTTGGCTCGCTGGCTGGCGTTGCCACCACCTCCTTGTCCCCGGCCATGACTGCTGTCGCCACTGCAACCCGGGACGCACACCCTTCCACTTTCCCGCTGGAGGCGCGAGACCTAGAGAAATAGCCCGGGCCCGGCTGGAGGAGCCCTGGTGGGAGGAAGGAAAGCCTGACTCCGCTCTCCTGAATGCACCGCTGGCAGCTGGGAAGGCGCCACAGAGCGGGTGTTCCAAGCAGGACAGGGAGTCCACAGAGATCCCAGGCGCCTGCTGGCCTCTTCTGGCAGAGTTTGCAGGTGGCTGGGACCCCTCAGGTCAGGGCTGAGGGACCTGGCCCTGGTAAGAGCGCTCCATAAGGGAGCAGGGCGCGGAGCTGCTGTGAAACAGTTCCTGCCCGCCATCTGGGCTTCCAGTTCCAGCTGCTTCCTCCGCAGGCTGGGGGTTCAGCACCCAGAGTAAGTGAAGAAGCCAGAATGGTGACAGCCCAGCTCTGGGTAGACGATGAGCTTTCTCTCCTCTGGCAGAGGGGGAGACATTCTGGCTCAGCCAGGCATCCCACTGGATATCCCAAGACAAGCACTCGAGGGCCTCTCAGGCTGAGCGGGGCCGAGGGGCAGGCAGTGGGCCCCTTTAATTTCATTCGTGAAGCGTCCCCCTCCTCCCCTCCCCTGGCCACCTGCTCCTTTCTTGGCCCGTTCAGAGTTCTGAGGGAGAAGGAGCTGGTCCTGTTTTCAAGTTGACTTTACAAAGTGTTTGCTGGGGGTGATACTCTGGTTAATGAGGTTCCCCATCATCTGGAGCCAGCATCCAGGGTTGCCCGGGCGATGGGCTTTGTGTCAAGTGCTTTGCAGGCTTGCTCATGTTCATTCTGGGGTGTGTGTGTGTGTGTGTGTGTGTATGGACAAGGAGAGAGAACTGGGGACAGGGGACACACTCAGCCAGATCACCTCCATCCAAGCCCTTCCAGCAGCCCCATGTGTCATTGAAGGAGCTGACTCACCTCCTTGGCAGAGACACCAGGAGAGGAGGGGATCACCTCCCATTCCTTGCAGCTCCTTAGATGAGCACGAGATTTTCTGGAAGTTTCCTGGTCACTCCATGAGACCATTCAGATTGGAGCCTGGGGTGGTCCAAAGTTTCTGCAGAAAAGGGGCTGGGATGAACCCTGGATCGGAGCTCCTGGCATCCTCATCCCCAGCGCTGAGGATGTGGGGGTTCCCTCCAACACTCCAGGCCATAGAGGCTCTGCTGAACCCAGCACATAGCTCAGGAGTTTGGCCCGATTATTTGTCCTCCTAATGAAAAGCGGCTGCAAAGAGGCCACCTAGTATCTGAGGGTCATTTTGGAGCCATGCCTGTGGTCACAGCACCCTCGATGTCATCCAACCTAGGGCTGGGTCATCTCGATGGACCGGTTGGTCAGTGAGGCAGGCGTGGAGGTGCTTCTGGCCATGACCCGGAAGTTGGACATATCCCCCTGGCCTGTAACTGCCTGCTTGGGCTGGATGTCTGCCTCTGGGGACAGTACTGCTGTGAGGTTCTTGGACGGCACTCGGAGCATGAGGTGGGAGTCTGAGGACCTCCTGCCGTTGCTTGGGATTCGGACCCCGGGCTGCTTCCCTAGGCTGCTGAGACCTGGGGATTCCTCCAGGGTGTCAGAGGCTGGGGCTTGCTGTCCTGGGGAAACTCCATCTCTGGGTCAGGAGGTTGAGCTTCAAGTCTGCCCTCAATTTGGGGCTGACTTATGTGTGTGACTTTGGGCAAATCACTAGACTTGTCTGGGCTCAGTTGCTGCTTCTGTAAAATGAAGAGATTTCATGTATCCTCAGAGGTCCCAGCTCAGACACTCTATGGCCCGAGCTATTGTCACCGATGAGATTTTCAAAATCCCAGGAGGTGATGTAATTTAGTGTTTAAGAGACCAAGGACTCAGAGGCATCTAAGTTTGACCAGTCACTTTACTCTCCACACCTAGTCCCTCCACTGTAAAATAGGAAGTTCATAGTTGCTACTTTGGAAGGGTGTTGGGAGGACTAACTGAGACAGTGCATGGCAAGAGCTTAGTGTATCTAGTGGAGACTGGTCCCCAGACGCAGCAGCATGGCTGCCTGTTTTTGTGTCTTGTGTGTGGACATTGGGGTGTATTTTCCCCAGGGAGGCTGGCCCTGTCCCACCTGAGCACCAGGTGATCCTTCACTGGGGAACAGGGCACTTGTTCTCTCCAATCACTTGACACCTGCCGTTCCCGCCCGTTGTTGCTTCCTCATAAAGCACTGCTGGACCAGCAGCTCCTAGTGGGTAGCCCAAGGCAATCTGGGAGGACTGGATGCATCCAGCTGCTGTGTCACCATGACAACAGGAGGTGGAGGTAAGCTGTGTCCATGGTGTCAACTTTGCAGCTGTGTAGGAACCCAGGACAGAAAAGTGCAGTATGTTTGGGTGTCAGGCACTCAGTCAGCTGAGGCCATCTGAGCAGGCAAGGCTGCTGTGTCCTGCAGGAACCGCCACGCTGGGGAAAGCGGTGTGTGTGTCTGTGTGTGTGTGTCCGTCCTGAGGTCCAGGGTATGGTGAAATCGTAAGGGGAAGGCTGACCTCCTCTCGGCTGACATGGAGTGAGTTAATGGGCACGCAGTAGAGAGACTGGGGCAGGAGCAATTCTGCCACGTGCTAGCTCAATCTGTGGGCTTGACTTTTAGGACTCAGAAAACGAGCAGTCTGCTGTCCTGGTGGAGTCGGATGTGTGTGTCTGTGTAGATGCACGTGTGTGAATGTGTGCGTATGTATACATTCTCATGCAGGTTTGTGCACATGTACTCATGTGAGTCTGATTTACATAAAAAGCTTAAGTGTGCACACACATGTGAGAATAGTGTCAATATGGGTGTGTACTTGTGAGATTGCATGTACATGGATTTATGAGTATGTGTGTGCGTGCATGCCTGCAAGAGAATGTGTGCCTGTGTGAGTCAGTGTGAGTGTGGGTATTGGTATGCACTTGTGAGTGGTAAGCAGTTGTGTGTATGTGAGTTGGTTGTGTGCCTGTGACCAATAGGTGCATGGCTGCACAGGTGCACGCATGTGTGGGGAGGCTCTGTGCAGTAATGCCTGTGTTTGAGAAGGTGGGCACGTCTGCCTGGGTGCATGCTCTGGTAGCTGTGTGTGCTGTTTGCACGTGTCTGTGTTGGCGTTTGTGAGCGCCTGCATGTATGTGAGTGTACATGTGTGTGCAATATGAGTGTGAACTTGTGGTCTGTGCTTGCACGCATATCTATCTACATGGTTTTCAATGTGCCTTCGTGTGTGTATCCAAGTGCATATGTGTGTATGACGTTGCACACTTGTTTGTCTCTCTGTGTGTATGTGTGTGTACCTGTCATCACGTAACCTCTGTGTCTCTGTGTCTGTGTGTGAGTTTCTGAGCACATGTGTCTGTGAGTGTTAGAGCATACATTTATTGCGCTGTGTGTATATGTGTGTTTCTGTGGGTATGTACCTTTCAGTGGATACCTGTGGGTATTGCAGTGTAAACTGTTTGTGCATCTCTATGTGTACACACGTGTTTCTGAGTGTGTGTGCCTGTGTGCAGTGTTGCACGCTTGATTGTATTTCTGTGTATATGTGTGTGTTTCTGAGTGTTGGTATCTGGGTTGCAGTGTACATTTGTGTCTTAGTGTGCATGGGAGTGTCTCTGAATGTGTGTGTCTGGATGTTGCAGTGTAACTTTGGTGCATGTCTCCTGTGGATGAGTGAGTTTCTGAGTGTGTGTACCTGTGGTGTTGCATTGCATCTGCTTGCATGTCTCTGGGTGTACAATGTGTGTGTCTGAGTGTGTTTGCCTGTCTGACACTTTTGAGTGTGTCTCATGTATAGTATGTGTGTGTTTCTGAGCATGTGCATTTCTGCAGGCGTGTCTGAGTGTCCATAGGGATGGAAAGGTGTGTGTAGGGGGTGCAAACACAGCTGAGAGCTTCCAAACAGAAAACCTCCCTGAACCTTTAAAACTCCTCTTCTGTCTGCTCTTCATGGCTGAACTGTGCTCGTGCTGTGCACCTTCCCAGTGGTGACCCAGCGATTGGTGCCAGCTCTGAGCAGGGTGCTGGGATGGTGCACGTTGATTTTTCCAGTTGCTTTTGCTCCGAAGCCCATGTATCCCCTGCCCCTGGCTCCCTTGGCCCCACAACATCCCACGTCTCTCTGGCCAAGAGCCTGCACTCAGCACAGTTGCTGAGCAAACTCATGGATGTGAGGAGCTCAGGGCTGCTCTGCACTCGCCGGAGGCACCAGCATCTCTGATTCCAGGATCCTAGTTGGACGAGACAGAGAGGCGATCTGGTTAGTCCTTCTCATTTTCCAGAAGGTGAGTGGAGACCGGAGTGTTTACCAGGCTCTTTGGCCTCATGGTGACAACATTAACTCCAGTAGCTATCACTTGTCGAGCACTCAGCGTGTGCCAGGCTCTTTTCACAGAGTAGCTCCTTAAGGGGCTACTGTGATGTCATTTCCCATCCTACACACAAGGAAATCGAGTCTCAGAGAGATGATGTGACCTGCCCAGAGCCACACAGCACAGAAGTGGACAAGCTGTGATTCGAACCCAGCTTCTCAGATTCCAAATGCCAGAGACGTGACCCCTACCCTGTCCCATTGCCCAAGGCAGTTGCTGTTTATTGAGCCCTACTGTGTGCTGGGCTCTGGGTGGGGCTTGGAGATACAGAGATGATAAGAGAGATGTGGTTTGCCGTGTGTCCTCCCCACTGGGAACCTTGAGGAGAGAGCCATGTGTCCCCAGCAGCCAGCACAGAGCTTAGCACACAGTAGGGCCTCAGTGAGTGTTGGCTGAATAAATGAATGAACCACTGCAGGGTCTACCAGAATAAGCACTCAGTCTTCTAGTTTTCTTTTTCGTCCATAAAAGGAACAAGGACAGAGGATGTCCTGTGACCTCACAAATGTCCCATCAAAGCATCCATGAAGGGGCCCCATCTCTGGGTCTGTGGCTCACCCACACGGGGCCATCCGAAGGGCCCTTTTGGTTCTGCAGGGCTGTAGTTCTGTGGCCTGGTGGCTAAGGGATCGTCTTGTCCAGGGAGTTTGCTTGGGGATTTGCTTCTTCATGTGCACAGACTTCTTCATTTCTCTGGGGTGTGTTTCCCTTGACCCTGGATTCCTAGCACCTAGCACCACGCCTGGTAGTGACTCCACACACAGGCTTTAGAGCCAGACCAACTAGACTCTGGCTCAGGCTTGGACTCTTGCCGGGTGGGTGTCCTTGCACCAGCCACAGCATTCATTAAGCCTCAGTGTCCTCATCTGCTCGGTGGGGACAATAATTGCATCTACTTCAGAGAATTATGAAGATTACACAAGCAAACATCTATATAACAGCACAGTGCCTGGCCCATGAAAAGGTGTTCAGTAATGCACAGGTACCATGATTATTTCCACTACCAATGTTATGATTATTAGCATATCTCAAAAAGCACATTAAAGCAACATGTAGAAGGGAATAACTCACCAAGCTGTGAAATCAGGAAAAGCTTCCAGGAGGAAGTGGTGTTGGAATGGGATCTTTAAATACATCACACAAGCACCATGAATTCTTTGCAGAAAAATTACGACATAGAGATCAACGTGGAGGAGAAAAAAATTCAGGAGACAGAAGCCACAAGGTGTTTAAAGCATGAGTCAGCTCTGTTGGGAGAGAAACTCCCAGATGGAATGAGAACTCGAAAGGGTCCCTGGGCTCAAGGAGGGGACCCAGGAAGGGAACACTTGTAGGGGCCTCTCCCCAAGGACGGGCTTCAGCCTTCCCAGGAGAGGGTGTGTCGTCCCCTGGCTGAGGATCCCAAGTCTGGGTCAGAGAGATTTTCATGCCAGATCCAGGTTTATTCCCTACGTGCACCTGAGGGAATAAACCCCAGGAGCAAGCTGACCTCAGATGATCAAACCTCAGACGTCTCTGGGGAGCCCTGTGTACTGTGACCTTGTCTATCGCCCATGAACCTTCCTGATTCTTCAGTCCGCAGCCCTCCAGAACCAGAGGATCAGAAGTCCTTCTTATTCCTCTTTCCTCATCTCACCATCTTTTTCTCTCAAAATAAAATAAACTCAGGAAAAGAATAAAAGACTTGGAAGCCATTCTCTGTTTTTGCCTTTTGTTCCCATGTGACCTCAAGACAAAACCGTCTGTTACAGAGCACTCCATTAGAAACCTTAATTGGGGGTTTTTGAAATTCGGATACAGTTTTAAACATGTTTTGTAAATAATAAGAGTGGAACTTACATTATTTAAAGGTTCAAATCCTAAATCATCCTAAAGCCAGTGAAAGGAGAAAATAAAGATCAGATATTTATGAAAGAAGAAAATAAAATGAAGTGCCTCAGCAAAACTAATGACATGGACAGATCTCTTTCAAGAATAACAAGAGAAAATTAAGGCAAATATTAGGTGAAAAAAAGGGGCAATAATTAGATATAGATATTTGTAAAATTATGAGATTTTATTGTAAATAACTTAATGCCATTGAACTTGGAAAGACAGATGAGATGGTTAATTTCTCCTAATATATGAGTTAGTAAAACTGATGCGGACAAAAGAGTCCACCCTCAACATGGGGCCACTGAAGGCATTGAAGGAGGCGGCCATGGTCTGGAAGGTACCTGGATGAGGAGCTAGTCCTGACCCCGAGCAAAGGCTCCATCTGCTGGCCACAAGATAAAAGGCCAAGCAGGCTGTGGTAGAGAAAGAACTTGAATAAGTGATAAGCTAGCAAATTGGAAGATGGCAGACTATGGTCCAGAAAAAAAACCATCTTCAAAAAAAGATGAGAGAAAGATACGCTTGAATGTGCGTTGAGAATTTATGGAATTGTACCCAAGTCAATGCTTTTAGAAGCTACCTCTGGATGGGGATAGGGGAGTCTTAAATTTTTATTTTACATCCTTCTGGACTATAAACCTTTTATTAATAAATATTGTTTTAAAAACAGTGTTTCCTCCCCACTCCCCAGGGCTACCCTGCCTCCCACAAGACCCCAGGGTACCAGGCGCACGATGAGAAACATTTGTATTAGGCATGGACTGCCTGGGCCGGGAAACTAAGTATGCAAACACATCTTCCCTCATTTTCCAACAAATTCCATTAATTTCCATTTGACGTTTCCATTTCTGCTTAAGACAGAAAAGCAATCTACTGAAACACGGGGATTTCTCAGGCATTTCGGGTTTAAAAGGCACCTTCCACAGTTACCCACATCTCTGCCCTCCATCTTGCCCTCCAGGCTACAACGAGGGTGGTTTGCTGTGGGCTGTGTGTGCTCCCCACTGCTGCATGGGGCTTGTCGTGGCATGCCTGGTGGTCACGGGTCCGTGCTACCCTTGGCAGGGGGTATCCTGGCAAGGACTCCTCAGAGGAAGCAGGTTGCTGCAGCGCAGGGCCCCTCTCAGCTGCTGAGGCCAATCTGTGTCATTGTCTGTGGCTGGACCCAAGGCCCCTCTGCTGGCCACATGCCTTGTCCACTCATTTGGGCTGTCACGTAGGAGGGCTGGGAACCTTTTACACATCTGCAGGGCCCACTACATATTTTGTGAGGTCCACTGCAAAATGAAAATTCAGAACACCTTATGCTAAGAGCAGGGGGAAATATGCATTTAAAGGTGCTAAGAAAGTTTTCCTTTAAAATATTTTATTACTTATAAAACAATGAGTGAAAAAGACACAAGTAACAACATACATTTACACATTACAAAACACTCTTTTCAGTGTCTTTATATAATACATACAACACACAACACTTTCTCAATATTATATCTGAATAGACCATAAGATTTTTCTGGCTCACTGTTATGCAAATTCATTTATTATCTCATGAAAATGTATACTTTTAACAACTTTTATTTTTACTTGATGTCGTTGCAAGCAATATCAGTTGCTCTTGGCAAATGCAAGATTGCAAATAATGTTAATTTATGAAGATGAGAAGGATCTTTTTGTTGGTGCAGACATTAGTGGAGCCGTTAAAAGTATTTGCTAGGCTATGACAACATTGGATGGATTTCTGATAAATTACTTCAAAATAAATTTGACTACACCTAGAGCTGGTGATTCTTGTGGAACAATTTTCCTGAAAAGATTTAACTCTACAAACAAATCAACTCCATATAATCTGAATTTAATTGTAAGCATAAATTTATACTTTGGCATTTTAATATTTCCTCTGACACTTCCCATAACCTGTGGAGGTTGTACAAATAAGTGAAGGTGGGCTCTGGATTTGTATATAATTCAAAATGCCTTTTTATTCATCCTACCACTATATATTCAGTTACATGAAATATTAATTTTAAAATTGTCTTCCTCATTAACACATGGTTCTTCTGAAACTTCATATGAAAAAAGCGTTTTCTGCCAACTGCAATGATCTTTAAGTTTAATTTACTATTTCTAAGTTTGTAGGTATTTACTCCTAATGTTGCATCCGTTTTCAAACCAGGATGCTAAACTCTTTCAAGAACTCCAAGATTCTTCAATTCTCCCTGATATGCTTTATTGCAATGCCGCATGTACCCACTTTTATTTTGCAGGAATTGACTGATCAAGTCTGCTGCCTGAGTACCCCAGTTCGTGTCCTGGCATTCAGGCTGGACATCTGTATTTGTGCAGATGCCACCGGGACAGTCAGACCAGCCATCCTGCAGCCGCGAGTCCTGGCACACCCCATGGAGAGGCCCTCCTCTCTCCTAAGGGTGTAACTGCTGCTGCCTCTGGAAACATCCCCATCAGCTGAAGTCTGGTGAACAGCAGGGCTCTGGAGGAACTTGGGTTTCTGGGAGAGGATGGCATTCCAGCAGACAGCGGGTGGGTCGTGGGGGGCCGCGCGCATCAGCCAGGAGGAAAGCCGAGCCACAGCGCTCTAGGGTCTGAAAAACCCAGCCCCAGGGCACCCTGGCTGGTCTCGGGGGACTTGGGCACCAGCCCCTCTTCTGGCACCCCCTCTGGGATCCGTGAATCCCAGAGTTCTGGAAAGCCGCCCAGCCTCCCGAGCTGGGGGCCCGCAGGGTTAGTCCTGGCTGCTCTGGGCACGGGTGGGGGTGCAGGGTCAGAGGTGGGGCAAGAGTAGGGTGCTGAATGCTGGTGCCGACCCCTGCAGACTCTGCTGTGGGCGAGGCTGCCCCTGCGTCTCTCTCCAAGGAGCCGCCCACGAAGAGTCGCGGGGCAGCAGAGAGGGGAAACAATGGCAGTGGGGGCTGCAGGGCACGCTGGGGTCAGCACTGACCGCTAGTGGGAGGGGCGAGTGGCCGCTTCTGGGGGCGACAGCAGGCGGCTGTGGAGGGCGCTGCTCGAGGTGGTGGCTGGTCACCGCGGATCGGAAGGACGTTCCGGGAGCGCGCCCCAGCGCGCGGCAGAGCCCCAGAGCCGGCAGCCGCGCCCAGCGGACCGGCACCCAGCGGCACCTGGCGGCAGCTCCAGGCCCGCGCTGCCCCGCCAGCACGTGCCCGTCAGACCCCGCCCCGCGATCACGTGTACATCAGGCCCCGCCCCTGGACGCCCGGGCCCCGCCCCCTCCCTCCCCCTCCCTCTGCCGTTGCTGCGGACCGGCTGCGGCGACGTCGGGAGACCCTCGGCTGCGGCGGCGCCAGGTGAGTCTGCGTGGCCGCGCGGCTGGCGGGCCGGGGCAGGGTCGCTGGGGGCGGCCCGCGCGAGGGCCGGCGCGAGGCCTGAGGGTGCGGGCGCCTCCCGCGAAGTCCCCCGCTCTTCATCCACCGCGTCCCCACCCGGGTCCCTGACGCCCTCTGCCTTGCTAGGGCCGGGGGCCGCGGACCGTCTACCGACGTGGGTTCCCCACCCTCAGAACCCAGGGTTCAGGGCAAACGGCGTTGCGGGTGGGAGCCGGGTTCTGCCCAGAGCAGCCTCGCGTGGCCGGGGGTGGGCGGTGGTCTGGGCCGGCTCTGCGCGCTGGGGGCGCTAGGCTCCTAGAGGACGCTGCGCACCCTGAATTAATCAGGGAGCCTCGACGTTCTCCCAGAACCAACTAGAACCCTTGGGGCCCCGCTAGGGATGCGAATACCACAGGAGGGGTTTGGGGTTGAGGCGCGGCCTCCAGATGGGAGACCGCCTCTCCAGCGCTCAGTCCCCCTTAGTTGGGGGAGGCCGCATGGTGCGCACTTGGAAAGCCTCAGGGCCTCCAGTCCCCACACACGCTCCGCCAGCCAGGGGAGGGTGCCCCCTGGACCCTCTCCTCTCTGCACTGCTCCTCGTTGAATTCCCTGGGGAGGAAGGGAAAAAGCAAACATATTTTCCCCGGAGGAGAAAGCTTGAGTCTGATTAGTGTTTAGGCTTATTGAAAAATTGATTATCATATTCGTCCTGGCAAGCGTTGATGGAGGGAGAGAAGGCATCTGGGGTTTGGGCAGGTGGGATTGGGGGTGGAGGGGCACCTTTGGTAGAGACCCCCTCTGCGCGGGTTGTTGGCTTCCTCTCTCAGACCAGCAGCGGGGGAGAGGGGGTTTCTTTAACCCATCTGGGTCAGACCCCCTGGAGGAGAGACAGATTGTGCCTCTCCTGATGCCTGTGGACCCCTACCCTGTAGCTGGGTTCTCTGAAGCCCAGAGCCTGACTGCTGGTCTCTGTTGTCCTGGGTCAGGCGAGGCCCTCAAGCACCTGCATGGCCTCGCAAGCCTGCTGCTGCTCCTCTGTGGCCCTGCACAGAAGGGCTGCCCATCCTGGCCGGGCTGCCCAGCTACTCTGTGCAGTGGCTGTGCGCTGTGGGCAAGTGCACTTGTCCAAGGCAGGTGATGTGATGCGTGAGGCCCAGAGGACAGGATGGGGAGTGCAGCAAACTGGAGAGCAGGCGCCCCAGGGAGGCCCGCCTCTTGGCTCTGCTTAATTGTTGTATGGGAGAGTGCCTGCCTGCTATGGCTAGATCACCCCCATTTGTTTATAAGAAGGCAGAAAATCAGGTTTTGATATGAAATTTCCATTTTTAAAGTGTCGGAAACTAATTTAAAAAAAAACACACAGTGGCTGCCAGACTAAAATACATGGCCCTATGGCTGGCAGTTTGCAACCTCGGTTTTATTTCACACCTTAAGAGGTGGGAATGTGTTTCATGTCTAAATATCCAGCCAATAGACTCTTGAGCAGCCTCTTCCATCAGGCATATTTCTGCCTGAAGAAAAGGGGCGTGAGTGCTTCCTAGTGGGATTTCTGGGTCATATCTGTAAGAGGTTTGCAGGGTTGTGTAAAGCTGCCTTGGTAGTTGGCTGTTTACCCCAGCTGAGTCAGACATGTGTTCCCAAAGAGTTTTTCCTCCTTGAGTTTAATATTCTTAATGATGCCTTCTGACGTTTTCACTCTGTTTTCCACACATTTGTCACCACTTCTGCTTTTGGATCTCTGTTCTGGGAAATCTGAGGCTTACATGGAAGATTGATTTTTAACACCCTTTGAATTGTTTGTTGGCTGTAATATTTGCATGCAATTATGACACTTTAAAAATAGGAGACCACAGGGTTTGGAAAAAAGAATCTTCTGGGCAGATGAGTAAATGGAAAGGCCAGCCTTTAATTTTGTTAACATCCCAATTACTTCGCTGTAACCCTTGTGACGATTTCTGTCTCTTGTGATGCACTGCCTGGTTTTGTCCCGGGGACACGGCCCAAGCCTGGCTGACTGCACCCCTGCTGCATCGTGTGGGTTGGAAAGTTCATGTGTCCCACTGGCCAGCAGAGGTCACTATTCCACAGTTGTTAGAGGAGAAAATGCCTACAGTCCACACCACTTCTCTTTTGTTTGAGGGAGGTTTTACTCATAGTGCTGGTAGGAGAGTTTTGAGTCATACCTGTCTGTATTTTCCATATGTTCTTTAAAAAATCATTTATTTTTATATATTGTGTTTAAAGTGCTGACGGCTTGAGCAGGCTTCTGTAGGTAGTTGCCTGTGGGGGGAGAACAGCACCATCTGTTAGGCACCTAGTAGGTCCTGGAACCCGTGCCCCACACTCTACATGCATCACCCTTACCGGCCGTCTGTCCTCCAGGGCTGTTGTGAGTTCACCTGTTTTCTGGACGAGGAGGCTGAGGTGAGGGGAGGAGAGATGATTTGCCCAAGGACACACAGCTAGTGGAGATGGGAGTCAGATGGGGAGATCTGTCCTCAAAGCCAGGCGCTTAAGTTTCTTGGAGTTGTACTTTTTCCTCAAGAAGGGATATTTCAGCAGCCTTAAGCAGCAATCATTAAGAATGTATGAGAAGAGTATATATTTTTGATGCAAAACCTTATACATAGCTTACTGTTTTTCTTCTGCAATTTCAGCCTGTAATTTGCTTGAAGAAGCTAGACTCTACTTTCTACTTCTTGGTCTTTGAAAAATGGAAACTGTGATGTTCTGTGAGGCTTTGCTCCTTCTCCACATGAAAACAAATGTTAGTAATACATGGTCTCCAAAAATGTCTCAAGCTTAATACCCATTTGGTAAGTAAAGTTCACTAAAAAGATTTCTAATCTCAGTTTACACGTCCAACTGCAAACTTTTTAGCTTTGAAAAGAGACTGTTTGTGAATGAAAAGATAAATATTTTATTGGAATTTTATTTATTCATGTTTTAAAAGACAAATCACTAGGATTTTCCATAAAGCTGGAGAGTTACAAGAGGACAGCTGTGTTCATCTCTAGATAATGAGTGGCCAGTTTGACCCCTGTTCTCCCTGAAGAGGTCATGTGAGAACAGTAAGAAAAGGCTTTGTATCTTTTGGGCTGTGATAAAAGGGCATTTGGTTCTGGAGTCTTAACAAATTCACCTGGCATACTGTTGTCCATTGTTCTTTCAAATTTTTAGATGTTTTGTGATTGCTATTAACTATAAATGTTATTATTATTAGAACAGAAAACCATATTACCCTTTTAGATCTTCTTAATTAGCTAATAAAATGTAGCTGACTCCCTGCTGTTGTCAGCAAACACTTAAGTTTTCCCAGGGATAGCGAGTAGCTCAGGGTAGTAAAAGCACAGCTCTGGGGGGGGGCGGGGTCGAGTGGCTATAAGCAAACATCTGTGGTGGTGAGCACTGGAGAACGAGTGGGGGGTGGCGTGGGATTCTGTTTTAGATGGGGGTGGTCAGGGAAGGCCTTCCTGATGAAGTGAGGTTTGGCCAGAGGCCTGACTGAGGTAAGGGAGAGGATACGTGGAAACCTGGGGGAAGAGTTGCAAGAAGCAGAAGGACCCCTAGACCCGAGCATGGCTGATTAGTTCAAGGCCAGGGAGGGGAGGAGTGGGAGGTGAGGGCAGAGACGTAGGAGGGACCAGGTCACGTCAGGCCTGGTAGGCGACAGTAAGGACTACTCTTACTCTGAGTTGGGCAGCCACTGGAAGATTCTGAGCAAAGGACCAATATAGGCCCACTCACGTTTTAAAAGATGAAATCTGGCTGTTCTGTGGAAAGTAGACTGGAGAGGGGAGTGGCAGGTCCGAACGAAAGTGGGGAGACTAGTTAGGAGGCTACTGCTGGGAGAAAGGAAGGTGATGGGAGGAAAGTGGTAGAGGGACAGTGACGAGAAGCAGGCAGGTCTGGGGCTCTCATGAAGGAAGGAAGAGGTGCTGAGAATTGCTGGTGGGATGGTCGTGGCTGTGGAAGAAAACAAGTCATTAACATTGACTCAGAGGTCTTTGGCTCACAGTTGGTGGAATGAAATTGCCATTTGCTGAGATAGGCGAGGAGTGGGTTTACGGGGAGGTGTTACTGGCCACACAAGAGAGAGACCAAAGTGAAAACTGGAACGCCAGGCTAATGGCAAGGAAAGGGTTCTATTGAAGGCAGCCAGAGGAGGAGACGGGAGCTAGAACTCAAATCCACCTCCTGGAGGGAAAAAGGTAGGGGTATTTATTTCAGGTGATGTCAGCCAAAAGACCAGAGTGAGCCCTCAAATTCCTCTCCTCAAAAGATGGGAGGCAGGGGTTTGTAAAGGTTGCAAGGAATGCAGCTGCTTGTTGGGAGGGGGCGCCTGTGGCCTTGCTGGTCAGCGCTTTCCCACCAGCCTGCGTTTGGCCTTGTGAGGCTGCTGGCAGGGAGGAGGAGGGTGAGATGAGGGAATCCGCAGGTGGGTGTCCTTGGTTGTCTGACTCTATGATGGGTGGTGGATTGTGGTGCCAGGAAGCCAAGGAGTTGGGCTCTGGGAAGCGTCAGCGTCTTGATATTCTCGGGATATCAGTTTCTTGTAATAAACCTCAAGGATCAGTAATTAGCTAAAACTTCAGTGTGAGCCCAGCATGAGGCCACATGGGCTTTTAACAATTTGTAACTTCTATTTGCCTTTTGTATGTGGGGGGATAGGAAGGTTAAAGAAACTGATATTTATATGTGAATGTAACTAAAGAAGCAAGGAAGGGGATGGGTGTTTTTGGTTTTAAACCCATGTATGCTGGGTTTAATAATGTAGGGGAACAGATATCAGGGCTGGCATCAGACGGAGATGGGTTAGTTAAGGTTGGCGGCATATAACTGAAAAACTCAAAATAATGGTGGCTTAAGTAGCATAGAAATTTATTTGTTTATTTTGTCACATAAAAGAAGATCCAGAAACAGGCTGTTTCAGGATGACTCCCTGAGGTTATCAGGGATTCAGGCTCATTCTGGCCCCAAGGGGTGGTCCGCATCCCTGTGGGCCATCCTCCGGCTCTCGTTTTTGTGGCTTGGGTGGCCATGGGTGAATCTCAGAGGGTCTGTGCCCAGGCCTCAGTTTCCCCATTTGTCCAAAGAGGGCTGGTCTCGGTGGAGGAGGATATGGACAGGGGGGCGCAGGGGCTTGTCACTACGTTGTGACTGCAGGTGGCCTGCGCGTTCAACCAGCCAGAGAGGGAAGTACAGGCTGCTTCTGCCAGCAGGTGCTTCTGTGGGTTTGTCAGGTCAGGGTTGGTGTGGGACGCTAACCCACTTTAGAGATGAGGAATAAACCAAGGGGCTGTTACCTGCCCAAACCTCCAGCCACCGGGGGTGGGACAAGAAGGGGGTGGCTGCCCTCACTCCCACGTGCTTGTGCTGTCTCCCTCTCCAGGATCCTGGCACCCTGCACTTCGAGGTGGCTGAGGCCACATGGCCACAAGAGGCTGAAGGTGGCCCTGGTGCTCTGGGTCCCTGCTGCCCGCAGGCCTCAGCACCACACAGCCTTCAGGGTCACCTTGAGTGGCAGCTGTGGGAATGGCGGTTGGTGACCTGCTGCCCAGCCACCCGCTGCCTCCCCGCGTTCAGGACCTCCTCTGGGCCCCCCCAAGACTACTGTCGCTCCAAGGCCGCCACCACCGGGAAGGGTAAGTCTCTCTCTCTTTTTTTTTTTGTTTATTGTCGTAACATTGGTTTATAACATTGTATAAATTTCAGGTGTACGTCATTATACTTCTGTTTCTGCATGGATTACATCATGTTCTCATGTTCACCACCCAAATACTAATTACAATCCATCACCACACACGTGCCTAATTATCCCTTTCGCCCTCCTCCCTCCCCCCTTTCCCTCTGGTAACCACCAATCCAATCTCTGTCTCTAGTGTTTGTTTGTTGTTATTATCTACTACTTAATGAGTGAGATCATAGGATATTTGACCTTCTCCCTCTGACTTATTTCACTTTGCATAATACCCTCAATGTCCATCCATGTTGTCACAAATGGCTGGATTTCATCGTTTCTTATGGCTGAGTAGTATTCCATTGTGTATAAATACCACATCTTCTTTATCAGTTCTTCCCTTGATGGGCACTTAGGTTGCTTCCGCGTCTTGGCTATTGTGAATAATGCTGCAGTGAACAAGGGGGTGCATGTATCTTTACGCATTGGTGTTTTCACGTTCTTTGGCTAGATACCCAGCAGTGGAATAGCTGGGTTGTGTGGTAGTTCTATCCTTAATTTTTTCAGGAATCTTCATACTGTTTTCCATAGTGGCTGTACCAGTTTGCACTCCCACCAGCAGTGTATGAGAGTTCCCTTCTCTCCACACCCTCTCCAACACTTGTTTCCTGTCTTGTTAATTATAGCCATTCTCACGGGCGTGAGGTGATATCTCATTGTAGTTTTGATTTGCATTTCCCTGAACATTTTTTTTTTTGAGGAAGATCAGCCCTGAGCTAACATGTGTGCTAATCCTCCTCTTTTTGCTGAGGAAGACCGGCTCTGAGCTAACATCTATTACCAATCCTCCTCCTTTTTTTTTTTCCCCCCAAAGCCCCAGTAGATAGTTGTATGTCATAGTTGCACATCCTTCTAGTTGCTGTATGTGGGACGCGGCCACAGCATGGCCGGAGAAGTGGCGCGTCAGTGCGCGCCTGGGATCTGAACCCGCTAAGCCACGGGGCTGGCCCTGTTGAACATCTTTTCATGTGCCTGTTGGCCATCTGTATATCTTCTTTGGAGAAATGTCTCTTCAGGTTTTTTGCCCATTTTTTAATTGGGTTGTTAGTTTTTTTGTTGTTGAGATGCATCAGTTCTTTGTATATTTTGGAGATTAAGCCCTTATCAGATGTATGGTTTGCAAATATCTTCTCCCAATTGTTAGGTTGTCTTTTCATTTTGTTGATGGTTTCCTTTGCTGTGCAGAAGGTTTTTAGTTTGATGTAGTCCCATTTGTTTATTTTTTCTATTGTTTCTCTTGCCCGGTCAGACATGGTACTTGAAAATATGTTGCTAAGACTGATGTCAAAGAGCATACTGCCTATGTTTTCTTCAAGAAGTTTCATGGTTTCAGGTCTTACATTCAAGTCTTTAATCCATTTTGAGTTAATTTTTGTGTATGGTGTAAGGTAATGGTCTACTTTCATTTTTTTGCATGTGGCTGTCCAGTTTTCCCAACACCTGAGACTACCGTCCTTCCAAGGCCACCGCCACTGGGAAGAGTAAGTCTCTTCCTGCCATCTTACCTGGCATATGGCACGGGTGTGGAGAGATTTGTGCGTGGCTGCCACATGCCTTTGTAGGCATCCTCCAGAGAACTTGGTGGACGTGTCTTTGAAGTTCATCGCTTTCTCTCTAGTTGTTTGGGACTTGCTTGTCATTCTGAAATGATTCCTGTTGAGAAAACATTTAATTTAAATTCAGTAGCCCTATTTTGGGGAAATGGTGTGTATAGAATTCAGATTACATAATTTTGCTTCTGTATGTTTTTGATAAAAATTTTGTTGAAGCTTGTCAAAATCTTAGTATAAATTAGGGTAACAACTAGAGTATCTCCATCTTTGAGCTGGCTAAAGGCATATTTTAAAGTATTCCAGTCTTCCTCAATAACAAAACCAGAGGCCTTCAGCAGGACCCCTCCCCTCTTGAGACCCCATCTGTCAAGTAAGGAGCTTATTATACCAGATGATTTCTGGATTCCTGATGGAAAATTTTATAAATCTATAATCCAGCCTGAATCAAGTCTTGACTTAAAAAATGGTTTTTCTGCACTCGACACTTCAGAAGGATCATCTTTGGTCAAAAGTTACTTGGCAATACCCTTCTCCCCGTGTGGCTGGTGGGGATGAGGTGCAGGCCCCAGTATGGTTAATGAGTCAAAGTCAGCAATGGTGTTGGCGTCTCATGAACATGTTCTTCTCATTACAGTCCATTATTATTGAGCTATTATTTATAAGGTTCATGCCAACAGATAATTAACCAGAAATTGGGAAACTGTTAAGGTGCTGTCGTGTCATCCCCACCCACCCCCTCTTTTTTTTCCCCCTAAGAGAAGCCGAGGCTTTGGGATGTGATTATATCAGCGTCAAGACGTCCTGGTTCTATTTCCAGGTGGTTCTCAAGAGAGACAAAAACAGGAGGTAGTAAGCATGCAGGACGTTAAACTGTGTGAGCAGAGATTCAAGGAACCCTTCACCCTCCAGAATGACTAGGGGGTCTAAAGTGTTAGTCTCTGTGGTTATCTAGTTATAATCTGTTTGAATGAAGCAAAGGTATGCTGCGCTTTAGGTAATGATCAAATAAAATAAATAAATGTGAGTTTTGGCCTTACTACAAACTAAAGCAAAAGAAAAAAGACATAGTCAGAAAACTGCATTTGGTCATGTGGGTTCTGGATGAAAAGACAGATGCCTGGATTGGAAGATGAAACGGTTCAGTCAGGGGGTGAAAGAAAGAGAGAAAGGAAAAGCATGCAGTGTATTCCAGAAAACTCTGCTATTAATAAAGAGCAATCAGCTGAGACCTCAATCAGTTACAGCCCCTTGAGGTGGTATCTGGTTGTGATTCTGCTTTTTCCTTGGCTTCTGAAATCTACCGCCGTTTCTGGTTTAATGTCTCTTTCGTAATACTTGCCTGTTTTTAATAAACTTTATTGAGTAATTACCTCTTTTAATCCCCTTTTCTTTTTCTTTTTCTTTTTTTTGTGAGGAAGATCAGCCCTGTGCTAACATCTGCCAATCCTCCTCTTTTTTTGCTGAGGAACACTGCCCTGGGCTAACATCCGTGCCCATCTTCCTCCACTTTATATGGGATGCTGCCACAGCATGGCTTGCCAAGCAGTGCGTCGGTATGCACCCGGGATCCAAACCGGCGAACCCCGGGCCACCGCAGCGGAGTGCGCGCACTTAACCACTTGTGCCACCGAGCCGGCCCCTTAATCCCCTTTTCAAAGTCCTAAAAATGATTGTTACTTAAATAATCAGCAACAATTATCAGGGACAGAAGCAACCAGCAGGCCTTGTAGTTGTGTCCCAAACACAGAAATCAAGGGGAAATCTATGAAGGAGACTTTTTTCAAGAAAGGTGGCTAATTAAATAAGGTAAATGGGGGAAATTATGCAAACAATATCTGGAATAATCCTCTAACCGCCCCACGTTATTCATTTAGTCATTCGTTCGACTGTTTTTGAGCATC
Organism: Ceratotherium simum simum; assembly: GCF_057802395.1. Taxonomy (NCBI): domain Eukaryota; kingdom Metazoa; phylum Chordata; class Mammalia; order Perissodactyla; family Rhinocerotidae; genus Ceratotherium; species Ceratotherium simum. The sequence continues at coordinate 17,913,473 of NC_141921.1, read as the reverse complement.
TGCTCAGTGGTAAATCCAGTTCTGAGTTCTGGGTACCTACTCTGACCTCTGTCCAGTGGCCTTGTGTGTGGCAGGTGAGGCAGACCCATAAATCCTTAGGAAAAGTAGAAGGGCATTCTCACCTTTTAACCAATGAGGCCAGTGTCAATTTCTTTAGAAAACTGGGAAAAACTTGTTTTTGTTAAATCAACTAGTTGTTTGACTGACTTGACCTCTGAAGTCAATCAGAATCATTAATCAAGTAGACAGCTATAGGGGGAGCTGGACCTGAAAGTTTTAGTAAGTCCTACTATGTCACATTTGCAACTCTTATCAATTAAAGTCAAATCAGAGTTAACTCAATAAATGTTACTTAACAGATACTTGCTAAACATGTGCTGAGTAAATGAGTGATTATTCATTCAATTATTCATTGAGTAATCCTGAAATCCATTTCATTCCTTCTCAGATTTTAATGTACATATGAATGATGTGCTAGTCTTATAAAAATGCAGATTCTGATTCAATCAGCCTGGAATGGGGCCTGAAATTCTCCATCTGTAACAAGCTCCTAGGAGATGCCAATGTTACTAGTCCATGAATCTCACCTTTAGTAACAAAAATGTCCTTAGTAGACAACAGTCATATAGGAAGCTACTGAAAGTCATGGCTCCTGCAGTATGTCACATTTCCGTCGTTTATCAGTGGTGTGGTCTTCGGAAAGTTACTTAACTCTTTGAATCTTACTGTCCTCATCTTTTAAGTAGGGAAGGTGATACCTACCTCACTCATTGTTATGTGAATCAAATGATATAATGAGTATTCTACTTATATAATCCCTTATCTTTAATTAGCATTATTATTAGTCCTTAAGTAGAGGTGATTAATGAGGATCTTTCTGTGAATGCATAGTAACTTTATTGGCAAACTAATACAAATGAGTGTTCTGAGATGTGAAGCCTTAATGAAGTGCTTGCTAGACATACAGGCACACACACGTGTAGCATATTTCTTAACTACTAAAGCAGTTAAGTATGGGACCCGATTTTGCATGGTTTACAATAGGATACTCTGTCATTGTAGCATGTTAATTATTATTTACAAAGTCATTGTTAAAAATGAGATGTCCTTGTATAACAAAGGCCCACAGCCACTATTGTATGGATAGCACAGAAAGAGGTTGGAAATTGATGATTTATGGATCAGGAAATAACAGCCCTCAACTCTCCTGACTTCCCTAGCCATGTTGGGCAGTTTTGCATCCCCTTTTGGTTGTCAGCTGTGTTTGTATTAATGGTGATAGCTTTGCAGGCTGAAGCAGGATATGTACGTTCTTGGAGGTGCTGTCTGGAAATTCTCCCAGCATGACTGGGAGGCCAAGGGCAGACTGTTGCTGCTCATCCATCAGAAGCATCATGTGTTCTGACCTCAAACACAGTCCATGTCATTCACTGTCACAGGACAAAGGGTCTGACTCTATTCCCACGCGCCAGTGCCCACTAAACACTAGATGGTGTCGCCTTCCTTTGAGAAACATTTGTACGTTAATTTTTGCATTTACAGCAGGCCAAGTATTAGACTCTATGGGATTTGGAAAGCTTGGAAAATGATTTTAAAGAAGAGCTGCAAATATTTAAAGATTTGAGAAGTAAGATATGCGAGAATAGTGAAAGAGAGAAGGTAAAGCCAAGGGCACCTCAACACACCCTCTTACTAGGAACATTTGGAATCAACCCCCTACACCCTGCATTAGATCTAATGATTCTTCTGTTTACATTATTCTAAGAATTTGCTTCTATTCATCTTATAACACGCATTTAATTCCATCATATGTCTGGTTATTTATCACTTATTTCATTTCATCTAGGAGGTTGTGTAGATACATGCCTTACTCATCCTGGCTATCTCCCAGAGTGCCAGAAATAGTGATTTCTTTCAGTAAATGTTTGTTAAATAAATACATGGTGTATAAATGACCAGCATTGCATACATATAATTAATATGGTTCAGGAAGTGTATCGCCATACTACATCATTAATGCAAACATAGCTGACAACCAAAAGGTGATATAAGGACGTAGAAATTGTGTTGGAGGAGACTAGAACTAAGCATTGTCTACAAATAGTCTGAGTGTCATGGTGTCACTGGCCTGTGGAATAACAAAGAGATTCAGAATTGTTTACTGAGAAAAGTATAAAATTTACTTGCAAGAAAATTTCTATTCCGGCAAGTTGAGATGCTCCATTAAGTCAAATACACAGTTATCTCTGTATTTACCGCAGTAAAACATCTGTGCCATCCCCATGCCTGGTGCCTCTGAGCACATTGCTGCTCTTCTCTTAAACAGCAACACACTGCCTTCTCTTCAGATTCTCCAAGGGAATCCAGTCTTGACATGAGAGCCACTAGCTGATAGCAACGGCCTCTCTGGGACAGCTGAAGTTCGAGAGGCATGGGTCACCCGTTCCCGAGTCCATCCTCCTTCAACACTGAAACTGGTCTGTCTGGTCCCAATGATCCCATGATTGCTAAGTCTAAAGGATACCTCTCAAACTTTATCTAACTTGGCTTATCTGCAGCAGTTAACCTGGCTGACCACTCTCTCCTTGAAAGGCTCTCTACGGGCTTCCTGTAACACCACACTCGCCTAGTCTTCCTCCTTTCAGACCCCCCTTCCCAGTCTACTTTTCGTTTGCTGTGCCTTAACTACTGATGCTTCTCAGGGCTTTGTCGTCCCTTCTTCTCTCCTTCTCAGGCTACACACTCCTTTGAATGCCCTCATCTTCTCTCACAATTTTAAGTATCGTTTATCCCCCTTCATATGTAATATGAAGCTTCATATGTCACACTCTCCAGATTTAGTCAATGCTGCATTTTCAGTTTCTAAAATGTAGCTGGTACGTGCATGAGGAAAACTCAATGTCAAAATGTGAAAAATACAAAATATAGGCATGCGCGATTTTGTGTTTGGAAGCCAGGCATCTGTCTTTGAGCCCGCGTTAGAAATCCACAGACTTGCTTGACGCTCTGCCCACCCTCTCCCACGACCTGTTGTTTCCTTGACCCTCCCTGAGCTGCTCTCTGACCTTTGCCTAGACTCCACTGTTGGGAAACCTGACAAGCACTTCTTGCTGGACAAGAAAAGCTGCCATCAAGTTTCCCAGAAATTTTCCACCGTTCAGAAAGGGTTTATGCTTTACCAAAAGACTTCACCTTGGGGCCCTTTCAAATAACCAGCTCTCCAAGGAAATTTAGTATCTGAATCAGCTAATCAAAATGAGACTTACTCACGTTTGGAAAACATGTCTATGATTCTGCCTCACTTTATGTAACTGATATGTCCCTGAAATATATACAGATTGGATAGTTGCAAGCTGAATAATAGTTCAAATCTGTTAATCATGTTGTTAAGGAAAAACAGAAATACTTCTATCAAGTAAATAATAAGCACCTAATATATCTGTTATGCAAATTTGAACTTTATGAAATAAGTGTCCTTATTTTTGGAGGCATACTTGTGCGCACTAGTGTACAAGAGAGGGAGAAGGAGAGATTAACACTTGTCCAGGACCTGGGAGTGTCAGGGATCATGCTGGGGACTGTGGCCTGCCGTTATCAGAGAGCTTAGGTGTGGTTTGGTTTGGTTTTGTGTGTGACAGGATCTAGGCCAGAAAAGCACTTTTGTTCCATAGTCAAAATATTTTTGCTCCCCCAGATCCAAGCCTTTGAGTTTGTTTTTTCCCCACTGCCATTCCCGAGGAAATTCACACCAGACAGACTCCTGGGTATTTCTTTCCACTTAATCTCTTCCCTCCCTTCTCCTTTTCCTGAGACAGTTCAAAGGGACAGATCTCATGGCCAAGCTTTCTACTATTAGGTGAGTTATTGACACAAAAATAAGTATTAAATATGTGTAATATATAAAGTAGTATAACTGTATATGTGCATGTATATACATATATAATACCTGTATATAGTACAGACACACACACAGGAAGAGAAAGGGAGTTAGTTTTGTTTTTCTGCCTTGGCTAATGTAACTTAGTTTAAGTGATAGTAACCACTCGAGGTCCCTGGGAGCTGAGTCCTTCCATGTCTGTAGCTACATGCAAGCCTCTTTGCTCCCATCTGGTTGCTGGAACAGCCTCTTAATTCCACTTGTCACAAAGATGGGGGCAGTCTGTGGGCCACAGCTCCCAGCTGTTTGACAAGAATTTCTTAACTAGAAGCATAATGGGGTGGGAGAGACCTGGAGAGCACTTAACCTGCATTAACAGTGAGAGAAGAACTCAGGCCCCACCTTCCACTCTGGTCACCTTCCAGCCATCTGCTATTCCCCTCCCCCCAGCCACTCCTGTGGGCTTGCAGATGTGAACAGCAGCACTTGTGTTAACAACTTGGGGGTGCAGGAAGCCAGACCCCAGGAAGCAGCAAACGTTTCCCTCAGGGAGGCCCTAGCTTGGGACTTCTTGTCTTTCCTATGTCAACAAAGCCTTCCTTTCTTAACTCACAGGCCATAAAATAAGCCGAATTACTGTTTTTTCACCTTCCCCTCTGGGTGGGAAGGGCCCTATTAGGCCCTTTATAAAGCTAAATTGTGTTGATTTTACTCTCATTAATGGCTCCAACTGCTAAAAAAAAAAAAAACCATTGGGGATTTGAAAAAGATGTATCTGAAAAATAAACAAATACACAAACTCTAGTTCTTATTCCAGAAGACTGAGTAGGAGTGCCTCATTGTGTCTCACGTGGTGTAATGAGTAATAAATTGCACAGCAGCTACATAAATATGTCTATACTCGATGTGGAGAACGGGTAATAACCCAACAGCTAATGTAAATGGATGTTTACTTCTGAAATGATGGGAACCCTATAATAATACAAAATAAGCTGACCAAAATTGAAAGAAATGCGGGGGGCCGGCCTGGTGGCGCAAGCGGTTAAGCGCGCGCACTCTGCTGCGGTGGCCCAGGGTTCGCTGGTTCGGATCCCGGGCACGCACCGACAAACCACTTGTTAAGCCATGCTGTGGCAGCGTCCCATATAAAGTAGAGGAAGATGGGCAAGGATATTAGCCCAGGGCCAGTCTTCCTCAGCAAAAAAGAGGAGGATTGGCATTGTATGTTAGCTCAGGGCTGGTCCTCCTCACAAAACAAACAAACAAACAAAAAAAAATTGAAAGAAATGCAAAACATGAAGTCCTCATCCCTGTTTAGTTGTTGTTTAAGGAAGAGCAGAGTAGAAGGATGAAGCAATAAGCAAGTATCAGACATTCCACACACTGGATCTGCACATACACCACATAGCACACGGGCATAAGTAGACACACACACGGTCAGTTGCTGTCCACTGCGGTTCTGCCTCTTTGGAGCACAGGAACCTCTGCCTCTTTGCTGCATGCCTGGAACTGTTTTATATCATGCGAGCCTCTGCCTGACGTCGTGGCCTTCCTTGCCACTGTAGGCTGATCCAAATGCATCCTGCCAGCTGTGTGTGTCCCCAGCACCTTGCACAGTTCACCTTTGCCACTTAGTCCCACCACTGTCCTCAGCCTCTTCCCCCTTAGCCACTTTCTGCAGAAGCTGTCCAAAACCCGTTTCCTCTGGGAAGCCTTATCTTCAGATGTCCAGTGATTTTTTTCTCATTTGAACTCTCAATCCCTAATTATCTTTAACAGTCATTTTCACACCATTTTCTGTGAGGTCCTGTTATTTCTCTTGATACGTGCAAAGATCGTACCTCCCAAAACTGAGTCATAAACTCGGGAAGACATTATTCATACCTTACTCTTCTCAGGAGCCTTTCATCTCCCAGCACGTTGGCTTGGATGGAGTAGGTGCTAAGTAGATGGGTGCACAGGAATGAGATGGAACCAGAGAGTTGTGTATTGAGGCTATTGAAGCCTCTACCTTTGGACCAGAAGATTTACTAGCAAAAATTTATCCCTTGTCATTATTTTTGTTAAAGAAGATGGTCAACTGTTCTTAATGGGGTGAATTTCTGACGGGCAGGTAAAGGAATTGTAGGTAGAATCTTAGGTAATAGAGTGAGGATTGACCAGGTCAAGAAGATGAATGCCATTGCAAAAGTGTCGTCTTTGCATGTATGTGTGCTATTATATATAATGTGTTCGGGGACGTCCTCACTGGTAAGCGGACTTGGACAGAGACCTGAAGGGAGTGAGGAAGCAAGCCATTGGCTTATTTAGAGAAGGAGAGTTTCAGGCAGAGTGTGGAGCAGGGCTACAGATGGCAAAGTGGGAGATGCTTGGAGTGTCTGAAGAATGGAAAGAGACCAGCATGTGTTGAAGAGTGTAAACCAATAGTAGTAGGTAAAATCAGAGAGTTAGCTAGGGCCTAGATCGTGTAGGACCTGGAAGGGACTCTGGTTTTTGCTCTGAATGAGATCAGAAGCCATTGAATAGTTTTGATCAGGGGAGAAAATTTATATTCCATGTTTGAAAATCTCACTGTAAACTTGGATTTGTTGTCAGCTTTAGTTCGTGACACAGTATCATCATTGCTATATGCTTGGCACTATTTTATATCATTTTTTAAAAATGAAAACTATACTTGAACTTGTCACTCAGACCAAAACTGTAGCCCTAACTTATATCTACCTATAATTCTTAGTGGTAATTCTTTATTTGCCATAATTATTATTCATGGTAAATTGGCTGTATGGTATTTCCCTGGGAAGTGGGATTGCTGGATCATATATGGTAGTTCTATTTTTAATTTTTTGAGGAACCTCCTTTTTTCCCTAGTGGCTTTACCAGTTTACATTTACAAAATAGATGGTTTTTAAAGGGACATTGTAATAGTTACAATAAAAATTGTTGAGAAATGTGACTTTTTACTTTTCAATAAATGGATTCTTACAACACTATGAATATCATAACGTAAAAGTTGATCTACATTTGTCCCAATATTTATTTCTTTTCTGCTAATTGTAGCTTCAATGACACATTAATTTTTATGGAGATGGTAATGCATCTATCAATATTTAAGACATTTCTTGAACACCTATTTTATGCACAAGGAAATGCCAGCGTCTTCCCACATCAGTGATAAATTATAGAGATATCTTGATAGTATGCTTGCCTGATTATTGCTTTTTTTACCCAGTATCATTTTCTATCTAGTGTCTGAGAGAACTGGAATTGTTTAAGAGATGAGTTAGAATGAAATAGAACAAAAATATCTTTGGATCGTGGTATTCTCATATACATCAAAACAGTTTGCAGTAAAATATTTATGGTACTTTTTAAAATATAAGTTCTCTCTGTTAAGTTTTAATAACCATGGTATGAGATTTAAAATATTTTAAGCACAGCTCAGAGGAACTTTATGTGGTGGAAGCCAGTGATGTCAGAAGAACAACTGTGGCCTTTTATTAGCATTTATGATTTGTAGCACTCTTTCTTGCCAATTTTCACAATGCTCCTTCCTTTTTTTTCCCTTCATTCAAGTCTTGAACTAGAGCTTTTGGCCCCTGGGATCAATCTCCACTAGACAGCATGAAGCAAAACTTCTCTCTGGCTCTGTGCTTTAGCTCTTCCTGGCTGGAATTCAATTACATGTAAGACACGTGGCTGTTTCAAATTTAGTGGATTAAAAAAACCAAAACAAAACAAAAAAAGGTTTGCTTTTGAGGAAACACTTGTAGATTACTAATAATAATACTAATAGGTATTATTTGAGGCTAGAAACACCTGGAATTTAGAAGAGCCCACTTGATAACTTCTCCTTTTCATGTGTAACCAGGGTTGAGGAATCTGAATGATAGATGTGGGATAAAAACAGGATGTTGATGAGTTTTTCATCAACCATTGTCTTCATTCCATTTTAGATTTTCCTTCTCTGAGCCTTGAGTATATCTGAGTGGAAACGGCAGCTTTCTGGCCACTTTCATGTATTGATTAGTCCACATTAAATCAATTCATTCTCACACTCAGTTGAACAATTCTGTTTCCCCATTGTTCCTACCTCTCAGATTGGCCTGACCTGCAGTGTAGACAGTGTAATCTGTTCTTTCACTCTTGCTACCTTCTTTCCCTGTATTCCTGGTTCCCAGAGGGTGAAAAAGGCATTAGGGAAAGAGGAGTCAACATTTGGAGTCTGTGATGCTGTTACAAGGGCTTGAATGCTGAATTTCATTTAGATTGTGTTTTTGAGCTTATGGAGACTGTCTGTTGGGGTCCTCACATTGAATGGTTTAGTGATATGGGACATACACTCTGTCTAATCACTAGAAACCCTTCTTCATTTCACCTTCCCCCGTGCCGTGGTATACACTATGGTCTGTCATCACTGAATCTCCTCTCTGTGGAGGATACTTTCTTGGACAAGGTCCTTTATGAAAACGTTGGGCGTAGCTGATTTCCAGAATTTCCACTGGCACGTAGGAACTCAGTGTGCTAGAGATTGGCTAGTTGCTCACCAAAGCCATTTCCTTTTCTTTCTGGGCACAAAGCTGTTCTGCACTGCCCAGCTTTCCTTGAATTTGATATGGATGTGTGACTGAGTTCTGGCCAATGAAATGTAAGTGTAAGTGCCACTTCCAGGCCTGGCCCACTAAAACTTCTCATGACATTCCTCCATGTTCTTTTCACATCTGCCTCCTTGAGGCAGGTGAGTGCAGAGACCTTGGAAGGCACCTTTGAAAATGATGGAACCACAAGATGAAATAATCTGGATCCAATTAAAGAAGAGCTGTTTGCTCCTTTATAACTTTCATGATCAAGAAATAAATTCTGTCAAACTCAAACCTTTACACACTTCAGAGTTGATCACAGCGGCTAGCAGTACTTGAATTCACTCGTATTCTAGCTAGTCTGCTCAGATTTAGCAAATAAAGGGCATCAACTCAAATTTGAATTTCAGATAAACAAGGAATCATATTTAAAATCAGTATGTCCCGTGCAATATTTAGGAAATGCTTACATTAAAAATTATTTGTTGTCTACCTGAAATTCAAATTTAACTGGGCGTCCTGTATTTTATGTCAACCCTAATTCTTACCACACTAAAAGGTGGACACATACGGCACTCCTAATGTTTCCCTCTCGTCATTCTACCCTCTGTGGCTGCTCCATCCAAAATCTAATTTTCAGAAATGTATAGAAGAGAATCAGTGTTTAGCTTCTACCTTCACATATGCCTTGAGACTCCAAAGGGAAATATGCCGGTCTATTCCAACAACTCTCCCACTGAGTCTTCTCCAGCGCCCTGGCAGTTTCTCCAGCTCAGCACCCATCCGTCTGGAGAATGTTGTGTGGGCCCTGCCTTCAGTAGGCTCCCCAGTCTCCATGCAGGATTCTCTTAGAGCCCAGATAGCTTTGTTTGGGGCGGAGAGTATCACCACGTTTCTCAATAATCATGTTCCTCAACACTCAGATAAGTTCTTTCCTCTGATGAATTTGAGCTTTTTTCTTATTCAGGCTAGAAGGGGTAGTGGGGGTGAAGGGAGCAGAGGTCTGGCCAAATCTTAGTAAATGCTGTGACTGTGTGTCTAGAAGCCCCTCTTCAGAATGTGGAGAAGCTTATTGCCTGTTGCTCTTTTTGAATCTTCAGCAGGCATTGTGAGACAACAGGAAAAGTTCCATTCACTATCCAATTAAATATCCTTAGATCATCAGAAATTAGGAAAATTTGAAATGTATTTGCATGCTTTTAATATCACTTCACCAAAACGGCGTTAGACAATCAAATGTAAAATAGCATCTCTTTTGTCCAGCATAATTCTATGTCCTTGAATTCACAACTTCGATACAATAAGGTTACAGTTGGCTCATAGCTTACCAAACTGGACCGCAACCCATACTGTGTGGTCTGTGCTTTAGTGATGTGCTTTGTATGATTCTTTCTTTGTCATTATAATATAATATTTGGCAAAATGAAATACTAAATATTAAGTTGCAGTTTTTTCCTTCACTTATTTTAAATTGTATAACGTATATTTCCCCAAAAGTTTGATTTCCTTCTAAGAAGGATATTATATTTTTTCAGTTAAAGGCAGTACAATTTAATGCACTGAAACCTGATATAATAATTCTTTCAGGGTTCAGAGGAAATAATGCCCCTGAAAAATGAGAGCAACATATTTTCAAATCACTTTGAACAACACGAAATAGTATTTTTTCAAAATAATATACTATATGAGAGATAAGAAACAAGCTCTAGCAAATCTGATTACAAAGTGGATAACAAGCTTAGGTCAGAGACAAACATTTATACTATTATTTTTAATTTTTCAGTATCAGCCCCTAGATCCATGGGGGAGAAATGAAATAGAAAAAGAAAGGGACTTAAATTATATAATTTTATTACATGTTATTTATATTATACAATATTCTGTTTTCTCAAACTAATTTTCTTTAGTTAGTATTGGAAATATTTGGTTTAATAAAACAATACAGTTTATTATGGGATAGATGCTAAAAGCAAAAACAGAATGTATGGTGATCTAATATCTATTTAGTAAAAAAGTAAGGAAGCCATTTGATGGAAATCAAATTTGATATTTTACATTATGAGCTTCACTCAATATTAAGAAAATATTGAAAACATCTACAAAGAAAAGATAAACAACACAGAATGTATGGAGCCTTATTCTTAACTCTAGGTAGAAAATATTAATCTAGAAGAGGAGTTGGCAGACTTTTTCTATAAAGGTCCAGAGAGTAAATATTTTAGGCTTTGCAGGCCACATGGTCTTCATAGCGACTACTCAGCTCTGCTGTTGTAGTGAGAAAGCAGTCAGAGATGATGCACCCGTGAGTAAAGAGGGTTGTGTTTCAGTGAAACTTGGTAACGACAGGCTGTTGGCTAGATTTGGCTCAAGGGCCAGAGTGTGTCCACTCCTGTTTGAGAATAAGTACACGTTATATTGCTGTTTCTCCCAAGCACAGAAACTGTGTTCTGACCCTGATTCACTTCTCAGTTTACAAAAAATTTCTGATTCTGGTTCACGCCAGTGTTAATTTCCCAGCAAGCCCTGCCTTCCCTTTGAAACTCATGATTGGTATATTTAAGGCGTATTAATTTCTTCATAGCTAGGATTTTTAAAGAGAATATACTCTAAGTCACATCTATCTAATCATTTGCCAAGCTGTTTGTGTTTTTTTTTTGGTGAGGAAGATTAGCACTGAGCTAATATCTGTTGCCAATCGTCCTCTTTTTGCTGAGGAAGATTGGCCCTGGGCTAAGGTCTGTGCCCATCTTCCTCTACTTTGTATGTGGGATGTCTGCCACAGCATGGCTTGATAAGTGGTGCGTAGGTCGGCACCTGGGATCTGAACCTGTGAACCCCAGGTCACTGAAGTGGAGCGTGCAAACTTAACCACTACGCCACGGAGCCGGCCCCTGTTTGTGGTTTTATACTGATGAAAATATTGAGACGACAAAGTCTACTATTCAAAAGCAAATGATTCTTTCTGGAGGGGATTATACTTTTCTTAATCCGTTTGATTCTATTTTTAACGTGATTTAGAGAGGATCTAATGATAGCACGTAGTCGGGTTTTGTTTTGAACAGTTGAAATTTCTCATCAAATATTTATAATTTATTTACTGCTGGTAAGAGACATTTTAATGAATTATCATACTTGTGGCTGGAGCTCTCTCTGCACAGCAGAGTACTTCCTTGAAATGACCTTCCTAATTAACTGCTACATGGGATGAATAGTATTTGACTTTAAAAATAGCCTCTTGGTGGCCATGAGTATCTGTCCCGACCTTTGAATCCCAAATGTGTATGATTCATTTTTCACTAATTCATTCAGCAGACTAATTCAGCATTCATTTGTGGAGGCCTATTATGCGTAACACATTGTCTGGCATTGGATGAGCATTGCTACATGTGAGGGTTGAGTTGCTATTTGTGAAATCAGTAAAAAAAAGAATAAGTGTTCTTGGGGGGAAGATTTTTAATTAAGATTTAGTTATTTAAAACTTTTCGTAGTTTTGTGTCCTGAGCCAATTTTAGTAATTTATGTTTTGTAAGGTATTGATTTTTTTCTCAATTATAAAGTTCAGTGATATAAAGTTTCTTTTTATATTGCATCATTATCCTTTTCATTATTGTGAGATCTATAATGATGCCTCTCCTTTCACTAATGAGATTTGTAACTTTTTTCTCTTTTCTTTATCAGTTTAGCTTGTGGTTTATCAATTTTATTGACTTTTTAAGGCATACAGATTTTGCTTTCATTGATTTTTCTCTGTTGTCTGTTTTTCCTTTTATTGATTTTTATTCTTAACTTTAGTATTTTCTTCCTTCTTACTTGGGATATATTTTGCTGAGTTTTTTCCTAATTTCTTAAGGTAGAAGCTAAGATAATTGATTTTGGACTTTTTTTTTCTCCTCTGACATTAGCATTTAGACCTATAGATTTCCCTCTAAGCACCGCTTTAGGTTTCTCCTACATATTTTTTAAACTTTTTGTTTTGAAATAATTATAGACTCACAGGAGGTTGCAAAAGTAACATAAGAAATCCTGGATACCCTCCACCCACTTTCCCTCAATGGCAACATCTTATATAACTATAGTACAGTATCAAATTCAGGGAATTGGCATTGATATATTGACATTGATATACTGTTAACTAGAACACAGGCATTATTCAACCTTCATCATAATTAAACCTGCATATTTCTGTGTGTGTGTGTGTGTGTGTGTGTGTGTGTATTCTGTGCAGTGTTGTTCCACATATAGCTGTGTGTAACCGCCACCAGAGGGGCCACGATACAAAATTGTTTTATCACCACAAAAGAACTCCGTGTGCTGCCTCTTGGTGTTCACACCTGTTCTCCATTCTACCTCCTCTCCCTGACCCTTGAAAACTGCTGATCTGTTCTCCATCGCTCTAGTTTTGTCATTTCAAGAACGTTATATAAGTGGAGTCATATAGTATGCAGCCTTTGGGGATTAGCTTTTATCCCTAAACATAATGTTCTTGAGGTACCTCCAGGTTGCTGCAGGTGTCAATAGTTCATTCGTTTGTATTGCAGAGTAGTATTCCCTTGTATGGATGAACCAGGGTTTATTGAACCATTCGCTTATTAAAGGGCATTTGGACTGTTTCCAGTACTGCTACCAAGAATAAAGCTGCTGTTAACATTCAGATAGAGGGTTTTCTGTGAACATAAAATTTTATCTTCTGGGACAAATGCCTATGAGTACAACTTCTGGGTCATGTGGTGGTTGCAAATTTAACTAGAAACTGCCAAATGGTTTTCCAGATTGGCTGTATTATTTTACATTGCCCTGGAATTTTATGATCATCCCACATATTTTGCTGTCTTGTGTGTTCATTTTCCGTCAGTTTAAAATATTTTCTGAAATTCTTTGTGATATCTTTTTTGCCCCATTAGTCTCTTCAAAATATGGCTTTTTATTGATAAATATTTAGGGTTTTTCTAGAGACCTCTCTGTCGATTTCTAATTTAATTTTTTATAATCAGAAAATATTTTGTATTATTTTAAACTTTTCCGTGTTCCCTTGAAATTAGTTTGTATTCTTCAGTTATTGGCTGGAGTGTTCTAAAAGTTTCAATTAGGGCAGATTAATTGATGGTATTATCCAAGTCTTCTGTTCTCTTACTGATTTCATGTCTACTTGATTTATCTAGTACAGAGAGAGGAGTGTTGTCTTACTTCAACTTTTAATTCAGTCAGTTATTGTGTGCACACACATGTAGGATTGGTATGTCTTCTTAATCGACTGATATTTTTATCATTGTAAAATGTCCTTCCTTAGCTCTGGTTAGTGTTTGCATGGTTTATCTTTTTCCATTCTTTTTCTTTAAACCTACTTCTGTTTGTATATTTAAAGTGGTTTTATCGTTGACAGTATATTGTCAGGTCTTGTTTTTACCCTGTCTTTGCCTTTTAATTGGAATGGTTTGACTGTTTCCATTTCTTGTAATTATTGATATGGTTGGGTTTAAATCTGTCTTGCTACTTGTTTTTTTATTTATCTATTCTTTGTTCCTCTTTCTTGTTTATTAGTTTTATGTTTTTTAGGATTCCATTTTATCTCCATCACTGACAACGTCATTGTATTGTCCCTATCTATTTTAGTAGGGAGGTTTGTTGTTTGTTAGTATTTTGGTGGTTACTCACCTGGTATCATTTGAATTCCTCCTGAAGCAATTCCTCTAGCATCTCTTGTTGCTTAAGTTAGCTGGTGACAAATTATTTCAGCTTTTGTTTATCTGGAAAAGTCCTTATTTCTCTTTAATTTTAAAGAAAAATTTTTGAAATAAAATTTTAGGTTGACAGTTTTTCTTTCGGCACTTAAAAATTTATGGTCCATTGTGTTTTGGCTGTATAATTTCAGATGAGAAATCTGTGCTCAGTGCAGCTATGACATACAACTATCTACCGGGGCTTTGGGGGGAAAAAGAGAAAAAAAAAAAAAAGGAGGAGGAGGATTGGCAATAGCTGTTAGCTCAGGGCCAGTCTTCCTCAGCAAAAAGAAGAGGATTGGCATGGATGTTAGCTCGGGGCTGATCTTCCTCACAAAAAAAAAAAAAAAGAAAGAAAGAAATCTGGGCTCGTTCTTATATTTCTTTCTCTGTAATTAAGGTTTTCTTCTCCCTCTTTGGTGCTTCAGTATGGTTTTGTGTTTACCTTTTTTGTGTTTCATTAAGCTTCTTCAAACTATGGATCTATTGTTTTTATCAAATTTGGAATATTTCCTGCCACTGTTTCTTTAAATATGTTTTCCATCACCTTCCTCTCCTCTTCTTCTGGAACTTCTGGGCATGTTACACTACTTGGTATTGTCCCACTGGTCACTGAGCCTTGTTTTCCCAGTCTTCATCTCTCTGTGTTTCCATTTGGATATTTCTATTTTTGTGTTGCCCAGTTCCTTTCCTTCTGTGCATTTAATCAGCTGTTAATCTCATTCACTGAATTTTTCATTTGCAACATATATGTATTTATGTCACCTCTAGAAGTTCCATCTGGCTCTTTTTTTATATCTTCTGTTTGTCTCCTGCTGTATTCATGTTGTGTTTTAAATACTTGTGCATGTTTATAATAGTTGTCTTAAAATCCTTATTTGGACAGTTCATCGTCTCTGCCTTTCAGGGTCTGTTCCTATTGACTAATCTTTCCCCTGTTTTTGGTCATATTTTCTTGCTTCTTTGTGGGTCTAGTAACTTTTAGTTGGGTGGTAGACATTGTGACTGTTACAGTAAGTGTCTGGTTTTTGTCATTTATTTATTTTTTTTAAAGATTTTATTTATTATTTATTTTTTTCCCCCCAAAGCCCCAGTAGATAGTTGTATGTCACAGCTGCACATCCTTCTAGTGCTGTATGTGGGACGTGGCCTCAGCATGGCCGGAGAAGTGGTGCGTCGGTGCGCGCCCGGGATCTGTGCCCGGGATCTGAACCCGGGCCGCCAGCAGCGGAGCGCGAGCACTTAACTGCTAAGCCACGGAGCCAGCCCTGTCATTTATTTTTAAAAGAGTGTTGGACTTTGTTTTTTCAGGAAGATAAGTTGTGGATCCGCTTGGTATTTTTCAAGCTTTTAAGATTTTTAGGTTATGTGTAGAGCATCATTACTCTAGGGCTAATTTAGCCCCACTATTGAGGTACAACCCTTTTGCTGTCTCTATTTATTGCCTTGGTAATTCAACTGGGACTCTCCCCTCTGACTGGTCAAAACTCTCAAGTCTCCCAGCCCTCTGTTGAGCAGTGGAAGTTGTTCAACTTAAAACTACCTGGTCACTTTTTGCCTCACCTCATTGAGTTTCATATGTTGCTTAGAATTTGGCAACAGATGAAAGGGACCCCTGTGCAGATTTTTGGAGCTCTTTTTATGTAGCTCTCTTCTCTTCTCTTCTCTTCAGACCCTTCCCACATATCTCCTCTTTATAATCTCCAACTGCTTCAGCCTCCCTGAGCTCTGATATATTTCACCCACTCAGTAGTCGGGTGTTCTGCTTGGGTTCCCTCTCCTTGTGATGCTGTCTGGAAAATGCTTTCACTAAGAAAGAGCAATAATAATCTTGTGCGGCCTGTTGTTCAAGGTCTGAAATTGGTTGTTTCATATACTTTTTTTTCCAGTTTTCTAGGTCACAGCAAGAGGGTATTGTACCCTTGTTTCTTCATCGTGGACAGAAGCAAAAGACTCCTCTCTTTGTTTTTTTAAATTTCTTGTGATTTTTAAAAAATTGTAGTAAAATACACATGACATAACATTTACAGTCTTTGCCATTTTTAAGTGTACAGTTCAGTGATATTAAGTGCATTCATGTTGCTGTGCAACCATCGCCGCCATCCATCTTTAGAACTCTTTTCATCTTGAAAAGCCGACACTCTGTATCCATTAAACAGTAATTCTCCATTCTCCCCTAACACCCAACCCCTGGAAACCACTATTGTACTTTCTGTTCTATGAATTTGCCTACTCTAGGTACTTCACATAAGTGGAATCATACGGGGTTTGTCCTTTAGTGACTGGCTTATTTCACTGCCTTTTTTTTTTTTAAATATATCATTTGGTCTTTGCTTGTAGTGTTAGAATGACGGTTTGCAGTACTCAGAATGTTTAAGCCAATGAGCTGATATGGTGGAGTGGGAAGGATTTACATTGGTATTTTTTGTTTATTTTCTTGGTTGGGGGGATAGACTTTTGTGTGTTTTTATTCCATAGCTTGACGTGTATTTAACCTCCTGTAAGACACTTTATATATGTTAGTGATGGAGTCTTAATCTATAGCACTGCCCACTCATTTTCTTTTGGCTTAAAAGACATTGTATGTTCACTGAAATTAGTAATTTTCCGTCTCTCTTAGGTCTTTACCTGCCAGTGATGCCATCAGAACTGCCAAAGATTCATACTTCTACAGGCCCTTATTTTTAAACAGCTTGCACATGAAGAGCTTCATTGATTCTCATGCTAGCCCTTTCCTGTTCTGATTTCCCATTCAGGATAGAATTTGCCATTCCTTTGTGGTATTTCGTATGTTTGTCTATGATCTCCTCCTCAAATCCGATATACTTATTGTGTTTATGTCTCTCCTTATAAGTCCTGTTCCATTTATATCTCCTTATTTGCTGTGTCTAACCCAAAGTAGGTCCTCAGTAAAGATTAATTTGAGGAAGAAAAGTATCATTATACTTAATTATAGGTGAAGTGAGTGAATCACCTGAATCTCAGGTCTACATTTATTGTCTCTAATTCCTTTGCATTTCTTGAACCCACTGCATCTGAATTTTCTCTGTTAAACCACAAAAACAGCTTTGTCAGAATCACCAAAGGCCTCTTCAGCTTTGCTAACTCCAGTGATCAATTCTCAGTCTTCATATTACTTGCCCTATCAGCTGCATCTGAATCCAGGTCATTGCTTTCTCCTCAGAACTCTTTCTTTACTTGGCTTCTAGGACACCTCTATCCTAGCTATTCTCCTAGCTCTCTGACTGCTTCTTCTCAGTCTCTCTTGGCTGGCTCCTTCCCATATGCCAATCCTTGTTGGAGAGCCCAGGGCTACATCCTTGGTACTCTTCTCTCTCTACCTCATTCTCGCAGTGATCTCACCTGGTTTCATGGCTTTAAATACCACCTGTGTCCTGATGAATCTTAAATATATCTTTGTAGCCTGAACCCCATCCCCTGAACTCCAGGATTATATTCATCTGCCTACCTAACGCTGCCATGTGGCTGTGTGATGGACATCTCTTACTTCACATTTGAACGAAGAAGTCAATTATCATTCTTTTTCCCTGACTACTCCTTCCTCAGCTTTCTTTAATTTAGTTGATGGCAACTCCATTCTTCTACTCCTCAGGCTAAAACCCTGGGAATCATCTTTGACTCCTTTCTTGTTCTCATAGCCCATATCTAATATATTCACAATTCTGTCTGCACTTTCTTCACAGTATATATTCAGGATCTAACGACTTCTTACCACCTCCACTGCTATCACCCTGGCCCTAAGCTACCATTATATTTCACCTGGATCATTTCATTAGCCTTCTAACAGATCTCCTTGCTTCAGCTTCTGCTCAGTTACAGGTGATTATTCCCACAGTATTTAGAATGATCTTTTTTTTTATTTTGTGAGGAAGATCAGCCCTGAGCTAACATCCAATGCCAATCCTCCTCTTTTTTTTTTGCTGAGGAAGATTGGTGCTAACATCCGTGCCCATCTTCCTCTGCTTTATATGGGATGCCACCACAGCATGGCTTGAGAAGCAGTGCGTCAGTGCACATCCAGGATCCAAACCTGCGAACCCCGGGCTGCCGAAGCAGAGTGCACGCACTTAACTGCTTGCACCACCAGGCCAGCCCTAGAATGATCTTTCTAAAAGTGTGGGTTAACATCTACTTCTGGGAAGATGGAGTTGATGTCCTTTTCCCTATTCCTTCCACTAAGCACAGCAAAAGATCCTGGACATTATATATAAGATAAACGTAGACTCTGGAAGATGGTGAGAAGGCAGACCAGCTAGGGACCTTGGGACCCAAGGAATGACATGGCAGTGAATTCCTTGAGTGTTCTTTTTGCCTTATATATCACAGACTTGAACCTGAGAAGCTGGCAACCCATAAATACCAACGGGTGCAGGACAAAAAAAATGCAGCAGAAGCCTCCTCTCTCTAGCCAAAGGACAGGAAAGAGACAGCCTAGCAAGACAGAAAACTTTTGGACAATAACTGTTCTACTCCAGACAAAGAGCACAGAATTTTTTAGCCATTTTTTCTTCAAGTACCTTTTCAGTTCAGCTCTTGTTCTCCTCTTCTTCTGGGACTCTGATGACATGATTGTTAGCTCTTTTGCCATACTGCCACAGATTTCTGAGCCTCTGTTCTTTTTCTTTGACTATTCTCTCTCTGTTGTTTAGAATGTGTACTTTTTATTGTTCTATCTTCCATTTCACTGATTATTTCCTCTGACCCCTCCTGTCCGCTATGGAGCCATCCATTGAGTTTTTATTTTAGTTACTGTATTTTCCAGAAGATAGACGAGGTGAGAACACCTCCCAGTTCATTTTATAAAGTTAGTTTTAACCTGATATTCAAGCCAGAAAAAGACATTAAACCACCAGCCTTCATGAATATATATGCAGAAATCCTTAGCAAAATATTAGCAAACAGATTTCAGCGATATATACAAAGAACTGTGTGCCGTGACCAAGCAGAGTTTATTTCAGGGATGCAAGCCTGGTTCAATATTTGAAGATCAATTAGTGTAATACACCATATGAACAGGATAAAGAAGAAAAATCCAAATGATCATATCATTTGATGTGAGGAAGCATGTGACAAAATCTAGCATCTGATTAAAACTCAGAAAATTAGGAATAGAGGAGAAGTTACTCAACTTGATAAACAGCATCTACAAAAACCTACAGCTAACAGTATGCTTCATAATGAAAGACTGAGTGAGTTTTTTTTCAGATCAGCAATAGGACAAGGATGCATGTTCTTATTCCACATGGTGTTGGAAGTTCTAGCCTGTGCAATAAGACAAGAAAAGGCTTCCAGATCAGAAAGGATAGAATAAAATTGTCCTTATCTGCAGATGACATTTTTATCAATGTAGAAAATCCCAAGGAATCTACAAAAAAAAACACACCACAAACTCCTAGAATACGTGAGTTCAGCAAGGTTGCATCATACAAGATAAACACACAAAAATGAGTTTTATTTTTTATACTATCAATGAACATGTGGATCTCAAAATTAAAAATGCAGTCTAATCCATGAAAAATAAATGCATGAGTATAAATGTAACAAGACATTTATAGAACTTTTTATGGTGAAAACTATAAAACCCTGATGAAAGAAATAAAAGTATATCTAAATAAATGAAGAGACATACCATTTACCATACATAGTAAAGATGTCAGTTCTCCCCAAATTATTATGCAGGCTTAATGTAATTTCTATTAAAATCATAGCAAAAATCTTTGTAGATACACATACAAGTTCATTCTAAAATACGGAAAACAAAGGAACTAGAATAACTAAAACAGTTTTGAAAAAGAAGAATAAAGTGAGAGGAATCAGTCTGCCCATTTTCAAGACTTATTTTATAGCCACAGTAGCGAGACTATGTGGTATTGTTGGAAAGACAGACACAGAGATCAGTGAAACAGTCTAGGGAACCCAGTATAGAAAATAGTATAGAGAACCACAGAAATGTGCCCAAATGATTTTTGAGCAATTATTTTCTCAAATAATTTTGAGAATTGCAAAGGAAATTCAGTGGAGGAATGATAGGCTTTCCAACAAATGGTGCTGGAGCAATCAAACATCTGTAAGCAAAAAATGAACCTCAATCTAAATCTCACGGCTTATAAAGAAATTAACTCAGAATGGATCACAAGCTCAAAGCTCAAATCTAAAATGCAAAACTATAAGACTCAGAAAAAAAGGAGAAATTTTTGCAGTTTAGGGAAGGGCTGGGCAAAGAGTTCTTGGACTTGACACCAAACGTCATCCATAAGAGGAAAACTGATCAGTGGGACTTCATCAAAATTAAAAACTTTTTCTCTGCAAAAGAACCTCCCAAGAGGATGAAAAGACAAGCTACACACTGGGAGTAATGTTTGCAAATCACCTATCTGAGGAAAGACTGGTAATGGAATATATGAAGAACTATTAAAACTCAACAGTAAAAAAATAATTCAACTAGAAACTGGACAAAAGACGTCAAAAGACATTTCACCAAAGAGGAGATACAAGTGGCAGATGAGCACATGAAATGATGTTAAACATCATTAGTCATTCAGGAAAGGCAAATTAAAACCACATGAGATATCACTACACACCTATCAGAATGGCTGAGGTAAAAGAAGAATGATAATAGCAAATGATGGTGAGGATGTGGAGGAACTAGTTTTCCCCTCCATTGCTGGTGGGAGTGGAAAATGGAACAGCTAGTCTGGAAAACAGTTTGGCAGGGTCTTATCAAACCAAACTTGTAACTGCCACACAACCAGCAAACTCAACTAGTAGGCATTTATCCCAGAGAAATGAAAACTATGTTCACACAAAAACCTATTCACAGGTGTTCGTAGTACGTTTATTTGAAATAGCCAAAAACTAGAAACAATCCAGATGTTCTTCAGTGGATGAATGGTTAACACACAAACTGGGGCCCATCCATGCCATGGAATACTACTCAGTCATACAAAGGACTGAACTACTGGTACATACAGCAACCCAGATGAATCCCCAGAGAATTATGCTGAGTGAAAACAGCCAGTCCCAAAAGGTTACACACTATATGTTTCCATTTGTATATAACATTCTTGAAATGAGAAAATTATAGAAAGGAGAACAGATTAGTGGTTGCCAGGGGTTAAAGAGGAGCTAGGGGTGGGAGGGATGTGGTTGTAGCTATAAAAGAGAAATGTGAGGGATCCTTGTGGGTATGGAAATATTCTGATTCTTGACTGTATCAATGTCAATGTCTTGGTTGTGATATTGTGCTATAGTTTTGCAAGATGTTACCATTGGGGAAAACTGGGTTAAGGATACGTAGATTATTTCTGTATTATTTCTACCACTGCATGTGAATCCACAATAATCTTGAAATCTAAAGTTTAATTAAAAAATATACATTAGATCATGCCATCCCTCTGTTCCTCCTCTGCTCCTCCTCATGTCCCTCATAGTATAAGGCACAGTGATTCTGAGCTTCACATGACCTGGCCTCTGCCTGCTCCTGGTCTCACTTCCTGCCACTCACCCCTGCTGAGTTTGTTTAACCCCATTGGCATCCTTGCTGTTCCTCAAACACCAAGCACATAGTCCAAACTGAAACTCATTCTATTTCCTTTTTTACTTTGGCTTCCAGGAAACTCAGATTTTGAGACCAGCAATGTTTAAATTCAAGTTTATGAAGCCCCTGTCAAGTGCCAGGCCCTGTGCTAGGTGCTTGGGTGATGTCAGTGAACAGGAAAGGTGGAGATCCCTGCCCTGAGGAACCTTATATTCTGTCAGAGGGAGATAGGGACAGGAATAGGAATGGTAATAAAGGGGCCACTGGCATGTTGGGATTGAGGATAGGGCAGGGGAGGGGAGGTTGCAGTGCTGGCCATGGGAGGCCAGGGCTGCCCTCATTGAGCAGATGACATCTGAGGACAGGCTTGGAGCAGGTGAGGGAGTTAGTGGATATCTGGGGAAGAGCATCCCAGGGAAGAGGACAGCAGGAGAGGCTAGCGTGGTGGAGCAGAGAGGAGGGCTGAGGAGATGGTGACTGAGAGCTGATGGCAGCTGGGCCAAGAGGCAGTGGTGGGCGGGGAGAGGGTGGGCAGGTCTGGTCAAGCCTTGTAAGCAGTGGGAGAATTTGGCTTCTACTCTGTGGGAAATAAGGAGCCATTGCAGGGTTTTGAGCAGAGCAGTGACATGAATGGACTTCGGCTCTAACTGGACAACTCCGCCTGCTCTTTCGGGGGGCAAGGACATAAGAAGGAGCCCGTTAGGTGGTCATTCCATTAACTCAGGAAAGGTGCGATGGTGATGTGCACCAGGGTAGTGGGGATGTGAAGTGGCTGGATTCTGCATATGGCTGGATGGTAGACCTCACAGTAGCTCACAAACATAGACGTGTGAGGTGAAAAGGGAGGGGTGCTATGGGTGATTTTTGGCCAGGTAGTCTGGAAAGGTGGCATGCAGTGGTCCGGGATGGGGAAGCCCTCAGGTCCCCAGGTTGAGAGGCCTGAGCTTCTGGTTTGGACATGTCACGTTGGAGGTAGAAACAGGTACTGCATGTGACTCGGGGTTTGGGAGAGGGGGCTAGGACATGGAGATAGAGGTTTGGGACTGCTGTGCATTTTGTTGGATGAATGGGCTTTCTTTTTTTCTATTTTTTAAAAAATTTTATTTATCAATATTTTTTTTATGGGCAAGAGTCACCCTGAGGTAACCTCTGTTGCCAATCTTCCTCCCTCTCTTTTTTTTTTTCCCCTCCCCAAAGCCCCAGTACATAGTTGTATGTTCTAGTTGTAGGTCCTTCTGGTTCTTCTATGTGAGCCACCACCACAGCATGGCTACTGATAGACGAGTGGTGTGGTTGCATGCCCGGGAACCGAACATGGGCCACTGAAGCGCAGCCCGCTGAACTTTAATCACTTGAACCGTCAGGGCTGGCTCTGGATGGGGTTTCTGAAAGGGGCTACAGTGAGAGACAAGGACCTAGGACTGAGTCTGGGCCCTCTGATGTGAAGAGGTTGAGGAGAAGACCCTCTTCATTGGAGCAACTGAGAAGAGCAGCTGATCAGGTGGCAGAAAGCCCAGGGAGTACTGTGTGGGTGGGGTAATGGGTGTCAGACATGGGGGACGCTCAAGGGAACACTGGCAGCAGGACTGGGCAATGTAGACTGGCTGGGGCTCGGAAAAGGGCAGGCAAAGCCTGACTGGAGTGAGAGGAGAAGACAGCAATGACAGTTCACGTGTTTTCCTGCAAAAAAGAATAAGGGCATGTGGTGGTGGCTGGTGGAGGAAGTGAGACCAAGAGCAGGAATTTTGAACATGCAAGACGTACCCGCTTATGTGCATTGTGGTGAGTGATCTTGCTGTGAACCAGAGGCTGCAGCGGCCCCTCCTGTCCCCGTCCATCCACACTTCCTTCAACACAGGCACCCAGAGGGGCTTCAAGGGAGAGTGTCTGCAACCAGTAAGGTAATCGGATATGGGAAGAAGGTAAACATGGAGACATAAAACACTGTCTAAAGGAAGGGCAGTCATATTTGAAGTAATTTGAAGATTGACAGGAAATTCATAAAGGGAATATGGAGTTCCATGTACAACAGCAGGAGATTGCCTTATGCATAGCTTCCTGACCTCTGGAAGAACAGAATTTGCTGCTGGCAGAGTTCCAAAACAAGAAAATGTAAAAGGAATTGAATAGTCTCTCCTAAATCAATTTTGTGAGCCAAATGACCTACAGAGGGATGTGACGTAGTGCAGTTATGTGCCACAGAGCGCCCCTGTCTGCTGAATACATTATGCCAGTTGATTTTGGAGATAACCAAATACTGCTTTCCATTGGTTTCTGGGAGCCTGATTAAGGCTCCTTAGACAGCCTCCATGGAGGCTGTCTCAGGGAAGCGTGCCTCTTGTTGTGGCTTTGGTGAGATGATTGTCGAGTCTGTCGGTGGGGTCACCTGGGCCGGGTGTGGAGGAAGGCCTATGCAGGTGCTTCTCATTAGCACCTGGTTTTTGCTGTCTGTACAGCATGATTCTAGACTTTCTTCCTGAGTCTGAATCATTCTCATGTGTAATGTGTTCTGGTGTCCTTCTCATGAACAGCCAAGTGCCATGGTTAACTTTGGAGAAGATGGTTATGTTGGTCCCTGGGGCAGAGCAGGGATGTTGCTATTTGCACTCAGTCCCAGGAATGTCTTCGACTTGTGGGTCACCTTGGCAAGCGCCTCTGTGCAAGAGTCTTGGGCTTTCCTGTGACAGCACAGTTAGCCCAGCACAGAGGGGCGGCAGACTGGCGACACAGTGGGTAGGTGACCCGCCAGGGCGAGAACAGGCAGGGCTCCTCCCCAGCCGAGGTGTCACACAGAGACTTGTGTTGCCCGTCCTGAGCTCACACGGCTGGACAGTCCCCTTGTGCACACAGAGACAAGAGCTCCTCACTGCTCCTTAGGGAGCTTGGCAGTTAGTGGCTGTGTTTGTTCTTGAGATTCTTAGGATGACTGAGCACGTTTCCACTTGGTTTCACCATTTCAAGGCATTTCAGATCTTTCCTTGGCTGGGAGGTTGGCAGAAAAAGTGCCCACCAGTGTGGACCCACACTGGGAACATGTGGTCACCTATGGTTGCCACAAGCCAGGAATAGGCAAATGTTTTTTGTAAAGGTCCAGATAGTAAATATTTTCCGTATATGGGCCACATGTGGTCTCTGTCTTATATTCTTTTTTTTTTCCTCAACCTTTTAAAGTCACAAAAACCATTTTTAGCTCATAGGCTATACAAAAATGGACAGTGGGCCGTGGTTTACTGACCCCTGCCATAAGCCCAGAAGGCAGAGATAAATGTTCGCTTGGCCTTAGGTTCACTAATTTGGTCCACCTAGAGGCATAGACAGTGTCTACTGTTTGGACAGACCATTGCTTTTGTATGTGTGCATTTATATCATCATGAGCATCAGTCTTGGAAAGGACCTTCCATCTGTCTTAGAGACCCTCCCACATTCAGGACACCCAGTCACTGAGTAGTCACTTGCACCATTACATTAGCAGTGTTGTGTTTTAGAAACACCCACCTCGTTACTGCAAAAATACCAGTTGTAATGAATTTCAGCAGCTCCTTTCTCCTGGAGCAGTGCTTCTCCACCCTAACTGCACATGAGAGTCCCCTTGGGGGCTTTTGCAAAACAACAGTGCTCAGGTATCCAAATGGGTAAAGTCAGACCTTGTAAAGTCAGACCTCGTAGCATCTAGGAGATGGGTTTCTTCATTCTGTTGTGCACTGCCTGGATGCCCAGTTCACAGTGATGCCACTGACTATATGTCCCTCCTTGTCCCACCCAGTGTGAAGATGAGTCAACTGGGAATTTAAATGAGGCCTTCAGGGTGTGTGCCCTCTAGGCAGGCATGATGGAGAAGCTGATAGAATCCATGGTACCAGCCTTCCAAGGTAGAAACATCTCCAACAATACTACGTTCATGTTCAACTACTCGACCTTCAACACATCCCACCAGGTCCTGGACCAGCTCTTTACTAGGTGAGTGCCTGCCCTGCCCCAGCACAGTGGTGACTCTGCCCACTGCCAGCTGTGTGTCTTGGGAATGTCACTGCCTCTCTCTGTGTCTCAGTTTGCAGTCAACAGTGCCTTTTTACTTTCATTAAGTATGTCTTGAATGAGTGAATGAATGAATCAATCAATCAATCAAAGTGTGACTCATAACTAGAGGGCCTAAGTAGGCAACTCAGAACCCTTCACATTTTGGTTGGAAAAATTGACATGTAAAAGTAGCCATTCCAGGGCCAGCCCCGGTGGCCTAGTGGTTGAGTTCAGGACGCTCCACTTTGGTGGCCTGGGTTCGGTTCTCGGGCACGGACCTACAACGCTCTGTTAGCGGCCGTGCTGTGCTGGCAGGCCACATACTAAAAAATGGAGGAAGACTGGCACAGATGTTAGCCCAGGGCAAATCTTCCTCAGCAAAATAAGTGAATCATAAATAAGTAACCATTCCTTTGGGTGCAATTGCTGCATGTTCTCTTCCTGCCTCCCGTTGGATGACACACTGCCACGGGTCATCAACATGGGCCTCCAGAAAGCCCTGCTTTTCCCTGCAGAGCCTCCATCTATTCTACTGCTACTGAGAAGACCCATCCTTCCTCACAGCCCCATCTCTTTAAGGCATGAAACCAGCCCCCCATCTTGCACCTGTCACATGCATGTCTGCCAACTTGTAGATGGCACCCAGCCAGTGGGATGAGGCAGTCAGGGTCTTGTTTAGAAACACCTGTTTCACCACACTGGGTGTGGTGAAACTCTCCTGAGTTTCTGCTTTACACAGCCAGAGAACTCACCACTCTCCTGAGTTCCTGCTTTACACAGCCAGAGACCTAGGGGCAAGCAGTGGGGGATTATCTGGCTGCCTCTTCTCCCAGGTTAGGGAGACACTGCTGGTGCTGGGTGCTGGCTGAGTTCTGTCTCTAGGTTGGGCTCCATGTCGGTCACCAGTCAAGGCACTGTTCTCCAATCTGGACCCCAGTGTGGTGAAACAGGTGTTTCTAAACAAGACCCTGACTGCCTCAGGAGTTGGAAACAGAAGCAATAACAGTAACAACAATGAACATCTATCGAGTATCTCTAAGAAGTGACTTACACATTCCTTCACCATCACCATGGTGGAAGATGTTATTATAATTATCTCATGTTAAAGACAAAGGAACTGAAGCTTGGAAATATTCAGAGTCAGCACTGTGTCCCATGATCCCCCTATTCCCCAGTGTAGATGTCCTAGTTCCTCCACCCATCCCACAGAGACCTGGGTTCAAACCCATGGGCAGTTCTTGGCCTGTTCACTTCACTTTTCTGATCCTCAGTTTTCCCATCTAAACAATGGGGATGATCATTGTATCTACCTCATGGAGGCTGCTGTGAGATTTAAATGATATGATCATGCATGAAAGTGCTCAGCAGGGTGCTTGGCCGTGGTCAGTGTTATTATTGGGCTGATATTTGTTGCAAGTGTCCAGAAGAGGAGAAGGAGGTGGGTGCTGGGGGTTGGTGGCCCCATGAGGTTAATGCTTTTCCCACCCCCTGAAACCCATGGAAAGAGCTGGTAGGATTCGCTGGCAGGGATATGGGAGAGAGTGGGCCAAATGTCACTGACTTTTAGATGAAGGATGTGACATGGGAGCTCAGAGCCACCAGCTTCCAGCTCAGGCAGTGCTTCCAGTCTTCTCAATTTACATCAAGCGGGTGACCGGCAGGAGCGGAATATGTCTCATAGCTGGCTGCCTCTGTAGAGCTTGGTGACCTAGAATAAAGGGTAGGGAGAGTGGGTGAGATGGAGGTCTCTTGGGGCTGAGGAGGGCCACTGGAGCCGGTGAAAGAACACAGGCCTTGGAGCAAGGGAGACCTGAGTTCAAATCCTGGCTCTGCCCCTAATTCACTGTGCGACCTTAGGCACACCACTCCCCTTTCTGTTATATATAGCAACATTTTTCTTACTATAATATGTGGTTTAATTAATAAATTTAGATTGTTTCATGGACTATATTTCTTCTCCTTCAGAGGAAATATGGAAACATCAAAAAGAGTTAATTCAAACCAAGACAACAGGGTTATTACATAAAACCATAAAATCTTTTCTTTGTTTCAATGATTTATGTAAAATAATATGTAAAGGATCTGGGACTATTTTAAGATTTTTTTTTTTAATTTTTTGTTTATTGCAGTAACATTGGTTTATAACATTGTATAAATTTCAGGTGTACATCATTATACTTCTATTTCTGCATAGATTACATCATGTTCACCACCCAAATACTAATTACAACCCATCACCCCACACATGTGCCGAATTATCCCTTTCACCCTCCTCCCTCCCTGCTTCCCCTCTGGTAACCACCAATCCAATCTCTGTCTCTATGTGTTTGTTTGTAGTTGTTATTATCTACTACTTAATGAGGGAGATCATACGGTATTTGACCTTCTCCCTCTGACTTATTTCACTTTGCATAATACCCTCAGTGTCCATCCATGTTGTCACAAATGGCTGGATTTCATCGTTTCTTATTGCTGAGTAGTATTCCATTGTGTATATATACCACATCTGCTTTATCCATTCGTCCCTTGATGGGCACTTAGGTTGCTTCCAAGTCTTAGCTATTGTGAATAATGCTGCAGTGAACACAGGGGTGCATGTATCTTTATGCATTGGTGTCTTCAAGTTCTTTGGATAAATACCCAGCAGTGGAATAGCTGGATCATGTGGTAGTTCTATCCTTGCTTTTTTGAGGAATCTCCATTCTGTTTTCCATAGTGGCTGCACCAGTTTGCACTCCCAGCAGCAGTGTATGAGAGTTCCCTTCTCTCCACATCCTCTCCAACACTTGTTGTTTCCTGTCTTGTTAATTATAGCCATTCTGACTGGCGTGAGGTGATAATCTCATTGTAGTTTTGATTTGCATTTCCCTGATGGTTAATGATGTTGAACATCTTTTCGTGTGCCTGTTGGCCATCTGTATATCTTCTTTGGAGAAATGTCTCTTCAGGTCTTTTGCCTGTTTTTTAATTGGGTTGTTAGTTTTTTTGTTGTTGAGATGCATGAGTTCTTTATATATTTTGGAGATTAACCCCTTATCAGATGTGTGGTTTGCAAATATCTTCTCCCACTTGTTAGGTTGTCTTTTCGTTTTGTTGATGATTTCCTTTGCTGTGCAGAAGCTTTTTAGTTTGATGTAGTCCCATTTGTTTATTTTTTCTATTGTTTCTCTTGCCCGGTCAGACATGGTGCTTGAAAATATGTTGCTAAGACTGATGTCGAAGAGCGTACTGCCTATGTTTTCTTCTAAAAGTTTCATAGTTTCAGGTCTTACATTCAAGTCTTTAATCCATTTTGAGTTAATTTTTGTGTATGGTATAAGGTAAGGGTCTATTTTCATTTTTTTGCATGCGGCTGTCCAGTTTTCCCAACACCATTTGTTGAAGAGACTTTCTTTTCTCCGTTGTATGTTCTTGGCTCCTTTGTTGAAGATTAGCTGTCCATAGATGTGTGGGTTTATTTCTGGGCTTTCGATTCTATTCCATTGATCTGTGTATCTGTTTTTGTGCCAGTACCATGCTGTTTTGGTTACTATAGCTTTGTAGTATATTTTGAAATCAGGGAGTGTGATACCTCCAGCTTTGTTCTTTTTTCTCAGGATTCCTTTAGCTATTCAGGGTCTTTTGTTGTTCCATATAAATTTTAGGATTCTTTGTTCTATTTCTGTGAAAAATGTTGTTAGAACTTTGATAGGGATTGCATTGAATCTATAGATTGCTTTAGGAAGTAAAGACGTCTTAACTATGTTAATTCTTCCAATCCAAGAGCGTGGAATATCTTTCCATTTCTTTGTGTCGTCTTCAATTTCTTTCAACAACGTTTTATAGTTTTCGGTGTACAGATCTTTCACCTCTTTGACTAAGTTTATTCCTAGGTATTTTATTCTTTTTGTTGCAATTGTAAATGGGATTGTATTCTTAATTTCTCTTTCTGCTACTTCATTGTTAGTGTATAGAAATGCAACTGATTTTTGTATGTTGATTAAGATTTTGTTTTTGTTTGGCTTTTCAGATGGTATAGGATAGTAATTGGGAGACGGAATTTTAGGTTTTGGTACATTTGCTAGTTTGACAATTTAGAATCTGCTTTAAAGCTTAATAAAAGGCGCCATGGTGTAGTGACTAACTGCGGTTATCCAGGTGCTGGGATGTCAGCCTGCCTTCATTCTAATCTCTAAGTGGCTGTACACAAAGGAATTATCCTCTTCAAAAGTTTACTTTCTTCCTATATTAAATATGGGTAATAGCGTATCTACGTCATGTTAGTTGTGACATTTAAATGGCATAATTAATATAAACACTTAAAAGAATCTCTAGCACAAGATAAATGCTCAATATATGCCAACAATGATTCTGAAATGGAACCTTAGGGGATCTCCTAATTCTATGCATATCCTTGCTTCAGTGAGAGGATGCTGTTAGCAGGGATATTCTTCTAAACTGTGAAGGAGTATTTCACCCGTATAGTGCAATTTAAGGCAGTGCTTCTCAAATTTTGTTGTATCTGCATGACCTGGAGATCTTGTTCAAATGTAGATTCTGATTTTGTAGTTCCAGGTAAAGACTGCGATTCTGCATTTCTAACGTGTTTCCAGATGCTGCTGCTGTTGCAGGTCCATAGGCATTTTAAGGCATATTGGGAATGACCCACCCATCCCTTTGTATCTTCCCCAATCTGTCTATCAGAATGATGGAAATTCTGCCATTTCAGATTCATTACTTTTGAACTGTTTCTTCATTTATCCAAATCTGAAATAGAAATACCACTGGTAGATCTGAGAATCACTTCCTACCTCTCTCTCTAGTATCAGCCAAATTGAAAGAAAAAGGAAGTTTTGATGGGGTTGATTTTCAACATGTGCACTTATTTTGAAAGAAAAGTGGTCCCTAGTAGGGGACTATATAATATAGCCAGTTGTCCTTGAATGGCTTCAGAAAGAAAGAGGAAGTTGCATAGAGAAAAAGAAGGTAGAAATTAATTAAATCAAACTATAAAACTTGGTCTGACTTTCTGTTTTCCCCATGCAAGGTCAAGAGGACAGATACTGTATTAACTTCTATTCCTGCCATTACTACAATTTATCAAATCTAACCGGCTTAAAACAACACCCATTTACTGTCTCACATTTCTGTAGGTCAGAAGTCCGAAGAAGCATGACTGGACTCTCTGCTCAGGGTCTCTCCAGCGTTGCACTTTCAGCTGGGGCTTGGAGTCCACCTCCAAACTCACTGATTGTTGGCAGAATTCATTTCTTTCTCATGCTTTCCATGTGGTCCTCTTTACCTTCAAATAAGCAATTGGCTATCAAGTCCTTCCCATACCTTTAATCTCTCATTTGCTTTCTGCTTCTAGTGAGGGAAAAATCTCTACTTTTAAGGGCCCATGAAATTTGATTAGGTCCACTGGATAATCCATAATCTCTCTATTTTATGATCAGCTGATTAGTAATTTTAATTACATCTCTAAAGTCTCTTGCCATGTCACATAACATACTTATGGGATTCATGGGAGTAACACCGGTGGACAAAGTTCACAGGACTACCACATGTTCTGTATTTTTTTTTTGAGAGAAAGCATGGACGAACTAGAATGAATGCACTGATTTATGTTCTAATCTTAGTTTAACTGCATGCTGATCCATTTGTATGAGACATATAAGTACTCCAAGTTTTTCCTTCACACATTTGAAAAAAGATTTTGTTTGAAAAAAACACCAAAAACTTGGCTTGATTTATTAATGCTGTACAAAATCAAATTTATAGAGAAACTTTATATTATTTCACATTCCTCCTAATGCCTATTGCAGAATTTTACAAACATCATTCACTAAATAAATTATTGAATTGCTGCTACATCTGAAGGCCATAAAAGGTCAACAACATAGTAGATAACATTTGTTTGGAACTTTATATCAGTCTTATAATTAAAAATTTAGATGAGATCTACTCTTTCCAGTAACTGTCTTTTGCAAGTGACAAGGGCATTTCTTGGAGGCATTAAATATTTTTAGTTGTTTGTAACAATTAGTCAACACTGTGATGAACTAGAGCTCTTGAGAAAGATAACTCAGTAACAAAACGTCAAGTTGGAAGACAACTGTTAACAGACTTACAGTCCACTCACGTATTATTCACTTTACTTAGGTCAGCTCACTGTGATACAATATCTGTGACCCGAGGAAGAACAGAGGAGGTTAGACAAAAACCAAGTATTTTCTAAAATAAAACATAAAATTTCACTATAGTTTTGATTATAATACATAGAAGATAATGGCAACATAAACTGTGTTTTTTTTGGTTTTTTTTGTGAGGAGACCAGCCCTGTGCTAACATCTGCCAATCCTCCTCTTTTTCTGCTGAGGAAGACTGACCCTGGGCTAACATCCGTGCTCATCTTCCTCCACTTTATATGGGACACCGCCACAGCATGGCTTGCCAAGCAGTGCGTCGGTGTGCGCCCAAAATCTGAACCTGCGAACCCCGGGCCACCGCAGCGGAGCACGCGCACTTAACCTCTTGTGCCACTGGGCCGGCCCCGTTTTTTTTGGGAGAAAGACCAGCCCTGAGCTAACATCTGATGCCAATCCTTCTTTTTGCTGAGGAAGATTGGCCCTGGGCTAACATCTGTGCCCGTCTTCCTCTACTTTATATGTGACGCTGCCACAGCCTGGCTTGACAAGCGGTGCGTTGGTGCGCGCCCGGGATCGGAACCTGCGAACCCTGGGCCGCTGAAGTGGAGTGCGCCCACGTAACCGCTGCACCACTGGGCCAGCCCCATAAACCATGTTTTTTAAAGAAAAAAGTTATGCTGAACCCAACAACGGGGCATAATTTCCTTTTTTATTTAGTTCTAGTCTTCCTATAATTCCATGCACATTTTTCAGTTAGAATCACAAGAATCATATATTTACTTGTCTTCACCAAGTGTTACTTGGCAAACACTTTTCCATTTTTCTACATGACCCTATTCTGATAGTTGGCTAAGAGTCTATCAATTTCATAAACATGAATTCCTTAACTATTCTTCTATTGTTGGACAGTGAGATGACTATGTTTTTAGTAATACAAATAAGGCTGAATTTTTTGACATGGTCAAAAAATCATTTCTTTTTTAAAATGATAATTTGTAGAAATTAGATTATTTTGTAATGCGATTAAACCTTTAGAAAGAAATTGGACAACTCTTTTGAGAAAGATCCCTGAGAATTTTTTTCAGAGGATTTATTGGATACATATCCTTTGTGGATATATGTGGAAAGTTTTGTCTGAAAAGATAAGGCCACCCACAGCAAAGGTTTGTTTTAGTGCTCCATCTGTTTGGTATGTACTGTGTAGATTAGAAAAAAGTTCTGACCACAGTGAGACAGAATGTTTAGTAATACTTCTATCATAGTCTTCAATTTCTCCCTGAGTTACTCTCTCCTTATGCCTAACAAGATTGTGAACTTTGCAAACACCTTCCAGAAATGGAATCTACTTCTTAAAAATTAATGAAGATTAATAAACACATCGCATTCATGTGCTCCTTACATACCAGATAGCGGTTGGGATGTAGCAAGTGTGGAGAGGCACAGGGCATGTGGACGAACTAGGCTTGCTGTCTAATTCTCTGTAATGAAAGCACACATCCCTGAATGGGGGTGTTTGCTTGTGTGTGTGAAAGACAGTTTCAAATACTGTTATACAAAAGTTTTATCTGCACAAAGATCTGTATTCACGATGTAAGGTTGGCATAACTGATTTAATGATGTACTCTTTACTTTAATTCCACTTTATAAGTTAACTTAATTTTTCATTTGTTTCATAATTTAACAACAGAGAGTAATTAATTTGAAAGGTAGAATGTGATATTTCATTCAACTCAAAAATGACCCAAACCTATATTTTCATCAGTGCACTGAAGTTGTTTTTTATTATGTTTTTCTTTTCTAAACTAATTGTACTGGTTTTCTGTATTATTGCATTAGGAATTAATTATGTGTCATCTTGGAATAGTCTATTGTTATTTTTAGTATTATTAATATTGTTAACTCATAATTTATGTTTCAGTACTCTTAATGAAAAACTAGAGCATATAAAAATTAAGCCCATGTCTGCTAGCAATTAAGGATCTACTTAACATTTTTGAGACTCCAGAAAATAGTTTTAATAGATGTTCACTAAGCTTCCTTCTAGTTTTAAAATCTTGACATCTGTAAATGCCTTTGACTTATTTTTCAACATGACTGTAAATTTCTTGGTGGCAGAGACTGTAAATTAAATGCCAGTGCCCAGCAAAGTGTCTTATATACAGTAAGTGCCCAAGAAGTGGTAGTTGATATAGTCAGGGAGTTAACAAATTGTTAGAGCAGAGCTTTTATGTAGACGTTATCAACTTTGTCACTTTTCCTTCTGCTTTGGTTTCAAACCACTTTCTCTTCTATTGGCAAATGATTTTTAGACCAGTGATTTCCTGATTGCTTGTCAATAATTTGGTCAGGCTTAGAGAAGAAAGTCGATGAGCTTTTTCCCCACTCTACCTCATTTTAAATATCCCATTTTCATATAAACATACAATATGAATGTCAGGTTTTTGTTCAGATAGTTCAGCCAGAACACATTTTCTTCAGGCAGTTTAGAAATTCCCTGTGCTCCTGAGAAAATTTGATACCAGAGTTGACTCTTTCTCTCTGTTACACGTTGGTGTACCCTTCTACCCTTCTGTAAACATCTTCTATCTCACTGGCTTTTACTGTAGTTTCTACATTTGTAGAAGCTTGGGAAATGGGCATGTTTTATCAAAGCTCAGTGCTTGATTGCTGTTCTTTAACTTGGGTTTCCTAATGTGGATCATTTTTCAGGGATTAGTCTAATCTCATAGAAATATGAGGATAGAAGTCTTAAGTGCCATAAAATATATATAGATGTTTCTTCCTTGAGACAATTTTGAACTAAATTTAAGCCCTATTTTAATACCTAAATATTAATATATTAATATTTCACTGATAATGTGCTGTCTCGTTTCTCCTCTCACCTGAGCACTTGCTTTATCTCTTCACCATCTCCACCATCTCCTCCCCTTCATCTTGATCCCAATCGTGGGCATTTCATATAAGACCAAAGTATGGTCTCTTGATCTCCTGTTTTACTTCCTATGAGAGATAATCTTCTCTCATGCTTTCAGACTTGCATTTATAGAAATAATTTCTGAATGTGCTGCTACTAATAATTAACCTTAAGTCTTACTTGCACTTGTGATGATAGGAAATCTTTAATGCAGGATCTTTGTCACCTCAGATTCATAATATCAAAAATGAAATTATCATTTTCCTTCACAAATGGAATTCTTCTTACATAATTTTGGTAAATGCTGTAGCTAATCTTTTTAGACTTTATGCTTTCCTTTTATTTAAATGTATTCAGTTCTCTGATGCCTGGTAAATAACTGGGAAGTGTGTTTGTTAATGATATCTCTTAAGATGCGAGATGGCAGTGAAGAAAGTTCAAGGCTATCACATATATAAAACATCCCAAGTATTTTAAAAGGATTATAACTAGGCTTAATTTCCTCACTTCAGGTCACACTTTACTGTAGGTTTCTCACTCTTTCACGGTACGTATATTCTTTGCTTGCCTGTATCCGACATCGGTATACACACACACCCATCACTGAGTAAATATATCCAAGGATTACTTTTGAAAAAGCTTTTTAGGTATTTTATGATTGAAAAACTTTGTAAACCACAGAGCCACAGCCCTGACACATAGTAAACCCTCCATGATATATATAGATTGATCAATTGTTTGTGAATTTAATTTCGCTCTTTAGATTACATGAACATGCAATTAGAAATCTAACATTGGTTATCAAAATATCTGAATTTTATATCAGGTTTTATTAGTATGCTTTAGAATCTAGATTTTATTTCTTGAAAGGACAGTCTAGAACTTCTCTACACCTGAGAAGATTTTCTTTCTTTTGGACAGAATAATGTGTTATGTAACATGTTAAAACAGTTGTTTTCTAGTTTATTTTCCAATATAAAATGGAAATCTGAATATGACATCATAAAAATATAGACCTCGAGGAGTGAATGTAGTAGATAGATTGCATCCCCAGCATATAGGACGTAATCACATATATCTACAGTATCTTGTCACTGACAAATGTGTTTTAGGGATCTCCTAACAATAAAATAATTCTATTAAATTTATTTTTTATAAATATCTCATTGATCTTTTATTCAACAAATATTCTTTGCCTACTCTTTGTCAAGTTGTGTGCTAGACTGAGCACAGAGAGATACAGAGGCCCCCCCTTCAAGATGCTGTCAGTCTAATAGAATGAAATAAATATGAACATAAATCATTACATGTAGGAGCTAAAGGAACTATGAACTAGATGTAATAGTAAAACAAACAGTGGATTGGTCTGGGGGAGGGAGTTACATATTACATAATAGTCTTATACCAATTTTATAATTTCTTAATTAAACTATAATATAGAGGGAAATCTGCCATTTCAAAGAGGAATGTTTTTCGTTTCATTTCAGATTGAGCATATTAGGTAATACATAAGCTGTGAGGGAGAAGTTTCCAAAAATTACTTAAAGATATTTTGGGTTCAAATAGCCAATGCCTGACATCAAGTTTAATTGAATATTAGACAAGTGGAGTGCTATTGCTTTGTATGTGCAGGATAAAGGCCATTTCGGTACTTCAAAATGTACCAAATAATTATTGAGTATTTAGTATGTTCAAGCAGTGGTAAGTAGTACACATAATTAATTTAAATCTCATGATAACTTTGTAATGTGCCGACTGTTATTATACCAGCTTTAAAACAAAGGCATTTGAAGGTTAGAGAAGTTAAACAACATACTTGCAGTCATTCAACTGTTGAATGTCCTTCCAGGAGACAAAGCTCATTCTTTGTTTTTCCATACTGAAATTTACTCGTTGTGCGGTAGTGCTTTATTCAGTAACACATGGACAGACACTGCTATCCACAACAAATTTTAATGTTACACATCTCCGTGAGTGTGATTAAAGGGATCTTCTTCATTTAAATCAAATATATTTAGAGAATAGGGGTACCATCTTCCATCTAGGGAAAAAAATGGAAATAATTTCTCTGTGTTATGATTTTGGAAAGTCTTAATATTTTTTATGTCTTCAGAATTCACAACATATAGTGAGGGGTAAAAAGTTGGACTTACTTCCCTTTCCAATTGTGAATGAATTTGTTTTTCTCCATTATCTCTGGTGAGTGAGGTAGATGGTGATTCAGGATAGAAACAAGATCTCTTCTCCTGCACAGTGAAAAAATACGGTCTCCATTTCAGACTGACCATGTTGCAGAGAAGATCCACCCAGCATGAGACTAGAGAGAAGAGAAATCCTGAATCAACTGTGGCTGAGTGATGTTAGGTTGCAGCTTACACTAAAGTATTTTGTACGTAAGTTGATTTATATTAAGGATTAATGTTAAGTAACATAAGAATTCCTGCAGACTCTGATTATGATTTCATTAGAGTAAAATTTCTACAATTGGTGGTTCTAATACCAAAATAAAATGTACATGTGCCATGGGGCCGGCCCCGTGGCATAGCAGTTAAGTGCGCGCGCCCCGCTGCTGGCGGCCCAGGTTCAGATCCCGGGCGCGCACCGACGCACCACTTGTCAGGCCATGCTGAGGCGGCGTCCCACATAAAGTGGAGGAAGATGGGCACGGATGTTAGCTCAGAGCCGTTCTTCCTCAGCAAAAAGGGGAGGATTGACATGGATGTTAGCTCAGGGCTGATCTTCCTCACACAAAAAAATAATAAATAAATAAAATGTACATTTGCCATGTACAGTCAGTTTACCTTAAGAAATGTCTTTACAAGATTTTCTCCAACCAACTTGACGAGATGAACCTAAGGTCTGGCCCTGTATCAGTGCCTCGTTAGACCTCAGTATACAGTCCAGAACAGCAGTGGGATTGAGGATGGAAACGGTGGCTCTGAGAGGCAAGTTAGATCTGTCTCTTGGTTGAAGTTTTTCCCAGCCTGTGTAGCTGCTCTGCTACTAATTAAGACTTTGATTTGGGGCACATCCCATAGTCTCCCTGACCTTCTGCTTCCTCACTACCTAATGGGAGGTATAACATTTGTCTGGGCCACTTCACTCTTTCAGCCGTTTATTCCATATATTCATATTGAATACCAACTAGACACAGGGTCTGTACTTCTTACCACATAATGTGATCTCTCCAGATAAAAAGGGATTGGGGAGAAGAGTTTCATGCTTTATGTTTGGGATTTTTGAACACGACTATGGATAATATGATTTCAGTAACAGCCAGATGTGGTCAGTGACTCCAAATTATTATTCTGCTTCTCTGTGCATTTCCTAAAACTCAGAGAATGTTTCCAGGCACATCAGCCTTGATATGGAGATCAACACTGATACTCCACTCAGGAGACCTTTATAACACCCAGGTCTGGGACACCTTACTGTCACTTGGCTTCCGTATCCAGAACGGCCCCCACAACAATTCCACCCCATTCATTTATCATCCCAGTCCT
The DNA here is from genome assembly GCF_057802395.1 of Ceratotherium simum simum. Lineage (NCBI taxonomy): Eukaryota > Metazoa > Chordata > Mammalia > Perissodactyla > Rhinocerotidae > Ceratotherium > Ceratotherium simum. Next base: position 17,875,182 of record NC_141921.1, on the reverse strand, counting down.
TGAACGGGTGTCAGGTCACTACTGTGATGATCTGACCAAAATTCCAGGCACAGTTTGCGCTTTCTCTACATACAGCACCCCTTACCCAGTGCTGTCACCCTTGCCCATCACCCTCTGGACATTGTTAGGGACAGCTCTGGGTATAGAAGAATGTCAGTCATGTCTTAGAAATCAGTGATCTTCAAGGATGTGGCTATGGACTTCACCAGGAAAAGTGGGCCCTGCTGGACACATCCCAGAGAAAGGCTGTACAGAGATGTGATGCTGAAGAACATCAGTCGTCTGGTCTCTGTGTGTGTTAGTCAGGGTTCTCCAGAGAAATGGAACCAATAGGTTGTGTATAGATGTATATAAGAAGAGATATATTATAGGAATTGGCTTACGTGGTTATTAAGACTGAGAAGTCACACAATCTGCCATCTGCAAGCTGGAGAACCAGGAAACTGAATCACATGATTCATTTTATTTTATTTTTTCCAGGTCTATTGAGAGTGTAAGGTGTAGAATCTAATGATTTGATACATGTATGTATTCCAAAATGTTTACCTCAATAGGATTAGTTAACACATCTTCCACCTCATGTAATTGCTATTTTGTTGTTGTTATGGTGAGAACATTCAAGCTCTACCCTCATAGTGTACTGAAGTGCCTGACATTAATTGCCAAGACTTCCGTTGGAACTATTTCCATATCCCATAAATGTATTGCCAGCTGTATGACACACCTACTTGTAAAACAACTAGATAAGAAACCAGGCCACCCTACCCTTGAAGTTACCCTATTAGAAAGCCCTTAGTAACCTAGATATCTGACTGCTTGAGTTACCCTGCTTTTCCTTTCCCATGGCTTAATTTTGGCTGCTGTGTTTTAAATTTGCCAATAAATGGTGAACCCATGATACCCTAACACCCCAACCTTCAGACCCAAGAAAGGCAGAGCCCCAGGTCCCTGCTCCTCCCTCTCTCCTTTCCTGAGACTTGGCTGTGTCACCCTCGGGAGTGCTGTGTACCCTCCAGCACCTGTGAGTAATAAATCTTGGTCTTCGAGGTTCCCTGATGGTTTTTGGCTTATGTGCATGTTGCAATCATAATAGGAACCACAAGGGCCAGACTAGCCACAACATCGACTCTGGTCAGGGAAATGTCTGTGAGGGCTCCCACACGTAGTAAGGTCTCAGTCAAGTTACTCAGGCATTCCTAGCTGATAGCATCACTATGAATAGGCTGAGACCACCACAACACATAGCTCACATTCAAGTATAAAATACAGTGTTGATAATGCTAGTCACCATGCTGTGTATTAGATCCCCAGAACTTATTCTTCTTACAACTGAAAGTTTGTACCCTTTGACCAACATCTCCCCATTTCCCTTACCCCTCAGGCCCTGGCAACCACCATTCTGCTCTCTGTTTCTATGAGCTCAGTGTTTTTAGATTAGTATTTGACTTTCTGTATCTGACTTATTTCACTTAACGTAATGTCCTTAGGGTTCATCCATTTTGTCACAGATTGCAGGATTTCCTTCTTTTTTATGGCTGAATAATTTTCCGTTATATATATATGCGCACACACATATACACACGCACGTGTATGATCACATTTTCTTTATCAGTTCATCCATCTATGGATACTTTGGTTGTTTCCATGTTTTGGGCGTTGTGAATAATGAGCAAGGAACATGGAAGTGTAGATAACTCTTCAAGATAATGATTTTGTCTCCTTCGTATATGTATAGCCAGAAGTGCAACATCTGGATCATATGGGAGTTCCACTTTAATTTTTTGAGGAACCTGCACACTGTTTACCGTAGTGGCTGCGCCAGTTTACATTCTCATCAACAGTACACCAGAGTTCCCTTTTCTCCACATCCTTATTAGCATTTGTTATCTCTTATTTATTTTGATAATAGCCATTCTAACTGTTGTGAGATAATATCTCAGTGTGATTTTGGTTTGCATTTCCCTGATGATTAGTGATGTTGACCAACTTTTTGTGTACTTGTTGGCCATTTGTATGTCTTTTTTGAAAAATTTGTCTATTAAGGTCCTCTGCCCGTTTTTTTAATTGGATGTTTTGTTTGTTTGTTTTTGCTGTTGAGTTACATGAGTTCCTTCTTATTTTGCATATTAATCCCATATCAAATATGTGTTTTGCAAATATTTTCTCCCTTTCTGTGGGTTCCCTTTTCACACTGCTGATTATTTCTTTTGCTGTGCAGAAAGAAGCTTGTTAGATTGATGTAGTCCCACTTGTTGATTTTTGCTTTTGTTGATTGTGCTTTTGGTGTCATATCCAAAAAAATTGTTGCCAAACAGATATCAAGGGTCTTTTCCCCTGTGTTTTCTTATAGTAGTTTTATGGTTTCAAGTCTTAATGTTAAATCCATAAACCATTTTGAGTTAATTTTTGTCGATGGAGTAAGGTAGGGGTCCAATTTCATTCCTTTGCAAGTGAATATGTACTTTCCCCAACACCATTTGTTGAAGAGACTATCCTTTCCCCATTGAGTATTCTTGGCTCCCTTGTCAAATATTAGTGTATATGCATGGGTTTATTTCTGGGCACTTGATTCTGTTCCGTTGGTGTATGTGTCTGGATTCATGCCAGTACCATACTGTTTTTATTATTACAGTTTGTGTAATAATTTGATTCAGGAAGTACAGTGCCTCCGGCTTTGTTCCTCTTTCTCAATATTGCTTTGGCTATTTGGGCTCTCGTGTGGTCTATAAAAATCTTATGTTTTTTTTCTATTTATGTAAAAAATGCCATTAGAGATGGCTTTGGATAGTACAGACATTTTAACAATATTAATTCTTCTGATCCATGATCACAGGATATCTTTCCATTTATTTATGTCTTCTTCAATTATTCCATCAGTGTTTTATAGTTTTCAGTATACAGATCTTTTATTATCTTGGTTAAATTTATTCCTAAGTCATTTATTGTTTTTGTTGCTATTGTAAATGGGGATTTTTAAGAATTTATTTTTCAAATAGTTTATTATTAGTGTATAGAAATACAACTAAGATTTCTATGTTTATTTTGTATCCTGTACCTTTACTAAATTTGTTTATTAGTTCTACCAGTTTTTTTGGTGGCGTCTTTAGGATTTTCTACATAGAAGATTGTGTCATCTGCAAACAGAGACAATTTTACTTCTACTTTCTGATTTAGATGTCTTATTTCCCTTCCTTGCCTCATTGCTCTGGCTAGGACTTCCAGTAGTAAGTTGAACAGAAGTGGTGCAAGTGGGCACTCTTGTCCTTTTCCTGATCTTTGAGGATAAGCTTTCAACCATTCTCTGTTGAGTATGATGGTAGCTGTGGGCTTGTCCTATATGCCCTTTATTATGTTGACGTTTATTTCATCTATACCCAAATCGTTAAGAGTTTTTATCAGGAAAGAATGTTGAGTTTTGTCAAATGGTTTTTCTACATATGGAGAGGATCATTCAATTTGTATCTTTATTCTATTAATGTTGCGTATTATGTTTATTGATATGCGTAAGTTGAACCATCTTTGTATCTTAGGGATATTATCCCTACTTGATCGTGATGTATAATCCCTTTAATGTGCTGCTGAATTTGGTTTGCTAATATGAGAATTTAGCATCTGTATTGATCAGGCATATTGACCTGTAGTTTTCTTTTCTTGCAGTGTCCTTATCTTGCTTTGGTATTGGCATCATGTTGGCCTGGTAAAATGAGTTTGGGAATGTTTCCTCCTCTTTAATTGTTTGGAAGGGTTTGAGAAGAATTGGCATTGATTCTTCTTTAAATGTTTGGTAGAATTCACCCTGAAGTCATCTGGTCTTGGGCTTTTCTTTGTTGGGAGGTTTTTTGATTACTGTTTCAATCTCCTTACTCCTTAATGGTCTCTTCAGATTTTTTTATTTCTTCATGATTAAGTCTTAGTAGATTGTGTGTTTCTAGGAATTTATATATTTCCTCTAGGTTGTCCACTTTGTTGGACTATAATCGTTTGTAATAGTCTCTTATGATCCTTTGTATTTCTGTTTTTGAAACTCTCTATGAATTTTTCCGTAAATCCTCGTGTACTTCAGCTCCAGAATTTCTGTTGGGTTCTTTTTTTATGATTTCTCTGTTTTGAACTTCTTATTTTGTTCCTGTATTCTCTTTCCATTTTACTTAGTTGTCTGTGTTCTCGTCTAGCTCACTGAGCTTTGTTCAGACTGTTATTTTCAATTTTTTTTTTTGGCAGTCAATAGATCTGCATTTCCTTTGGGTCAGTTACTGGTGCTTTATTTTGTTCCTTGAAACTGTCGGGGGAGGGGGAGAATCTCCCTCTGCCCTTTCCCTTAAGGTTCTTGTGGCTGGCCAAATAATCAACAAGACAGCTTAGCAGGAGAAAATAATACCAAGTTTAATAACATGTATACATGGGAGAAAGCAGGGACACTGCGTTTCTCAACACAATAGCAGAAATTCTCGTCTTAAATATCATTTTCAGCCAATGACAAAGGAGGATTTGGGGGTGGGGGGAGTCAGTTACAGGAGATTACCACTAAAGCACAGTAAACAAGAGTAAGGTTTATTATACAGCCCCAAGGCCTCATCTTCCACATTGATAAGTTACTAGAAATGAGCTCACCCCCCCTTTTTCTCAATACAGAGAGGGAGATACCTTTACAAATGGAGACTTCCCTTGTAAATGATTGTCTGACAACTCCTCGCAGGGCCATCCAAAGAATGTGGCCAGAGAGACAGAACTCCCGATAAGATGGGCTTGTTGGTGCCTTTTCTATTGTAACCTCTATCCTAAATTATCTTTTATAGCAGTCATGATAATAACCCCTTCCTAAAACAGATTTTTTGGTTTTAAATTCTTTAGGCAGTTTGGGAGGGGAAACTCAAATATTTTTCCTGAGCTCTCTGAGTCCTTATTGTCTTCAGCTCGAAATAATCCGCATACCAGAGTGGTGCTTCCTGGGGCAGCTTGCCCTGAGCACCATCAGTACTGTCATGTTTCCTTGATTATTCTTGATCCTTGTGGCATGTTGTTGGTGACTGTGCATTTGAAGAAAGTAGGCACCTCTTTCTGTCTTTACATACGGGCTGCAGCATGTATGAAGGGAAAGCCCTTCACCAATCAGTTTATGTAGAGATTCTGGATGGGCATTCTGGTGGTGTGTATGAACAGGATTGCTGCTAGAGTCCTTGGGCGGGCTTCTTTGGTACCTAGGTCAGCAGGTGGGCAGGCCGTGCACCTGGGTTCCCAGGGGCCAGTCTGGTACCTGGGTTCACAAAAGCAGGTCTGGAACCTGGGTCCACTGGAGCAGGTGTGGCACCTAAGTCCATAGTGGTTGGTCTGGGGCCTGGGTCTATTTGGGTGGACCTGGGTCTTGAGTTAGCAAGAACTGACTAGGCACCAGGGACCACTGGGGTGGGTCTGGTGACTGGGTTTGCGAAGGCAGCCTGGATTCTGGGTCCAGGAGCCAACCTGGTGCTAGTGTGAAACTTGAGCCTGAGTTCACAGGAGCTCACCTGGTGCTGGGGTGTGCCTGACACCTGGGTTCACAGGGGTGGTCCTGGACCTGAGTTTGTGGTGCGTGGCATGGTGCCGGTGTCCATTGCGGACAGGCCTGGATCCTAGGTTCATGGAGGCAGACCTTATGGGTGGGAATGTAATATTGGGTCTGAAGCCTGGACCCAAGCGGGCAGCCATGGATCCTGGGTTCGTAAGGTCAGCTTTGTGCAGAGATCGGCCTGGAGCCAGAGTACATGTGGAGAGTCATAGAGCCTGGATCTATGAGGCCAGCCTGATGTTGGGTTCTACTGGGACAGGCCGGGACCTTGTGTCCATTGGAGTAGGCCAGGAGCCTTGTTCTACTGGAACCTGGGGCTGCAGGGGCCATATTTCACTGGGTGGGGTGCCAGAGCATAAGACTGCAGGAGCAAGTCTGGAGCCTGGGTCCACAGGTGCCAGTCTAGAGCCTGGGGCTGCAGGTGCTAGCCTGGAGACTGGGTCTACAGGGGCGGGCCAGGCACTGGGCCAGACCAGAGCCTGGGAATGCAAAGTCTATCTTGGTGCTGGGTTGAACATAGGGGCTGGGTCTACAGGTGCCTGGGGCTGTGGGGGCAGGCTTGGCTCTGGGGTTCACTGGGGTGGGCCAGGTACTGGGGTCTGGTGAAGTTGGGTGCTCACTTCATTCTCCTCTCCCAACAGGGAGAGTATGTCCCCTAGGCTGGACTGCTCAGGCTCGGGGGGAGTGGGCAGGGTAATGTAAAACTGTTCTTTCTACTCTCTTGAATGAGTCTTGCCTTGTTTCTGTGGTCCGCCAAGGTGCTTTACTCACCGGGAATCTTTGGCACTTGTGAAGATATTTTCATGAGTGGATCATTATTCGAATTGAAGTTTCCACAACGGGATAAGTGGTGGAAGAGCTGATTCCAACATCTTGCTGACATCAGGCCAGGAATTGAGCCTTCAGTTAAAACTAATGCCGAGAAATAAGGGACAAAATAGAAACCTGCAATATAGACAGAGAAGGAAAGGCCATTGAGTACAAAAAGAAAAGGGTATAGTGCCGTGTGATGGATTGTAAGATAGGTGATAGAAGTATTTCAAGAAGAGAGGGACGAACTGTGTCAGATGCAACAAATACTATAAATTTTGGGATAACTTTTAAGGTGAGGGAAATATAGTAAAAATGAAATATTGTGATCATTGTAGAATTCTGTAGAATTATGAAAATCATTGAATTATACACTTATAGGTGAATCTTAGGATATATAAGATATACTTCAGTGTATTGCATAGCTATCAAAGTGTGGTTTCCTTTCAGAGTCAGGAGGCAGGACAAAGAGGCCCAGATGTCACTCCGGCCTCCAGGGCCTCACAGGTTGCCATTTGTGGATGCATCGTGAGGCTCTGCCTCAGAATCAGGGCTGCTCAAGGAAGAGCTCACTTCCTAACATGCGGAAGAATACTTGCCGCAGTGGCTTGAAATGGGCCTCTCGAGGTGACATTTCAGTGACCTTTTCCCCTTCCTGAAGACGCATATAATGTTTACATTCCAAACGGGTACAGAACTGTACCTGGTGAAGAAAACAGATCTTTGAAGGCGCTAACCTCGAAAGCGCCCTAGATGTCAGTGACCGAGGGAGGATGGGGGTTCCTCTCACCTCGGTCTTGCCTTTGAGAGAGGAGCGGCATGTTTCCACTTTTGTGAACTTCCGGGAACCCCGCTGCCACCCCGATCCCTGGTTTGGCTGGGAAGGTGGGAGGTGGCGAAGCAAACATCCCGTCACCAGAGAATCCAGTCGAAGGCCGCACTTGGAAGATGAGTCTGCAAAGAAACAGTTCACGCCCCGCGTGGAGCCCTTGACCATCGTGTCGTGAACGTGCTCAGAGCCCAGAGGTGGGCAGGGGTGGACGGGGACGAGCGACTCCTTCTCCACTTGGGCCCTCCTGACCACCTGCAGCTCTAGGGGAACCCCCCTAAAGGGCCCCCGCTCAGTGCGGCTCCTGTGCCATGCCACGGTGCACCCCACTTCCGTGGGCACCTCTTATTAAATGTGTGCCCAGATGGTCCCTCGGGATGGGGCCCCGCCTGTTCTCCCCACCTGGAAGTCCAACCCCGGGAGGCAGGCTGCTGTCCTGCGCTGGACTGAATGTCCACTGTCTGGAACAGGGACTGCGGCTTTGGTGGCTCACAGGTCAGATTTACAGGAGGAAGGGAAGGGCCTGGCTGCCCTCAGTGCCAGCTCCTGGTGCTCTGTCACCCCACACTCACACAGCAGTGCCCTCCCCTCCTCCGTGCCGTGCTTCCTGCTGTCGCCTCCCTCAGGCTGCAGGGGCCTCTCTTCCCACCTGCCTCCAACCTTCAAGTCCTCCCTGTCCTTCAAGGCCTCGTCCAGATGCCACTCCCTCTGGACAAGCCGCCCCCTGCCGCCTCCCCGCCTCCTAATTACCCCATCACGTGCCCCCTCCTCACTGACTGTTTCCAGGAGGCCCACCACCACCACACACACCCTTTATCGAGTAGTGTAGCTTTAGAGGCAGTCCCGAAGATGGTAGTGCCCTACCTTCCTCTCACTATGTTCTGCTTCAGTACTGGGGAGGCGTTTGGAGTCTGCCGCCTTGGTTTCTAAACTTTCGAGTTCAGGTTGTCTGTATCCAAACAATAACTCGCTGGGATTTTCACTAGGATTGTCTTGAATCTGTAGGTCCTGTTGGGAAGAGCTGACATCTGCTGAACAATCCCGAGTCAACCTATGAAGAAACATGGAGGAAGTCTGCATTGCTGTTGGTCTTCTGTGATTTCTTCTGTCAGCGTTTTGTAGACCTCCTCACATCGATCTTGTGCGTAAGTTTTTAGATTTACACCTAAGTGTTTCATTTTTGATGCTAATATCAATGATGTGTTTGTAATTTTAAATTCCAGTTGTTCACTGTTAGTATAGAAGAGAGTTGAGAATCATTTTCAAGCCCGTTCATTAGCACGGTGATTAAGTCTTCCACAACCTGTGATGAGGCTCTGTTCTGCCTCGGGCTGTCTCTTCCGGCCTGGGATCCCTGGTCAGGAAGGTAGAGCCAGATCCAGTCCCCTGGGTGTTCACGGCACTCTTGATCCTACCGTCCCCCGGGGAGTGGAGGGTTTTGTGGGCTGTAAGCAGCGAAGAACCGCCACCGCCCCACTCTCCCCGGTTTGTTGCTGCACCCCCGCTGTCCCCATCCGAGAGACCGCTTGGTGCCGCTGTTCGCAAGCCAGTCGGCTAAACGACTTTTCACATCTGATCCCGTGATCGTCTATTTTCTTTGCACTCGAGACGGAACCTAAAATCTGCAGATTTATTTTCACGTACGCAATACTGCTACCACCTTGTACGGGCAGAACTTTGCGTGGACTCTACCCCCGCTTCTGCTCTGGGAAGACTTTGGCCAGGAGGGCCAATGGCCCTGGGAGGCCACCGTCAAGCTGTTCCCTTCTGTGAAGGAATTTCCGACCCGGCGACATGATGCAGGGAGCTCAGCTTCCAGGCATCCTCTATGGGGAATGTGGATCTGAGAATTTCTGCCTGTTCTTCCAAGGGGATACGCAGGGAAGGGGAATTCATGCAACCCACAGTGGACGTGTCCTGTGGTTTGCCTCTGACGACAAAGGGAGAGGCAAGTCCTGGCTGAGCTCCCTTCCTGTGACAGCCAGGAAGAGCCAACGCTACTGAGAGATGCCACAGCCTCGGAACAAATGCATGGCTGGGAGTGTACAGCCAAGTCAAGGGAAGGAGCACAGGCCTGTGAGACCAGAGCCAGCCTTGGGTCCTGCTCCAAATCCCAGAGAGGTGATCTGCAGTGTCCTGGAAAGGGAGGAGCTGGCTCGATCGCTGTGGTTCTTCTTTTATGATCGGAGTTTCGTGGGTGCAGGGGGATGTGCTGGAGTGGACCCCACGTCCCCGGCTCTGCCTTGAGCATGAGGAAGAGCCATGGGGCTCTTATCCCCCAGTTCTGTGCCGGGGAAAGAAAGATGCTTCCAGAAAATTCCCAAGGACTGAACTTGACTGTGAGCTCCCCGTGAGGCTGGGCCTGGAGGGAGCAGAAGCAGATACTGATAAGCCTTCCAGAACCGTGACTTCCCACACAGGTCACACGCACATCCGTGGACACACACCATTCCTCACAACCACAGGGCAGACGCACAAGGTCAGGCGATTACCCTTCTCATGAGCTCCCCTCCCACAGCATCCGTTACGAGAAGTTGCATGACTGGGAGATACATTTAAGTACTCGTATATATCTTTAGCTGCTCTTCTACTCTTTACTGTTACATCTTCTTAAGCCGAGGAATATTTCCCGAGACGACCTTGAATGAATTAATTTGAACTCTGAAGACTAAGGAGGGACTGAACTACGATGACGTGTATGTCCACATGCAGATCTGGAAAGAGTCGCAGGCTTATTACAATCCAATAAAGTAGACTTTTGGTGCTCATGTAACTCGGTCGTGCTTTTCTGTGCATTCACACTGCACCTGTTATGATAGGGACTGGATAGGTACTGTGATAGGTATTGGAGACTAAGCGCTGACACTGACAGGGAGACGCTTGAGCAGAGACCTGAAGGGAAGGAGGGAGACCAGCACGTGGGTCTCACAGGACAGGGATTCAAGGCAGAGAGAAGAGGAAACGTCAAGCCCTGGGGCAGGAGCATCTTGGCGCACTCGTGGAGCAGGAAGGAGGCCTGCGAGGCTGGGGCAGAGCGCGTGAGGGCCCAGCTGTGCAGTTCGACCGGGGAGGTAACCGGGGGTCAGATCCCGTAGGGCTCCTGGGGCATGGGTGTGTTTGACTTGAACTCTGATGAGTGGAAAGCTGCTGGGGGCGTGAGCTGAGGACGGACCTGACTGGATCCTCTGGAGCTGGGTGGAGAACCGACTGCACGGCTGAGGGCAGGAGAAGGAGCTTGGTTAGGAGCAGCCACGCTCACGTTGTCAAAAGGTGAAGGCGACTCTGAAGAGGTATGGTATAAATAAGGGGGTATAAGTACAGGGAGGGGAATTTTTAGGGCCATTTTTGCAAATAAATGTTCTCAGCCTATCTTAAGTACCATATAAACTACAAAGGTGTGATGAAACTTCTGTTTCATGCTATGAGAGTGTATCTGGCACTTGACTAGCACTTTCACCATAAACAATGAGCTTAATAAGCAAAGTAAATCAACATAAGTTTTCAAATATTGGAAAACTGACAGTTCACGACTGTGAATCCCCAAGAGAAGGAACAAATGAAATCAGCTCTACAACCTCTTTGACTTTATGTTTAAGGCATCTACTTGACCCCATTACAAGAAGGGGGGAAAATCAGAACACAATAGTCTCATCTTAGCAAGATCAGAAAATACAGATTGGAATTTAGGGTGACTGACATGCTGGAATTGGTAGGGCAGAAACAAGAAAGGAGGAAGTTATGCCAAGAAAGAGCTCCATAAACATTCAGAGAGATCAGCTAAATACTAAACTGTGCATATGTAGTGTGAGATTCCATGAGGCTGGCCAAAGAACATCTACCAGGGATAAAACAACTGCCAGAGAGCTACCAGCTTAATGACCACCCCATAACTCGTACATGGTCGGAATTATTTGAATTCTGAAGAATGGAGAGACCATGTTGAACACCTCAGGTGACCAGTACAGGCTCTAGAAAGGCCATTCTTTAGGAACCCTAGAACAAAAGCTGCCCTAGACCCACTCCAACAAAGCTTTAAAACAAGCCTCAAAAAGATCAAGGTGTTCTGCAAGTAAACTAACTGCCTTTCAAAACAAAATTCAACACTCTTTAAAGGAAGACAACATAATCCAAACACTCAACAATGAAAATTCTACATAGCCAATCCATAATTACTAGACATATGAAGAAGTGGGAATATGAGACCCATAACCTGGAGACGAATCAGTTAATAGAGTCAGACACAAAAGTGACAGAAAAGATGGAATTACCAGATAAAAACTTTTATTTTTTTGTTATTAACATTTTTAATTATTAAAATACACAGATCATACATGTCTAGCTTGATAAATTTTTACATGAGAGAATAACTTTTAAATGGAGATGATAAATGTATTCAAGGATTTAAAGGAGCACATGAAAATATTTGAGAGAAATATAAACTATAAAAATAAGAAACAATTGGTAATTCTAGAATGGAAAAATAAAATACATGAAATAAAAAAATAATGGATGGGCTTAATGACAGATTAGACACTTCAGGAGAAAAAAGTGACCTTGAGGATAGGGCAATAAGGTCACTGAAACTCAATCAGGATAAACAGAGAGAAAACTATACAAACACTTGTTATAACCCAACTGCTGAGGAGTAATGATAAAGAAAAAAAAACCTTAAAAATAGCCAGGGGCCAGCTCCATGGCCTAGAGGTTAAGTCCGGCGTGCTCCGCTTCAGCAGCTCGGGTTCAGTTTCCGGGTGCAGACCTACACCACTCCTCAGTGGCCATGCTGTGGCAGTGACCCACATACAAAACAGAGGAAGGTTGGCACAGATGTTAGCTCAGGGTGAATCTTCTTCAGCAAAAAACAAAAAAATAGCCAGAGAACAAGACTCATAAAGAATAGGCAAACAAAGATATGAATAATTGTGGACTTTTCATCAGAAACAATGTAAGCTAGAAAACAATGAAACGACATCTTCAAAGTGCTAAAAGAAAAACCTGGTAATCTAGAATTCTATATCTGGTGAAAGTGTTCTTCAAAAATGAAAGCAAAATAAAGATGTTCTGTGACATAAACAGAAAAAAAAAAAAAAAAGAAGTATAAACATGGAGAGAATCCAGGGCACAAGGTATTGCACTGGTTTTCAAGAGAGGTGAAGTGGGGAGGGGAGTCAACCTGGGGGGCTTTATTGATACATATCCCTCCCCCTGAAGACTGTTATGCAGTGATGAAAGTGAGGAAAGATGTTATGAGGCTGCATATGTTTCAGAAATTTTTCCTTTGGTACTCGTCCCCATTGGGAACCACCAGTGTAAATTTATTTGTCTGTTTATAATTCCCCATTCTCCACTGCCACCAGCAGTAGACTGTGAGCTCTAACAAGACACAGCCCTGTAGCTCCCCCTGCTAATCATTTTCTGTCTGGCTCATGGTATGTGCTCAATAAATAATTGTTGAATTTACTTGACAATACTATTTACATGAGGCTTGGTTCCAAAGCACAGCTCCATCCACTCTTTCCAAGTAGAAAAAAACAATTCCTAAGGTTTGGTTTTTCCACACTTAGGGAGACACCACAAGAGTACATGGATATTGGGGGAAGCAATGCAATTTTACCGAGTCAGAAAATGTTACCGTTATTAGCCATATTGTAGGATGCTGCCATTCATCCGGAGCTAACCGGAATAAAATGAAGGAGCATCTTCCATTCCAAATAGATCTGGAGCTTTACTTTCAGAGACTTAATGGCAGAAACACCAGTGTATATGTGTGATAGAGTATAAGTTAAAATTAGGCAGAATCCTTCATAAAGTATGTCAGCTCTGTAAAGTTTTGGTCCGATTTCTGCTACATTTCCAGTCTTGTCCTGCCTATGCTGTTCACAGTACTGACCTTGGGACACAGCGAGTTCCTGAAGTGTCCTGTGGGCCACTCATATAAACTTTCACTCAACACAGAAAGAGAAATAGCATTTATCAAAGTCTTAGCGTGGGCTGGATATTATATTTGTAACAGGATGTGAAAATGGGGCTCCTCCTTGCTCAGTTTCAGCTGGAGAAACAGTGATTGCTGCAGGTCAAACGGTGCATGCCAAGTGCCGGGGAAGCCCACAGTTCTAAGGAAGGCACTTGAAACCCTATGTGGGTCTTGCCTCCGCATCTGAAAACTGTGTTTGTGACCCTTGTGGCCCAACGCCTATATAGAGGGTTGTAATAGTTGAGAATTAAGGGCCAAGGGAGAGAGGAGACTTCTGTGGTGAGGGGTGACAGAGACGCTCTCCTTGAGTAAACTTTAGTCAGGCTCCTCTAAGCCCTCTAGGCCTTGACATTGGCATCTGTCCTTGTTGGGCTTGCAAGCTGTAGCAAGAATCTTGTTAAGTCAGTTTAGAGAGAACACCCCACTCTTCATATCTGATCTCCCTAGCCAGCCTTCAGCAAGAATCTTGTCAAATCAGTTTAACTAGAATCCTCCCTTACCCCTGGTGTTTCCTCCTGGTAATTTCCCATCCACTGACTCCCACCCTGCTCCTTGGCTGTCAAGGGCCAATTGTCCGTGCTGTATTCGGAACTGGGCCCAGTTCTATACCAAAGTCTCTTTTCTCCTGTTGCAACAGTCCTGAATAAAATCTATTTTGCCACTTTACTATGGTTGGTTTTCTTTGAGAAGAAGGACCTCCTTACTTCCTACCCATCCCCTATGAAGGAGGGAATGGGCAGAGTTTCCCCTCATCATGTGAGAGGTTCAACCAAGAAGGATTTACCTGTGCTTTTTAGAGGTCCTGGAGTACCAAGAACCAGTGTCACAAGGAGTCTTGAAACTTCCTATAGGCAAGAGGCTGGGTGAGGCCAACTGTGGTGGCCCAAGAGAGGGCTCTTAGGGAGGGAACTCCATGTTACGTAACTGTAGGGGAGGAATAACTATTTCTCTACCCTCTTCTGGCTGGTCTAAGAATTAAATTGACATGAGACAGAACAACAGGAGAAAATCAAAGTTTAATAGCATGTATACATGGAAGAAACCCAGGAAAACTGAGTAACCTGCCAAAATGGTCGAGCTGCCAGTTTAAATATCATCTTCAGCTAGAGACAAAGGAGGATGTTGGCGGTAGTGGTTTGGGACTTCAAAGGGGAGAAAGGCAATTTACATGGAGATGGAAAAGCAAATGTTTGATAAACAAGTGTTTGCTGGGCCATCAATGTGACCCAGAGAGAGAACTTCAATAAAAATGGGTTTAGCAAGGATTCTCCCAGTCTATCAAACCCAGAGTTATCTATGGTAATGGCTTGTCCTAGGGACAGGCCTTTTACCTTAAATTCTTTTAGGCAATTAGGTGGAAGGTCAAAGTTTCTTTCAGAGTCTTTTATCCTTAAAAATACTCAAGCCAAGGAGATACATTTTGGGGTGGTCAATTCTGATCCCCCACATCAACTCGGCATAATGTGACAAAGGTGTGGGACTTAATGTGGATCCCATGGCACAGCAAGCTTGGGGTCATCTTGGATCCCAGCAGGAAGACTGCCGGGAGGGGTAACACGGCCTAAGGAGGAGCTGAATTAGAGATGCCCAAAAGCGGGAGAGGGGCGTCAGCAAAAGGAGAAGCACAGCCAGGTCCAGGGCGCTGCGCGGGGGTCTTGAAGGAGGAAGCACATGGTGCTGAGAGAAGTGTTGGCTGTACCCTCACCTACCTCACCTGTACCCCTTCCAGTCCTAAAACAGGGTTCACAGCTGAACTAAAATAGGAAGTTATATAAATTGTGTACTTACTGGGCTGCAAATTGTAATGACCAAAATGAGTCTTCTTGGGAATGAATGTGACAAGATGAGCATTTGTTATCTAAGAGTGAGGAGAAGAGCGATGGGCCCTGCCCAAAATTTCATTCAGAGGCATAAAGGAGTAGTTCAGAGTGGTGGGGGTGTGGGGTGGAAATAACGCTACCTTTTCCTTGTGCCCGATTGAGTCCCATGCCATCAATCTGCTACACAGACAGGATTCCATATTTGCGAATTTTATCCTCACCACCGCAGTGAGGTTTTTACTCTCAGACCCACGTTTTACGGGAAGAAAATGGAGGCTTGCAGGGTTAAATGTCTTGCTGAAAGTCACAGTAGAGGGTTCAGGAGAGACAAAACTGGATGTCCCTGGACACTCATCTCCAATGCCACCCTCCCCCTTCCCTCTTGGTAGCCTAGCAACAAACTGGTTCAGACGCTCAGGGGCAGGACAGCTTGACACCAGACCTAGGGCTCTGGAGTTCCCAGTTCTGACAAGCTGCTTCTTCACCCAGGAAGCTGTCCTTGTTACCCAGCCAGTCGCCCAGCCAGCCCCTGCCTCCTCCCCTCTCATAAATATGCAGGGCATTGTGAGGCGGTCCCTCTGGTGAACCCTCTCCCTGGTGCATGCAGTCCAGCTATGCCCAACCTGGGCACATTTCCATACGAACTCAGGGTTCCTGTGTGCCCTGCTCCTTCTCCGCTTCTAAGTCCTCCGACCTCCAACCTGATTTTAAGTTTACACTGCAGCACGCGTGTGTCTGTGTCTCTTTGCAGGACAGGCATGGAGAGAAGTTTCACAGCCTGGGTTGCTTTTCAGGAAAGTCTGTGCCTCATCCATGGTGCCACAGAAAATGTCATATGCTTCCACACTATGTGTCAGACACCGATACAAAGGAAGAGGGTAAGGGGCCCTGGAGCTTCCAAAATGGAAAGGGAGTAAGAGAGTTACAAAAGTGCAGATGACAACATCTTTCATATTCAAATGAGCTTTGAGAAAAAAAGGAGACATTTCACATGGCCAAAAAATTCAATTACTCCCAGTCATCTATTCCCCAAGGTTTCTGGTTAATTGTGGCCATATTCTGCTTGGCTTTGCGTCCATTCCATCTAGTAGGTCAGGTGCGTACCCAATGGTTTTACAGTTATTCCCCAGGAGTGGTGAACCCAGCCCATCTAGAATCACAGATAATGGAGAGCAGAGCAGGTATGGAACTCAGAGACGACTTCAACAAAGTCCTTCATTTTACCAATGGGGAGCCTGAGCACATAATATAAAGTATTTTGTACAGTAGAAGTCTCCTCCTTGGGTGATCTGATTGGGGGGAAAAAAAAAAAGAAAGGGAAGACAAGCTGTTCGGGAAGTTCAGGGCCAGATTTGACTGGTTTTATTCTAGGACTATCATTTGGGTGTTTTCTAGAGATGTGACTTTCCAGCAGGTTACAAAGAAAGTGCACGTGCGTGGTGGTGGGGTCCTTACTTCCTATTCTTCTACCAGGCAAGTGGGACCAAATCCTCCTCCCACACATTAGGAAACCCAACCCTTCCTTCCAAGCGTACTCTTGGCTCTCCCAGACAAGCTCAGACTAGCCCCAGCCAAACTCACTCTCTTTCTCTCCTTTCTCCCTATTTCTGTTTCCCTTTCTTATGGTGTCTGTTGAATTGGCTTTTCTCTGAATCCCAAACAACAGGAAAGAAAAGCCCTATGGTCTCATGGCCCATTTGGTTCTGAGCTATTTAAATTACTTAGGACTAACCACCTTAGGAAAAAAGATCTTCTGTACAGTTTAGTCCAGTTTACCAGTTTTTTTGTGTGTTTCTTTGCATTGAGGTTGCTGTCAAAGCTCCATGGACTATCAGTGTTACCTGGCTTTCCATTTTATGGCCATTATCTCCCCTGAGCAACCACATGTAGGAGGACTGAGCAGGACTCTGGCATTTCTGGTTCCCTGCTAAAAAAGACTCTACCAGGGCTCAGCTGAGTTTAGGCTGGTAATACTTGCCTTCAAAGGCTGACAAGCTATCTGCAAGAAAAGATCACATTCACCACATAGTTAAATCCAGTGTGAAAAGGCTTGGGAATAAATGCCTGATAGAGGACTTAAAGCAAGGAGGTCTCCTTAAAGACAGGAAATATTTCCACATTTGTTCCCCAAACCTGTCTTCCAGGTTTGGCTTATTGTGGTCACACTCTACTCGGTCCTGGGTCCAAGGCCAAGGTAGTGTTTCCCTAGGTAAACCACAGGACACTGCTTCTTCCTAGAAGCCGGCCTATGAATAGGGAATAACACCTGCCCAGCTGACTGCCCAGAGGCCCATTCTGATGCAGAAGCAAAATAAAGCTTGCACAGTGCTGCCAAGTGTGAGAGCCTTTATGGCCATCTTCTGTGGCTGCCCCAGGGTCCAACTTGTAACTCTTACCAACCATTTGGCGCCACTTTGACCTGAGCCATCTCAACAGGCCAGAAGCAAACCCATGTCGAAGGAAGGAAGCAGAAAGGAGGCAGATTACAGCTATAACTTTTATGATGTGCTTTATGGTTTCCAAACCACTTAAAGTCCCTTATTTCCTATGATTCTTACAGCAGTTCTTCCATTAGAGAAGGAATGATTATTCTCTGTTCACCTCATTCACAACACAAACGATTTGCTCAAGGCAACGTCGGACGAGATGGCAAAGCTGTGGTTTGGATCCAGTTTCTTCTGAGCTCAATTCCTATGATCTTTCCTCGGAGCCACCTTCATTCTGTCCCCTCACTTCTGAGCAGGTGCCAGAGCCTTCAGAGGACGTGCCTATTCCTCCTGCTCTCCTTTCTCCTCTCCCTCCCCAACCCCTTCACGCCGAGGAACGGCACAGATGCGGTGGTTGACTGGGGAGACGGTGAGGCCCATTCTGAACTTCAGGTTCAGCTTCTCATTGTTTGGAGGCCTGAAGGTAAATTTTTGCACAAGGGAAGTGAAGAAAATAAACAACTCAGACCTGGCCAACTGTTCTCCAAGGCACACCCGCTTTCCTGAAAGACCAGAACAGAAGAGGAGTTACCTTCCCAGGTGGTGTCAGTACCCAACAGGAAATGAAACCTGCTACCACATCTTCTAAAACCTGAGCAGAGGAAGGGCCTGCGAGGCCCTGGAGCTTTATGTACAGTGACTCCTTCAATCTGACAACCGTCTGGGTTAACCAAAGCACAGAAAGCATAAGTCTGGACTCACAAACTCCAATGCTTTCAGGGGTCAGGGGTGAAGGTGCAGGGCATAGGATGATAGAAGTGGGAGGCCTGGGTTGACCTGGAAAGTGGATGTCTACTCTAAAGGCTTTCAAAAATTAACAGACAGCAATGACAAAAGCAGACAACACAACAACAAAACTCAGTGTTAATTGTTTTCATTCCTTAAAAGAAAACTGTCCCAAAGTATAAGCAAGTAAATGTCAGAGCAGGGTTTCTAAAGTAAAGGCACCTTACCCCTACAACACGTTTCCCCCTTAATGACCGGGGACCTCACTGACGTGGATGGCCCCACACTGGAACTGCTTCAGCCTCCTCCTTCAGCAGTCCTCCTTAAACACATCGGCCCTTCCCCCAAAGGGCCTCTGCTTCTGACGTGGACCCTAGGCTGGATCCTTCACTCCAAGGCTCACACTTGGCACCGTCCCGTCCACATTCCACTACCTGTGACGTGAGTACAGAACGGGAAGCAGAAGGATGGAGATCCAGTTCAACTCCTCCCACTTTCCAGCCACAGGATTTGGGGTAAATTGAGTAATGTCTCCAGGCACTAGTGGAAATGTGTGTGTGTGTGCTTAAGACGGGAATTTTATTTTATATATTGTGCGGGCTGCACAGTGAATCCAAATAGACCAAATAATTTAATAATTCACACAGCAAAACCAAGTATTTTAACACTTCGCCTGGATAATAATAAACATTCTAGCTGTAAAATAGCTTCTCATTAACTTCATCTCATCTGGTTAATTCTCAAAAAACAAAGACGGTTTAAAGGACTACCTTTAAATAAGGCTTTTGGGGTGCTAGCATTACTAAAATAGCTTTCTGTATATCACAATTCTTCCCTGGGATGCTTTCCATATCGTGCCTCTTATTCTAAAATAATTTCAAAGTGCAGAAAACTTACCAGAATAAAACAAAGAACTTGTTTCTCATGAGTTACTTGGGAGTAAATTGCCTACATTACCCGTGAAATCTTTAGTATGTATTTCCCACAAACAAAGACATTCTCCATCATAACCAAAATAGAACCACCAAATCAGGAGATCAAAACTGATGCATTAACTCTTCTTCTCATTCAGATCATCTTCTCCTCAGATCCCAATCAGATTTGGGCAGTTGTCCCAATAATGTCCTTTATTGTAAAAGGATCCAGCTGAATGTCACATATTAGATTTGGCTGTCATGCGAGTGACTCCTCAACTTCCAGGACTTGAGCATTTTTGAAGATGACAGGCCAATTATTTGGTAAATGTCTCTCAAGTTTCCTCATGATCAGATTAAGGTTGTGAGGCTATGCATTTTGGGGAGGAATATCACCAAAGTGATACTGTGTTCTTCTCATTTCACTCTACCAGGTGGCTCAGATTTTGACTTACCCCATTATTGGTGATGTTAACTGTGATCACTTGATTAAGGTGTCTACCAAATTCTCCCCTATAAAATTATTCTCTTTCTCTTTGTAACTAACAAATACTTTGAGATTATGTTAATAAACCATTCCTCACTGAACTTTCATCTACTGGTTTCTATCGCTATTTCTTGGCCAAATTATTTATTACTCTGATGGTTGCCAAATATCCTCAATATGTTTTCTTTTTGGATCAGTAACCCTGACATATAACTTAGCTCCCATTACTGCCCCAGCCATCTGTGCAAACCCCGCCTCAGCTCCCTTGTGCTCTGACACCTGCCCTAGGTTTCAGCTGCCCCCTCCCCTTTGCTAATCCCGCCTCACCCTCCTTGGGCTATAACACCCCACAGTGGTCACTACCACCATCTCTCTTGTGTGTGTCTGTAATAACTTACTTCCTCCCTAAGTAATACATAGTCACTGCAAAAAGAAAAAAAAAGCACGAAAAGACAAGTATAAAGAAGACAACAAAAGATGTAAAAGATGTTTGCAACCCCAAAATCCACACCACACCCTTGTTAACACTTTGACATATTTCCTACTGTCCTTGTGGGGAGTCCCCTGCACACCATCACTGGATTGTTGTCCATAGTTAACTCTATGTGCTGCATTCGCTGCTTTGTATTTTCCCGTGTAACGAAATGCTCTTGGAAATCGTTAGTGTACGCATGCCTCCATTTTGTCCTCTGCTGATAAGGGGTTGTTGAGGAAAGAAAGTTAGATCAGACCTGCCAAAGTGTGCAGTAAATGTAAATGTGCTTCACAATGCTGTTGTCATTGCATTGTTTTGTGCCTGTGTTTCTCACCGACGTGTGTCTAATGCCCTCTGTTCCCCTCATCCTTATCTCTTTACCCGTTACAAAGAATGCGATGAGGAAATTTGTTAGAATAACAAATCAGCAGTATTGCAAATACCCAAGAAGAATACTCCTTGAAGAATCCACTTATCAGGACAAAACTGGACCCACAGAGTCAGGAACCAGGGTTAAAGTCCTGGTTCCATCAGTAACCAGCTGTGGGCTGTGGATAAACTCAATCTCACACAGCTAAACGTTTATCACTTGTCAAACACGTGAGATAATCTCTCTCCCAACTATGTTATGTGGCTGGCTGAGGATACCAATAAGGTGGCAGGTATGAATTTGCTTTCAAAAGCATGAAAACGAGGACTAGTTGATCTCTAAGCTTCAGCCTGGATTACGGGAAACTTGGACCTTCTCCTCGGGGCTTCAACTCACTGGTTATCACTAACTAACCAGGGCAATTACCTCATTAGTAAAATGACAGAACTAACCTAGGTTTTTTGGGCAAAGTTCTTCCCAATTTATCTCCTACGATCCAACGATTTTATTTGAAAAATGAGAAACTAGATTCTTGCCTTTCATGAAGCTACCTGCTGCTTTGTTGGATCAAACAGAAAGGACTTAAATGAGGAAAAGAAAACATGAATTTGCAACAACAGCTTTGCAGTCTGCCTTGATTATGCACATGTTGTAATTCCACACCTGGTGGTCTTTTCCAAGAAAAGGGAAGAAGCTGTCCACATCTCATTCCTCCAGGGAGGCTGGCTGTCTCTAGAAAGTGCTGGGCCAAGAACAAGGAAAAGCAACTCTGTGCCAAAGATGAGAGTGTGGTGGAACAAAAGCCAGACAGTTGTGTTGACATTTTGTTGACTCACTGGATTTTTCAAGTTTCTATTTCTTGTTCTCTTTAACGAGTCCTCACCTGTTACGCCTTCTGTGGGAATCTCCAGATTGCTTGCCTTCTCTGAATTTCATTCTTCTCAGCCAGAACAAGACAGAGTGATACCAACTGATAGCAAAAATGGCTCTGATTTCCTCTCCTTTCCCTGTAGCCACATCATTTTTAATGTGACTTCATAGCCATTCCCATCAAAAATTGTACAGTTTTCTCCTTTCCTTAATTGGGGCTGACCTTATGACTTGCCTTGGCCAACAGAATGCAGTGGAAGTGATGTTGTGCCAGTTCCCAGCCTGGACCTTAAGAGGCATTGTGTGCTTCCATTCTCCCTCTTGGGATCTTATCACCACCATGTAAACAAGCCAGGCTAGCTTGCTGGAGGATGAGAGAGAACATGGAAAAGAGCCTCACGGTTCCAGGTGAAGTCATCTTAGATCAGCCTTCAGCCAGCTGACCTCTCAAACATGTAAGCAAGCCCAGCCAAGATCAGCAGAGCTACCTAGCTGACCTGTAGACTTGTGAGCAATAAAACATACTTATTGTCTTAAGCCACTGAGTTTGGACTGTTTGTTACACAGCAATATGCAAACTGATACATATGATATGAACTCAGTGAATCTTAAAGTGGAAGGGCCACTAAGTGGGAAGGTGAGTTACATTCTAGTTGTGCTATAGAGAATACTACATTAGAAATATAAAAACTTGAATCTTAGGCCCTGTTCTGCCAATTCCTTGGGCACATGATCTTGGATAAGAAACAATTCTCTTATTCTTAGTTTCCTTATATTCAGAAAGAGATACTGATTCGTTTCTTGCCTAACTATTAATAATTTGGTTGCTATAAGGATTAAATGAGATAATTTTCTTGCAAATGAAGCCTTTAACTAAGAGAATGTGATACAATTCTCAATAGCAAAGCACCAGTTAGACAAGAATAATTATAATACTGGAAATATATAGCTGAAACGTTGTACTGTAATACAAAACGTGAAGCTACTGGAGATAGAAGACTGAAGGTATTGCTACATCTCATATCAGCTTTCATATTAGGAAGTGACTTGTCCAATGTGAGCAAAGGTGACCCAGAACTAGATGGAGAAAGACAAAGACGATCTAATCAGAATTGGCCCAGATACACTCAGGACAGTGTTGCACACAGGTTTTGGGCCATGCCAACATGGTTCAAACTCCAGTTCCTCCCTTTCTGAGACTTAGTGTCATCATGGTCTCAGAAAGTCAATCTATGTTTAATTTTAAGTTAATGATAAGCAAACTAGCATGCACTCCACACACTCAGGACAGCGTTGCACACAGGCTTTGGGCCATGCCAACATGGTTCAAACTCCAGTTCCTCCCTTTCTGAGACTTAGTGTCATCATTGTCTCAGAAAGTCAATCTATGTTTAATTTTAAGTTAATGGTAAGCGAACCAGCATGCATTCCACAGTGTAGATGCTGTGCAGCATTTAGTTATTTTTTTTTAGGAGATAGTGAGAGGGACAGCACAGGCTTTAGTTTCTGGTAAATCTGGTTAACACTAAGTTCTAGCTCTGCCACATGAGTTTTATAACTTTAGATGCCATAGTTCCCCTTCTAAGCCTCAGTTTATCTCTACAGTGGTGACAGTAATCTGAACCTTGTATTGCATTAGAACACATGCCCTGTGAGAACAGTTTTTTCTACTTCTTTCATTGTCATATCCTCAGGGCTGAATGCTTGACACATAATATATGCCCAGGAAATACTTATAGAATTAAGCTATTGGGAAATTACTTGAAATAATCCATGCAACATACCTAACTCAATACCTTTAATATGCCAAGAATGTATGTTATTCATTTTACAATGTTGTAAATTAAAATACCCTTTTGGAACTGGCTGGCTTGGAAACATGAGAGTTTTTACTGCATCCTCTTTTGTACCTTTCAAGTTGTGTACCATGTAAATGCATTAACTAGATTTTTAAAAGGTAATTAAAATTTAAAAAGGACATCTTCAGGGAGCACTTAAGCAGGAGAATCCCATTTAGTTAAGCCCAGGGCATCCAGAGTCACTCCTGACGCCCATAACGAAAAGCAAGAAACCCCTTTCCTTGCCCCCTCCCCATCTCCTTATTTTAAACTGGCTCTAGTTCTGTGTGAGTAGGTAGCCCTTCAGAAGAACTTGGAACATTTTTTAAAACTCCATAAAGACAACAATGTCCAACTTTCTTTGTGAGCAAGAGGCAGGGTCTGAGTCTCTGTCCCCAGTGTTCTGGGGGACAGAACAAAGTGCAGCTGAAATCTCTATCAGAGGCAAGCGAGGATTTAGGAAGTAGGGGCAGCCTGAAGCAATGCCAGCTTAGGGAATCCTAAGGTGCAATGAACAGCAAGAGCGAGTCACGCTGGGCAGGGCTATCTGGAGACCTCCCAACTAAAGCAAAAGACGACAGGGAAAACAGTGGGGAAGGACTGAGAAAGGAACTCTGGAGTCTCACACTCCTATTTATTACAACTCACCTACTGAGAAAGGCAGAAAGGCTTCCCTTTTCTTAAACTGTCCATTCTCCAGAAAATGCTCCGGATTGAACGTGTCGGGGGTGGCCCACTCTGTGGGGTCCCTGTGCAGTGCAGTCAGATTGGTCAGGATCATGGTCCCCTAGGGAAGGCAGTGAAGACTCAGGCAAGGCTTGATCCAAGCAACACACCTACGCAGAGGGGTGGCATTCCTCGGGCTCCCACGCCAGGACCTGACCACAGTCTGAACTCCCTCACCCTCCCCAACCCACCATCTCTGAGACAATTCCCAGGACCGTGCTCTTTGCCATGGGACAGCCTACAATGATGAACTGGAATTACCTGGTGAGAATTGTACCAGAGAAGTGTGGCTACTCTTGATTGTAGAATGGATCTTCTCTAAAGGGACATGTCAGTTTAGGACTTGGGAGGGGACAAGTACGCATCGATGAGAAAATAACACAACAGCTGGCCAGTCAGTACTGTACCAAAACCAACCCAGCTGCTCTGTGAAGTGATAACTATGGCAGCTCTACCAAGGTAGAAGATGTCTCATCTCTGTTTCTTCCATTCTCTTCCCTCCAATGTCCAGTACACTCCACAGGAGGATTAATAATAGATTCAGGTCACCCAGTGAAAGGAACGACTATCCATCCAGGCACATAGCAAGAAACCCAGGAGTCCTCCTTAATGCCTCCCTCTCCCTCATTCTGCCTTCATGCAACCCTTCAGCGAGGCTGGTCAACTTTACTTTAAATTTCTCTTGATTTTGTCACCTCCATTCTGTGTCCACCGCTGCCATCTTAGTCCAGGCTATAGCTGGCTAGTTATGCTCCATATCCTCTCTTTCCCCTTTCAATCTGCTCCACACTCTGAAGGCAGAGTGAGCTTTGTACATGATTTAGTCATGTCACACCCACCCACCCATACCTTGAACTTGGTATCCTTCAACACCTTCCCATCACTCTTAGGTGAAAGACCCATCACGTGAGCCGTCTGGGCCACTCTCCTTCTGCCTGCACTCCCACTACAGCGGCCGTCAATCAGTTTCTCAAAAATGCCTTGTTCCCACTCATTTCCATGCCTTTTTACACACTGTTCACCTTGCCTGGAATGTCCTTCCTCCTTTGTCACCAAACTGACTCTTAATCATGCTTTAATCCTCAGTTCAAACATCACTTCCTTTGGAAGCTTTCTCTGACCACTCCTGCCCCTACTCCCCACTCCAGCTAGCCTGCATCTTTACAGAAACCAGTGAGTTTTTCCCTCTGGGCAGTTATCATGGTTTGTACATACATACTTGCATGATTATTTTACTCAGGGTTGTTTTCTGAGACCTGAGCATTATAGGTGCTTAATGAACATTTGTTGAATTAATAAAAAAACAATAACTACTATTTTGAGGACTTTCTATACTAAGCACTAGATTAAATGTTCTACATTCATGACCTCATTTTACCTCCACCTGTGAGGTAGGTTTAAATGCATTTTACAGATAAAGAAATTGAAGCTCTGAGAGGTTAAATAACGTGTGCAGAGTCACGTGGTGGGAGCAGGTAGAGCCATGATTTGAACTAGGTCTATCTGACATCAAAGCTATGGCTCCTAGCCTCTACAACACATGGTCAATAAGATCTCTCAGTTTCCCGGATGGTTATTAAAGTCAATGTTAAAAATCAGTGGTAGAACCAGTCTGTTGAGCTGGGCTGGTTCCCTGGAGCTAAAAGAATTGCTCAAAAAAGACAAACAGTATCTAGGAAATAATTTAGACCTCAGCCTTCACCCAAGAGATGGTCAATCAGTAAGAAAACAGTGGATGCGGTAGCTGCAGGAATAGCTGCCTTTCCTGGCTCTGCAGGGACAGTGACCAAGGGGTGTCCGATGGGCAAGCTCCTCTGGGTCTGCCTCTTAGATCGTCCCCAGGTACGACACATGCAGAGGGACACAGGCAAACTTGAATGGGTCCACAGAGTCTGACCAAGGCAGTGAGAAGGTCAGGGGACTGAATGTGCAGTGTGCATAGAGGACACGAGGTGGGCGCCGGAGAGCTGACTGCTGAGAGCATCTGACCAGCGGGCAGAGTGAAATCAGAACTTCCTTTTTGAGGACGGAATCCATCATGGACCTCTGGGAACAACTGCAGGGAGACTCGTTCAAAGTCAAAGTAAAGCAATGCCTGTGTGGAGAATACGGTGTAGTACAAACAAGCTAAGCCTGGGAATCAGAACAGGTCTGTTCTGGAACCTAATTCCTATCATTTTGCAGTTGAGAGACCTTACACAGACTCAATCTTATGAGCCTGGACTTCCCAACTTATAAAATACGAATCACAGACCTCCTCTGAGGCCTGATTAAGACATTTTGAAAGAACCTATATAGTCCATGGCACGTAATTATTGCTTAATAAGCACTGGTTCCTTTCTCTCCCTTTCTCATAATTAATACCGCACACACTTGGATTGGCTTCCTTTGTGAGACAGTCCCATCACAGGGCTATAAGTAAAAGCTAGAAAAATGGCTGGGGAGGTGTTATGTTAGAAATACCAGCATTAATGTGATGCTGGCTCAGGTGGTCTCAAATGTCCCTTCATATTTTAATATTCTATAACCCCAAGATTGTGAAGCAGAGTTTTCCAAAGTAAGTCTGGCAGGCTTACTGTGAGATGAGTCCTGTGAGATGCTCTACCAGGCAAAGAAAAGGACTCCACGGCAGAGTCTGACTGAGACCTGCTGCCCACTGTAGCCCCACAAAGACTCACATAGTCTAGTAAAAATGCTGAGAAATCTCCCAGCAAGGAAAAGGCAGTCTCTGCCTAAAAATATTTGACCTAGAAATCCTCCTTCTCCTCCATAATAACTATTAATATCTAGTTGAGACTATACGTGGAAAAAAAAAAACTAGTATTAAGTCAGGTATAATATATGTCTCTCCCCATTTAAGTGATTCCTCAGGACAAGAATACATGTCACTTTCCATGTTCAGATTCCTACCATTTAAAAAGATGAGCTTGAAGATCTGAGGCTGGGAGTCCCTAGTAACCTGGGGCAGGTGGTATCCAGCCAGGGTGGTGTCGACTGTCACTTCCCTGGGCACGTTCAGGGGGATGATGTTTCCCATTCTCTGTACCTCGTGGATGACGGCATTGGTGTAGGGCATGGACTCTCTAGCAGCCGTGCTCGGCTGCTGCGACCGGCCTATCACTCTGTCAATTTCAGCTTGTACTTTTTCTGGAAAAGAAGAGACGTTTCTATTGTCCTATTACTTTCATAACTTCCCTTGAGCGTGGTTAAGCTAAGGAACGGAATCACCAGGATCAAAATGGCTCAAGCTACAGTAGGCCCTACAGACTCTAATTCCTCCAGGAGCTATGGGAGAGTGGAGAGCAGGCCCAGGTGAAACACAAATCTTGCAAACTCTTGGTCCTAGAAGGTCACTGCTGCAAGTTACTTAAACTCTGAGCCTCAGTTTTCTCTTGTTATTAGTGAGGAGAAACCTTCATCTTAAGGATGTTTTGAAATTTACATGAACTGATTTAGGTGAGCACTCAACAAATGACAGAAACTTCTAATTGTCCTCCAATTTTCCTCTTTTTCTACAATAATAGAGATTTTAGCTGGACACCTGGTTGCCCAGCTAAAGATTACAGTTCCCAAATTTCCCTGAGACCCAGTGTGACCAACAGAATGTAAGTAGGAGGGATGTTTAATACTTGAAACACGCCCTTAAAGGAAGGGTGTGTGCTCCCTTCTCCTCTGCCTTTCCTGCTGGGAGAGGCAGCCCTGGTGGTGAGCCGTCTCTGAGAGTGCCAACAAGAACACCATTCTAGATACAACAGAGCAATGCGCTGGAAGGAGCCTGGAACCCAAAGGGCTCTGCAGAGTCAGCTTAGATTTGTTACCTGAGAGAGAAATAAACTTCTACCTTTTTTTTTTTACTGTCCATTAAATTTTTTTTAATTGTGGTAAAATACACATAATACATAATTTACCGTCTTGACCATTTTTAACTGTACAGTTTAATAGCATTAAGTATATTCACATCGTCATGAAACCAATCTCCAGAACTTTTAACCTTGCAAAACTGAAACACATCATTAAACAATAACTCACTATTTTCTGCTTCCCCTAGCCTCTAGCAACCACCATTCTACTTTCTGTTTCTATGAATTTGACTACTCTAGGAACCTCATATAAGTGGAATCATACAAGATTTGTCTTTTTGTGACTGGATTATTTAACTTAGCATAATACCCTCAGGGTTCATCCATGTTGTAGCATGCGCCAAAATTTCCTTCCTATTTATAAAGCTAAATAATATTCCATGGTATTCCACATTTTGTTTATCTGTTCATCCATTGTGGACACTTGGGTTGCTTCCACCTCTTCGCTATTGTGAATAATGCTGCTATCAACATGGGTATAAAACTTCTATCATTTTAAGCCATTGCTATTTTGAAGTCTCTATTACAGAAGCCAAATCTATATCCTAATTAGAAAGCTTTTAAACTTTTTTAAAAATGTAATTCATAGTTAAAAATGCATTTTACATCATGACTCAGGACACACAAACATAAATATACACACATATTTAACACACATTTATGCATATAAACAGAAAGAAATAAAGTTTCATGAACAAACTTATGCTTAGTACGTAGGAGGCACTCTGATCTTTTCTATTCTATTTTTATTTTAGGGAAAAATGTTGGTCTTGATCCACTAAATTGATTTTATGTCCTGTTATAAACTGGTACCCATAGTTTGAAAACCTGTATCCTAACAGATCCCATTCCCCATGTGCTCAAACTGTCCTGGGATCTGGAGAAAGATAAACGATTACAACAGCCACTGCCCTTGAGTGGACTACGCTCGTGTGGAAGATACATAAATTATGAGTGTTCAGGACAGTAATGGAGGTGCACTAGGTCATCTCTAGAGGAAGAAAATGCTACTAATTTCCTAGAAGAGTGGGGACCCATCTTAGAGGAGGTTGTATTTGAGCAGACTGTTCAAGCAGAGCTAGCGGTTTTAGCATGTAGAGAAATTAGGGAAACACACTCTTGGTAGAGGGAAGAGCAGGGGCGATGGCACAGAGGCATAAATGAGGACAGTGCAAAGAGAACGACATGCAGTTCAGTGAGGCCACCATGGATGGGGGTGGCTGGAGTTGGGGCTGGAAAGGCAGAAAGAGGCACAGCAGAAGGTAGGATATACGAGACTGAGAAGTTGAACATTATCCACAGGGCAACAGGCATTATAGTCACGTGTCACATTAACGACATTTCAGTCAACAATTGACTGTATATACGACAGTGGTCCCATAAGATTAGTACCATGTAGCCTATGTGTGTAGTAGGCTATACCATCTAGGCTTGTGTAAGTACACTCTGTGATGTTTGCACAATGACAAAATCGCCTAATGACGCATTTCTCAGAACGTATCCCTATCGTTAAGTGACACACCACTGTACTTAAAAGAAGGGAAGGCTATGGCCACATCTCATGTGAGAATGTAACCCTTTCCTGGAACTCACCACAATGTCAACTGACTTCACTGCTTTCTCCACTAGACTCCAAGTTCCCTGAGGGCATGGACTCTCTGTTATATTTGTATTACATCGACCCATCACAATCCTGACAGATAAACTGAAGAACGTGTCTGTTGTCAAGTCCACATTGCCTTGTGACTGTCCTACCTATCTTTCCATTCTACCATGCTATCTTCTGGCCCTGCCTTTGGGGCAGGATGTTTCAGAAGGCGCCATTCTGTCTGGTCCCAGGTGCACTCAATGACATGCTCACCTTGGATTTCTGGGTAGAGTGCCAGGTAGAGCAGACCCCAGCGCAGCGTTGTGGAAGTTGTCTCGGTTCCAGCAAAGAAGAGGTCCAGGGTACTGTAGATGAGGTTTTCTTCATGGAAACTTGAAGTAGCATTGCCCTTATACTAGAAAGCACAGTGTTTATTGGTTTATTCAGAAGGTTCTTGCTTGCCACAACATACAGGGGCATCATCCTAGGGAGAGTTCATGGAAGGAAATATCCCCAGGAGAAATGACTTTCCCTTCAGCCATCTCAGGAGGCAGAGGCCTAGCACAGCAATATCATCAGCATCCTCCTGCCCCAAGTGCTGGAAGCTTTTGTTAGCTTGGGTGGATGAAAATTAACACAATTATTTCTTTATGCCTATAATTTGGGAAAGCTATTAGTACAGTGGGAAGACAGACTTGGGTTCCAGTATCGGCCACATCATTCACATCTGAATGACCTAGGGCAAGTTACTTAACCTCTCTGAGCTTCAGTTTCCTGTTTTATAAAATAGAAATAACCATACACACCCCTGAAGATGACATTATAAATTACGTGAGATGCGAAGGGCATGTAGCAAACACTCAACAAACGGTTGTACTGACACCAGAAAGAATAGACTGAGTTCCTCTTCTGTACAACAATTTTCATAGCTCCCCATTAATCTTTTCCATTCTAGGCTAAACCTCTCTGATTCCATCAACCATTCCTCATGGCACTCCATCATCTTTACCTCCTTCCTCTGGAAGCTTCAATTTGTCAACATTCCTCTTAATGTGTGGTCCCATACACACACCACATACCAAGTGAAGTTTCCTCCTCCTCTGAGAAATCAATGCTTCTATTAATGTTATGCCAATTAGGTGAAAAAAGAGAGGATATGGAAAGAAATCCACAATTCTTCCAACTCCAGGAGGAGGAACAAATGATCTGATGAGTCAAAGATTATGACACTGATGCAGTGATGTACATTAACCAGACAGTTTTCTGTGTTAAAGGCTATATATCCAATTTGGCTTTTTTTCCTGCTTCTTTCCTATAATGTTGGAAAGTGAATGCTATGGGGTCCCACTCAGGCCTTCAGGCTAAACTCTGGCCTCCAACTCAGCTTTGCTTGTGTTCTGCACTGGGGGCTGAGGAGAGGGGTAGGTAACTGGGCATAAGACCAACTAACAATGAAACAGTGCTTTGAGGCTAAATTCTTATTTTTCCTTTTGTGTATAGCTCCTCCAGATGTGAGTAGAGGGTAAAGAGACAATGAAAAAGCAGTATTTGGGCATTCCCACAGCCTCAAGACAAATGCCATTAAACCCTTATTTTTATTTCTAACTGCCTCATCAGTCTTCAGTTAATGCTATTCCTACACTCTGTGAAATACTGCCTCTGAAGTAGTAGGCTGAATAATGACCCACAAAGATGTCTACTTCCTAATCTCTGGAACCTGTGGATGTTACCTAATATGGCAAAAGAGACTTTGTAGATATGATTAAATTAAGGATCTTGATACGGGAAGATTATCCTGGATTATCCCAGTGGGTGGCCCAATATAATCACAAGAGTCTTAATAAGAGGGAAGCAAGAGAGTCATAAGGAGAAGATGTAAAGATCGTAGCAGAAAAGATGCTACATTGATAGCTTAGAAGATGGAGGAAGGGCCATGAGCCAAGGAATATAGGCAGCCTTTATGGGAAGCTGGAAAAGTCAAGGAAATGGATTCTCCCCTAGAGCTTCCAAAAGGAGCTAGCCCTGCCAACACCTTGACTTTAGCCCAGTGATACTGATTTCAGACTTCTGACCTCCAGAACTGTAAGAGAATAAATTTGTGTTGTTTTAAAACTCCAAGTTTGTGGTAATTTGTCACGGCAGAAATAGGAACTGAGTCTACCCTCATTCACTCGTTAAGAACAAAACACAGGAAACAACTTTGGTATCCTCACCTTTTCTATTTCCTTGAGGTAAGCATCAATAAAGTCTCTTGTTTCGGCAGGATTCCAATCTCTCTTGTGGTTTTCAATCATACGGGCAACAAACAATTTCAGTTTCTCCCAGTTGCTAAAGAGTGTTCGGTGGGGTCCAGGAAGGAACTTCATTATCCGTGGAAAGACATTGTAGAGCTAATTGAGAAAAACAAGACAATCACGGAGACAGCATGGTGCCAGTTTCCCCTTTTAAGACAACAGAAATGATCTTCTCTTTCCATCTCTTTTATTTGCTTACACTTAAACCTTAGGGTCATCCTATCTCTCTTATCCCTCTTTTCATCCTTCTAGCAAAACATTTCAGCGCTCCATCCAAAATATATCCAGTTTCAGACCACTTCTCACCACCCCAACTGCTTTGTCACCCTAGTACAAACCACCAATATTTCCTACCTGGATGCTGCAATCACCTCCAACAGTCTTCCTAATTCCATTCTGAACCCCATTCCCAGTCTGTTTTCCACAGAGCTGCCAGAGTATCCTTTAACAATCTAATCAGATCATTTCACTCTTTGGCTCTCACTCCTTCAGTGACTTTCCATGACACTCAGATAAAGTTCTCTATCATTCTCTGGGCGTATAAGCTCTGCCTGAGCTGGCCCCTGCACACACCATCACCTCCTTTGCTATCACTCCCCGCCATCTCACTCTGTCACTCTCTCCAGTCCAGCCCCATTGGCCTCTGTGATGACATCAAGCATGTGCCTCTTTAGGTGTCTGCATTTGCCGTTCCTTCCACCAAGAATGTTCTCTTCCTCTGAAATCTGTATAACTCCAGCCCCCTACTTCATTAAGGTGCTGCTCAAATGTCATCTCCTTGTAGGAGTCTTAGCCAATGATCCCATAAGTGGCAGCACCCCTGTCACCCTCTTTCCATTCCCTTATCCTGTTTTATTTTCCTTCATGGCAATTATCACTAATATGTGTGTCTGTGTGAGATTTTACACATACATATATACAGGTTAAACATACATATGTAACTCTCTGCCCCACTAAGACGCAATCTCCACAGGGGTAAGATATTTTTTACTGAAATAAAGTGTTTTTTTAAAATATATTTGCTCTAATAATTTCTGGTAGAGAACAGCATAAGATAGTGGAAAATTGCCTAGACGTAAAAGGAGACAGACGTGGCTTTGACTATTAGTTCTGCTGCTTTCCAGCTACAATACTTTGGTAATCATTATAAAGATGATGATGTGACTTGTTGCTCCTTAGTTTAACTAGCTGCCAATGGGGCCCCAGGGTTATTCTCGTGGCCGAATGACATGAGCTCCATTAAGCACAGAGCCAGTGGACCACTATCTGGATTTGCTTACACAGTCCCATATCTGCTCGCACACACACCATGATGCTCCACTTCATCTTCACGGGGTTGTTGTAAGAATTAACTGAGATAAAGTATGTATAGTTGTCCATCAAAGTGCATGGTCTATTTTGGGACTCCAAGAAATGCTTATTACCCCTACCCTATTGCCTCTTCTTACCCTCCCAGGCATTCTTTTCCCTGGGAAAAGTCAGCTGGGTACCCACTGAACTCTCATGACTTCCTAGGTTCTGTCTGAATAGGAGAAAAGAAAATGGAATTACTGAAGTGAGGACTACCATGACTAGAAGTGAGAAGAAGGAATTCAAAATAACATTGACAATAATAATAGGTCACATTCATTATGCCCTTTTAATGTGCCAGGAATCATGCTAACTGCTTTAACAGTTTTGGTGTGATGGGTCCATAAAACTCCAGGCAAAGATGCTTGTCAGGAATAAATAAAAATAAATCCACTTCTAGATACCAGAGAGGTGACCACAACACTTGGGGCCGGTTTTCCCCTAGAAGTGTCTTCCAAATCCAGAAAAGTGGCTGAGAGACCAAGAAGCTGAGTAGAAGTTTTTTTTTTTTCTTTTGCTGAGGAAGATCTCATCTGAGCCCCTCTTCCTCTATTTTTGTACGTGGGTTGCTGCCACAGCATGGTCGCCAACGAGTGGTATAGGTCCACTCCTGGGAACCGAACCCAGGCTGCCAAAGCGGAGCACGCCAAACTTAACCACTAGGCCACAGGGCTGGCCCCTGAGCAGAGTTTTTGACAGACTCAAGGCCTAGAGTAGTAAAATTAGAGTGCAGGCCCACCAAGAAAGTAGTGAGGTTTGAACCCCAAAGATCTATACCCTACGAAATTAGAAGATTGATAACATCAAATGTTGATGTGCATGTAAATAGTGCAACCACTTTGGAAACTTTTAGGATCTTTTCTGTCCAGGTGCATATGCAGAGAAATGAGGAGACGTGTCCACACGAACAGTTGTACAGGAATGCTCATGGCAGCTTCATTCAAAAACTGGAAACAACCCAACTGTCCATGAATAGAGAACAGAATAACAAACAGTGGCATATCCATACTATGGGATACTACTCAGAATTTTAACAAAAGAGCAACTAACACAGATGAATCTTAATACAGTCTGCCGAGTAAGAAGCTCGGCACAGAAGAGTACCTGAAGGAGGAGGGAGATGCACGGGTTAGGGAGGGACATGGAGAGGAGACTCAAAGCAATGGCAACACGTGCTTTTTAAATAAAACAACATAGATGCATAGGTATATGTCATGTAAAGTTTTGTACTTTACACGAATATTAGAAATGTTTTTTGTATATAGTAAATATTTAGTAATATTATCAAAAACACTACCATCAACAGATTGATTTCAAATAAGTCTGAGTTGAAGTCAATTTAAAAACGTTAAAAAAAAAAAAAAAAGAACAACCCTTCTGTGTCTGACATCAGCCCCAATATCCTTATCTAAGATATGGAAAGAGAAGCCCTTACCTGGCACCGCACTGATGCCTCCAGACAGGTGACCTCATCCAGCAACCTCAGTAGTTCTTGAAACTGATCATCCTGGTACTCAAAACGCTCTCCAAAGGTGACGGAGCAAATGATATTGGAAACTGCATTGTTGATCTTGAAGTGAGGGTTAAAAGGCTGTCCTGGAGGCGGAAGAAGAGAAGGATCTTTCAGATTGGTTTGTTTCTTTTTTCTACTGAGCGTATGACATATGACATACTGAGTACAGAACCACAGATGAGGCTCTGGCCACAGCACCCTACACAGGGTCTGACATACGCCAAGTACTCAGTCAATGCCTGGGAAGTCAAACTGATGACCAGGGTTTAAAATCAGTAATGTGTTTAATACCCATCTTCTTGTGCTTAATCCTAGAGCTGCACGAGGGCAGGGTCATGGTTAGTTGTTCACTGTTATATCCTCAGTGCCTAGCACAGTCCTGGGCACAGGATAGGCGCTTACATATTTAATAAGTATCTGTTCAGTGAATGAATGAGCCACAATCTCCCGCACCTGTCCTAGGAACACTCACCATTCTCCTCTTCTATTACCTGGATGAGGTGGTGGGCCTCCTCCTGAATGCGTTCCTCTAAGCTCTTCTTTCCTAAACCAAAGTTCCTTAGCGTTGTCAGGGCAAACCTTCTTTGCTCCTTCCATACCTGGCCATTGGACATGATCAATCCTGGGAAAAAGAAAGGCAATATCATGGCATTCTGATTCTATAATGTGAATATGTGGCAAATGGTATGAAGATGTGCATTGGAGGGAAGGAGAAGGGCATTAAGGCACCTGAAAACTATTCAGAGAAATAATCCCAAGGCAACGGATACAATGGCTAGCATTTACTGCTTGCTTGCAATGCCAGGCACTTTAGTATTTTTAATGCATTACGTAATTTAGTACTCACAGAGACTCTATGAGGTAGCTACAATTATTATACCCCCGCATCCCATTTTGCTGATGAGAAAACTGAGGCACAGGGACAAAGTAAACTTTGCAAGGTCACAGAATTAGTAAGCAGCTGAACAGGCATCCAAATCTAGGTCTGCCCGACTCTAAAGCCCATGCTTTGACTACTAGTCACACAAGTATATTTAAGTATTTGTCTTATCCTACAAGTATAAGAGATGAAAGAAATGATCTTAAAAGATGAAGGAATGACTCAAGAAAGCAAGGAGGAGTGAATATTCCATGCAGAAAGAACAGCACAGGCAAAGGAGAAAAAAAACATCTTAGTGTGTTCAACAGACCATCCTTAGTTTTATAACACAGGTAAGGCCACATTCCTTTTACTTCTTCACCTCTGGAGCACTCTTTAACTCCTTTCAATATCTGGCTTTGGCCACCACATCTAAATTAAATGGCCCTCCTTGTCGAGAAATCCAGGGATACTTTTCAACATCATTTTACCTGATATTTCGGCAGCATGAGACACTTCTTTCTTAAAACACTCTCTTCCAGTGGTGCTCAGGACACCACACTCTCCAGCAGAGAGCTTTCCATACTTTTGCGAGTTCACCGTCTGCTATCAAATTGTAAAATGATGGCGTTCTTCAAGATAAGGTCTAAAGTCTCTTCTCTTCTCACCCTATACTCCACTTCTGGGAAATCTCATCAACTCCTAAAATTTTCAATAACATGTGTTGATTGTGACCATCTATTTCTGTCCCTGAGTTCCAGACATACATATACAGCTGTCTGCTTGACTTTGCCAACTTAAAGGCATTTCAAACTCAGCATATTCATGATGGAATTCATGATTTTCTCCACACAACTTGTCACTCAAGCCAAACCAAACACATTGTCCTCCTCCAAATGTTCCTTCTTTCCATCATCTACCCGTTTGGGTGTCTACCTCAACACCTCATTCTCCCTCCATCTAGGGCATCAAGTCTTACTGGATTTATCTCCTGGATATCTTAAATACATATATCTTCATGGCCACTATCTTGGTCTAACCTACGATACTGTCATTTCTTTCCATCTCTCTAGTCCAAGCTACCTACCACCTTCTTTAACCTAAAATGCTATAATAGTCTCTTGCTTCCTGTTCTCCATTCTCTACATTGCAGCCTAAATGAGTCTTTAAAATGTACTGAGTAAATAACGATGATTCCTTTCTCTACTTCAGAGAGGCCGAGCCTGAACTCAGTCCTTCCGTTGTTCTTGTGGCCCAGAGTCTTCCATCAAATCTTTGTCCATCTCTAGCATAGTATGTCCTGTCTTTCTAGAAAGGGCAGAGCCAAGATTCCATCTCAAGCTGGCATACCTCTAAATACACGGCTTTGCTTATAAGAAATGGCAGGAATGAGTCCATATATATCAAGCAGATTTTTCATTTCATCTTGCTGACTGCCTGGGTGAACTGCTTAGGCTCTACAGAAGGGATTTCTTGACTAGTTTAGGATATTCAAAAGGATGTTTTTGGAATGGCTGAAAATCTCAGGTTAAGCTAAATGACTCCTGACTGACAACATATACATCCTAGACTCTCAGCTTGGACTTGGAAGGGACTCGGCACTCCATCAGTATTTACTGAAATGAATTTCTTCAGAGTTCCATCTCTACTAGTTCTCTGCCCACGTATATTACTAGTTCAACAGGACTAGATCAAAAACTTTTATGGTATGATCAACCGTGTAAACATGGATAGGTCAAATGACTTCCTGGAGGCCTGGGATTGACTATGGTGATGTCTAACAATTCTTAAGTGCACTGTGCCAATCACTGTGCTAACTGCTTTACATGGATGTAAATGAATGACCCAGGGGGCATATGAAAAGACTTTGTAAGGTAGAGCATATTTTTCAATGTACAACAATAAACAAGTCACTAAAAGAAAAGAGAGAGACAGTGAGGGAACAAAAGAGGTTAAAAATAAGATTGTTTAGGAGGCTAAAACAGCCTTAAAATCAGAAATGAAAACAGAAAAATAAAGAGAAAAGGATTAATATAGGAGCTATAAAAGGCAAACAAAAGTAAAAGGAGACAGGAAATTTAATACAAAGGATAAACATTTCAAATGTAGGATTAAGCACTTAAATAATAAAGTGAAGCAAAATAAACATTTAGAATAAAGAAAAATTAGAAGTGGAGGGTAGTGAAACAAGAGATTGAACCATGATTACCAAGAGACGTAATGCTGAGCAAGATTCCACTTAATCTAAGTTCTTAAACTGAAGAACCAACAGAACAAAGACACAAAAGGAGGAAAACGAAAAGTATACCAATTCTTACTCCCACCAGCAGTAGATGAGAGGGACTGTTCCTCTGAATTCTCACCAGCACTAAGCAGTGCGTGTGTGTGTGTGTGTGTGTGTGTGTTCACACAGGCACACATATCATTCTAATAGGCCCAAAAAAATGCATGCATTGTTCTAATGATTGTATTAGAACAATCTAATGAAGCATACAGATGATCAGTTATTATTATTACCATTCTGTAAAATAAATTATTTGATGGGAGAAAGTTAGGAAGCACATAAGGGGACCAGGGGCCAGGACAGGTTCCTGGAAAATGCATCTTCTCATCTGAATAGGGAGATAGGAGACACGCTTGGAAAGGTAATCTGAGCTAGAATGAGGAGAGTCTTAACGTTAGGCAAAATATTTTGGATCTTGTTTTGCTTGTAATTAGAAGTCTGAAGATGTCTGAAGAGGAGAGGTGATGTAAGTGAGTGCTTAAGAGCTTGGATTGTCAAGTTCTCAAATCCATTTAAATCTAGATTCCCCTTGCTATTTTCTGTGTGATTTTGGGGCAAGTTATTTAAGTTCTCTGTGTCTCAGTTCCTAAGTCTATAAAATGGGGGATGTTACTAGTTCCCATCTTTAGGATTGTTGTGATAAGTAACCACAATACTAGAATTAATAATAAATTATTTATTGTTATCACCATATTTGGGAGTGTATTTTAGCAAAAAGACTCTGGTAAGATATTGACAAAGGAGCAGAGGGGCGGAGGCCAAAGAGTAATTGATAGATCCAGCAATCAAGCCAGACAAGTCATGCCTGGTATGCAGCCAATAACTGGCTTTCCTCGAGTTTGTTGCTATAAACTTCTAAACAAAGGAAGAGACGGGTAGATACAGAAATAGGCATCAAACATGTGCTAGGCACCCTGGCAGTAAATTGATATTCATTAACTTATTTTATTCTTATAATAACCCTATAAAGTAGTCCCAGTTTTCAGAAAAAGAGGCACAGAGATTTAGCACATAGCTAGTGGGTGCAAAGTTTGAACTTGTTCTAACTCACTCTGTGTGTTAAACAAAAGAATGAAGACATCCTTAAACAAAAGGATGCAGACATTCTCTCTCCTTCTGAGTGATGAAGCTCCCTAAGTATTAGCTGGCCACATGACTTTCCAATCCAAAATCCCATTTCCCAGCTTCTCCCTCCACGTGTGGCCAATGGGACATGGGTAGGGGTGATGTGTGCATCTTCTGGGTCACATCCTTAAACAAAAGCTGCTTGCACACCACCTCCCCCTTTCCCCTTCCCATGGACCAGAAGTCCTATATGACGGTGTTGCAGGACTAAGAGCAACGAGGCAGAAGGAACCGGAGTTTTTGGATGACCTCGTGGTACAAAGCAGCCTTCTTATCCTGGACGCCCTGCCTGCAGCTGAACTCATTTGTGAGAGAGAAATAAATTTCAATCTTTTTTACACCACTGGATTGCAGGGTCTCTTTGTGACAAGCAGTTCAATGTATATCCTAACTAATACACTTATCTACCTTATCTACATTCTTCCACTTTAGTGCAATAAGATTTTCTCTGATTTAAATAAATGGTCCTATAATAAGCCATACAGCTATGGCAGAAAAAGTTTAGAATAGGGAGAAAAAAACAAGAAGTTTCCCTCATGCCATTCAAATAGGCCAGTTTCTTCACTGCCTCTCACTCTGTTTTAGCTCATGCCACTTTCCACCATTTAAAATCTCCCGTCCCCTACATCACTTAGCCACTTACCTAACATTCCTTTAAAGTTCAGCCCAATTTATTTGAATATTCTGCAAGACGTTATCCCCGGGGTTTCCCACTCACAGTGATCCCGTCTCCTGAGATCTCATTTGGTTACCACGAGTTTACATGCACGTTTCATCATACACTTCTTGTACTGTGCCTCCCATATATGCTTAATGTTTGTTGAATAAATGCACTTATGAATAAATCAATTATCTTCTCTAACTATATAATGAAAAGTCAAGTGGCAGAAGGGGAGAACAGGTGTACCAGTCAAACAGTCCTGGGTTCAAGTCCTTATTTTGCCATTATTTATGCCGAATAACTCAGACAAATCACTTTACTGTTTTCTACCTGTTTCCTCAGTGGTAAAATGGAGACACCACGAGACAATGCCTAACTTATGTGTTTATTGTGGAGATTAAATGAAAATGAACATATAATCCTAATACAAGACCTAGCAGATAGTTGGTACTTACTGTTTCCAAATTGCCAGAATGTAAATTTTATTATGACTAAATCACACCATTTCACTCCATTTGTTTTACAACCAAAACTGTAAAAAATGCAAACCTATATAAAATACAATAAAAGTTGTGATGAAAAATCATTGGGCCAGGGATAAGATCATAGCCTCAGTATCATCACTGGCCAGTTTTATAACATTAGGCAAATCACTTAACCTCTCTAGTGGTAAAGCAAGGGTGCAGATCAAAGCTCTGATTCCAGACAAGAGTGAGAAAAAGCATTCCATTTTACTCCTTCTCCTAATGAGGATACCAATTGGCACAGAAAAATAACTCCAAGAAAAGCCTGATCTCTAGTCAATGGACCAGAAAAAGGGTGGCCCAGCAGGACAGAACTTTTAACCTTTCTACCTCCCTGTTGTGGAGGCAAACACCATGAAAAAGATGTGACTCTTCACCACCCTGATGGGTGCTGCAGCACTGGAGAATATGGGTGGGAATTGTCTTCACCCTACCTCTGCAGCAATAAGGCGATGCCCCTCCCCTGCTGAGTCTGTGAACTGAATTGTGACTGTCTCCCCTGAACTCCAGTAAAGACACTCCCATGAGGAGTCAGGGGCAAAATTCTGATTTCTACCCTTCTCTGACAGAAATCAGGAGATGTCCCTTCCCCATGGAGCAGATATGGGTAGATCTCCAACTTCCATCCCCACCCCTTGCAGTAAGGAAGAGGCTACTCTACCCAGAGGGGTCCCTGTCTTTTGTCTCTATCCTTATTCTCTCCAGCCTGCACTGATAAGATGGTGGGTGGAGTACTGTGGAAGGGAGCAATACATAAGTGGGGTAGACCAGCATAGCACTGCAGAGGCTCTCTAACCTAAATTGGCATTTGAACCACAATCCACAAAACAGGTTGACTATCTGCCAAGATGAAAGATTTACATAGTAGCCAGAGTCATAGAATACACAAAATGTCCAGGATATAGTCCAAAATTACTCACTTTACCAAGAACCAAGAAAATCTCAACTTGAATGAGTTGACACCAATACTGAGATGACGCAGATGTTAGAACTACAGGATAGAGATTTTAAAGCAGCTATTATAAATATGTTTTGGAAAACAATTACAAACACTCTCAAAAAAATTTAAAAAATAGAAAATCTTAACAAAGAAAAAGAAAACATATATGAGAACCAAAGAGAAATTTTAGAACTGATAAATACAATAACTTACACAAAAAAACCAACAGAGCAACTCAACAGCAGAGTGCTAATGACAGAAGAATCAGTGATATTGAAGACAGAACAATAGAAAGTATCCAATCTGAACAACACAGAGAAAAAAAACAAAACTGAGCCTCAGGAACCTATGTTAGAATAACAAATGATCTAACATTTGTGCGATCAGTGTCCAAGAGTCCCAGGAGAAAAGGAAAAAACTGTGGAATTAAAAAATATTAGAAGAAAAAATGCCTGAAAACTTGTCAAATTTGGTAATAGACAAAGCTACAGATCCAAGAAGCTGAGTGAACCCAACAAACCCAAAGAATTCAACACCAAGACATAGCAAAATCAAATCTTTGTAAACTCAAAACAAAGAAAACTTCTTGAAAGCAGGCAGAGAGAAACAACTCATTACCTATTGAGAACAACAATTGAAATGACAGCAGATTTCTCATCAGAGACCACAGAGGTCAGAAAGAAGTAGTACACGGGCCGGCCCCGTGGCTTAGCGGTTAAGTGCGTGCGCTCCGCTGCCGGCGGCCCGGGTTCGGATCCCGGGTGCGCACTGAGGCACCACTCCTCCAGCCATGCTGAGGCCGCGTCCCACATACAGCAACTAGAAGGATGTGCAGCTATGACAGACAACTATGTACTGGGGCTTTGGGGGAAAAATAAATAAAATCTTTAAAAAAAAAAAAAAAAAAAAACAAGAAAGAAGTAGTACAACATTTCAAAATGTTGAATGAAAGAAATTGACAACTTAGAATTCTATATCCAGTGAAAATATACTTCAGAAATGAATGTGAAATAAAGACATTCTTAAATAAAGAAAAGCTAAGAGAATCTTTTTGCCAGCAGACCAGCTCTAAAAGAATGGCTAAAGAAAGGTCTTCAGATAGAAAGGAAATGATAATGGTACAAAACTTGGAACACTGGGAATGAAGAAAGAGCAAGAGAAAGGGTAAATAAATGGGTAAACATAATAGATTATTCTTCTCCTCTTGAATTTAAAAAATGTTTGACAGTTAAAAAAAATTATATTATCTGATGTGGTTCTCAATGTACAAAGAGATACTATTTAAGACAATTATATTATAAAGCGGGGAGGGTGAAGGGACCTAGATGGTCATAAGGTATCTCTGTGCCACTTGAAATGGTAAAATGTTGATACTAGTAGACTGCAATAAGCTATGTTTGCATATTGTAATCTTTAGAGCAACCACTTAAAACATAATACAAAGAGATATACTCAAAAACACTACAGATAAATTAAAATGGAGTTCCTAGACAAAATGTTCAAGTGACTCCCAGGAAGACAGGAAAGGAGAAAGAGAGGAATAAAAAACAAAGGGAAAAATAGAAAACAAATAATAAAATGGCTGACTTAAATCTTAACATATCAATACTTACATTAAATATAAATGATCTAAATTCACCAAGTAGAAGACAAAGATTGGCAGAATGAAAAAAAAATGATCCACCTATGTGCTATCTACAAGAAACTCATTTCAAATATAATGATATAAGTAGAGTAAAAGTGAAAGAATGGAGAAGCATATACTGTGCAAATACTAATCAAAAGAGAGCTGGCCTGACTATATTATATCAGATAAATAAAGTCCAGGCCAAGAAAAATAAAAAAGGACATTATATAATAAGGAAAGAGTCAATTCACCAAGACGGCATAACAATTTTAATGTGTATGTACCAAATACAGAGAGTTGCCAAATACATAAAGGAAAAACTACCAGAACTGACTAGAAAAATAGACAAACCTGTAATTATAGTTGGAGACTTAAACACGCCTCTCCTAGTAACTGACAGAATCAGTAGATAAGAAATCAGCAAGGGTATAGAAGAACTAAACAACATGATCATCCAATAAGATCAAATTGACATATACAGAACACTCTGCCCAACATTAGACTACAGTTTTTTCAA
This sequence comes from Ceratotherium simum simum, assembly GCF_057802395.1. Taxonomy (NCBI): domain Eukaryota; kingdom Metazoa; phylum Chordata; class Mammalia; order Perissodactyla; family Rhinocerotidae; genus Ceratotherium; species Ceratotherium simum. The sequence continues at coordinate 17,832,170 of NC_141921.1, read as the reverse complement.
GTATGCATGGGACTGTATCTCGGGTCACAAAACCAACCTTAACATATTTTAAAAACTGAAATTATACAAAGTACGTCCTTTGACATACTGGGATCCAACTGGAAATCATTAACAGAAAGAAAGCAGGAAACTCTCCCCATATTTGGAAATTAAACAGCACATTTCTTAAACAAAGGTACAGGTTTAGGAGCCTAGCTTTAAAACTCTGTGTCTGATCCTGTCACTTAGTGTTACCAATTGGGTGTTTCTCCCAGAAAGTGATAAAATCTTCTGCACCTGTACCTGAGGATACAGGCATGTGTTTAAAGTGCTCTAGGCATTTCTAGGGAAAGGGGAACCGATATCTGTTGTGCACCTACTATAAGCTATGTTAATACTGACCTTTCACTGTTTTGTTAAATCTTCACATCCACCTATCCCAGTGTTGTCTCTCAGCAAGTTCCCTGTGCAGAGAGGCAGGAAACCAGCTGAGGATTCTTGAGAAAATGATGGATGTTGGAGGGAATTTTAAGGAATTCAGAGTGGCCGCAGTTAGGGACCCCTGATGAGATGATTATAAAGTGGAAAGAGGCTAGGTCAAGAAGGGTTCCATGTAGCTCCCTAAGACGTCTGAACTTTGGGAAGCAGCAGGAAGCACTGAGAAAATTTAAGCAGAGGAGTGACATTTTAAAGTGATTACTTTTAGAGAGTGGATTGCAGGGAGAAGAGGCAGCAGGTGAGGGGCTCAGCCTTTGTGGTGGTGGGAGCAACTCAGTGGAAAAGTGGTCAGGATTTAGGTATTATCGTCACTTGACACACGGGAAATGGAGCCTCCGAGAGGGAAAGTACAGCATTTTTTTCAAGGATAATCATATTAAAGGCGACAAGGTGATCATATTATAAATAGAATATTCCAACAATAATCAACATGACACCCAATTAAATGAGTTAAGGAACATAACACGTCTAGCACCTAACTAGTAAACAGTTGACAGTATTTCACCCCTAGAAAGGGCAGGTAAAAACATGTCAGTTGATGGCGAGGAAGAGGTGGCTCAGCGCGGCTTTCCCAGGGTACAGACACTAGCGGCAGAGCCACCCATCCTCCCGCCCTCCGTCCCCAGAACGGCCCTCGGCCTGCGGGTCAGGTCAGGCCGGCTCCTACCCGCTGAAGCGTCAGGTGCGACTGCTCAAAGTCCAGATGGAAGAAGTTGCCGACGAAGGGCAGGCTCGGGGGCCCCGGCGGGTAGTTCTTCGGGCGCCGCCTTGTGAGGAAACGGGCACAGAGAAGAAAAGCCACGGCGCCCAGCAGGAGAGCGCGCAGATGGAGCGCCGTCCACGCCGCCAGGGAGCCCGTCGCCGCGAGCATGGCTTCAGCGCCCGCCGCTCCTCCGCGGTCTGAGCGGGGACGGTCCCCCTGTCCCTGCGGCGCCCCCGCATCCCCGCCCCGCGCGCTGTGCGCCCCGCCCGCCGAACCCTGTCCCCGCTCCTCGCTGGCCCCACCTCCTGCCGCGCCCGTGACCGCCCCCTCCCGCTCCGGCCCTCTCCGCCCCCCCCCCCCCCCCCGTCCCCCTGCTGGCCCTCCCACCCGCCAGTTCCGGCCGCTGGACTCTCGGGAGAACCCGCACTTGGAAAGTCTTTCTCTGAGAGCGTTGGGGCTCCGGGGTGTATGGTTTCAGTGCATCCCAGAGCGCCACAGACATTTGAGCTCCCCGTGGTTTTCAGTCACTGTCTCGCCCAAGGATTGGAGCCGTGCCTGGTCGTGACAACAGCAGCACCTGACATTTGTTCGGTGCTTCCTCTGTGCCAGGCAGCGCACTCGCCTCTTTCCATAAATTGCTTCATTCTGACAATTAGGCAGATGCTCTTCTTAGTCCCATCTTGCAGTTGAGGAAACTGAGACAGAGAGATTAAGTACCAAATGTGTGGTGAATAAACGAATCCACCGGTCTGCAAAACATCTCAAGGAGGTCCTGTATTTGTGACTGTTTTGAAGATTCGAAAACATTACATCCAAGCCCCTGGCACTGAGCCTAGTGCTTAATTAACCTTGAAGGAAGATGTCCTAGTCTTTGTCCTTTTTGGTTTGCCCTGTGCGAGCCCTCCTCTGAAGCGCCAGGGACAGTGCTAGGCCCCCAGGTTCCAACCTTCCATGCCATCCTGTGTGTGCCTACCTGTGTCTCACCGTTTGTGAGATACTCCGAACATGAAGCACAGTTCTGGAATAGTATAGCATGCACTCACGTACTCAACATATTTATACACAGTCTGCTTAAAATCTTTTTTTTAAACGAAATGAAACAGAATTGAAGTCTCTTTTCTAGCTTTCCGAAATCCCGAGGGAGAGTCGTCAGAGCTTAACTTGTATCCTTCCAGCCCATATCGTCCTGTTTTACTGCAGTCGTTATGCATCCATACAGTATTCCTAATATTTACATAAATGTTATTTTTAAAGGAATTATTCTACAACTGCTTTTTTTTTTAACTCAGTATTATGTTGGAGATCAATCCACGTTGATAGATGTGGATTTATTTCATTCACTTTAAAAGGTATTCTATCACTACACCACATTTATTTATCCATTTTCATAGCAATGGACATTTAGGTTTGTTATCTCCCTTTTGCCCCTTTTAGGTTTTTTTTTTTTTTTTTTCATTAAAAACAATGCTGCAGGTGAGAGATTGTGCCATGGACTTGAATGGATGATGTTACAATTGATTTACAATTAGATAACCTCTACTGACCTCTTTTCACACATTTGTATAAATGAAGTGCTGGACTGTACCTAAAAGCTGCAAAAATTAATGATTTAGATATATTTATAATAAACTGATTTAACCTTCTTCTATAAGAAGAAAAATTAAGACCAGTTATTTGAAAACAAAGATGTACCTTCACCTTCCAATTTGGTTTCTCATTGTTCCTTCTTAAGTAAGGTCTTAAAGCTGTGATTGGCACTTTTTCTCCTAATGGTTACTCTCAGCAACATTGTGTAGCCTGTGGAAAGTAGAAAGGAAAAGGAATTTTTAACTTTAAGAATTTATTATCAGCATAACCTTCCCTAGTTGAATATTGTTCTCTTCTTGTTCCTTAAGTCAAACTACAAATCAACACAGGTATTTGGTTCCTAATATTTTAAAACGTAATATGACTTCTAAAAAGTATTTTGCATAAGGTTGTGTATGTATTGTGTATATACCGCAGGCTTAAGTTAATGGCTTTGATTTATGTTCTAAAGAGAAGTGAATAACACAAAAGTTAATATCCTTAGTTATAACCGTATGAGGTGAGTACTGCCATTGATGTTACGTGCTGTTTGTACTTGTCCCGTTATGTTCTCTGTCTTGTACTAACCAATCTCCTGAATCATTGAGTTGCTCTACAAAAAAAGGAAAAAAAGAAAGAAAAAGGAAAAAGCTTGATATGTGTACATATTTTTTGTTGATCAAGTCACACACATGGAAACATGCAAAGCAACTATGTAGAATATTAATCAAATTCTTGGTTTAATATTACTAATGGGCAGAATTGCACAGTGAGAAATTATTGGATTAGTCCCTTCATTGGTCCTGTGCCATGTGAATTCCTGATTAAACTGGTGATCCATTAATAAATTAATCATTAATTGTGATAACAACCGTCAAGTTATTTTTTTCAGCATTAGTTGAAAATCATGTGAAACCTGTCTATCTAGAGAAGTAACACTCTATAAATATTAACAAATAACTTAGCTAGAGTATTTTTATGCTTTAAATTATATGTCAAGCATTTAAAGTGAATTTGAGATTAAAAGTAAGGCATATTTTCTAAGCAACAACAATAATTTCTTAATTTGCAAATTTCTTATTTTAGGAATTAGAGTAGTTTGATTTTTTAATTTTTATTAGTTGTTTTATATCTTTTTCTACCACATGAATATATTGTTTGACAATTGGAAGACACAAAATTTTTGAATGCTTTTAAGGATTTAGTATAAAAATTGATTGATGTGATGTATTATTTTAACTAAAAAGTAACTTGGCCCATCATATCTTTCAGGTGTTTTTAGGATTTTTTTTCATTATTTGAAAGTTGAAGACATTTCTGTCATAAATGTAAACAAACTTAACCTAAATATATTAAAAATATTCTTGGGTACTCTATTTGTATATCTTTAATGACCTGAAAATCTGAGGGCTAATCTAAACTTGCATTTTTTAGAATATTCAAGAAGAAAAATTACTACTTTTAATACCAGTAATTTAGATTTCATGAACATTTTGATGAGGAATAGTAGTACATACTATAAGTATTGACAAAACTCTGAAAGTTCCTTTCTATAAAATATAAAATACTCAATATTTAAATAGAGTCAGGCATGGGAGACCAGTGTTTAACATAGGGTGTTTTGTGTTTTGTGTTTTGTGTTTCTATTACAAGTAAATTGCAAGTATAACATTTTAATATTTGCCAACATGCTTTTATAAAAGAAAATCATAAATTACTAAGCTTTAAAAAAATGTGAAGGAGAAGTAAAGATTTTCTCAAAGAAGAATTGAGGAAATTTGTTGCTAGAAGACCTGCCTTACAAGAAATGTTTAAAGAATTTCTTCAGAAACAAGAAAAAAGATCTAGGTCAGAAACTCAGATCTACGTAAGGGAAGGAATAGCATTAGAGAAGAAATAAATGAAGGTAAAATAAATCTTTTATTTTCCTTATTCTTAATTCATCTAATAGATAACAGTGTGTTCAAAATAAAAATAGCAACAATGTATTCAATGATTATAGCTTATAGATAAGTGATATGAAGGATGCAATATTATAGGGGACAAAAGAAAGGAATTAGGAAAACTCTGTTATAAGGTACTTGCACTACTGATAAAGCAGTATAATGTTATTTACAAGTGGATTCCAATCAGTTGGAAATGTATTATGTAAACTCTAGGGCAACTACTTAACAAGCTTAAACAAAGAAATATAACTGATATGCTAAGACAGAAGAGACAATGGAATTATATACAATGCTCAATTAAAGCCAGAGAAGGCATAAAAAGAGTGAAACAAAAAATCAAGAGCAACAGATAGAAAACAGTAATGAATATGGTAGATATTAATCTAACTTTATCAATAACCCCTTTAAATATCAATGCCCTAAATGCACTAATGAAAAGAAAGAATCTGTTAAAGTGGATTAAAAAAAAAAACAAGACCTCTTTCAGGCTGTTCATTATTAGTGTATTAAAATACAACTGATTTTGTATGTGAATTTTGTATCCTGCAACTTTGCTGAATTCATTTATTAGTTCTAACAGGTATTTGTTTGTTTGATTTTTGGTGTAGAATCTTTAGGGTTTCCTACATATAAGATAATGTCATCTGCAAATGGAGATAATTTTAGTTCAGCATCAAAAAGAATAAAATACTTAGGAATAAACTTCACCAAGAAGGCAAAAGACTTATACACTGAAAACTATAAAACACTGTTGAGAGAAATTAAAGACACAAATAAATGCAAAGGCATCTCAGGTTCATGGATTGGAAGACTTAATATTGTAATAATGTCCATATTACTCAAAGTGATTCAACACAATCCCTATCAAGATCCCAATGGAATTTTTTACAGAAACAGAAAATATAATCCTAAAACTCATATGGAACCACAAAGGACCCATATAGCCAAAACAATCTTGAGAATGAGGGACAAAGCTGGTGGCCTCACACTTCCTGATTTCAAAACATATTACAAAGCTACAGTAATCAAAACAGGATGGTACTGGCATAAAAACAGACATACAGACCAATGGAACAGAATAGAGAGCCCAGAAATAAACCCACACACATGGTCAAATGATCTTCAACAAGGGAGCCAATATTAAACAATGAAGAAAGAATAGTCTCTTCAACAAATGGTGCTGGGGAAACTGAATATCCTCATACAAAAGAATGAAATTGGACCTTTATCTTACACCATATACCACAATCGACTCAAAATGGATTAAAGGCTTAAATATAAGATCTAAAAGTATAAAACTCCTAGAAGAAAACATACAGGAAAAAGCTTCATAGCGTTGGTCTTGGCAATGATTTCTTGGATATGCCAACAAAAGCACAGACAACAAAAGCACAAATAGAAAAGTAGGAGCACATCCAACTAAAAAGCTTCTGCACCAGAAAAAAAATGGTCAACAGAGTGAAAAGGAAACCTATAAAAGGGGAGAAGATATTTGCAAACCACATATCTGATAATATCCAAAATATATAGGGAACTCCTATATCTCAAGAGCAAAACAAACAAACAAACAAAAACTTGATTTAAAAATGGGTTACGGGGCTGGCCCATGGCATAGCGTTCGGGTTCTTGCATTCCGATTCAGCGGCCTGGGGTTCACCAGTTCGGATCCTGGGCGTGGACCTGCTCGCTGCTCATCAGGCCATGCTGGGGCGGTGTCCCACACGGAGGAGCTGCAACTCCCCAACTATGATACACAACTGTGTACCGGGGCTTTGGGGAGAAAAAAGAAGAAGAGGAAGATTGGCAACAGATGTTAGTGCAAGGCCAATCTTCCTCAAAAAAAAAAAAAAGGAACAAAAAAAATGGGTTAAAGACTTGAATACACATTTGTAAAATGTAAAAAAGACTTACAAATGGTCAACAGGTACATGAAAAGATGCTCAACATCACTAATCATAGGGACATGCATATCAAAACCACAATGAGGTATCATTTCACACCTGTTAAGATGACCATAATTTAAAAACACAAACACACACACAACAGAAAATAATAAACAGCGGCGAGAAAGTGGAGAAATTGGATGCCTTGTGCACCGTAGGTGGGAATGTAAAATGGCATGGCCATTATGATATACAGTGTGAGTTTCCTTAAAAAGTTTAAAATAGATCTTTCATATGATTCTGAAATCCCACTTCTGGGTATTTAGCCAAAAGAACTGAAATCAGGATCTTAAAGAAATACTTGCATTTCCTTGCTCATGGCAGCATTATTCACAATAGCCAAGATGTGGAAAGAAACTAAATGTCCATTAATGGATGAATGGATAATGAAATTGTGGGTTATACATACAATGGAATATTCTTCAGCCATAAAAAAGAGAAAGAAATCCTGTCATATGCTACACCATGAATGAACCTTGAGGACATTAAGCTAAGTGAAATAAACCAATCACAAAGGACAAATATTGCATGATTCCACTTACATGAGATGTCTAAAATAGTCAACTCATAGAAGAAAGTAGAATGGTGGTTGCCAGGGGCCGCGGGGAGGAAAAAATGGGGAAATTTCTGTTCAATGGGCACAGAGTTTCAGCTATGCAAGATGAAAAAGTACAAGAGATCTCTGTACAACATTGTACTTATAGTTAACAATACTATAGTGTACACTTAAAAACTTTGTAAAGGAGGTAGATCTCATGTTGTTTTTTACCACAATAAAAAAAACCCCACAAGGCCTAACTGTATGTTTTCTACAAGAGACCCACTTTAAATGTAAAGACACAGATAGATTGAAATCAAAGGAAAGGAGAAAAATATACCATGCTAACATCAATAAAAGGAAAGCTGGAGTAGCTATGTTAATTGCAGACAAAAGTGATATCTTTTGGGCAAGGAAAATTATCATGGATAAAAAAAGGCATTACATGATGATAAAAGGTCAATTCTGCAAGCAGATATAACAATCCATAACATGTATTCACGTAAAAGCATATCTTCAAAATACTTGAGGCAAAAACTGATGAAATTGAAAGAAAAATAGATGAATCCACTCTTATAGTAGAGACTGCAATACCACTTTGTCAGCAATTTTTTTATGATAGTCCTGGAAATATCTTTTTTTATTGAAGTATATTTGACATATACAACATATAGTTGACTATATACATATAGTTCATGGTACTGAACAGCACCATCAATCAACCGGATCTAACTGACAGTTATAGAATATTTCACCCAACAAGAGCAGCATACACATTCTTGTCAAGCTCATGTGAAACATTCATCAAAAATAGATCACTCTTTGGGCTATCAAACACACTTTAACAAATATAAAAAATAGAAATCATACAAAGTATGTTCTCATACTACAGTGGAATTAAACTACAAATCAATAACAGAAAGATAGGTGAAAAACCTCAAAATACTTGGACATGAAACACCACACCGCTAAGATAAACGTGGCTCAAAGAAGAATCTCTAGAAAAATCAAAAAACATTTTGAATGGAATGAAAATGAAAATATAACATCAAAATTTTGGGGATGCAGTGAAAGAAAGGCTTAGAGGGAAATATATAGCATTGAATGCATATATTAGAAAAGAAGAAAGATCTAAAATAAACACTATCAGCTCCTACCTTAGGGTATTAGAAAAAGAAGGGGAAAATGAAATACAAAGATAGCAGAAGAAAATAAATAATAAAAATTAGAGCAACAACCAATGAAATTGAGAACAAGAAAAACAAATAGAGAAAATTAAAGAAACCAAAAGCTGGTTCTTTGAAACAATCAATAAAAGTGATAAACCTCTAGCCAAGTTAACTAAGAAAAAAAGAGAGAAGATACAAATTACTGTCATAAATGAACAAGGGGCCATAGCCACTGATGTCATGGGCATTAAAAGTATAATAAGGGAAGTAGTTTATGGTACTGGTACAGCACCAGTGTGTGAACAATTCTATGCCCACAAATTTGATAACCTAGACAAAATGGACCAATTCCTTGAAAGAGACATTCTACCAAGACTCATACAAGGAGGAATAGACATTTCAATAGGCTTGTCTCTATTAAACAGATTGAATCAGTAATTAATAACTTTTCAAAAAAGAAAGCACTAGACGCAGATTGTTTCACTGATGAATTCTACCAAAATTTTAAGGAAGAAATTATATCAATTCTCTACAATCTCTTCCAGATTATAAAAGCAGAGGGCATATTTTCTAACTCATCCTATGAGGTTGGCATTAACCTAATAACAAAACCAGACAAGACATTACAAGAAAGGAAATCCAATATCTCTCATGAACATAGATGCCAATATCTTCAACAAATTATCAGCAAATCAAATCCAGTGATGTATAAACAGAATTATACACCATGACCAAGTGGGATTTATTCCAAGTATGCAAAGTTAATTCAATACTTGAAAATCAATTAATATAGCCATCATATCAATAGATGCAGAAAAAGCATTTAACCAATTCTAACACCCATTCATGATAAAACTTTCAGCAAATGAGGAATAGAGGGAAATGTCATCAACTTGACAGAGAACATCTACAAAAACTTATAGCTAACATCATACTTAATGGTGAAAAACTAGATGTTTTCTCCACAAAATCAGAAACAAGGTATGAATGTCCTCTTTCACCACCTTATTCAACATTGTGCTGGAAGTCCTAGCTAATGCAATAAAAGGCATATAGATTGCAAAGGAAGAAACAAAACTATCTGAGTTTACAGATGCCACATTTGTCTATGTAGAAAATCCCAAAGAATTAACAAAGTGTCTCCTGGAACTAGTAGCAATTATAGCAAGGTTGCAGGATACAAGATTAATATACAAAGTCAATTTCTTTCTTAAATACCAGCAATGAACAATTGGAGTTTGAAATTAAAGACTCAATACCATTTACGCACCAAAGCAAACAAAAACAAAAGAAAGAAATCCTTAGGTGTATATCTAACAAAATACATAAAATATGTATATGAGGAAAACTACAAAACTCTGATGAAAGAAATCAAAGAACATATAAATAAGTGGAGAGATGTTCCATGGTCATGGATAAGGAGACAGTACTGTCAAGATGTCAGTTCTTCCCAAATATATGTACAACTATACACATTATATGTATACATGTGTGTATATATATATTTTTTTTCAATGAAATCCCAATCAAAATCCCAGCAAGTTATTCTGTAGATATTGACAAATTGATTCTGAAGATTACGGAAAGGCAAAAGACCCTTAGTATCTACAGCACAAAGAATCAAGCCTAATGTTTTAGTTAATAATAGTATATCCATATTAGCTCATCAATTGCAACAAATGTAAAATATTCATAATAAGTGAAAATGTGTTTGTAGAGCAGTGAAGGGGTGTATAGGAACTCTCTATACTTTCCACTCAATTTTTCTGTAAGTCTGTAAAAAAATCAACAAACTGATTCTAAAGTTTATATAGAAAGGCAAAAGACTGAGAGTAGCAAACACAATATTAAAGGAGAAGAAACAAGTTGGAGGACTGACACTACCTGACTTCAAGACTGACTATAAAGCTACAATAATCAAGACTGTGTGCTGTTAACAAAAGAATAGACAAATAGATCTGGAACAGAATAGAGACCCCAGAAATAGACTCACACAAATACATTCAACTGATATATGCAATTTTTTCTTTCATGGATTGTGCTTCTGCCATTGTATCTAAAAACTCATTGCCAAATCGAAGGTCACCTAGATTTTCTCCTATATTATTTTCTAGAAGTTTTATAGTTTTGAATTTTACATTTAGATCTATGGTTCATTTTGAGTTAATTTTTATGAAAGGTGTAAGGTCAGTGTCTAGATTCATTTTTTTTTTTGCATGTGGATGTCCAGTTGTTCCAGCACCACTTGTTAAAAAGACTACCCTTTCTCCATTGAATTGCCTTTGCTCCTTTGTCAAAGATGAGTGGACAATATTTGGGTGAGTCTATTTCTGGGCTGTCTATATGCTCCACTGATCTATTTGTCTATTCTTTTGCCAACACAACACTGTCTTGATTACTGTAGCTTTATAGTAACCACACTCAAGTAGGTACTGTTATGAACCCCATTTTATAAATGAAGAAATGGAGGCACAGAAAGGTAAAGTATCTGCTTTTTAACAATTAAGCAAAACTAGGTTAATGTTTTGATTGTAGGTGGTGGTGCTGTTTGTTGAGATGGGGAAAACTGAAAGAAGGACAGGTTTGGGTAGGGATATAAAGAATTCTCCTTTGGCTATGTTAAATTTGATATATTTATTCGATATCCAAGTGGACATGTAAAGTGGACAGTTGAATGTTCAGGTCTGGTGTTCCGCGAAGAAATATTTTTAAATCATGGGATTGGATGATGTCACCTAGGAATAGTATGCATGGAGGAATAAAGAGGTCCCGGGAGAGACTCTTGGGAATGACAACACTTAGCAGTGGAAAAGAGAAGGAACCAACAAGAGTCCTGAAATAAAGATCAGCCAAATGGAGAAACAGAGAAAAAGCCTTTCATAATTACCCCCATGAGAGAGAGTCTGAAAGTGCAGATGATAGTTAGCAAAAGTTTTACAGGCATATAGACTGGTCATGAGAAAACAGGGATGGAGGAAGAGGAATATGTGGTTGGAGCAACGCAGAGGTCAGAAAATTGTTCTCAGAAGTAGAGAGCCTAAGGGTAAACAAGTCTGGAAACACATTCAGAAGCTGAAGTTTAGCGAGGAAACAGGCAAGTCAGCAAGTCTGGACAAGTACATTCCACGATTTCAGGTTTAGCGGCAGAAGCTTGCAGGATCTTGCAAAGGCGTTGCAGGAAAGATCATCAGCCTGTATAGGAGACAGGAGGAGAAAAAGGAGACTCTGGCATCACAGAGGACATAAGAGAAAAGATTTTCAAGAAGGAAGGAATAGTCAGTGTGTTGAATGTGTGGAGACAAGGTAAGATAAGAACAGAGTAGTGACACTTGGAGTTGTCGATATGGAAACCAGTGGTGATTTCAGAGTATCCCAGGTGAGTGGTGAGAGAGAAAGCTTGGTTGTGGTGCGCGGAAGGCACCGGAGCTGAAGGGGAGACAGTGTTCAGAATGCAGCTGCCTGTGTATGTGCGTCTGTTTTCTGAGTCATCCTTTCATGTATAAATCATTGCTTACTATAGATATGATCCTAAACCTTGCAATTTGCACTTAACAAAATGTCTCAGCAATCACTAAACGTAGGTACAGATCTATGCAGTTTAAAAAAATGGCTGCATATAATGCCTCTACGATGAATATTGATGTTGTTTCTAGCCATTTAATATGATAAACAATGCTTCAGGGAGGACGTTTGTGGTTGCATTTTTAAGTTCTTGTGTGAGTGTGTCTACAGGATAAATTCATGAAAGTAGAACAATTGGATCAAAGGCTATGCTCATTTAAATACTGATAAATGTAACTGGATTTTCTGCAGTCTCATCACCTAGGTACGAGGGTGTCTGCTACTCCACATGCTTGCCAACTTAGAACTAATGATTATTTGCCAATTGGATAAATAAAAAATGATTGCATTTGATTTCAATGTTACTATTTATTATTTTTAAGCTCAGAAGTGATGTTGTGCATATTTTTGTAGAAGCCATTTGCATTTATTTTTCTCTAAAATTATGACCTTCACCGAGTTTTTTTTTTTCTATTAGTTGATTGTTTTCTTACTGATTTGTATGTACCATAGTATTTTAAGGCAACTAGACTTTTATCTATTATTTATGTTGTTAATATTTTCCTCACATTTTTCCTAGTCTTTACTTTGATTATAGTGATTTTACCATATAGAAGTGTTGTTTTTTAACGGAGGCAGGATTATCAACCTTTCTTTCAGGGCTTTATTGCTTTGTGTCATGCTTAGAAAAACCATCTCAACTGCAATAATATAATATAATATAATTTCCCCACATTTTCTTTGAATTCATATATGATTTAATTTTTACTTTAATATTTTTGACCATCTGACACTTATTTTGCTATGAGAAGGAGGTATAGATCTAACTTCATGTCCCCCTATGGCTATCCAACTTGCTAACTCATCTATCTTCTTCCTACTGATTTAAAATGCTATTTTTATTTTTTTAGAAAGTAAAATCCTCTTTCTCTTTCTCTCTTTTATTTGTCTATCATCTATCCCTTCAACTGATCTATCTAAGACTATTTGGGCCCTCCATTGGTTCTGTTGATCTTTTTATCTATCCATGTGCTAATACAAGCCTTTTCTGAAATTACAGAAGCTTAATTATTTTCTTCGATAAATTTTTAGTCTTAGTCCACAACTTTCTTTTGTTTCATATTTTTCTGGCTAATCCTTTAAGTTTGATTTTCATTATAAACTAGGGAACCAGCTGAGCTAGCCAATTACAAGGAAAATCTTGGTGGTAACTGGATTAGGATTGTATAAAACCCATTCCTCTCACAGTCTTCCAGATCTCAGAAATGAGAAGTCCATCCTTCTAGCTTCTCAGCCAAAGAACTGTTGAATCATACTCATTTCCTCTCTTTCTTATACTTCAAATGTAAATCAGCAAATCTAACTGAGTCTGTATTCAAAACATATCTGGAATCCAATCATTTCTCACCACCTCCACTGCTAACATCCTTCCACAAGTCATCCTCACCTGTCATGTGGATTATTGCAAAAGCCCAGTCTTCCTGCTTCTGTGGTTGCCTTTTGAACATTTATGCACATTCATACCAGACAATTCATTAAAAAACAAAATCAGGGGCCGGCCCGGTGGCGCAAGCAGTTGGGTGCGCGTGCTCCGCTGCAGCGGCCCGGCAGTCGCTGGTTCAGATCCCGGGCGCGCACAGACGCACCGCTTGGCAAGCCATGCTGTGGCGGTGTCCCATATAAAGTGGAGGAAGGTGGACATGGACGTTAGCCCAGGGCCAGTCTTCCTCAGCAAAAATAAAAGAGGAGGATTGGCAGATCCTATGATGTTAGCATAGGGCTGATCTTCCTCACCAAAAAAAAAAAAAAAATCAGATCATATCATTCAACTCCTCAAAATAGCTGTCTAATGGCTTTAATCCTCATGATGTCCTGAAAGGCCCTATATCATCTTGGCTCTTGTAATCTCTCTGACCTTATCAGTTCCTCTCCCCCTTTTTCAGTCTACTGAGGTCGTGCTACCTTCCTTGAACATGCCACGCACCCTCCTGACTCAGAACCTTTGCACCTGCTCTTTTCTCTCCCTGCAAAGTTCTTCCCCTAGATATCTGCACGGCTCTCTCCCTAACCTCCTCCTGGTCTCACTCAGAAATTATCATTCTCAAGAAGGATTTTCCTGACCACCTTGTGCAAAACTGCAATTCCCTCCCCTTCCTGTTTTATTTTTCTTTACAGCACGAATTCTCATTTAGCATAGTACATGCTCTGATTTTTGTTTATTCTCTCTCTTTTTGTTCCCCACTAGAATGTAAGCTCCACGAGCACACAGATTTTAATCTTTTCTGTTTGCTGCGATGTCACCAATGACTAGCACAGAATAGATGTTCAATAAATATTTGTTGACTGACTGTGTCAGCAGATGCAAAAAAAAAGAAAAGAAGAAAAATTCATATTCTAGGAAATACAAAATATAAAGCAATCTGAAAGAGTCATAAGGTAAGTAGATCAAATATTTAAAAAGATAATGAAAAGATTAGATTTCATAAGGTAAAAATGGGATATTTTACACATAAAAAACTGTTATATTTACATTAGTACTAATAGAATTTCTAAATGTGAAAATATAATCTTTGAAATTATAATGATAACACCTAAAGTATGTGGTACTTCTTAAGTACTGGCAACATTTGAAGCATTTAAAAAACATTTTTAGAAACTAATTTAATCTGAGGAAGGTGAGATGGGAAAACCGAGGCATGGAGGAGAAAGATCTTGCCTGAAGTTAGTCATCCATTAAGGTGAAGACAGGATTCAGACTCAAGCAATCTGCCTTCCTAACCACACCCATTCTAGCTCTCTAGCTACTTTGATTTCCCAGTGGTACTGTTTCCTCTGGCCACGCCCCTCCTTGGGACTTATTTTTCTTATCTATAAAAATGAGGGCATGGGGTTAGACTTCACCGTGTGCTGAATTTGGTAAACAAATGATGTTTACAAGGTCTGTGAGTGGCTGCAGTACCAGGTTCTATGGAATGTCGTCTGTGCAGTTTCAAAACTAAAGAACAGATTAGAATTTGACCTGGGGAATCCCAAGCCCTATTTAATGAAAACTCATAAAACACATAATTTTGAAAAGTGCATTGTCCCAAAGACAGGCAATGCAGAACAGCACCTGAGAGTGCAATTATTTGGAAAGCTCAGGTGAAATTTGATTTCACTGAAATCTCTGAGCTGAGCCAGAGAGCTTCTGGGATGCTATGGGTTGAGACCGTCCATGTGGTCATAAAGTGAAATTACAGAAGCAAGCCCCACCTTGTAGTTACTGGGAGAACTCTGCTATATCCTTGTTTCCTTCCAATCACTATGTCCCCAGATCTAAGGCCACTGATGAGACTCTCGCCTTGCCAGTATTTTTCTAGAGAATATCCATTGTGTAAACTGATCACAGGCTAAAAATTCCTTAGGGAGCATGGCGTTCCTAGCCCTTTGTAATCTGGGGCCAGCTAACCTTTTCATCCTGGGTTCTTAGGGCATCTCTCTATTCCCTGCACACTCCTCACCCTGGGCTTCTGCATGTATGATCCCATGGCCTAGAATACCCTTTGCCTCCCTTTCTACCAGAAGAAATCCCCATAATCTTTGAAAACACAGCTAAAAATTTTTGTGTGACCCCTGTGTCCTTGCCACCAAGAGCCTGAGTTATTTGGGGAGGAAAGCGGTGCTTCTTTTAAAGCATCCCAGACCCTAAGACTTGCAACCCACTAGAAAGCTGGTATCCCTTGCTTTCGAATATTCTTAATTACATTTTATCTCAAAAGTTTTTTTTTTTTTTTTTTTTTTTGGTGAGGAAGATCAGCCCGGAGCTAACATGCATGCTAATCCTCCTCCTTTTGCTGAGGAAGACCGGCCCTGAGCTAACAGCTATTGCCAATCCTCCTCCTTTTTTTCCCCTTTTTCTCCCCAAAGCCCCAGTAGATAGTTGTATGTCATAGTTGCACATCCTGCTAGTTGCTGTGTGTGGGACGCGGCCTCAGCATGGCTGGGGAAGCGGTGCGTCGGTGCGCGCCCGGGATCCAAACCCAGGCCACCGGTAGCGGAGCACGTGCACTTAACCGCCAAGTGTTATGAGAGGTTCGGGGATTCGATCGGAGATGTAAAAGACACTTTCCACTCCAAACAAATGGACTGAAGGTATATTTTATTATATAGAGTATAGTAAAGGCGATAGTCTGCAAACAGATCCGAATAGGTCAAATATTAAGAGGGAAAAAACATCAGCCCGACTGGAAAGGGAAAACATCCACATCGGCTGAAGAGAAATGACACAAATCAACCGGAAAGAGAAACACCAGGTTGACAGAAAAGAGAACACAGCAAATCAATTACTTCATATCAAATCAATTACTCACAACATCCACGCCCCACTGCCGGGAGAGCCCTGTCAATCGACGCGGCTGGGCAAGGATCACACGTCCTGGGCAAGGTGTCCCTTCCACAGGTGGACCTCTCACCAGGTCTCAGTTTCCAGCAGTTTATATAAGCAGTTACAGAGTTTACAGAGCAAGCATCTAGTGTTCCCATGCACAAAATGGTTATCAGTGGCGTACGTGCACTGAGCCCCTTGGCTAACGTCCCAGCCCAGTAGTTGTGTACGTGCATTGTTCTCTTTGGTTATCGTCTTAGCCCGGCACAGATGGCCAGTCCATCCCGCGCTACGACGCTCCAAGAGCCTTGAAATGTTACAACTTGTAACTCTCTCCGTGGGAGAAAGGCCAGTTCCCGGGAAAAGGCCAGTTCCCACCACACAGAAAGCAGCTTTTATTTCTTTGTGTGCTGGTGGCTATAGGTCAATGGAGCGGCCAAACATGGCTGTACTCATGTCAAGACACCACGCCACAGGGCCAGCCCCCCAAAAGTTATAAACAATAGAAAGCAACTAGTTCAGCCACCCTTATTTCCCATCCTGACTACTGAAACATCCTCTTAAATGTTTTCCCTGTCTCCATTCTTTTTCTCCTTCAACTGTTCTCCAAACAGTTGCCACAGTGATAAATCAACATTAATAGGCTGCTATTTCACATAAAACTCTCTAATGGCTTTCCATTACTTGCAGACTGACCTTCAAATATTTTGATTATGCACATCTATTAGTAAAATACTTTTCAGCATGCACCCACAACATGGATTTATTTAGGTATTTATAAACCATACATATGTAGTACTATGGTCATAAATTATGTATGTTATATACACATAAAAATAAAAATTAAAGAATTAAAAATAAAAACAATACTACAGTATTTTTATTAACAGTATAAAAAATCTCATTACCCTACTAATCATATTCTATGGTGAAAGCAATGTGATTGGATGTACTTGACTATTTTTGAAAATCTTTTTTCAAAACTGTCTTCCTCTATTTCAGTTTATTTTGGTACTTCATTTAATGGCTGTTGTAGCAATAATAATAGCGGTTCAAAATTTTTTTCAGCATCCCAGTGGAGAGTCTTGTGCAACCCTTGGTTCAAATGCTAACTTACTTTGGAAAGTACTGACTTAAAGAACAGGATCCAAACACTCCAAAATGGCATCAGGAGTCTTTAGGGCCTGACCCAACCTACCCTTCTACCCGGCTACCACTCAAGGGAGAAAGAGGGGACTATCTCACGAACATTCTCGGATACCCAGGTTTTCTTTTTACGTTGTTCTCTATCATCTGACCTGACTAGATTTTGAGGGGGAAGGGAGGGGAGGGGCATGGTCCAATTCAAGAAACTGAACAGAAGAATCAAGACTTCCTAACAATTAATGAATTGCACCTTGGGTTCAATGTTCTGTTGTCAACTTGATGTCGCTAGCACTCCACCTAAGGACTCTAAGAAGCTATGGACTCCATATACCAGAATCCCTTCCCATGGGGTTTCAGGTTAGAGCTGGCCAATGAGCAGAACTAGCAGGAGATCTGGAAAGTGGAAGGGGAGGAGAAGCTATTGTTCTCCAGAGCCAGCTGCGGTCATAGCAGGGTCAGATAAGGGATTCTCAGAGGTTTTCCTACAAGCTCTTGAGACCATTTTCTTTGCTGCTACAGGTTGACACAATCTAAGGGAGCTTCTTAGATATCTTCATCAACTTTCTGGCAAGCTCTTTAGAACCACCCACTTCAGTTCCTCAGGCTGACTCCTCAGATGTTGACTTCCCTGACATTTGCTCTCCCAGCTATTCCAATGGATGTGTAAGTTCTTAACTTCTATATCGAACTCCTTATACCTGGAGTACATGGAGTTGTGTCTGTTTTGCTAACCCAACTCTGCCACCTCTTGTGGTAGTGAGGTATATAGAATGAATTAGACAGTTGTGCTATTTACCAGCTGTAGCAGGTACCTAAATCATTCCGAAACCACAGGGGCTGAGAACAACAGCCGTTTCGTTGCTCCCAATTCAACGGGTCAGGACTTTGGACTTCCAGAGCTCAGCAAGGATGTTCATCTGAGTTACATGTGGTGCTGCCGGCAGTGGCTTGATTGAGACTGGGAGATCCAAGATGGTTTCAGTTAACATCTGAGGCCTTGATGCTGGCTGTCTGCTGGGGCACCTTGATTCTCCTCCACATGGCCTCTCTCTCCACATAGCCTCTCACCATATAGCAATCTAGCTTGAGTTTCTTTACATGGTGGCTAACCTCCAAGTGGGTGAAAGCAGAAGCTGCAAGCCTCCTTAAGGCCTAAGCCTTGATTGGCAAAGCATCACTTTTCACCACATTCTATTGGTAAAAGCAAGTAACCAGCCCAAACTGAAGGGAGAGGAACTAGAATCCTCCTGTGAAGGCAGGAGTGGCAAAGTCACTTTGTAAAGAGTGTGAGAGGGAACACTGCAGCCACTTTTGAAAACAGTCTCCACACCAGCTAAGGAAACTGAGGCATGGAGAGGTTAAGTAACTTGCCCAAGGTCACTCAACTGCTCAATACAGTCATGCACTGATAACAACATTTCAGTCAATGACGGATCACGTAGACGATGGTGGTCCCTTAAGATTAGTACCATATAGCCTAGGTGTGTAGTTGGCTATACCATCTAGGTTTGTATAAGTACACTCTGTGGTGTTCACACAATGACAAAATCACCTAAACACACATTTCTCAGAACATGTCCCCATTGTTAAGCGATGCATGCCTGTAGCAAGGCCAAGATTTGACTCGGATCAATTTTACTCCTATTTTTGTGTTCTTTACCACTATACGATACTGCCTTACAACCTTCTTTTTATTTATCTCTAAAGCTTTTCCTGACTAATGTTTGTATGTCTAATTTGCAAGTGGCTTTCATGGGCCAGAACAAAATGCTACCTTCCCTATTATTCTAAGCTTGAAAAAAATAGTCCTCCAACTTAACCTTCCATAGAATTTCTCTTAAGGTCCTTCACATTAGAAAATAAAGCAAAAAAATCATATCTATTTCAGATAACTAAATCAGAAGCTTCTCTGAGTGTCTTAATATTTTAGTTGGTGTATGAGGTCTTTATCTTTCTTTTCTTAAGTCTGTAAGAACCCTGTAATTGGGCTTAAGTCTTAATTTATGTATCTCTTGGATCGTATAGCATAAGGTCTAGTGCGTAGTAGTTAATTAACAAATACTGAATGAATGAATGAACATGTGAAAGATCCCACCCTGTTTCTTCAAAAACCATTCTGACGCCTCTGTGCACCAGGAAATGTATGGCTTTTAAGTAAGCTCTCAAACCCTACTCTTATTAGTCACTCAGGACTTCCTTGGCTTCTCTCCTGACCTTGCTCTCTTCCCATCCCATGTCCAGCTAACTTCCAGCGCTTGTCTTAGTATCATGGCTTTGGCTCTGCTTTTAAGTGTTGGTTTTGACATTCTTCTTGACCGTTATTGCCCTCTGAAAACTACTTTGGATTGGATCTCCTACTTGGCTTCCCATCTCTGTCAACCAGACCATGGCCGTTTGCCTAATCCATTATAAATCTCCATAAGAACAGAGACAGTGTCTGTTTTGCTCACCGTTGACTGACTACCCAATACAAAGTTCAAAAAGTATTATACAGATTGAACTGAACTGGTGCTCTTAACCAGACGCACCCTGGTCCCTAATGAGACTGCGGTTCAGACAGAGTGAATGACAGTAGGATATAATGAAGTGCTCTGGGGCTACCTTTGCACTAGGGAGAAGCACGAGGGCAGGCTTTATCAGAAGGGCTTCCCATGAAACAATAAGCTGAGTAATCGCGAGTGAAGCATGCTTAACATAGCCATAATGAGCCTTGTGTCAGAGGGGCCAACTGGTCACCAATTCTCTATGTGTATGGTGCTCTTTTTTGCTAAACTTCCCTGGAGTTCCTTTGCTTATTGAACTTTCCTTAATAACCAGCAGATGGCTTCTATCTGGGCAATCGTCAGCTGGTGCTTAACAACAGCACATTCGAGAGGAGACATGGGTCTTGTTAGGGGTGGAAAATCCAGATGCCAACGTGCAGCATGCCAGGTGAAGTTATCAGGCATTGTCTAATTGATGTTGGGGACAGTGAGGATAGCTGAGGGGTATTAGGAAGAACCCTTCCTGGAAGGGGGAGACTGCTACTCTGAGAGCCAGGCAGAACCAGAGAAGGCAATGGCAATGGAAATGAGGAGCAACTCCAGAATAGAGACTAGTTCTTTTCCGAGTACTCACTATCTAGTATCATGTATTATGCATACAGGTACACAATCAAGGTACAAGGAATATAAACTGGGTCCCACCATTTATTCACATATTCATCCATCCAACAAATATGTGTTGAGGCCCTATGAGCACCTATGAGCACCAGGCCCCATCTAGTGAACCCAGGCACTAGAGATATAGCAGTGAACAAGATGTGGTCCCTCTTGTATCTGTC
Organism: Ceratotherium simum simum; assembly: GCF_057802395.1. Classification (NCBI taxonomy): domain Eukaryota; kingdom Metazoa; phylum Chordata; class Mammalia; order Perissodactyla; family Rhinocerotidae; genus Ceratotherium; species Ceratotherium simum. The sequence goes on along the minus strand of NC_141921.1, from coordinate 17,811,436 downwards.
ATTGGTTTGCACGAAAATGATTAAGTGCGTTCATACAGTAGAATAAGCAAACAAACGGTTCACTGAGCTTCAGAGGAAGAGGTTGAGGTAGACAGTACAATGGCATGAAAAGGATATTTAGCAACCAGAAGAGACAGAAAGTTTGTGTAGTCAGAGGAGTGAGAGAAATAAGCAAGACCATAGAATTGGAGAAAACCTAGGAACGTTCAAGAAGAGCTCTCTTCTTGTCAGTCCCGGTTGCTCTTCCTGGATGTGGGAGTACAAATGATGAACAGGTCGTATGTGAACAAGTCAAACCATTTACCACATGGGATGGCTGCCCTTTGTGTCAGAGTCCAGGCATGTTCTTCACTTGAATGCTTACTAAGCCTCCAGAACCTGTCTTAATGAGGCTTATGGTCTGGTAATGAGTGTGGGAAGCATTCATTCATGCATTCAGCAAATGTTTATTGAGCATCTTTTCTGTGCTGAACACTTTTCTAGACCCTGGGTCTACAGTGATGAATTATATAGATACAATAAAAACAGTCTGCCTCCATTCTAGAGGAAAAACCAAACAAACAAAAGTGACAAATCAATATATGATGTTATTTCTGGCAGTGATTATTGCTATGAAAAAATGAAGACAGTAAATACATAGAGACATCAGTATGTATAGAGAGGCGCTTTAGTGAGGGACGGCCTCATCGAGGAAGTGGCATACGAATGGAGACCTAAATGGACTGAGGCAGTAGGCCACGTGAAGGTCATGGGGAAAACATTCTGGGTGGGGAAAAGCACATGCAAAGTGTTTGTGATATGGTAAAAATTTGGTAAGTGTGAAAATTAGCAAGGAGGCCGGAGTACAACCCAAGGGAGAGGGTAGGAGAAGATGAGCTTGGAGTAGCCGTTGAGGTCATATCAATGAGAGATTTGTAGGCCAGAGTAAGGAGTACAGATTTTATTCTAGGAGTGACAGGAAGACATTAGAGGGTTTCACATAAGGAATATTGTGGGTGTCAGTAGTCCAGTTCACAAATATTCTGGCTGCCTTCCTGTGGTCAGATGGTAGGATTATACTTTACAGCCCACTTTTAAGTTAGACATGGCCAATAAAATGGGAGCACAAGTGACATGTGCTACCCCTGAATAAAAGCTTTAAGGGTCAGTGCCTGATGTATCACATTCCCTTTTCCCCATCTTGATATTCATGGAAGTGTGTGTCAAATTGGCTCCTCCATCAGCCTGGATCCCTGAGGGACTACAGTAACCCAGCTGACTCCCATAGTACACGTAGAGTGGATGAGAAATAAAATCTATGTTAAGGACAAAAATTTTGAGAGTGTTTGTTATTGCAGCACAATTAAACCTTTTCTGACAAATATAATTTAATTCATGTTTCAAAATCACTTTGGTTCAATTAATATGATGGATTAAATACATTTTTTAAAATATTTATACTATATATAATAATATATATATTTATAATGTATATATATTTCCCCAAAACTTCACTAATATGAGAGCAAAGTTATTAAAAAAAAAAAGAACATGAAAGGAAAAGGAGACAATAGCAGAAGACAAGCCAAAAGGAATGAAGAGCAGACAAAGGCACCCACCCTATTTCAAATGAATAAAATAACCACAATGCAATGGGAAAATAATCTAAGTAACGTAAGAATGTAATATTCAATTATATACCCTCAGTCGTGGGTGGAGGGAAAATGTAAAAAAATCCTAAACTCTTATTAGTAGTTTTGTTTTTTGCAGTGATGTGGACAAAGCAATTCTTGAAATATTTTAAATGTATTATAAGATTGAGCTAATGAGTAAATATGTTGATGTTCTGGGGAAACAAGATTTTCACTGTGAAAGAAGAGACATGCAAATATGGAATGGAGAAAAGGCATGAAAGAATTCTGTGGAGATGGATTAGAATTAGTGGTATCAATTTAGCCTCATGATTCTAATTTATAATATATATATACACAACATACACACATTAAATATATATAATGTGTAAACATGTGTATATGTGTATATCTAGTGTATATATAATAGGGTATATGTATATCTAGTATATGTAATGTATATAATGCATATGTGTATGTATGCGTTCATAATATGGGAAGAAGGAAGGACTTTTGCTTACAATAAAATCTTAAGTGGCAACTAGTAGATATAAGGGAGTGCTGGAGCTTAAAATAATCATTTTTCAATACCATCACAATAAAGAATGGCAAGAATCATCAATGGTGTAAATATAAGAGAATATTTTAATGAGGAGCAGGATATTTTCATGATGTTAAAGTGTCTCCTCACTGATTGCTTCTTACTTGCAAAGGAGAAAGTACCAACCATATAGTGGAGATATTGGGCAACACTTTGACTAGGTAATAAAAATGAATATCACCAATGAAGGGCAGATGAGCATCCTTTGCCTCTGATTTTGATAGCCAGACAATGAGACAACATCACCTATGTTGTATTCGGGGCTGGAACACAATAACTTAATCTACACGCGAGGAAACATCAGATAAACCCAAAATGAGGAACGTTCTATTAAAAAAGTGGAAAAGGGAGTTGGTTGTAAACTTCAAAATATCAATACTTTAAAAGAAAAAAGAAGGCTGGAGAAATGTTCCAGTTTAAAAGAAACTAAAGAGATGTCACATGGAAAAAAATGCTATAGAGGACATTGAGTATGTGTGTGCACCCAATACTTTTATGAACCACGTGAGGGTAAAGTTATAACTGTATGCAACTTTACCCTCACATGGTTTAGAAAAATTATTATGCATAGATATAGATATAGATGCATACATACATATATTATATGCTTGTGCATATGCGTATGCACACACATACACATATAAGGACTGAGAGAGAGGGAGAAAGAGGTAGAGAAAGAGAGAGCTCATAGGATAAAACAAATGGCAAATAGGGCAAACTGTTAACAGTAGGTAAAAATGGGTAACGAGTATATAAGCATTCTATGTACTATCCTTATTCTTACAACTTTTCTCTAAGTTTAAAATTATTTCAAAATAAAAAGCAAAAAGGAAAAGGAAAAAAAAGAGAAAAAAACTCCAAACTCCTGCAGAGCCATTGTGTGGGTCAGCACTGGTTATGGTCATGTGAAAGTTTATATTGAATGTCTCATGAATTTGAAACTATTGTGTGCTCCTGAATGCAATAAACACAGACATGTTTTTCGCCTATGTTACATCTGAATTTATAATGGAAGTATATTATTTTAGAAAGAGCAGAGGACTGTTTTTTTAATGTTCAAACATTTGTCTGTTTTTGTCTTTTTATCCAAACTAATTTTAATAGATGAAATAATTTCCAAGGAACAACAGGCATTGCCTTTGCATTGGTGTGATACACTTTACAGGTTTTCTAAATGCTAATTAATTTCAACTGTACTTTACCTGCTATCCCAAAGGCCAGCAGCTTGTATTCATCATCTGAATGACAGCTGTTTCTAACTTCTTCTTCTTGGAAAGAAAGAAGCAAATAAAATAATAATTGTAAAAGGAAGGTAGCAGTTCAAAATGCATCTGCAAATTTTTTCTAACTCTCCATCCATTGAGTGGTGGGGTCTCTATGTCCCCTCCTCTTGGACCTGGTAACTGATGAACGATAGAGGACAGCTGAAGTAGCACTTGATGACTTCTGAAGCTAGGTCATGAGAGGCGTTGCAGCTTCTGCTTGGCTCTTGTCTTTTAGCCCTGAGCCACCAGGTAAGAAGTCCTACCACTTTCAGGCCACCAAAGTGACCCAAGTGGAGAGACCAGATGGAGAGGTTCTAAGAATACATGGGGAGAGGTGTCTGGCCTGCCCACAGCTGCTCCAGATGCCCATCATGCCTGCTCCAACACTGACTAAAACTGCATGAGAACCCAAGCCAGAACTCCGTTCCCCCAGGTGTTTCCAGAATTCTTGGCCCATAGAAACTGTGAGAGAAAATAAAATGATTGTTTTTGTTTTAATCTATTAAGGAAGAAAGATGGAGTATTAGCAGAGAGATGGGAGCTGAACACCAAGGCAATAACAGCAAAAAGCAAATTCAATTCACACCAGAGAATCTTGGAGAGATTTAGAAATTGGAGGACCAGGTATTAAGGAAGGTAGGGGTGAGGCATGAGGTTGGAAGGAATATTGTATTCTTTCTATTTCTGTATTGTAATAAAGTCCCTCTGTCATCCTGTGCAGCCAGGCATTTACCCCTTATTTACTCCTGACAAGAATTAAGATGTTTGCTTTGGGGAGAAATTGAACCAGAAAGGCTCCGAACTTGGCAACACGAAGCATAGCAGACCATGGAGAGGCTAAACACTGAAACCTGGGGGATTTAGTAAAAGTCTACAGCAAAATCCTCAGTTCCCTTTTAACCTTGCACACAGATCTTCCAATCAATTTTCAAATGCATCCTTCCTAACCATGATGAACAAGTAAGGAAAATTGTATTATGAGAGAGATTAAAACATGCACATACATACCTTCCCAGACTGTGGGACAGTTTTCAGACTAAAAAGGCTTACTGAGTATCCAACACAATGGATGGAAAACACTCAGATGATCCCATGTTATCTTAAAATTTCAGAGCACTAGGGTAAACCCTAAAACACTTCATAGGATGGGAATTCGGTGATATTCAAAGAATCAAATAGAATAATAGCATTTGTCTTCCATAAACTAGAAAACAATGGAGTAATACATGAATATTGCCTTGGCACACTCTTCAGCAGGATTTAATGTGATGATAGGGACCACAGATCTCTGTGCTCTATGATAAGACAATGAGATCCCCTTACTCTGAATATTTCTCTTTTTACTACTAAAAACCGCCTAAAGTAGTTCTACAAAGGAGGCTAAAATAGGGACTGATTACCCAATTTCTCCTAACAGAGCATCAGGACCACTTCTACCCTGTCCTTCTACCAGAACCCAGAGTCCAGCGTTCTTGGATCTTCCCACATTACCTGGATCTGTATCCCTGGACCTTCCTGTATTTCCACTGATTTGACAAATCTTCCACTCTACTCAATGCCCCAACCCTTCCATTATGTGCTCTGGATTCCACAATTCATTGTCAACAAAACCCTCCATTTCCTTAACCTCTTGTCTAAATGTTCCCTTCACTTTCTTGCTGTAACTGAAACCAGGCTCTCCCCTGGGGATACTGCCTCCTCTTAGTCATTTGGCTGCAGTCCTGTTAGTTGTTTTCTGTTTTTTTGTTTGTTTGTTTGCTTTTTCTCTCTCATGCCCTATGTGTCACTGGAACTGGAGTTGGACAATTGTCCTGTGGTTCCTCATTGCCACTTGATCTTTCCTTTCTAGAATCTCACAATTCTTTCCATGCACTAGACCACTCTCTACCCCATAATGCTGCAGTTATCCACTATCATGCTAGTTGTGGCTCAAGTTCATTGAAGAGTTTTCCATCTAGCTTACTCTTTTTCTTTCTATGACTGCTTTTTTCATCATTCTTGATGACTTCCATGTCTACAAAGATGATCCATTCTCCATCCAACACTTTGGTGGCTTGGTTCCTTAATCTCCTTACTTTCAATGATCTTCTATTCATGTTAGCCATACTTTTCCATGCTCATACCCTAGACCATGCCATTACCTGTATAGGAACAACCTCCAAAAAGCTCTATTTACAGTATCCCATTCTCTTATCTTCTCAATTCTCTGATTTTTTCCTTCAAATTTCACTATTATATTGCTTCAACTCTATGTGCCTCTTCAGTCCATTCACCTATCTCACATGCCTACTTCCTCTGTATCTAGCTTAGATTCTATGATCTATCATTATAATGATTGTCTTACCTTCCTCCTGTTCAACTGGCCCTGCTCCTAAAACCATTGCTCCTGTATGTGCACAGATCCCTCTCACCTTCTCTAGGTTTTCCTTCCTCCAATTAGGCTCCTTCTCCTTTGCATCATTAATTTCTCTCTAGATATTGGATGATTTCATTAGTGTGTAAACATGCCTTAATATTATCAAACATAAAAAAGAACACATCTTAATTCATATCCATCACCAACTGCTACTCTCTTGCTTTGTTCCTCATATAGTGAAACTCCTTAAAGGAATTTTTTAATGTTTTCTGGACCCACCTTCTCCATTAGAATGTAAGCTTCTCAAAGTCAGGAATATCTTAATTTGGGTTTCTCTAAAAACAAATTCTGAGATAAGGATTTGAGCACTAACAGATTATTTGGACAGCATAAAGAACAATGACATGGGAATGGGAAAGTGATATAGGGAAGGAAAAACAGCCAATAAATGACGCATTATTAAGCCAGCTATCACCATGGCTGACTGGAGCTAATATTCATGGAAAAACTCTGGAAAATGGTATACAACAAATGCTTCAGAATTACTCCACTGAAGAGAAGAGAGAGCTGGGGTAATTACACAAATCAACTTTCCTCAGTCATCAGTTGAGGATTGCTACCAAAAGGTGTTAATTCCTGGCACTTTCCAGATGCAGTACTGGCAGTGAGAAGTACTCTGGAGCACTCTGAAAGGTCCAAAGCGCTGATTGTGTCTGATACGTAGGAACATTATCAATCCTTTGACCTCTGCAGGCTCAGAGACTAGAACATACCTGGAAATTAGTAGAGGCTCAATAGTTATTTTTGAAATGAATACCCAGCCAAACTACCAATCAAGAATAAAAGTATGTTTGACAAAGATGCCAAGACAATTCAACAGATAAAAGAATAGTCTTCAACAAATTGTGCAGGGACAACTGGAAATCTGTATGCAAAAAGATGAATTTTGGACCTCTACCTCACACCGTAAACAAAAATTAACTCAAAGTGGATTATGTCTAGTGCTAAAAGTATAAAAATCTTAGAAGAAAACATGAGAGTAAATCTTCATGATCTTGGGTTAGGCAGTGATTTCTTAGAGACAACACCTAAAACATAAGCAATAAAAGAAACAAATGATAAATTGGACTTCATCCAAATTAAAAATATTGTGTTTCAAATGACACCATCAAGAAAGTGACAAGACAACCTACAAAATAAGAGAAAATATTTGCAAATCATATATCTGATAAGGAAGAGTCCTATCCACAAAGAACTCGTACAACTTAATAATAAAAAGGCAAATAATCCAAATAAAAATGAGCAAAGGATTTAAATAGTCATTTCTCCAAAGAAGATATAGAAATGGCCAATAAGCACATTAAAAGATGCTCAACATCATTAGTCATTAGGGAAATGTAAATCAAAATCACAATGAGATATTACTTTACACCCAATGGCTATAGTCAAAAAGATGTACAGTTGAAGTATAAATGAAATAGAGACTAAAAAGACAATATAAAAAAATCAATGAAACTAAGACCTGGTTCTTCAAAAAAAATAGACAAAATGGACAAACGCTTAGCTAGACTCACTAAGAAAAAAAGAGAGGAGGCCCAAATAAATAAAATCAGAAACGAAAGAGAAGTTACAACAGATACCACATAAATACAAAAGATTATAAGAGAATACTACGAAAAGCTATATGCCAACAAACTGGATAACCTAGAAGAAATGGATAAATTCTTAGACTCATACAACCTCCCAAAACTGAATCAAGAAGAAATAATCTGAATAGACCAATCACAGGTAAAGAGATTGAAACAGTAATCAAAACTATCCCAAAAAACAGCAGTCCATAACCAGAACAACTCTGGTGAATTCTACCAAACATTCAATGAAGACTTAATACCTACTCTTCTCAAACTCTTCAAAAAATTGAAGAGGATGGGATGGAACCTTCCTAGCTCATTTTATGAGGCCAACATCACCCTGATACCAAAGCCAGACAAGGACAACACAAAAAAATAAAATTACAGGCCAATATCACTGATGAATATAAATGCAAAAATCCTCAACAATATATTAGCAAATCGAATACAACAATACACAAAAAGGATCATACACCACCATCAAGTGGGATTTATTCCAGGGACACAGGGATGGTTCATCAACCACAAATCAATCAATGTGAGATACCACATTAACAAAATGAAGAATAAAAATCACATGATCATCTCAATAGATGCAGAGAAACCATTTGACAAGAACTAACATCCATTTACGATAAAAACTCTCAATACAATGGGTATAGAAGGAAAGTACCTTAACATAATAAAGGCCACATATGACAAACCCACAGCCAATAACATACTCAACAGTGAAAAACTGAAAGCCATTCCTCTAAAAACAGGAACAAGACAAAGATGCCCACTCTTGCCACCCTTATTCAACATAGTATTGGAATTCGTAGCCAGAGCAATTAGGCAAGAAAAATAAATAAAGTGTATCCAAGTTGGAAAGGAAGATATAAAACTATCACTATTTGTGGATGACATAATTCTATTTGAGAAAACCCTAGAAAATCCACCAAAATAACTATTAGAAATAATTAATGAATACAGTAGACTTGCAGGGTACAAAATCAACATACAAAAGTCAGTTGCATTTCTAGACACTAACAATGAACTAGCAGAGAAATCAAGAATACAATCCCACTTGCAATCACAACAAAAAGAATAAAATACCTAGAAATAAATTTAACCAAGGAGGTGAAACACTTATACACTGAAAACTATAAGACATTATTGAAAAAAATTGAAGAAAACATAGAGAAATGGAAAGATATTTCATGCTCAGGGACTGGAAGAATAAACACAGTCAAAATGTCCATATCACCTAAAGCAATCTACAGATTCAATGCAACTTCAATCGGAATCGCAACGACGTTCTTCATAGAAATAGAACAAAGAATCCCAAAATTTATATGGAACAACAAGAGACCCTGAATAGCTAAAGGAATCCTGAGAAAAAAGAACAAAGCTGGAGGTATCATAATCCCTGACTTCAAAATATACTACAAATCTATAGTAATCAAAACACGATGGTACTGGCACAAAAACAGACACAAAGATCTATGGAACAGAATTGAAAGCCCAGAAATAAAACCACACATCTATGGACAGCTAATCTTCAACAAAGGAGCCAAGAACATATAATGGAGAAAGGAAAGTCTCTTCAGTAAACGGTGTTGGGAAAACTAGACAGCCACATGCAAAAGAATGAAAGTAGACCATTATCTGACACCATACACAAAAATTAACTCAAAATGGATTAAAGACTTCAATGTAAGACCTGAAACCATAAAAGTCCTAGAATAAAACACAGGCAGTATACTCTTCGACATTGGTCCTAGCAGCATCTTTTCAAATACTGTGTCTCCTTAGGCGAGGGAAAGAAAAGAAAAAATTAACAAATGGGACTACATCAAGCTAAAAAGCTTCTGCATGGCAAAGGAAACCATCAACAAAATGAAAAGATAACACACCAACTGGGAGAAAATATTTGTAAATCATGTATCCAATAAGGAGTTAATTTCCAATTCATACAACTCAACAACAAAAAAACTCAGTCAAAAAATGGGCAGAGGATATGAACAGACATTTTTCCAAAGAAGAGATACAGTTGGCCAATAGGCATCTGAAAAGATGTTCACATCACCAATTATTAGGGAAATGCAAATCAAAACTGCAATGAGATATCACCTCACATCTGTTAGAATGGCTATTATTGAAAAGATGAGAAATAACAAGTGTTGGAAAGGATATGGAGAAAAAGGAACCCTCATGCACTGCTGGTGGGAATGCAAACTGGTGCAGCCACTACGGAAAAGAGTATGGAGATTTCTCAAAGAATTAAAAATAGAAATACCATGTGATCCAGCTATTCCACTTCTGAGTATTTATCAAGAACATGAAAACACTAATTTAAAAAGATATATGCACCCCTATGTTCATTGCAGCAATATTCACAATAGCCAGGACTTGGCAGCAACCCAAGTGCCCATCGACAGATGAATGGATAAAGAAGATATGGTATATATATTCATACAATGGAATACTACCCAGCCATAAAAAAAGACAAAATAGTACTATTTGTGACAACATGGATGGACATTGAAGGTATTAGGCTAAGCAAAATAAATCAGACAGAGAAAGACAATTACCATATGACTTCACTCATATGTGGAAGAAAAACAAACAAATACATAGAAATGGAGAACAGATTGGTGGTTACCAGAGGGGAAGATGGGGGAAGGCAAAAGAGATATAGGGGTACATACGTATGGTGATGGATAAAAATTAGACTATTGGGGCCAGCCCCGTGGCTTAGCCGGTTAAGTGTGCGCGCTCCGCTGCTGGTGGCCCGGGTTCGGATCCCGGGCGCGCACCGACGCACCGCTTCTCCAGCCATGCTGAGGCCGTGTCCCACATACAGCAACTAGAAGGATGTGCAGCTATGACATACAACTATCTACTGGGGTTTTGGGGGGGAAAATAAATAAATAAAATTTAAAAAAAAAAACTAGACTATTGGTGGTAAGCACGATGCAGTCTATACAGAAACTGAAATTTACATAATGTTATAAACCAATGTGACCTCAAAAATTTGAAAAAAAAAAAGAAATAATAACACCAAAAAACCCCCCACAATGATATACTACTACACATCTATGAGAATGGCTTAAAAAATAAATAGACTAAACTCTGGCAATATCAAATGCTGGTGAGGATGCAGAGCAACTGGAATTCTCATTGCTGATGGGAATGCAAAATCTTGCAGTCACTTTGGAAAAAAATTTGTTTATTTTTTATAGAATTTAACATACACTTACCATATAATCTAGCAATTCCACTCCTAGGTTTTCCCCCAAGGGAAATGAAAACACATGTCTACACAAAAAACCTGAACATGAACGTGTATAGTGGCTTTATTCATAATTACTAAAAAAGGGAACAATCTGAAGGGCCTTCAGCTGGTGAATGGAAGGATAAACTGGTACACTTGTACAAGCCAGTACCACACAGCGAAACAAAGGAATGCACTGCTGATAAATGCAACAACGTGGGTGGACCTCAAATAGGTTTTGCTAAGTGATCAGAGTTTCAAAAGGCTTCATATGCTATATGATTCCATTTAAATAACATGGAAAAGGAAAAACTGTAGGCACAGAAAGCAGAATATGTTCTCTATCTGGATTGTAGTGGTGGCTGCCCGGCCATATGCGTTTGCAAAGACTCACAGACCTGTACATCTGAAACAGGTGAATTTTACTCTATGTGAATTATACCTCAATAAATCTGGCTTAGAAAATTGAAATACTCTCTGACTAATGGAGTATCTATGAAAATAGTTTTTCTAGTATGTGATTTAGAATTATTTTATTTATTTTTCTTTCTGCTTTGCAATAAATCACTTTAGACTCAGCCATTTCAATAAATAACAGGAGGTATTAGTTAGGCTTATGGCATTAGGAATATTCTACATGACCATTACTACTACTTCTCTGAGGGTAGGAAGCCCACAAATCATTGCATTTTATGTTTTATTTCGAAAAAGACCTATTTCTATAGGTGATATTTATAAAAGATAAAGTAATTCATCCACAATGTATTTTTTGAGCAGCTCTTGCGGACAAAATACTTTTCCTGGTGATGTGGGGATAGAAATAGGAATCACACACATGGCATGCTTTCACAGGGACCTTGCAGTCCTGTGGCTGGAACATGAAAGAGATACAGGCTTTCTGGAGAAGGCAGAATTTGGCTTCAAAAGGATAGGAAGATGTCATCTACAAAAATGGCTCTTTGAAAGACAGAGCAGATAGAATGAGCAAAGGTTCAGTGGTGGGAAAGTCGCTGGTGTGTACAGGGAACAGCAAGGAGTTCTGTCTGGATGGAGCACAAAATGTATTAACAGAGTAGTGGTTCCCGCAACCTCTGAGAGGCTCTTGAGTGGCTATGAGTGCTTGGCACTATGTGATGTGGAGGGTGGATTGTCTTGAGGTTTGGCTATCAGGCTAAAGAGTGTGGATTTTGTTCACCAGACAATGGGGAGCTCTTGAAAGTTTCTGAGAAGAGGTGTGTTCTAGGAAAATTCATGTGATATTATATGTGTAGAGTGGGTTACAGCAGAAAAGGCTAGAAAGAAAACTATTTCAGTAGTCCAGGAAAGGACTTCTGTTTCTCGAAATAAAGTAAATTAAGTTATTTTATTTACACCACCCTGTTAATGAAAAGAACTAGAATTGTTGGACAAAACTTAAAAAAAATTTCTTAAAAGCCTTAAGGAGCTGACAAAAGAATAAATAATTATTATGCCAAAATCTAAGGGAAAAAGAAACCTAGAGAGATAAACAGGGTGCACTGAAGCTGCGTCTGCCTTGGAGTACATTTCACCTTGTCAGACAAGGGGACTCCAGTTCAAGCCCAAGGCTTGGCTTGCCCAGGTGGAGAATCTAAAAGGAGGCATTGAAACCTTGAGCTAAGACCTCAAACAGCTCAGCCCTTACGGCAGGGGTGAACCTGAAGTAAAATCCATCTGCCCTCCACCCTCATGCTGAGCAGAGGGGTGGGGTGGAGACTCTTTCTGCAAAGTTGTAGCCACAAGTCAGCTCTCTGTCAGTTTGCAGCTCAAGTCGATACGGCCTCAAAAGGGCCCCCAAACTCCATCAAATCAAGTGAAGCAGACCCAGATGGGCAATGTTCTGGGTAGGGGGCCAGAAGCAAAAGCAGATTCTCTGGAGGAATATACCTTCATCCTGGACTTCTTAGAATCTCCACAAATGATTTTCAAGTATAATGAGCAGCATATCATAGAAAATAACCAAGCACACAAGGAAAGAAGGCACCATGAGTGAGAACCAGCAAAAAAACCCCCTGAACAATGGGCAAGCTCTTAAAGACTTGAGATAGTGGGATTATCAGGAATAGATTAGAGAACAATTATGCTTTCTATTTTAAAGAAATGAAAGAGAAGCTTGAGAAAGTCTGTAAAAAACAGGAAACTATATTTTAAAAGAATATAGAGGACTTTTAGAGATGAAAAGAATGGTTACCAAAACTGAAAAATAAAACCTGATAATTGGGCTTAATATCGGTTTACACACAGTTGAAAAGAGAATTAGTGAGCTGGAAGATAAATCAGAAGAAGTTATCCTGAATGCAACATGGGGAGACAACAGATGGCCTCATGGAAGAGAATTGAAGGGTCATGGAAGATCGAGGGAGAGGATGTAGTATGTGGTTAATCCAGACAGAGAGAAAGTTGGGCGAAGACAGTATTGGAAGATGTGAGAGTTTTCCAGAACTGATTAATGCACTGATCCATATATACAAAAAGCCCAACTAACCCCAATCAGGGATGATGAAAAGGAATCCACACCTATATAATGACAACAACAAAATGGTCTTAAAGGCAGCTATAAAAAATGTAGGTTGCCTTCCGAGTTACAGCAGCTTACTTCTCAATGGTAGGAATGAAACCAGAAGTTGATGGAATGACGTATTTGATCTAATGAAGGAAAATAACTGCCAACCCTGGGGTTCTGTATCTTTTGAAAATAGCTTGAAGAACAAGTGTAAAATAAAAACATTTTCCAAAGAAACAGAGAGAATCACTGATAAATCTTTACTAAATAATGTATTTTAAGCAGAAGGAAGGTGTTCCCAGATGGAAGGTCTGAGAAACAAGAGCAAAGCAAGTAAATACGTAGACTAATTGAGGAGAAAATTGACTTTTCAAAAAGCAGTGACTTGTTGTGGGATTAACAAAGATAGAAGTAATATACACAATAACAATGACATATAAATTGGGAAAGGGCTAAAGGTGTCGGAATGTTCTAGAATCTCTTTATTGTTCAGGAAAAAGTGTAAAATTATTGATTAGACTTTGGTAAGTATTCATCATATAATTTCTAGACTAGCCACCAAAAGAATAAAGTATAACTTCCCAACTTTAGGAGGGAAAAATGGGATGAGAAAAATAATCTGAAAGAAGCAAGAAAGCGAGATTAAAAGAAGCATGGAACAGATGGGTTGAACAGAAAGCACAGAATAAAATGCTGGATTTAGATATAAATATATAAGTAATGAAATGTAAAAAGATCAGAAACAAACTAAACAGTCCAGGAAAATGTAATGACTGTCTGCACCAAGGGGCCAGCAGAGGCAAGTGACATATTTTACGGCAATTTCAGAGATGGAATTGGTAGGATTTGTCCACCAGTTTGTTGTGGGAGTGGACAGCTGTGATTCTGAGGGTTGGAGCTTGGCCACTCTGGCAACTGCTCCTGCCACTGACCAGAGCGTAGGACACAGGAGGCAGGGAGGCTGCTCTGAGATTTCAGCAAGGCGAAGTTGAGATGCCGCAAGACGCTGAGCAGGGAGAAGGTTGGGGACTGTAGCTTCCGCACCTGATTGGGAATAATGGTGGAGAGTTAGGACCTTGACGGCATGTTTTGGGGATAAGCATGGGTATCTCGAGAATAGTCAAGAATCTCATCAAGTTCCTTGAGACCAAAAGGTCTTTTGAGTGAGGACAGAGGGACAGGGCAGCTTTTTACAATGGGAGTGAGAACACTGTCACCTGAAACTGTGTTCTTTCTTTCTGTGGGTAACCAATCCGCTCTGTAGCTCAAGGCACATGTTTTGAATTTACTAGTGAAACTTATTCTCTCAGCACTTTCAGTTTGTCAAATGACCGAGATCTGGAATGTGCTTCACTTCCTTGGGTATAGAGTTTGGTGCCCTTCTCTCTTCATCCGATGATTGTAAAAACCTTGGCGAATAGTCAAAGTAACCTGAGAGTTTCCTCTGTTCACCTTTTCCAGACCTCCCTAGGCTCTGCTCCTGCCCAAGGGGTCCACATTCAGCCGTGAGCATTTGGCTTCCCAGCCGTGGCCTTGTCCGAACTGGTGTCCCTGGCATCAACTCAGGTGTTTGAGTGGTCATCTCTGTGATAGCCTCGGCTGTGGTCACTACCAGCGTGACCCCAGTGCAGACCCTGACCCAGTCCTTCATGACTCAAGTGTCCCAAGGTGAAGGCAGGTTTGGTTTTCTGTGTGACCCATCCTACTGTGAAAGCTAGTTAGGAATCCAGCTTCTGTTTGATGTGGGGAGAGAAGGGCCAGTGTGAGTGTGTGGTCTAACGGAACAACTTCTTCCAGTCACAGGGGTTCTGCTTCCTGGGAAAACCGTCACACCTGCACACATTCAGCTTCTCAGGCAGCAGCAGCAGCAACCAACCTCTCAGGTGCAGGTTCCACAGATCCAGGGCCAGGCCCAGTCGCCTGCACAGATCAAAGCTGTAGGCAAGTTAACACCAGTGAGCATCTTCCAGAAAACCATAGACACACACTGTCTGTGGGATGATGCCTTGTTTCATCATGTAATTCAAAGTGTATTTTGCACAGATCTACCATGGTCTTTATGTGGGAGTGTGTTTGTGTTGTCTTTAAAACCAACTTTCTGTACAGTGGCACTGTCATGATCCTGTGACTAGCTTGTTCACAGTGCTCTAGAGCCTTGATTCCCATTTCCAAACATATCTTCCCACTTGCTTTCCTGTGCTCCATGCAGCAGTCCAGCTTCAGAGAGAACCAGGAGGCCACTTGGTGTCATTCCCAACCAGGAGAAATGCTTCTGAAAAAGCATTCCTCAGCAGCTTTGGAGACCGGGTGTGAAGACTTGGTCTCTTCAGGGATAGTTCATTTGCAGTGTCATTTCTCAAAGTCAGTCATTTGAGTCTTGATGTTCCTGATTTTTGCCAATCTGTACACCACCTGTGCTGTTATATATGTAATAATTCACTTTAAAAGGAAATACTGTATATTCCTGCCATAGGCAATGGAAAAGTATTAATACTTGGTATAGAAAGTAACTAGAAACATAACGTAATAAAAACAAAGACGAGGCTGGAATTTCTGAATTCCAGTTAGTTCTCGGCCTGCCAAGCAGTAAGTACTCTGACTTTGGCCGGCCCTTCTCGGTTACAGAGGGGACAAGAGTGGCGAAGTTGGAGGGCTAGGAGGACGTGCTGCACTGAGCCGCAGGCTTTCATCCTTTGAAGCAATCGAACACGTGAAGCAAAAGAAATGAAATGCAACCAAAGGAAGTATATCAGTTCCTCAGTCACATCAGCTACATTTCA